>NC_141073.1:38150885-40573385 GCF_041138505.1 Cibotium barometz | reverse complement strand
AACATAAATACATGCCTTCTATCAAACTCATATGTCTTCTCTCGTGGCTACGTGAATCTCCCTCCCTGCCTCCCTCCCTCCCTCCCTCCCCCCCCCCCTCTCTCTCTCTCTCTCTCTCTCTCTCTCTCTCTCTCTCTCTCTCTCTCTCTCTCTCTCTCTCTCTCTCTCTCTCTCTCTCTCTCTCTCTCTCTCTCTCTCTTCATATATTTAGCCATTCAATATATATGTTATAAGCAAAAAAATAGAGCCTACTTGCAGAAAATGTTGGCACTGGGGAAAGATGTGATGGCCATGGGCGTCGAGCAAGCAGCAACAGTGGCATTGAGCAGAGGGTGTCGAGCGCAGCAGCAGTGGCATTGAGTAGAAGCGTCGTCTTATTCCCCTGTGTGATTTGCAAGACCTGGGCCAGTTGCAGAACTCGATGGGAACGTGTTAGAGCGAGCTACAACCGCATGCATGAGAACCGGCCTGTCGAATCGCAGGCTGAGCAATCGCTGGGAGGAGGAGGCGGAAGGCGCACACAAGGCGGAGAACATTGGTGAATAGTAGAATGTAGGGCAAACTCGAAAACATTGGGAAAAAAGGAATTTCGAGAAATCAAACCAAATCCCATTAAATTTCACCTTACAAACATTAACTAATCATCAATGTAACATTTATTCCCCTCCACACCCATAAATTTCACTTCCTGGTAAGGTCGTTCCCACTGACCCCTTGGGCCAAGTTTACTTGTTCTAATCCAACGGTGCGTGATGCCGTATCTAGCAGATGGCATTTCCAACCATTGATCCCCACACTCTCTCCCCGTGTGGCTTAGTGCCGATGTACTCCTATAGACTGGCTATTGTGTGTGGTCCACAAGCTCTGCAGAATGGGGGCAGCATTGAACAGGCAGCTATGGATAGGCAGAGGGGGAAATGCAGCCATTATATCGTCTCCTTGATGGCCATGCCTAGCGAGCGCTTTGTACCACAGGAGGCTAGTGTTCATTGAGAATATTTTTTTTTCTTTGATCTTAAAACTTGCAATTTTAAAATTTACAAGTTTTTCCACTAAAATATAATTAAAATGCTTAAAGTTTTGTTGATTTTTAAAATTTCAAAGATAAAATTTATAAGTGAGATCATGAATTTTGCAGGTGCGTTGTAAGGGTTTACGGGTTTTCTGTGAACACTGGTGTAAGATTCCTCCCTCTAGCTTTTGAGGAGTAAAGGTATAAGAACCTCCCCTTCTATTCTTGTAATTATTCCCCTCTCTGAAATAGAAGAAAGATCTTGTTTTACCCTATTTTGGCCTAGAGAGAGATAATCCAAAATTTAGATATCTTTGGATATAAAAATCTTCCTAGTGTCTAAAATGGATTCCCCTGAAACAGAAGTTCAAAATGAACTTTCCAATGTACATTAGGAATTAATTAAAAATGGTATAAGGGGCCTTAGCCTAAGGGTCTACATTTTCAGAAACTTTTGGATTATGGTCCAATTAAGATTTCAATGGGCCAATTGGATTAATCCAAGTGTTGGGATGAGATAAATCCAAAGAATAAAAGAAAATATCCAAAAATGAGTAAATGCTCACATAAGATGAAGAGTTGATTGAGTACAAGGTTTATTAGTTAAAAATTATGAGATATTACTAAAAAAATGAGATATTTTAGAATAATGATGCATTTTTGACACCTTGGTTAAGGAGAGGGGGACTCTTGAGGTAGGCGCCTATTTCACATGTGTGGAAGGGTTTTTAATTCAAAACAATTGTGACTTTTTATCTCTCCTCTCTCCTTGATCAAACCAAATCAAAAAGGAAGCCAAACTAGTCCAAATCTTGTCCAAATTGAATCAAACTGAACATAGAAAATTCTAGAACCCAATGGACTTGGTTAGTGGCCTCCCTCACCTGTAAAAAAATATTGGAGCTATACCATGCCAGTATTATATTAAAATAATCATATTTTCTATTATCCCTTAAATTTTCCTCTCTCTTGGGAGCTTGGAGCTCTCTCTCTCTCTCTACAACAACTCTTGGAGCTGCTCTTCTCCTCTTGGTGGACCAATTGATTGGTCGGGGACTTCACTGCTAATAGAGAATCAAGCTAAACTTGGAGGTAAACTCAATTTTTATGATTTTTTCCAATTTATCTCAATGACTTTCTTCTTCTCAACCCCTCTCAAGCTTGAGAAGCTTTCTAAATGATTGTTTTAATTCAAATCAAGCTTTCACTTAAAGCCTTAATGCTTAATTAAGAGAAAGTTAATCTTTATGCTTTTTTGTAATGCTTTCTTTAAGTAAATCTCTCTCTCTAAAATAATAGCCATCTATCCTTTGAAAAAGGATGCTTCTCAATGATAGTCTCTTAATTCAAAGCTAAACTCTAGGCTTGATAAGTTAGAGATTAAGAAAATGATATTTTTATGATTTTGTGTTAACAAAATAATGGTTATTTCTTTTAGATTATTTATAAGTAGTTAAAAACTACTTTGATTGATTCTAAGTGAGAAATAGATTATCCTATCAATTTGGGAAAAGAGAAATAATGAAATCAGCTTAATCTAGTGGAATAATCATAATTAAGTTTATGATTATGATTTAAATTCATAATTTGATTTTAAGCATAAAAGAGGAACTACTATCATATTTCCATTACAAGTTTTTATTCTTTAGAAAAATTTGTGAAATATCAGTAAACCAAGCTATGGTAAAACTTTCAGAAAATAATACATATCTTATTTTTATGCATAATGCTAAAAGAGGACTTCCTACCATATTCTAGGATTGGACATCCTATGCAAAAAGAATGATTTTCATCATATTCATGAGAAATAAATTTTTTATAATTATGCTTAATTAATTGATTAAGAGAAAAGAGTAATTTTTGGTAAAAAAATTTTATGCAAAAAGAGGAATTCCCATGATATTTGAGAATCAAGTATTTAAATGGTAAAAGAAAATTTTTGGTAAATTTATTTTTATGAAAAAAGAGGAATTCCCATGATAATTGAGATCCACATAATTAAATGGTAAAAGTTGGTAAATTTATTTTATGCAAAAAGAGAAATTCCCATGATAATTGAGATCCAAGAAATTAAATGGTAAAAGATGAATTTTTGGCATGATTCAAATTATGAGTATTTTTATCAAAAGTGAAATTTTGAGCATTATTAATTTTATTGGAAAATATGGGTAGAATTGATTTTTGTAAATCCCATGAATCTTTTACTCGAAAAGAAGAATATTGAATATATTTTAATTGTGAAATTTGAAAAAGAATATGAAAATATCCATCAAGAAAACTTGGATAATTCTTATTCAAAAAATGGAATTTAGAATCCCTGGAGGATCAAGGATCCAATGAGTAAACAAAAGTTTAGAATTAGTTCTCATTAATAATGTTTAAGGAATGAAAATACAATATGTAAATGAATGTGATGGGATGTAAATGGATGCGGTGTGATTAGATGAGATGTGAATGTGAGATAAGAGGAGATGTGAATGTGATGTGAGGAGATGTGAGTGGATGTGATGAGATGTGATGTAATGTAAATGGATGTGGATGTGAATGTGATGAGATGTGGATGAGATGTGAAGTGATGTAAATGGATGTGGGTGTGAATGTGATGAGATGTGATGTGATGTAAATGGAGTGGATGTGAATGTGATAAGATGTGAATGTGATGTGAGTGGATGTGATGCGATGTAAATGGATGTGGATGTGAATGTGATGAGATGTGATGATATGTGAATGGGTGTGATGTGATGTAAATGGATGAGAATGAGATGTGAAGTGATAGATGTGCATGTAAATGAATGGATGGATATGGATAGATGTGAATGTGAATGAATGGATGGATGTGGATGAATGTGATGGATGTGGATGAATGTGATGAGATGTGAATGGATGTGATGAGATATGGATAGATGTGGATGTGATGTAATGTGGATGGAATGAATGAGATGTGATGTGGATAAATGTGGACGTGATGTAATGTAGATGGAATGAATGAGATGTGATATGGATAGATGTGGACATAATGTAATGTGGATGGAATGAATGTGATGTGATATGGATGGAATGAATGTGATGTGATAAGGATAGATGTGGATGGAATGTATGTGATGTGATGTGGATGCAATGAATGTGATGGATGTGAATGGGTGTGATGAATGTGAATGGGTGTGGAGATGTGAATGGGTGTGATGAGATATGAATGGATGTGATGAGATGTGAGTGGATGTGATGAGATGTGAATGGATGTGAATGTGATATTATGATATCTAAATGGATGTGATGTAATGTGAATGGATAGATGTGATGTGATGTGATGTGGATCTAGGTAGATGTGAATGGATGAGATGTGATGTGAATGGATATGATGTGATGTGATGTGGATCGAGGTAGATGTGAATGGATGAGATGTGATGTGAATGGATGAGATGTGATGTGATGTGGATGAATGTGATGTGATGTGGATACATGTGATGAGATGTAATATGATATGATTGGATGAAGACGATGGGAATACGTATGACTGGATGTGGAATAAGCAATGTGAATTGATGTAGAAGAATGTGGAATAATGAGAAATCATGCGGAACAATGTGGAAAGATGAGAGTTTGTTAGAAACTGTATTTATGACATGTTTTTAAATGATTGTTTTATGTCAAGAATGCTGGGGAAGCATTTTGACCACCTTGTGAATGAGGTCGTGGTTGGACACCTAAGTGATAAAGTTGCAACAGCTGACGGAGAGTCAACGGAGGACGTCTCGCATAGCAATGTCCCCGACCGAGGTCTTGACCAGCCTCGGTTCGATTTAAATGGTGAGCTTCTGGTACAGTGGATGAGAGACCAAGGAAGCGGCCTATGAGTGAAGCACTAGGTGACCTGCGACGAAGGAGCTTAGAGGGTGCTGACCATACGATGCTCGGGCTCTGGGCCAAAGATATCCACGCGTGCATCGAGGAAGAAAACTAGAACAAGGTGTTAGAGGTGTTTTCTGAACTCGGGCATGGATCTAGTTGATTGGCCTTGCTAGTCCTCAAAACGGACGAGTCCATGACTCTTTTATAAGGATATGTTGGTTGATCTTGCTGATCTTCAACGGAGAACCAATCTCAATTTTCTTATGTGATTATATTGCCGGGTACCATGAGCTATGAACTATTGAAAAGGCCCCTGATGAGTGAACAGGTGGTGAGCATTTTGGTTGCCAATGATGCCATAGGTACACCAATGAAGGAATGATTAGAAATTAGAATTCAATCTGGATATTTTGGAGGATTATGATCAGTGATACTATGGTTTCACATTAAAATATTGTTTTAAAGACAACTGAATCTGTGAAGAAACAGGCAAGTTCATATTGGGTGTGTAAGTGGTATGACTATCTTGAAGTTTGCTTGAAGTGCTGGCTAGGGGGCCTAGGAACTCTTTCCCCTGGTACCTGGGACAAAACATAACCAAATTTCTAAAGGGATCCTATCACTACAGTGATTGGGTGGTTGGCTAACCCATGGGATTGGTTGGGGTTAGGCTGGACTGATGGATCCCTAAAATGAGACTCAATTCTGTTAAGTTACGATAGTTGAAGTAAATCCCGAATAACCCTTGTTCTATGGAAAAGACTCAACGACTGTGCCTCTTGATGAGAGCGTTGGACTCTATGATCCAAGTGCAAGTCTTTTCCTTGATCTGATCATGTGACTTACGGGTTCAGTCGGATCAGTTTGTTTAGTTAAGGCTCTTGACTACGTTAGAATAAAAATATCATGGAGGAATTGCCCGTGTTTTTTGGGCGAGGGAAGTTTTTCTGGGTTCGTCTTTGGAAGAACCAAGGGATTAGTCTCTTGTCCGGATATCCATGGGCGAGGCCCCGAGTGAGAGGCTCTGCCCTACGTAGAAGTGCTACTTCCGCTACTAGCACCCCCGAATTCGTTGCACGGAGGGGGCAAGGATCTTTCAACTGGCTGGGGCAGTTGTTGGGGAGAGTCGGGAGATGACGGCTTGGCGAGGGAGCATGTGGAGCAATCAACCAAAGCCAAGATAATAATGGCACCAAAAAACGTGTAGCTGAGCGTACGTTTATATATATATATATATATATATATATATATATATTTATATAAATAAATGTTTAGAGAGAGGAGCCCACTCTCAATTATTCATATTAAAAAATGAAAGGCTACTATCAATATCCAAGCATCTCTTAAGAGTGATTAGCACTAATCACTTTGCTAAGCCAAAAAACCAAAATGTTTCAATGCCAAACCCTCTTCGATTCAAGCATCCAAAGTAACCGCAAATCTTATCATTTCACATGACACATTCAAATTTAACTTGATTAATTTACGTGCTTCGGTGCAATGGTGGTGTTTTTTTCCCTAATTCCACCATTTAGGGGCTCAATTGAGTGATTTTTCTTCACTTTTATGCCATTTTGTATTACAAAATCCTCTTCAATCCACCCCTAATTTTATGGATTTGTGCATACATGCATGAAATTAGGGTAATTGGCATGCTCTGAACAAAATGGTGGGGTTTGTTTCATCAAAATCCCATGATTTTGTGATCAATTGAGCAATTTGTTTTTCAATTTTCTTGAAAAAGAGTGCAAAATTAAACAAAAATTAACAAAATTGACCAAACAAACTTGAAATTGCAAGGATTAAGAGTAAGAAGAAGTGATTAGAAACATGAAAAACATAAAATTGATGCAAAAAACAACAAAAACACATGATTTTGTGAGATTTTTGCTAATTGAATCATTCCTTTTCTCGTTAGTAACCCAAATCAAGCATGCAAACAATGCAAGGTTGGTGTCCTAGCAATGGAACCAGATATGTCGGGCCTTTCAACCACTCAATAATACTCTTCTCTCATGCCTCGGGGAGCCGAAAATCTAACCCAAACCCAATATTCCATGGGAAACATGCAATGCATTAGCGAGGAAACTCTCACTTACCTCGACTCGTTTTCTTGAATCAGGGACTCCTTGTGGTGTAGCGATGTCAATGGAACCATGCCAAAGTAGCTCAACAAAGTTTCCACCACCACGCCTCAAGTGTAGCCACATTGCTCTCTCTCACTCCCTTCGTCACTAACACACTTACACAAGCATTAAAGGCAAGAGATAGGCAAGGTTTGAGAGAAGAATAGAGCACTATCTTTACTTGAGAGCATACAAGAGTGCATGAAGGAATGAATACAGGAATGAGGATTTAGAGTTACAATTTGACCTTTATACGTGGCTCATAGTGTTCACACTTGGCCGACCAATGTTAAAAAATGAGGTCCTAGTCCATTCAAAAGTTCCTACACTAGTGCAAACACCTTGTCCTAGAAGCTAGTAACTCTAACCTTATTATCCCAGGGCGCGCCTTTCATATACAAGCAGCGATCACACATATAATCCATTCCAAGAGAAATATAAAATCTCTAGTCCCTAGGCCAGTCAAAATATATGGTGGCCAATCACGGTGTCATACAAGTCTTCGATGACACTTAATAACTTGGCACTCTATCAAGTGAGATACATGCTTATGTGGGCTATGTGACCATACTAGTGAGTGCTAGACACAACAAACCAAGAACACACTATTTTTGGTTTGCTTGTGTGGGCTATGAGACCGCATTAGTGAGTGCTAGACACAACAAACCAAGTACACAAAGTTCTTGAGTTATAGGGCCTCTTTGATCCTCTAGACAATCTCAGAGATGGCCGTGGAAGCTACACATAGTCCCTATTATAGAACGTTGTAATCTAATATGGTCTCAGTCAAATGATGTGGTTTGGTTGGTCATTTTGGACCAAGTTGTGGGTTGGCTAATGTGGCCGAGCTACATCCATGCCAACCTTGGGTATTATATATAGAATAGTTTGATAGCCTTAGTTCATCATCGAGTTCATTGTGTTCAAACACTCTTTTAAAAACACTCTTTTAAGAAAGACAACCTCCGTCCATAGTTTGTCTAGGTCACCATCAAATCAGATTACACAAACGCAAGTGAATGGATGCCACCAGTTTGTAATCAAGTTTGCAAGCAAGTAGCTAGAGTGGTTTCAATCGTAAAACTGTAACGTCTTATAAATTCAAAATGGACCCATTTGGGGTATGGTTAGGAATTTGTAACCCAATCAGATGATGTGGCTGATCGGTCATTTTGGACCAAGTTGTGGGGATTAGCCGACGTGGCCACTTATGTCCCTATATCGACCCTTGGTACTATATATAGACTAGTTTGGTAACCTTAGTTCATCAACTGATGTTCAAGAACTCTCGTAAACAAGACTTCCTCCATCTAGAATTTGTCTAGATCACCATAAAATCTCCTTACAAGGAGCACATGGGTGGGTGGACACCATCCGTTTATAAGCAAGTTTGTAAGCAGTAATATTGTTTACTCTCCACTTCTTTCTACAATTCAATGCTTTGTATTGTGTTCAACAAGCTCAAGCAAGAAGAGGGGAGTGGGGGAGATAGTGGTGGGGGAAAAGCCCAAGCTTCATCAGCATCGTGTAGGTTTTGTTAGGGGAAAGAAGGCAGAGGATAATTCCTCAAAGTACTCGCCAAAGGAGGGCATGGGTTTGGAGTCATCCTCTCCACCATGGCACCGGAGAGAGAAACATGTGCACGGGTTTGACCAAAGAAGCTCCCACTCAGAGCCTCAAAGCGCTGACTCTGGCTCTCCACCATAGTGAAAAATGGTGAAGCTAATCGATAGTAAGAGCTCTCCATTGGATTCATGCTGACACCCATAGTCAGTCTCATGAGGTCTCCTTTAGGGAAGGGAAGGAGATCTGAGAGAGTCTCTCTCTCTCTCTCTTTCTCTCTCTCTCTCTCTCTCTCTCTCTCTCTCTCTCTCTCCATCTTTAAAATGCAATTATCCCCCCCCTCTCTCTCTCTCTCTCTATGTATGCTCCCCTCTTCATTCTCTCCCTTTCTCTTTGTCTGTTTTGCTAATTTCTCCTATTACATGTATACAAGTGGAAATCTCCCAACTTGGTTTATCCAAGGCAAAGAAGATTATGTCATACCATGGTGGAGTTCAATATAGAGAATATGGCCTTGCCATGGAGGGTTCCAACCCTAAACTGTTGAGGTGGGAGCAATTGATTGACTCTAAGTGGTTCAACATTTTCAGACATGCCAAGGATCCCAATCAATATTGCACTAAATGTAGAAATGTTCGTAGTGATGCCTACAAGAAACTAATGTTGTTTCATCACAAAATCTACTAGAAGTGTCCTCCCAAAAACATGGAGATCACTGCATCATTTGTAAAGGGATCTATGAAAGAGTTTAGCCCTACAGCTATTGAGAGTGGGTCGGCAATGTCTTTGAACTGCGGGCAGAGTTTGTTTTGTAGTATTTGCAGGACCTGTAATAAAAGGGGTACTATGAAAGTCATGTCAAGAAATGGAGGATGTGTAATGAGGACTTTCCAACACCAAAAGAGGTGTTGCTTGAGGACTTCGGTGATGAGGCGTATGCACAATATGATGGCATGGCTATCACCACAGCAAAGACTGCGTGAAAGCCACATCCCTCTCACATCAAACACCTTGTGAGCTATTCAATAAGAAGGGAGAAGGCCTTGTTCACTCCACAATGCCCTTACCATCATTTGCAGACCCTATTGACCTTGAGAGAATGAAGGTAGTTATCCTTCATGTGAGGGGGCTCTTGATCAAGGCCCAAGAGGACCTAAGAAGTGCGCAACAGGAGTTAAGTTAGAGGCTGCAAAGATAGTAAAGGCCAGTAGTGAGAGGGTAAGCCCAGGAGTCTCACGACTCTAAGAAATAGGTTCAAATAAGCACAAAAGGAATTATTGTCCCTACTAAGAACATCGATGTTATTTCAAAGAGGCAATTGAAGCTTGAGCTGGTTATTGTCCCTACTAAGAACATCGATGTTATTTCAAAGAGGCAATTGAAGCTTGAGCTGGTTATTAACACTATGAAATCCACTCTTAAAACACTAGTTGGGGATTCTGAGATAGAAGATCTACACATGGACAAGGACATCAATGTTACCATGCTTTAGGATACTGCTAGTTAGCATAAAAGTATCACCTTATGTTTAGTATATACACAACTAATGTTGTTGTCTCCTTTTGTTTTGTAGCTTGAAGTGGAAGTGAATGAAAGTAAAGTTTAGGCATGTAAACATAAGGTGCAACATGTGTTGCAGATGCAGAGGAAGATCCAATCATCACACCGAGGCTACAATAGAAAGATTGTATCGTAAACGAATGTGTTGGTTGTGTCTTGTCACTTAAGGTTGATCAGCTTCTTGCCACGGTCATGTTGCCTTATAGGCACATTTATTAGAGTAGAAGAATGTTTCCGCACGAATGCATTGGTCGTGGCTTGTCACTTGAGGTTGATCAGCTTGTTACCATGGTCATGCTGCCTTGTAGGCACATGTTTCACTTTCTATGCTTTGCAAACTGCGTGCTCGCTAGGGACTAGATGCAAGGCTACAAGATGTGGGCAAACAATACCCTCTAACTAGTTGTTTAATGTTGCCAAACAAAGGGTTCAAATCTCACCAAACTATGGTAAGTGTTTCCTAATTGTATATTTCCTAACTAGCACTTTGATATGCTAACTAGTGCTCCCACATAATATCAAGCACTCTCTGGTTTGAATATTAACAATCTCTGATTTGAATATTAACACTCTCTAGTATGGTAACTAGCTAACAAGTATGGTAACTAGCTAACAAGTATGGTAACTAGCACCTTGGTAAGCATATAGCTACATTATGCAAACTAGAGTTGTAGTTTCTTTCTTTTATGCTAACTAGACATCTACTATGTTAACTAGTACTGTAGTACGCTAGCTAGAACTCTTACCGCTATAGTATGTTAACTAGCTTTTTTGTTTTTTTCTTATATGCTTACTAGCTCTCTATTATGCTAACTAGCTATCGGGTTTGCTAATTAGCACCCTAGTATCCATAGCTACATTATGCATACTAGATTTGTGGTTCTTTACTGACTAGAAGTCTGGTATGCTAACTACTACTATATATTGTATTCTAGCTAGAACTCTTACCAATATAGTATGCTAACTAGCTTTGTTGTTTTTTTTTCCTTCTATGCCAACTACCTTCTACTGAGAATGCTAACTAGAACCCCATTATGCATAGCTGTATTATGCTAACTAGAACCCCATTATGCATAGCTGTATTATGCATAGCTGTATTATGCTAACTAGCATTGTAGTTTTTTTTTTTGGCTAACAAGATGACTCGTATGCTAACTAGCACTGAAGTATGCTAGCGTAAAAAAAACCAATGCTCAAAACCATGTGGAGATAAACCCAAGATTGCTTAGTAGTGATTTGGGCATAAAAAGTACATGGAGAGAAACATTTGTGGGGCTGTACACTTATCACACACGGATGAGTTATACACACCTGTAATGGCATTGGCAAGAACCACATGGATGAGTTATACACACCTATAATAGCATTGGCAAGAACCACATGGTGGAGAAAACACCCAAAAGGCACTAGCACATGGGTTAATAAGTAGAGATTTGTAGAGAGCTAGGGTGAGGGAGTGAGCATGGGGAGAAGACTAAGGACTTTATGATGGCATGGGTGTTGAAGGAGGTTAACATAAGCTTGAGGGTTAAGGAGGAAAGAAGAAAGATGTGTCCCCCTTGTTGATGTTGATAGATGGCCCATTTTTATAAGTGGAGGGAGACTCCCTTAGCGAAGATATAAGCGGTGTGAGAGTGGAGGGAGACTCCCTTAGCGAAGATATAAGCGGTGTGAGAGTGGTTTGATGAAGAGGTTATAATTAGACCAGGTCTTAACTGTTGCTAGGTCCAAGGTGGTGGAGGAAGATTCCAAAAGATATTACAATTTTCCATTTTACGATGATAATCCCAACGCTGCACATGGGTCTTGTTAGCATAGAAGTTCCAACATGAATGTAATCATACATCACAAAAGAAGCATGCCAATGATCTTTTGCAAGGGCAGTTGGATCCCTTGGGTTATGACCATGAAATGCATGCAAATAGAAAGAATTTGGAATATTGGCACAATTCCACTTCACCTCTCCCAAAACACACAAGCATGTTCCCTTTCTTTTGAAGGATATGCTGCGTTTGCTCCCTCTAACAAGCTGTCTCAGCCAAAAACTAACCACATCCGTTGCACACTTTAAGACGGGACCATTAGACTTTAATTTCTCATGTCTCAATGTTCTTTTTACAAATTCTCCTGCACCATCATGCTCTCCCTTGCCATGCCTTGTTCTAAAGGAGAACCAGCTCATCTCCATCCCCATTAGTCTAGCATATCTTGCAACAAAATAGAAAGGCCGTGCATCCTTAAATTGTGAGGCCACACCATCTAACCAAACCCAGTATATTTGTGGAGAAACACCCTATTTTGATAGCCAATCACAATACAATTTAAAGAAATGTTGGATGAAAACCAATAATCTTCTTGAACAACATATCAGGATTTCTCTGTTCACATGGTAAATAGCACACTAGAGTCTTCATCACTTCCCTAATCATAGGCTAAATCATAACTGGCTGCACATCATCAATACTTCCATCCTCCTCCTCCTCATCTTCTGAAAACTCTTCAGGGCTGATTTCAAAAACCTTACCCTTCTCCATTTCCAACAGGTTAATCTGTCCCATATCCTGCATTGCAAATGTGACCCTACGGACTTCATGAACATTGGGCTGAATTGCATCCTTCATCTGCATACTAGAATCAATCACCCTATCATTCATTCCTATAGACAGTTTATACATACCACCATTAGCTTTGGCTGGTCTCTCACATTGCGAACTGATATGACCCCACTCACCACAATTCCGGCATTGCACATCACTCAAATACCCTCTCCCTCTTCCAATATTTACTGAATTTCCTTCAGAACCAGATGATGCATCAGTCTTCCTTCCCATAACACCTATGCCTCTTCCTCTTCCTGCAGACTCTATCCAATTCAAGCTTAAAGACTTCATGAGCTCCACTGCTTCATGAACCTCTTTCTTCAATGAATCCTCTTGTTTAGGAACAACAGCAGCTTCTCTTTCAGGACTTCTCTTTCAGGATGCATACTCTCAATCTCTGGCATCTTCACAAACTTCTTTGTCTCTTCATGTATTCCCATCTGCCTCAGACGCTTCACCTTCCACTCCTTCTCTCGAGCAACTTTGACAGCTTCCTCAAAGCTATCCAGATTCTTCAGCTCCACCTTCAGACGGAGGGTTGGCTCCAGACCAGCCACAAGCCGGTCTTTCTTTATCATCTGCGGGGGTACTTCAGGAATCAAAGCCTCACACCATAGACTCCACAGTCTACCAAACTCTATCAGTAGATACTGATCCACATCCTGTTCATCCTTCTGCTAAAAATTACACAACTCTTTCCACACTTCATTCGGACTCCTCACATGGACAAACTGTGTCAAAAATGCAGCTCTGGCTACACGGTACTCAGGATCCTGTTAATGAGCATTCCTGTGTGTAGTCACAAACATCTATAGCGATGCTTTTGCATCACCTTGTAAAGCAATAAGTCAAAATTTGAGAGAGGATCTCTGGGGTTGCCCTGTCTTCATCAAAGCTGTAAATTCCATCTTTTCCAGGAACCTGATTGCACTGTCCTGTGGCAATCCCCAATACTCTGGAAAATCTTGAGCCATCTCTTCAATCTTTCCTCACACAACCCCTTGTCTTCTTTTACAAATCGAAGGAAATTTCTTCCTCTGTGGAGGCACCAGAAAGTGATGACACGAAAGCGGTATAGCTATATATGCCTTTATAGAGTGTCACACTTCCACACACTGATACAAACACACCCAGAACACCAGACCCAAGAGCATAAACAAAACTTTATTTCAGAACAAGTCTTCGTCTTTACAAAGTTGGACATCCATTACATCCTCAAAACCATCTTCATCTAACACCCATTCACAATCAGCCCACTTCAGCTCCTGGTTGCTCCCAATCCTTTTTAGCCCACGACAGTCCTTCCCCTCTCCTCTGAGGGATCCTCTCTCCCCAGGTCTTCTTCTCCTTAATTTTGAAAGAAGGTCTCATCATCATCTTCATATTATAGCATCATGCAAGATCTTTACACAATCCCCTCATGCCCATGCTATATATCTTTACAAGATGATAGGATGATGCAATACACACCCAGAGACAATATTCATTAGACTTGCACAAAAGAAAAAAGAGACAAGAGATATATGTCTTCAATACATGCTAGCAACCCTTCATAGCTCTGGAATGATCTTGACGTCACTTGTTGATACTTGATGTTACCTTCATTGGAGGCAAAGATACCTTCACGACCTTCAAAAGCAGTCTTCTGAGCTCGATCCTTAGCCTGTGCTTTCTCTTTTTATATCTACTTCTAAGCTTGGATTCACCACCTTAATATATATATATATATATAGCCCTCCAAACTCTTGTTAGTATTTGCCCATATTCATAAGGACAACATTACAATATCTGTTGCCGCCTAGTGCTATTCTCCCGAGATCATTTAGAAGATTACTTTTTGTGCTCAGACCTCTAGCTGCGGCCAACCAAAAGGAAAAAAACAACACACACGAGCTCTGTGCTCAGAGGCGGCACCCTCAACAAGAAACATCGCTCTCTGCTGCGGCGGTAGTAAGTGCAACATGACACATTCTCCCTCTCTATGCCAAACCCAAACACAGCTACACACCCACTCTCTGACGTTGTCAGCATCAAACACCAGCTCCGCTCGCTATCAACTCTAAGCTCTACAACAGCTGTAGCAGCAATACAACATGCCAGCTGGCTGCAAGGCCACGATCATCATTCCCAGTCGTTCCGGCGATAAACAGCAACACCTCCTCGCTACCAGAGGCGGCAACCCTATGAAAAACTCCCCCTCTGTCATCGTATCACCGGTCGACCTTCTCTGTCTCCATGCTTGCAGTCTCGCCACCACCTTGTTCTAGAAAAACCCGCCACACCTGGTCCAATTTGGCATCCTCCCTTCTCGAAACTTTTTGCGCCATCTCCCCCCTGCCATGCACATGTCCATCACCTTCCTTTTTCCTTCCCCTTCCAGAACCATCTCATGCACACATTAAATTGGCACCCCCAACAACTAATTGCCCTCACACTTTTGAATACAACCTACAAGTGCCCATTTTTTTTTTTTGGGACATGCACACATACAGAGCAACCGAATGACTGACACCATTTCCAGCAGACCACGCTCCGGACAAGCCTGTGCTTCCAAGATCTCATCATTTTCCTTGCACATACACTTCCATCAAAGCCTAAAGTTTGATTGCTGCATACAACCACACATCCATGATACCCACGCTGAGTCAATGGGTGCTCCCATGACTTTACCACAATACGAACATCACTCATGTACACATGTACAAGTTGAGTTTGGGGTTTTCAAAAATCTTCACAGCGTCGTGCCCTGTTTAGGGCCAAAGAGAGAGAGAGATCTTTCTCTCTCACACAGAGAGAGATCTTTCTCTCTTTGGCCCTGTTTAGGGCCAAAGAGAGAGAGAGATCTTTCTCTCTTTGGCCCTGTTTAGGGCCAAAGAGAGTCTTTCTCTCTCTCTCTTTGGCCCTAAACAAGGCACAGCGTCGTGCCCTGTTTAGGGCCAAAGAGAGAGAGAGAGAGAAAGACTCTCTGTGAGAGTCTCTTTGCCCTGTGCATTCTGACTACGAACACAGACAACATGCCCCTGCTCTGTTAAGGTCAAAACACACACACACACACACACACACACACACACACAGACAAAGGGAGAAAACCTGGATTTGAGACTACAGGCAAAAGCTCCAAGGCTCCAAGCAGACACTCGACGACTCTAATGGTTGCAGCGATGGTGTCAACAATGGTGTCTTGCAAACACCCACACACACAAACACACACACACACACACTCTCTCTCTCTCTCTAGAGCTATCCTTGGTTTCGAGTGTCACACTCTCTCACTCACTCACACACACACACACACACACACACACTCTCTCTCTCTCTATCTTCAAAACTCTTTATGTATTTACACACCCACACACACATAAAAATTACACACACACACATAAAAATTATGTATAATATTTAGACACACGCGCACACATAAAAACAAAAAAAGATTATAATAATCATTATTTACATAGTCTATGTATAATAATATAAATACACACGTGCAAAATATATACTAAATGTTTCAACTATAATTAGACGGTATTATAATATAGTGAATATAATTTTAAGTCTATATGTTTTCATAAAAAAAATTATAATTACTTAATAATTTTTATATCCTAAAAAACTCTAAATAATAATACAAAAATCATCATAACTTGTAGGGCACGATGTAAAATAAGGAATAAGATATTGTGCTCATAAGGTTGGAAGATTTTTATTAATAGGCTTAATGATGAATTGCAAGTGTGGTAGAAAGAGGAGATTGTGGTACATTAATTTCATATGCACGACTCACCAAAAATTATCAAAACAAATACAAGGACATCATTAGTGCATTTATGGCTCTTGAAGGGGGTTTTATTATTCATGTTCAGAGAATTGAAGGGGGTTTTACGAATCACAATTTGATTAGAAAGTTGACCCCCTTTTAATCAAGTTTGTTTTAATACAAGAACTATATTATGCAACTCTTGAACATGTAGGCAATCTTTCACTCTTCTTGTTTGAGGTCATGGCTAGAGAGATCACTATTTTTTGGCCCCCTGGAAGGTCAAAAGCTAGTTCTGTTTTTCCAACAAGAATATGTTGAGCTTAGACTTGCATTGCTTATGGATCATTTTCATCTTCAAGGTAAGGCCTTTTCTTTGAAGCCTCTATCCTTGAATATAGAGCAATGTAAATTGGAGCCCATACAGTTGTGAGATGGTGCAGATGGTTTTCTTCTAAATTCCGCGACCAACCAGTTATACAGAGTTTGCATTGATGATGCAACTGGCAAGGATAAAACTATTCTCCATGGGCTTGGTGATGAAGGTTATGAACAGGAGCTGTATGAGCACCAGAATGTCGATAGAATGGCCTCAGGTTCTGGGTCCAAGACTGAGCCTTCCTCAGTTTTTGATTTGATAAAGGCTATGCCATTAAATAGTAGCTTGCATGCTGCTATGCAAAGTGTTAAAGACTTCCAAAAGATTCTTGAGCTTCCAAGGTGTTATGATGGTTATGTTGCATTTGAGCTTCCCCCATGTGCTTCAAAGTCCTCTATGATTGGTATGGAGCAAAAGATTGATAGTCATCATTGGATAGAATATGTAACAAGTACGTATGATTGCTTTGAAGGTGTTATGCATTTCAGTAGGTTCTCTGGCCACCTTAGATGTATTAATTTGGATTGTTCCTACTACATGAGACTCGGATTTCAAAATGAAACTCAGTGGAAAGGAAGGATGAAGCATAGTTGTCCAAAAGGATTTGTGACTTCAGAGCATGGAAACATTACTTGTAGGCATTGTGGAGAGATGCCTGAATGTGTCGCATCTTGCCCAGCAGTAATCTATTATTGTATACCAAATGATCACTTCGGCTTTACACGATGTGCTATACATCTAGGGCACCATACTCATCCATATGAAGAGGGCACTCAGAGGGCGGATATTCAAATGATTAAGGAGAAATTGCATTCCAAAGCAAAGGGAAATCCATTTCTTGCTGCGCGACAATTGGAAACCAGAGTGGTAAAAAGGTGTTATCTTGGACATGCTTATGGGGGCTAAAAATAAAAAGCAGTCAGATATTGGTGATGATGAGTTTGCTAGCATGATTGAGTATATAACGCCGCTCTCAAGCAGGAAAAGACCTCTAAAATGTTTGGAACATGCTAAAAGGGCCCAAAGTATTACCTTAAAGGGTTTTGAGGCAATCTTGGATCTCAAAGATAGATGCAGATATCCTTTTATTCAAAGTGTGTTATTTCCAGGGTAGTTACTATCAAATTACCAGCCACATGTTTTTAAGATGTCAACTCTTGGTCCTGGGAGTGGATTAGACTTAGTCAATAGAATGCAGCCTAGTGGAAATGTGCAGGACATGTGGCTACATTTTGATCATGTGCACAGAGTTCAAGGCTGGCCGACGATGTTTGCACATGTATATGATCCATACGTGCGGGAGCTATTGTCCATAGCAACATGTGAGTTCATGGTAGAGGATAGATATGCACAAATTGAGTTAGATATTATGCCTCATTGAAAAAAGGCATTTCCTTCTCTTCTTTAGTAAATCCAACCATTCTTTATTCTAGATGAATGATTAATGGATAAAATTTAAGTTTTTCATAATGTTTCTCTTAAATGAGTAGAAATTGCTTACATTAGAATGAATTAAATACTCTTGGTGGTGAAATTCTAGTTGATTTTAGAAAGTTAAAATTGAAAAATGGTCAGCCACCACCATACAAAGGAGGTTATGGTAAAAATTTCTAAAATTGTGTAAAAATAAGTTTTACTTTTTTATTCTAAAAGTGTAATTCCTACTAAATTGGATTTATGCATGGATAGATGCATAAAGAATTTAAATTAATCCAAAAAGTGTTATTTTCATCAATTCTTATTTTATGCATAGAAAGATGCATAAAGAATTTTATTTTTAATTTAAAAGAGTGATTTTTATCATAAATGAATTGGATGCATAAACATATGCATAAAATATATATTTTTTATATTAAAAGTGTGATTTTTATCATAAATAATTTTATGCATAAATTAGATGCATAAAATAAATTCTTTTATATTAAAAGAGTGATTTTCATCATAAATGGATTGTATGCATAAACATATGCATAAAAGATATATTTTTATATTAAAAGTGTGATTTTCATCATAAATGAATTTATGCATAAATTAGATGCATAAAAGAAATTCTTTTACATTAAAAGAGTGATTTTCATCATAAATGATTTGTATGCATAAACATATGCATAAAAGATAATTTTTTTATATTAAAAGTGTGATTTTCATCATAAATAATTTTATGCATAAATTAGATGCATAAAAGAAATTCTTTTATATTAAAAGAGTGATTTTCATCATATAAATGATTTGTATGCATAAACATATGCATAAAAGATATTTTTTTTATATTAAAAGTGTGATTTTCATCATAAATGGATTTTATGCATAAATTAGATGCATAAAAGAAATTCCTTTTATATTAAAAGAGAGATTTTCATTATAAATGATTTGTATGCATAAACATATGGATAAAAGATATTTTTTATATTAAAAGTGTGATTTTTATCATAAATGGATTTTATGCATAAATTAGATGCATAAAAGAAATTATTTTATATTAAAAGAGTGATTTTCATCATAAATGATTTGTATGCATAAACATATGCATAAAAGATATTTTTTTATATTAAAAGTGTGATTTTCATCATAAATGATTTTATGCATAAATTAGATGCATAAAAGAAATTCTTTTATTCTAAAAGTATAATTCTTACTAAATTGGATTTATGCATGGAAAGATGCATAAAGAATTTATTTTAATCCAAAAGTGTTACTCTCATCAATTTTGATTTTATGCATAGAAAGATGCATAAAGAAATCTATTTTTAGTTCAAAAGAATTATTTTCATCAATTTTGATTTTATGCATAAGAAGAAGCATAAAAGATTGAATTTTAATTCAAGTGTCATTCTCATTTAAAATGAATTTATGCATAGGAAGATGCATAAAAGATTCATTTTTATTTCGAAAGTGTTATTCTCCTTAAAATGGAATTTATGCATAAATAGATGCGTAAAGAAATCTTATATCAAAAATAAGAATTCTCTTGTATTCTATAAATAGATATGAGGATACGAAATGAAATTCTTATATCAAAAATAAGAATTCTCTTGTATTCTATAAATAGATATGAGGATGCGAAATGAATCAGATAGATGAAAATGAACGAAGAATGGATGTAGATTATGTATGTGAAGGATGTATGGGAAAGAAAAGATGTATGTGAAGGATGTATGTATGTGAAGGATGTATGGGAAAGGAAAGATGTATGTGTATAAGATAAGTATAGATGTGAATGTCGATGTGGATGTATGAATGTGAATGTGGATGTGTGGATGTGGAAATGGAAGTGTGGATGTATGAATGTAGATGTGGATGTATGAATGTAAATGTGGATGTGCGGATGTATGAATGTGGATGTGGATGTGGATGTATGAATGTGGATGTGGATGTGGATGTATGAATGTGAATGTGGATGTGTGGATGTGGAAGTGGATGTGCGGATGTATGAATGTAAATGTGGATGTGCGGATTTATGAATGTAGATGCGGATGTGGATGTATGAATGTGGATGTGGAAATGGATGTATAGATGTAGATATGGATGTGGATGTGGATATATGAATGTGGATATGAAAATGGATGTATGGATGTAAATGTGGATGTGGATGTATGACTGTGGATGTGGATGTGGATGTGAAAATGGATATATGGATGTAGATGTGGATGTGGATGTACGAATGTAGATGTGTATGTGGAATAATGAATGCAAATATTCATGTGAATGGATATGATGTCGATATGAGCGAATGGATGAGATGAGATGTCATGTGAATCAGAATGTGAATGAATGATATAAGATGTGAATGAATGATATAAGATGTGAATGAATGATATAATATGTGAATGAATGAGATGTAATGAGAAATGGATATGATGAGTCGTAATGTAATTTAAGAAAGTTAGGAATGGATGTTATGTGAAGTGAATGAATCTGATGTGATGGGATGGAAAATGATGTATCTGGTTAAGAATGGATACGCATATGATTTGGATTTTAGTTAAGTAATATGGATTGATGTGGAACAATGTGGAAAGACGAGAGTTCAATATAGAAAGTGTATTTGTGACCTGTTTGTAAATGACTGTTTTATGTCAAGAATGCTGGGGAAGCATTTTGACCATCTTGTGATTAAGGTCGTGGAGACCTAACTGATAAAGTTGCAACTACTGAGACGGAGAGTCATTGGAGGACGTCTCGCGTAGCAAGGTCGGCCGACGTCTTGACCAGCCTCGGTTCGATTTAAATGGTGAGCTTCCAGTACGATGGATGAGGGACCAAGGAAGCGGCCTATGAGTGAAGCGCTAGGTGACCTGGGCTTTGGGTCGCCAAAGATACCCACACGTGCATCGTGGAAGATATTGGAACAAGGAGTAAGAGTTGTTTTCTGGAACCGGGCATGGGTCTGGTTGATTGACCTTGCTGGTCCTCAACGGATGAGTCCATGGCTCTTTTATATAGATCTGTTGGTTGATCTTGCAGATCTTCCAGGGAGATTCCATTTTGTTATGTGAATATATTGCCGGTTACTATGAGCTAGGAACTATCGAAAAGGCCCCTGAGTGAACAGGTGGTGGTGAGTGTTCTAGTTGCCAATGATGCCATAAGTACACCGATGAATGAATGATTGGAAATATGGACTCAACCTAAGATTTTGAGGATTGTGATCAGTGACATAATGGTTTCATTAAAGGATTGTTTTAAAGTTAGCTGATGCTGAGAAAAAGGCAATTTCATATTGGGTGTGTAAGTGGTGTGACTAGTTTTATGTTTGCATGAACTTCCAGCTAGGGGGCCTGGGAACTCTTTTCCCTGGTACCCGGGACAAAACCTAACCAAATTCCTAATTGGATCCCATCACTTGGCTAACCCATGGGACTAGATGGGGTTAGGCTGCACTGATGGATCCCTAAGCTGAGACTCAATTCTGTTATGGTACGTTAGATAAAGTGATCTGACTAAAGAACTTACGGGTTTGGTCAAATCAGTTCAATTAGTTAAGGCTTTTGACTACGTTAGAGAAAAATTATCCTGGAGGAATTGCCTGTGCTTTCCGGGCAAAGGAAGTTTTTCCGGGTTCGGTTTTGGAAAAATCGATGGATTAGTCTCTTGTCCAGATATCCGTGGGTGAGGCCCCGAGTGTAGGACCCTGCCCTGTGCTAGATGTACTACTTCTGCTGCTAGCACCCCGAATTCGTTACGCGGTGGGGGACAGGGATCTTACGGGGTTGCCCACCATTACTGCCTATCTTGCTACCAAAGGTGTGTGTCTAGTCTTCATCTCTTGGCACTACTTATGTGTCCTAATAGGGATTTATATTTGAGCGGCACCTTGGTAATATCCTTGTGCTGCTAATGTTGCTTTTTCCACCCAACATGGTTAATGGTCTTTCTTTTTGAATTAAGCCTTTGTAAGGTGGAGAAGCTAATGAGACGAATTTTCCTTGGTTCCACTCCTTTGCCTTCCTCATTGGCATGTTTGTGTATCCACAACTCCATCATAGTACCCTTGTGAACTCTTTTAGGAACCCATCACATCCTGGTTGGCTGCTTCCAGCTTTTAGTAACCCATCGCATCCTGGTTATTTGCTTTCAACTTTTATAGGATCCCATTATCCTTCATTAGGAACCCATCGCATCCTGGTTTGTTGCTTACAGCTTTTACAGGATCCTATTATCCTTCATTGGCCATGCTTGTGTTTTACTTTCATTAGGGATCCTATCCTACTCTTCGTATATAATTGTTGGGTAGGGGACTTGTGAGGTTAGTGTTGGCGAGCAACCAGCCTGTTTGGTCCCTGCCTGGACTAACCCATTGTGCAACAAACTATTATGGGTTGAGCTTTTTTGTTTTGTGTAATGGTTTCTTGGAAACAGGCATTACCTGGATGGATGTAAGAAGAAAAGTGAAAATTATTCGAATATATGTGCATTAGAGGATAAGGGGATTGAGGGATAGTTGAGTATAGTGTGAATTAGTTGAGTTTTTTGGCCATTGCACTGCATTGTATTGTTCAAGCTAATACTGAAAAATGTTGGGGGGTTGGTTTCTAATTTATCTCTACTATGCTTTGCATGGTTCTATCTATTTTACATCATTCCATGTTGATTGTATTTGTGTCTGGATGTGAACTCCTATCTGGAATCATGATAGGCCTAGGAACTAACCTGTATGCAGACACAACTAACTCCCCTAGATTAAGCAAACAAGTAGCTCAATGTGCTAGTGTTGGCTTATCACATTGGGCACCGTTGCATTATTTGCGTTGCTCTTCAAGAGCCGACTAGGTGGTTTGAAACCACACAAGTGCCAAGTCTTGACCATATGCCAACACTTTTGGCAATCCTATTGGGGACTGGAAGGTCAGGTAGGGAAGTAGAAAGGTAGAGGTTAGTTCTAAGGTCACTCCTACATAGCAAGTCCGTATAGAAAAGTTAGTCAAGGTAGATCTAGAAAGGAAGTGAGCATGTACTCATGTCGGCGGTATGTTCACGAGGGAGTCATATGAGTGCAATGGAGGGTGCATGGAGAATGAAGGAAGCTCAAATAGAGTAATACGATACCATCTCACAAACAGTCTAAAGCTGCAGGAAGTGAAGGGTAACTGTATCATCCAAGAAGACTTCTAGAAGGGACTCCATGAAAGCAAGAATGGAATAATAAGAAACCACTGAGGAACCAAGAAGGAGAGCACCAAGAGCTTTAGAGCAAGAGGCAGGAAGATCAAGAAGAAGAAGAACCAGTAGCTGTAGAAAGAATGACTCTCAAGTACCCAAATATCAAGGGCAAGAGTATTTTGTGACAACTTTGGGTGGCAAGGCCACTATCTAGTATGCTTAATATGGTTTGGAGCACTTCCAAATGTTTGAAAGCCTTCGTCAAAAGATTCAGGAGAGATAAGACCATCACAGAAGTACTAGAAAAGCTGCAGAGGCTAACTCAGAGAAGAAGAGGCCAATAGAGGATTATGCTATAGAATTCCAAGGAGTGTTAAGGTGTCTGGATCAGACCAACAAACCTGCTTCAGCCACATTGAGTCAGTGGTATGTCAAATGACTGAGGGAGAAGCTCTAGACGGTGGTGGCCTCATATTATTTGGATACCCTCACCTTTGAACAAGTGGTGGTGAGAGTAGCTAGAGCTGAGGGGCTCTTGAAGCAAACAAGTAAAGACCCCAAGAGGAAAAAGAAAGATAAAAGGAAGGAGGAGTAAGAAAAATTCGAGTTGGATTCTAGAGAAGTCACCTCAGAATCAAATTCCAGTTAGGAGTTAGATGTCAAAGAGAAAAAGCTCCGAAAGAAGAAAGGCAGGAAGTGAAAGAACACCCTAGCCAAGCTTGCCAAAGGACACATAGGAGTCAAAGTAAGACTAAATGTCTGGTGCACAAAGTGTAATAATCAAGATCATACAAAGGAAGAATGCCAATTAAAAAGCACACATCAGCCATGCGCTATATGCAGGAAGAGCAACCACACCATTGACACATGTTTTTACAACACTCGAAACAGGAATCCGAGAGTGGTGGGAAAGGCAGCAACGTCAACCGCACAACATGTCCCAACTATCAACCAAGTAGCCAGAAGGCCTCAAAACAATAGACCAAATGGAGGAGGAGGTGGATTTGGGAAGAGGGGAGTTGGGCTGATATGCTTCTACTATAATGTCCCAACTATCAACGAAGTAGCCAGAAGGCCTCAAAACAATAGACCAAATGGAGGAGGAGGTGGATTTGGGAAGAGGGTAGTTTGGCTGATATGCTTCTACTATAATGCCCCAAGGCATAGACAAAATGACTGCCCCATTTTATAGTGCCATTAGCAGGAACTATAAGAGGAAAGGCCATAAAAGGAGGAAAACCTAGGAGGATTTGACGCATCAGTGATGATGACTAAGGTAAAAGTGGACCAATGGGAAGGAAAACAAAAACAAAATCCACCAATAGTGATAGCGGTGACAAGATCAAGGCCTTGTCAAGATGGTGACACGCAAGAATTCTGAGCCAGAATAGAAGCAGAAGCCAGAATAGTGCGCAGGGTAGCAAAGTCCATGAGCAAATCACCAAGTTGGTCTAGAGTGCACAAGGGATGGTGCGAAAAATGCAAGAAAGCCCATTCCTAGGATAGCATACTGATGTGGATCTGGACAGGATAAGCTTGGTCAAGAAGAGGGAAGAAAATGTACCAGGAAAGAAGCCACTATGCAATGTTAGAATGACTAAAGAAAGGATGATGAAGTGCCAACTAGGGCCCATTACAACCCAGAGCAGTGGAAGTGTCTTGAAAAAAGGAAATGGAAAGAAATTTGGAGGAAATTTGGATAGCAAAATTGACAAGGGAAGGTCATGAAAAAGAAAGAGAAGCAAAGGAGGAAGAAGGAAGAATGTACAGAGACAAGAGTATGTTGACTGACAACAAGGAGAAAAGCAAAAACCTCGTGAAGGATTATGACCTATGGGAGGATCTCAGCAAGATGTAGCTTAACATGACATTGGACCAAATGATGAATGTGGCTCCCCAACAATTACAGGTAAAAGCTTCTCCATGCAATATTACCATATGAAATATTGGTGTAGATGCTCGTAGAGGAAATGAAAAATCCAAATCCAGAGTGTAAGAATGTGGAAATAGTATAGGACTGCGACACATCCATTTCGGAGGAAACCATAAAGATCAAAGGGGAGACAGTGTGAAGGGTCATTCTGATGGAGAATCATGAGTAAACATAATATTAGAGAGCCTGGCCAAAAAGCTAGGAATCACAAGTATGCAGCTTGCTCCATTCCAGATCCAGATGGCTGACCAGAGAAGATTCCAACTAGTTGGAATCATTAGGGGGAGAACAAAAAGAAGTGGCACGATGCATGTTCACTACCGTGTTCATAGTCCTAATAAATGACTGAGATAGTGGGTGCATATCCCATGGTGTTGGGAAGACTATGGCTCAAAAGTGGAAGAATCAAGCATAACTAGAATACCAACAAAATCACAATCCAAAGGGGGAAAAAGAAGGTATGCGCCTCATTTTCACAAAAGACAAGATAAATTTGGCCAGTAGATCATTGCATGAAGAAGGCCTAAATTACCTAGAAAGGGTAGAAGATGATGAGGAAGAGCAGATCCTGAATGAAAATCTAGATCTGCTATCACTCTTTAAGGTGGACATTGAGCAGATTGTACAGAGATATGATCCAAAAGTCCTGGTTGCTTATCCTGAGGTGCTCATGAATGAAGAAAGTACAAAGGAGGTTGAGGAGACCACTCATGATAGTATAGTAGAATTACATGTCGAGCAAGAAAAGGCCATGGTTTCTCTCAAGTAGGAGGAAGACCAATTGAGGAGGAAAAATATCACAGTTTAGGAAGATGATCTTGAGGAAGTGAACTTGGGAGATGATCAAGAGCTGAGAACAGCCCAGTCAGTGCAAAATTGAATCAAGAATTGAGAAGAAGACTCTTGGAGTTGTTGAGATCCTACAAGGATGTGTTTGTGTCAGTGTCCGGTCCTCAAGACCTGACACTTGTGTGACCACCTAGTTGGAGTTGTTGAGATCCTACAAGGATGTGTTTGTGTCAGTGTCCAATTGAGACCCAACACTTGCATGGTTCTAGACCACCTAGTGGGCTCCGTAGGAGACCTGACTAATGCAGTTGTGCCCAACAAGATAAGCCAATGCTAGCGCACCACCAATCTGTCTAGGCTAAGGGAGTTAGTTGTGATAGGGCCATAGTTATTTCTTGCATCTAGTGAGATCCTTAGCATGGCTCCTAATCCTATCTTCGAAAGGGAGTCACCTTCGGACATGATTGACTATAGACTTAGACTGAAGTAAAAATACATGTTCATCACAAAAAGCAATGACACAACTTAGGAGTCAAATGGATTGCACAGTATAGAGAATGAATAACTGCAAAGCTACAAAGATCTGGGAGAGTGAAGAATCCTGTGTAGAGGTTTACCTATAATGGTTATGTGGCGCATCACTATGCATACATGGCAAAAGTTGTACAGGTTATAGAGCCCACATGCATTGATGAGGCTGTTGGAAATGTGTGTTGGGAGAAGCCATGGATGAGGAGATGGATACACTATATGGAAATGAGACTTGGGATTTAGTGCAATTGCCTGAAGGCAAGAAAGTCATTGGATGCAAGTGGGTGTACAAAGTAAAACATAACAGTGATGGAAGCATAAGCAGGTACAAGGCTAGATTGGTAATAGCCAAAGGATATGCGCAGACATATGGCATTGATTATGAGGAAACTTTTAGCCCAGTTGTTGCCAAGATGGAAACAGTGAGAGTTGTGATAGCAGTGGCTACATCAAAGCAATGGTCTTTACATCAGATGGATGTAAAGAATGCATTCTTGCATGGGGATTTGCAGGAAGAGCTGTATATGTTACAGCCACTTGGTTATGAGGATGTGAGTCACCCCGAGCATGTTTGCAGGTTGAAGAAAGCCTTGTATGGCTTACAACAGGCGCTAGGAGCATAGTCTGACAAGATTTCTGAATATCTTGTCACTATTGGCTTTCATGTAGCCAATGCAGATTTCTCGCTGTATGTGAGACACAGTGATAGAGGGGTCATGCTTGTTGTCTCATCTATGTAGATGACCTGATCATTACAGGAGGGGACCATGATGCAGAGATCTTGCTTAGACAAAAGTTTGAGATGAAGGATCTGGGGGAGCTCAGATATTTCTTGGGCATTGAGGTGATTAGGTCACCACATGGTATTGGATTACTGCTGCTGTGCAGAGACAATATGGCTTGGACATGTTGTCCAAGTATGGTATGACAGGCTGTAAGCCTATCTCAGTGCCATTGGATCAGAATGGCAAGTTGAGTGCAGATTCAGGAGAGATTTTAGAGGATCCTATTATGTATAGGCGCATAGTAGGAAGCTTGATCTACATGATGATCACCAGGCTAGATTTGAGATATACTGTTGGGTTGGTGAGTCAATTTATGCAGGTTCCTTGAAAGCCGCATTTAGATGCATTGAGACGCATACTGAGGTATGTGAGGTCTACTTTACATTGTGAACTATTTTATGAAACTGGGACAAAGATATGTGTACATGGGTACACATATGCTGATTGGACTGGTAGTATCTCAGATAGGAGGATCAGTTTGGTTAGTTAAGGCTCTTGACTACGTTAGAATAAAAATATCCTGGAGGAATTGCCCGTGCTTTCTAGGCGAGGGATGTTTTTCTGGGTTCGATTTTGGAATAAACCAAGGGATTAGTATCTTTTCCGGATATCCGTGGGTGAGGCCCCGAGTGAGAGGCTCTGCCCTGCACAAGAAGTGCTACTTCTGCTGCTAGCACCCCCGAGTGAGAGGCTCTGCCTTGCGCAAGAAGTGCTACTTCTGCTGCTAGCACCCCTGAATTGGTTGCGTAGAGAGGGCAGGGATCTTTCAACTATTGAGAGTGGTGGGGCACATGTGAAGACCAACTAGCTAATAAAAGAGTTGGGGTCCAATCTTAGAGGGCCGTGTATTTTTTGCTGAGGTTGGGTGGAGAAGAACAAGAGCTCTCAGCATCCCTTGCTTTGGGGTAGAAGAACATGCAATCTTGGCTGCCTAACATTGATATCAGAGCACAAACGTTCTAGCATCCCTGCATCTTTATTATCAACTCTGGATTAGAAGCCTAACTCACTTGCGCTTATGAGAAGACCTTTGGGACTTGGACTTAGTATAGCTTACAACCACGATATATATATATATACAAGAGTAGAGCCACGTGCACTGTAGCACCACGCGTAACACCCACATCGGCCAAGTGTGCCAACAATAACGCCCAACACACCAGCATCATACATGGGTCTAGTAGAGGGAGCCCACGCATAGGACATCCACTCTTTTCTTTCTGTTCATTTGCTTCGTGCTATTTTGCTGAGTGACGGAGCAGCCATCACACGCCACGGCCTATGCCCTTGTGCATCTAAGAAGCACAGCAACAGACTGCCGCCATCACCGTTGCAACGTAAAGTTTAAAAATTTACATATTAAAGAAAAAAAAATAAAGAAAATCAAATAGCCAAAGGTTTATACCTTGTTACCTAAGAGACTCTTCCGACGGTGGACTATTCAAGTGGAAATTTAGAGTTGTCTTTATGAAGCCTGTTTTCAACTCTCACAATTTTATATCGCACCAACGATTTCGCTTCGAGCTAACAAATCAATTAATTTCCAAGATCTTGGACTTGAGGTTGGTGCTTGTGTTAATTCTCTTGCATCGCTTTTAGAGGGTCCATATGGAATCTAATAATCCTAATGAGTCTGTAAGTGGAAATATCCTAGTCGTTTGTTGGACACTAAATAGGCAGTAGCTGATCTTGATGTCACGATGACTGATAATGATCTTCTTGATGATAATTTGGTAAGCACTAAACAGTTTAAGGCTCTAGAGTCCCGTACTTTGGACATTGAGGCCAAGTACAATAGGGACTCCTCTTTCTTCACGAGTTAAAAGATAATATGCAAGCTTCTACCATTGTAAGTACTTCAGTGGTGGGAGGGATGCCAATGACTCCCACCCAAGGGAGGAACATGAATGTAAGTACATCTCACTCAAGAGATGCTACTGTTATTCTAAAAGATCCGAAACCTATTACGTTTAATGTGGGGAGGAGAAGGAACACAATAAGGATGCGGTCAACACTTTTTTTATAAAAGTGGCAAGATTTGCATTGATTGCGCCACACTCCAGAGGAGATACGAGCGCTTGAAGCGAGCTTAACTCTAGGAGGTAAAGCATACAAGCGGTGGATGAGCTTGGAGTCCGAAAATTGACCTACTACATGGGCTGAGATTGAAAGTGCATTCATGAAAGAATTTTTTCTAGAGAATGAGATGGATTGTAATTGGGAAGCATGGGACAATTGTGAGATGAGAAATCTTACATTGACTTAGTATATCTCCAATTATCAAGAAATCATTCTCAAGTTGAAAGGATGGACGACTTTCAGAAAACTTGTGGATTTATTCGTGGATTAGAATCAAACTATGAGAATCAAGTTAAGCAAAATGATCTGAAAACTTTAGAAGAAGCAATTAAGTTTGCTCAAATTTTCTACGATACTATTGGAAAGAAAAAGCGTGCGCAGAATGCACAACGGACATCTAGTGCATCTGAGGGTTCCAAGCATCAAGGTCAAAATAAAAGAAAGGGACCTAACCAAAAGAATGACCAATCTAAGAAGTCTAAAGGACCATAAAAGTTTCTAAAACATGAGGATTTTGAATGAGCTAAAAAAGGAAATTTATGTCTTCACTACATGGAAAAGGGTCATAGTAAACTATAGTGTCCTAAGCTAGAAGGAAATGAGAAGAACCAACGCGATTAAAGTAAGGAAAAGCAAGTGCACACTATTCAAGTACTCCCTCTAGAGACTTCTCGTAAGTTTAAATAGTTTCAAGTTTATCATGCTAATTCTACTCATGTGTGTTGTGTCACGTCATCGATGTGGGTGCCAACATTTGGACCACATGAGTTGGTTTGAATGCATGGTCACGTTAAAGGTTACAAGGTGTGAGTTATGATTGATGATAGTGCACAATTTCTTGAACTATACTTTAGTCAAGAAATTAAAGTTACTGCAAAGTCCAAGTGATCATAAGTATGTGGTTTATTTGATTATTAGCTATGATAAAGATGTTTGGGATACAGCAGTTCGTGATGTTCCATTACTCATTCAAGGTCATGAGATGCATTTGGATTTTTAAGTTATGCATATCACTCAAGCAGATGTTATTCTAGGTCATGAGTGGTTATATAACATTGGTCCATCTTTGTCTAGAAGTTATTTGCATAATTCTTTTGAGTTTGAAGTATATGGTAAGAAAATGCGCTTGTAAGGTGAACATGATGTACCCTCCTCACCTCTTATATGCTCTATGGAACTCAATTGCCTTGTACATGCTAATGAAGTAGAAAACATCTTTTTGTGCTACATGAATCTTGATGATGTCATTTCTTTTTTTGCATGTAAAAACATAAGTGGTTTGAGTTAGCGTAGTGTTTACATGACTTCTTTTCAATCAAAGCATTTCAACAATAAAAAATAAATTTTTCTTAGTTTGTTTGGATTTTATAGAAAGTATACTTGAGATTATGCTAAGATAGCTGTTCCCATGACGGATCAGCTTTAAAGGAAAGGGAAATACCTTTGTTTGGAGGGATTCCTAGCAAAGAAGTTTTGAAAAACTTAAGGTAGTTATAGCTACAGCTCCTCGGGGGGGGGGGGGGGGGTTCACTATGTACAAATCCCCTATAGCACGTGCGTTCACCAAAATGGATTTTAAAGACCCCTTATACCCCTTCTGTAAGTGTATTTCTGTAACTCCACAAGGAAATAAAACCCCTTTTGTTGAACTCTTTTTATAATATGGTTAAGAAGTTCACTCCACCTCCCTCTCTCCTGTCTCTTTTCTTAAACCCTCAATTTACCACCCCCCTAAGTATTCCTTGCATCTTATTGGCAAATAACCTCCATGACCCCTGGACATCTTTCCTTTTCAATCTTTTTATGGCCTCTTCGGAATCTATTCAATGTTGTCTCTTCCCAGCCCTTGACACGCCAACCCCATCTTAGAGGCATATGATCAGAAACAGTTGTACTAGAATCAATTGAGACCTTAAGGGATAAGGAACCCAGGCTGCTTTGCTGACTAAAAAAGACCCTATCCAATCTGGAGGATGAGCCAAAATATTAAAGACTAAATTAATTATGTCCACGATCCATACCCAAGTCCCCCATTTCCCATCCATCTCTCAAACCCAAGCTTCCTCTCAGGTCCATCCACTTTCTCTTCTCTTGGCCCAGTAACAGTGCTTCCCCCACATCTATCTCTTTGTTTCTCTACCATATTAAAATCCCCCATGATAACACATTGTCTCTGAATATTCAATTTATAAATCCAATCACACATTTCACTTCTGACTGTGATTATGAGAACCATATAGGTTTACTAACCAAATCCTCTCCTCCTCAATAAAGACTTCCACTCCCAAAACTCTCCCATTAGGATGATTAGCAATAATATTGGGCTTTAAACTACTCTTAATAATAAACATTACCCCAATAAACCCCCCATTCACCCCAGCATATAATATATTCCAATCCTTAAACTTATCTTTTCTAACCAATTTAAGCCCAAAAATATTATTCTCTTGAATAGCCAGAATAGACACATCCCACTCCTTAACTAGTCCTTCCCAAAAAGCCAAACTTTTTTTTAAGTCCTTAATCCCCTTAACATTCCAAGTGCATCTTGTGATCCTTACATACTTATTCATGTTAAAGCAGTTTCAAGAATCATATCTACTTCCTTCTCATCTCCATTATTCTCCCCTTCTTTTTGAGTCATTTTCCACGCCTCATCCAGCTCCCAGTTAACCTTCTGAATTGAAGAGGTTTCACTCTTCTCCCCCAAAGGACTAACTGGATTAGAATACATAATCGAACTCAAGGTCCCAATTGATTTACTTATAGAATTTCCCTTGAATGCCTCATTAATGGTGGCAGACTTTCTTGCTTCCTCTTTAGCCTGTCTCATGCTAGTTCTATCCTTAACTTTCTTCCACCCCAATTTCCCTGATGGTCCAACTTTATTCACCTCTAACCCTTTACCTTCATTATCCCCATTCCCCTCCTTGACTTTCTACTCTCATTTACTCTTACTCTCCTCCACACTCCCCTCTTTTCCTTTCACTTCAAACTTAGGTTTATCCATATTCCTGGCCATGCAATTCCTAGAAATATGACCAAAGTCTCCACATTTAAAGCAAGAATCCAAGAATGGACCAAACTTGAGGCTTAACTCTAATTTACCCATTCCCTCTAATTCAATCTCAACTTTTTTAGGAATGTCATTCAATGTGTTCCAAGAAATGTAGGCGACGTTGATAGCTTGCATCATCATTAGTTACATACAACACGGGGCCAATAGCACCAACAATATGTCTCAGCGGCGCAGGTCTCAACCAAGGAGGTAATCCCATAATCTCTACCCAAACCGGGCATGCCTTGACCAGACTCCTATTAACATCAAGAAAAGCACTGCATGTACAAGTTTTGGTTCATGAATAAAGGCTCTAGCAAACAAATCAGAGACAAATCAGAGACAACTTGACCTTTGATGAAAAGAACATTGAAAAAGACTTTTCCTAGATAGAATACTTGTGTGACACAATCCTACCATGAAAATATCTTCTTGCAACCATTTACTAACATCAACTTTTGATGGGGACTTACTAGAAAAGAACAGAATACTGCTGCAAACCAAAAACAAGCCCACTTGACGTTCAATAAGTTCAGAGGACACCTTCAGACATACCTTCCCTCCCCTCATTTGAGGCCTTTGAACATGACCAGAGAACTCTTTCGCTAGCCAATCTGACACTACTCTCTTCCACTCTCTCTCCTCCTCCACTTGCTCATGCATCTGCTTCATCTCTGTAGCATTTGCCTCCCCCCAATCCCCCCACCCTACCTCTTGTTTTGGCAAGCTCGTCTCCCAAGTCCCTTCCATGCATGCAACTCACGTCAACTCCCCATCATACTGAGGTATAAGCCTCACACGCATGAAGTACACATGTCATCACCCCCTTACCACTATATGATTACTAAGCCTTACGTCACCTTTTCCACTCACTTCCTCACCATCACACCTTCGACATTATACCAAATTCTTATGTATGTATGTAAAAACACAACTCAAATCTGTATAATAATAAAGCTAAATTGGTATAATAAAACTTGCCCCAAAAGTAATTTTTTTATACATCTTGTATATATATATAAACAAAGTGACTTGGTTGACTCTCTCGATTTGACCATGACTTTGAGAATGATCAGCTGCCATAGTCATACTTAGCATGGTGTCCGATCTCTTTGAGGATGATCAGCTCCCGTAGTCATACTTAGCATGGTGTCCAATCTCTTGAACACAGCATGCCAAAAATGACTATTAGACTTTGTATCTCTAGCGCTAACTATATCGACAGGTAAGCTATATAAATAGATATTTTCAGTGAATAGCCTGGCTAATTGAGGCGTAGTCATTGCCATTTTTGTCGAAATAAACCGACACATTTTAGTCAACCTATCCACGACCACCCAAACCAAATCGTGGCCTCTATTTGTTTTAGGTAATCCAACTATAAAGTCTATTGAGATACTCTCCCACTTATCTGAAGTGGACTTAGTAAACCACCTACCTTCAGGTGTTCTGCTTTATTGACCTAGAACCTTTGGCATTTTAAGACATAGTCTTGGATGTCCTCACTTAAGCAAGACCAATAAAATTGTCTCTTTACCAGTACATATGTCTTTCGTATTCCAGGATGACCATCACTCGAACTATCATGACATTCATATAAAATACAGCGCTTAATGTCTGAGTCCAAAGGTATACATACTCTATCTTTGTAAAGTAGGTAACATTATTGATGGAAAAATTCTTGCAACGATTTCTTTTATCATTTGTGACGTATCTCCTTAAGGCATCTCTCAAGACTTACCGCTAGTGGAAGTGTCTGAACGGGGCTTTATTTATTTGTATAGTGATATCCCTCTTCTCTATGATACTCCACACGTGGGCATAATGCGGATCATCGATGCACTTCCCCTTAACTGACTCCAAAAAAATAACTCTTGATTTGAGTAAAACTCAACTTGTTAACCATGGGCATGCAAGTGAATGAATCAACTGTCATATTATAATGTTCTTTTCTATATCTCAGTTGAAATTCAAACTCTTGGAGCAACTTTGCCCATCAATATTTGTGTCCTTTCAACTCTTTTTGACTAGATAGCCATTTGATACTCTCTTGATCAAAGACTATCTCAAATGTGGCACCATATGAATAATACCTCCACGTCTTTAAGGCATGGATTATAGCATATAACTCTCTTTCATAAGCTGAATGATTTTGTTAAGCTCTGTCCAACTTTTTACTTTCACATGCAATAGGTTTCCTCCCTTGTAAGACAGGATTGCTCCTACTGCATCATTACTAGCATCCGTCTCTACCACAAAGGGTTGATTCGAATCGACAACATGGAGAATAGGAGCTGTACCCAGGGGGTTCACCAAAGTATATGTAAGACATACTGGGAAGTTGTCCGAAGATGAGATCTTTTGGTATATTAAATGCCAAGGAGGGCTAAAGAGTGAAGATAAGAATTGCTCAAAGAGAGGGGACAATAGATATAAATGGAAAATGTTCAACAACTAGATGAATCCTGATAGGTACTTATTTAAGTCAACTGAGAGTAAGGGCTCTAAGGAGGTGATGGCAAGAATATTGGATGAGAATGGGTAAATGATTGAGGGCATAAATTTGATTGCTGTGAGAAGTGGGTGAAATTCTTGGGAGCTACTCTTAGTTTAAAAGAGGATTGGTCAGCCAAAAGGTATCAAGCTGAGAATAAGCTGGGTGAATAAGTTAGTAAAAAAATAGATGATCCTAACAAGGCCAAATCTCTAGAAAGGGACATAGAGGAGGATGAATGTTGGGATGTCCTTAATAAATTGGGAAAGGAAAAATCATGAGGGTGGGATGGGTTATCAGTTGAATTTTTTATAGCCTTTTGGCCCTCTTTAAAGGATGTGATTGGTAAAATATGCAAAGAAGCTTTCAAGGCAGGTAACGTGGACAAAGACCCAAGGGAGGGGCTGATAAAGCTTATCCCTAAGCAAGCTGATAAAGCTTATCCCTAAGCAAGCTTCTTGTGAAAGGTTCAATTATTAGAGACCCATTACTCTGCTAATTGTCATCTACAAGGTCTTGGCCAAAATCATGGCTATTAGGATTACCCCTGTTTTGTAGGACATCATCTCTAAGAGACAATATGGCTTTATTAATAAGGGTAGATCTATATATGATAATATCTATGTTGCAATGTGGGGCAGAGATCTGGCTTTGAGGACTAACCAGAAATGTATCCTTATACAATTGGATTTGGAGAAAGCCTATGACAGAATACACTAGTCCATTATGGCTAGGGTATTGGAAAAACAGGGTTTTGGCATGAGGATGGCTACTTGCATTTATACATTTACATTTGGAGGTCACTCTAAATTGCAATCACTCTAAATTGCTTTTGAATGGCAGAGTGGTTAGGGGATTCGATGTGAACACGTCGGTTAGACAAAGGTTCCCTCTTGCTCCCCTGCTCTTTGCTATAGCTTCCCACCCCCTGATTACAACATTGGAACATGCCACTATTAAAGGGAGAAGAACTGGATTGAAGTTGGGTAATGGGGAGCAGTTGGTAATTCAATGTTTTGTTAATGTCTCTCTCCTGTTCTTTCAAGTTGACAATGTGAGGCTTTAGGTATTATTCAGTTTCTTGATGCATCTGGGTTTAAATGCAATATATATAAGTTTAAAACTATAAGCTTGACTGAGGATAATGATTTTGATTTGGGGAGATAGTTTTGTGAGGTTATCAAAAGAGGTTAGATAATTAGACACGCAGGGGTTCCTTTTGGTGTGGATGTGACTAACAAACAACTTATAGATTTGGGCTTTGGACATGTTCTATTTGAAATTGAAGAAATGGGAAGGCATCAAAGTCCCATTTCATGATACAGTGTCCTTATGCAACACAGTGATGAATGCTTACATTGTGTTCTATGCCCTATGGCAGAGTTTGGCAAAGGTTAGTGGCATAAAAAAATTAAACCCACAAGAGAATTCCTATGGAGGAATAGCACTTCCAATAATAAGAAGGCCTTAGCTTGGCTGGCATGGGATAGGTTGTCTCTTCCTAAGGAAGAGGGGTGTATTGGTATATTGTATCTTCCCTCTCACACTAAGGAAGAGGGGGGTATTGGTATATTGTATCTTCCCTCTCACACTAAGGCCACGATGGCACTGTTGTTTCCTAGATGTCTTCATCAGGAGGAGGTATGGACAAAAATGTAGAGCGAACTAATTGAAGGTGCTTGTGTATGCTTTGAAGGAACATGGCATAACCTAGGATGGAAAGATAACATATTCTTTTTTGCCCCAATGAAGGTTACACGGTCATCTTTGGGAAGAATGTTGTGTAGTAGTTGGAAAGAGGCTTTGGGGTTGATGCTTTTGGAGGGGTGCACTAGAGTCTCACGGAATTTCTTACTTTGCTTAGGAATCTAGTGGTCACATAAATTTAATCCTCCCTTGGCCTTGTAGGACCTCATAACTACTAAAATCTGAATGATAAATATTTTAAGAACTAGCTAACTATTGGGATAGGGCTTTGCTAGGGTGGAAGGATGCTCACAAACTTGATGAGGAGTTCAATTTGAATTTTAGGGAGAGACAAGTGGTTAGGGTTGTGTTGAAAGAGGTTAAAAAATGTTGGTATTCCATTACATATGATGAATCTTGCTAGGTAAAAGATTGGGTTTGGTATAATGGGGCTAAACTAGGCATGGGGGTCTACTGAGGAGCTATATAGGGAACTAAGAAGGATCGAGGAGAATGTGACCTATTGCTACAGGATTTGGAGGACAAACTAGGGGCCTAATACTGGGAGGATGAGATGGAAGAGCATCTGGAAATTGGAAATTCCTACCAAGTCTTAAGTATTTCTTTAGAGAATATGTATGGGTGCTCTTCCCTTAGGGAGAAAATTGGTGTAGAGGAACTTTACTAATAGGTGTTGCCCCTGATGCAAAACAACTCTAGAAGATGGAAACCATGCTTTCTTGGGACTGCCCTGCTATCAGAAGCACTAGGTCCAGAATTTGTAGATGGGTACATAGGTGTCCTAGTGTGCAAGGTTATTGGGGGGACTGGTTGCTAGGGAAGGAGAATGTAGATTTTATCTTTAACATGGTTAGATTCTTTTGTCTTTGGGAAATATGGACTACCAAAAATTGTATTCTATTCCAAAAAGCAGTGGATACAGGGTTGGATGCTGCAGGATTGATTTATAAATGTGTACATATGTGTTGGTCTATATATCTAGTTAATAAATTGAATAAAGATGGGATGATACAAATGATTCAGACATTGCAGGCAACCATCTCTTGATTTTCTATTTGGAAGGGGATACTTTCAGGCATACTAGGTTGAGCCTAACTATTTTTTTGATGTGTATTCAGGTAGCTTTAGAGCTTAAATCAAGGAGTAGATGAGTGAAGTTTGGTCCAAGGACCAAAAGATGGTATAAGAAAGTTAAACAAGTGGACCACACTTTTGTGGCATTTATTGAAAACACATTTGACACTAGACCAGTGGTTAAAGTGTGGTAAAAAAAAGGGGCGGATGGCTTGGAGAGGCAGTCACCTAAAGGATGCACATCTGAGGTCCTGATTGAAGCATGTATTCAGTTGGGATTTCAGATTTCATGAGAAAATTCCTCTTTTGCATTTGAAGATGAGAGGTAGACTCTCATATGTAACTTGTTGAATGAGGTTTCAAGCTAGGATTTGAGATGTAATTGTTTTTTGGTATTTAAAAATATATATATGGGTTTAAAAAAAAGAATTTGGTATACTAACATTTTTTGAAGGGTACTTTTATTTTGCAAGTGTCACATGAAAGACAATAATATTATTATGGTATAACCGGTCATGTGAATTTTACATACCTACCCCTCACAATCAAGCCTGCCAGTCAGACACACTGGTGACCGTAGTATGTACACAGTGCTCTCTCTCTCTCTCTCTCTTGTATAGTCATTTCACCCCATGCCGCTCTCTCTCTCACGCATGGTGATAGTACACAACACACACACACAGAAGGACACACCTATACACAGCCGTCTCACCTCGTGTCCACTCCGGCCGCATTGGTTGAACTTGTGCTGTATGGCGTGGGCGGGCTGATCATACACAGTACTCTCTCTCTCTCTCTTGTATAGTCATTTCACCTCTCTCTCTCACACATGGTGATAGTACACAACACACACACACACAGAAGGACACACCTATACACAGCTGTCTCACCTCGTGTGCACTCGGGCCGCATTGGTTGAACTTGTGCTGGATGGCGTGGGCGGGCTGATCATTCTACGGCGACATGAATTTCGAGCCAATTTGGGCCAGACACAGTTTTCAAGCCGTCCAGGTCAGGCATGCTGCAGGCAGTGGTGTGCAGAAAGAGTGTGCACAATTCGACATTCTGGCGTTCGGGGGTCTCCAAGGGCCAAACTTGGAAAACGGGGAAGTGCGGTCACGTCTCGTGTCGCAGGCCAGCTAGTCGCCATCATAAGAGACGGGCTTGCGCGTTACAGCTATGGCAACCTTATCCTCTCGGGTTTGCATAGCCTTTGTCTTATTAGACTTTGAAGGGCGAGCTCGCTCGGTCGTTGACGCTGAGCTACGTTATGCGATTTCATTTTCGAAATGCTCCAGCATGAGCAGCTGGCCCGTCTCCCTGCTATTGTCCATGCTCCTCGTCGAAGAGGGCGTCGCCCAGCAAGGTGGAGCGCGGCCGGCCTCCCAAGCTGCTGAAGCTGCAGCTGGAGCGTGCTGGGGAAGAAGACTGCAGTAGTCGAAGACCTCCAGCACGTTGACGAGGATCGCCATTCGAAGCATTCAGAACCACCAGCACGCAGCCCACCTTCCTCATCAAGCTGGTTCTCCGTCTGCTCAGACGCTCGCGAGTCTCGCCACCGGTTTCGCAAACTCCAGGTCCTCTCACCTTCTCTTCTTTTGCAGCTTCGTCTTTTTTTTTTCTCTCTTCCTTTTGACTTTAGCCTCTACTCTTTGAAAAAAAATCATCTCTCAATTTAGAAAGAGGAAAACAAAAATAAAACCACAGATAATGCCTTCACTCTTCGAAAACAAAATCATCTCTCAATTTAGAAAGATCTCTCAATTTAGAAAGAGGAAAACAAAAATAAAACCACATATTTTTTTTATGATGACAGAAATTCTTATAGATTCAAAATTGAAAAAAAATATGATAGGTCAAGTGCCTTGATAAAAATACACTACAGGGCGATTTTTTGTGAGCACTGGTAATGAAGAACTTTCGTATATTTTTCATTGAAGAAGTATTTATAGTAAATTGTTTTCATTAAAGTTGTGAAGATTATATTATTGCTTATAAATTGGACAATGGCGGGATATGAAAAGACTTATTTGAGATACTTACAAGCTTTTACAAAGAGCATTGGCATTTGATAACATTGTTAAAAGTAATAATCTAATATGATATATGAAATCCTTTCAAAACCTCATACAAGACATGAATTTTAAATAAAGATTGAATTTATACAATTGAAAATAAAAGGAAAGAATAATAAACATATAATTTGTAAAAAGAGTTAACTTTTATCAGAGTTATAATTACACATGGTCAATGTAAAATAAGATTGATAATGATGCATTATGTGGCAAGTCAAATAAGATCGATAATGATGGGTTATGTGTAGGAGGTCAATAAAAAGTATGCAATATGTAAAGGAGGTCAATGAAAAATACGTATATGGGAAGAGTTGAGTGAGAGGACTAATGTGATTTATGTTATTGGGAGGTTGGTGAATTGTACATAGGAAGAGATGAAAGAAAGAACAACAATGATGGAAAAATGAAAGAATAATATTTTAGCATGTACAACGGTGGTTGGCTAAACCCCTCGTTTATATATATAAAGTTCTTTCATCCTCCAGCTATGAAGGCCATCTTTAACTTAAAGTGAAAATTTTCTACATCTACTTTGGAATAGTGAATGTACTATAAAAAAGTCATTCGATCCTCTAATCGTGAAGTTTCTCTTTAACTTGAAATGAAAATTCTCTACATTTATAGAATGGGATGCAATGAATAATATACTATAAAAACGTTTAAAGGATAAGAATGCAACTTTTTTTCACAATAATTTAAATGCTTTATCTTTTCAGCATTATGTATTACATCTATTCTAATGTTTTTAAGATGAGTAAAATTCTTCTATTTTGTATATCTATGGGATGGGACGCAATGAATATTCTATTAAATTAAAGGATAAGAACGTGAAAACACTTAACAATATAGAAATTACTTTATATTTTTAGCATCATACACTACATCCATCCTAATGGTTTCAAGATGTTGTAGAAAGTTTCATTACCTTTTTACTATCATATATTACATCTATCTTGATGTTTTCAAGGTCTTGTAGAAAGTATCATTAGCATCTTTAATTCCATACATATTACATGTTAGTAAGACAATGTACCTTATCTTTTGTAATTAAAAGAATAATCAATGTAGCCAACACTTTCAACTTTTCTTATGCTTAAAAATATATCTTATAGTTCTTGTCATTATTTTATCTCTATTGCTTTAAAGTCAAACACCATACCATTTGATTATAATAATTTGGATTATATTTATTGTTATATATAATCTTAAAAAAAAGGATGATCCATTTTTTAGATTCAAAATGTTATGTTCACTTTATTGAGCAAATATAAATCCCATAGTTTCTTGCATGGAGTAAGAGTGGAGTTTTTTGCATGGAGTAAGAGTGGCATTCAAGATGGTTTATTTTTTTCTAGTAGCAAAGTCTATCCACTAGATCCAGTCAGGAGAACATAATTTTATTCTTCTTAGAAAAAATTAGTTTTGTGGCTTTTAAGTACTTTTGTAAAAATAGTCTTAGCTCAAGTAAATTTATACTCTAGTAAATTCTAAACATAAGATAGTAGTTCAAAGAGAATATAGTGTAAAACCTTTATCTTTTAGGATTATGTATATTAAGGGAGGTTAATCAAATTGGAAGAATCTTGACCAAGGGTCTTTCAATCAAGGACTTACTCTCCTAAATATTCAAGATGAGACAAAAGAGGATACAAAATCTCTTCATTGGATAGTAAAACTGAGAAAGAGGAAGGAGAATACTTGGAACTAGGACTAGCATTATTAGTGATGAGCTAGCTTTAGTGCTTATAATATTAACAACATATAAGAGTTATATTATGTAAAAAAAGTATCAATATGTCGGTCGTGAAAATATTGGCACTTAGCATAGTGTAAATTTGAAAAATTAATTTGGAAGGTTTTTTTTTAATTCTTTGAATTTGAATTATAATTTATATAAAAATAAAAAAAATAAAGCAAATGGGAACATAAAATTTGAATTATACTTTTTAAAAGATAGTGCAAAGGCAAAGACATAATGATCTATTGGGTCAAATTTGAAGGCTTATGGTGTAGATTTTTTTTCTAATCGAACATTTTTTTAATGAATAAAAGGAATATTTTCAAAAAAAGATGAAAGGTATAAGCCCAACCACTAGAAAGAATATTTTCTTTCATCATCGTCTAAAATTAATAGTCGTCCTTATTGAAATCATCATTTAAACTATATATAATCAATTTATTATAGGTACTAAGATAGAAAAGTACTTATACATTAGGTCATGCAAAAGAATTATTTACAACTCTTATGTATTTTGTGTAATGTATAAGGGTTTATATTTTCTTTCATCATCGTCTAAAATTAATAGTCGTCCTTATTGAAATCATCATTTAAACTATATATAATCAATTTATTATAGGTACTAAGATAGAAAAGTACTTATACATCAGGTCATGCAAAAGAATTATTTACAACTCTTATGTATTTTGCGTAATGTATAAGGGTTTATATAAGTCCAAAGTAAAACTTCTTATTTATATGGCTTATTTATAATCCCTTATTCATTACGTCTATGAGAGTTTATGTATAGTTTCAATGTAATTTTTTTATTTATTTGGCTTTTCGAAAAGTCTTTTAAGCATTATAGGTGAAATATAAAATGGAATAAGGGCATTGTCTACTAGTCCAATTTAAAGAAGTTTTCTTACTTCTCTATATATGTATAGATCATTCATGTGATCTTGTATGTTCATTTTCATGGTAAAAATAAATAAAACATCTAAATATAGACAATGCTTGATCTAATGAAATGGTCACTTTGTGGTAGGTTGAGAAAAAGAAGTTAACTTATATTTTTTTTCATATGTTAATAAGTTGTTAAAAAATATAAGTCAACAAGTATGAATTTATGTATATGTTAATAGGTTGTTTAGTATATTGTACATCTATGTTTAGCAAGATTTGAAACTGAGTATTTGTCTCCATAATAAGAACAGTCATCTAATGGACTACACAATTGTGGCTAATTGTGGACTAAGAAAGAAAGATAGAAATAATTAAGTAATAGACAAATTTAATAGTTTCAAATGTATTGTCTCTATCAAGTGTACTATTTCTCCTAAGTTCTCCATGTCTTCTCTTGCTTTTAGGGAGTCCATTTCAGCTTTTCTAGCTAGAGGATTCTAAGATCCATCTTCTTTGTATCTTGAATCTTATGTTATATCAACACCTTCCAATCAGAGACTTCATATGCAAAGACATGATTGCTTTAGTTTCATACATTTTTTTAAAATGTCAGAATATCTTTAGTTTTCTTGATATGCTTGCCATTGGTTGCATATAGATTTTAACATTATGGTTGGAAATACAATCGATATATTTGAGGTTTTATTCTAAGAGGACAAACTAGATAGTAGTAGTTACTCTCTCGGAGTGTCAAATAATGGTTGAATCTTGGAATAACTCTTGAGAGAGTTTCTCTAAAAGCCTTGTATCTCTCTAGAATAGGATTTTAATTAAAATGTTAAATTTTTAAGTTATGTATTTCTTTTGAAATTAGTTTTAAGAGGACTCTTTAAGTCTAAAACAAGGATCAAAGATTATGGAGTAGATCTCAATCTAAATCTAGAGAGAATCTTAGTGCAATTAAATTAGGAGAGAGAAAGTGAGGTAATCAAACTTAAGCATTTAGTCAAATTAGTTGAGTAATAAAGACCGAAGGACTTTATCAAGGAAGTGAATTGATGATCGATATATTTAGGGTATTTGATGAAACATTTATGTCAAGGGATGTGACCTTTGATGAGACTGCTTGTTGAACCTCAGCTCATCCATTAGATGTAGACACTCCTTTTTCATCAACTATCCTTGAAGGAGAGATAGCACCTTTGGAAGACTTTATTAAAGAATTGAAGGAAGAAGATGATGCTCACCAAGAAGTTGTCTCAGGAGGTCTACAAGAGACAAAAGGTAGCCTCAAAGGTTAATATATCATAAAGGTAACAATTAAGACTTTGAACAAATCAAATTTTCTCTTAATATCATTGATGTAGCATGATGAACTTGTCTTCTATGAGGATGCATGTGAGAAGAAAGAATAGATAGATCAATGGACGAAGAGATGATTGCATTTTATAAGAATCACACTTGGGATCTGTGAGCTTTCACTTAATAAGAAAGCTATAGGCTATAAATGGATCTACAAGGAGAGATAGACATGTATAAAGCAAGAATCACACTTTGAATCTATATAAGATTTTACCTAACAATAAAGCCATAGGTTGAAAATTGATTTACAAATTGAAGTACAAAAAGGAAGGGCGGATAGATAGGTACAAAGAAAGACCTGTGGTTAAAGACTTTGATAAAAAATCGAGGGTTAATTATGTAGAGGTCTTTGCATCAGTAGTAGCCAAGATGAATTTCATCGGATTAGTCGTTTCTTTATAGTCTGTTCATAAATGAAAATTGTGGTAAATGAATGTCAATAATCCTTTCCTCAATGGTCAGCTTGAGGAAGACGTCTACATGCAAGTAGCTAACAAGGTATGTCAGCACGAATGGAGCATCTCGTTTGCAAGATGCAGAAGAGATTGGATGGTCTGAAAGAAAGAGCCAAGTATGACAGAATTGATGAGCATCTCAAAGCTCAATGTTTTCAAAAGAGTAATGTAGATTATACTCAACCACATGGTGAAAAGGAAGAACATTAGTCTTGTTCTTTTGTATGTTGATGATTTGATTTTGATAAGAAGCAATGAGGCCATGGTTGCAACTCTCAAATCCAAACTCTCAGATGAGTTTGAAATAAAAGTTATTGGATAGCTACATTATATTTTTCAAATTATCTCATTGGATTGTAGCCAAAAGAGTGCTCAGGTACTTGAAAGGTACTCAATATTAGGATATCTTATATGCAAGTGACATTCTAGGTCTGCACGGATTTAGTGATACTGACTATGCAGCTTGTCTGATGGATAGAAGAAGCATTAGTGGCAATGCAATCTTTCTTGTTTTAGGTGCCATTTCATAGTATTTTAAGAAGTAGAATATAATCCACCTTTTTTATACGGAGGTTGAATACAAAGCTTTAATCACCTTTGCTTGTAATGCTATATGATTGAAAAGATGTTTGTAAGAACTGGGTTTGTCTTTATGGAGTTGATGGTCCTACTCTTATTCTTTATGAGAATATATCACTTGAAGTCTTAGTCAATAATCTAATAATGCATCAAAGGACCAAACATATTAAAGTCAAAACATTTCATTAGAGGGAAGGTATACTTAGGTGACATAGTGTTGCAGCATTACAATATCAAAGAACATGTTATAGACATCTTCATTAAAGCCTTGGACAAAGAGCTCTTTTTTGAGTAAAGATTAGGCTTTGATATTATGGAGCTTTCCTTAAGGAAAGTTGTTTGAAGATTAATGGAAGGCTCCACAGTTGGTCTATGCTTGGAGTAAGGAAAGACTCAATAGTCTTCGATAAAATAAATATGTTTTAAAATTTTTATTTTTTAATTTTGTAGGTCCAAGTTAGTTGTGTGAATCAATCGATTGAATCAGTTATTGGAGTCGACTAACTAAATCAATTGACTAAAAAAGTTGTTGGATTTAGCTTCTGATCTACGGAGTCTATCAGAGTCAGCTTTCTAAATCAATTGATCGAATCAGTCTGTTGAGGTTAGCTTCTGACCTACAGTGTTAGTTGTCTAAACAAAGATTTAGACTTGTTGCTAATCTTGAGGGAAGGTGTTAAAAGATGTAAGATTCACATCATTTATAAGGTTTGTAAAGTCTTGAAAATGTGTCGTTTGTTTGATGGAAAGCAATTCTTACATCAAAAGAGAAATTACATGTCGTCTTGTTTGGAGGTAGTTTTGTCTAATCGGTACAATTTAGTTGTTGATAAGAAGTTAATTTTTTGGTCAGAGCTACTTGATTACATCGAGTGTAAGAATACAAAGATAAATTTGTAATCATGACTTGTTTGCTTACTATTAACGATGAGTTACTTTGATAATTATAAAAGAATGTCTTATATGCAGCTATTGGTAGTGAATAAGAGTGAATAAAGTTCACCTATTGAGTGTGTGTATAGTCTAGTCTAGCACTCACAATAGTGTAGTGATTGTAATATATGAGCTAATTGAGCTTCTTCTTATTAGAATAAGATTTTGGAGATTAGTCTCTTTAAATTAGAGTTAAAATTTATCATTAATGTATCTTATCTGATTTAGTAAATAGAAACAATGCTTCTTGGTTGTACATTGCTTATTTAGTATGATTGCTATTTGTTGTCACATTCTCTTATCTCCTCAATTTAACACTTCGTTGGTTAAATATTTATTGAGTATGAAATTTATTTGTGAACATGAAGATAAATTTACATCTTCTTGATGACTTTGATATTTTATACTGACTAAAGTTACTCTCCTTTGATAGGCTCTCAAAATCTTTCTACTCATTGAAAGTCATGGATTTTTTTATAAATTGTATAGCTCCTAGTTTCTCTAGAATTTTTATTTAAGAATATTCTAAGAACGTATGTCTTGCTTTTCAATAACTTATCGTATCAATCATCCGTATCCATGGTTTTTCTTGTTAACAATCTTAATATGGGATTGATCATGGTGATAGACACAAGATTAAGCATAAGATTAAGGTGGATTATACCACACTAAAAACTACACGATTAGAGAGAGATTGCACTCAACACAAGATCAGAAGATCTCTATTGCATCTCTCCAATGAACCATACAATGAGGATTTTAATATAGATAGCTCTTATCTCACTCTACATGTTTGCATCTATGTGGCACTCTTTTGGTCAATACTCATACCATATAATCACATGTGGTATTCTTATCTTACCATAATATCTTGCATTCCTAAGATGCGTTCACATACTCAACTAAATAACCCATTCATTTTACATTATATATCTCAATATCCTTTTTCTCAATGTAAACTTGGGTGTGTGCATATAATCTCTCCAATCAATTTGATCAACTCATCTCTCGTCCTCAATAATTTAGCATTACCAAACTCAATACCCAAGACCATACTAAGGAGTTTGAAAAAATTTTAATTTTCATTTTGTAAGATTAAAAAATGAGAGCACCGTGAACCTATTGAAGATTTTTATCCAAATCTCCTCATATGACATATCGTTGAAAAGCTTTTGAATAGTATGTTTTACATTCACACTCCAAAAATTTTGAAATTGGTATGTTTAAGATGCACCAAAAAGATTGAAAAGAAAATTCTTAAAGTAGTGGGATTTTTTCAAAGTTCCTAATATAGTTTCTCGCTCAATGCAAATTGGAGTGTTCAACAAGTGTGCATGTGTCTATCCAACCTAAATCTGAAGTCTATTTTTAGCTCACTTGTTCCATGAAGTGCGACACCTATGCATGCACAACTCAATGTACACCAAATTTACAAATTGTTTCTTACACCCATGGGTCCGGGCAGGGGACTCTTATAAAATGTGGGTGAGAAAATAGTCTTTTTTATGATGCGAGTAAGGGAATGGTACCTCTTAAATGTGGTCAAAATCCATGGCTTTCATAAAATTGATATTTATCCATTATTTCATGCTCACATTTGCGTGGTGTTGCATTTGTCTCCAAGCTTGTAAACTTTAGCTTTTATCTATTTTTATTCAACGGTTGATTTTTCATGTCCATGGTTCTTTTCGAGTTTCTTGTTTTTACAAACTTGTATTGATAAACTTGTCACTTGAGTGTTGGAATTAGGGTTGCAGGAAAGTACACAAAGCTTGGAGAAGAAGCAAGAATGCACACAACACAAAGTGTATTAGATTGTGTCAATGTATAAAGATAAGTTAGCTCTAGAAAGATGGGCGTATATACAAGCCGGGAGAAAAAATCTTCTGAAGAGGAAAAAAGTATTTCGGCGGTCTTAAGTGTTCACACATCACTGTCTATATATATGATAATAAATTTTTCTTGAGAGATGGTGTGAACGAGAGCTGGCACTCATGTATAGGGGAGTGTCATGTTCGAAGTAGATCAATTCACAAAAAGACGCAAGTCCAAAGCTTTGTGGAAAGCTTCAAACTTCGCACGAGGAAGCGTCTGTGGAAAGATCGACGAGGTTATCTTGTGTTGGCACATAGGTCAAGCTGATCTCTCCTGCTGAGAGTCTCTCCCTGACATAGTGATAATGCACTTCAATATGTTTTGTGCGAGCATGAAAAACTGGGTTTCTCGTAACTGTCAATGTGCTCTGACTGTCAGTGAAGATAGAGGTGGCAGACTCCTGTCCAACATCCAAGTCAGTCATAAGTCGTTTGAGCCACACTCAACCGTAGCTGTGAAAGCTATCTTGTACTCAGCTTCACAACTAGAAGTGGCCACAGTAGGTTGTTTCTTGCTAAACCAAGATATGCATGAGTTACCGAGCATGAAACAAAAATCACTTGTGGACACTCTTGTGTCATAGCAACCAGCTCAATTTGAGTCCGAAAAAGCATGTAAATCTGATGGCAACGATCTTCCCTTAGGATAAAACAACCCAAGATGTATGGTGTCACTCAAGTAGTGAAAGATGCATTTAACTGTCTTTCAATGTTGAGACCCTGGGCTATGCATAAACCTGCTCACTTGTGAGACTGTAAACTGAATGTCCGGTCTCGTAATGCATACATAAATGAGGCAACCAACAGCTGTCTGATAGAGTAACATCAAAGTGATCTCCAGCATCATGAAGACTTAACTTCAAACCTGTCTCCATTGGAGTAACAATAGGCTTGCAGTCTTTAAGGTCAAATCTCTGCAACAATGTTTCAATATACTTTGTCTGATACAAAGCAATACCTCCATCACACTGCTTAAATTGTATCTGTAAATGTCTCAAATCTGACATCTCAAAAGAGGTATTCAAATCAGCCTTAAAATCAGCAATATGACTTTCATTTGGTCCTGTGAACAGCATGTCATCGACATAGAGAGCAATGCTTAGATGTACACCATCCACGTGCTTTCTGTTGGACTATTCTGAAACCCATGTACAGTCAAATATGCATGTATCTTTTCATACCAAGCTCGTGGAGCTTGCTTTAAACTATATAAAGCCTTTTTCAACTTGTATACTTTGTTTTCCTGTCCTCTTTGAACAAAATCACGAGGCTGCGATACATACACCTCATGCAAATCTCCATTCAAGAACGCAGTCTTTATGTCCAGCTGATGTACATTCCAATCATTATGAGTTGCCAATGCACAAATGCTACGAATGGTAGTCATATGACAAGTGGGAGCAAAGGTCTCATCAAAATCAATGTCTTTTTTTTTGAGCATAATCTTTTGCAACAAGTCTAGCCTTATAGCGATCAACATTGTCATCTGGCTTTTGTTTCAATTTAAAAATTCACTTACATCCAATGGCTTTTTTACCAATAGGTAAATCGCACAAAGATCATGTACCATTCTTCATTATAGCATCATATTTACTTTGCATTGCAGTCAATCAATTTTTTGAATTTTGTGCCTCATCAAATGAAAGAGGTTCTTCCTCTTCACACATACTAGACACAACCAAAGCATAACAATCTGATGTATAAGAGGCATGCTGAAAATCTGAACGAGTATGATTAGTCATAGGTGCATCAATCTTATTATCACGCAAGGTTTGCACCAGTCATTTAGGCATACCTCTAGCCTGCTTATTTTCAGTCCTATCCTCATGAATTACATCCTGCAAATCTGCATCAGAAATAGGCTGATCTATGATGTCGTTTGAAATTTGCATAGGTTGAATATTTACCTCATTACCTGACTTACATTTAAATTTTCACTTATAAAGAGAGGCAACAACGTATCAAATACATCCCGTGAGCTCACACCTCTTTGGTTCATGATAACAAGGGTTGCACAGCATCTTTCACAAAAACATCTCGACTAATCAAGATATGCTTTGATTATGGATGATACAATTTGTAACCTTTACTTTCAGCACTGTAACCAACAAAAATGCATTTGACAGTCTTATCATCCAATTTTTTGCGGTGTTGTATAGGCACTAAAGCATAGGCTAAGCAACCAAAGACACGCAAGTGACTAATAGAAGGCTTCTTGCCATGCCAAGCTTCGTATGGAGTAATAGACTGCAAGGCCTTAGTGGGACACTTGTTGAGTACATATGCAGTACACATGACAGCCTCAAGCCAAAACGCATGTGGCAAAGCTTGGCTCTTGACCATACATCGTGCCATCTTTATAAGTGACCTGTTCTTCCTCTCAGCAACACCATTTTGCTGAGGGGTATATGGCACTGTACATTGGTGTTTTATCCCATGACTAGCCAAAAATGCATCAAACTCTTTAGACAAGTACTCTCCTTCTCGATCAGAACGGAGGGTGTCCATATTACAATTGGATACATTTTCAATCATAAGCAAAAACTGTTTGAAGTACAAAAACACTTCGGACTTTGTCTTCAGTGGATATACTCATGCATGCCTTGAGTAATCATCAATGAAAGTCACAAAGTACAAGTGTTTACTAAATGACGGAGTTTGCATAGGTCCACATACATCACTATGTACAAGTTGTAATTTGCGAGTGACCCGCACAGAACCATTCTTTGGAAACGCAGAATGTTGTATTTTGTCCAAAATGCAGCCTTTACAAACATGTTTCAATGGTGCCTCAAGAGGGAGCAATGAAGCAACCATATCAAATTTCTGCAAACGCAGCAAACTAGCAAAGTTTAAATGACCAAAACGAGCATGCCATAGTTTTGCATCTGAAACTGTCTTTTCATCAGAAATTGCATTTGCTGAATCTTTCACACACTTGTCATAAGAATTGAGCTTATACAGTCCACGAAACAAGGTGTCAGAAACAATAATCGTATCACCAGAAGTCAAATTATGAACAGTACATCTGTCATCCATAAATTTGACTACAAGTCCAAGTCTAGCAAGCGCAGAGACAGACAATAGATTCTTCTTTATCTCTGGTATATACAAAGCATCTGAAAGTGTGAAAACGTTGTCATTTGCAGCAGTAAGCATAATTTTACCAATGCCCTTCATTGGGTAAGAAGCATTATTGACACATGTGACAGTATTCTCATTAGGGATAGCCTCAAGAGAAGTGAACATATCACGATGCGAGGTAATGTGCTTTGTAGCACCACTGTCAAAATACTATACACGAGTCAACAGAAACTGCCAAACATGCATCATGTACAGATGGGTCATACTGACAATACACGCTAAACGTCCATTCTGTATCCTGCACAACATTTGCAGAATTTGCATTTGTAGAAGCATCCGCTATTGTGGTTGCATTTGACTCTTTCTTCTTTGCCTCTTTAGTCTTTAGCTTAGGGCAATTCTTAATGACATGATCATTTGCCTTACAATAGTTGCACCTGGTCTTTTTCTTGTCTTTATCAAGAGCCTTCTCAGACTTATTGTTGCTACCTGTGGAAGGAGAAGTCGCAGACCTACTAATAGGAGAAAAGACAGTGGGAGGGGCTGTCTTACCACTTCTTCTCTGTTGCTGGGAAGTAATAAATGCTTGATCAACTGCACGCTGTCTAGTCCTGTTTTGCCTGGACTACGTTTCTTGTTGCAAGAGCTTGTTGACTAAAGTATCATACTTGACAGCATCAGGTCCGTCCTCGTTAAGAAGTCTCCACGTGGAAGCAAAAGTCTGATATGTCTCAGGTAAAGCATCAAGAACAGTCTGCACAAGAGAATGATCAAGAATAATCTCACCTGCAGAAATCAACTGTTCTTTGAGATCTTTAATCTCAGCAAGAAAAACATTCATTTTATCTTCTTGCATAATCTTCAATTCTAGCTCTTTACGCAGGTAAGCGATTTTTGCCTCGTTATGACCTGCATACAAACCAGCTAGAATATCCCAATCTTGTTTTGTTGTTTTAGCTGAACGAATATGTGGGGTGATGTTACGTTTGACAGAAAGTGCAATCAAGGCATGAGCCTGCGCATCTTTACCATCCCAACGAGCTTGTTCAGCAGTGGGTAAAACAACAGCAACAGTAGAGCTGCTAGAACCTGCAACATCCTCAACAGATCCTATATCCACAGAACCTGGACGTACATCCATACCCTGCACAATGTTCCATACTCCTTTTGCAACCAAAACATGCTGCATCATGTATGTCCAAAGTAGGTAGTTGCTGTCTCCATCCAGTTTGTCTTCAGCAGACAACATGCGAAATACATCATTGCTGTTATCAGCCATGGCCATTGACTGAAACTAATGTAAAAGTTGCCTGTAATGAAGCAAAGACTAAACAGAAAACAACTCGTGCTATGTAGCGCGGTCCACAATAGAATACGTATGCCTGTTTTGCAAAAAATTGCACTGTCCAAATTTCTGCAAAAAATGACAAAAACACCTGTGCAGAACTTGAAATGTAAAAACAGAGTCCGAAACGACCTCAGATGCAATTTTTGAGAATGCGAAGCCCTACGGGTTTATTTGCAGAGTATAGGGACCTGCAAGCGCTCGTGAAAGCTCACCTCAATCAGAGAACGTGAGTCGGAGGGTACTGGCGGTGTAGCCCTGGGAGCCGATGCCTGCTCTGATACCAATTGTTGGAATTAGGGTTGCAGGAAAGCACACAAAGCTTGGAGAAGAAGAAGCAAGAATGCACACAACACAAAGTGTATTAGATTGTGTCAATGTACAAAGATAAGTTAGCCCTAGAAGGATGGGCGTATATACAAGCCGGGGAAAAAAACCTCTTAAAGAGGGAAAAAGTGCCTCGGCGGTCCTAAGTGTGTTCACACACATCACTGTCTATATATATGGCAACATTGAGGTCACACAATGAAGTGTCAAAGCATCTCTTCTTGATCTTCTCGTTAGTTGAGAGTCAATCTCCAGTAGTCTTTGTGTCAAGTCTCTTAAGGCCACTTTGACCTTCATCACCATAAGTTATTAGAGAGAGTCCTCTCTCTTTCCATAAGCTTGCTATCCAAGCTTCTAACATCCACTCATTCTGTACACTCCATTATGCTTCCTTCCATGAAGCATTCACCTATGCCCAGTCCTTTATGAGTATAAAAAAACAACAAACATTTTGCAGCAACATAGTGCTTCCTATTGAAGCACTATTCAACTTGCATGTTCCTCATATTGACATGTACAACAAATTCCAAGGGTGCTTCTTCACATGTTCTCTCAAACAAAACTACACAACCAGCTCATCTTTCATGAGAAAATCATTGAGCACAATCAGATCCACTTGGACTTTAAGTAGCCCGTAATTGCTTGTTTTCACATGAACAAGCATGCACCTCACGTGCTCTCACTATTTGCAAGAGCCTTAGGGATCAAAGTCCTACCACATAGCAACCCTTAATAAAAACGAGTATTCTTCCATGCTCAAACACCAAATTAGAGGCAAAATCACCAAAATACCTTCACAAATCTCCGTGGTAGCTTCTCCTTAATGATAACTCCATTTTGTATTCTCCATGATGTAAATCTTCTCTTCAATCTTGACGATGGTGGTTGCATTACATCTTCCTTGATGCAATCTTCAATTGGTAGCTTCTAGTCTCCTTCTTCCAATGAAAGTCTCTCAAATCCTCACAAATGTAAATATAAATGAGAATATTAGTGTGCATAATTTTTTTCTTAATTAAAATGCTAATATATAATGAAATGCTTAATCAAATAAACACATAATGAAGAAAACTATACATGAATATTCAGCATCACCAAGAGTCCACCCAAGCTTTGATACTATGTTAAGAATCCTAATATGGGATTGATCATGGGTGGTGATAGACACAAGATTAAGCATAAGATTAGGTGAGTTATATCACACTAAAAATTCCATGACTAGAGAGAGATTGTACACAATGCAAGATCTCTATTGCATTTTCCTAATGAACCATGCAATGAGGCTTATAATATAGATAGTCCTTATCTCACTTTACATGTGTGTATCTATGTGGCACACTCTTTTCTTCTCTTCTTGTTAACATTCACACCATATAATACCACATGCGGCATTCTTATCTTACCACAATATCTTGCACCCATAGGGTGCGTTCACATACTCAACCACATTTCAACATTCCCAAGATCAATGGATAGTTCTTTCTAATCTCCCTTAGGTCCACAACATGAAAATCCACAAGTGTGGTTACACTAAATACTATAACTAGAACTTTTACCATAGTGACTTCTTGGAGGAATCTAATGGCAAGACTGTATTGGGGAGTTTGAGAAAATTTCATTACTTTGGAAATTTTCTTCTCAATATACTTTTTGGTTTATCAAATCCAAAGTTGTTGGAGAATATGGATTTATAACCTAGTCTTCAAGAGCTTTCCAATGATATGTTAAATGAGATGGTTGTGACAAAGCGTAGAAGGGTTTGCCATGCTTTTGTTTTTTAATCTTGCAAAATGAAAATTATGATTTTTTCGAACTCTCTAATATGACATTTGGTTATCAACTACTTTGATCCTAACTCTCATATCCATTCTGTCATACACATAAGTAGGCATCACATTGCACGAGTGTCTACCATCCAAACAAGCATCTTTAATCTTTATCTCTTTAATATTAACATCTAGTGTGTGAGAAAAAGGATTAACATCTAACAAAAGCATCATCTTAAACCAAGCTCAAACCAAGCTAGTCATGGCTATCTTTTTATTGTATGTTTTGAGTGACACACATTGAGACATTTGCTTTCTTATCTCTATGGGCTCAAGGCTAATAGCTGGGATAGGGTTATGGTGGATACCATACATTTCTTTAGATCTTACTACACAATGGATTAATTTGTTTCTCCCTCCCCTATCCTCAAAGCATAAGGATGAATATGCTTTCTAGGCTTTCTAGGACGTTTAGTACTTCATAACTTATTTATTGTTGTCTTTAATTTAAATTTAAATTTCATTGGCTCTAAAGGACTTTCCGTACTTGGATCCTTTCTTTTTATCTTCCTTGGCCTTTGGCGACCAATTAGCCCAGATCATTGTTGGATTGACCATTATGGAACAAACCAAGCCTTCTTGTTTTGTAACAAACTTGTAACATCTTCTTGAAGAATGGCTACTACCTGTGTGGTTGTTTCCTAATATTTGGATATTGCATTGGACACAATTGCATTAGTCCCTGATCCTCCAAAGCTGACAAGGTGGTCTGAAACCATGTAAGTGTCAAGTCTTGACTACACACCGATACTTTTGGCAATCCTGTAGGGGAACTAGTATGCTAGGTAGAGAAGTAGAAAGATAGAGGTTAGTTTTAGGTCGGTCTTCCGCAGTTAGTTTAGGAAATAGTGAAGTGCATAAGAGAAGGTGAGGATAATTCAAGAAAACCTTTCCTTGGGAGAGCATTTTGTGGAAAATTTGGAGAGGAAAAACTTGGTCAAGAGAAACAAAGAAATTGAAGCAAGAAAGAAGCAGGTGTGGAGTGATAGAGAAATAGAAAAAAGGATGTTGAAGTGCCTACTGGAGTCATTTACAATCCAAAGTAGTAGATGCGTCTTGAGAAAGGAAAAGGAAGGAAAACTGGAAGGAATCTAAATAGGAAAACTAACAAAGCAAAGACAGGAAAAGAGAAGGGAAGCAAGAGAGAAAGAAGGTACAAAGGGTACGATATGTCCCACTGATTGAGGAGAAAAGTAGTAATTCCGTGAAGGAATATGACTTGTGGAAGGATCTCAGCAAGATGAAACTGAACATCACACTAGACTAAATGTTGAATCTAATTTTCAATTATAGGCAAACGTTGCTTCAGGCTATAATACCAAATGAGAAACTGGTGTAGATGTCTGGCATCATAATGCAGGAATGTGGAAACAGTTTAGGATTGTGATATCCGTTTCAAAAGTGACCATCACAGAGGACAAATAGTGAAACAAGTTTCTTGATGCAAGATTAGGAGTGAACATAATATCAGAAGAGGAAAAAAGAAGGTCTGCATCTCGATTGCAAGAAAAGAGAACATGAATCTGGTCAATTGATGATGCATGCAGAGGGCCTAAACTACCTGGAAGGGATAGAAAATGAAGAAGAGCAAATCATGAAGGAAAATTTCTTATTACTATTTGAGGTGGATATATAAATATTATACAAAGATACGATTCAAAGATCCTAGTGGCTCACCTTGAAGTACTACCAAATGAATAAGTGCAAAGGAAGAGGAGGAGGACACTCAGGATAGTGTGGCAGAACTTTAGGCAGAGTAGAAAAAGGTCATGATGGCTCTCAAGCAAGAGAAAGCCCAACTAAGGAAGCAGAACATCAGAGTCCAAGAAGACGAATTGGAAGAAAATAACCTGGGGATGACTAGGAGCGCAAAATAGTGAGAATCAGTACCCAACTCAATCATAAATTCATAGGAAGGCTCTTGGATTTGTTTAAGTCCTAAAAAAATGTGTTTACTTGGAATTACTCAAAAATGAAGGGGATTAATCCTAGCTTCTATCAACACAAGATCAACTTAAAAGAGGATGCAACTCTTATCCAGCATAGCAGATATAGAATGAATCTTAACTGCGTCAAACAAGTGAAGGAGGAGATTTACAAGCTGTTAAGGGTAGGGTTCATCTATCCAGTGGGACAGGGCAGAATGGCTGTCACTAATACTCATTGTCTCGAAGAAGAATGGAAAGTTGAGGATCTACATTGACTATCACAACCTCAATGCCTTTAGTATATCGGATTCGTTTTAGTTACCATTCATAGATTTCTTGTTGGATGCGGTAGCTAGGCATGAGATATACTCCTTCTTGCATGGGTTTAGTGGGTACAACTAGATACGGATGGCCTCGGAGGATAAAGAAAAAACAGTCTTAGTGTGTGTTTTTTCACATGTCCTTGAAGATAAGGCTATTACAACATTTTTATAATTTTTGGAGTTATTTTAAGAATTATAATAATATTACATGCTTTTTCATAGGTGATGTGAATACATACTAAATTAACATCCTCAAGAAAGTTCATGGAATTCTAAAGTGATTTTTCTTTTTATTTGTATAAATTTTATAAATAGGTGTTAGTCTACTTTTGTGTCCCAATACACTTATAACGGCTCAATTACAAGACTAGTGTAACAAATAAATTTTTTGAACCAACATATATGTGATATCAATAATTTATTAATTAAATAGAATACTCACATAACAAAATACTAAGCTAGCAAGTTAATTAGAAACACTATTACTAATCTTTTTCTTCATTTATTCTCTAAAAAATTAATTAGTGAGTAATAAATCCTTGCATAGAAGAGGTCATTGTACACTCTCTTTATTGTTTTCATGTTTATATATATTATGTATTTTTTAAAATTAAGAAAGTTAACAAGTGCTTACTCTTGGTTTACTAATTATATAATTAGTATAAACTATTAATTTTATAAAAACTTTATATTATTTTATAAGGGTAAACTATTAATTATTTATTAATTAAGTTAACTATTCCTCAAGTAGAAGTCTTATTTCATAATGATCAAGATCTTAGTGAATAAGTGAAATTGACAATCCAATGGGATTTTGTGTGCTTTAAATTACATAACTATTAATGTAAGTCAAATTAGCGATGTGTTATTAATTATGCATATGATAGCATAGCAAAGGTCATTAAAGTACTCATTCAACTAAATTTTAAATCATTTCTTGAATCTTAATTATTAAGGGTTTCTTATTCAATTTTAAATAACTTTAATTATTATAATATATTAGTGCTAAGTTGAGAACAAAGTTATGTGAAACTATGAGTTAGTATCTATTGTGTAATAACAAAGCTAATAGAAAAAACTTAGAGTTAAATTAAATTAAATTTATTACTTTAATTAGATGTAAAACTTTTATTTTAAAAGAATGAAAAAAGTGTACTAAAAAGGATTAATCACTCTTTATATTTGAGTTTTTAATAGTTTATTAAAAGAATAGTGTAACAAAGTGAAATAGTCTCATATGGATAATGGTTCCATGATCAATTGATCATGTATATTGATAACACTTATGATAGTGTGAAAGAGGAGGTTATTTACATATGTCAAATAGATCATATTTGGGATATCTTTTGATAACTATCATAATACAAGTCAATTATTCTCTTCTCTCTAAACTTAAGATAATCTTGTTAGTTTAAGTTAATTTAAGACTAATTCAATTAATTCAAGGCTAATATAAAAGTTTCTTACTTTAATTGGTATCAGAGCTTCTTTTTTAATTCACTTTTATCTTGGTTTCAAGAAGATTTAAGATATTCTTGGATTTTTAAATTTTCTTGATTTTCTTGATCAAGAAAATGGATATATTGTATTTTCTCTTTTTTATTTATTTCCTAAGCTTTTGGGCCATGGGTTTGATGAGAATCAAATTTTGAAGAAGTCGCTCCTAATTTCAAATCCCAGGATCAAAATTGAATAAAAAATTACTAATTAAGATTAGTGTTAATCTAAAAACGTTTTTTCTCTTTTCTCTTCTTTCATGCTTGATTATGGAGCTTCAGTATCTCGTTACAGCTTGCCATATCTCGGGACTTTGACTTGGAAGGTAATGAGCTTCATAATGAGCCAATTAATGGAGTTTCTTTTGGCAAATTGTGTCTCATTAGACTGTTGTTTACTACGTGATTGAGTGATTGTTATGGGAGAAAAATAGGACGTGTTTGCTTAGCCATTGTGTGGCTTAAGGCTTAGCAAAGCCTCTTATGGTTTCTCTTAAACCTCTATTGAAGGTGATTTTTTTGTGCGACTTAATCATAAAATTGACTGCAGTTTGCATGGAAATATAGAGAGGAGATTATATTGTTCACATTGTCACTCAATTGCTTATGGAGCTTAACAATGATGGAAATGGCTCTCCAAGATCTTCAATTACTCTTTATATTTAAGGTTTTTGATACATTGGTAAGTTTCCATTGATCTATGGGTTGATTTTCATGTTCTTTTCTTGATTCCTATTATCAAGAAAATCAGAGATATTAATCCCTATTACCATAAGCTTGAAATTTCATCATATTGACAAGATTGGGTTCATTCTTTATCCTTATTGAGCAAGCAATAATTCTAATAGAGTTTCATTGCTTTATTTCTTGAATATTTAGGGTTTGGTAAGTTTTTCCATGGCCATGGAATTCACATATATGTTTACCTTACGTATGGTGGTTTGCACTTGAATCTATATCAAATTGGTGACTCTTTTGTCAATAAAGGATTATCATGGCTAAGGTTGTTTGCATTGGGGTGAATGTGGAGTTGATTATGGCACATTATATGCATAATGGTGCATGGGAGATATGTTATGACTCATATGGTTGGCTTTCATGTGTTTTCTTGAGCCTTTGGTGAAAGATTTGGTATTGGACACATTGAAAGCTTATGCTTACAAGTTGTAACGATTTGTCAAGTATCTATAAATGTCATTTGTAAGTGATGTTTACTCATCCATTTCTAAGTTTTTATTTGATTTCTGCATAAGTACAAATCTAGATATGTGGTGAGAGTACCTTGTGTTAGAATTTCGTGAAGTTCATGCTAGATCAAATATGTGGAGGAGAGACACAAAATACAAGAAAATATCTTGCTTATTAAGTTGCTCAAAATACAACTAAGCTTCTTGCTCATGAAATGCCTTCTAGCTCCACCTTTAAATAGGTGAGCTAGTGGATCATAAGTCCATTCAAACACACACCCTTTTCCTTTCCTTTTACATAACCTTAGTCTCTTAATATTCCCCCTCAATACCAACTATGAAAAAATTAGAATAGGTGGTATTGGACATAGGATGTCTTTATGACATTAGGCGTACAAGGTTAGGAATATAGGTGTGGTTACATTGAGATTGAATATAATTTCTCAGTGGAGTTAGAGGTTGACACAAAGTTAGTCTTTGACTCTTTGTTAGGACATTTGGAAGTGATATGTTCCGTTTGTTTACACTTGTTACATTTCATTTTGTTGGGATATTTGATCCAACAATTATTTGTCAAATGATCCACCTTTTTGCAATGGACACATCTTACTTTGATCACTTGATGTAACAAAGCTTGTTTGATATTCGATGAAGGTGTTGCATTTAAAGATTCAGCTCCTTCCTTTGGTCTCTTTTCTTCATCAAGACAAGATTGAATGACTTCTTCAAGGGTGGGATTAGGTATGCTCTTCAGGGTGGTGACTAAGGTGGGGTACACCTTCTTGACTGCTTTTAGTAAAACAACCACTGCATCATCTTCATCTATTCTCGCATTCACTGATGTAAGTTGAGCCATAAGGCCCTTCAAGTGAGAGATGAAGGATCCAATGCCGTCTCCCTCTTTGAGTTCCAAGCTGAAAAAATCAATTTTAAGTGAGATCTTGGAACTCTTACCACGAGCTCCATAGACCTTATCAAGCTCATCTCATTTCTCCTTTGTAGTCGGAAGCTGGTCCACATGGTGAATGAGAGACTCATCAAGATGAAGTATGATGATGGCTTGTTTCCTCTCATCATCTTCAATATCTTCTGCCTTAGTTTGATCAATAACCTTAGTGTTGGAGATGAATGGCCAAAAACCTTTGGACATCATCTTGTACTTGATAAGAACTTGTCAAGTGTGGAAGTCCTCTCGTGAGAACTTTTTAATTTGGGTGTTGTCTTTTGATATTGAGTAGTGAAGGAGATTGTTAGAGAGTAATGGGTTGATTTATAAAGAAGAAAAAAATCAAAAATTTTGATATTTTGGCTTAAGTAGAAAGAGAAAGGCTTATGAGAGTGCAACAATCTTTAATTAAGTTAAGGATGTTGCATAAAAAAGGAGATTAAGATGGTAATTTTATGATTTAGCACTTAGGGTTTGTTTTCAACTACTAATTTCGATGGAGATTAAGATGGTAAATTTTATGATTTAGCACTTAGGGTTTGTTTCCAACTACTAATTTTGATGGAGATTAGTTTCATTACTATTATGCTATGTGCTGGCATGTTAGGTAGGAATATGTGAGACATAAATGATCGCGTGTCCAGCTGGTTATAGTGTGTGGACATTAGCTAGGGTTAGAGGTGTGTGGCTTTTATGCATTGTGTGAGAAGGGAGATGGCTTCTCTCTATGGTTAGGGTTTGCAATATACATTAGGGTTTGCTCCTGTGTGTGTGTCTCCTTCCCTCTACCGTTCTTTCAACATGGTATCAGAGCCTTGTGCTGTCTATTAGGGTTTATGAGTGAGTGAGTGAGAAGAGGGAGAAGAAGCTGTGAAGAAAAGCTGTGAAGCTTGTCATTAAAGCTCTGAAGCTTGGAGCACACCGATTACTATCAGATCTGAGAGCTTGGTCTATCGGGTAAGGTATTCTAAACATCCTTGAGCAAATTGCAGGTGATTCAGGCAAAAACAAAGCAAATTAGAGTAACTCAAAGCAAAGAGAAATTTTGGTTTTTGAAAGCTTTTCATTAAAGCTTGGAAGCACTGATGTATGGTGCAAATACATGTAAATCTGACAAAAGACACATGTATCTGACAAGGAGGAATGTATTGGGAACCCATGTACAAGCCCTATTGTGATGTTGGAGCAATTTACATGCATTTGAATGAGTGAAAAATTTTGGTTTTTGAGCTCTCACAAAACAGAGAAAAGCAACTCAAAATTAGATGCATTTGGAGCATGTTTTTGATAAAAATCAAGGCATTGATTGGTTGCACATACCTAAGTGTGTTGGGCACTTGATTACCTCATCAATTAATACTTTAATCACTTCCAAAGCCCTCAGGAGTAGGCGACGCTGACTGGACAGCAGAAACAGAGCTTTTTGCATACTATTTGACAGGTGCAGGATCAAATTCAACTCCAGTGCTTGATATATTTCAAAATTGGTTTAGCAATTGGCTAATACACACTTGAGAAGAAGGCTACATGATTGGATTGATCAATTATGCCTAATTGAGCTGAGAATGAGCTGATTAAAAAGTCTATCTACTGGTTGCAGAGAAACAGAGTGAGTTTAATCGAACAATTACTGATTGGTCTTAAACAATTGGACTAATTTCTCTTACATGGAGTTAGTGGATACTATTGCTAAGCTAATGAATGTCTTGTTGCTCAATTTGGACAAATATTGAAAAAATTGGAGTAAATTTGCTACTGGTTATTTTGGTTTTTTTTCTCAAAACAGAGAAAGGAGTTTTATAAAATTGATATGTACACATGTCGGATGGTGTTGATACTCAACATTGAGGCTGTTTAAGTGTCAATGCAAGTTACCCATACTTGATTGCATCACTACATTGTAATTTGGAGCCTTGGAAAGCGTACCAAATCAAAATATCTCGAACTGCGTGAGCCAGTTCATTTTGGATGCATACAAGTTCATTTTCTACATCAAATTTGAAGATTGTTGGCTACTTTGGAGTATCTAGAACATTCATTGGAGTGTGGTTGAGCTGAGGAAGGCTCGTTTACATATTTGAAAGTGTACGCAAGGTGTTTTTTCATTGAGTAAACATGTTGGATAATCCAGTACAGATTGTTGGTGAAAAGCTGGATAGGAAGAACTTCCAAGCATGGAAGTACAGGATGAAAAGTTTTCTAAAGGGAAAAGGTTTTTGGAATCTCATTATAGGTGCTGAGCCAGAGCCTGAACTACCTTGACAACCTACACATAAGTAGGTTATCGCTCATAAGCAATGGTCAGAAAGAGCATTCAAAGTGTTGCATTATTTGTCTATATGTATTTTGGATGCTATGCTCATACACATACATGATGCTGAGAATCCCAAGGATGCATGGGATACATTCGTGAAGTTGTTTGATACAGATACGAGTGCTCGCAAGTCTCAATTGCGACAACAGATACATAATGTGAAGCGGAATAGAAAGAGCATACATGATTATGTGCAAGAAATAAAGAAGCTTGCAGATGCATTAGCAACAATAAATGCTCCCATGCTTGATGATGATTTGGTGGATATTACCTTGCGAGGTCTTGGCAAGGAATATAAATCTTTTGATACATCTATCTCGGTTCGGAGTATAGGTTTACCAGACTTTGATGAGTTGGTTTCACTCTTGCTTGTTGAGGAAAATCAAACTCAGTGATTCCTTTCTGGATGCATCTACTAGCCATGATAATGGCAGAAATCAAGCTTTCTATTCTCAAAGAGGCTTGAGAGACAGGGGGAGATTCACATCACGTGGCCGTGGTGGTAATGGTCGTGGATGGTAGGACAGGTTATCACAGCAGAATTTTGAGCCTTCATATGGTGCTAGAGGTGGTCGTGGATATACTCCTCAGAGAGGCAGAGGTAATCCTTGTGGTAGAGGACGTTGGCAAGGCCAACAAACATTTATGCAAGATGTGGAATGCCATTAGTGTGGGAAATTTGGTCATATGGCAAGAGATTGTTTTCGCAAACAAAATGATTTGAGAGGAGGTAGAGCACAACATCGTAGAAATTATGCACAACATGGTGGTGGAAATTATGCATCAAGTAGTAATGATGGTACTGCAAATCACTTGTTTGCCATGAAACATGTTGTGGGATCTATGATGATAAATGTTGAGAATGATGATACTTGGTATATGGATTCTGGAGCATCAAACCATATGACTTGTCATGGTGAATGGTTTGAGCATATGAAGCCTATGGATATGAAAGGCTATGTGGAAACAAGAGATGATACTCAGCATGCTATTACACATGTTGGAAGTGTATCATTGATTATGCACACAATGGTCAAACAAAGTCTATGTCTGATGTATTGTACGTGCCTTCTATCACAAAGAGCTTGGCCTCAGTTGGTCAAATGGTGGAACAGGGATTACAAGTTCGTTTCAACGAGCATGGTTGCTTCATTGAGGATTTCAAACATGGATGTAGAGTCATTGTTAAAGGCAAGAAAGAAGGCAGGTTGTTTAAGCTAGATGTTGGAATTCTTGAGTTAAAATCAGCCATGTTCTCTAAAAGCAAAAATGTGGTACAGGACATTGATATGTGGCATAAGAGGATTGGATATGTCAATATACAAAGGTTAAAGAATATGCAAACAAGAGGCATTGTTAGTGGGCTGTCTAGATTCAAGTATGATGGGCATATGCATGTTTGTGAAGCCTGTCAGTTTGGAAAGCAGGCAAGGTTGCGGTTTCCTAGAGAAGGAAATATGAGTAGCAGGTCACTTGAGATAGTACATAGCGATGTATGGGGTCCTGCACAAAATTCATCTATCAAAGGCAGTTTATACTATGTGACATTCATAGATGATTTCAGTAGGATGACATGGATATACTTTCTCAGAGAGGAGTGAAGTGTTGGAAAAATTTATGGATTTCAAAGCTTTTATAGAAAATCAATATGGCTGTTGGATTAAATGTTTGAGGACAGATGGAGGTGGTGAATACACCTCAAAAGCTTTTGAGCATTTCTTGAGGAAGCATGGTATAAGAAGACAATTGACTTGCAGGTATACACCTCAGCAGAATGGTGTGGTTAAGAGAAAGAATAGTCATATGTGAAGTGGCCAGGGCAATGCTCAATGAAAAGAGCATGCTAGATTATTATTGGTGAACAGAAGCATGTGCTACTGCAGTGTATATACTGAAAAAAACACCTACAGCAGTCATTTATGGAAGCACGTCAGAGATGCGGCTTACAGGTTATAGGCCAGACATTGGACACCTCAAAGTTTTTGGATGCATAGCTTATGTACATGTGTCTGATGAAAGGAGGAGGAAGTTGGATCCTAAGGCAGAAAAGTGTGTATTTGTTGGATATGCATAGGATCGTAAGGCATACAAATGTTACAATCCACAAACTAGACAAGTTGTTATCTCATGAGATGTGGTGTTTGATGAGCTTGCTAGTTGGTACAAAGCAAAGGATGAGGGTGTCATTGAGTCACTTGATGCTGATGTGCATGTGAACTTGCCACAAGCAAGTTCTAGTTCTACTTCTATGTCTGGGTCAGCACAGCACTACTGTACGTCCATGGTCAGGACGTTTGAGGCATGAGAGTGTGAGCACTGGGAGTAGTGCTGTGGATAAAGGAAAGAAGAAGGTTGAAGGAATTGGAATTATAGGTTATAAGTCGTCCAGTTCAGAGAGTTTGGATGAGGAGCTTGGCATACCTATTTTACGCACACCTGGTGCTAGACAGGATAGATATGTGACACCACATGCTAGAGTGACAGGTGTTCAGAGTGATCCGCATGCATTGCGGAGATTCCAAAGGGTCAGATATCCCATTGACAGGTTGACATACCGTGATTTTGCTATGCACTATGCATATATGACATCTATGGTGAAGCATGTGGAACCTACATGCTATACAAAAGCTATTGGAAAGCATGTATGGGAGAAAGCAATGGATGTTGAGATGGACGCATTGGTTCATAATGACACATGGGACTTGGTTGCACTACCAGAAGACAAAAATGTTATTGGTTGTAAATGGGTTTATAAAGTGAAGTGCAAGTCTGATGGTTTCATTGAATGACATAAAGCAAGATTGGTAGCTAAGGGTTATGCATAAATCCAAGGCTTGGACTATGATGAAACATTCGGTCCAGTGGCAAAGATGGGAACAGTGTGAGCAGTCATTGCTATGGTTGCAACTAATGGTTGGGAAATGCATCAAATGGATGTGAGAAATGCATTTTTAAATGGTCATCTACAAGAAGAGGTTTATATGGCACAGCTAGAAGGTTATGTACACCCAAGATATCCCACTCATGTATGCAGATTGAAAAAGACATTATATGGTTTGAAGCAAGCACCTCGTGCTTGGAGTGATAAGATGAGTAGATATCTTATCTCTCTTGGTTTTCAAATTTCTACAGCAGATTCTTCACTCTATGTGAAGAAAATCGAACATAGGATTGTTTTACTAGTCATCTATGTGGATGACTTGATTATCACAGGTGATCATGGTACAGATGTGATGCATGTCAAGAAAGCTTTGAGTGGGCAATTTGACATGAAAGACCTTGGTGAGTTGAGATACTTTCTTGGAATTGAAGTGATCAAAGACCATGCAGGTACATGTTTAGTACAACGCCAATATGCATTGGATATGTTGGCAAAATATGGCGTGACAGGGTGTAAGCCTATGAGTACACCTTTGGAGCAGAATGTGAAGTTGCGGGTTGATTTTGGTGAGGAGTTGGATGATCCATCTATGTACAGAAAGATGGTTGGTAGTCTCATTTACATGACTATCACACGCCCGGATTTGAGTTTTGCTGTGGGGCTAGTAAGCCAGTTTATGCGAAGCCCTAAAAAACCTCATTTGGATGCAGTGAGACGTATCATGCGATATGTAAAGACCACTGCACATTATGGTCTACTTTATGAGAGTGATAAAGGCTTGGATATACATGGTTACATAGATGCTAATTGGGCAAGTAGCTCATATGACAGGAGGTCTATTAGTGGATATGCTTTTACACTTGGAAGTGCCGTGGTGAGTTGTAGCAGCAAGAAGCAACCTACAGTTGCTTTATGCAGTACAGAGGTTGAATACAGGGGTGTAGCCATTGCTACTTGTGAAAGCTGTATGGTTAAAGAATCTCTTGGTAGATTTGGGTGAGCTTATTGATGGCAAAGTTGTCATTCATTGTGACAACATAAGCAGTATACAGTTGGTCAAGAATTTAGTGTTTCATGCGAGGATCAAACACATAGAGGTCCACTATCACTTTGTCGGAGAGAAGGTGTTGGATGGTACAGTTGATTTACAGTATGTGAAGACTGATGAGCAGGTGGCAGACATCTTTACAAAGCCACTTAGCAGCAGGGAGAAGTTTGAGTACTTCCGTACTATGTTGAGAGTATATGGGATGAGCTTGAGGGGGAGTGTTGAGACCTTTGATATCCCAAGCTCATCTACATCTTCATCTATGGCAGTACATCATGAGCTTGAGGGGGGCTGTTGAGATTCAAGCTCGATGTCAGTGTGAGCCAGCTATGCTATGTGTTGGCATGTTAGGTAGGAACATGTGAGACATAAATGACCGCGTGTCCAGTTGGTTATAGTGTGTGGACATTAGCTAGGGTTAGAGGTGTGTGGACACAACTCATAGTGTGTTGTGTGTATTATGGGTTATGGCTTTTATGCATTGTGTGAGAAGGGAGATGGCTTCCCTCTATGGTTAGGGTTTGCAATATACATTAGGGTTTGCTCCTGTGTGTGTCTCCTCTCTCTCTATCGCTTTTTCAACAATATTGTTAGGGTAATGTGGTGTTTTGATATTGGGAGATTGAGTCACGCGAGTTCCTAAATTATTTCGAGAATTTGTAGTTACATGTTTTCCATTATGCTGGAAAATAGTAAATCACTTGAGTGATAGTAGATCAGTAGCCATTGAGTAGCACTATGATTGTTGCATAGTAAGGTCCCATAGTAGATTAGTGGCCATTGAATACCACTATGATTCTTGCATAGTAAGGTATCATAGTACCACTATGAGTATTGCATACTAAGGACCCATAGTGTCGGTATGATTCTTGTATAGTAAGGTTCCAAATTTAGTTCTTTCCTTTACTATAGAGATTTCAAATTTATTATAGGCATAGTAGTGAGACATATTATCTTCTCTAATTTAATCTTAATTCAAAATTAATTTGGGATTTTCTTAAATATTTTTCTATTGGTCTTTAATGCAATTTTAAAAGTCTTCAAATTTCGACTAACTACAATTGTTCATTTCTCGAGAGTAGGAACAACCACCCTCTAAAATAACCATAATTTTTTATATGTTGATCTTTGGAATATCGTTTGGAGTAACCACAAATATTCATGTCCTCTATCCATTATTATAATCAATATATATGAGCTTTTCTTAGTCTAAAATCATATAATGAAATAATATATAATAAATATTTTTGTATCTTAGGTGGGTGTCCTAGGTGCTAAATGTAAGGGAACATTATTATTCTTCAAATATTTTCCTTAATGATTAACTCATTTTCCTTTACACTTGAAATATCTCTTAAAATACTCAAAATTTAAATTTGTAAGTGGCTCTGTAAGAATATCTATAATAAACTTAATCCTATGTCCATCTCTTATGCTTGAACTTCATTGTGTATTTAACAGTACTTTTATCCAATTTATTCTTGAGCTTCTAAATCTATTTGGTTCTAATTTCCTTTTGTCCTATTTTGTGAAGAGATAATGTTATTCTGTATTTGTTCTTTATTTAGTGCTTCTTTCCATTTTTTACCTTGACATGTTCTCTACATACGATGTAGGTGCAACAAATTTTATTAGATCTTTCATCAATGTAGATGTTTTGTATCTCTATCTTTATTTTGATTAAGACATGCTTTCTATCTTGTTCCTTGGATTTGGGTTGATATTCAATCTTGCTACCTTGAATCATCTTTACGTACCACTTTAGAGGCACTTTGAAAATTCCTTCACAATCTTTAAAGGTGACTAGATTTTTCAAGATCATTTGCCTTTTCCATTGGGGTATTTTTTATTGAATTTTGAAGTGATTCCATATCTTGATCATGTGATAAACCATTCACATTATCACCAAGCTAAAAAACTTTATAATTAATATCGCTCGTTGACCATTAAACTAAGTTAAATAGTTTATGTTTCCCTTTTTAAGTGAAAATTTATCAATCTTGTGTTTGTTAAAAATGAAATCACAACTATAATGTAATAAAGTAATTATATATGCACATGCATATGTATGGGCATGAGCCTAGGTACATGGCCTTTCGTCCCTTGAGTATAGGTTTACGGGCATGGACATATTGTTAGTTTAATATAAATAAATGATCTTGGTCTAGGCTATTGTATGAATCCTTTTATCATCTTTTGACATATCATATACACTTATCTTCTTTGAGCTTATTTCCAAACATTCATGGAGAACTTCTTCCATGTCTTAGAATCCATGTAAACAAGGTCTACGTGTCTCTAGACTCCACGTTGACAAGTCTTTTCTTCCTCTATTTCTTCTAATGGATTACTCCATCCTTGAGTAGCCTCCTTTCTTGCATTGGTATGAGAGCGCTTGGATTAGACCTTAATGCTTTTATTAGGGAGTGATTAATATTCTATTTCTGTATTCGTACTTTTATACAGTTTTTAGATTTTTTGTTGATAGTATTTTGAGTGGATTATCAATGGGATTAATGATAATTATTTTTAGATATATATTAATCATAGATTTCAAAAATCCTAATTTCTACATAGATTTGGGAGAATCTTGATTTTGAATTAAGGTTTTCAACAATTTTCAGAGTGTTTTTCATGGACTTTTCTTTTTAAATCTCCTTGATTAGTGCTACTTGTGATCAAATCTATTCATAAACCTTAGTTTCCTTATATGTTTACCTTTTTTTTGAGAAATCTTAGTAATTGTAGAGGATATTGAAGGTTGTGCAGATTTTGGTACATTCTTATCAAGAATTGGTGAAGATGGAAGATTTTATACATATTTTGATGGAAGATTTTATACATATTTCAGTGTAGTTTAGAGTTCTGATCTATATTAAGCAGATTATAGTGGAGAGTACAATTATGTTACAGAACATGTTGTGCATAGTGGGGTGTAGTACACAATTGTGTAGTAATTCTAGGTAAAGTTGTTGTGTAGAGTACTCTTTACAAGTTTTTTAGTGCAGATTTATAAAGAAATTCAAAGATAGTAGAAAAATCAAATCTTGAAATAGTGAGTGGTTCTTGATTGAAAATTTCATAATCGTGATCATTTCTTGTAAGAAAATTTATGTTTCTTTAGGAGATAATTGTTAAAACTATAAGAAAATCAAGATTCTCTGAAATCTGTGTAGGAATCAGGGTTGCTGAAATATGTGGTTCGTATATAATTATATATTGTTGAGATTCAAGCTCGATGTCAGTGTGAGCCAGCTATGCTATGTGCTGGCAGATTAGGTAGGAACATGTGAGACATAAATGACCGCGTGTCCAGCTGGTCATAGTGTGTGGACATTAGCTAGGGTTAGATGTGTGTGGACACAACTCATAGTGTGGTGTGTGTATTATGGATTAAGGCATTATGCTTTGTGTGAGAGTGGAGATGGCTTTCCTCTATGGTTAGGGTTTGCAATATACATTAGGGTTTGCTCCTGTGTGTGTCTTCTCTTTCTCTATCGTTCTTTCAACATGGTATCAGAGCCTTGTGCTGTTTATTAGGGTTTATGAGTGAGTGAGAGAAGAGGAAGAAGAAGCTGTGAAGCTTGCCATTGAAGCTATGAAGCTTGGAGCACACCAACTACTATCAGATCTGAGAGCTTGGCCTACCAGGTAAGGTCTTCTAAACATTCTTGAGCGGATTGTAGGTGATACAGGCAAAAACAAAGCAAATCAAAGCAAAGAGAAATTCTGGTTTTTGGAAGCTTTTCATTAAAGCTTGGAAACACTGATGTATGGTGAAATAGAGGTGATTCTGGCAAGACACATGTATTTGACAAAGAGGGATGTATTGGCAACCCCTATGCAAGTCTTAAACAAAATTTGGAGCAAGTTATACATGCATTTGAATGAGTGAAATTACTGGTTTTTTGAGCTCTCACAAAACAGAGAAAGAGGAGTCACAAATTGATGCATTTGGAGTGTGATTTTGGCAACAATCCAACCATTGACTGATTTTAGACATGCCTAAGTGTGTTGGGGATTTGTATACCTCATCAATTGTCACTTCAAACCTTCCCAAATTTCTCAAATGCAGGCAACGCTGATGGGACTGCAGAAATAGAGCTTTTTTTCATAGTCTTTGATAGTTGGAGAGCAAATTCTCATTGGTTGCTTGATATATTTTAAGTTTGCTTTAGCAATTGGATGCTATACACATTGGAGAAGAGGGCTATGTGATTGGTTTGGTCAATTATGCCTAATTGAGCTGGGAATGAGCTGATTAAACATGCTGTCCATTGGTTGCAGAGAAACAGGGTCATTTTAATTGAGCAATTAATCTTTGGTCTTATACAATTGGACAAATTCCTTACATGGAGTTGATGGACACTATTGCTAAGCTAATGAATGTCTGGTTGCTCAATTTGGCCAAATATTGAAGAAATTAGAGTCATTTTTTTACTGGTTTTTTTGATTTTTTTGATTTTTTCTAAAACAGAGAAAGGGGTTTTCAAAAATTGATATGTACACATGTTAGATGGTGTTGATATTTAACATTGAGGTTGTTTAGGTGTTAATGCAAGTTGCCCATACTTGATTGCACCACTACATTGTGATTTGGAGCCTTGGAAGACGTGTCAATTCAGGGTATCTCGGACTGCGTGAGAGTTCATCTTGGATGCATACAGGTTGATTTTTCTCATTAAATTTGGAGTTTGTTGGCTACTTTGGAGTATCTGGAACACTCATTGGAGTGTGGTTGAGCTGAGGAAGACTTGGTTACAGATTTGGACGAGTGCGGAAGGTGTACATTGAGCAAACATGTCGGATAATCCAGTTCAAATTGTTGGTGAAATGCTGGACAGGAAGAACTTCCAGGCATGGAAGTACATGATGAAAAGTTTCTTGAAAGGAAAAGGATTTCGGAATCTCATTACACGTGTTGAGCCAGAGCCTGAGCTACCTCGACAACCTACACAACAGCAGCTTATTGCTCATAAGCAATGGTCAGAGAGAGCATTCAAAGTGCTGCATTATCTGGCTATATGTATTTCTGATGCTATGCTCATACATATATAGGATGCTGAGAATCCCAAAGATGCATGGGATACTTTGGTCAAGATTTTTGATACAGATACGAGTGCTCGCAAGTCTCAGTTGCGACAGCAGATACATAATGTGAAAAGGAATAAAAGGAGCATACATGATTATATGTAAGAAATCAAGAAGTTTGTAGATGCATTGGCCACAATAAATGCCTCCATGCTTGATGATGATTTAATGGATATTACCTTGCGTGGTCTTGGAAAGGAATATAAATCTTTTGATACATCTATCTCAGTGAGGAGTACAGGTTTACCAGCCTTTGATGAGTTGGTTTCACTCTTGCTGGTTGAGGAAATCAAACTCAGTGATTCATTTCTAGATGCATTTACTAGCCATGATGATAATGGTAGAAATCAGGCCTTTTAATCTCAGAGAGGCTTTAGAGGCAGGGGGAGATTCACATCACGTGGACGTGGTGGTAATGGTCGTGGATGGCAGGACAGGTCTCCACAACAAAATTTTCAGCCTTCATATGGTGCTCGAGGTGGTCGTGGATATGCACCTCAGAGAGGTAGAGGTAACCCCCGTGGTAGAGACGTTGGCAAGGCCAACAAAATTCTATGCAAGATGTGGAATGTCATTATTGTGGCAAATATGGTCATATGGCGAGAGATTGTTTTCGCAAACAGAATGATTTGAGAGGGGGTAGAGCACAACGTGGTGGTCATTATGGTGGAAATTATGCACAACATGGTGGTGGAAATTATGCATCAAGCAGTAATGATGGCATTGCAAATCATTTGTTTGCTATGAAGCATGTTGTGGGTTCTATGACGACAAATGTTGAGAATGATGACCATGTATATGGACTCAGGAGCATCAAACCATATGACTTGTTATGGTGAATGGTTTGAGCATATGAAGCCTATGGATGTAAAAGGCTATGTGGAAACAAGTGATGATACTCAGCATGTCGTTACACATGTTGGAAGTGTACCATTGGTTATGCACAATGGTCAGACAAAGTCTATGTCAGATGTATTGTACGTGCCTTCTATCACAAAGAGCTTGGCCTCAGTTGGTCAAATAGTGGAACAAGGATTACAGGTTCGTTTCAACGAGCATGGATGCTTCGTTTAAGATTTCAAACATGGATGTAGAGTCATTGCTAAAGGCAAGAAAGAAGGCAGATTGTTTAAGCTGGATGCTGGAATTCCTGAACTAAAATTGGCCATGTTCTCCAAAAGTAAAAATGTGGTACAGGACGTTGATATGTGGCATAAGAGGATTGGACATGTCAATATACTGAGATTAAAGAACATGCAAACAAGAGGCATTGTCAGTGGATTGCCTAGATTCAAATATGATGGAAATATGCATGTTTGTGAAGCCTGTCAGTTTGGAAAGCAGGCAAGGTTGAGGTTTCCTAGAGAAGGAAATATGAGTAGCAGGCCACTTTTGAGATAGTACACAGTGATGTATGGGGTCCTGCACAAAACCCATCTATCAAAGGCAGTTTATACTATGTGACATTCATAGATGATTTCAGCAGGATGACATGGATATACTTTCTCAGAGAGAAGAGTGAAGTGTTGGAAAAGTTCATGGATTTCAAAGCTTTTGCAGAAAATTAATATGGCTGTTGGATTAAATGTCTGAGGATAGATGGAGGTGGTGAATACATCTCAAAGGCTTTTGAGCATTTCTTGAGGAAGCATGGAATAAGAAGACAATTGACTTGCAGGTATACACCTCAGCAGAATGGTGTGGCTGAGAGAAAGAATAGAGTTATATGTGAAGTGGCTAGGGTGATGCTCAATGAAAAGAGTATGCCAGATTATTATTGGGCAGAAGCATGTGCTACTGCAGTGTATATATTGAACAAAACACCTACAGTAGCCATTCATGGAAGCATGCTAGAGATGCGGCTTACAGGTTATAGGCCAGACATTGGACACCTTAAAGTTTTTGGATGCATAGCTTATGTTCATGTGCCTGATGAAAGAAGAAGGAAGTTGGATCCTAAGGTAGAGAAATGTGTATTTGTTGGATATGTACAGGATCGAAAGGCATACAAATGTTATAATCCACAAACTAGATAAGTGGTCATCTCACGAGATGTGGTGTTTGATGAGCTTGCTAGTTGGTACAAAGCAAAAGATGGAGTCATTGAGTCACTTGAGGCTGATGTGCATGTGAACTTGCCACCACAAGCAATTTCTAGTTCTACTTCTATGTCTGGGCCAGCAGCAGAGGCTGAGAGTAGCAGTGTACGTCCATGGTCAGGACGTTGTCGTGATGTGTGCGGTACAGCCAGGAAAGTACGAGACTTCTAGCTGTGAGAGTGAATGTCAAATCTAACAAGGAAACTCACACACAAAATTTTCCAAGGAGTATTGAACATCACTATTTCCAATGACAAATACATGTGTCGATTCACCTCAATACATCCTTGAATTCATCCTGATGATTGCACAAAATTGCATACCAAGTGTTTGTTCCTTTACTCACTGACTTCTTTCTCGAAATCCTTTGAACCATTCACATGTAGGCATAACAAGGCCTTCAAATTTTTTCAATATACATGTGACCAGTTACATCCTTTACATCCAGTGCCATCAAAACCATTATATCAAGATGCTCTTTATCACCTGAAAACCTGCCTTAATATTCTAACATCTCAGAAGCAAAATAACATAGCATATGTATCACATATTCTTGTGATTTTTGAAAGTACATATTCTTGTGATTTTTGAAAGTTCCCTATCTTGCATTCAAGAACCCGGCTAAATAGAATTTGAAATCCAAGCTTTAAGGCTCTCTAAGGTAATAAAAAAAAACTTATACAAGACCTCATTCGAAAGCCTTTTGAGGGGAACCTTAAAAAAAAAAACATTCGCTTATCTCTTAAAAAGAAAAAGAAGAGATTTTCAGATTTCGCTTCTTTTCTTTTATTCGCCACCTTGCTGTAGGCGTGAGGACAGTGTTACATGTAGCATGAAGGTTTTTCTAAGAATCGTATCCTCTTATCACTCTTCATTTCCTCTTCAGTTTGAAATCCAGGACATCATGAACAGTCGCCGTCGTCAAGAAATTGTGAGCACTGGTCTTCTCCCTCTCTGGTTATAATTTTTGCACCCTGGTTTTCTTTCGCCCCCACGCTCTGGTTATTTTCCTCTCTTTCCCGCAAGATATGCGGCGTTCATCGCCTTTTGCAGCTTAATAATCGGCCTTGCCCATTTCCAAAAGGCTGCGCACACTTTTCTTTTATATCCAGAAAATTCCAATTTAAAGGAAATCATTCGCTATTCCGCGTATGCTGCCCCTTTAATGTAATATTCCTAACCTTAGCATTAAGGTAAGGTTCTCAATGCAAAGTAGTTCATGTAATTTAATTCCCCCACATTCAATAAACTCTTCGGTACTGTGATGTCCATTAAATCTCCATTACTCTTGATGCCTTCATAGTTTATAAATCATCATATCGGCCATGTGATTTATAGAATCCCCAATTGTTCATTCAAGTATTTTCCCATGTCTTCATAAATGCATTCCTTTGTGCATTGGCATGCCCTCATGCCATCATATATAACTGGATGCTTCTAACTTGCCCATGAGCTCTGAGTAACAGCAAAACCATCATCTTCCATACTCATATACAAAAACTCCTAGATCTGGCTCAGTCTCAGCTCGTCTTATTGAACCTCATTTACAATATGAACATATGTACATGGCATCATATAATGACTCGTCATGGCACTTAACCCTATGCATCTGGATGTGTATTTAATGGCCTCACATGCACGGTTTCACATCATAGACGTGCCATGGCACGACAACGTTTGAGGCATGAGAGTGTGAGCATTGGGAGTAGTGCTATGTATAAAGGCAAAAAGAAAGTCCAAGGGATTGGAATCACAGGTTATGAGTCATCTAGTTCAGAGAGTTTGGATGAGGAGCTTGGCATAGACAGAGCATGGGATTGTTTTACTCGTCATCTATGTGGATGATTTGATTATCACAGGTGATCATGGTGTAGATGTGATGCGTGTCAAGAAAGCTTTGAGTGGGTAATTTGACATGAAAGATCTTGGTGAGTTGAGATACTTTCTTGGAATTGAAGTGGTTAAAGATCATGCAGGTACATGGTTAGTACAGCGCCAATATGCATTGGATATGTTGGCAAAATATGGCATGACAGGGTGTAAGCCTATGAGTACACCTTTGGAGCAAAATGTGAAGTTGCGGGCTGATTATGGTGAGGAGCTTGATGATCCATCTATGTATAGAAAGATGGTTGGTAGTCTCATATACATGACTATCACAAGCCAGTTTATGCAGAGCCCAAGAAAACAACATTTGGATGCAGTGAGACGCATCATGAGATATGTGAAGACCACTGCACATTATGGTTTATTTTATGAGTGGTAAAATCTTGGACATACATGGCTACACAGATGCTGATTGGGCAGGTAGCGCATATGATAGGAGGTCTACTAGTGGATATGCTTTTACACTTGGAAGTGTCGTGGTGAGTTGGAGTAGCAAGAAGCAACCTACAGTTGCTTTATCCAGTACAGAGGCTGAGTACAGGGGTGCAGCCATTGCTACTTGTGAGGCAGTATGGTTAAAGGGTCTCTTGGCAGATTTATGTGAGCCTATTGATGGCAAAGTTGTCATTCATTATGACAACATGAGCAGTAAACAGTTGGCCAAGAATCTAGTGTTTCATGCGAGGACCAAACACAAAGAGGACCATTATCATTTTGTCAGAGAGAGAATGTGCTGGATGGTACAGTTAATCTTCAGTATGTGAAGACTGATGAGCAGGTGGCAGATATCTTTACAAAGGCACTTAGCAGGGAGAAGTTTAAGTACTTGCGGACTATGTTGGGAGTACATGGGATGAGCTTGAGGGGGAGTGTTGAGAGCCTTGATATCCCAAGCTCATCTACATCTTCATCGACAGTAGATCATGAGCTTGAGAGGGGCTGTTGCGATTCAAGCTCGATGTCAGTGTGAGCCAGCTACGCTATGTGCTGGCAGATTAGGTAGAAACATGTGTGAGACATAAATGACCACGTGTCCAGCTGGTCATAGTGTGTGGACATTAGCTAGGGTTAGATGTGTGTGGACACAACTCATAGTGTGGTGTGTGTATTATGGATTAAGGCATTATGCTTTGTGTGAGAGTGGAGATGGCTTTTCTCTATGGTTAGGGTTTGCAATATACATTAGGGTTTGCTCCTGTGTGTGTCTCCTCCCCCTCTACCGTTCTTTCAACATATATGCACATGTACATTTATGGGCATGAGCCTAAGCACATAGACCTTGGGTCCCTTGAGCCATAGGCTTGGGGGCATGGGTATGTTGTTAGTTAATGTGTGTTAGCACATTCATCCCCAGCTTTTGTCCATTTTTGGTGTCTTTTTGGTCCCATTTGTATAGCCCTTGATTGTGGGGTGGCCATCACTTTTTTCCATATTTTTTGGGATTCTTCCTAGACCCTTTGGTATTTTACCAGTCGGCCAGCTCATATGCTCCAGTCGGACAGTCCTCCTCACCTATAAATAGGTGGGGCTGGCCTCTCATTATTCATTCAGTCTTGTACATATTTTACTCCCTCACTTATGAGACTTGTAGTGTCTCTTGCTTGGGGCTATTTTGCTTCAGTATATTTAGCATAGTTTTCTCTATATCTCTCTCTCTCTCTCATAGTTTGCTGTCTCTCTCTCTCTCTCTCTCTCTCTCTCTCTCTCTCTCTCTTACACTCTTTGTTCAGCACATTCTAGTGCCACTCTGCTTCCACTCTGTGCACTCTTTCATGGTATCAGAGCTCCCGTTTTAGTAACCTCCTTGTTTCCCCAGATTCAGGATTGTTTTCAGCACCCTCTCTCCGTTTTCTCTCAGATCTGCAGCCCTTTGTTGCTGCGTTTTTTGGAAAGCACCTGTTGGTCACTTCTCTTCCAGATTGGGTTCACCAATTGCAGCTATCAGGTATTTTTTGATGAGCATTTTCTTTCCTCGTGGAGATTGGACATAGGCGGTCTGGTTTTTCAAGATAACAGCCTTTTGTATGCTGCGTTTTTCTCTCCACTGGGCTTTCCCCTTTGCGTAGGGGATCTATGGTGTTGCAGGCTTTAGTGGCACTTTGGTACACTTGTGGAGGACACTTCTTCTTCAGAGTTTGTGCGTTTTTCTTGAGGAGAGTCCAAGCCATTGTCCTTGTTGCTGCCTTTTCCTCTTGCACCCTCCTACAGTATATTTGCGGGCGCTGTCGAGCCTCTTAGGGCTACGTTTTGGTGGGAGGAAAGACCATATATCAACGTTTCTCATTTGGATAGTTTTTTTGAGGGTTGGTCCTATTGATTAGATCAATGATGACAACTTCAGATTTGGCTCCCATACTACTCTCTTGTTATTTCCTTGATGAGGCAAACAAGTTGGATGGTGGTAACTTTCAGTCATGGAAGTTGTAGGTTACTTCTATTCTTAGGGAGTATTATTTGATGACATTTCTCTGGTACAAGAATTGGTGCTTGTTGGACCTTGTCTCTCTACGGAGGATGTGTCGGTGGAGGAAGACTGACGGACAGATCTATGGCTTTCTCCTCCTAAATTGTTAAGATTTTGTTCTTCGACACTTCATCTATGCTCCTGATGATGCTTCTACTTTCTATGTATGGCAGTTGCTTTGTGACCTGTATGGTGATGCCAATGATCAGAAGATGCTTTCTGCTTCTGGGTGCTCTGCAGCCAGTGATCTTATGGATACTTCTTTTGTAAATGTTCCTGCAGTGAAGGATAGTGGGTCAGTTTTGCTCATTGCATCTCAGGAGTTTGTTTCTTTTGTTGCCCCGCCTTCAGTTTCTGTACATAGTTCTCCTTGCCAGTATGATATCTCTGGTAATGTTTTTGAGGATGAGAGTGGGCTATCTTTGCTCATAGCTTCTAAGGGAGATTTGTCTCCTATTGCTTCACCTTCGACTCTTTCTTTCGATAACCACTGACCAAGATGTGTTGCATGTCTCTTTGCCTTCTATGGAGGAGCTTGCTTCTACACTGTGTTATGCTATTGAGGAGGCTACTACTACTTCAGTTACCAAGACTGTGAATGTTCCTACTTCCCTTACTCTGTGTGTGAGGATTTTGGATTGTGGTCAGGTGTGTCCGTGACCATGCTTGGGGCATAGTGGTACTTCCAAGGATTGGGATTTGGATTTGGTTGGGCGGCCTGTGGAGTCCCGACATTAGTTTTCAGAGGGGGCAATTGAGTTCTTACATCTGGCGATGCCGACCTTCGAGGAGGGTGCTATTATACAGCATTTGGCTACTCTTGGTACAGAGTTGGAGCAGATGGACTCTATTTCTTTTGAGGGTAATATCTTCTTGGAGCTACAGGCTTCTAGGGATTCTTGTGACAGTGTGTTTATATTTGGGTTTGGCACCTATATTTGGAGCAGCAAGATGCAACCCTCATGGTTGATTTCTTCTAGAAGAACAGTGTACTTGTTGGTAGCTTGTTCTGTTACTTTTGTAGCTGAGTTGCTGTGGAGATTGCTTCTGAAGCTTTCTTGGTACCTATTGTTGTTGCTTTCTTTCGTTTTTCACAGAGGATGACTTCTACGGCTTCTCAGAGTTATGTTCAGCATCTGGTGCTGAGAGGGGGTGTTAGCACATTCATCCCCAGTTTTTGTCCATTTCTGGTGTCCTTCTGGTCCCATTTGTATGGCCCTTGATTGTGGGCTAGCCACCCCTTTTTTCCATATTTTTTTGGGACTTTTCCCAGCCCTTTTGGTATTTTACCGATCGTCCAACTCATATGCTCCATTAGGCTAGCATATTTAGCTCCAGTCGGCCAGAGCCCTCCTCACCTATAAATAGGTGGGGTTGGCCCCTCATTATTCATTCAGTCTTGTACATATTTTGCTCCCTCACTTATGAGACTTGTAGTGTCTCTTGCTTGGGACGGTTTTGCTTCATTATATTCAACATAGTTTTCTCCATATATCTCTCTCTCTTGCACTCTCTATTCAGCACATTCTAGTGCCACTCTACTTCCGCTCTATGCACTCTTTCAGTGTGTAGTGGCCAACATGCACTATATAAGTGATCTTGGTCTAGGCTATTATATGAACCCTTCTATCATGCTTTGACATATTATATACACTTACCTTCTTGGATCTTATTCCTAAGCTTTCATGGAGACCTCCCATTCCTTAGACTCCATGTAAAAAAGGTATACGTGTCTCTAGGCTCCAACGGGTCTCCTCTCCCTCAATTCCTTCCATTGGTCTACTCCATTCTTGAATAGTTCCCTTTCTTTTATATAATCTTTCTCTCATGAGGATTAAACAACGGGTCTCCTCTCCCTCAATTCCTTCCATTGGTCTACTCCATTCTTGAATAGTTCCCTTTCTTGTATATAATCTTTCTCTCATGAGGATTAAACAACCTTTTAACCACTAAATATGCACTTATTCCTCAAATTTTCACATAATATTTCTTCTCCTTTCATCTAATATATACACATAACATGCCCCTTGCCTATTCAATAAACTACGATTCCTTTTTTTTTCTACATCTATTTGCTATAGAGTATAGGTAGTTATGAGTTGATGGAGAATTTCATGCTCTGTGTAAAAATGTTTGAAAACCCTTTAGTCATACTCAATAATGTATGGTAAATTACATGATGCTCTTTGTAAAAACCATAAAAAAACCTTCAGTTATATTCAAGGGGTTGATGGTGAATTATATGATTCTCTTTGCAAAAATAAAAAACCTTGTGTTTTATTCAAGGGGTTCATGGTGAATTCCATGCACTTTTAAAAATCATTCAAGTGATGAGAAGCCATACTCTATGCAAAAGTAATTAAAAACACATGAGTTATAGTCACCTCCTCTACATGTTTTCAAAGTCTTGATCCGCTTTTGAATTTTATTTCTTAACTTCCACATTTTGAAAACACTCACAAGATCTTGTGATTAATTGTATCTTTTATGAGGAATCATCAATAAATGTAATACACATTAGTGAAACTTCAAGATATTGTGTTGGCGAGCTATGGTGGCATGAAGGTGAAGGTAACCATGGCTAGTAAGCAACAGTTAGGGGGAGAGAGAGTTAGAGAGAGAAAATAATGCTTAAGAGAGTATTAAATAGGACTCAATGATGTGATAGATGTGTCTATTACTTCAAACAAGTACAAGTATCTTTGTAGGTTATAAACATTGTCTCTTGATATCATTGCTTATGTCACTCACATAAATATCTATATATTACTTTACCCCTCTAATACGTGGTCTTCACACACAAACACAAACACATGGTACACACGCAAGAAAATAGAGATAAGGCCTTGCTCCTCACAGAACCCCTTCAAAGCCTATCTCTCTTGCAACTTTGCAAGGATAAATCATGGACTCATGATGCAGTTTTGCATACCTATAGTGGTGCCGCTTGGGTAGAGTAAACCAATTGAAAGAAGACTAACCACAAACAACAAACCATGTGTCACATGGCTTGCATCATATTGTGGCTAGATATGATTACAAAGAAGAAAAACAAGGCAAACACAAATAAAAAAAGCACACAAATATCTTGGACTTTAGAAAGCCCAATCATCACAAGAGCTACCTTTTTCCTTGGGAAGCTCTCTCTTGAATGACATTGGCATTGTTCTTCTTGGAGTAACATTGTTTCTTAAGATGGGTTTCTCTTTCCATAAATACCATATGGATAAAGAATAAAGAAATCCTTGTCTAAGTGATTATTTTTACCGTGCAATCTTTAAGGTTTATCTTTGGCTTTGTCCTTTGAACGATCCATTGAACTTTGTAGAAAAACCTTGTTTAGTGATAACTTAAATTGATTTTTTCTTCTTCTTGCAAGGCACTGATGATTCCTTCTAGGGTTGGATCATGTACATTCTTTAAGGTTATGACCAAGTTATTATACTCTATAGTCATTGGTCATGACATTATCATTAGTCATTGGTGATTAAACCACTAGGTAAGTCTAGTCCTAGGTTAAGCTCATTGTAAGCTCCGAAAAGGGATGATGCACTTAGCATGCACATGGATATTATCTTTGTCCCATCCAATATTTTCTAGTAAGTCACTAACTACTCCTAGTTTGAAGTCATTATTATCTCCCAAAAAGGATGATGCGCTTACCGTGAACATGGATGTTATCTCTGTCCCACCAAACCTTGCAAACCTTTACAAAACTGTAGGTGGAAGAAATGGCCACATCCCATTGACAAGATTGGTGTTGAGGAATATATGGGCAAGACTCTTGGGAAATGGAGGGATTACTAGAAATTAAATGTCGCAACCATCTCAAATCCTTTTCTTTTACCGTTCACAGATTCCTTGGTTCAGCTATAGCCGGCCATGAGATGTACTCCTTTGTAGATGGGTTTAGTGGATATAATCAAGTTCAAATGCCCTGCAAGATTGGAAGAGAACTATTGACATCACAGAATGGGAAGTCTTTGCATCCAATGTCATCACCTTTGGACTCAAGAACACTCCCGCAATATTTTAGCGCATGGTCTAGGAAATTTTTGATGATTTTTTGACAACCTTCATGTGGGTATTTATTGACGACTTCAGTGCTTTTGGCAAATCATCCAACATTTGATGAAAGTGCAGTTGTGCCTAGCCAAGTGTCGAGTCTCCAAATTAAGCTTGAATCTAATTAAGTATGCCTTTGCCGTTTCCAAAGCGATATGCTTCTAGGCCATAGTCTCCAAGGAAGGAATTGCAGTCAATCTAGCTAAGGTAGAGGCCATCCAGAAAGCTCTAATTTCGACAAGGGAAAAGAAACTCAGAAGATTTTTGGGGCAGGTCAGATGGCACAATCGCATGCTCTGGTATCTAGCTCACATAGTCGGAGCCTTTGATGTGGCCATTGGCAGTGTTCTGATGCAAGAAGCTGAGAGGAAATGGTTTCGGCCAGTATGCCATGCTACTTGAAGGCTCTCCCATGTTGAGTGGAACTACTCAACCACACACAAGGAAACCCTTGGCATGATTTACTCTGTCACAAAGTTTTGGCACTATTTACTGGGTAATAAGTTCACCTTTCATGTGGATCACTTTGTTTGCCATATCTAGTGGATAAGGAAAGTTTATTTGGAAAACTAGCACGGTGGATGCTAATACTCTAGGAGTTCGAGTTCACAATAATGCACACACTGGGCATAAGTCATACAATAGTGGATTATCTAGCTTGACTGGAGTCCAGAGAATCCCCGAGTGGAGTAGCAGATAACGTACCAAGTGGAGTAGCAGATAACGTACCAGATGCCGAGCTATTCATAGCAACAATAGTCATCCCAACTCCTAATACTTGGAATGATCAAATGCTAATATTTGTTGCCACAGGTCTCCTAGAGGATAATATTCCCAAAGACTAGAAGAAACGGATCATGGTCCGCATAGTCGGCACTTCCAAGTCATAGCCAAATAATTATACAAGAAGGGGATTGACCAGATCCTTCGATAGTGTATTCCACCACATGAACAAGAAGCCGTCCTTAGGAAATCTCATTAAGGAATTAGTATAGGACACTTCACCGGAGAAGTAACCGGGAGGAAAAATCCTCCAAGGTCTCTAGTGGCCAATTGTACTCGATGATGTCTACAAATGGGCCAAGCAGTGTGGTATATGCCAACTTCTCGACCAGTCAACCGATAGAGACAGGATGCCACATACCCGTCTCGTGGTATGTCCAAATTTTCATAACTTTTCTAAAAACTTTAAATGAGTTAAACTCAATGGATCATATGCCGTCTTGTTATTTTTTGAATAACATTATTTTTGTAGGCGACACCTTCTTAATGCATTTCAAGGTACATTCTAACTTTGTGACAAAGAATATATGTTGGAATGGGGAAGCCACAAGAAAGACAAACAAAGGGCTAAACATAAACACCTCACAAGAGAGTTGTTGAAACATGCAAGTGAATAGGTGTGTGCGAGAACAAGCCTTTAGCTAGAGATTGTAAAAGGGAGTTCGTAATTGAGTGGGTAGCAGTGAAAAGGTAAGAAGAATCTACTGAATGAGAGAATCAAGGGTAGCATGAGTGAATATAGAGGTGTGGAAAGATTCTAGAAAAAGGTGTCCCCAGATATAAGGGAGGTGGCACAAATCAAGGAGAAATCAATGGAGTGTACTTGGCACCTTGTGGATGTAAAAGCTATAAATTGAGGCATTGGTCTAATGAGAATTTATTGGTTTTTGAGTATCCATGCCTATATTATATTGTTAGGTTAATTATACACTAATCTTGTTTTAATAACTTTCTAATTACTTGCTAATCATGTTAATTCTTGCATTTGATCTACCACAACTTTTCACATTGTTGCAAATTCAACAAGATTCCCATAAAGTTATGGTTCCTCATTTATTTGTACAAAATGCAATGAAGCTCCACATTAAGAAAAAGCTCAAGCTTGATATGATCTAGAGTAAAGATGAGTCAAGAAAAGAGGATTATGGAGACCAAAAGCACAATTGGATTATCAATTCTAAAAACTATTAGTTTTGGTTTTTACAATAGAATCCTTTTATACAATTTGGTTATTTGTTTGTAGTGGAGATGTTTTGAGCCCTTTAGTAAATTTTAGAGGCAGGATTGTGCACTTTTCTCTACATCAAATACATTTGATATGTTACAAAGGTGGTTGGAAGAAACACAAATATTAGAAAGAGTGGACACAAATACAGATTGAAGAGATATAAGAGTTTAACCATGAAGAACTCTCTCGTGATAAGAGGCAATTTATTATGGGAAATTACAAATTAAAGAGAAAGAAGGGTTAACCCATGAATCACTCTCTAGTTGATAAAGGAAATTTGTGATAGGGAATTACTAGTAGATTTAGATATTGTGGAATTAAAGAAAGTAATGGCAAAGCAAGAAGACTCTGAACAATATGATGATTAAATGTCCCCCCTATGTTCTCTCATAGTTCCATAGTGTAATGGTTTCTCAACAAGAAGAGATATGAATGTCAACAATGTATGGAGGAGAACGAACCTCTTCAAGAAGAAACATCAAAATAGCCCTTCCATTGATGATTGTCAAGCCTTTCAAGTCTATAAATGTTTTGTATTTAATAGATCACAAATGTTTTATAAGTCACTAAATTTTAAAAAATAAATTTATAATCCGATGTGTTAAGTTGTTCACCAAGTTTTGTAAAACATTTGTAGTTAGTTGCATGCAGAAATTGTTCAATTTGGATGCATATGGATACTCTCTATTTCCACAAAGAAAATCAAATGTAGAAGATAAAAGTAAGACCCTTCTAGTGGACAAAAGAATCACCTGGTCCAATATGAAGTACTAGCCTTGAATTTATGTTACATGGTCCAATAAGTACTATCTTTTGATATTAAATTAATGTTACATAGTTAAATTACCTATATGTATGCTAGAAACATCAAGATATTGTACTCTTGCTATTTCCTAATGTAAAGAAAATTTCTTGTATTTTCTTATTTGTTTGGTAGAATGAAAATGATTTGCTTTATATCTTATTATCTAAAATTTTTCTTGATTTGGCATGGAATTCTTGATACTGAATTCTCTATTAATATTGCTTAGTCTTAGCCATCTGTGAATTTCATTGAAAATTTTACTCTTTATTTCCACGAAGAAAAACAAATATACATGATAAAGATAAGTCCCCTCTGCAGGACAAAAGGATCACTTGGTCCAATAAGAAGTACTAGCCTTAAATTAATGTCACATGGTCCACTATCTAGCTTTGGAAATTGAATTAATCAATATTTTACTCTTGCTATTTGTCAATGTAAATTAAAAAAAAAGTTTTGTAGAATGTAAATGATTTGTTTTACATATGATTATCTTAAAATTCTCTTGATTTGGCATGAAATTCTTGATATTGAGTTCTCAATTATTATTGCGTGATCTTAGCCATCTTTGAATATCACTAAAAAATTTTAAGTTTCCTCTCTCTCTCTCTCTCTCTCTCTCATGATGCGCACACACACACATTACCCACCAATACTTTACTTTCTATTAAATTGAACATTGTTTAAATAAGATGTTTTAGTTTCTGTGGATGACGTTCATGTTGGTAATGATGTTTAATTAGAGACTATTTTTACATGCTCTCCTCAGGAAATTCTTCTAAAAGAGAATATTTTAGTGTTTAAAAATATTAATAAGGCTATTTTAATGGATAACCTTGCTAATTGGAAACTCCATTTCTTTGGGAGAATCACTATTGGAGACAACCAGGTCGCCTGATCAATGGGATATATGAATCCAAGTTGAAGCAGCTTGTCCAGTTCTTGTTTCACCTATTTGGCATATTTGGGATTCATATGGTATCTCTGTTGTTGAATAGGGATGGCATTCTCCTTCAGATTGGTCCAATGTTGGTAGAAACTTGGATCAATCCCTTTCATTTCAGTGTAGTTTAATGCAAACCCATCCTTAAAGGATGTGAGAAACATCTCGACTTCCTCCCAGAATTGAGCATCCAGTCTTGCACTGACCCGGATCATCTTGGAGTCATTATCAGTTATTAGATTCATTTCCATCAACTCATCTTCCTTGACCTGCTTAGAGTGCTTTAGGTCCCTATCAAAATATTTTTCTCCTATAATGATTTATTACAGGCTTAGTGTATTGGCATGATCGGCCAAAGCCTCGTAAAAATCTTTAGCTTATTCTGGGATTTGCCCTATGGTTTCTAGATTAGAATGATCCTTGGTGACTTCATCCTTGTGTGTAGAGCTTGGGCAGTATCTATGCATTATCCAGACAACATCAACCTCGAACGGGTTGACCAGGTTTGCATTTTGCTAGAGATATTGTTCCTCCTCGTTGAGGTCGAATCCTTCCAGCATGTTGACTGCCTTGGATACTTTTGAGACCAGGATGGTTTCTCCACCTTCTGCCTAATGGAGACAGATATCCTTAATTTCTTTTTGCGCACCAGATAGTGATCATATCCGTGTACCAAGCTTACTTTATCTGTGCTTGTTGCAGAAAGGGTCCGTCGAGAAGCATCGAGTAAGTATCGTTGATATCTTCCATCCGGAGTACCACTATTGCTGTCTAGAAACTAAATCCAAATACTTATAGTGTGAGCTCGCAGATTAATCCGAGTGGCTAAGCTCGTCATTGATTTGCCATCTTGAGAGCGAACGGTGTGGGTTCCCATCTTCTCAACCGAAGCATGAGGCATGTTTCATCCGATAGGATATTGACTTTAGAACCACCATCCAGTAGAACTTATGCTATATCCACTCCCGCCAACTTGACTTGGATCATTGGGATGGCTTCATCATAGACAGGGGCGTCCCTTGGTAGGGCATCTACTTTCTCAATATTGAAGGCTTCCAATGGGTGTGAGGGCGGCGTCTTCTCTTCTTGAGGTTTCAAGCGACCCATCAATTGCTCTCAAAAACTCAGTATGAATGTGAGGATTATTCCAAGGACATGTCAATAGATTGCCGCTTCAGATCTTCCCATAGATTGTACGGTTGAGTTTTTGGCTTCTGTGAGCCAACTTGGGTAAGCTATCCACTATTGTGCTTCCGCGCATCCTTCTTGGTGTTGCATTTCCACTGGTAAGGATATTTCACCTTTCTCTTCTGGGTACATCTCTGGATCACTGAATTGTGGTTCTTGCCGACAACTTTGTTTAAGCTTTGGTGTGATGCTTTTCCACCCAATCGGACACTTTTGTCCGGATTTTATGCTGTTCCTGCTAGGTGACCTTGTGTTCTTTTCCCTTCTTATCCGAGGCTGGTTTGTTTTCTGCCTCTGGAGGCTTGGGTTCCTTTGATCTTGTCATCGCCATGGTTGATGATTTGGCGTATTGTGTTGTCGGCTGTTGTACTGCTTGCTCATCTAGAGCTTCAATTTCCATGGCATTTACGATTGTTGGGCTAGGTACTAAAGCTTGGGCTCCTTCTACCTCTACTTTATGCTTCCTCTAGATGTCATAGTTGATGGCCTTGCCCATGGCAACAAAAGCATGTGAAGGCAGTTCTTGGAGCACCGGCACCTTCCTAGAGGGAAATTTTCACGTGGGCAAATCTGGGATCACAAAACAGGAGCTGGGATCAATGGTTGTGGAGGGGCTCTCTTGGAATTATAGCGGCAAGCTTTAGTGGTATGAGTGGCCGTTTTGCAAATGGCGCACTAGAGTTCATTTAAGCTACACTCTTTGGCTCTGTGTCCATGATTGCGACACCTTGCACACTAAGTTCCTGACGGGATGGTAGAAGTGGACTTTGACCCTTCCATATTCATTTGATCCACAACTACAACCATTTCCTTGGCTGTCTTTCTTACCTTCTTGCTCTTCGACCAGGCCTTGTGATCTTCCTCCTCCTCCTTCGATTCCTCACATGTTGTGGAATAATTGGAATCATTCTCCTCATCTAAAGATCCGGATGAGTACTTTTTGGACTTCTTTTTACTTCTGGACTTGCGTTTTCTTTGACGTAAGGGTTGAGTCAACATGCTGTGCCATGGTAATAGTAGAGAGGTTGGCACCAGCAAGACAAAGCGCTTGAGTTGTTTGCTGAGACCCTTTATGAAGCAAGAATTGAAAATTTCTTCCCCTGGCCGATTGGCTGCATCCAGCAACACATAGTCTTTCCCATGGTCATCATTTAGGACCTTTTTGAGAAACAAAACAAAACAACGTTGCTTTAAAAACATCACATATTTTTCAACTACACTACAAATGCAATACAAAATTGTATCTATATGTATTTAATCCATTGACATGTACCTTATAACGATAAATACTCGTTTTTGTTTTCACATCTCCTTGAAAATAATGCTATTACAACATTTTCATGTTATGGTTAGTAATCTTAATATTTATAAAGTTGTTACTTTTACTGTACATGATGAATGCATGCTAAATCAACATACTCAATAAGTTTCATGGAATTTGAAGGTGATTTGCCTTCTCACTTCTTCAATTTTTATAAAAAAAGTCTAAATCCACTTTTGTGCACAAGACACTTTTAATGGCTCAATTACATGACTAGTCGTCCTACTTTGTTGTGGGTTAACCATCATAAGCAGTTGCCTTGGGTGGGGGAATATGCAGTTCCCCAAACCGATCACTTCGGAGGAATGGTTATTCCCAAGAGATCATGTCTCTTGATTTAAGTTTACAACAATTTTGGAATATGTTACCAGTCTTATATCGAAATCTTGCATCCACATTTCACATAGAAAGCATGTAAGAAACATACACACATGAGAGACATACTCACATGAGAGACATAAGCTTTTTCTATTTTCATAAAAAAAATTTCTTAGTTAAATGCATCAGCAAATTCTCTTTTTTGAATCAGAACTTCCAGGGCTGGTCCACTTACATGGTGAGGTGGAGATCCAATATTCACAGTTATGGGAAGGCGGGCTGGTCCACCACTTCCTTGTGAAACATTTCTAGCTATCGTTATTTGTGGTTCAGTGTTGCATCCTCAGCATGATGAGTTATCTTAAGACGCTTACGTCCTCCACGTTCCTGCACGTCCTCCACAAGCCATTATTCTTTATCATGGTTGAACCTTTTCTTGTTACCAAGAAGTAACTCACATGGCTTGGGAGTTGAACAAAAAATCTCTCTCAGGTAGAGTATATTGTAAACTTCTTAAAGTTAGAACCTTTAATTTCTCTGTTCATTCTCCCACCATTAGGCTTTATGCATGATATACAACTAATAATTAAGATGTAATTATTTTCTTTATCTTAATAAAGAAAAATGGAATAAATAGAGAGGGATATTGATTAAAGATAGCAAGAGATATGGGAGCGGGAGAGTAAGAGAGGCGGAGGGAGACCCGGAGAGTGAGAAAGGGACTAGAGGTTGAGAGAGAATGTGAAGGAGACTAAGATAGAGAATCATGGATAGATAGATAAGTATGTGAGTGGTGGGGGGCTAGTAAGAGAGTGTAAGAGTGGTGGCAAGGGATAAGAGAGGGGTGAGTGCTAGTGAGAGTGGTGAAGCAAGGAGTGAGGGGGCTGGTTGCTAAAAAGTAGTGAGTGGGAGAGGACTCTAAGGGAGTGAAGGTGAGGGTAGCAAGGTTAGTGAGTAGAGGGAATGAGGGAGTTGATAGGGGTTAAGGTCAAGATATCGGGAGAGTAAGTGAGATCTGGAATCGAGGGTCACCAAAGAGGAGTGAGCTATAAGGATAGATAGCACACGAGGGGTGGTGAGGGGATGGTTGGGGGAGAGGGAATCAAAAGGTAGTAAGAGGATTGGCTAGTGAGGAGTTGAGAGAAAATTATTGAGGGGGTGATTGGTTTGATCCGAGAGAGAATGAGGTGCCGTAGAAAGGTGAGTGAGGGACAAGGAGTACGAGCAATTAATCCCAGAGAGGGGTTTTCCAAAAGGGATGGGATAGATTGCGAAGATTGAGAAAGGAGAGTATGGGATCAGGGGTGGTAAGGAGCTGTAAGGGGGATAGGGATTGTGTAAGCAGAAAACGAGACTGACAAGAGGTGACTGCTCAAATGAAGAGAGAGGGGGGATTTATAGGAGCATGAGGGGTTGAGCGCATGGGAGAATATGTCAACACCATCGTGGAAGAGATGGGAATGCTTACTAGACCGGCTGATGAGGAGGAGCTAGTCAAAAAAGACAACTAGTTTACGTAGCAAATCATTTGCGAGTTGGAAGAAAATCAATAAAATATATTGTGGCCATCCATAATGAGAGTCCCAATGAAGGAGCGATGGAGGAAGACGAGGGGGGGCCTATGTTGAGAAGAAAAAATGGAGGGGAGCCTATGATGAGAAGATAAAACAAAGAGGGGGGGTTGGTGGAGCTGGCCACCACCTCTTCTATTTATAAAAAAGTTTAAAAATGAAAACCATTTTTTCTTGTAGAAGTTCACATCCTGCCCCTCTTAAAGAAATTGATATGTCCTCATCTCGGAAGTAGGTAGAGAAAATCGTGATATAACTTAGACTCATCCTTCCATGTAGCAGCTTTTGTAGGGAAATATTTCCACTGAACTAAATGTTCCATTTACGACTCTATTTCTCCAAGTCATTTCTCTAGAACTAAGGATTCTAATAGGTTGAATTTCCAAGGTACTTTGGTATGGCATAATGATTTTCTCATCATGTAGTATATGTTTATGTGACTAGATACATAGACTTTCAAAAGGCTTACATGAAATACATTAAGAACTTTTAGATGAGACGGTAGCAATATCTCATAAGCTTGGTCATTGATTCTTTTGGTGATGACATAAGACCCACAATAGCAAGGGATCAATCTTTTGTACTTTCCTAGAGATATAGAACTTCTTTTTGGACATATCCTTAGGAAGACCATATCTCCTTCTTTGAATAGTCATGGAGTTATTTCGGCATCATCATAATGCTTTTTCCTATCCTGAGAAACCTTAATCTCCTTCTAGACAGCTTTCATTTGTTGGTCCATGTCATCCTTAAAAGGGGACACACCTATACTCCTGTCATGGGATTTGAGTTATAGGCATATTCTACCAATGGTAGGTAATGTAACCATAGCCTTGGCTCATGATTGCAGTAAGACCTACGGATGTCTTCAATGACTTTATTTATCCTTTTAGTTTGACCATCTGATTCTAGGTGATAGGTTGTGCTGAAGTTTAACTTAGTTCCAATCCCCTCAAAAATAGCGGTCCAAAACCAAGAAGTAAACTTTGTTTAACTTAGTTCCAATCCCCTCAAAACTTTGTATTCCTATTCACTGACAATCCTTTTTGGCAAACCATGTAGTTTAAATAACTCCTTGATGAATATTCTTGCAATGTCTATTGGCTTGAAGGTCTTTTTGACAAGAATTAAATGGGTTATTTTTGTCAATCTATCCATCACAACCATGATAGAATCATAATCACCTTGAATAGAAGAAAGACTTGTGACAAAGTCCATACTAATACATTCCTAGTTCATTTGAGCAATGTCCAATAGGGGGTGCATTTTGCTTGGCATTTTTACCCTTTAAGCCTTGTTTCTTTGACAAGATAAGCATTGTGTGACATACCTGAGTACATCCTTCTTTAATCCTAGCCAAAAGAAGCTCCTTTGTAGAACATTCAGCGTCTTCACATGTCCTTGATGTTCGGTAGATGGTGCATCATGAGCTTCATTTATAGGATTCGATCTTTTAACTCTCTAATGTTTGGTATGCACATACTTAGTTAATAGAATAAGCATCCATCTCACTAAGAGTGTAATCCTTGATTATCCTACTCTATTTCCTAGAGTGATTTGTTTGGGCCATGAGTTGTAAAATGTGTTCAAAGTACTCATCCAGGGCTACTTTTTCCTTCACTTCCATAAGTAAAGGGTTTCTTGGCATAGGGATTGTAGCCACAAAGGACTTCCTACTCAATGCATCTGCAACTACTTATCTTTTCCTTGTCTATATTTGATTTCAAAGTCAAATTCTGATAAAATCTTTATCCAATGCCTTTGTCTCATGTTGAGGTCTGACTAAGTAAAAATCCACTTTGAGATCTTATGATCTGTAGCAAGCATGAACATTTTGCTTGGTAAGTAGTGTCGCCATAGCTTGAGAGCATGAATTACAACCAAAATTTCTAGATCATGAGTAACATAGTTTCTCTCATAATCCTTGAGTCTTCTAAGTGTAAGCTATTTGTTTCCCTTCTTGGTTTAGTACTCCACAATATCCAATCTACTAGCATCCATGATCACTTCAAAATCTGCATCAAATTTTGGTAGTTTAAGGATGCATGTAGTTTGTTAGAGCCACCTTTAGTTTAAGGATGCATGTAGTTGTTAGAGCCACCTTTAATTTATCAAAATTTTATTTTGATGCTCCTTGGTTCAAATTATTTTGTATCCTTTTTAAGTATTTTGGTTAGAGGTATGGCTATTTTGCCATAACCTTGAATAAAGATACGAAACCAATTCGAAGAAATCCTTGAATCTCCTTAATGTTGGATGGTTGAGGCCATTCCACTATATCTTGTACCTTTGCGCTGGATCTACTGAAATTTCATCCTTGGAGACAATGAATTTCAAATATTCAATTTTGTATGTGTTCTTAGAATTTCTAGATCCTATCTAACTTGGGCTTCGTGATCTTTCTCATCCTTAGAGTAGATTAGAATATCATCAAATAACACCAAGACATGATTGTCAAGCTTCTTCTTGGATATATCTTGCATGAGCTTGTTAAATGTTGTTGGGGCATTAGTCAATCTAAACAACATCATGGTGTATTCATAATGCTCCATATTTGGAGCTGAAGGCTATATTTGGAATGTCTTCCTCCTTGACCCTGATCTACTCTAGTATCCAAATTTCAAATCAATTTGTGAAGACTTGGACTCCATGAAGTTGATCTAGAATTTTATCCATCCTAGGAATTGGATATTTATTTTTCACGGTGAGTTGATTTAGGTCCCTATGGCCAATGCATAATCCTAAGGTTACATTCTTCTTCTTTTGAAATAGGATCCGAGATCCCCAAGGAGATACACTCGGCTTGATGAATCCTTGTTCTAACATCAGTCTGAGTTGTTTCTTGAGTTCTATTGATTGTGGGACTAACATTTTATATGTGCTTCTCGCCATTTGCTGAGCTCAATAAGTGCAATCTTGTGGTTGATTTCCCTTTGTTGAGGCTTCTGGGTAAGCTTCTCTGGAAAAAGATCTTCGTAATCCTAGAGCTAATCAAGTTCATTTCTTAGCATCTTTCTCTACCTTGTTGAGCTTTACTAAAAAACACCTTTTGATTTCCTTGAGTTCCTTTAGTAACTTACTACCCTTTACTAGTTCTAAGTTGGGTCTACAAATCCTCCCTAAATCTATTACTTCTTCGTATTTGGCATTCTCAGAATCCCCTTGAAGATCTCAACTACAAAGAAGAGAACATGCATCCTCATAATGAATATCTTCATTTTCAAGGCTACCATCATCTGCATCTTCATAGACATCCTTGTCCTCATGAACGGTAGTACTATGATTGTCAACATCAACCACCAACATATTGTCCACATGAGAAACCAATTCACCATATGGAAACATCCTCGTAAATATCACAAACATAAATTTTTCAATCTTTTGTGAAGCATTGCTCAAACAATGCATTGCAATAGATCTTCTATGTGCATGGGTCAGTATCTAAGATTTTATCCTCCATGCATGACACCTCAATCAATGCGTCATACAACACTTTATTAATGGAATCTTCCTCATCAAGCTTCCTTTGTGGCAATGTATCACAAGATGAAAATGCATTCATAGAAGAATTTACAATAGCTGTCCAAACATTCCCACTTTCATCTTTCTTTTCTCCTTTAACCACGGATGTATAGGATGTGTGGTGTCCTTAAACTTGAACTCAATGGTACCAAAGTAGAGGCTTTCATTTCAATTATCTTATTTTTTCTAATCATAGAAACATTACAAATTGACATCCCCTTTGTTACCACATTGGCCATTTTAACATTGGTTGTATGCAATCCTTCTTCATACAACCCTTATTTAGCATTCCTTCCCCTCCTCAATCTTTGAGAGACAACTGACACAAAAGTATCATCATATTCTTGTAGAAGGATCTTGGATTGCTCAAACACATAAACCATTTCATTTTGTATCCCACCTTCCTTGCATCTCTTCTCAAAGAATTCTGACAATGGATGATCTCAGCTGAGCCACTTGGTCCAACATAAGCATGATCATCACTATACATAAATCCATCTTGCCTAAAAATAAACAAATACCCTTTGCACCTAATTTGTTGTAAATGCATTCCATACATGTGCGAACCATCAACATGATTATTTACTTGGCTATCCTCGTTATGGGAAATAGTTCCAGTATCCCTTGAATCATTGTCCATGCCCTCACTTCCCACAAATAGAGATCTCCACTTTCTCCTCTTGAACTTCATCTTCACTCCTTGAAGAGTCATGGTTGTCCACAAGGTCATTTTCAATCACAAAGGCATGCATACAATCTTGTTTACACACTACATTGATATCACCATATTGTTTTGAGAACTCCTCATATTAATGATGATATTCTGAAGGAGCTATGGACTAAAGTGAGCTATATATATGGAATGCCCACAACGCGTGAGGAAGTGTGTATGTGAAAACATCCACACAAAGGCATGTATAAAATCTCCTTTGTTGCAGACTACATTAATATCAGCATCTTCTTTTGAAACCTCCTCATATTAATGATGATATTCCAAAGGAGCTATAGCTAAAGTGAGCTACATATGAAATGCCCACAAAGTGATGAAGTGTGTATGTTGAAACGTCCATATAATACCAAGATTTCACTAAGAGTAATGATATTATCTTTATCTATAATGCAACAAACCATTTTCTTGATTCCTTCACCTAATTTGGTACAAATTCTTCAATGCTTTTCTTCCTTGTGAGATTTGGCTCAAAGAAGGATATAACTCTTTGTAAAGCTCATTTGTTCTTAAATACCATAATATTTTGAACAACACCAAAGAATAAACTTTTCCAACACCATTCAAAATCTTGTATCATTTGTAATCACCACTTCTTAGACTTTTCATAAAAAGAAGTCGTCGCCATTTTAACTTGCTCTCACTTAATACACGGGAAAGCAAAGAATAATATTCTCAACTCCATATCCATTCTATGAGATATGAGCAAGTGACTTCTTTTCCATCAAATGTAAACTTGGCATTTTTAAATGATATTCCATAATCAAACCAGAAGCTTATCGGTTGAGTGGTAAAACTATATATGCCACAAAGTCTTCAATACTCATTGGTGTTTGTAAAGTAGGCTACACAACTTCATACATCAAAACCATTCTTGCTTTCTTATACTTTCTTGTGAAACACTGGCTTGAGATAGATGTATAGCATTAGAATTTGAAGTTCCCATGGTAGATCCAAGAGGTTGGGGTCCCAATGCTTGAGACACCATTGGATCATTGGGAACTTTCTTTTCCTTGCACAAATCTTACCTTAAGCTAGTGAACCCTTCCTTAATCTCAAAAATCTCATCATGCAAAGTATACTAATTCTTTGGAATTGTGATCCATGGCTATAAATAGTTGAACCAAGCGGCCATCACTTGCATTAGCTTGGTGTTTTTGCCTTAGACTCTCCATAATATTTAGACAACATTGACTCATAGTTCTTTGTTGATCAAGATACATCTTCTCAATCACTTGTACAACCCCTTGAGTATCAATGGAAACTTGTGCTTTATATGACTCTTCATAAAACTCAACATTAGTTTGGACAAGCTCTTGAGTATCTTGTATTGCATCTTGCTTTTCTTTCGAAGCATCACCCTCATGCTTAACCACTTCCTTGAAAGTGGCCTTGGTCTTTGACTTTGATGCCATCATGAAAAATGATCAATTTTGAGTTAGATTTAATCCCAAACTCTGATTTGCAATCTCTTTAGGTCTATAGAGAGGTAATGATATATAGAATCCCTCTGTATGATCATGTTGACCATGGTCAATGCACAAGTACTATGTTTTGATTTTTTTTGAAAAGTCAACCAGTGAGTAATTTGTAACTTTTACCAAGCAAACGAAGTCTAAGTCTTGATGTCTTTAGCTTGATGATGGAATGGGGAAAGTGTACTCTCTAACTATGATGTTGAAATTCATTCAGTCCATAAACCTTAATTTATGTAGAAAAAGGGTATCCAGTATAGGAAAATGGACGTAGTAGATAGCACGGGTATCTAATTGGTAAGGTTAAGGGCTTCATAGGAAGCTTAGGGTATGGGAAAAATAACCCTATTCTCACTTTGTCAATATATGGGGATGTTTTTGACTGGGTCACACTTTGACCGATTTGCAAGATATTTAGTTGGACAAGTAATTGTTGTCGAATTGAGTGCTTTGATAGATTGAATTGTAGTCCTTGGTACAAGATTTCAAGCTATGTATTGCCTTGCAAATCAAGGCATTCCTTTATGTAACGAATTAGGGTTTTAGGTTGTAACCATGCATGGATTTTGAGCAAATTTGGGCAACATCTCCTTTTAAATTTGGACTAAATCTCAAATATTCTATGCACAATGTATAAAATGAAACCCAATGGCTACACAATGGCAACTTCTTTGTACTCCATTTTACAACCAAATCAATCCAATTCTTTGCCAAATCAATATAAATTGTCCTTGCGAATTGCCAATAAAAATTATCCTTTCCAAATGTCAATTCTTTCACATGAGAATTCACCACCATTTCATTTGCAATCCCCACTAATGAAAAGTATGTCAATTGGATGTAGCGCATTGAAGTTGTCGATCTCTTGGAAAATCTCTTCCAATCCCCTTACTCAAGCGTGACATCCAAGCGTAAGGACAAGCAATTGTTTTCTGAATTGAGTGCTTTGATAGATTGAGTTGTAGTCCTTGGTACAAGATTTCAAGCTATGTATTGCCTTGCAAATTAGGACATTCCTTTATGTAATGAATTAGGGTTTTAGGTTGTAACCATGCATGGATTTTGAGCAAATTTGGACAGCATCTCCTTTGGAATTTGGACTAAATCTCAAATATTCTATGCATAATGTATAAAATGACACCCAATGGCTACACAATGCCAACTTCTTTGTACTTAAATATTCTATGCATAATGTATAAAATGAAACCCAATGGCTACACAATGCCAACTTCTTTGTACTCCATTTTGCAACCAAATCAATCCAATTCTTTGCCAAATCAATATAAATTATCCTTGTCAACTGTCAATAAAAATTACACTTTTCAAATGTCAATTCTTTCACATGAGAATGCACCACCATTTCATTTGCAATCTCCACTAATGAAAAGTATGTCAATTGGATGTAGCATGTCGAAGTTGTCGATCTCTTGGAAAAGTTCTTTCAACCCCCTTACTCAAGCTTGAAATCCAAGCATAAGGATTTGCGCCATGTCTTCTCACCAAGTACGAGTGTTTTTTTTGGGTCAAAGTTGTAAATTACTCACTAGTTGACTTTTTGAAAAAGATAAAACACAAGGTACGTGTGCATTAATCATATGATTAAAATGACCATACACATGGATTCTATATACAATTTTCTCTCTATAAAGATAAAGAGCTTGCAAATCGGAGGTTGGGATAAAATCTAACTCAAAATTGGTCATTTTCAAGATAGCATCAAAGTCAAAAGACCAAGGCCACTTTCAAGGAAGTGGTTGAGCATGAGGGTGATGCTCCGGAAGCAAATAAATATGCAAGAAAGTTACTCAAGATCTTGTGCAAAGTATTGTTGACTTGAATCAAGAGTCACATATACCACAAGGTTCCATTGAGACTCAAGGGGTTGTGCAAGTGATTGAGAAGATGTGTTGAGATATCGAGCTGATCTAGTGAGGCGGTGGACACTGATGACCCGCTTGGGGGATAGGCCCCACACTTACACCACTGGAATGGTTGGTGAGATCATGGGTGATTTGTGGCCAGTGGGATGATAGGCTGTGTCACAACCATTCTAGAGACTGGCATAGTTTTAGCGTCAGCTCATTTAGTTGGGTTCACAGTATAGAGAACCCTAGTATGTATTTGGTTGAGTACCTTCCATATTGTGTATACTCTTATCTTTGTATATGGTGTGTTGAGTGTTGTGTGAAGAAGAAGAAGATTTTCAGCCTCACCTTGTGTGTTTTCTTTTAGGGTTTGTGAGTGTGCATGCAAGAGCTCAAACTCTCTTCTCCCTTGCATCTTTTCATGGTATCAAAGCTTGGTTCATGCTAAGGGCTGAGTTGCAAGTAATAGAAGCACAAGAAGCGGTACGAGAGTAAGAGCTTCATCTACTCTTCCTTATTTGTGTTGGCGATTACACCCTTGTCAGGAGCTCTACGGGAGGCACTGGCAAACGATCTCTGATTGAGGAGCTTTCTTCGCGCGGGAGTAAAGCTATAAGACAACTACATTTTCTTATAGGACAACTATTTTCTTATAGGACAACTATTTTCTGATAGAAAACTCTATGAAACAAATAGCAAGGCACGAAAGATACAATTGAAGAATGAACTTCATACTGTGGAGAAAAAGAGTGTCTGTGAATGATTGCATTCAAGATCAAGGGTATTGTGGAATCTCTTGCATCTATTGGCTTTTCAGTAGATGATGATGATAAGCTGGAAGTCTGTCTACGTGGTCTCGGGCCACAATACAAGGCGTTCAAGACGTCTATTCAGACTCGAGAAAACATTCCCAATTTCACAGATTTGGTGTCTCTGTTGATTATAGAAGAGAAGAGCTTGAGTGAATACCAATAGTGTTCACAAAATAAAAACAGTTTAGAGAAACAGGCCTTCTACACAAGTTCAGGAAGAGGACGAGGTAGAGGAGGCCGTGGATGCGGCCAAGAAGGTGGCCGAACAGGTGATCAAAATTATGGTCAGTAGCAGCAACAATAGTCTTAGAATTCACAACAACACACGCAGGTGGAAGAGGCCAATTTATTTAGAGGCAAGGGGAGTCAAAGAGGTCGTGGAAATTAGAAAAGGCAGTGTAATGATACACGTGGATGTTTTTATTGTGGTAAGCCTGGACATGTGTAGGCAGATTGTTATAAGAAGCAGGTTGACATGCAAAATGAAAAAATGCAGCAAAACAACTATGCATCCTCGAGGAAAAACAATGAGGATAGTGAAAAATTGTTTGTTATGCAGCATGTCGTTAATGCCATGTCTGAAAATGTTGAAGTAGCACATAAAGATGATGTATGCTACGTTGATTCAGGTGCTTCGAACCACATGACAAGTCATGGGGGGAGTGGTTGAAGGATATGAAAAACCTTGAAAGACCAGGTTTTGTGAAAACAAGGGATGACACTGCTCATTTAATTGTCTATGTTGGAGATGTGCCATTGTCTATGCGGGATGGCAAAGTGAAATACCTTCAAATGTACTTTATGTTCCGAACATAACAAAGAATTTGGTTTCAGTTGGTTAGATGATTGAGCAGGGTTTGTAGATTTGGTTTAACCCTGATGGTTGTTATGTTGAAGACTTTAAAGACAAGTGCGGGTTGGTTGCAAAAGGCAACAGAGTGGACAGAATGTTTACATTGAATGTAAACATGCTTGAAGTGAGTGCTGCGATGTTTGCAAATGGTTCAAGAATTGTTACAGACACAGACATTTGGCATAAAAGAATTAGACATGTGAATGTGCAGAGAATGAAGTCTATGCACACTAAAGGAATTGTGACAGGACTGTCAAAGCTTAAAGTTGAAGGTATGAAGAAAATATGTGAAGCATGCCAATTTGGGAAGCAAACAAAGCATGTATTTTCATGTGACAGAAATGTGAGCAAAATGCACTAGATGTTGTACATTCAAATGTATGGGGTCCTACGAAGACCATGTCTATGGGAGGCTGCAGATATTATGTGACATTTATTGATGACCACACAAGGAAAGTGTGGGTATACTTCATGAAGGAGAAGGGTGAGGTGTTCATTAATTTTTAAAATTTCAGAGTTATGGTTGAAAAGCAAACAGGGAAACATGTAAAGTGCTTAAGGTCAAATGGAGGGGGAGAATACTTCTCTGATGAGTTCTCTAAATTTTTGAAGAAGAATGGTATTCGGAGACAGTTTATATGCAGATACACTCTGCAGCAAAATGGAGTTGTTGAGCAGAAATATAGGCACATTGTTTGCTGAGATTGTGCGAGCATTGATGGGAGAGAAGAATATGCCACATAGCTATTGGGTTGAGGATGTTTCTATAGCAGTTTACATCATGAACAGGACTCCAGCTGCAGCTATACATGATGTAACTCCAGAGAAGAGGTTTACTGGCAGAAAACTTGATTTGTCTCACCTGAAAGACTTTGTATGCATTGCATATGTGCATGTGCCAAATAAGCAGAGAACTAAGCTGCATCCCGAAAGCTAAAAAATGTGTGTTTAGTGGGTATTCTCTTGAGCAAAAGGGATACAGGTGTTGTAACCCTGCTACACATGAGTTGAGGGTAAGTAGGGATGTTTTTGATGAGATGAGCAGCTGGTATGTTCCTTAAAAAAAGCTGTTGGGACTGATGTGAGTGGAAATGTGGCTGCATAGAATGCAAGTCAGCAATCAGTCTTTGAGTGGATCAGGAGAGTCCTCATTTAGTGGTTCAATTGATAGATCATGGAGTGGCAGGCTACGTCATAATACCAGTCCTGCAAATGTGATTAGTACATCACATAAAGGCAAAGAGAAAGTGGTTGAGCCCATTAGTATGCCTGACATTTCTACAGGGCATTCTCATGTTGATGGAGAGTCTAGTGGCTCAGAGATGAGCCTTGATGAGGATCTTGGGATACCAGCTATGAGAACACTTGGTGTTGTAAAGAAGGCTATGGAATGCAAGAATGTAAGGCTGCGAAGATCTGGAAGAGTGAAGTTGTGCTGCATAGGTTTACCTATGATGGTTATGTGGCACATCACTATGCATACATGGAAAAAGTTGTGCAGGTTGTAGAGCCTACATGCATTGATGAGGCTGTTGAAAATGTGTGTTAGGAGAAAGCTATGGATGAGGAGATAGATGCACTATATGGAAATGAGACTTGGGATTTAGTGCAATTGCTTGGAGGCAAGAAAGCCATTGGATGCAAGTGGGTGTACAAAGTAAAACATAACAGTGATGGAAGCATAAGCAGGTACAAGGCTAGATTGGTAGCCAAAGGATATGCGCAGACATATGGCATTGATTATGTGAGGAAACTTTCAGTCCAGTTGCCAAGATTGCAACAGTGAGAGTTGTGATAGCAGTGGCTACGTCAAAGCAATGGTCTTTACATCAGATGGATGTAAAGAATGCATTCTTGTATGGGAATTTGCAAGAAGAGATGTATATGTTGCAGCCACGTGCTTATGATGATGTGAGTCACCTCGAGCATGTTTGTAGGTTGAAGAAAGCCTTGTATGGCTTAAAACAAGCACCAAGAGCATGGTCTGACAAGATTTTTGAATATCTTGTCACTATTGGCTTTCATATAGCCAATGCAGATTTCTCGCTGTATGTGAGACACAGTGATAGAGGGGTTGTGCTTGTTGTCATCTATGTAGATAACTGGATCATTACGGACGGGGACCATGATGAAGAGATCTTTGATGTGAAGATCTTGCTTAGGCAGAAGTTTAAGATGAAGGATCTGGGAGAGCTCAGATATTTCTTGGGCATTGAGGTGATTAGGTCACCACATGGTATTGGATTATTGTAGAGATAGTATGGCTTGGACATGTTGTCCAAGTATGGTATGATAGGATGTAAGCCTATCTCAGTGCCATTGGATCAGCAAGTTGAGTGCACATTCAAGAGAGATTTTGGAGGATCCTACTATGTATAGGCACATAGTAGGAAGCTTGATCTACATGACGATCACCAGGCAAGATTTGAGCTATACTGTTAGGTTGGTGAGTCAGTTTATGTAGGTTCCTTGGAAGTCACATCTGGATGCATTGAGACACATACTGAGATATGTGAGGTCTACTTTGCATTGTGGACTATTTTATGAAACTGGGACAGAGATATGTGTACATGGGTACACAGATGCTGATTGGGCTGGTAGTATCTTAGATAGAAGATCTACTAGTGGCTTCATGTTTTCTTTGGGGAGTGCTGCTGTGACTTGGAGCAGCAAGAAGCAACCTACGGTTGCTCTATTTAGTATAGAGGCTGAGTAGAGAGGTGCTGCTATGGCAGCATGTGAGGTAGCTTGGTTGAGAAAGCTACTTGAGATTTGGGTCTATCAGTGGATAGACAAGTTGTCATTTTCTGTGACAACATTAATAGTATACAGTTGGCTAAGAACCCAATTTTTCATGCTCGTATGAAGCATATAGAGGTCCACTATCATTTTGTCAGAGAGAAGGTTTTGGCAGGAGACATTAACCTTGTTTATGTCAGCACATAGGATCAGGTCGCTGACATCTTCACCAAAGCATTGGGTACAGAGAAGCTCCGCCGTCGCAGATTCAGGACTTTGCTTGGTGTACATGAGATGGAGTTAAGCTGGAGGGGGAGTGTTGAGATATCGAGCTCATCTAGTGAGGCGGTGGACACTGATGATCCGCCTGGGGGATAGGCCCCACACTTACACCACTGGCATGGTTGGTGAGATCATGGGTGATATACGGCTAGTGAGATGACAGACTGTGTGACAGCCATTCTAGAGATTGGCATAGTTATAGCGCCAGCTCATTTAATTGGATTCACAGTATAGAGAATCCTAGTATGTATTTGGTTGAGTACCTTTCATATTGTGTGTACTCTTATCTTTGTATATGGTGTGTTGAGTGTTTTTGACAACCTGGATCAAAGATTTATAGACATGGATCAACAATTCCAAATAATTAGTGACACTTTGCATGATGGGATTGTTGAGATTAAAGAGAGGGTTCTCTAGCTTAAGATAAGACTTGAACAAGGAAAAGGAAGTTCCCAATGATCTAATGGTGTCTCAAGAATTGGGTCCCCAACCTCTTGGATATACCATGGGAACTTCAAATACTAATGCTATGCATCTACCTCAAGCTAGTGTTTCACAAGACATTATGACTATTGAGGATGCAAGCAAGTATAAAGAAGTAAGAATTATTTTAATGTAGTTGTGCATCCTACTTTATCGACACCAATGAGAATTAAAGACTTTGTGGAATATATGGTTACCAATCAACCTATAAGATTTTGGTTTGATGGTGAAATGTCATTTGAACATGATATACATTTACCTCAGTCTAGTGTTTCACAAGACATTATGAGTATGCAAGTGCAAGGAAGCAAGAATAGTTTTGATGTATGAAGTTGTTCACCCTACTTTACGGACACGAATGAGAATTGAAGACTTCGTGGCATATATGGTTACCAATTAAGCGATAAGATTTTGGTTGGACAGTGAAATGTCATTTGAACATGCTATACATCTACCTCAATCTAGTGTTTTACAAGACATTATGATTATTGAGGATGCAATCAAGTGCAAGGAAGTAAGAATTGTTTTGATGTATGAAGTTGTGCACCCTACTTTACCAATACCAATGAGAATTGAAGACTTCGTGGCATATATGGTTACCAATCAATCGATAAGATTTTGATTTGACGATGGAATGTCATTTGAATATGCCAAGTGTACATTTGATGGAGAAGATGTCACTTGCTCATATCTCATAGACTGGATATGGAGTTAGGAATTCTATTTCTTTGCTTTCCCATGTGTTGAGTGAGAGCAATTTGAAATGGTAACTTCTTATTTTTATAGCAAAGCTAAGAAGTGGTGGTTACAAATGAGGTAAAATTTTAAATGGTGTTGGGAAAGTTTAGCCTATGGTGTTGTGCAAATGTTTTTGGATGTTCGGGAACAAATGAGCTTTACAAAGGGTTGTATGGCATTTCTTCATGAGATGATTCCTTGCCTAATTATGCAAAACATTATTGGTATCTATCCTTGTTTAAGATGGATCTCATGGAAAAGGAAAGCATTGAAGGATTTGTAAAGATTAGATGAAGAATTAAGAAAAGGGTTCGTTGCATTATGGAGAAAGATAATCTCATTACTCTTGGTGAATTTTTGGTATTGTGTGGACTTTTCCACATACACACTTCATCACTTTGTGGGAATTCCATATATAGCTCACTTTAGTCCATAGATCCTTTGGAATATTATCATTATTATGATGAGGTTTCAAAAGAAGATTATGATATCAATGTGGTGTGCAAAGGATATTCTGTGCATGCCTTTGTGGTTGAAAATGATCTTGTGGACACTCCTCAAGTGAAGATAAAGTCGAAGAGGAGAAAGTGGAGGTCTCTCTTGTGGGGATTGAGGGCATGGAAAATGATTCAAGGAATAATGGATCTATTTCCCACAAAGAGAATAGCCAAGTATATCATGTGGATGGGTCACACATGTATGGAATGCTTATGCAACAAATTAGGTGCAAAAGGTCTTTGATTATCTTGAGGGGATTTGTGTTTAGTGATGATTATGCTTGTGTTGGACCAAGTGGCTCAATTGAGATCATCCATTCTCACAAGTATTTGAAAAGATGCAAGGAATGTGGCATACAAAATGAAATGGTTTATGTGTTTTGAGAAACCTGGGATCCTTCTACAAGAAGATGATACTTTTGTGCTAGTTCTCTCTCAAAGATTTAGGAGGGGAAGGAATGCTAAAGAAGGGTTGTATGAAGAAGGGTTGCATACAACCAATGCTGAAATGGCTAATGTGGTAACAAAGGGGATCACAGTTTGCAATGTTTCTATGATTTAAGAAAATGAGAGAACTACAATGAAAGTCTCTACTTTGGTACCATTGAGTTAAAGTTTAAGGACACCACATGCATTTTATGCATCCTTGGTTAAAGAGAAAAGAAAGATGAAAATGGGAATGTTTGGATAGCTATTGTAAATTCTTTTATGAATTCATTTTCATCTTGTTCTACGTTGCCACAAAGGAGGCTTTATCATGAGGATTGCATTGATAAAATGTTGGGGTGACACATTGATTTAGGTGTCATGTGTCGAGGATGCAATCTTAGATGCCAACCCATGCACATGGAAGATCTATGCATTGTTTGAGCAGTCCTTCACACAAAGGATTGAAAAATTTATGATTGTGATCTTTACGAGGATGTTCCATATGGTGCATTGGCTACTCATGTGGACAATATGTTGGTGGTTGATGTTGATGATCATGGTATTACTGTTGATCATGAGGAGGAGGATGTCTATGAAGATGTGGATGATGGTAGCCTTGACAATGAAGATATTCATTATGACGATGCATTTTCTATGATTTGTAGTGGAGATCTTTAAGGGGTTGTTGAGGATGCCACTAAAGTTCATACGGACATGGATTTTGAGATGTGAACTTTTATATTGTGGATGCCAAAGTGATTCTATGATTTATGGTATTGGGACATTCACTTTTAGATACATCACTTGTCATGTGGGATGCATGGTGTAAGACTATGTGGCATGCCATGGTTTTGGTGTATTTTCCTTGGATGATGGAGATACACCTGCACATGGGATATTGGATTTATGTTTTGTGTTCATGGAAGCACCGATATGCTTTTCTTTTGGCCCTGGTATATTTGGTAGCCAAAATCTATGGGTTGGAGATTATGGCAGATATCCTTTTGATCCGAGTGGCTACGTGTGTTTGAGGAGGCTAGGTCGTTGATCTGTCAGTTTGTTTTTTGATCCTGGATGCCAAAGTTGAGGAGTCAATTGGTGCATAAAAATAGTGTTTACGGTGTTAAGTGGTCTTTGTGAATCCTAATAGTGCATAAAATAACACTAGGATGGAATATAGGGAGACTTAAAAAATATTGTTTTAAGTATATTTTATGATAGGCAAATCAGTTGATGTAATATTTTTGTTGGGATGCATTCTTTAGTTGTGTGATCATGTATTCTTATATGTATAGCATGAGGTAATTGCATTGTAAAGAGAATATGGGAATAAGATGATAGTTTTTTCCTAACCTATGTATATCGAGGAAGGTTTAATTATAATAATCCAATGCACACAAATGATATTGATGATTCTTATTGTGGTGGCACATAGTATGATGAGGGTTTTCGATGAGCATGACATTCATTTCAATTGGACAAGGTGTTAATTTAATAGCGGCCCATCTCCCTCTATAACTATTGGAAGCATGGACAAAGTATAGGTGTGAACCCTCGTGTATTTCAAAAGGTGTAGGGAAGAACCTTGATTTTTTGGACACAAGCTTTAGATTGTTATTTTTTAATATAAGGGTTGTAAAGCAAGACTCATGCGCATTAATGACGTGGGAAAAGAAGGGTAGTAAGGAAAAGGATGAAAGGGATGGTGGAGGGAAAAGTAGCTTTCACCCATCAATTAATAGCAAGGGTCGTTTTTGGCTATATGGTACAGTTTGGAAAGAGATAGTGGTGGCCACCACAAACTGCACAACCACAAGTTGGAAAAGCACGCATGAATTAGTGAGAGAAGGTGCAGTGGAAGACAAACATTGCAGGACAGACACGAGGCTATAAAAACCTTCGAGTATAGGGCGATGAGGGTGTGCAAAAAAGATGCCCCTTGCTGTTTTTTTAAATATTTTGATGAAGGCTATTTAGCCTATGTTGAAGCCAACTGCATGTAGAAGACCGATTGTTTTTGCAGTGTTGATCTTCTTGGGTGGTGAATGGTTTGTTAAACTAGTGAAGCTGACTGCGTAAAGAGAAACCTAGACATTTCTAGCTTTTGGTATTCTTCTTGGTTGATGGTTAGTTAGATGTGTGGAGCCAACTCTTTTAAAAAGAAAGCTTATGTGGAGTTGACGGTGTTAACAATCCTAAAATGGGATTGATCATGGTGATAGACATAGATTAAGTAACATAATTAAGGTGGATTAAACCACACTAAGAACTCCATAAGAGAGAGAGAGATTGCACACCCAACACTTGATCTCTATTCTATTGCATATCTCAAATGAACCATACAATGATATAGGCTCTCTAGCCTTATCCCACTTTACACATCATCATCCATGTGGCACTCTCTTTTCCACTCTTTTGGTCAACACTCACACACCATTCAATATTACATGTGGCATTCCCATCTTGCCACAATATCTTGCACCTTTGGGGTGTGCTTTCCCACATACACACAACACCACGATTACATCTCTCAATACCCCCTCTTAATCGAGATGTTCCACAACTCACCCATCACCCATCATCCATATCAATGTAGCATTGCACAATCGCAATCGCTACCTCTCAACACCCCCCCTCAATGATACATTGGAGTCTCCATCAACCAAAAATGTGTGCATGTGTCTACCATCTTAGACACCTAGTCCATTTTGAGCCGACTCACTCACAGCGGAACCACTGAGTCCAATTTGAACATGGAAGTTCGGGTGGCAACCAACCCATGCGCATGCACCTCACACATGCATCACTCATGCACATATCACACGACAACCATTTCGAGCTTCTAGGTGACCTCGGGCATGGTTACCCTCATACCATGTGGGTGAGAATAAAAATTACAAAGCCTTTTGGCCAAAGCCAGGCAATGAATAATCTATAGAGGTTATATGGTGTTCCACCAATTCTTTACAACAACGGATTGCTGGAATTTCTAGAAATCAATATTTTGATAGCTCTATACCTTTTGGTTTTGGATGCACAATGCATGGAGGCTTCATGAAGTATATATGCCATTATGGAGTACATGATATGGCTTTATTTGAGGGCACTGGAGGAACTTTATAGCCATACATATGTTTTTTTATTTCCAACATACATGTCTCATGTATGAGCATGCTACTTGACATGAGTCCTTGATGGTATACTCCATCCATGCAAGTTTGTACATGTATACCTAAGGTTTTGAGGATGAAACCTCTTGACTGGGGATGGTTTGATACCAATGAATGAAAGTAGCTAGTCTCATTATCCTAGATTAGCATAAGAAACATTGATTAGGAAAAGATATCATGATTAGTGAAATTAAGGACTTTTGAAAACCCAAATTTGGTCTTGTAGCTTGTAATTTGGTGTATTATCTCAAATTTTCAGTCCACAGTAAGCCCATAACGCAAAAGATTTAGGAATTAACAATAGAAATGGGATTTTCACCACTCATGATCACCATAGCCATATTCTTGATCAAGAAAATCAACAATAGAAATGGGATTTTCACCACTCATGATCACCATAGCCATATTCTTGATCAAGAAAATCAAGAAAGTGCAAAAAATGATGAAAATTGATAGAAAATAGGAAAAAAACAATAGATCAAACAAGAGCTTCTAGCCATTGAACTAGATTAGTTAAACAAAGAATGGATTAATAAAATATTAACAAAGATGAAAGAGATTAGCCTATGATTAGGAAAATAAAGGTTAATGTTCATTAGGAAAATGATTATCAAGGTTCATAAGAGATAAGGCCCCATATTCACTAGGCCATCCTTTCACACTACACTTATTAATGTTTATGAGCATGTCAAGTCCTAGTCCTAACCCTTGGCTCCTTTCACATCCCCTTCATCCTTAGGCCCAAGTTGACTTGAGTCTCTTTTTACTTTTTTACATTTTATACCAATGTTTTACTATAATTACGTAAGCTCACATTGATTCCATAGTTCTAGCGAGCAAAAGACTTAACCCATGGGATTCGATGGGGGTAGACTAAGCTTATGGATCTAATCAAAGTAGAAAAAAACACTGATTTGGGCTTCAAGTGGATCTGAGTTGTGCAGATACTTTCCAAGAGAAACAAACTTGGGAAGAGTAGATTAGATGGTAATCATGAATAAGGATAGAAGAGTTGTCTTTATAATCGAGGATTTTAGACATTGAGGCAGTCCGAGGCGGGCAACAAGAAGAGCGGCCTCTAAGCACTCCTCAAGGCTCCCGTGTTGCTCAATGGGCTTGGGGCACAACGCAACACAAACATAAGAATCCCAAAACCACACACCCAACAAGAAAAGGGGCACCACCTAGTTATGTGTGTGAACTAGGACACCAAAGATCTTTCCTTGTAGCCAATCAATACAAGCTAACCATATACATCAAGCAAAAGACACACACACTCTCAACAAACACTCATAACATATGGTATTATGTGTGGAGGAGACTAGCAGAACACAAATAGATGCACACCAAACTTGGAGAAGAACTTAGAGAGACAATATAAGCTTGATTTTGTTGTCGCTATGCACTTGGTCTTAAGGTTACGGGAGCCCTCTCACCATACAATCCTCTTACCATGAATTGAAAGGCAACAAATCAAAAATAAGCCCTCAAGCCTCCAAGCATAAAATCACACCACAAAATACAAGGATCAAATTTACCTTAAATCAAAAATTGGACCGCCTCGCATAAATAAACTTTGGAGATGTAGGAGTCCAAGATTTTGTACACAATTGCACCCAAACTACTAATGTTATTGATGCACAAAGGCAAGATACAATTATGATAGGGAGTATGGCATCACTCAAGCCCTCACAATGACATAGCTAGCTTCAAGCTTCAAGCTTCACTATCTCCTTACACACTAGAGTTAGGAGTGGTGTACAATGTGTGTAATCTCCCTTTTATAAGGAATGGAGGGGGGCTCTATTTATAGGTTTGAGAAGCCCCAATTAGGATTAAGCCTAATCAATCTTATTATGGAAAATCATAGATTATGGATTTTTTATTTTGAAATGAGAGTGGGCCTCTTCTTATCCCTTGAGTCACATAGATGTGGACTCAAGGTGAGAGAATTATTGAAGATGAGAGGAGAGTGTGATGTAGAGGTTTGAGCAAATAACTTGTAGTAATGCCTACTCCAAAAGTAGTAGAGTGGGTGCTTATTTACAAATGTTAGTGTGGTTAGTAGTTAGTAATCACTATAAAAGGTTAGTAATACAATGTACAAAATGAGTGTGAGGAGTAAAGATTTGGAAAGATCCTTTGTGTGGTTGAAAGCTCGAAGAAGCTTGGATTCTCCCATGTGTAGATCTTTAAGTTAACCGCCGATCTCCTTCTTGCATTCGACGCTACAAAAGTTGATTGAGGTGAAGAACATGGGGGTTTTTGTAGATGGAAACCCATATTTACAGAGGTTAATATGATACATTCATGCTGAATTTTTATGTATTTTTTGAGATTGGAAAAATAATTTAGTAATATGGGAGTAGTAGGGAGAGAAATGGAGATGAGGTATGGGTGTAGAGTAGATATGAGAGCAAATGGAGAGGGAAGGAGAGGGCAAAGGTGGAGAGGGTGAGAGAGGACATGAAGTTTGCAGGTTTGATGGAGTGAGAAAGGAATGAGTAAGTGTGTAGGTGATGAATGTGTAAGGGAGGTGAGAAGAGACTAGGTGTACCTTGCCAAAAAGTGGGCAGACTGGGGTTCAATAAAAAATTCATATCTCACCGCCATTAGCTCCAAAAAGTCTCAAAAAAATTGAGCATATTTGTGAGCTCCCGAGCTAACTTTTGTCTGTTGATGACCAGTCCAAATTTGGAGTGAAGACGGGCGCAAAAAATTCAGCAGAATCATGTATTTTTTGAATTTTTAAAATCTTTGTGTGGGTCCCCATTGGTGGAATTTCTTGATAGCTCCAAGAGTGAGCCCCCCAATACATCATACCCTGACCTTAGAGACTCAAGTGTATATGGACACTTGCATGGAGGAGATTTTTTCTATTTTATAAAGGATTTACATAATAAGAAAAAACAAGCTAGTATTTAACTAGTCAACATATCATGACAATATGGTTATTATGATAGGAAAATAAAATAAACAAAGAGATCTAATTGTGAATAAAATATATAAAAATAATTGATATATGAAAAAGTATTTAATGAAAATATATAAAATATTTAATAGTAAAAAATATATACAAAAATACTAAACTATGAAAGTCAAAAAGGAGGGAGACCCTCATTATTTTAGGGTAGATGAGAGAATAAAAGATGAAATAGTCTAAGGAAAAAAGTGATTTGGGTAGTAGGCTTTCTACATGGTGTGGGTAGAAATGTGAGGGCATAGGATTTACTTATGTATGGTGAAGTTGAAGCATATGTACGATGATGGTCCAAAAGTATTATGAAGAATAATAATAATAATAGTAATAAATAAATAAAAATATATTTAGGTTTTGTAATACACACACCTAATGAAGTATTTACATAACTAGAGAAAATAGAGACCCCCATATTTAGGCTCTTATATGAAATGAAATATTTACACAAAATGGGCCGTAATAATTTTATTTATTTTTGATGAGTAGCTAGCAAAAAAAAAATATATAGAAGATATGGGTAAAGTCCCTAACGCACACACGCCTATTTACAGTGAAAAGGTATTTATGACAAAGAGTTTATATGATTTTCCTTGGCCGAGGTAGCTGCTTGTGGTAATGTGGATAGCCGAAAAAACGGCTATCAACATCTTATTGAGCCTTGGGGAGCTCCTGGATTTTCCCTACTTGTGGGAATTATGAAGGAAATACACCTAGAGGAATCATTATCCTTTCATGTATAAATATTATTCTAGTAAAAATGAGAGGAACTAACAAAATAGCCACCAAACATTAGGATATTGTGATATGAGGCCTAGAGTGAGTTACAGTACCCTTAGTATGATTGGGTTGTCGTAGAGATCTAGCTTAACACTTTGAGAGCCTCAACTTTCCAATCACTATTAATCGGAGGAATGTGGTACTTGGGATTGTGGATCATATGGTAACCTATAGCTAAGATAAGCAATCAACGAAGAACATTGCCTTGAAATTATCCTTATTTTGACTGGATGTTGTGAGAGGCGTGACAAAATACAGATAATGAGAGAGCACACACATGAGAGAAAACCCTAATAGATTAATGTAACCCTAACCATTGAGGGAAACCATATCCACTATGACACAATGCATAATAGAAGAAGACTACACACCACACACTACATGTGTTGTGTTCACACACCAAATAACCCTATCTAATGTCCTGACACTATTGCTAGCTAGACGCGACCATTTATTGTCACACATGCTACAATGATTTACCATGCCACCCAGCACATATCATGCCTGGATCCAAATGTCATCGATCTTGTAATCTCATCAGTCTCTCTCAAGCTCATGATATACAACCATAGATGAAGATGAGCTCAAGCTATCAACACTCCCTCTCAAGCTCATTGCATGTACTCTCAACATGGTATGGAAGTACTCAAACTTCTCTCTCCCAAGTGGCTTCCTAAAAATGTTCGCAACCTTGTCTTTAGTCTTCACATACTTTAAATCCATTGTACCATCCAACACTTTCTCCCTGACAAATTGATAGTGTACCTCTATATGTTTGGTCCACCCATGAAGCCAAGTGTATGCTGCTCATGTTGTCACAATGTATGACAACATTTCCCTCAATAAGCTCACCTGAATCAGTCAGGAGTTTCTTTAACCATACTCCTTCACATGCAGCTATGGCTGCTCTTCTGTACTACTCAACCTCTGTACTGGATAAAACAATAGTGGGTTGCTTCTTGCTACTTCAACTCACAATGGCACTTCCAAATATAAAGGCATAACCACTAGTAGATCTCCTATCATCATAAGAGCTACCTGCCCAATCTGCATTTATGTAGCCTTATACATCTAAGCCTTTACCATGCATCTTGTCATAAGAGCTACTTACCCAATCTGCATCTGTGTAGCCATATACATCTAAGCCTTTACTATTCTGATAAAGAAGACCATAATGTGGGTGGTCTTGACATAACACATGATCTATCTCAGTGCGTCCAAATGAGGCTTCCTAGGGCTTTGCATAAATTGACTCACTAGCCCCACAATATAACTTAAGTTTGGTCGTGGAATAGTTATGTAAATAAGGTTGCCAACCATCTTCATGTACATAGATGGATCTTCTAACTCTTCACCAAAATCAACCCCAACTTCACATTTTGTTCCAAGGGTGTACTCATGGATTTACAACTAGTTATCTCATATTTAGCCAACATATCCAATGCATATTGATGCTGGACTAGCGATATTCCTCCATGATCTTTGACCACTTCAATGCCAAGAAAGTACCTCAAATCACCCAAGTCTTTCATATCAAACTATCCACTCAATGCCTTCTTGACATGCATAATATCTGTAGCATGATCACCTAAATCAAGTCATCCACATAGATGATAACCACAACAATCCCAAGATCTATCTTCTTCACATATAGTAAAGAATCTGCCATAGAAACCTGAAAACCAATAGAGATAAGATATTGGCTTATCTTATCACTCCAAGCAAGAGGTGCTTGTTTTAGCCCATAAAGTGCTTTTTTCAACTTGCATACGTGAGTGGGGTACCTTGGGTGTACATAACCCTCTCGCTGCTTCAAAAAGAATTCCTCTTGCAAATCACCATTTAGAAATGCATTCTTGAAATCCATTTGATGTATTTCCCAACCATTTGTTGCAGCCATGGCAATACTGACCATCTCAGAGTTTCCATCTTTGTCACATGACAAAATGTCTTATCATAATCCAAGCCTTGGGCTTGTATATAACCCTTAAAAACTAGTCGTGCTTTATGATGCTCAATCAAACCATCTGACTTGCTTTTCATCTTATAACCCCATTTATAGCCAATCACATTCTTGCCTTGTGGTAAGGCAACCAAATTTCAAGTATCATTATGAACCAATGTGTTCATCTTCTCATCCATTGCCTTTTCCCGTACATGCTTTTCAATAGTTTTTGCATAGCATGTAGGTTCCACATGCTTTGCCAAAGAGGTCATATATGCATAGTGCATAGCAAAACCACATGTTTTTCAATAGTTTTTGCATAGCATGTAGGTTCCACATGCTTTACCAAAGAGGTCATATATGCATAGTGCATAGCAAAACCACAGTATGTCAACATGTCAACTAGATACCTGACTCTCTGTGATCTTTGTAAATCCTATGGATCACTTTGTACACCTATCACTCTAGCATGTGGAGGTACATATCTCTCTTGCTTGTGCGACTAGTATGCCAACTTCCTCATCCAAACCCTCCAAACTAGATGACTCATATCTTGTAATTCCAATACCTTCAACTTTCTTCTTTCCTTTGTCCATAGCACTACTGCTAGTGCTTCCAGTATCATTCCTCAAACACCTTGCTAGTGCTTCCACTATCGAACACCCTTACCATGGATATACATTCCTACCACACTTGACTCTTGTGGCCCAAACATAGAATCAGACCTTGCTTGTGGCAATTCCACCTGCATATCATCACTTGAATCACTGGCATTCTCATCTTTTGCTTTGTACCAATATCAAGTTTATCAAACACCACATCTCATGAAATAAGCACTTGCTTAGTATATGGATTGTAACATTTATATGCTTTACAATCATGTGCATACCCAACAAAGATGCACTTTTCTACCTTTGGATTAAGTTTTTTCCTCTTCTCATTTGGCACATGCACATAAGTAATGCTACTAAACACTTTTAGATGCCCAATGTTTGGTTTATATGAGTAAGATGCATCTCTAGCATACTTTCATGTATGGTAGTTGTAGATGTCTTGTTAAGCAAATACACCATTGCATTAGGAAGTGAATGGGGTCTTCTTGGGCCCTTTAATTTGCCCAAGCCTAATCAAGGTGATTAAGGAAGCCAAATTGGGGGTTGCCATGTGGACTGAAATGTTGGGTTTTTAAGAGAGGTGTAAGAGTGGTCAAAGGGTGCACTTTTTTTCCCAAAAAGGGGGGGGGGGGGGGCAATTTTACAATTTTCGGACCTCCATAACTTCTACATACAAGCTCCGATTTGAGCGGAGATTACAGATCCGTGATCTATGCATCAAGAGCTTTCCATAGATATGTTACATGATATGGTTTTATCCGCTAGATTTTAAATTCCATTTTCCCCCCAAAATTCAAATTCGAATAAAGTAGCCGTTTTGAAGCTTAATTAGAAAACGTTTCTTCTTAAGAGAAAAGGTTTGACTCCCTTAAACTGCCAAATAAAAGGGCCCAAGAAGCCTTCCATTGAGGTCCTAATGTGGCGCATGCTTCTGCCCAATAAACGTTTGGCATGCTCTTCTTATTTAGCATCTCCCTAGCCACATCACCAATGACCCAGTTTTTTCTCTCAACAACACCATTTTACTGAGGTGTGTACTTGCATGAAACCTACCTTCTAATGCCATTCTTCCTCAAGAAGTCCTCAAATGCATGTGAGGTGTATTCACCACCTCCATTTATCCTCAAGAATTTGATCCAACAACCATATTTCTTTTCTACAAATGCTTTGAAATCCATGAACTTTGTTAACACTTCACTCTTCTCTTTGAGAAAATAGATCCAATTCATCTTGCTATAATCATCAATGAAGACTACATAGTACCTGCTACCATAAATAGATGGGCTTTGTGCAAGCCCACATACATCACTGTGAACAATCTCCAGTGGCCTGCTGCTCATGTTGTCTTCTCTACGGAATGGAAACCTTGCTTGCTTTCGAAACTGGCAAGCATCACATACATGCATACTCCCATCATATTTGAATCTGGGCAGTCCACCGACTATGTCTCTTGATTACATATTCTTGAAATTTTGTATGTTCACATGTCCAATACATTTGTGCCATATATCAATATCTTGGATCACATTATGACTTTTAGAAAACATAGCTGACTTCAACTATGGAATACTTCCATCCAATTTGAATAACTTGCATTCATTCTTGCCCTTGGAAATAACTCTATAGCCATTCTTAAAGTCTCCACCAATGAAGCAACCATGCTCGTCTAATCGTAATTGTCATCCTTGATCAAGCATTTAACCAATAGAAGCCAAACTCTTTGTAATGGAAGGCACATACAAAACATCTGGCATAGACTTCACCTCGCCATTATGCATCACCAATGGCACACTCCCAACATGAGTGATAGCATGCTGAGTGTTGTCATCACCTGTCTCCACATATCCTTTTTCATCCATTGTTTGCATATACTCAAACCACTCACCATGGCAAGTCATCTGATTTGATGCTCCTGAATCCATATACCATGTACCATCACTATCTCCATGTATCATCATAGAACCTACTACATGCTTCATTGCAAATAAACGATTTGCACTACCATCATGAATGTTGGATAAAAAATTACGACCATGTGCTTTACCCCTTTCAAATCATGTGGTTTACGATAACAGTCAAGAGCCATGTGATCAAACTTTCCACAATTGTGACAATCTACATGTTGCATAGATGATTGTTGGCCTGCCAATGACTTTTTCTACGAGCATTATCTTGACCTCTTTGAGTTGCATAACTATGACCACCTCTAGCACCAAATGATGGCAGAAAATTCTCTTGAGACTGTGGTGATCTATCCTACCAACCACATCCACCTGCGCAACCTGTTGGATTGAATTAATCTCAGTTAACAAACCTATTAATCCTATTTAATCCAGCTTGTTTTGCATCATTTCCTTCAAATTAGTGCTTTTGGATTTTATCCAAAGATACACACGTATGTGGGGGTCAAACTAGGCAAAGACTTAGTTTTAATAATATAATCAAAGTTTTTCAATATTGAATAATTAATCCTTAATAAATGTGATTTAGGAAATACCCAAGTGAGCACTTTTAAGCTTTCTTAATTTTAGAAGAAATATAAAATATATAAACACAAAAATGATGAAGAGAGAGTACAATGATCCTCTTTCTGTGCAATGATTTATTACTCACTAATTGAGTTTTGTAGAGGTTAAATAAAGAAAACGATCAATAATGATGTTTCTAATTGACTTTTGACTAACTTGGTATTTTATTGGGTGAGTATTCTATTTAATTAATAAAATATTGATATCACATGTATATTGCTTCAAAATTGTAGTTGTTAACACTAGTCATGTAAAGGAGCAATTAAAACTAGTGTCTTGAGCCATAAAAGTGAATTTATACTTTTTTTAATGAAAATTGAAGAAGTGAGGAAGCAAATCACCTTCCAATTCCATGAAACTTATTGAGGATGTTGATTTAGCATGCATTCATTACCTATTGTAAAAGTACCTATTACTTTATAAATCTTACAAATACTAACAAAAACCTGAAAATGTTGTAATAGCCTTATTTTAAAGGAGATATGAAAACAAAAGCGAGTATTTATTGATATAAGGTACATGTCAATTAATTCAATACGTATAGAAAAATTCTATATTGCATTTGTAGTGTGGTTGAAAAATATGTGAGATGTTTTTACACCAAAGTTTGTTTGTTTTGTTTCTCAAAAAGGGCCTGAATCATGATCACGAGAAAAACTATGTTTTTTAAGATCCTTAGCACTTGGTATTACTTTTTAACTAGTATCTTGCGATAAGAGTAATTCCCTAGTAGAAAAAATTATTTGAAACAATAAACTTAAATAAAGAAAAAATTACCAAATTCTCTAATAGCCACAAAAGTGTTCTTTTGTTTACAAGAATGGCAATAAATAATCCTTGACTTATTTTAAGTGATAATTAATTGTGTAATTTAATCAATGGTGTAAACTAATCCTTAAATAATCCTTGACTTATTTTAAGTGATAATTAATTGTGTAATTTAATCAATGGTGTAAACTAATCCTTAATGGTTTCAAGTAAGTGGTCAATTCATTGTGCAATAGTTAATAAAGATTAACTCTAAATAGCCAAGTCATGTGTAAATTTGCTCATAAAAACTCTTTAATAATCTCAAACAAATTGATAAGAAAAACGATATATCTTATCAAATCTCCATGGGTGGATGCACTTAATCTCTAGTGGTGTATTGGATCATCACAATAGAAAACATTCAACTAAAAAAGAGTCCTTTAAGCCATTTCATCGCTTTTATTAAAAAAAGGAAATCGTGGTGAATCTTTTGTATCTTACATCAAAATCCCCACATGTAACATACATTTAGAAATCCCAAGTGAAAAGGAGATTCTAAGTCTACCACCTCTAGCAAATTTTGAGTTGATATGCTCAAATTATACCTTCCCTACTACAACATAAATTCCAATGATGGTGACATTATTGCTCAAGTTATGCCTTTTTTGCTACAAGGTAGATTCCAATGATTGTGACGTCCATAGATATTACAATCATTGAAATATACCTTGTAGATTATAGATTACCCACTACCTTCTTATAGTGGGGAAGGCACAACCATGGATGTCACAATTGTTGGTGGAATATAATTTGTCGATTCCAATGTTAGGATCTACAATGGATGTCACAATCATTGGAAGCTACCTTATAGTGGATGTCAAGTGGTTTACTATTTCAAAGCACAATCGTTGGAATCTACCTTGTAGTGGAAGTCAAGTGGTTTAATATTTTAAAGTATAATGAAAAATGTTTCACTGGTAGAGATTGGTGAAACAAGAAACTGCATAATTAAAAACTTCTACTACCCAAACATCACATTTTAGTGCACTTACACCTTTGTATAGGATACAAATCCTTTGAGTGTACCTCTTCTGTAGGAAGTGGTGGTTTTCCAATAAGACCTAGAAATGTTGCACTGCATATTTAATTTTACACAATATTACTAAAAATAAAAGATAAGATTCAAGAAGAAGATAAGGCAATATTTATTTTATTCTTTAAAGAGGTCATCAAACGACCAAGACTAGCTCTTATAGAGTGATGATACATGTGAACAAACATGCATAGTAAATGTGATCAAAGGCTCTCCTAGTAGTTAAGATCCGGTTTTGAGGAATACACTATCTAAGATTCCTATACATCAGTCTATAAACTATAAGATATCACCAAAAGAGTTTCTTAAAAAACTATAAGATCTCAATGAAAGTGGTTCCTAAAGAGCTATAACTTGTTGAGATTACAAGCTCAATAATAGCTAGAGTGAGGCACGATATGTGCTGACATGGTAGACCATAACACATGTGTGATAATAAATGGCCGCGTCCAGCTGGCCACAATGTGAGTGACTTTAGATAGGGTTATTTGGTGTGTGAACACATCACATGTAGTGTGTGGTGTGTAGGCTTTTTCTATTATACATTGTGTGAGATTGGATATGGTTTATGGTTAGGGTTACATTAATCTATTAGGGTTTTCTCTCATGTGTGTGTGTGCTCTCTCATTCTCTGTCTTTTATCATGGTATCAGAGCCTAGTGCTCTCTATTAGGGCTTTGTGAGTGAGTGAAGAAAATGAAAAAATCAATTTTGGAGCCTGGAGCTTGGAGCAAAGAGAAGCTTGGAGCACACACCTACTCAACAGATATGAAAGCTAAGGACCAGGGGTAAGCAAAGCTAAACACCCTTTAGCGGAATGATTAATCACTCACTATATTTGAGCTTTTTGTGGTTTACTAAAGGAATAGTCTAATTGATTGGTAGTTAACTCGACCACTAAACATGTGGATATCTAATTAGTCTGTAGAATAAAATATAAATTTTGATATGTAAACTAACGAAATACAATCACTAGTTCATCGATAATATAAGGTGCTAGTTTAGGAAAAAAATGAGTTTTGAGGTATGTAAGTACAACCACTCAATATTAGTATAGAACTTAATTAATTATAAAGCTAAGGTGATTGGGTTTTTTCATTCAAAACCTTGAAAAAAGTAGAAAAGTAAAAATGATATTTATTATCACATTTTCACATTTGGATACACTTAGTTTTCACCACATTCAAATACCATGTGTTGTCACCTATTTATACCAAAATGTGTATCCTCCTTCCATTAGGTAGTCCGAACTCTTTTTTTTGTATGACTCGTGAATGAAGAAATCTCTTCCATCATGTGTTGTAACCTTCGTCATCCTAGTGTCATCTCTCTTCTCATAGTAAATTTTAAATCCTTCATTTTTCAAGTGGCACACCTTCCTTCTAGCAAATAAGATTCTTAAGCAATTTTAACAAGAAGAAATACAAATATATTATTGTTTTTTATATTTCTTAATAACTACATCATTAATTAACGACTTACTTGAAATAAATCAAGGATTAGTTAACATATATAATTACTCAATTTTAGACCTTTAGTACATGTGATTTGAATATTTAAATAAACTATCCATCCAATAATATGCCATGCTAAGCATTAATCAATTAAAAAAACCATTGCTAAGCTATTTCTTGATTAAAAACACCATTTTTAAGCTATTTCTTCATTTAACTACCAAAAAGCTCAATTAGTGAATGATTAGTCCTTGGATCAAAAGAGACCTTTGTACACTCTCTTCATCATTTTCACATTTTAAATATTTTTCTTTTCCTAATTAATAAAGTTAACATGTACTCACTTCAAATAATAGTTTTGGCTTTAATAGCTACATAATAAGTACTAACTACTAGTTTTATATGAACTTTATATTCAATGGTGAAGAATAAGTTTTAACTATTTATTAATTAAAGTTTTTATTACTCATTTTAGTTTTTTTTCACAATGATCAAGAAATCTTTTGGTATATTAGTAAAATTGAGAATTCAATGGAGTTTTATGTGCTATTAGTTACATAAGTATCAATGTAAGTCAAATTAGAGAGCTTACGTTGTAATTTATGCAACTTTTGGCATAACAAACACTATTGAAGTCCTCATTTAACTAAATTCAAAAGAATTTCTTGACTTTTATAGTGATTAAGGGCTCATTATTGAAAGTAATGAATATTTTTCATTAGTGATTAATTAGATCTGAGTTCTTATATCCAGTTGGAAATATAAAGTTGTGTGAAAATCTCAGTTATTCTCAATTTTGTAATTATGAAGCTAGTAGAAAACATTTGAGTGAGTTTTATTTAACTTTCTTGTTTTTAGAAAGAAAAATGTTTTTGAGAAGTGATAAAGAAAGTGTGCTAAGGTTCCTTTTAATAGAACGACTAATTACTCACTAATTGGGCTTTTGGTAGTTTACGAAATGAATAGTCCAACAACAATTTGCTAGTTTATTGGTAGTTATCTCATCAATTAGAGAGTAAATACTCTATCTAGGTTTTGGGGTAAAAACAAATCACTAAGATAAGGTAATTGGGGTTTTCCTTTGAAAACATTATAAAGTAGCTTGTAAAGTATCAATAAATCAAGAAGAATATCTATTATCACGTGTCCACCTTTAGATATACTTAATTTTCACCATGTAAATACAATTTGGTGTTATCTGTTTTCACTAAGTTGTGCATCCTCATCCCACTTTCTTAAAAGTGATGACACACTATTCTTCCACCATGCAAGTAGCCTTATTTCTTAAAAGTGATGACACTATTCTTAAACGTGATGACACACTATTCTTAATAAGTTCATTTCATCATCCACCACCACCAGAGTAACACATGTTATGTTGTTATATAATCTTTCTTTCCTTTTTATAATGAGAGAAGGTTATTCTTGAAGATGGATTTGTATTCTTTATCTAATGCTTTTTTCTATTTTTAACTTTGACGTGCTTGTGTATAAGATTTTTGTGCAAAATGTTTTAATAGATTTTTCATCAATCAAAATTTTTCTACATCTTTGTCCATCTTTTCCTACAAATGTGCTTTGAAACTTGCTCACTAGATTCGTTTTGATATTCAATCTTGGTATCTTAAATTTTCTTTAAGTACCACTTTGGAGGCCCACTTTAAAAGCTTCTTCAGTACTTTTGGAGGTGAGAGGGAGGTGACTACACTTTTCAAGATTTCCTCTTCCATTGGGCTATTTTTGAACTAAATTTTGAAGTGATAACACATCTTAATCATGTGCTAAACCATTCACATTATCACCAAGCTAAATGACTTCATATTTCACATCATCATCACCAGTAGACTAAGATAAAGAGTTTATGTCCTGTTTTCTTGTGTTCATTGAAATTGACGTAACAACTAACTATAAGCTTTATCTCATGAGGATCAAAAAACCCTTGAACCAACTAATATGCACTTATTCTTGCACTTTTCATCAATATTTGTTTCCATTTTGTCCCTTACTATATACACATGCATCACATTCAAAAAAGTTACATTAGTCTTTCTACTCTATATGTAAATACGCATCACATTCAAAAACTCTCAAATGTGAAATGCATGCTTTGATACCTAAGAAGGCTTTGAGAGGATTCATACCTTCTAGTAGTTTTTTTTTGGATGATCTAGTTTAGAAATATATTTCCTTTTGGATGGATTCATCCCAAAAACCTATATCACTAAACTGAATTGCTTTTAAAATGCTTCTTGCCATTCAAGTAAAGTATAATTCTTTCTTTTAGCGACACTATTTTTTTGTGGAGTATAGGTAGTTGTTGTGAGCTGATGGTGAGTTCCATGCTCCTTGAAAATTAAAACCTTTCAATCATGCTCAAGGATTAATGGTTAATTACATAGTGCTCTTTGCACAAGTCATTTAAAACCCTTGAGCTATATTCAAGGGTTGATTGTGAATCCATGCACTTTTAAAAAATCATTTAAATGGAAAATTCCATGCACTTTGCAAAAGTAATTAAAATTCCATAAACTACAATCATCTCCTCTGTGTATTCTCAAAGCCTTGATCTTCTTTCAAATTTTATACTCACATATAGAGGAGATGAGTGATACTCACCTCCTCTATATGTTCTCAAAGCCTTGATCCGCTTTAAAATTTATTTTCTTAACATTGCTTTGATCTCTCGATGAAAACATTCACAAAATCTTGTGAAGAAATATACCTTTCATGAGTAATCTTCAATATATGTAGCATACATTAATGAACCTTCATAAGATTGTGTTGGTGATGTTCCCCAAATATCACTATGAACCATGCCAAGTTGTTATTTATGCATCCTGGTTTAGAAATGCATCTCTTGATTAGTTCTACATGCACATCTCATTAAAAAACTCTTAAATGTGAAATGCATGGTTTGATACCTGAAAAGTGTTTGAGGAGTCATACAATCTAATAGTTTTGTTCGAGATCTAGTTTATAAATACACTTCTATCTACTTCATCCCAAAACTCACCATCACTAGCTTACTTGCTCCTTAACCATTCAAGTAAAGTATGATTATTTCTTTTTGCTACACCAGTTTGTTGTGTAGCATAGGTAATTGTGAGTTCATGGAAAATTCCATTTTATTGTGTAGTATAAGTAGTTGTGAGTTGATGGGAAATTTCATTTTGTTGTGCATTATCGATAGTTCTTAGTATTTACTTGATCCTTGAGCATTCAAGTGAAATATGATTCTTTATTTTTGCTACACAATTTTGTTGTTTAGTAAGGTAGTTGAGTTGATGGTGAATTGCATGCTCTTTACAAAAATCTTAAGAAACCCTTCAAGCATACTCAAGAATTCATGGGGAATTGCATGGTGCTCTTTGTAAAAATTAATAAAATCCCTTAATCTATATTCTATGGTCTCTATAGATATAATTGAAAACCCATGAGTTATACTAACTTCCTTTGAGTTTAAGAAGTATGTTCTAGATATGAGTCATATGTTGTGAAAGAAAGCTACATTTAGACTAAGCTAAATTAGTAGCTTAGAAAGGATTAACCTTGGATTATCATAGCTTAGAGACATTAGCCTGATATTAGAGAGAAATGGTAATTTTTCATCAAATATTGATTAGTGCCAAAGTAGTATTATTTGACATATATACATGACCACTCTTTCACATTACAGTTTAATGTGTCCATGGGAATGGTCCTTTTGGCATTCACTAATCTCTTGGTGGACTTGGGCCCAAATCACATGAGACCTTTTAAACTTTGTTATAAACCACCTCCACCCAAGAGGTTTCTTTATTGAAATCATAGATGTGTACAAATATAATCCATGTATGGATGATATATATCACCAAGGGCTCCTATCAACATCTGTCTCATACTCATGCCATTTATGTGGTGCCAAAAACACATCTATATGGTTGTAAACTATCCCAAAAGCCATAAAAACAAGACATACATCTACTCTATAATGGCATGAGAGCCTCGTGTATCGTCTAAGAACTATGCATTCAAAACCTAAGGGTATAGGGTTGTCCACAATGAGTTTACATGTAATTCCAGTAGGTTAACTCATAAAACCCTGTCAATGTACAATCGGGCTGCAAAGAAGCTTCTTTTATGGGTAAGCCTTGCCATTTGACCAAGTAGTCTACCAAGGTACAAGAAAAGGACCCTTTCTCTTGTACCCAAAACCAATTCCGGCACATCCCTCCTTATTAAATGGAGATAGCTTATCTTGCATAGGAAATTTCCTTAAGAGCATCATATCTAGTCTTGGAAATGCTCAATAAGACCGAATCTCCCTCCTTGAACTATAATGTCCTCCTATGAGCATTTGCATCGTGTCTCTTCCTTTCTTCAGCTTGTTTCTTATTAGCCGGGTGAATGTTGTAAGAGTGCATCTGACTTTTCCACCTCATATTTTGCATTAGGATTCATTCCCTCTTGCTTTTGAACCATCATTGGGATATTTACTTTGTATCCATAGAGTGCCTCAAAAGGTAACATGCCTATGCTTTGTTGATGCCTACTATTATGAGTAAACTGGGCAAGCGGGAAACCACTCATGACAAACACCTTTCATATCATGGTAATAATGCCTCAAGTAAGTGGTGCAAGTGGGACCAACCCTAGATTTTTTTAATTAATAAAAGCTATTGTCTAATGCATTTAACTACAAAAAGTTTCTTTAAGAAAATAGAAAACATTATCTCTCTCATGTGAGAATTTCTATTGCATGGATTTCTACATGAAATGTGGATGCAAGATTATGACAAGACCGATAATATATTCTAAAATTGTTGTAAAATAAACCAAGTGGCATGTCATCTTGAGGAAAACCATTCCAAAGTGATTGATCTAGTGCAATTGGGTATTCCGTTTAGCGAGGGCAACCAACTCCTAAGTATTTACGAAGTTGGGGTAACTACTTATAATGGTTAACCCACCACAAATGAGGGTAAGGGCTTCTTCTAGAATTTCAAACCCAAGCTTGATAGGTTTCATGTTAGTGTAGGTGAGTGAGGGGATAGTTCACCTTACCAGTATGTGATAATTTTTCACCACGAGGTTGCAATGGCTAGATTTTATGTAACTTAGGGTGTTGAGGGATGTTTTTCTAGATTATGTTGCAATTCAAGTTTATGATTATAAATGTGTTGTTTCTAAATGATTTTTTGGCATTAAGGGAAAAAGGAACCCGTGAAGGAAACTAAATTAAGTAATTTCATTATGTGATGCATCTGTAACCAACAATGTGCTTAGTAATAAAAAAACTCATAATTGACGGTATCCCAAATATGGAAAGTGGGTGGTAGGGTGGACCTCCTTAGTCAGGTACTTTCCAAAGTAAAAATGTACATAAATATTAGGTAAGACCTCCAAGATCATGATTGTATTCATATAGATTGGATATCCATTAGGTAACCTTCATAGAAAGTTGGGCTTTTTCTAACCACAGTGTGTGAAGAAGTTTTTTTGTGCAAGGAGCTTGATCTCACTCTCTTCCTCGTATTGTTCTCCGTTATTAGAGCTAGCCTTCTCGTATTGTTCTCAGTTATTAGAGCTAGCCTTCTCTTGAGCCTCTTCTTCGTTAAAGTTCTTATATCTATATGTGTAGCACCATCAAATTGATCCATTAGCTGGTTTTAAACCCTAGGCTACATAATTGTAGTCACTAACATTAAAATTTTATACTATCCAAAAAATATAGCTAGAGGACCTTCCCATTTGATTTTTGGCACAAAAATTGGTGTTGTAAGCTGTGATAGAGGAGACACGTATTCAAGGTTTCATTAATAGTAGTAGGTAACATTTCTGTCTTCATTTAGCAAGATGTATAGAGGTTATATCAATGAATTTCATGATTATAAAATCCAATTGTTTTCTTTTGTAAGAGAAAGATCTAATTGTTTTCTTTTATTTTATACTTATACACATGATAGGTACACTAACTAGTCCTAATCTACGTGTTAAAAAGAGAACAATGTAGATAAGATTTGGGCACTTGTTGAATCGTTTAGTTTTAGAATAATATAGAGACTATGAACAGAGTTGTAAGATTTTTTACTTATCGGGTGTTGATTAAAATTTAAACCTTGGTTAACTCTACTAAGTCCACATTTGTGAACTAGTGAACAATGGCTAAATCCTCAAATCTACTTACAAGTTGGATAAAAATAAACATCCATCATGGAATCTCAAGATAAAAAAAGTACTTTATAAGTAATGGTCTATGGAATATAGTAATTAGATGAAAAATGCAAATGGAAGATGTACCTACGGGTGGTACGCAAGGGGAGCATCAGGTTATATATAATAATAAATCCATAGAAGTGTTTGTATGTAAAATCTTATTCACAAAACCCTACCCCTCTCTCTATCTACAGAAAACTTACAAAAATATTGGCACTAAGTGGAGAGGTAAGAGAGAAGTAGGCATAGTGTATGATGGCAAGCTTGTGATAGTTCAACTAGAAAGAGTTTGACTACTCTAAGTATATCATTACACCACAAATCCTTCATAGATTCAACATTAGAAGAGGAATGTATAAATCCCTATGCATCTAAATCCTCACTACATAGAGCACATTATTGCTAGCAATTTTACTTACCACCACACAGAGAACATTATTACCTAGAATATTTACTTATCATAAAAATAAGATTAGATAATATTAACAAAATCTAAAGTGAACAATAGTACCAGAGGACGCCATTGATGAGAAAAATTAAGAGATAACTACACGCATCATCCCAACAAAAGGTGATATAGGCAGGATAATCTTACTAAACAATGGAATATGCAGTATATATTAGTAGTAAGAAATAAATATTGAAGACACATTTTTGTTTCTTAAATGTAGAAAGGTTTACTTTGTAGAACTTGTCATCAACAAGAGATTACTAAAGCGCATCAATGATACCTAGAATAGACTTCCATAGTAATGTGTATAATTTATCCAGATATCTTATATAATAAAGCTGTTGCTCACAAGCATAGGGAAAGACTCGATTAGTGGGCATGAACATGTCAACTAATGAGACTTGGAAATAGCCTACTATAGGAATGTGTATAATTAATTCAAATATCTAATACAATAAAGTTTCTACTCTCACAACCATAGAGAGATCCCCGATTAGTGGGCAAGATGAGATATGACCATGAATCAATGGAATGTGGTCATAAGTCACTACTTAAGCATAACATAAACACACTCTAATGAAATGCCAAAGAAGAGAGGATTTCCAAAAAGAACCACTTAGTATATTAAGCACTAAGCAAGTACACAAAATATAGAATCTACTCTCTCCACATAGCTCTTTAGTGAATGAGTAGAATAGCCTATTTATAGAGGCTCATGAGAGGGGGGCACTTAGAGGCTTACCTCCCCTAATATCTCTCACTTGGCTCATCTAAAAGGTGATGACTATAATCCAGGAGTCACCTATTCGACCTACACACGCTAATAAAGTAAAAAAACAATTTTGTAACCTGAGACCACTTATCCTAAGGTACCACTAAGAGTTTTCCACTAAGGATGGATGCTATATCACATAGTTTCTAACACCCTCCCTTGATCAAGCATCCATACCATGCAGGGTGTGCTTGTATATCAATCTACCACTAATATCAAATCACTAAGACATAACTAAGATAAAAATGTCCCATCATGGGCTATAAAATTTCATACATAGTAACTTCTAGAATAATGTGTCAAAAACGTTTGCCACCTCCTTCTATGGTTGTTTTACATTTCCCTTCTCTTTCTGCTCTTCATCCATTTTTATTTTGTAGCAATCCTTAATGATGTTTTCCTTCTTTTTGCAATATTAGCAAGTCCTAGGAGCCTTTTTCTTCCCTTGTTTGTCCTTGATTATGCCTAAATATGCATGATCCACCAGAACTTGTGTTTAAGAAGCTGAAGCCTTAGAACCCTTCATGCGGGTTTCATCTAGAATGAGGGCAGAAGTCACTGAGAGTAAGAGTATGATTTATTTGATTTTCAATCTCTACAACACACTACTCATATACAATGAGGCATGCTAGAAAGAAACACATAGATGGCCTCCTCTTCATCGATGGTAACACCTGCACTACTTAGTTGATTAATCATACATCTAACATCATTGGCATGAGAAGCAACACTGGTTTCGTCATCCTTTTCCATCCTGTTAAATTTCTTTCTTAAGAAGAACTTGTAGTTACATTGGTTTGCCCAAAAATGGATTTGAGCACTCGGCATCACGGAACCTCATTCGAAACGTGGGAGGCCTAATGTGCCTAACCGGTGCATGAGTGCTTCTACGCGTGCCTAACATAGGTCCATGCTACACCGCTCTCTTGAACCTCATCCCCATATAGATGCATATTCCTTGGCACGGGCTAGCATACCCCCAAGCCACCATGGGGCCTTGGATAGTATTCCCACCTCACATGTCTAGTTTTGTGGAAACGTTGATGTTTTGTATCAACTCCATGCAAAACATCAACTTTTAGACTCGCGTGCCTAAATTGGAGATGAGAAAAACATATAGTCTAATCTTGATCGAAAGAAAAAGCGATGGCCATGTGACTTGCAAGGCGAATGGTCCTTTTTTCTTCCCAAGATTGAGTGATGAGAGATCGAGTGCCAAGCCTAAAAGTTGATGTTTTGCATTGAGTTGATATACAAAACATCAACGTTTCCATATAACTTGATGTTTTTCATCCAAGTTGATGCAAAACATCAACTCTACCACAAAACATGATGTTTTGCATCAAGTTTCAGAGAAGAAAGTTGGAGGATTGGAGGTTGATTTTCATAAATGGCCTATTCTAGTGATTCTATTCGCGTTAGCATGCTCAGACTTCCTATTCCATAAATTTTGAGTATCAACACAACTATGTTCTGATGCAATATGCAGACGTCACGAAGCAATTTGCTGATCCATGGGCATGGTTCTTTTCCCATTCACTAGTCTCTTGGCCTTGGGAAAAAATCACATGAGACCTTTCAAACTTTGTTATAAAATCTAGACCCAAGACGTTTCATTCTTGAAACCATAGATGTGTACAAATATAATCGACATATGGATGGAATATATGATCAAGTACTCATGTTAACATGTATCTCCTACTGATGCCATTTATGTGGTGCCAAAAACACATCTATATGGTTTTAAACTATCCCAAAAGCCGTAAAAACAAGCCATAACATCCACTCTATAATGGCATGATAGCCTCGTGTAACTTCTAAGAACTATGCATTAATGTAACAAAGTGAATGGTCTCTCACATGAATATTGGGCCCAAGGCTAATAGGCCATGTCCATGGAAAATATTAATTAAAGTGTGAAAGGGGTGGTCATGTATATATACCAACATAGGCCATAATTGGGGGCTAACTTTTAATCACTTGATAATGATAATCTCTCTTTCTTACCTTAAACCTTTGTTAATACTTTGTTAATATTTATCAATTCTTGTTAATCCATGTTTCTTAGATTAATCTAGGTTGATGGCTAATCACTTTCTTTCATTGGTATTAGAGTCTAGTTATCTTTTGATCCGTTCTCTTGAAATTTCTTGAAATCCTTTTTAATTTTCTTGAATTTTTTGCATTTTCTCGATGTTCTTGATTTTTCTTGAACAAGAAGGTGGTTATGGTGACCATGATTGGTTAAAGTTCATTTTCTTGGTTTATTTCCTAATCTTTTGGAGCTATGGATTATTGTGGACTTGCAAAGTTTTTAGGGAAGCCGCATCAAAATTTGAAACTCTCGACCAAATTTGGGGAAAACTTTTGTTAATCTTGATTAGTATTCTTAATCAAAATATTTTTCTTTTTCCTCTTCTTTGTGCTTGATCCTAAGAGCTATTATGTATTAATTTCTAAAAAATTTACCATAGCTCCGCTCTGCTATTATTGATAATTTTTAATATTTTTGAAAAGAATAAGACTTTGTAGTACATGATAGAATAACTATCATTGGATCTAAATTCAATTTATGAAAATAAATCATAAGTTTACTATAGTTTTATTAGCATAAAAGCATAAAAAAGTCATTTTCTAACCTCTAGCTTAGAGTTTGATTTTTGAGAATTTATCAATGGGAAGCATCCATTTGAGTAAGAATTAGTCATAGGAATGACCATTCTTTGGGGGAGAGAGAGATATACATAAAAAACATCCTAATCAAGCATAGATATAAACTTTTGATTAATTATTAGAATTCTTATAGAAATCTTAATTTGCATTGATAAACAATTCATTTGAAACTTCTCAAGCTTGAGAGGGGTTGAGAAGTGAAATTCTTGAGAATATTAAAGAAAACCATAAAATTGCATCTTACCTCTTGATTTTGCTTGTTTCTTTATCTTAGAAGAAAGTCCCTAACCAAAGAATTGGTTTAGTATGTTGAGAAGAAAGCTCCAAGGATTGTTAAAGAGAGATGGAAGCTCTAATCTCTCCAAAAGTAGAGGATTTTTAAGGAATAATAGAAAATATCATTATTTTAATGTAATACTCGCATGGTATAGTTCACACATTTTTTTACAAAAGACTAAGGATCTTTATATAGGTGAGGGAGGCCACTAACCAAGTCCAATTGGGTTCTAGAAATTTTCAGGTTCAGTTTGGTTCAATTTGGACAAGATTTGGATTAACTTGGCTCCCTTTTTTTATTTCGTTTGATCTAAGAGAGAGGAGAAATAAAAATATCATAATTTTTTTGAATTGAAAACTCATCCACATATGTGAAATAGGCATCTATCTCAAAGGTCTCCCCCTCCTTACCAAGGTGTCAAAAATTCATCATTTTTTCAAAATATCTCATTTTTCTGTAATATTTTTTAATTTTTAACTAATAAACCTTGTACTCAGTCAACTCTTCATCTTATGTGAGCATTTACTCATTCTTGGGTATTTTCTTTTATTCTTTAGATTTATCTCATCCCAATACTTAGATTAATCCTATTGGTCCATAAGAACCTTAATTGGATCATAATCCAGAAATTTCTAAAAATCTAGATCCTTAGGCTAAGGTTCCTTATATCATTTTTAATTGATTCCTAATGCACATTGGAAAGTTCATTCTGAACTTCTGTTTCAGGAAAAACCATTTTAGACACTAGGAGGATTTTTATATCTAAAGAGATCTCAATTTTGGATTAACCTTTCTCTAGACATTTTCTCTCTCTAGGCCAAAATAGGATAAAACAAGATCTTTCTCCTATTTCAGAGAGGGGAATAATTTTAAGAACAGAAGGGGAGGTTCTTACACATTTACACCTCAAAGGTTGGAGGGAGGAATCTTACAAAATCGGAGTTTGGGAACATATCTAACTTGAAATTGGTCGTTTCCCAATGATGGTGTCTAACTAAGTCAAAGACCAAGGCCACTTTCAAAGAAGTGGTTGAGCATGAGGGTGGTGTTCTCGAAGAAAGGAGAGATACAAGACGAGCTTGTGCAAAATAGTTTTGACTTGTATCAAGGGTTACATATACCAGAAGGCTCCATTGAGACTCAAGCGATTGTGCAATTGATCAAGAAGATGTATCTTGATCAACAAAGTACTCAACAAAGTACTATGAGCCAACTTCTAAAGCTTATGGAGAGCATCCTCATCAACGCACTTGGCACTCTACGCTAGTAAAAGGAAATTTAAGCCTAGATGCAATCATTGTGGCAAGTTGGGTCACACAATTAACACATGCAAGTTCAAGAACAAACCAAAGCTTGAATGTACTGTGTGGGAAGCTAGGACACATGGAGAGGAGATGTCGGTCAAAGAATCAACCTCAACAAGCAAATGTGGTAGAAGCCTCCTATCGAGGGGAGAACACTGAAAGACTTTTTGAAGCTGTGGAATTTCACCTACCCCTTGTACGATTTGTATTCTTTATACCTACTGGAACTGATGATGTAGCCATGGTAGTTTGTGTAAGGCCAAGATGCCTAGTTGTGTGTGAGTCCAAGTTGCCTGGTTAGGCCTAGATTCCTATGTTATGTACCTCTCACCTAAGTGTCCAAGATGGCACCAAGGGGGGGTGTTGAAAGCATGGTTCCAAGACCCGAGGGGAGGTGTGTGAACAAACTCTTGAGAAGAGGAGGATATTTGGGATATTATGGAGGTGAGGGGGCACCATTTTAATCCACATGATTTGTAACCTTTGGATATATTAAGAGCCACATGCTAATGAAGAGAGATAACTCATTTTGTTTCATCCAAGTCGTGGTCTCTTTTTTATGCTTCCCTAAGTTGATTAAGCACACTAAATCTTCTTCCTCATGAACAAATCCATGGATTCCTTCACATTCCATCCACCATAGCTCTCTCCTTGCTTATGCATCCATGCCCCCACAACCCTGATTTCAACTGTGAGGCGGAAGGAGGGACGAGTACCCACAGTGCAATGGAACGGTGTGACAACACATGCAAGAGGCTATGCTGGAATTGCTACTCAAGGAGTGGTGAGCTTGGAAACCTTAAGGGTTACGAGCTCGGCCATCGGAAAGATACCCATCATAGTTGTGGTTCGCTAGGTAATCTTCTTGTTGGATGTGTTTTGGGCGAGGGTTTGGGTGAACCATAACACTAGGAGGTCGTGACTTGGTTCAAGTTTATGATGAGGAATAACTTGAGGTAGATGTATAGCATTTGTATTCAAAGTACCCATGGTAGATCCAAGAGGTTGGGGCCTCCAATGCTTGAGATACCATTGGATCATTGGAAACTTCCTTTTCCTTTCCCAATTCTTGCCTTAACCTAGTGAAACCTTCCTTAATCTCAACAAACCCATCATGCAAAGTGTCACTAACTCTTTGGAATTGTTGATTCATGGCAAAATCTTTGATCCAAGAAGTTAAAGAATTTTTCATCACTTACATCATCTTGAGATTTTTTTCTTTTCATACTTGCTTTTCATCTTTTCTCATGTTCAAGCAATGATTTCAACTATGTTGGCATACTCTTCTTTCCTTTCACAACTAGCAAGCAAAATAGCTTTAGCTTCATCATCATCAAGTACTCTACCAATGGTAGCAAGTTGTTGTTTGATACTTTTATACTTGTTGATGTGGCTTGTTAGATCAAGACTATTACCTAGGTTGAGTTGATACAATTACATGAGCAAGTAAACTTTGGAGTGCTTTGCTTGTGTACCAAACAGTGTGTTTAGCTCTTCCCATGCCTGCTTGGCCTTCTCAATCCCAGTCAAGTGCTATGATTCCCAAGGCTCTCTCATTTTTCTCATTCCATATGCTTCCTATGCTTGCTTGAGTATCCCTCCCTTGAATTATTCCCCATATATTTTTTTTCATGAGTGCATACATGATCTTTGATTGCCATGTGTGAAATCCCATACCATTAAACTTGACAATTTCATCAAGCCATGGTGAATAGGGGGTCTTACCAATGCTCACTTCTATGTGGTGGTACAACTCGCAGTGTCTACCCTTTACAATGGCTAGGCTGCTCAATGAGACTTATGAATAAATCTACACCACCTTGCCTTAATGTAGAAGACACCTACATACATGCCACGTTCCTTACTAATTTTCAGGATGCCTCAACTTGGTGGCACACACATTAACGATGGGATACACAACACATCAAGGTATGTGGATGCACTAGTGAGTGCTTACATAACAAGGATGTGATTTTGGTGGGGATTGCACATGGATATATGAGCTCACATGTGCAAGGCTTATCAAAAATATTCTCCAAAGTGATTCAAGATACTCGGTCTCAACTTGAGATTAATACTTTAATCACTATGATTAAAGATTTTAATGAAAACTAAAGTATAGCTTGAACAGAGAGTAGTGGTAGCTTGGATAGGGGTTTGATGAAGCCTTGATTATATGTAGCACACAGAGCCAAACCCAAAACCCTTTTAGGAGCTTGTAGATTAGGTGGCGATGTAGCTCTCACTTGGTGGAATTAGCCGGAATCGATGCGTGGAGCTCTCAGAGGACGGTGACTGTGTCACTAGCAAATTACTAATTAGGCCAATGCCTCAATTTATACAAGTTTGTCCATGATCTGCTCCACTGATTTGTTCCTTGATTTGTGCCACCTCCCCTGCATCTGGGGGGACAACTCATCCTTGATTCACTCCACCTCTTTTGCTTGATTCTCTCCACCTCTTCACTTTTCCCAGAATATCTCCACACATCCTAGAACTTCTCATGCTACCCTTTATTCTCTCCCAGTAGATACCTCTCACCTTTTCATTGCTACTCACTTTACAGACTCTATTTTACAGCCTCTTGCTAAGGGCTTGTTCCCGCACACACCCATTCACTTGTATATTTCAACACCTCCCCTTAAGTGAATAATCCTTGCACACCTGGACTCTATACCAAGTTTTCCTCTTACTTGGTAGCCCACGACGACCAGTGCCTCAAGTCCCTAACGCATAGTCCTGACACTCTCTCTCTCTCTCTCTATGTGTCCAAGACTACTACACCTGTGACCTTGACTAAAGTGTTCACACATACATCTACCACATGGCCTACATCATCGGTGGCTTAGAGGTGGTTCTACTGTGTTGTGGCAGGTTACATTGGGTTGTGGGGTTTCTCTCTCTTTCTCTCTTAGAAAAGATGATCTGACTCCACTTACTTATAGGAGTCTCCATGAAGTTTGCCGATGTGGATCCTTCTTCACTGCGTTTGCTGTATAGCAGTCTCTTGCCATGTGTCCTGGCTTTCCATAGTTGTGGGGCAAGTGAAGCTCCTTTCTCCTCCCCTTCCTCTTCCTCATCCTTGTCCTCGTGAGAATCCTCCTCGGGCGAAGAATGCTTTTTCCTCTCCAGTTGTTGGGTCCACCCCTTTCTTCTCTCTGGCCTTGGTCTCTTGCTCTAGTAGAGCTCCTTTTATCTCATATGCAGCTTCAATTCAGGTACATTCTTTAGGGTTGCCACAATGTTTTCATATTCTCCTTTGTCCACACTCTAAGCACGGCTAGTGCCTCATCATCCTCTACCTTCTTTACCAATGGCTGCGAGTTGTTGCTTAATTCTTTTGTATTTGTTAGAGTGTGTGATTAGAGGTTCACTTTCCTTCATATCAAGTTTGTAGAATTGCATTAGCAGATTTATCTTTGAATTTTTTGCTTGAGTGCCAAATAATTTATTGAGTTCATCCCATGCATCTTTTGCCTGTTGTATCCCTATGATGTGGTGAATGATTTCATCATTTAAACTAAATACAATGAGTCCTAATGCTTTCTCATTCCTGATCTTTCACTAATTTTTTCCAATCACCTATGGGCATTCATCTCTTCCCTTAACTAGCCCCTATAGATTTTTCCTCATGACCAAATATGAAAGATCCCTGCCTCCTCCGCGCAATGAATTTCGGGGTGTTAGCAACGAAAGTAGTACTTCTTGCCGCGTAGGGCACAGCCTCTCACTCGGGACCTCGTCCATGGATATCCGAACAAGAGACTAATCCCTCGGTTCTTCCAAAACCGAACCTGGACAAACTTCCCTCGCCCAGAGCAGGCATAGGCGATTCCTCTAGGATAATTTTATTCTAATGTAGTCAAGGTCATCACTAACCAAACTGATCCGACTGAACCCGTAAGTCTCGTGGTCAGATCAAGGAAAAGACTTGCACTTGAATCATAGAGTCCAACACTTTTTTCCTCATCAAGAGGCACAACCGTTGATTCTTTTCCATAGAACAAGGGTTATCCAGGATTTACTTCAACTATTGTAACTTAACAAAATTGAGTCTCATTTTAGGGATCCATCAATCCAGCCTAACCCCATTCAATCCTATGGGGTACCCAACCACCCAACGACTGTAGTGATAGGATCCATTTAGAAATTTGGTTATGTTTTGCTCCGGATACCAGGGAAAAGAGTTCCCAAGCCCCCTAGCTGGCACTTCAAGCAAACTTCAAGATAGTCACACCACTTACACACCCAATATGAAATTGCCTATTTCACAAATTCAGTTGTCTTTAAAACAATCTTTTAATGAAACCATAGTATCACTGATCATAGTCCTCCAAAATATCCAGGCTTGAATTCGAATTTCCAATCATTCCTTCAGCGGTATACCTATGGCATCATTGGCAACCATAATGAATACCTATGGTATCATTGGCAACTAGAACGCTTACCACCTCTTCACTCCGGGGCGTTTTCAATAGTTCCTAGCTCATAGTACCCAGCAATATAATCACATAAGAAAATGCATATGGACTCTCTGTTGAAGATCAGCAAGATCAACCAATCGATCCATATAAAAGAGCCATGGACTCATTCATTGAGGACCAGCAAGGATAGTCAACCAGATCCATGCGTGAGTTTAAAAAACAACTCTAACACCTTGTTTCATTTTGCTTCCTCGAAGCACGCGTGGGTATCTTCAGTGACCCAGAGCCTGAGCACCGTATGGTCAGCACTCTCTAGGCTCCTTTGCAGGTGACCTAGTGCTTCACTCATAGGTCGCTTCCTTGGTCCCTCATCCACTGTACCGGAAGCTCACCATTTAAATCGAACCAAGGCTGATCAAGACCTCGGTCGACAATGCTACGTGAGACGTCCTCTGTTAACTCTCCGTCAGGTGTTGCAACTTTATCACTTAGGTCTCCACCACCTCATTCACAAAAGATCGTCAAAATGCTTCCCCAACATTCTTGACATAAAATAATCATTTAAAAACAAGTCATAGATACAGTTTCTAACAAACTCTCATCTTTTCATATTGTTCCTCATTATTTCTCATTATTTCACATTCTTCTACATCAATTCACATTGCTTATTCCACATCCAGTCATATGTATTCCCATCGTCTTCATCCATGCTCATCCAATCACTCACATCATATTACTTCTCATCACATCTATCCACATCTATCCTCATCACATCTCATCCATTCACATCTACCCATATCCACATCACATCACATCTTATCCATTCATATCACATCTCATCCATTCACATCTACCCCGATCGACATCAGCTCACATCACATCCATTCACATCTACTTAGATCCACATCACCTCTCATTCATCCACCTTACATCTCATCCATCCATTCACATTTATTTACATTCATTCAGATCCACATCGCATCCATCCATTCACATTTATTTATATTCATTCAGATTCACATCTCATCATATCACATCCATCCACATCCATCACACCCATTCACATCCATCACACCGATTCACATCTATCACATTCATTCACATTACATCCCATTCACATTACATCACATTTATTTATATTCATTCAGATCCACGGCTCATCACATCACATCCATCCACATCCATCACACATTCACACCCATCACACATCCACATCCATCACACACATTCACACCCATCACACCCATTCACATCCATCACATTCATTGCATCCACATCACATTACATACATTCCATCCACATCTATCCTTATCACATCACATTCATTCCATCCATATCACATCAAATTTATTCTATCCACATTATATCACGTCCACATCTATCCATATCTCATCACATCCATTCACATCTCATCACATTCATCCACATCCGTCCATTCATTCACATTCACATCTATCCATATCTCATCACATCCATTCACATCTCATCACATTCATCCACATCCATCCATTCATTCACATTCACATCTATCCACATCCATCCATTCATTCACATCTATCCACATCCATCCATCCATTCACATTCACATCTATCCACATCCATCCATTCATTCACATGCATATCTATCACATTAAATCTCATCTCATCCATTTACGTCACATCATATCTTTTCACATATCATCACATCTCATTCCCATCCATTTACATCACATCACATCCTTTCACATATCATTACATCTTATTCACATCTCATCACATTCACATTCACATCTATTTACATCACATCACATCTCATCACATTCACATCCACATCCATTTACATCACATCACATTCTTTTACATATATTCACATCTCATTCTCATTCATTTACATCACATCACATCCTTTCACATATTATCACATCTCATTCTCATTCATTTACGTCACATCACATTCCTTCACATATCATCACATTTCTTCACATCACATTTCTTCACATCACATTCACATCCACATTTATTTACATCACATCATATTTATCCACATCTCATCACATCTACTCACATCTTATCACATTTGCATTCACATTTAGTACCGTTTTTTACTTTCGATACCGATGATTGGACTTTTCTAAGTTTCTGTCAATTGTTTGGCCTAGTTAAAGGTACTTTTTCTCGATGGGTATTTTTATATTATTTCTCAAATTTTACAAGGAAAATATATTCAATATTCTTCTTTTGAGTAAAAGATTCGTAGGATTTACAAAAATCAAGTCTATCCATATTTTCTAATAAAATTAATAATGCTTAAAATTTCACTTATGATAAATACTCATAATTTGAATTACGCCAAAAATTCATCTTTTACCATTTAATTACTTGGATCTCAAATATCATGGGAATTTCTATTTTTGCATAAAAATAAATTTATCAAAAATTTCTCTTTTTTGCATAAAAATAAATTACCAAAAATTCATCTTTTTACATAAACTAAATTTACCAAAAACTCCTCTTTTTGCATAAAAATAAATTTATCAAAAATTTCTCTTTTATCGTTTAATTAATTAGATCTCAAATATCATGAGAATTTTTTTTTTGTATAAAAATAAATTTACCAAAATTTACTCTTTTATAATAATCAATTAATTATGCATAATTACAAAAAAAATATTTCTCATGAATATGATGAAAATCATTCTTTTTGCATAGGATGTCCAATCCTAGAATATGGTAGGAAGCCCTCTTTTAGCATTATGTATAAAAATAAGATATGTATTATTGTCTAAAAATTTTACTAGTTTCTCTTTTCTACTTAAAATCAAACTATGAATTTAAATCATAATTTTAACCACATAATCATAAACTTAATTATGATTATCCTACTAGATTAAGCTCATTCCATTATTTCTCTTTTCCCAAATTGATAGGATAATCTATTTCTCATTTAGAATCAATCAAAGTTATTTTTAACTACTTATAAATAATCTTAAAAAATTAACCATTATTTTGTTAACATAAAATCATAAAATATCATTTTATTAATCTCTAGCTTATAAAGTCTAGAGTTTAGCTTTGAATTAAGAGACTATCATTGAGAAGTATCCTTTTTCAAGAGATTTAGCCATAAAGATGACTATTCATTTAGAGAGAGATTTACTTAAAGAAAGCATTACAAATAAGCATAAAGATTAACTTTCTCTTAATTAAGCATTAAGACTTTAAGAGAAAGCTTGATTTGAATTAAAAAATTATTTAGAAAGCTTCTCAAGCTTGAGAGGGGTTGAGAAGAAGAAAGTCATTGAGATAAATTGAAAAAAATCATAAAATTTGATTTTACCTCCAAGTTTGGCTTGATTCTCTATTAGCAATGAAGCCCCCAACCAATCAATTGGTCCACCAAGAGAAGAAGAGAAAATCCAAGAGTTGTTAGAGAGAGAGAGAGAGAGAGAGAGAGAGAGAGAGAAAGCTCCAAGCTCCCAAGAGATAAAAATTTAAGAGATAATAGATATTATGATTATTTTAATATAATATTAGCATAGTATAGCTCCAATATTTTTTTACAAATGACTGAGGATCTATTTATAGGTAAGAGAGACCACTAACCAATTCTAACTCGGTTCTAGAATTTTCCAAGTTCAGTTTGACTCAATTTGGACAAGATTTGGACCAGTTTGGCTTCCTTTTTTATTTGGTTTGATCTAGGAGAGAGGAGAGATAAAAATATCACAATTTTTTTTGAATTAAAAATCTCTCCACACATGTGAAATAGGCACCTACCTCAAGAGTCCCCCTCTCCTTACCAAGGTATCGAAAATGCATCATTATTTTAAAATCTCTTATTGTTTTTTGTAATATCTCATAATTTTTAACTAATAAACCTTTTACTCAGTCAACTCTTCATCTTATGTGAGCATTTACTTATTTTTGGGTATTTTTTTTTATTCTTTTGAATTTTTCTCATCCCAACACTTGGATTAATCCAATTGGCCCATTGGAACCTTAATTGGACCATAATCTAAAAATTTCATAAAATGTAGACCCTTAGGCTAAGGTCCCTTATACCGTTTTCAATTAATTTTTAATACACATTGGAAAGTTCATTTTGAACTTCTGTTTCAAGGGAATCCATTTTAGATACTAGGAGGATTTTTATATCCAAAGATATCTCAATTTTGGATTATCTCTCTTTAGGCCAAAATAGGGTAAAACAATATCTTTCTTCTATTTCAGAGAGGGGAATAAGTACAAGAAAAGAAGGGGAAGTTCTTACACCTTTACACCTCAAAAACTGGAAGGGAGGAATCTTACATCCTACCCCATTTAAAAAACGCGAGATGTCCTCATCTCGCAGGTGGAGTATAATCTCTTTTATGTTCTTCTTCTTCAATCACGTCCAGCGTTACTGCCTTCTTGGAAGTGGACGACCGATTTGGGAACATCTCTATTTGACTTCCCCTATTCTGAGGCGGAGGTCTTGCATTACTTTGGATTGAAACTGAGGGTCAGTTAGAGGGTCTACCTCTGGGATTTCCCTGATTTTGACAGAAAGGAACGTGATTACTTGGAAGGAAGGAGCTGGAGTCTGGAATATTGGTCCCTAGCTTCCCTGCTCCGAAAGACATGATCTAAAAGAAGTTGGGCAATCCATACTTTGCGATGTCCAAATCCTTGATAGTTATAGCATTTCACTTCTTTATTCAAGGGTGAAACTTCTGAAGTTGAATTCCAGAGGATTGCATTCCGAAAAAAATACCTTTCTTCCATTCTGGAACTTCCCATATCCTGAGTTTGACCTTGTTGTCTCTTAGGTGGTGGAAAGTTGGAATCACCTTTCGGAGCTAGAAATCTTTTGAAAGATGAAGGTGCTGGCTTTGGCGGGACCTTGATATCAAAGGCCTTGGCGAAATCCTTTGCCATCCACAATGCTTCAGTCATGGAAACTTGCTTGACATTCTTCACTAGGATATTCAAAGGTTCGTTCAGTCCACGAATGAACCTGGCTATAGCTATTCTTTATCAAGCGATGGAAGGAGAGCAAATGCCTGATGATATTCTTCAATAGTTCTACTCTCCCTAGGTTAACTCTAAGAATTTGTTCATCTTGGTTTCCAAAAAGCCGGGAGGATAGAATCTCTTCCTTAGGTAAATCTTGAGATCATTCCATGTCTGGGTGTTTCTATCCAGACGGTTTATCTCGCAGTGGTTTCTCCATGCCACTCTAGTTGTTTCTACTCTCTTCAGCCTTGCAAGAGCCATTTTACTCTTCTCATTGTACTCGGTGACATCAAAGTATTCTTCCATTGCTTTGATCCACTTCTCCACAGCCTCGCCCAAGTTTTCCCCTTCCCTCTTCAAAGGTCCAGGCTGCTGCGATCTATGAAGAGTTTTACGAACATCCGGGTCAAGCTCTTCCTCATCGAGTTGGGGATTAACATTCCTACCACGATGACCTCGATCCATGATCCTATCAATACAAAAATTCTTGTTAAGTCTCTTTTTCCCAAGTTAACCAAGACGCTCAGGTGAAAAGTCTTTATTTATGATTCAAATCCGACTTTAGATCCAACTGATTGTGGGGTTCTTTAGATTGGTTAGCCCCCCACAGAATCCTGGGATAAAGATCCCTTCTACAAGAAGAACATACATAACTCATTATTACTAGAGAATAATTCATTCATATTCTTCTCACAATAATGGTCTATCAAACCAGAAATTCCATCTGAACATTCCTCCATGGGAATTTTCGTTATGCAGGTTCTCAATTTGTCATTCCTTAATTAGATCCACTGGGTCAAAGGTCAAACAGCAACCATCTGTCAATCACAATCCACTAATCTCATAGTGATTTGTTGAAGTCATAATCGTCATTCCAGTTACTAACATCATCACTCGGATTCGTCCCATTCATCCTCATTGTGGCTTTGTTCAATTTATCTTCTTTCAACCAGAACTCAGAAATCATTATCTTTCAATCAAAATCCAAATCAATTTATCAATTCTCAACCAGAATTCAAAAATCATATCAACCAGCATTTGAATTCATCCTCTGTATAGCATTTTTGTTTATAACTTCAAGGTCTTAGATTTACTCGTATATATTGTCAGAGCAATGAGCTGTAGATATAGCTAGGGTATATACGGGTAGTCATAGTCCTTGGAGCTATAAGGTAAATACCATCATATCCAGGCCTCAAGCAAGTCAGGGATTCCATACAATCGTGGTACTTCCATCTAAAGACGTGCTTTCCAATTTATGAATCTTCATTCTGAATATCAATTTATATGAATTTCATCACACCGTTACAATCTTTTACTGGTATTTCATAAATTTTTGACATTTCTTGCTTCTCGGTTGATCCACTTTAGCCAATTTGCTCTTATACGAGCTGAAAGATCCCTGCCCCCTTCGTGCAATGAATTCCGGGTGCTAGCAGTGGAAGTAGCACTGCTTGCGCACAGGGTAGAGCCTCACACTCGGGGCCTCGTTCACCACGGATATCCGGACAAGAGACTAATCCCTCGGTTCTTTCAAAACCAGACCCAGAAAAACTTCCCTCGCCGCCCAGCAGACATAAGCGATTCCTCTAGGATAATTTTATTCTAACGTAGTCAAGGTCATTCACTAACCAGACTGATCCGACTCAACCCATAAGTCTCATGGTGAGATCAAGGAAAAGACTTGCACTTGGATCATACAGTCCAACGCTTTTTTCCTCATCAAGAGGCACAACTGTTGCTTCTTTTCCATAGAACAAGGGTTATCCGAGATTTACTTCAACTATCATAACTTAACAGAATTGAGTCTCATTTTAGGGATCCATCAGTCCAACCTAACCCCATCCAATCCCATGGGTTAGCTAACCGCCTGTGGACGGGAAGCCAGGTCCTCCACTCTCCACCACCAAGAGTTGCCACCATCACCTCCAACATCTCCGACCACTCCGACCGCCGGTTCCGTTCGACTACTCCGACCACTCCGACCGCCATCATCGCCGATGTGCTCCGACCATTCCTATTGCTCCAACATCTCCGACCACTCCGACCGCCATCACCGCCGATGTGCTCCGACCATTCCTATTGCTCCAACCACTTTGATCGCCGGTGTGCTCCGATAACTCCGACCCCTGGTGCCCTCCAAGGGCTCCGACCATCAGTGCCCTCCGATGACTCTAACCACCGTCACTGGTAGTGCCCTCTGACTGATCCAACCGTCGTCACCGCCAATGCCCTCCGACCACCAGTGCTCTTCTTTGACCCCTTTGACCGCTGGTCTATTTTGACATCTCATATGTGCATGGCCAACTCCGATGGCACTCATGGAGGAAACACCCCTCTCCCTTTCCCAAGGCAGGGAGAGATCCTCTTCCAGATCTTAAGCACCATCTTCCTTTCCCCTCTCCCTTTCCCAAGGCAAGAGAGATCCTCTTCGAGATCCTCTTGAGCACCACCCGAGGAGGAGGACACCCAAGGAGGAGTTAAGGGGAGAACTCTCTCGGCAGCATACGGATGGTCTGGAACATACTCTCACAGAGGAGGACACTCTCCCGTGTATCACCCTGGGTTCTAGCACAGTCCTTGTATCGGAGCGGAGTCTCCCTTGTATCACTCCTTTTTGGTATTGTGATGGTAGTGTTGTGCTCTGTTTAGTGTTTTGTCTATCTCTTTGTTTAGTGTTGTGCTCTGTTTAGTGTTTTGTCTATCTCTTTGTGTGAGCAAGGTGAGTGAGGTGTGAGTGGTGTGTGTGGTGTGAGGGAGTGAGAGGCCTGTAGGGGTACTGCGATGCTAGGTGGTGGTCAGAGAGCACGGTAGACAGTGTAGAGCCTAGGTCTTGCATGTTTAGCTAGTGAGGTTGACTCATCCTTGGCAGGTATACTTCCTTGAGAGGATCCACGCGCCCTTCTCCCCCAACCATAGTGTTTATGGTGGTTGTCTTCGAGTTCCCTAGGACCAACGGAGTCATCCACAGCTTAGATAAAATTTGGCAATCACGATGGGACTCTCCTAGAGGTCAAGGATAGTCTTTAAAAAAAAGTTATTTTTCCTTTTTGGTGATTTTTGATCGTGGTGAGAGGTGTGTTATGCATGCCCCCTAAGACTGGCTTCTGGAGGTGATTCACCCCTTCATTCTCCTCTTTGAATTAGTCATAGGGTTCTTCCTCATTCCCTTACTCTTCCCTCAGCATCTTCCTCTTCTAACCCTATGGCAACTCCATGGCCAGAGCCATTGGCTACTGTCCTTAACCATGTGCAAGTTAAGCTACCAACCTTCAAAGGTACCATCATTGAATATGCGGAAGACCATGTGCGGCAATTCCTCACTATGTGTGAATCAAGAGGTCTCAACCGAGATGATGCATGCTTGGTCTTGTTCCCTACATTTGGAAGAAAGTGCCGACCGGTAGTATAGTCAATTCCCCATTAATCACTTCCCGGATTGGGCCACCCTCAGGCTACAAATCTTGGCTACGTTTTGGCCAGGGAACTACTTTGACCTCATTACTCAAGAGCTCAACCAACTCTCCATGAAGGCAGGGGAGTCAGTGGCCCAACTTGTCTCATAAGAGCTAAAGTTTTGGTCTCTCCACTACCCCAAGATCCTGGAAACTACATGCTACAATAGTGGGTGCTTACTCCCTACTCAAATGGCGATGAAGATGAGAGAGACGTTTCCACCCCAAGGCACCCTACAAGACTTCCAAGACAGAGCTACACAACTGGAGAATGCTCGCCTCATGGCGGAGCGGAGTACCTCTTGGCCCCCAATTATCCCTGGCATGCCTTTGGCTTCTCCAATCGTTCCTCTAGCCCAGATGGTAGCTTCTACATCCGCTTCCATGGATGAGCTAGCCAAGCTCAAGAAGGAGCGTGAAGATTTCGAAAGGTCACAACAAGAGGACGTGGCTGTGGCAGTGCTCCGGAAGGAGATTGAGGAGCTCAAGGTCAAAGATCCCAAGATGAGTCCATGGTGCCTAGTATATGTATCTCGCAAGGCCATCTTCCAAATGATTGTCCCTCCAAGAAATATTGCTCATTTTGCTCAAAGGCAGGCCATGAGGACGAGTATTACTACCTGAAGAGACTTTGCCTTATGCAACAACAACTTAAGCAAGGTGCCTCCCCACTTAATCTCTTTGCAAGGACTACACGGTGACCCCCACCAGTAGTGCTTCAACTTCTTCCTAGGCTCTTAACCACCACCAACCAAACCCAACACTCTTCTTAAACCCTCAATCAGCCCCTCGATCCCAAGCTTATATTAACCCTGCTCCCACTGGTCCCTCCTACTTAGCGACCCCACATACCCTTTCCCCCCATGGCTACTTTTGTACAAACCCCTCCTACTTAGCGACCCCACATACCCTTTCCCCCCATGGCTACTTTTGTACAAACCCCTCCACCACCCCAGACCACTTCGTCTCAATAGGGAGCTCAAGTAGCCATAGTAGCATACACCAATACCCCTCATCCCCGAGCAACCCTAACATCCATTAAATTTGGCTATTTCTTGTGCTGAACTCATGGTGATGTGAAGGGGGTCTTACCTCTTGATTCAATTCCAAGATTCAAGGGAAATGTCTACCCTTTTACAACTCAATCTGGTGTTTAATAGATGATTACAACAAATTTATCAGCATAAAATCACGAGAAACTACATTAAATCAAGGGTAACCAATTTGTACGGAATGGTTGGAGTATCAAACCAACTCCGATTTAAAATATGAAGTTATAGGGATCTGTATCAGATACCTAATGGTTAATTTTAACCCTCAATTGCACCAAAATATAGTGATTAGCATTGATTAATCATTGATTAGCAAATTAATTCACTATTTTGTGTGCAAAAAACAGAGTATGCGGGGAGTCCAGATCTGGTGCCTTAGACTTCAAATGAGCTCAAATGCTTTCAAAGCCATTAACAGCAATGAGTCTAGTAGAGGATTAAGCCAAGAAACACAAGATTTGACCAAATATTGAAAGCTTAATCTCTATTTTACCAAAGTCACCTATAGATTTGATGAAGAGCTTGGATCTCACTGTAGACTTGATGAAACTTAATTCTGTCTTCACCTGCTTGTAGAGCATGCTTGAAAACACCTTGGACTAAGAGGAATTAGAGGAATTTGAACTGAGCAAGAAGAAATCTCTAATCTCCTTCAGAAAAACGGTGCCTGCTAAATTCGTAAATTCTGCTACATCTGTCGGGCGGGTTGCTACGTGGAGTTGATGGGCTTGAAGAGCCTTGAGATGGCTAGCTGTGGTTAGAAGCACTAGGGCTAATTTTGAGTGTGCAAGGAGAATGGACTCCTCCATTGGCTCGGGGTACAAAGATGAGTTGAAAACTAACTAAAAATTAGATTATTTCTTAATTATTTACTAATCTTGATTAATTAAATAATGGGCTCATAAACCTGATGGATTCTAAGCATGGCTCTGATACCATGTTGAAATTTGAGCATTGTGATGAGCTATGGTGGATCCAACACTAGAATCAACATCATTAATAAAGTGATTAGCAAATAATTAAGACGTAATTAGTGGGTAATTAGCAAATAGATTAATGTAGGCATGGATACTCAAAAACCAGCAAATTCTCATTAGGGCAATGCCTCAATTTATAGAGTTTACATCAAGCATCTAATCCCACTGATTTCTCCATGATTCACTCCACCTCTTTTCCTTGATTCTCTCCACCTCTTCACTTTTCCTTGAATATCTCCACACTTCCTAAATCTTCTCATACTACCCTTTATTCTCTCCCAGTATATTCTTCTCACCTTTTCACAGGTTCTTTCACATTTACACATCCTCTTTTATAGCCTCTAACCAAGGGCTTGTTCCCGCACACACCCTATTCACTTGTATTTTCAACATGCCTATTCCACAAACACCTGAAGTCTATCAAAACCCACCTTCGGTGGTCTATGCGATGGCCCCTCTAGTACGTTCGGTTGCTAACAACACGTATGGGGCTCGGCATAACCAAAGGTACCCCAATCGTCGTCCTTCCAACAACCCCACCCGAAGTCTATCAAAACCCACCTCTCCGGTGGTCTATGCGACAGCCCCTCCAGTACGTCCTGCTGCTAACAACATGTATGAGGCTCGGCCTAACCAAAGGTACCCCAATCGTCATCCTCCCAACAACCCCACCCGACCTCTTATATGCTACCGTTGTGGGGGGAGCGGCCACATGCAAGCTCAATGCACTATACCAGAGGGCTCGCCCCCATGCCTCCATTGCTCGGAGAGCCGAGACCACTATACCCGGGCTTGTCATAGAACCCCATTGGTTAACATGGTGGAAGCTGTGGTGCCATCTCCCAAGGTTGACACTCCAATAGTGGTAGTGGTGCCACCTCCCACTGCTGGCACTCCAATAGTGGCGGCCGTCACTTGGTCCCAAGGAGCCCCAAAGATACCAACTCCTCTCCCTGATGGTGCAATCTACCCATCCATTGTGGACCAAGCTTATAAGGAGGCCGTGGAGGAATTCATTCAAACACCACCCATGGAGAAGGAAGCGATGCCTACCTTGGTCATTCTCCCAACCACCACACCTTCAAAGGCGGATGAGGAGTCTACCCAACCCAAGGTTAGTAATTTAAGTTGAGAGGAAAAGCTGGCAGGAGTAGAGGTGGAAATTACCCTTCCTCAGTTATGTGGTTTGATCCAGGAAATAGGAGAGCGACTACTAGGCTTGGTCCAACATTGGATGGATCCAAAGGTAACTAGGGGTGAAGCCACATCTAGCAGTAGTGGGCGATGGCCCAGGAGAGGCAGCAAGCAAGGGTATGCCTTACTGTCCCAGGAGTGGCTGATCACCGAAGCCCAAGGGTGACAGTCTACGTGGGAGGAACTCAAATTACAGGAGCCATTATGGATGGTGGTTCTGGTGTTAACATCATGCCCGAAGCTACTAGGAATGTCTTGGGTCTCCGAATTACTGAGTCACCTCCCTTCGCCATCCGAGTGGAAGACTAGAGAGAAGTGATGCCCGTGGGACTAGTCAGGCAAGTTTCGATCAGTTTTGATGTGAAATGACTTTTGTGGTGTTAGACCTCCCACCAGCTCGAGGGGCCTACAGCTTACTCATTGGAAGGCCTTGGTTGTGATCCATGATTGGGGTCGGGAGACAACTTGCATATCCCCTAACCTAGAGGGGACAGTGACCTTGCCTTTGGAGAAAGGCCCTGATGAGAGTACTCGGGGTACTGCCCTACATGACATGATTCCCATTTGGGAGGAAGGACCCACCAATAATGAGGAAGAATAGGAGGAATGGCAAGGCTTACCAATGGATGAGGCCTAGGATCCATTCAATTCTGAGGGAGAGGTGGCAGAACCTCTATGGAATTGGTTAAATTCCTATGAGGGGTTCCAGTGCAACATGGTGGACATAGTTGAGTTGGACCCCGACCCTATTCAAGAGCTGTCCCAAGAAGAAGAGATCTCAAAAGAAGCAAGAGTACGGGATTGGACAGAATCTTTGCTCACTCTGGCCTCCTCCTCTTTGCAGCAACAATGTCTCAACAAGTGTCTCAACAGGAAGAGATAGAGTTCATAGGTCTAGGGGAACCTGAGTTTTCTCATTAACCTCGCAAGAAGGTCTCTCAAGAGGAGTCATCAGAGGCATCTATAGACGCACGTGCAAGGAGAGGTAGGCAGAGCACCTCAAGGCTCAGGAAGAAGCCTTGCCAGTAGAAGAGATAACCTGCTAGCTGGTGGATGGAGGAACGCATTGGTGATTTCCCTCTAGACAACACCCCCAACCTATGATCCTGTAGCACTCCACATCAAGCAGCACTTGGCACCGCTCCTCTTCCACCAACCACTTACCACCACGAGGAGGTGAGAGAGCTGAACCTAGGCACAATAGAGGAGCCATGGCCCATCTTGGTGGCAGCTTGGGTATGGGAGGACCCTTCCACTCTGCAGAGAATCACCAAATTTTTCAAAGAGCACCAAGATGTGTTTGCATGGACTTACAAGGATCTCTCAAGGATAGACTCAACCATTCTCACTCACAGAATTCCACTCAAAGAAGGCATTCGGCCAGTCATCAGGAAGGGCATTTACCGCATAAACCCCAAATATTCTGAGGTAGTGAAGAAAGAGCTGGACAAGATGGAAGAGGTAGGTATCATCGTTCCCATTGAGCACTCTGAGTCGTTGTCACCTATAGTGGTGATTCCAAAAAAGAAGACTAACAAGATCAAAATGTGTTGACTTCAGACCCCTCAATCAGTGCACAATCAAAGGTGGGTTTCCTTTGCCTTTCATAGAGCGGGTTCTAGAAGATGTGGTGGGCCATGTGCTTTATTCTTTCATGGATGGGTTTAATGGCTACAACCAAGTAGTAATTGACGAGAAAGATCAGCTCAAGATAGCATTTGTCACACAATGGGGAACATATGCCTACAAGATGATGCCCTTTGGCCTTTGCAATGCCCCAGCCTCATTCTAGAGCACCGTCACCAAGATTTTCCAGATTTATTTGAATGATTTTTTACGCATCTTTTTGGATGACTTCTCTAACTTCAGTGGGAAAAAAGGTATGCTTAGGGCCGTGGTTCTAGAGGAACACCTACCTCAACTACTTTGGTGTTCTTGTAGTGCAAGGTATCCGGTCTCTGCCTTAACCCCTTCAAGTGCCACTTCCTTGTGGGTCATGGAGCCCTTCTGGGTCACATCATCTCGGCCGATGGTCTTTCCCTTGATCCAGACAAGATCATCGTTATTCTCAGGTTAGGTCCCCCGTCCAATCCTAAAGGTGTGTAGAAGTTGCTCCGGCATACAGGCTACCAGCGTCGGTTTGTCCGCATGTATGTAGAAGTTGCTCGGGCATACAGGCTACCAATCCTAAAGGTGTGTAGAAGTTTCTCGGGCATACAGGCATACAAGCTACCAGCATCAGTTTGTCCGCATGTATGTAGATATTTGTTTTCCACACAACCATTTGCTCCACTTAGATGTTCCCTTCCATTGGGGGGCCTAGATCAAGAGAGAGCCTTCACTTTTCTCAAGTACATGCTGATGCATGCTCCCGTCCTCATCAGTCTGAATTGGGAGTTGATCTTCCATGTGCACAACACGGATGCCAGTGTAATAGCACTAGGAGTAGTACTAGCGCAGCCAGATGTGGATTTAAAGATGGATAGGCCTATTCACTATGCAAGGAGGCAGCTCAATCGGGCCGAGAGAAACTACTCCACCACAGAGTGGGAGGGTTGGCCATAGTCTACTCATTTCAGAAATTCAAGCATTTCTTATTAGGGAATCACTTTGTGGTGATCATGACCATCAAGCACTGAAGTATTTGTTGAATAAAGCCCACGTCACCAGCAAGATCTGGAGATGGCGCTTTCTCTTTCAAGAATTTGACTTTGAGATTATGCCCAGGGAAGGACCATGTCATGGCTAATCATATGTCCAGGATCCCGAGTGGGGAGCCAGCCTCGGATGAGGGGATTTGTGATGATCTCCCGGATAGCATGTTGTTTGCTGTGGATGCCACCCCTACTTGGTATGAGGACATAGTGATGCTGCTTGAGCATAGCGAGGTTTCCCTAGAATGCTGATGCCAAGGCAACAAGGAGGCTTTTACTTAAGAGTAGGCCTTATCTACTCATTGCCGGACAGCTGTACAAGAGGGGCAAGGATGAAGGGTTGAGTAGATGTGTCAACCCTCATGAGGTTCCCCTCATCATGGAAGATGCATGTTCCGGACCAGGTGGTGGTCACTTGTCGGGCGGCCTTGTCACCGCCGGAAAGATCATGCACTATGGTCTATGGTGGCCCTCCATGTTCTTTGACTGTAGAAAGTGGGTACAACAATGTGACATATGTCAAAGGTCTGGAACCAAACCAGATAGTAGGCACTACTTGCCTCTCCATGCTACACCACCCTTGGAGCCTTTCGAGAAGTGGGGCGTTAATTTTGTGGGCCCCATCACCCCAAAGTCTCACCCCACGGGCTGTGAGAGTACATTTTGGTGGCCAGTGACTATGCGACTAAATGGGCTGAGGCCAAAACCACTCGAGACAACACTGCTCTTACAGTGGCCAAGTTCTTGTATGAGATCATTTTCACCTGGTTTGGGTGTCCCATAGAAATTATAAGTGATAGGGGGAAACATTTTGTGAATGAAGTCATAGATACCCTGCTGGCACGTTACCAAATCTTCCATCGGAGGTCCTATGCATACTACCCCAAAGCTAACGGGCAAGTAGAGAGCACCAACAAGGTTTTGTGCAAATCCTTGTTATGGGTAGCCAAGGAGCACTCTCACCAATGGGACAAAGCCCTTTTGGGGGTATTGTGGGCCTACGCACATCCTACAAGGCAACCACCTTACACACTCCTTTCCAACTTGCTTTTGGGCTTGAGGTAGTGTTACCCTTTGAATTGAATGTAGGCTCATCCAGAGTGGGGCAGCATAGGGTGGCCACCTATCACCCCGCATACTCCGCTCGGGCAGGAGCAGCTCGAAATCTTGGAAGTCAACTCGCTCGGATGGCCACAGAGGTGGAGAAACTTCGACGTAAAGCATGTCATGATCGACACTTGAGACTTCCTCAATTCTCCAAAGGTGACTTGGCTTTGGTTTACAACTCTAAAAATCTAAAAAAGGCTAGGAAGTTGGTGTATGCTTGGTAGGGTCCTTTGCGAGTGGTGTAGTTCTTGCCCATGGGTGCAGTATAGCTAGGAACTCTCCAGGGTGCCGCCCTTCCATTGGTGAATGGATCTAGGGTCAATAAGTATTGGCTTCCTTGAGGGTGACAAGCGAGGTAGTGGGCATAAGAAGGCAAGGGATTGTACATATTTTTTATACATTTTTTGTATCATTTTTTTTCTCCTTCTTTTTTAGAGAGTTAGAGGGTGGCTTCACCATCCCTTCCTCATCGACCCCCTCCCCTCTCACTTCTCCCCTCAGCCTTCTTCACCACCAAAAAAAAAATCCACCCCGTCATCCCCCTCTCTCGTTCTCTCACCCCCCGCCCCTCATTCTCTCTCTCTCTCAAAAAAAAACCCACAAAAAAAAAACGCAAAAAAACCCCACCCCGTCACCCCATCTCTCTCGTTCTCTCACCCCCCTCCCCCCCGCTTACCCTCTCTCTCGCTTTCTTTCTCACCCCACCACCCCCTCTCCCTCGCACCCCATGTGCCCCATGCCCTCCATCTCTCTTTCTCTGTGATGAAAAACAGGTAGAAGGAGAGGAGACACACCCACAGGAACAAACCCTAATGTATTAAGCAAACCCTAACCATAGAGAGAAGCCATGTCCCTTCACACACAATGCATAAAGCCATAATCCATAAGCTACAACACACTACTTGTGTTGTGTCCACACATCACTAACCCTAGCTACTATCCACACAACTATGACCAGCTGGACGACGCGGTAAATTATGTCTCACACATGTTACTACCTAACATGCCAGTACATAGTGCAACTGGCACAAGCTGACATTGAGCTTGAATCTCAACAGTCCCTCTCAAGCTCATGATGTATTGCCATAGATGAGGATGTAAATGAGCTTGGGCTATCAAATCTCTCAACACTCCACCTCAAGCTCATCCCATGTACTCCCAAAATAGTACGGAAGTACTCAAAATTCTCCCTGCTAAGTGGCTTTGTAAAGATGTCGGCGGCCACATGCTCTTCAGTCTTCACATATTACAAATCCACTGTACCATCCACCACTTTCTCTCTGACAAAATGATAGCGGACTTCTATATGTTTGGTCTGCGCATGAAAAATTGGATTCTTGTGGCCAACTGTATGCTGCTCATGTTGTCACAATGAATGACAACCTTGCCATCAATAGGCTCACCCAAATCAGCCAAGAGACTCTTTAACCATACTCCTTCATATGTAGCTATGGCTGCTCCCCTGTTTTCAGCCTCTGTACTAGATAAAGCAATAGTAGGTTGCTTCTTATTGCTCCAACTCACCACTGCACTTCCAAATGTAAAGGCATAACCACTAGTACACCTCCTGTCATACAAGCTACCTGCCCAATCTGCGTCTGTGTAGCCGTGTACATTATTCAAGCCTTTACCATGCTCATAAAGAAGACCATAATGTGCAGTGGTCTTTACATAGCGCATAATGCGTCTCACTGCATCCAAATGAGGTTTTCTAGGGCTTTGCATAAATTGGCTTACTAGCCCCAAAGCATAATTGAGATCTGGTCTTGTGATAGTCATGTACATAAGACTACCAACCATCTTTCTATACATAGATGGATCATCCAACTCTTCACCAAAATCAGCCTCCTGCAGCTTCACATTCTGCTCCAAAGGTGTACTCATTGGCTTACACCCTGTCATTCCATATTTTGCCAACATATCCAATGCATATTGGCGTTGCACTAACCATGTCCTTGCATGGTCTTTCTGATCACTTCAATCCCAAGAAAATATCTCAATTCACCCAAGTCTTTCATATTAAACTGCCCACTCAATGCCTTCTTGACATGCATAACATATGTAGCATTATCTCCTGTGACAATCAAGTCATCCACATAGATGACAAGTAAAACAATTCCATGATCTATTTTCTTCACATAGAGTGAAGAATCTGTTGAAGAAACCTGAAATCCAAGGGTGATAAGATATCGGCTTATCTTATCACTCCAAGCACGAGGTGCTTGCTTCAAACCATATAATGCTTTCTTTAATCTACATACATGAGTGGGGTACCTCGGGTGTACATATCCTTCTAGCTGTGCCATATAAACTTTCTCTTGTAAATCACCATTTAGAAATGCATTTTTCACATCCATTTGATGCATTTCCCAACCATTTGCTGCAGCCATAGCAATGACTGCTCTCACTGTTCCCATCTTTGTAACTGGACTAAATGTTTCATCATAGTCCAAGCCTTGGGTTTGTGCATAACCCTTAGCTACAAACCACGCTTTATGGCGCTCAATGGAACCATCTGATTTGCATTTCACCTTATAAACCCATTTGCAACCAATGACATTTTTGCCTTCTGGTAAGGCAACCAAATCCCAAGTTTCATTATGAATCAATGTGTCCATCTCAACATCCATTGCCTTCTCCCATACATGCTTCCCAATAGCTTATGTATAGCATGTAGGTTCCACATGCTTCACCAAAGAGGTCATATATGCGTAATTCATAGAGCAAAGTCACGATATGTCAATCTGTTAACTAGATACCTAACCCTTTGGGATCTCCACAATGCGTTCCGATCACTCTGAACACGTGTCACTCTAGCATGTGGAGGCACATATCTATCTTGCCTTGCACTTGGTGTGCGGTATGCCAAGTTCCTCATCCAAACTTTCTGAACTTGATGACTCATAACTTGTAATGCCAATTCCTTCAACCTTCTTTTTCCCTCTATCTACAGCACTACTCACAGTGTGCTCACACTCTCATGTCTCAAGCGTCCTAACCATGGACGTGTAGTGCTACTCTTAGACTCTGCTAGCCTAGACATAGAAATAGAACTTGTTTGTGGCAAGTTCACATGCACATCAGCATCAATGGAATCAATGACACACTCATCCTTTGCCTTGTACCAACTAGCAAGTTCATCAACTACCACATTTCGTGAGATAACCACTTGCCTAGTATGTGGATTGTAACATTTATATGCCTTGCGATCCTGTGCATACCCAACAAAAATGCAGTTTTCTGCCTAAGGATCTAACTTCTTCTTTCTTTCATTTGGCACATGCACATAATCTATGCTACCAAACACTTTGAGGTGTCCAATGTCTGGCCTAAAACTTGTAAGACGCATCTTTGGCGTACTTCCATCATGTATGGCAGCTGTGGGTGTCTTATTAAGTACATACACCACTGTGGCACACGCTTCTACCCAATAATAGTCTAGCATGCTCTTTTCATTGAGAATTACCCTAGCCACATCACCAATGACTTTTTTTTTCCTCTCAGCAACACCATTTTGCTGAGGTGTGTACCTGCAAGTTAGCTGCCTTCTTATGCCATGATTTCTCAAGAAATTTTCAAAATCATGTGAGGTGTATTCACCACCTCCATCTGTCCTCAAACATTTTCTCCAAGAGCCATATTGCTTCTCTCCAAAAGCTTTGAAGTCCATAAACTTTCCTAACAATTCACTCTTCTCTTTGAGAAAGTAAATCCAAGTCATTTAGCTGAAATCATCAATGAATGTCACGTAATACAAGCTGCCTTTAATGGATGGGTTTTGAGTAGGACCCCATACAAGCTGCCTTTAATGGATGGGTTTTGAGTAGGACCCCATACATCACTATAAACTATCTCAAGTGGCCTCCTACTTATGTTGCCTTCTTTAGGAAATGGCAACCTTGCTTGCTTTCCAAACTGGCAAGCATCACAGACATGCATATTCCCATCATACTTGAACCTAGGCTGCCCACCAACAATGCCTCTTGCCTGCATGTTCTTTAACATTTGTATGTTCACATGTCCAATCCTTTTATGCCACATTTCAATGTCTTGTGTCACATTTCGGCTTTTAGAGAACATGGCCAATTTCAACTCAGGGATCCCAGCATCCAACTTAAATAACTTGCCTTCTTTCTTGCCTTTGGCAATGACTCTACATCCATTTTTGAAATCCTCAACGAAGCAACCATGCTCGTTGAAACAAACCTGTAACCCTTGTTCAACCATTTGACAACTGAGGCCAAACTCTTTGTAATAGAAGGCATATATAAGACATCTGCCATAGACTTTGTTTCACCATTGTGCATCACCAATGGTACAGTCCCAACATGAGTGATAGCATGCTGGGAATCATCACCTATCTCCACATAGCCTTTCACATCCATTGGCTTCATATGTTCAAACCATTCGCCATGACAAGTCATATGGTTTGATGCTCCAGAGTCTATATACCAAGTATTATCATTGTCACCATGTGTCATCATAGATCCCACGACATGTTTCATGGTGGGAAACAAGTGATTTACACTGCTATCATGACTGCTTGATGTATAATTTCCACCATGCTGTGCAAAGTTTCCACCATGTTGTGCTCTACCCCCTCTCAAATCGTTTTGTTTGTGGTAACAATCACGTGCCATATGACTAAACTTTCCAGAGTAATGGCATTCCACATTTTGCATAGATGCTTGTTGGCCTTGCCAACATCCTCTTTCACGAGGATTACCTCTACCTCTCTGAGGTGTATATCCACGACCACCTCTAGCACCATATGAGGGCTGAAAATTCTATTGTGGTGACCTATCCTGCCATCCACGACCATTACCATGACCTCGTGATGCAAATCTCCCCCTGCCTCTAAATCCTCTTTGTGAATAGAAAGCCTGATTCTTACCATTATCATCATGGCTAGTAGATGCATCATGAAAAGAGTCACTGAGTTTGATTTCCAGGGAAACCAACTCATCAAAATCTGGTAAACTTGGACTTCGAACATAGATAGATGTATCAAAAGACTTTTACTACTTGCCAAAACCACGTAGTAAGGCAATGTCTACCAAATCATCATCAGGCATGGGGGCATTGATCGTTGCCAATGCATCTGCATACTTCTTTATCTCTTGTACATAATCATGAATACTCCTTCCTTTTCGTTTCACATTATGAATCTGTTGTCTTAACTGAGACTTACGAGCATTAGTATCTGTATCAAACATCTTTACCAATCTATCCCATGCATCCTTGGGATTCTCAGCATCATGTATATGTATGAGTATAGTTTCCGAGATACATATAGACAAGTAATGCAAAACTTTGTATGCTCTCTCTGACCATTGCTTATGAGCTACAACTTGTTGTTGTGTAGGTTGTTGGGGTAGATATGGCTGGCTCCACACCTGTAACAAGATTCCAAAATCCTTTTCCTTTCAGAAAGCTTTTAATCCTGTACTTCCATGCCTGGAAGTTCTTTCTATCCAACTTCTCACCCACAATCTATGTATGGGGTTGTCTGACATATTTGCTCAATGTGCAAATGCACCTTCCGCACACATCCAATTCTATAAATGAGCCTTCCTCAGCTCAACCACACTCTAATAAGTGTTCCAAATACTCCAAAGTACTCAACGAACTTCACTGTTTGATGTAGAAAATCACTCTGAGATTGCATTCAAATTAAGAAGTACCCTATTTTAGAGCGCTTTCCAAGGCTTCAAATAGCAATGTAGTGGCTCAATCAAGTGTGGATAACTTGCATTGACACCTAAACAAGCTCAATGTTGCATATTAACACCAACCAAGGTGCATACATACCAAAAATATCAAATCCCCTTCTCTGTTTTGAGAAAAACTAGTAGAAAAAGTACTCTAATTTCTTCAATTCTTGTCCAAATTGGGGGACCAGGCATTCATTAGCTTAGCAATGATGTATACTAACTCCATGTGAAAGGAATTAGACCAATTGTAAAATTTGAGAGAGTAATTAGTCAATTAATGACCCTCTCTTTCACTAATCAATGTGTATAGCCTGTTTAATCAGCTCATAATTAGCTCCAAAATGCATAATTGCTCCAACCAACCACATAGCATCCTTCTCCTTTGTGTGGATCACAACATTGCTAAGAAAAGTTTGAGATTAATCAACCACCAAGCTTGTATTTGACCTCCACTTTGCAAAGTTTGCAAATTCTGTCCTGTTTCTGGCCTTCAGGCTACGTCGCCTACTATTGGAGGGATTTGGCAAGTTGGTTGTGACTATTGAAGGTACATGAGGGCTCCCAACACTCCTAGGCATGCACCCAAGCCACCAATTGGTTGGTTTTTAAAAGAGACCGGCTCCAATTGCATCAAAATTGAACCTCTATTCTCTGTTTTTGTGAGGGCTTCAAAACAGTAATTTTCCAATCACTTCAATGCATCAGACTTGCTCCAAATTCATTCTAGGGCTTGCACATGGGTTGCCAACACATTTGCTTCTGTCAGATACATGATTCTTTGTCAGATTTGCAACCATTTGCCTCATACATTCACCATAATCAAGCTTCAATGGAGAGCTTGCAAAACAGAAATTTTTTCTTTGCTTTGGGCAACTCAAATCTGATGTTGTTTTTGTTTTTGCAGCTGCAATCCACTCAAGGATGTTTAGTATTCCTTACCCAATAGGCCAAGCTCTCCGATTTGGTGAAAATTGGTGTGCTCCAAGCTTCACAGCTCCAATGGCAAGCTCCATATCTTCTCTTCATAGCTTCTTCTCCCTCTTCTCTCACTCACTCATAAACCCTAATGTAGAGCACCAGGCTCTGATACCATGATGAAAAACAGGTAGAAGGAGAGGAGATACACCCACAGGAGCAAACCCTAATGTATTAAGCAAACCCTAACCATAGAGGGAAGCCATGTCCCTTCACACACAATGCATAAAGCCATAATCCATAAGCTACAACACACTACTTGTGTTGTGTGCACACACCGCTAACCCTAGCTACTGTCCACACAACTAAGACCAGCTAGACATAGTCATTTATGTCTCACATGTTACTACCTAACATGCAAGCACATAGTGCAACTGGCACAAGCTGACATCGAGCTTGACTCTCAACACTCTCTCCCTCACCCACACCACCCCCCTCTCTCTTTCTCCCTAGCGTTCTCTCTCTCTTCTCCTTTGCTCCCTCTGCACCATCCAAAAAAAAAACTATCCCCATCACTCCACCAACCCCCTCTCTCCCCACCGAAACCCTCTCCCACTCTATCTCTCCCCACCGACCACATGTCCCCCTCACCAACCAAGTCCTCACCAGTCTCACCCCCTCTCTCCCTCACCTCATCGACCACCTAACCCCTCTCTCACTCTCTCTCTCTCAGTTCCATCTCACCCGACCCACCTCCCCCGTGCCCATCCCAACCCCCCCTTTCCTCACCCCACCGACCTTCACCACATTCCACCCCCTTTTTTGGTCACTCACCCGTGCTCCCCCTCTCGTCGACCCTCTCAATATATATATATATATATATATAACAATCTCCCCATGGCACCCACTGACCATCCCCGTCACTTTTTCTCTCCCTCTCGCTCACCCCACCGACACTTTTTCCCTACCTTATCTCCCTCTCCCTTTGCACCCACTAGCCATCCCCCTCTCTCTGTCTCTCCCTCTCACTCACCCCACCGACACTCCCTCAACCCACTGACCATCCCCTCTCTTGGTCTCCCCTCTCGCTTCACCCCACCGACCACCATTCCTCTCCTCTCCCCCTTCCCTCTGGCGACCCCACCACCCTCTCTTCCTCATCGTCACCCGACCGACCAACCTCACTCCCCACCTTCTCGTCTCGTTCTCTCCCTCACTCTCACCCCACCGACCACCATCCCTCTCCTCTCCCCCTTCCCTCTGGTGACCCCACCACCCTCTCTTCCTCACCGTCACCTGACCGACCAACCTCATCTCCCTCTCCCTTCACTCCCCACCACTGACCAACCTCACTCCCCACTGACCACATTCATTCATTCACTTGCACATCTGTCCACATCCATCCATTCATTCATATTCACATCTATCCACATCCATCCATTCATTCACATACATATCTATCACATCATATCTCATCTCATCCATCTACATCACATCACATCCTTTCACATATCATCACATCTCATTCTCATCCATTTACATCACATCACATCTTTTCACATATCATTACATCTTATTCACATCTCATCACATTCACATCTACATCTATTTACATCACATCACATCTCATCACATTCACATCCACATCCACATCCATTTACATCACATCCACATCCATTTACATCACATCACATCTTTTCACACATCATCACATCTCATTCTCATCCATTTACATTACATCATCACATCTCATTCTCATCCATTTACATCACATTACATCCTTTCACATATCATCACATCTCATTCTTATCCACTTACATCACATCACATCCCTTCACATATCATCACATCTTATTCACATCTCATCACATTCACATCCACATCTATTTACATCACATCCCTTCACATATCATCACATCTTATTCACATCTCATCACATTCACATCCACATCTATTTACATCACATCATATCTCATCCACATCTCATCACATCGCATTCACATCTTATCACATTGCATTCACATCTTATCACATCGCATTCATATCTATTCACATCTATTCACATCGTATTCACATTTAGTACCGTTTTCTACTTTCGATACCGACGGGACTCTTCTAAGTTTCTGCCAATTGCTTGGCCTAGTTAAAGGTACTTTTTTTAATGGATATTTTTATATTATTTCTCAATTTCTCAAGTCAAATGTATTCAATATTCTTCTTTTCAGTAAAATATTCATGGGATTTACAAAAATCAATTCTACGCATATTTTTCAATCAAATTAATAATGCTATTTATCAAATTCTACTTTTGATAAATACTCATAACTTGAATTATGCCAAAAATTTCTCTTTTATCATTTGATTACTTGGATTTCAAATATCATGGGAATTTCTCTTTTTGCATAAAAATAAATTTATAAATTTTTTTTCTTTTTTGCATAAAAATAAATTTACCAAAAATTTCTCTTTTTGCATAAAAATAAATTTATCAAAAAACTCTCTTTTATTGTTTAATTACTTGGATCTCAAATATCATGGGAATTTCTCTTTTTGTATAAAAATAAATTTACCCAAATTTATTATTTTCTGATAATCAATTAATTATGTATAATTACAAAAAAGTTATTTCTCATGAATATGATGAAAATCATTCTTTTTGTATAGGATGTCCAATCCTAGAATATTGTAGGAAGTCCTCTTTTAGCATTAAGCATAAAAATAAGATATGTATTATTTTTAAAAAATTTTACCATAGCTTTGCTGCTATTCCTGATAATTCTCATTTTTTCTTAAAAGAGTAAAAGCTTGTAAAGAAAATATGAGAGTAGTTCCTCTTTTATGCTTAAAATCAAACTATGAATTTAAATCATAATTTTAACTATAATCATAAATTAAATTATGATTATTCCACTAGATTAAGCTCATTCCATTATTTCTCTTTTTTCAAATTGGTAGGATAATCTATTTCTCATTTAGAATAAATCAATCTAGTTTTTAACTACTTATAAATAATTTAAAAGAATTAACTATTATTTTGTTAACACAAAATCATAAAATATAATTTTCTTAATCTCTAGCTTATTAAGCCTAGAGTTTAGCTTTGAATTAAGAGATTATCATTGAGAAGCATCCTTTTTCAAGAGATTTAGCCATAAAGATGGTTATTCTTTTAGAGAGAGATTTACTTAAATAAAGCATTATAAATAAACATAAAGATTAACTTTCTCTTAATTAAATATTAAGAATTTAAGAGAAAACTTGATTTAGATTAAAATAATTATTTAGAAAGCTTCTCAAGCTTGAGAGGGGTTGAGAAGAAGAAAGTTATTGAGATAAATTGAAAAGAACCATAAAAATTGACTTTACCTCCAAGTTTGACTTGATTCTCTATTAGTCAATAGTCCCCGACTAATCAATTGGTCCACCAAGAGGAGAAGAGTAACTCCAAGAGTTGTTGTAGAGAGAGAGAGAGCTCCAAGCTCCCAAGAGAGAAAAATTTAAGGGATAATAGAAAATATGATTATTTAAATATATAATACTGACATAGTATAGCTCCAATATTTTTTTTACAAATGACTGACGATCTATTTATAGGGAGGCCACTAACCAAGTCCAACTCGGTTCTAGAATTTTCTAAGTTCAGTTTGACTTAATTTGGACAGGATTAGGACCAGTTTGGCTCCCTTTTTAATTTGGTTTGATCCAGGAGAGGAGAGAAAAAAATATCACTTTTTTTTGAATTAAAAATCCTTTCACACATGTGAAATAGGCACCTACCTCAAGAGTCCCCCTCTCCTTTCAAGGTGTCAAAAATGCATCATTATTCTAAAATATCTCATTTTTTTTAGTAATATCTCATAATTTTTAACTAATAAACCTTGTACTCAGTCAACTCTTCATCTTATGTGAGCATTTACTCATTTTTATGTATTTTCTTTTATTCTTTTGGATTTATCTCATCCCAACACTTGGATTAATCCAATTGGCCCATTGAAACCTTAATTGGATCATAATTTAAAAATTTCTGAAAATGTAGACCCTTAGGCTAAGATCCCTTATACCATTTTCAATTAATTCCTAATGCACATTAGAAAGTTCATTTTGAGCTTCTGTTTCAGTGGAATCCATTTTAGACACTAGAAGGATTTTTATATCCAAAGATATCTTAATTTTGGATTCTCTCTCTCGAGGCCAAAACATGGTAAAACAAGATATTTCTTCTATTTTAGAGAGGGGAATAATTACAAGAACAGAAGGCGAGGTTCTTACACCTTTACACCTCAAAAGATGGAGGGAGGAATCTTACAAAATACATGGTCTTTGTATAATAGTATAACTATCTTTTAGCCTTAAATCCAATTTTTGGATTTATATCATAATATTACAAGGGCAGTGTTTACACTCTTACAACTCAAATCTCGTGTTAAATGATGATTACAAAATACATGGTCTTTGCTTACCATGTATAAAACTGCTTCCCATTAAATTTAGCTATTTCTTGTGCCGTGCTCATAATGATGTGAACGGGGTCTTATCTCTTGATCCAATTCAAGATTCAAGGACAGTGTTTACACTTTTATAACTCAAATCTCATATTAAATTACAACAGATTTATCAACATAAATTCACCAAAAATTACATATATAAAGCCAAGGGTAATAAATATGTACTAAATGGTTGGAGTATCAAACCATCTCTGAATTGTAATATGAAGTTATAGAGATTTGTATCAGTAACCCAATGGTAAATTTGAACCCTCAATTATACCAAAATATAGTGATTAGTACTGATTAATCATTGATTAGTAAAATAATCTCTTGTTTTATGTGAAAAAAATAGAGTGTGTTGGGAGGCATAGAGTTCAAATGAGCTCAAATCCTTTCAAAGGCATTAATAGCAGTTAGTCTAGTAGAGGATCAAGCCAAGAAACAAAAGGTTTGACCAAACATTGAATACTCTATTTTACCAAAGTCACTTGTAGATTTGATGTGGCAGAGCTTGATGCCACTTCTCCTTGAGGAATTTCACAAATCTGAGATCACCAGCATGTAGAGCACCCTTGAAAACCCATTGGGGCCAAGAGGAATTAGACCAATTCCTTCTGTGTGAGTGTAGATCTTCAATTTCCCTTAGAATTTGACGCCAATGATCTCACGATTTTCTCTTGAATTCGACGGGGCGGTTTGGCATGCTATCTTGATGAGCTGGTGTGTGGATAGCATGGCTAGGTGGGGCTAAGAGGTTATTGCCTAATGTTAAGCTTGGAGGGAGATCAAGCCCCTCCGACTGGGAGTGCAGAAAGCTTGTTGAAAAAGATTAAAAAAGTGGTTATCTCTTAATCCTAATTAATAGGATGATTAGAAAGATAAATAAGCTCATAAATTGGATGGATCCTAAGCTAGGCTCTGATACCATGTTAAAATGTAAGTAAGATGATAAACTAAGGTGGATCAAATGCAAGAATGAATATCATTTTCAAGTGATTAGATGATGATTAAGATGAGATTAGTGAGCAATTAATTGATAGCTTAATGTAGACATGGATACTCAAAAACCAACAAATTACTAATTAGGCCAATGCCTCAATTTATACAAGTTTGTCCATGATTTGCTCCACTGATTTGTTCCTTAATTTGTGCCACCTCCACTACATCGGGGGGGGACACCTCATCCTTGATTCACTCCACCTCTTTTGCTTAATTCTCTCCACCTCTTTTGCTTGATTCTCTCCACCTCTTCATTTTTCCCAGAATATCTCCACACATCCTAGAGCTTCTCATGCTACCCTTTATTCTCTCCTAGTAGATACCTCTCACCTTTTCACTGCTACACTCACTCATTTACAAACTCTCTTTTACAACCTCTTGCTAAGGGCTTGTTCTCGCACACACCCATTCACTTGTATATTTCAACAATTGGCTCTGATACCAAGTTGAAATTAGGGTTGTGGGCATGAATACATGAGCAAGGGGAGAGCTATAGTGGATGGAATGTGAAGGAAGCCATGGATTTGTGAAGGAAGCCATGGATTTGTGCATGAGGAAGAAGAATTAGTGTGCTTAATCAACTGAGGGAAGCATAAACAAGAGACCATGACTTGGATGAACCAAAATGAGTTATCTCTCTTCATTAGCATCTCTTCATTAGCATCATCTAGCTCTTAATATAGCCAAAGGTTAGAAATCATGTGGATTCGAATGGTGCCACCTCACCTCCATAATATCCCAACTATCTTCCTCTTCTCAAGAGGTTGTTCACACACCTCCCCTTAGTACAAGAACTTGTGCTTCTTGGCACCATGCTTTCAACACTCACACACACTCACTAGTATGCATTAGAGAGAGATTTCACACTCACGTAAACTGGCTAGCCAAGCAATTTAGGCTCATAAGAGGCCTAGTGCTATTACAATGACTACTCTCATAATATATCCATGAAGTAAATCACTTGGGACTTTATCCTAACTTTCTATCACATGATTTTGGACTGGAAATCACCATAAGTATTCCATCAGACCATTACAAGCGCCCCTCCAAGTTATAGATTTTGTGAGACCCCTCTCTCCCCTCCACACACTAGATTCTCGATTGTTAGCAGAAGCGGAAGTAGCTTCCTCTTGCCCGGGGCAGGGTTTCCCTCTCGGGGCCTTGCCCACGAATGTCCGGACATAAGACTAAACTGGTGGTCATTTAGGAACCGAAACCGGGAAAAATTCCCTTGCCCGAAAAACGGGGACGATTCTACCTTTTTTTTTTCTTAGCAAATTTTCTAACGGGGTCAAGAGAACTAAACTATCCTTCACCTGATTAAACTAGATAAAAGAAAAAATATTACAGACTTAACTTGAAGAAATCAACGCTTTTTTCCTAACCGAATCAGGCACAGTCGTTAATCTAATCATTTGAGAAAGTCTTCAGGTTTTTATTTAACTACTCGAGTTCTAAGCGTATTCCTATTATTTCAATTTCATTATTAATACTCCATTGATTCCAGCCTACCCCATCCGGCCCATGGGTTAGCCACCACCATAATACTTTTATAATAATTTTTTTTTCATTATGCATCTTTCTATGCATAGAAATTAGATTCAATAAAAATAACACTTTTATAATAAAAAAATTTCCATTATGTATCTTTCTATGCATAGAAATTAGATTCAATGAAAATAACACTTTTATAATAAAAAAATTTTCATTATACATCTTTCTATTTATAGAATTTAGATTCAATAAAAATAACACTTTTATAATTAAAAAAAATTCATTATGCATCTTTCTATGCATAGAAATTAAATTCAATAAAAATAACACTTTTATAAAAAAAAATCATTATGCATCTTTCTATGCATAGAAATTAATTTTAATAATAATATCAGTGATATCCATGCATATTCATAGGTGAATATGTACATGGAGTAAATTAGTTTTTTTCTTTTAGAATGCATAAACGGTGGGAATTACTCTTTTGGAATAACATAAAAACAAACTTTCTTTTCCATAAAATTTTAGAAAATTTTACCATAACCTCCTTTGTATGGCTGACCATTTCTCATTTTTATTATTCTAATTTCAACTTGAATTAACCCAATCTGGATGTATAGGACTATTATCTACTTAATTTTCAGAAATCAAGAGAGTAAACAATAAGAAAAGTTTAATTAATCATTTGACTAATCTTTCTAAGATTAAGAATTGTAAAGAAGAGAAGGGGGTGGCCTTTTCATCAAGGCATTGCATTAGAATTTACTTCAATCAACTATAAAACAAGAAAATAAAGAAAATCATAGATTTAAAAATTAAACAAGTTAGAAAAATAAGCTTACATGGAGCTTGTAAGCTTTCCTTTGGCTTGAGGGATTGAGGGTTCTACTCTTATTTGAAGCAAGAGTGGCCACCAATTACTTTGGAGAGGATTAAGCAAAAAACAATTGAATTATCAAGAAAATTCAATGTAAATGGCTCTAGGTAGGAGTAGAGTAACAGTGCATAAACAGCATCAAGCTTTTACAAAGGGAGAGGCTTCTATTTATAGGAAAAAGTGAGCCTCAAACCAAGCAAACTAATTCTAGACTTTTTCAGATCAGTTTAGTCAATTTTTGACCATTTTTGGGTGAGTTCAGCTTACTTTTTGGAACTAGACTTGAATTAGGAGAGAGGAGAGATGAAATATCTCATTTAATTGATTTAAAATTAGAGAATAATGATGAGAAAAAAGGCACCTCCTTCATGAGGAGAGATCTCCACTCTGAGGGGGTCAAAATTTAGTTTTTTTAATGTTTTCTTTGGTCCTCAGTCCACTCTTCATCTTATGTGAGTATTTACTCATTTTTGAGAGATTTTTTTTTAATTCTTCAATTTATCTCCTCCCTAAATTTGGATTAATCTTATTGGTCACTCAGAACCTTAATCCAAAATTTTTAAGAAATCTGGACCCTTAGGCTAAGGTCTTTTGCACACATTATAATTTATTTCTAATGCACCTTAGGAATTTCTTTTTAAACTTCTTCTTCGGGGGAATTTATTTTAATAAGAAAGGATATTTTTTCATCCAAAGATATCTAAAAATTGAATTATCTCTCTCTAGGCCAAAGTAGGTAGAAACAAGATCTTTTATTATTTTGAAAAAAGGGGATTGATTACAGGGGAAGAAACTGGACATCTTGAGGGGCTGGGAAGGAATCTTACATCCTCTCCCACTTGAAAAACGCGAGATATCCTCATCTCGCAAATTGGGAGTAATCCCGCATCAGTTCGGCTTCTTTCTCGTAGGTGGCGTCTTCAAAAGGATAGAACTTCCATTTGACTAATAATTCTCTTAGAATTCTGTTCCTGAGAACCTTCTCTCAAACATCAAGGATGTCTTCAGGTTAGAGTTCCATCAGCCCTTGCGTTGAAGAAGTTAAGAGTTTATCATTAAGCACATGATTCGGGCTTGGTACATACATCTTAAGTAGGCTGACATGAAATACATTATGTACTTTGAGATGAGGAGGCAGAAGAAGTTCATAGGCTAGGTCACCTACTTTCTTTGTAATCAGATATGGCCCACAGTATCTGGGAGATAACTTCTTGTACTTCCCAAAGATAGAGAACTTCTTATGGGGCGTACTTGAATGAAGACCATATCTACTTCTTTGAATTTTCTTTCTGACCTCTTCTTATCTGCATACTACTTCTGTCTGTCCTGGGTAGCTTTTATATCTTTGCGGATTGATTGCATCTATTGCTCCATGTCGTCAAGCATCTATCTGGACATCTGGACCCTAATCAATGGTGTTAGAATTTTGTGGTGCTCATGCTAGATGAAATATGTGGAGGAGAGAGACTCACAAAATACAAGAAAAGATCTTGCTTATTAAGTTGCTCAAAATACAAGAAAAGATCTTGCTTATTAAGTTGCTCAAAATACAACTAAGCTTCTTGCTCCATAAAATGCCTTCTAGCTCCACCTTTAAATAGGTGAGCTAGTGGACCATAAGTCCATTCACACACACACTCTTCTCCTCCCCTTTTACATAACCTTAGTCTCTTAATACCCCCCCTCAATAACAACTATGAAAAAAAAAAATAGGTGGTATTGGACATAGGATGCCTTTATAACATTAGGCGTACAAGGTTAGGAATATAAGTGTGGTTACATTGAGATTTAAAACAATTTCTCAATGAAGTTAGAGGCTGATACAAAGTTAACCTCCTCTGACTCTTTGTTAGGACATTTAGAAGTGATATGTCCCGTTTGTTTACACTTGTTACATTTCATTTTGTTGGGTTCTTTGATCCAACAATTATTTACCAAAACGATCCACCTTTTTGCAATGGACACGTCTTACTTTGATCACTTGATGTGACAAAGCTTGTTGGATATTCCATGAAATTGTTGCATTTGAAGATTCAGTTCCTCCCTTTGGCCTCTTTTCTTCATCAAGACAAGATTGAATAACTCCTTCAAGGGTGGGATTAGGTATGTTCTTCAGGATGGTGTTGACTAAGGTGGGGTACACCTTCTTTGACTGCTTTTAGCAAAATAGCCACTACATCATCTTCATCCATTCTCGTATTCACTGATGCAAGTTGAGCCATAAGGCCCTTCAAGTGAGAGATGAAGGTTCCAATGCTGTCTCCCTCTTTGAGTTCCAAGTTGAAAAATTCAATTTTAAGTGAGATCTTGGAATTCTTACCACGAGCTCCATAGAGCTTATCAAGCTCATCCCATTTCTCCTTTGCAGACGGAAGCTGGTCTACATGGTGGATGAGAGCCTCATCAAGATGAAGCATGATGATGGCTTGTGTCCTCTCATCATCTTCAATATCTTCAGCCTTAGCTCAATCAATAACCTTAGTGCCGGAGATGAATGGCCAAAAACCTTTGGACATCATCTTGTACTTGACAAGAACTTGCCAAGTGTGGAAGCCCTTTGCTGAGAACTTCTTAGTTTGGGTGTTGTCCTTTGACATTGGGTATTGAAGGAGATTACTAGAGAGTAATGGGCTGATTTATGAAGAAGAAAAAAACCAAAAATTTTGATATTTTGGCTTAAGTAGAAAGAGAAAGGCTTATGAGAGTGCAACAACCCTTAATCAAGTTAAGGATGTTGCATATAAAAAAGGAGATTAAGATGGTAAATTTTATGGTTTAGCACTTAGGATTTGTACCCAACTACTAATTTTGATAGAGATTAGCTTCATTAGTATCAAAGAACACTTTGTTTGGTGATTAAGATCACCATTAGTGTTTAAAAACACGCTTAGTGCTTAAGAGTACATTTCTAGCATCTAATGACACTTGCATTGGTGATTAGATTCACCATTAGTGGTTAAGAACACTCTTAGTGTTTAGAAACACTTTGGAATGACTCCCCTTTGTTGGATTAGAAGCCTCATTAGTGTTAATCAACATTATTAGTGCTTATAAGCACACTTTGAGAACCTTTGTGCACTTGAAGATGCTGATGAAGCTTGATGGCAATGAGGCTTATGAACACCTCATGGTGTATGCCCACAACATCAGAGGATCTGGAGCAAAACTCTTTCAAGAGGCACTTAAGAGATTTAGAGCTAAAAGAAGAGGAGATTAGTGAAAAAAACATTATTGTGAAGCTTTTATTGAAGCTTCCATGGCTTCCTCAGAGGGGCAGCCTTGTTTTTTTGCTGTAGCACATGCATCAGGCTGCCATTAGGGTTGAGATCCAGACTGTAGACTCTTGAGACCATGGGCTTCAAAATCCCTAAGCCCCCTTACTCTATAATGGCCTACACACGGCGTATGGCTGTACGAAATACTGGGCTATAGAAATGGGCACCGTCTTTGATTCAGGTGCAATGTTGCGGCCAAGAGAAGAGAAATCGTCTAATTAGCTATATGTTCCTGAGCGCCTGGACTTCTTCTACACTTTCCTATTTGAGAGCACGCCGAGTTCTTGCCTCCACAAGCTGTTAGAGCTGCTCCACTAGCAGCTCCACAAAGAAAAAGAGAATAAAGTTGACCTATTCTACACCACAAAAAATGACTCAATCTTGCCAAGCTCTAGATACCATATTAGAATTTTGTGGTTCTCATGCTAGATCAAATATGTGGAGGAGAGAGACTCACAAAATACAAGAAAAGTTCTTGCTTATTAAGTTGCTCAAAATACAACTAAGCTTCTTGCTCCATAAAATGCCTTCTAGCTCCACCTTTAAATAGGTGAGCTAGTGGACCATAAGTCCATTCACACACACCCCTTTCTCCTCCCCTTTTACATAACCTTAGTCTCTTAATAAATAGGACAAACCAAGTTAATGGTGTTAGGTAGTCTTGTTCATACATAGCTTTGAAAGGGCTCATCCCGATACTTCAGTGATAAGAGGCATTGTAGGCGAACTTGACTAGGTGCAGATAGCTTAGCCACTTATTGGGTTCCCTGCCACAGCATGACCGAAGTATATCTTCGATTGCTTGGTTTACCCTTTCTCATTGACCATTGGTCTCGAGGTGCTAAGCTGTGTTGAGATCCAAGAAAGTTCCTACTGCTTTGAAGAATGCAGTCCAAAATCTTGACGTGAACTTGGGGTCTTGATCACTCACTATTCTCTTGGGTAGGCCATGCAATCTGAAAAGATTTCCTTGAGGAACACTCTGGCCACATCTACTGCAGTGTAGGTTTTTTTTATCAAAATCAGATGGGCAACTTTGGGTAGTCTGTCAACTACCACAAAGATGGAGTTGTAACTTGATTGCACTGAAGGTAGTCCAGTAATAAAATGCATACTGGGACATTCCCACTTCATCTGGGGGATGTCTAATGGATGTAACTTCCCAGGCATTTTTACTCTCTTAGCTTTGACTTTCTAACATATCAGGCATTGACTTACATGATTAAGTACATCCTTTTTTCATCCAGGCTGCCAAAAGAAGCTTTTCTTTACAGACATGTAGGTCTTGATGAAACCTGGATGTCCTGCTATAAGGCTCTCATGGGCTTCATTGAGAATTTGACCCTTAGTTCCCTCACCATTGTTGCGAATACATAGCTGGCTATTGTAATACATAATTCCTTCATCCAGGCTGCTGTACCCCTGAGCTCGGTTCAACTCATGAGGAGTTTTGCTTTCTTGCATAAGTAGGGTAGCAATAGGGCCAAAGAATCTATCTTGCTCTTGCTTCATTAATCAATGGATTTGACACCACTGTGATTGCAAAGCAAGGAGGCTTTTCTACTGAGGGCATCTGCTACCACATTTTCTTTGCCTGGGCGGTACTTGATTTCAAAATCAAATTCCTGCAGGGTCTGCATCCACCTTCTTTGGCGCATGTTGAGATCCTTATGAGTGAAGATGCACTTTAAGCTCTCATCAAAGTGAATCTTTGACCTAGTTGGTAATGTCTCCACAACTTTAGAGCATAGACTACTGAAGGTAGCTCCAGGTTGTGGACAACATAATTTCTCTCATGCGTTTTGAGTTTTCGGGATTTATAGGCCACTGCATGACCTTCCTGCATGAGCGCACCTCCCAGGGCAAAACCACTGGTATCAGTTACTACCTCAAAAGGTAGAGAGAAATTTAGTAACTTTAGAACGGGATTGGTTACCAAGGCGGTCTTCAGCTTATCAAGAACGCTTTGACACCTGGCAGACCATTGAAACGGGGTATTCTTCTTGAGAAGATTAGTCAAGGGGGAAGCTATGAGAGCATACTTAGGTAGAAAAAATCTATACCAACAACCAGTTAATCCCAAGAATCTCTGACTTATTTCACTGTCTTTGGTTCATGCCAATCTATGACTACTTTGACTTTTGCAAAATCTGGAGAAATTCCGTCTTTGGATACCATGAAGTCAAGTATTCAACATGGTCAATAGAGAAAGTGCATTTGCTCATTGGTGTTTTCTTAGAATCTCAAGAACTTTACAAACGTGAGCTTCATGGGGTCAGCTGCATTCTTTGAGTAATCAAAATATCATCAAAGAAAAAAAGAACAAAGTCATCCAAGTATTCTCTGAGAATGTCCTGCACAGGCGATTGAATGTAGCTGGGGCATTTATCAATCCAAACAGCATGATTGTAAATTCATAGTGCCCATAGCGAGTATTGATGGCTGTCTTGGGGATATCATGATCATTAATCCTGATCTGGTACTACCTTGATTTAAGATCTATCTTTGTGAAGATCTGGGCTCCACTTAGCCTATCTAGAAGCTCATCAATTCTGGGGATAGGATACTTATTCTTAATTGTCAGAGTTGATTGAGACCTCTGTAATCCACACAAAGTCTTAGCGTTCCATCCTTCTTTTTTTGAAAGAGAACTAGCGCACCCCAAGGTGAAACACTGGGTCTTACAAACCCTTGTTCTAGCAGCTGCCTAAGCTGTTCCTTGAGTTCAATGGCTTTAGGGACTGGCATTTTGTACGTGTGTTGGGCTATTGGCTGAGCTCCGGGGGTCAATTCTATCACATGATCTACTTCTCGAATCGGAGGCATCTCAGTTAGCTCTGCTGGGAATAAATCATCATACTCACTTAACCATTCTAGTTCTTTAGCTTTTAACTTTGTGTCTACCGGATTCATTTTGACAACATAAATGAGCTGCTTCTTTCTAAGTCCTTTCAGTAATTTAGAAGCTTTTACTAATTGCAGATTTGGGGATCCGAAAACTCTTGTTCCTTGAACTTTGTTTCCATGAAGGTCACGGAAGGAAATGGTTCCATTGTGACAGTGAATGTCAGCTTGATTTTTGTGGAGCCAATACATTCCAAGGATTCTGTCAAAAACTCCCAAAGGTAAGACTCTAAATTGGTAATCAGTTACATTCCCATCTAGATTAAACTGAATACGATCTGTCTCATGGTGAGTGAAAAGAATCTTCCCACTGGCCAATTGAACTTGCATAGGTTTCCTTGATTTCTATTCTAAGACTAGCTTACGCAAGCATCCAGGGGAAATAAATGAGTGAGTACTACCAATCAAAATTTTAAATGGCTTACCCTTATACTCAGCTGGAGTATGGATGACAGAGAATTGATGATTTGGCCCTTGGTTCTGAACTCTCAAAGGGAAGACTCTGAACTGGTAGTCGGTTATATTCCCATCTAGATTAAACTGAATACGATCTGTCTCATAGTGAGTGAAAAGAATCTTCCCATTGGCCAATTCAACTTGCATAGGTTTCCCTGATTTCTATTCTAAGGTTAGCTTACGCAAGCATCTAGGGGAAATACATGAATGAGTACTGCTTGAATCAATCAAAAGCTTGAATGAATGAGTATGGATAACAGAATTGATGATTTGGTCCTTGGTTCTCAATTGCAGCATAAATGTGACCTCTTTCCTCTTTCACTACTTCTGCTATCGTAACTGCTCTGGCTGCTGCAGATTGGGGCAGAACTCTTTCTCTTTGGTAAGCCCAGTTCTGGGAGGTGTTGAAAATACAAGTGAATAGGGTGTGTGCAGGAACAAGCCCTTGGTTAGAGGTTGTAAAAGAGAAGATGTAAATGTGAAAGAACCTGTGAAAAGGTGAGGAGAATCTACTGGGAGAGAATAAAGGGTAGCATGAGAAGATTTAGGAAGTGTGGAGATATTCTGGGAAGTGTGGAGATATTCTGGGAAAAGTGAAGAGGTGGAGAGAATCAGGGAAAAGAGGTGGAGTGAATCATGGAGAAATCAGTGGGATTTGATGCTTGATGTAAACTCTATAAATTGAGACATTGTCCTAATGAGAATTTGCTAGTTTTTGAGTATCTATGCCTACATTAATCTATTTGTTAATTACCCACTAATTACGTCTTAATTATTTACTAATAATCACTTTGTTAATGATGTTGATTCTAGTGTTTGGTCCACCATAGCTCATCACAATGCTCAAATTTCAACATGGTATCAGAGCCATGTCTAGAATCCATCAGATTTATGAGCCCATTATCTAATTGATTAGGATTAGTAGATAATTAAAAAATAATCAAAATTTTAGTTATTTTTCACTTCACCCCCAGCCAGTGGAGGCTCTCATTCATCTTGCACACTCACAATTAGGGCAAGCCCTTCTAGCACATGGTAGCCAACACATTGCTCTTCAAGCCTATCCAAACAAAAGCGCAAACCGTCAAGCGATGAGGGAGAAATCGTAGATTTACTGGGCATCGTTTTTCTGAGTTGTTTTTGACATTATTACTTCCACGGATCAAAGGTCTCTAATTCCTCCTAGACCAAGGTGTTTTCAAGCATGCCCTACAAGGTAGTGAAGACAGAATTCAGTTTCATCAAGTCTACAGTGAGATCCAAGCTCTTCATCAAATCCACAGGTGACTTTGGTAAAACAGAGATTAAGCTTTCAATATTTGGTCAAATCTTGTGTTTCTTGGCTCAATCCTCTACTAGACTCATTGCTATTGATGCCTTTGAAAGCATTTGAGCTCATTTGAAGTCTAAGGCACCAGATCTGGACTCCCCGCATACTCTGTTTTCTGCACACAAAACAGAGCATTAATTTACTAATCAGTGATTAATCAGTGCTAATCACTGTATTTTGGTACAATTGAGGGTTCAAATTAACCATTAGGTATCTGATACAGATCCTTATAACTTCATATTGCAAATCGGAGTTGGTTTGATACTCCAACCATCCCGTACAAATTGGTTACCCTTGATTTAATGTAATTTCTGGGAAAATTATGCTGATAAATTTATGATAATCATCATTTTGCATTTAACCCTTGGTTAATGCCTGTAAATCTCACTCAAAATCAAGATTATTCATAGCCAGAGTTGCATTTGGGAATGTGCATAAGAATGAATGCTATACGCATTATGTACTGGGCACATTGCATCAGTGTAAATATGGGATCAGATGCTGCCCTTGTCCAGAATAAGGCAAGAGGTAAGACCTCCCGCATAAATTTGGGTTTGCATTGCATAATGACACAAGATAAACATCAAAAAACCAAAGGAACTGTCAGCAAATCATTTAAACATGTTGCTCACATGGAGCAAAATGACCTGACGGGACGAGCTCATGGCCCCAGCCATGAAAGAAGAAGAAGATCTCCTTCCAAGAAGAAGATCCACACCAAGAAGATCTAAAGGAAGACATGGACACGAAAAGAGAAGCTGCCCCAAGAAGACTGAAAGAAGAGACGGACGCGTGGAGAGATGCTGCCATGACAAGAAGACTGAAGACAAGAGAAGATGTGAGGCTCCAAAGAGTGAGGAGCCATGTGAAAATCTCTGAGAGAGAGAGAGAGAGACCCCACAACCCAATGTAACCTGCCCCAACAAAGTAAAACCACCTCTGAGCCACCGATGATGTAGGCCACGTGGTAGATGTATGTGAGCACTTTAGTCAAGGTCACAGGCAACTATAGTAAGCCTTGGACACATAGAGAGAGAGAGTGTCAAGGACTATGAGTTTAGGGACCCGAGGCACTGGTCGCAGGCTATCAAGTAAGAGAGAAACTTGGTATAGGGTCCAGGTGTGCTAAGATAACTTGAGGGGAGGTGTGCTAGACACTAGTCGCAGACTATCAAGTAAGGGGAGGCAAACTTGGTATAGGGTCTAGGTGTACTAGGAGTATTAACTTGAGGGGAGGTGTTGAAAATACAAGTGAATAGGGTGTGTGCAGGAACAAGTCCTTGGTTAGAGGCTGTAAAAAAGAAGATGTAAATGTGAAAGAACCTGTGAAAAGGTGAGGAGAATCTACTGGGAGAGAACAAAGGGTAGCATGAGAAGATTTAGGAAGTGTGGAGATATTCTGGGAGATATTCTGGGAAAAGTGAAGAGGTGGAGAGAATCAGGGAAAAGAGGTGGAGTGAATCATGGAGAAATCAGTGGGATTTGGTGGATTCTTTGTGTAGTTTTTGGGCAGATTTCTGAATGCAAGATGTAATGTGTCAATCTCTGTCAATCTACTTGTCAATTTAGTTGTCAATCCGTTTGTCACCAGTGCTGTCATTTAGTTTGTCAAATAGTTTGTCAGAAAGTCTGAAGTTCTTTAAAGTCTATGGAAGATGTGATAAGCAATAAACACACACGTTCTCTATAGTGTGAACCCAACTAAATGAGCTGGCGCTATAACTATGCCAGTCTCTAGAATGGTTGTCACACAGCCTGTCATCCCACTGGCCGCATATCACCCAAGATCTCACCAACCATGCCAGTGGTATAAGCGTGGGGCCTATCCCCCAGGCGGGTCATCAGTGTCCACCGCCTCACTAGACGAGCTCGATATCTCAACATTCATGTCCAGACGGTTGGTGTCACAATGGTTCCTCTATGCTACCCTGTCTATTTCCACTATTTTTAGCTTGGCAAGAGCCATTTTGCTTTGCTCGTTGTAGCCTGTGACGTCAAAATATTCTTCCATGGCTTCCACCCATTTCTCCACCACAACCTTGTCCCCCCAGATTCTCCCCTTCTCCTTTGAAGGGTCCTGGCTGAGTTCTATGAAGGGCCTTGCAAACGTCGGGGTCAAGCTCATCATCTTCTCAAAGAGAGGGTCTAGCTGACGTTCACGGTTTCCTCGTCTCATGATTCTGCCAAAAATGATATATTATGTAAAAAAAATTATATCATCCACGAGATCTTAAGACTTAAGGGATTCGGAAAACAATTTCTTAAACAAGATAAATGATCTTATTGGATATCTATGACATATGTCCCGGTAACAATTTTTTCTTTATCAGTTCGTCCATAAACAATCACTTATACAACAGAGAATTTTTCTTCAAAAAATATTTCTTTATTTATATAAAAGTTGTAATATGAATATAGAGCAGCTCGGCTCCAGAAATCAAAATCTCCTCGGGAGACGCATAAGACGGCGGTACTGGGCCATAGCCATGCGCCCTGATACAAACATTCTCTTACTGCCAAGGAAGTTATTATCTTCTTCTTAGGAATAAAGCGACTAAGGAGTCTGTAGATTTGGCATGAAAGTCTGAAATTTCGAGGTGTTGAATGATATAGAATGACACCATGTACCACTTGCAGCTTCATCAGAATCATGGCCAATAAGAGGTTCTGCCTCAGCATTGCACGCTGGTTGCAAGAGGCATGGACATACTGCCCTGCAAACCACTTATGTTGTCGTCTCTCTGCTGGGTCAGGAAAATATAAATCCTTGAAATGGCCTGCAAGTGTGACTTGACTTGTTCAAGTTGCAACGGAAGAGATAAGATGCTTGAAGACGGAGGCAATCATGTCTTGTGAACTGGGTGAGATCAGGGAACACCAGATAAGTATGGAACTTCCATCTAAAAAAATAATTTCTTTTATTGAAAATTCTTTATTAATGAGACTTGCAGAATGAAAATACATTACGAAAAATACTTTTTTGAGTTTTTTTTTCAATTTCTAATAAGAATTTGTTTATCCTAGTTAACTTTCAACAAAGCTCTGATACGAGCTGTTGTGGGGTCCCTGCCCCCTCCGAGGTATCCTGCCCCCGGCGGGCGGCGTCAGCCTCCCGCAGGGTGGGGCGGGGATCCACACTCGAGGCCTCGCCCGCGGATGTTTGGGACGAGAGGCTAGCCCGGGCGGTCCCTCCGGGGCCCGGAAGACTCCTCTCTCCTGGAAGGCATGGGCGATTTTGCCATGGAAAAAATCTTCTAATGGGAGAATTACTCTAACGAGTCAAAGTCTTAACTAGTTAAACTGATCTGATCGAACCTGAAGTCACATAGTCAGATCAAGAAGAGACTTGCACTTGGTCCATGGAATCATCGCTTTTTTCCTCCTTTACGAGGCACAACCGCTGATCCCCTACCACATAACAAGGTCTTCTCTCAGGATTTAAACTAATTAACCTAACTAATTGTATCTAGTTGTTTCTCAGGAATCCTCTGATCTAGCCTATCCGGCCCATGGGTTAGCCACCCGACCACCACTGTATTGGTGGGATTCCTTTATAAAGATTTGGTTGTGTTTTTACCCGGGTACCAAAGAAAAGAGTTCCCAGGCCCCCTAGCCGACGATTCATACAAAGATTAAGGTAGGCATACCACGTACACACCCAATATGAAATTACCATTTATAACAAATTCGATTGGTTTTAAAACAATCCTTCAATAGAAATCATAATATTTCTGATCATCATTTTTCAAAATTCTGAGTGCATTCTATTACAATAATATCCTCTGGACTCTCCGTTGCAGACCTGCTGGCCAACCAATGAGATCCAGTATCAAAATTTGGTTCCCAAAGATCTTTCCTTTTAGTCCATCCGAAATCTTCCTCGACGTACGTATGGGTGTCCTAGCAACCGCGAGCCCGTGGGTCACCTCGTTAGAACCCTCTAGGATCGTCCTTAGGTGTCCTAGCACTTCACTCAGGGACCGCTTTGTCGGTCCTCGCCCACCGTACTACCGAAAGTGCACCATTTTAACCGTACCAAGGTTGGTCAAGACCTCGGCAGGCTTTGCCACGAGCAACGTCCCTTGATGACTCCCCACCAACTGTTCTAAACAACGAACCTCCTCTTAGAAAAAACATAAGCCAAATGGCTCTAGCGTTCTGGCGTAAAACAGTCCTTTGAATTAAAAAAACAGAGGTTCCAATGCAAGTAAAATTCCAATTTGAGATTGGTTCCAAAAACCCTTTTTCCATAATTCCTAGTTTCATAATGAGGATCCTTGATCTCTCATCAAGGTAATCTACCCATCATTCAGTCTGATTGTTCAACTAGATTCTTGGTGAGTTCGATCAGGAAAAACTAGTTTAATTCAACTAGTCTATTCTTTGTGATGATTAGAATTGGAATTGGTTACTCACGAAGTTTTTACTTGATTCAGATCGAGAGATGGACAAGTAGGTTCACTCTCCATCCCTCTCGTAGTCTAACCAAATTCATTTGGTTTAGTTCTACAAGGATTCCCTTCATATAACCATTTAGTTTTGGGTAAATATCTATTTAGTGATTTTACCGATTAAAATATCCAAGATTTTCCTTCTATCATTAGGTAGAAATATGGTGAAAATTTCATCTTTTGACACCAAAATTTAATTAATTATCATAAAAAAAGTTATTCTTTTTAACTAAATATCATACCTTTTTTTTAATAAACTAGAAATCTCTCTTTTTCTCATTTTAATGAGTGCAATCTAATTATCATGGGAATTTCTCTTTTTATTATCATAAATTAAATCTATTTAAAATTCTTCTTAAAGATTACATAAAAATATCCATTAATTCTATTAAGCTAAAAATTTTACTTTTCTCATTTAAATATTTGAATTCCAATATGGTGGGAATTCTCTTTCATCATTTAAACTTATCTATGCAGAAAGATAGATTTAACTAAATTTTTTCTTAAAATTTAAATAAAAATCTCTATTAATTTCTTTATACTAGGAATTACACTTTTCTCATTTAAATATTTGAATTTCATGATGGTGAAAATTTCTTTTTCATCATTTAAACTTATGTATGCAAAAAGATAAATTTAACTAAATTTTCTCTTAAAATTTAAATAAAAATCTCCATTAATTTCTTTACACTAGGAATTACACTTTTCTCATTTAAATATTTGAATTCCAATATGGTGGAAATTCCTCTTTCATTATTTAAACTTATCTATGCAAAAAGATAAATTAAACTAAATTTTCTCTTAAAGTTTAAATAAAAATCTTCATTAGATTCTTTACACTAGGAATTACACTTTTCTCATTTAAATATTTGAATTCCAAAATGGTGGGAATACCTCTTTCATCATTTAAATTTATCTATGCAAAAAGATAAATTTAACTAAAACTCTTCTTTAATTTTTAAATAAAATATACATTATTTTAGCATCCCAATTTTTCTCTTACTTCATTGGAATACAAGGATTTCCATGGCATAGTGAGATACAAATTTCTAGAGTGGTAAATCAATATTCGGATATTTTTGGATAAATAAATTTCATAAATATCAAAAAAGTATTTTTCAAAAATAGAAAATAAAAATAGATTTTTCAAGGTGCAATTGGAATTATTTAAAAATGATTTAGAAGACAGCCTAAGGGTCAATATTTTTTAAAAATTTTGGATTAAGGTTCCTATGGACCAATAAGGTTAATCCAAGTGTTGGGATAAGACCCTTATTCTTTTGTATTCTCATCTGTGAACTAAACTATGTCGGTATTACTCTAAGATAAGCTTATTTTCTATTATCCTCTAGAAATCCTCTATAAATTGAAGAGATTGGAGCTTCTCTCTCTCTTCAATCTTCCTTGGAATCTTCATCAACATACCAAACCAATTGATTATTTGGGAGCCTCTACTTTGATTAAAGAAACAAGCAATCTACGAGAAGCAATCTACGAGGTAAAGTATGGTTTATGACCTTTTTTTAAAAAAATTTCCAAATGTTTCTCTCTTCTCAACCCCTCTCAAGCTTGAGAAGCAGTTAATTGAATGGCTTTTTCATACAATTAATGTTCTTTAATGAATTGTAGTGATAAAACACATAAATTTTTATTTATGCTTAAATTATAATATTTTTTAAAAAGCATTTCTCTCTCTCCCCCAAAGAATGGTCATTTCTATGACCTATTCTATATTCAAATGAAGCTTCTCATGAAGCAAATCTCTAATCTAAAAGTAATTTCTATGCTTGTCCAATTGAGGTCAAATAAGTGGCTTTTTAATGCTTTTATGCTATTTATTCATGGAAAAATTAGGAATCAAGTCCATAATTGGATATTGATCCAATTAATGGTTATTCTATCATATGATACTACTAAAGTTTATGTTTCTTAAATTATTGAGAATTATCAGTAATAGCAGCAGAGCTATGGCAAATTTTTTAAAAAATTGACACATAAATCATTTTCATAATATGAAAAGAGGACTTCCTATCATATTCTAAGATTAATCATCCTAGATTAATTGAATGATTCTCATTATAATCATAAAAAAATTAAATTTTACGTTTATGCATAAATAGTTAATTATTAAGAAAAAGTGAAATTTCTAGTAATCCATTTTTATGTTAAAAGAGTAATTCCCATGATAATGAAAATCCTTGTATTCCAATGAAGTAAGAGAAAAAATGGGATGCTAAAATAATGTATATTTTATTTAAAAATGAAAGAAGGATTTTAGTTAAATTTATCTTTTTGCATAGATAAATTTAAATGATGAAAGAGGTATTCCCACCATTTTGGAATTCAAATATTTAAATGAGGAAAGTGTAATTCCTAGTGTAAAGAAATTAATGGAGATTTTTTATTTAAATTTTAAGAGAAAATTTAGTTAAATTTATCTTTTTGCATAGATAAGTTTAAATGATGAAAGAGGAATTCCCACTATATTGAAATTCAAATATTTAAATAAGGAAAGTGTAATTTCTAGTGTAAAGGAATTAATGGAGATTTTTTATTTAAATTTGAAGAGAAAATTTAGTTAAATTTATCTTTTTGCATAGATAAGTTTAAATGATGAAAGCGAAATTTCTACCATATTGGAATTCAAATATTTAAATGAGAAAAGTGTAATTCCTAGTGTAAAGAAATTAATGGAGATTTTTATTTAAATTTTAAAATAAAATTTAGTTAAATTTATCTTTTTGCATAGATAAGTTTAAATGATGAAAGAGAAATTTTCACCATATTGGAATTCAAATATTTAAATGAGAAAAGTAAAATTTTTAGCTTAATGGAATTAATGGATATTTTTATGTAATTTTTAAGAAAAAATTTAAATAGATTTAATTTATGATAAAAGAGGAATTCCCATGATAATTAGATTGCACTCATTAAAATGAGAAAAAGAGGAATTTCAAGTTTTAAAAAAAAAAAAGGTATGATATTTAGTTAAAAAGAAGATATTTTTTTAATGATAATGAAGAAAAGATGGATTTGAATTAAATTTTAGTGTCATAAGATAAAATTCCTACCATAATTCTACCTAATGAATTAAGGTTGAGAAATTATGTGATAGAAGAAAAATCTTGGATATTTGAATTGATAAAATCACTAAATGGATATTTTTTCAAAACTTGATGTTTATCTGAAGGGAATCCTTGTAGAACTAAACTAAATGAATTTGGTTAGACTACGAGAGGGACGGATAGTAAACCTACTTGTCTATCTTTTGATCTGAATCAAGTAAAAACTTCGTGACCAATTTCAGTTCTAATCACAAAGAATACAATCAAGTAAAAACTTCATGATGACCAATTCTAGTTCTAATCACAAAGAATAGACTACCAGAACTAAACTAGTTTTTCCTGACCGAACTCACCAAGAATCTAGTTGGACAATCAAACTGAATGATGGGTAGATTACCTTGATGAGAGATCAAGGATCCTCATTATGAAATTGGGAATTATGAAAAAAGAGTTTTTGGAACCAATCTCAAATTGAAATTTTACTTGCATTGGAACCTCTGTTTTTTGCCAGAATGTTGCCAGAATGTTGGAGGAAGCATTTGGCTTATGTTTTTTCCAAGAGGAGGTTTGTTGGAAGAGCTGGCGGGGAGTTGTCAAGGGACGTCTCGTGGCAAAGCCCGCCGAGGTCTTGACCAGCCTCGGCTCGCTGGTCTCGGAGGGACTGCTCAGGCTAGCCTCTCCAGACATCTGCGGGCGAGGCCTCGAGTGTGGATTCCCGCCCCCATGCGGGAGGCTGACGCCGCTTCCGTCTCACCGGCAGGGCACCGCGGAGGGGGCAGGGATCCCACATGGAGTCTCAAATTGTAGTCCATACCTTTAACCTCATGGCATGAAGTTCAACTAGCTAATGGGGCAAAAGTGGATTTCCCATGGGTTTGCAAGAATGTGAACTTGATTCTCACAAGTGATTATACTTGCAAATATGATTTACTTTTCTTGGATATGGGTCCTATTGATATTGTATTGGGTTATGATTTGTTGACAATTCTTGGATTATTCCACATGAATTTACAACAAGGGTATATGAGCTCCATGCATGGAAATGATGAGGTTATATTGACTAGAAATAATTGCCAAGTTTCAAGATGATAAATGCAGCACAACTCAAGAGGGAGCTCAAGCATATGGGATGCATATATGTTTTACATGTTTGCAAGGAAGAAATCAAGGACAAAAAAGAATAAGTTATGCATAAAGATATGAAGGAATTGCTAAAAGAGTATGCAGATGTGTTTCATATGCCAAAGTGTTTGTCTCACCAAAATAGAAGGTGGATCATGGGATAGAGCTTGAGCCGTACACCAAAACCATTCATAAACCACCCTATAGATTATCAAAAAAGTGGAGAAGTATGAAGTGGCGAAACAAGTGCAAGAGCTTTTGGACATAGGATGGGTTACTCCTAGCCAATCACCTTTTACATCACCCGTTCTCTTAGTCAAAGAAAAAGAACGACACTTTTTGCATGTGTGTGGATTATAGGGACTTGAATAAGTCTACAATAAAGAATAGATTTCCTATTCCAAGGATTGATGACTTGCTTGATGAGTTGAGGGTGCATGTTTATTCTCTAAGATTATAGTCATGACTATACTTAGGGCTGATCGGGGAAGTGCACATGTAATTGTAGTTTCACCAATGTCGATTGCGCACGCATACTCATCTTTACACGCCAAAAATGATGAAAATACCTATTTGGGATATTAATAGGAAATTTTTGAATTTGGGTGAAAAATTTTAAAACTAGGGTTTCGTAATCCAAGGAGGGAAATTCAATGGATTGACATTTATGCCATACTCATATTCAAAAAAAGAAGGGAGAGTGTGGATAATGGAGATTAACAATCAAATTAAAATTTAAATTCACATTCAAAATTGAGAATCGAAAATGAGGGAGAATGGAAGTGGTTCCATTCTCCCCATGAAGGTGATGGAAGGTCTTGAGAATGGCACCGCTGCCATTCTTTCTTGAATGTAAGGGAGCATGGCTGTGTCATTCTCCCCTTCAAGGTGATGGGAGGCTTGAGAATATCACCACTGTCATTCTTCAAAGAATGCAAGGAAGAATGGCAGTGGTGCCATTCTCCCCTTCAAGGTGATGGGATGGGAGGCCTTGAGATTGGCAGTGGTACCATTATCCCATTTAAGGTGATGGTGGGAGGCCCTAATAATGGTAGTGGTACCATTCTCCCGTTCAATCAAAATAATGGGATGCCTTGAGAATGGAACCATTGCCATTATTCCTTGAATGTGAGGGAGAATGAAAATGGTTCCATCCCCCCCTTCAAGGTGATGGGAGGCCTTGAGAATGGCACTTGTGCTATTCTTCCTTGAATGTAAGGGAGAATGGAAATGGTGTCATTCTCCCTTTCAAGGTGATGGGATGGAAGGTCTTGAGATGGTAGTGGTGCCATTCTCCCCTTTTAAGGTGATGGGAGGCCATGTGAATGACAGTGGTGCCATTACCCCCTTCAATCAAAATGATGGGATGCTTTGAGAATGGCACCACTCTCTCTTTCTCTCTCTCTCTCTCTCTAACACACACACACACACAGATACACACACTATTCTCTCCACACCTCTCCCTCCCTCTCTCCCTCCCTCCCTCTCTCACTCTCAAATACCTATACACACATACACACACAAACAATTCTCTCTCTCTCTCTCTCTCTCTCTCTCTCTCTCTCTCTCTCTCTCTCTCTAATTACTTTAATTAGTTTAAAATATAATTAGTGTTTAGATTCTAGTTTTTGTTTAATTAGTATTTACAATCCAATTAGTGTTTAGATTCTAGTTTGTGTTTAACTAGTATTTATAATATAATTAGTGTTTGATTAGTTTTATTTAATTTATGCTTAAAATTTAGAGTTATCTAGTTTAAAGTAAGTATATGAAACTTTATTTATGTTTGTATGTATATGTAGGTACATACGTACATACATACATATAAAAAACAATCCGCAAGGAAGTGCACCTATGATTGTAGTTTTGCTAGTGTGTTGATTGTGTGCGCACACCTGCCTTTACATGCCCAAAATGATGAAAACACCAAGAGAGAATCATTTGGGATATTAGATAGACAATGTTGGAATTTGGGAGGGAAAATTTGAAACTAGGGTTTGTGAATCTAAGGAGGGAAATTCAAAAGTCAATGGATAGACATTGGTTCCATACTCATATTCAAAACAAGGAGGGAGAGTGGGGATAATGGGGATTAAAATTCAAATTAAAATTCCCATTTAAAATTGGGAATAAAAAATGGGGGAGAATGGCACTACTACGATTCTCCAAATGCCATGGGGGAGAATGGTAGTGGTGCCATTCTCCCCATGAAGGTGATAATGGGGAGTGGGGATAATGGGGATTGAAATTAAAATTAAAATTCACATTCAAAATTGGGAATAAAAAATTAGAGAGAATGGAACTATTGTTATTCTCTAGACGTCATGGGGAAGAATGGCAGTGGTGCAATTCTCCCCATCAAGGTGATGGGAGCCTTGAAAATGGCGCCATTGCCATTTGTTCTTGAATGTAAGGGAGAATGGCAGTGCTTCAAGGGAGAATGGCAGTGCTTCAAGGGAGAATGGCTTCCATTCTCCCCTTCAAGGTGATGGGAGGTCTAGAGAATCACATCACTGCCATTCTTCCTTAAGAATGGTAGTGGTCCCATTCTCCCTTCAAAGTGATTGAAGTTCCTAAGAATGACACCACTACCATTCTTTCTTGAATGTAAGGGAGAATGGTCGTGGTGCCATTCTCCCCTTCAAGGTGGTGGGATGCCTTGAGAATCTCATTGTTGACATTCTTCCTTGAATGAAAGGGATAATGGAATTGGTCCCATTCTCACCAAGAAGGTGATGGGAGGCCTTGAGAATGGCACCACTACCATTCTTTCTTAAATGTAAGGGAGAATGGCCTTGGTGCCATTCTCCCCTTCAAGGTGGTGGGATGCCTTGAGAATCTCATTGTTGCCATTCTTCCTTGAATGAAAGGTATAATGAAATTGGTCCCATTCTCACCAAGAAGGTGATGGGAGGCCTTGAGAATGGCACTGTTGAGAGATATAATCGCTGTGTTGTGTGTATGTGAGAAAGCACCCTAGAGGTGCAAGATATTGTGGTGAGATAGGAATGCCACATGTAATATTGTATGGTGTGTGAGTGTTGACCAAAAGAGTGGAAAAGGGAGTGCCACATGGATGATGATGTGTAAAGTGGGATACGGCTAGAAAGCCTATATCATTGTATGGTTCACTTGAGATATGCAATAGAGCTATTGTTGAGTGTGCAATCTCTCTCTCTCTCTCTCATGGAGTTCTTAGTGTGGTTTAATCCACCTTAATCTTATGCTTAATCTATGTCCTTCACCATGATCAATCCCATTTCTAGATTGTTAACATGGTATTAGAGTCAAATGGGCTCTTGGTCATGGTGATTATTATGTATATTAGCTTGTTTGTGTGCTTGTTTGATTAAGCATGTTATTATGGTTCATTTTTTAAAAAAAATATGCACACTCTATTATTGTTCTCTATTTTCATTTGAGAGAGGAGTTCAAAGCTGCCCATGAAGCTGAAAATCAAGATTTCAGCATTATGAAGACTATGGAGTCTTCATCAAAAATCAAAGAAGCTGCCCAAGAGAGTTGCAAATGGAGCTTTGCAACAAAGAGAAGATTTGCATTAAGGGAAGATGCAAATGGAGTTGGAGACAGAGATTTCTGTCATCATCAAGAAGCTGCCAACAAGGAGATTTGTGAAGGTATTTTGGTGATTTGTTTTGCCTCATTTCAATTTTGGTTGAGCATGGAATTGCTCATGAGAAGGGTTGCTGATTTGTGGGATGAGAAGATCCTATGGTTCTTTGCATTTGGGCAAAGAGTGTAAGAGGTGCAATGCTTATCTAAGAAGGGACAAGCAGTTATAGGCTTGGAAGAAGTCCATGGTTGAGCACATTGGAAAAAGGGGTGGTGCTCATTGGTTTGCTCAAGAAGGGAAGCAAACTATTGTGGAAGCCATTGAAGGCTTGCTTTGTTGTCATGCACCTAGTGGTTTCTCAAATGGGAGAAACTTGCAGAAAAGCACCCTTGAAGATTTGCATGTAGAGGACAAGCATGCATGTTAGAGCTCAATTTTGGATCTCATAGAGGCCATGTCAATGGCTATGTGGAAAACCTCAACTTGGAGGTTAAGGAGGAAAACTTAATTGCAGCAAGAAGACAGCACACTGGATTACATTTTGCTGCAAAGGTAACTCACAACTCAGTGTTTGCAAGTAGCAGTAGCTGCCCTAGCCTTGCATCCAACTTAGAGAGTGAAAATGAGTACGTGAGTACACTTGCCACCACACAAAGAATGAGTGGTAGAGAAGCAAGTCTATTATGCCTTCTTGAATAGATAATGGAGTATAGTGCCAGAAGCGTTAGTAGCAGCAGTTTGAAAGGCAGCAAGACCAGTAGCATTATCGAGTTGCAGAGAAAACAAGCAGTAGGTGGTGCAAAGAAGAATCTTGAGAGCAATAGTTCGTGAGGAGGTCGATCACCATGGTAGCAGAGATGAGCTCCAACAGAGAAACAGACAGGCAAGCGCATCTTGCAGAGTAGGCAGCCAGCAAAGTGCATCTTACAGTAGCTATGTTAGTGGCAAAGAAGACAGTGGTGGCTGGTACCCATCACATTCAGAGGGAGACACTGCGTAGTAGCAAGAGAGCCATAGTCGAGTAGCGTGAAGAAGCAGGAAGACACTTCACTACAGCAGAGCATCAATAGGAGGTTTCCATTGGTGCAAGGAGTGTAGAGGATGAAGGCAAGGAAATGGCTAGTTGCAAATAAAGAGCTAGATTAGCACACTGGGAATATCTAGCTAGAGAGAAAAGCTTGCAAAGTTTATTGGACAAGGAGTCTGTGTGCTTAACCCGTGAAGAGAAGGGAACGGTTAGCACGTAACAGAACGTGTGGCGTGTAGCAAGAGGAGCAACGGCGGCTGCAACAATGCTGGGGAATGATAGCTGCAACTCTATAGTAGGAACAAGTCACCATAGCAGGAAGAAGACGACCAGAGGTGTCAAGTGGGTCCGGCAGTATATCTGGCACTCAATCAAAAATAAAAAATAATGCAAATTCGGCGCACCTTACACTGATTGCACAATTCAGTTGTTTGTTTTTTGTAAAGATAAGGTCTATTGCTAGCTATAAGGATGTATTCACACACTTACCCAAATTAGAAGAAGTTCACACACACTTGGGTCCGCTGCCCGGCTTTGGCCAAAAAGGCTTTGTAATTTTTTATTTGTTTCACCCAAAAATGATGATGGACAAACGTCCACGAGCATGCGTGCTCAAAACAAAAACTTTGTAATCATCCATGGTATGAGGGTAACCATGCCCGAGCTCACCTAGAAGCTCAAAATGATTGTTGTGATGTGTGCAAGAGCGATGCACGTGTGAGGTGCATGCGCATGGGTTGGTTCCCACCTGAACTTCTACGTTCAAATCGGACTCAGTGGTTCCACTGCTGTGAGCAAGTCGGCTCAAAATGGACTAGGTGTTAAGATGGTAGACACGGGCACACATGTTTGGTTGATGGACACTCCAATGTATCATTGAGGGGGAGTGTTGAGAGGTAGCGATTGCATTTGTGCAATGCTACATTGATATGGGTGATGGATGATGGGTGAGTTGTGGAACACCTCGATTAAGAGGGGGTGTTGAGAGATGTAATCGCGGTGTTGAGAGACGTAATCGCGGTGATGGGTGAGTTGTGGAACACCTCGATTAAGAGGGGGTGTTAAGAGATGTAATCGCGGTGTTGTGTATGTGGGAAAGCACCCTAGAGGTGCAAGATATTGTGGTGAGATAGGAATGCCACATGTAATATTGTATGGTGTGTGAGTGTTGACCAAAAGAGTGGAAAAGGGAGTGCCACATGGATGATGATGCGTAAAGTGGGATAAGGCTAGAAAGCCTATATCATTGTATGGTTCATTGTTGTGATATGCAATAGAAGGGAATAGTGTTGAGTGTGCAATCTCTCTCTCTCTCTCATGGAGTTCTTAGTGTGGTTTAATTCACCTTAATCTTATGCTTAATCTATGTCCTTCACCATGATCAATCCCATTTCTAGATTGTTAACAGGCACCACTACCATTATTCCTTGAATGTAAGGCAGAAAGACAGTGGTGCCATTCTCCCCTTGAAGGTGATGGGAGGCCTTGAGAATCACACCACTGCCATTCTTCCTTAAGAATGGAAGTGGTTCCATTCTCCACTTCAAGGTGATAGGAGATCTTAAGAATAACACCACTGCCATTCTTCCTTGAATGTAAGGAATAATGGCAATGGTGCCATTCTCCCCTTCAATGTGGGGAGAGGGCTTGAGAATGGCACCACTTCCATCCTTCCTTTAATGTAAGGGGCATGGCTTTGGTCCCATTCTCCCCATCAAGGTGATGGTAGTCCTTTAGAATGGCATCACTGCCATTATTCCTTCAATGCAAGGGAGAATGGCGGTAGTGCCAATCTCCCCTTCAAGGTGATGGGAGGCCTTGAGAATGGCACCATTGCCATTATTCAAAGAACCAAGGGACAATGGTAGTCATGCCATGCTCCCATTCAAGGTGATGGGATGGGAGGCCTTGAGAATGGCTCGAGTGCCATTATTCCCTTTAATGTGATGGCAAGCCCTAAGGATGGTAGTGGTGCCATTCTCCACTTCAGTCAGAAATATGGGAGACCCTAAGGATGTGAGTGGTACCATTCTCCACTTAAATCAAAATGATGGGATACCTTGAGAATAGCACTAGTGCCATTATTCCTTGAATGCAAGGGAGAATGCGACTAGTGCCATTCCCCATTTCAAGGTGATGGCAAGCCTTGAGAATGACACCACTCCCATTCTTCCTTGACATAAGGGAGAATTGAAATGGTGCCATTCTCCCTTTCAAGGTGATGGGATGGAAGGCCTTAAGAATGGCAAAGTAGCCATTCTCTCCTTTAAGGTGAGGGGAGGCCCTGATAATGGTAGTGGTGCCATTCTCCCCTTCAATCAAAATAATGAGATGCCCTGAGAATGCCACCATTGCTATTCTTTCTTGAATGTAAGAGAGGCAGTGGTGCAATTCCCCCCTTCAAGATGATGGGATGCCTTAAGAATGGCACCACTACCATTCTTTCTTGAAGGTGACAATTATTCCTTCAATCTAATGGAGAATGACAGAGTGGTGCCATTCTCCCCTTCAAGGTGACGGGAGGCCTTGAGAATGGCACCAACTTCCATTCTTCCTTGAATGCTAGGGAGAATGGCAGTAGTGTCATTCTCCACATGAAGGTGATAGGAGTCCTTGAGAATGGCACCACTGCCATTCTTCCTTGAATATAAGGGATAATTAAAATGGTTCCATTATCCCCATAAAGGTGATTAGAGGCCTTGAGAATCGCACCACTTCCATTGTTCCTTGAATGTAAGGGACAATGACAGTGGTGCCATTATCCCCTTCAAGGTAATGGGAGGCCTTTAGAATGGCATCACTACCATTCTTCAAAGAATGTAAGGGAGAATGGAAGTTGTGCCATTCTCCTCTTACATGTGATGGGTGTAAGGGAGAATGGAAGTTGTGCCATTCTCCTCTTACATGTGATGGGATGGGAGGCCTTGAGAATGGAAGTGGTTCCATTCTCCCCTTCAATTAAAATGATGGGATAGATTGAGAACGGCACCATTGCCATTCTTCCTTGAATGTAAGGGAGAATGGCAGTGGTGCCATTCTCCCCATGAAGGTGATGGGAGGCCTTGATAATGGAACCATTGCCATTATTCCTTGAATGTCACGGAGAATCCCGGTGGTGCCATTCTCTCTTTCAAGGTGATGGGAGCTCTTGAGAATCGCACCATTGCCATTCTTCCTTGAGAATAGCAGTGGCCATTCTCACCTTCAATCAAAATGATGGGATGGCACCATTGCCATGTTTCCTCCCTTGATGAATGTAAGGGAGAATGGCGGTGGTCCCATTATCCCCATGAAGGTGATGGGAGACCTTTAGAGTGGCACCACTGCAATTATTCCCCTAATGTAAGGGGAATGGCAGTGGTTCCATTTTTCCCTTCAAGGTGATGGGATGTCTTGAGAATCGCACAATTTCCATTCTTCCTTGAGAATTTCAGTGGTGCCATTCTCCCCTTCAAGAAGGTGATGGAAGGTCTTAAGAATGGCATAACTTCCATTCTTCCTTGAATGTAAGGGAGAATGGTAGTGGTGCCATTCTCCCCTTCAAGGTGGTGGGAGGCCTTGATAATGGCACCACTATCATTCTTCCATGAATGTGAAAGAGAATGGCAGTGGTCCCATTTTCCCCATGAAGGTGATGGGAGGCCTTAAGAATGACACCACTGCCCTTTCTCCTTGAATGTAAAGGAGAATGGCAGTGGTGCCATTCTCCCCTTTAAGGTGATGGGAGAAAGGCACCACTGCCATTCTTCAAAGAACGTAAGGGAGAATGGAAGTGGTGCCATTCTCCTCTTCCAGGTGATGGGATGGGGGGCCTTGAGAATGGTCATTGTGACATTATTCCCTTTAATGTGATGGGAAACAATGAGGATGGTAGTTCTGCCGTTCTCCACTTCAATCAAAATGATGGGATGCCCTGAGAATGTCACCACTGCCATTCTTCCTTGAATGCAAGGGAGAATGGTAGTGGTGCCATTCCCCCCTTCAATGTGATGAGAGGCCTTGAATGGCACCACTTAACATTATTCCTTGAACATCAAGGAGAATAGAAATGGTGCCATTCTCCCCTTAAAGGTGATGGGATGGAAGGCCTTGACAATGGCAGTGGAGCCATTCTACCCTTTAAGGTGATGGGAGGCCTTGAGAATGGCAGTGGTGCCATTCTCCCCTTCAATCAAAATAATGAGATGCCCTGAGAATGCGACCATTGCCATTATTTCTTCAATGTAATAGAGAAAGGAAGTGGTGCCATTCCTCTCTTTAAGGTGATAGAATGTCTTGAGAATGGTACCACTTCCATTCTTCCTTCTTGAAGGTGATGGGAGAACTTGAGAATGGCACCATTGCCATTCTTCCTTAAGGTAATGGGAGGCCTTGATAATGGGACCATTGCCATTCTTCCTTGAATATAAGGGAGAGTGGTAGTGATTCCAATCAACCCATGAAGTTGATGGGAGTCCTTGAGAATGGCACCACTACCATTATTACTTGAATGTAAGGGAAAATGGCACTGTTGCCATTTTTCCCTTAGAGGTGATGGAAGGCCTTAAGAATGGCACCAGTGCCATTCTTAAAAGATTGTAAGAGAGAATGGTAGTGGTGCCATTCTCCCCTTACATGTGATGGGATAATAGGCCTTGATAATGGAATTGGTGTCATTGGCCCCTTCAATCAAAATGATGGGATTCCTTGAGAATGGCACCACTCCCATTCTTCCTTGAATGTAAGACAGAATGGCAGTGATGCCATTCTCCCCTTCAAGGTTATGGAAGCTTTTGATAATCGCACCACTGTCATTATTCCTTGAGAATGGCACTGGTCCCATTCTCCCCTTCAAGGTGTTGGGAGGTCTTAAGAATCACATCACTTCCATTCTTCCTTGAATGTAAGGGAAATGGGAAATGGTGCCATTCTCCCCTTCAAGGTGGTGGGAGGCATTGAGAATGGCACCACTGCCATTCTTCCTTGAATGTAAGGGAGAATGGCAGTGGTGCCATTGTCCCAATGAAGGTGATGGGAGGCCTTGATAATGAAACCACTGCCATTATTCCTTGAATGTAACAAAGAATTCCAATGGTGTCATTATCCCCTACAAGAGGATGGGAGACCATGAGAATGGCACCACTGTCATTCTTCCTTGATGATGGCAGTGGGGCCAATCTCCTCTTCAAGGTGATGGGAGGTTTTGGGGCACCATTGTTGTTCTTCCTTTAATGTTAGGGAGAATGGCAAGTTGAATTTCTCCCCTTCAAGGTGGTGGGAGGCCTTGAGAATGGCACCACTGTCATTCTTCCTTGAATGTAAGGCAGAATGGTAATGGTCCCATTCTCCCGATGAAGATGATGGAAGGCCTTGAGAATGGCAACTGCCATTATTCTTTGAATGTAAGGGAAAATTGTAGGGGTGCCATTCTTCACTTCAAGGTGATGGAAGGCCATGAGAATGGGACCACTCCAGTTCTTCAAAGAACATAAGAGAGAATGGCAGTGGTGCCTATTATGGCTCGCCCTAACCCCCCTTGAAACACATCCAATAAGAGATCACCTTGGGAACCTTTACTCTCATGTGAGGATCTTTCCAATGGGGCCGAACTCATAACCCTTGAGGTCTTCAATCTCTACAATGACTTGAGAAGAAATTCTACCACGCGTCCCGTGAGTATTGCCACAACGCCGCGTTGCACTATGGGTACTCGTCACTCCTCTCATCTCACTTCACTCACACACACTCACTAGCATGCATTGAGGAGAAAGATTAGCAAGAGCAAGACTCAATTGCACAATGGGGGAGTATCTTGTATTATGAGAGATATTCACTTTTATACATGGCCATAAGTGTTTACACTCACTTAAACTGTGGCCAGTCGGGCACTTTTGGCTCATAAGAGGCCTAATGCTATTAATTTGAGAATTTCTCGTCGTATTTTTAGACTTCTTAGCTGCTTTATTCCTAGAAGAAGAATTACAGCACCATTATCAGGTGGATGAATCGTGTATATCATAGCATGTCTCCATCACAATATCGCCTTTTTATGCGTACGCGATTGAGGCGGTGACTTTTGGAGCCGAGACGTTCTATGTATATATCAAAAACTTTTGATAATAAATGATGTTTTGCAAAAGATTCCAAATTGTTTTTGTGGTTATGAATATTGGTTAATAAAATTATCAGAGTGAATCTTGTTTTCAAGAATTATGATGGAGTATTTATTTATTTAAGAAATAAATCTCAAAAATTAAAGTCATAAATCTCATGACAAAGTTAAGTTAACAAAAATATCATTTTGTTAGAATCATGAGGCGCGGGACCCGTGGTGGTAGGCAACTGGATCCTCTTATCAATGATGGAGTTAGATCCGGACGTTCCTAAAGCCATGCACCGATCCCAACCTAGTCCCTTCAAGGGTGAAGGGGAACAATTAGGAGAAGTAGTGGAAAAATGGATTGAGGTAATGGAAAAGTATTTTGATGTAACCGGTTCGAAAACGAGAAGAGCAAGATGGCTCTTGCTAGATTGAAAATTGTGGAAATGGCAAGGGTCGCATGGAGAAACCATTGCGAGACAAACCGTCTCGATCAAAATACCCAGACCTGGTCAGATCTTAAAGCTTACCTCAGGAAAAGGTTCTGTCCTCCGGGCTTCTTGGAAACCAAAATGAATGAGTTCTTGGAACTGAAGCAGGATAGTCGGACGATTGAAGAATACCAACAGGCATTTGCCCTTCTCCTCAAATATTCTCCACTTTTGGATGAAGAGCAGCTAATGGCTAGATTCATTTGAGGGATGAACGAGCCATTACACTTTAGTGAAAAATGCCAAACCAGTCTCAATGGCAGAAGTTGTCAGAATGGCAAAGTATTTTGCCAAAGCACTTGTTAAGGCCCCGCTGAAGCCTGCATCCTCAAACTTTAAAAGGTCCAAAACCCCAAGAAGTGCTTCAAACTTTCCACCCCCAAAGAGGCAACAAGGCCCTATTCAGAATCAAGATGCTAGGAAGTTCAGAAGTGAAGAAAGACCCTTCCCTCAGAACACTTTCTCAGGAGCCCCACCCCTTTCAAGGATTCAGAGGAATGAGCTTAGAAGTGAGAATAGGTGTTTTGGGTGTCAGGGTTTCGAATCACAAGCTTAAAGACTACCCGACTCCCACCATGTCAAGAGGACAGGGAAGTCAAGGACCGAGAGTGCAGAGACCAGCCCCTTCGTATCAGTTAAATCAGGGTCCGTAAATCAGGGTCCGTCTCACCAAACTCAGGGCAATCCCACGACGAGGACTCCAGCTCAACCATTTGCCTCTATTAAGAGTAATCTCAAAACTTCCTCCCAGAACTAGGGTAACCAAAGAGAAAGAGTTCTGCCCCAATCTGCAGCAGCCAGAGTAGTTACAATAGCAAAAGTAGTGGAAGAGGAAAGAGGTCATATTTATGCCGCGATTGAAAACCAAGGGCCAAATCGTCAATTCATTGTCATCCATGCTCCAGCTAAGTATAAGGGTAAGCCATTTAAGCTTTTGATTGATTCAGGTAGTGTACTCATTCATTTATTTTCCCATGATGCTTGCGTAAGCTAGTCTTAGAACAGAAATCAGGGAAACCTTATCATGCAAGTTGAACTCGCCAGTGGGAAGATTCTTTTCACTCACCATGAGACAGATTCTATTCAGTTTAATCTAGATGAAAATGTAACTGACTGCCAGTTCAGAGTGTTACCTTTGGGAGTTTTTCAAGGAATCCTTGGAATGGATTAGCTCCACAAAAATTAAGCTGACATTCACTGTCACAATCGAACCATTTCCTTTCGTGACTTTCACGAGAAGAAAGTTCAAGGAACCAAAATTTTCGGATCCCCAAATCTGCAATTAGTAAAAGCTTCTAGGTTACTGAAAGGACTTAGAAAGAAGCAGCTCATTTATGTTGTCAAAATGAATCCGATAGCCACAAAGTTAAAGGCTAAAGAACTAGCATGGTTAAGTGAGTATGATGATTTATTCCCAGCAGAGTTAATTGAGATGCCTCTGATTCGGGAAGTAGATCATGAGATAAAATTGACCCCCGAAGCTTACCCAACTAGTAGCCCAGCACACGTACAAAATGCCAATCCCTGAAGGCATTGAACTCAAGAAATAGCTTAGACAACTCTTAAAACAAGGGTTTGTAAGACCTAGTGTTTCACCTTAGGGAGCGCCAGTTCTCTTTCAGAAAAAGAAGGATGGAACGTTAAGACTGTGTGGATTACAAAGGTCTCAATGATCACCTGTTAGTTAAGAATAAGTATCCTATCCCCAAAATTGATGAGCTTCTGGACAGGATAAATGGAGCCCAGATCTTCATAAAGATGGATCTCAAATCAGGGTATTACCAGATTAGGATGAATGATCAAGATATCCCGAGAAGACAGCCATCAATACTCGCTATGGGCACTATGAATTTACTCTCATGTTGTTTGGATTTACAAATGCCCCAGCTACATTCAATCGCCTAATGCACGACATTCTTAGAGAATACTTGGATAATTTTGTTCTTGTTTTCTTTGATGATATTGTGATTTACTCAAAGAATGCAGCTGACCATGAAGCTCACGTCCGTAAAGTTCTTGAGATTCTAAGGAAGCACCAACTCTTTGCAAAAAAGAGCAAATGCACTTTCTCTGTCGAGAGCAGGTTGAATACTTGGGCTTTTTGGTATCCAAAGACGGAATTTCTCCACATTCCGCAAAAGTGCAAGCAGTCATAGATTGGCCTGAGCTAAAGACAGTGAAAGAAGTCAGGGGATTCTTGGGATAACTGGTTGGTATAGAATTTTTATACCTGAAGACCACCTTGGTAACCAATCCCATTCTGAAGTTGCCAAATTTCTCTCTACCCTTTGAGGTAGTAACCGATGCCAGTGGTTTTGCCCTGGGAGGTGCGCTCATGCAGAAGGTCATGCGGTGGCCTATGAATCCCAAAAACTTAGAACGCATGAGAGAAATTATGTTGTCCATGACCTCAAGCTAATTTCAGTAGTCTATGCCCTAAAGTTGTGGATCATTTCCTACTGGGTCAAAGATTCACTTTGATGACAGATCATCAGAGCTTAAAGTGGATCTTCACTTAGAAAGGAATTTAATTTTGAAATCAAGGACTGCCCAAGCAAAGGAAATGTGGTAGCAGATGCCCTCAGGAGAAAAGCCTCCTTGCAATCACAATGGTGTCAAATCCATTGATTAATGAAGAAAGAGAGAAGATCATGCAGAATAGATTCTTTGGCCCTATTGCTACCCTACTTATGCAAGAAAGCAAAACTCCTCAGGAGTTGAACCGAGCTCAAGGGTACATCCTAGATGAAGGAATTATGAATTATAATAGCAGGCTATGCATTCCCAATGATGAGGGAACTAAGGGTCAAATTCTGAATGAAGCCCATGATAGCCTTATAGGCAGGACATCCCGGTTTCATCAAGACCTACATGTCTGTAAAGAAAAGCTTCTTTTGGCCTGGACTAAAAAAGGATGTACTTAATCATGTACGTCAATGCCTGATATGTCAGAAAGTCAAAGTCGAGAGAGTAAAAATGCCTGGGAAGTTATATCCATTAGACATCCCCTAGATGAAGTGGGAATGTATCGGTATGGATTTTATTACTGGACTACCTTCAGTGCAATCAGGTTACAACTCAATCTTCATGGTAGTTGACAGACGAACCAAAGTTGCCCATCTGATTCCAGTAAAATGTGGCCAGAGTGTTCCTCAAGGAAATCTTCAGATTGCATGGCCTACCCCAAGAGAATAGTAAGTGATCGAGATCCCAAATTCACATCAAGATGTTGGACTACATTCTTCGAAGCAATAGGAACTTTCTTGGATCTCAGCGCAGCTTACCACCCGGAGACCGATGGTCAAACAGAAAGGTGAACCAAGTAATCAAAGATATACTTTGGTCATGCTGTGGGCAGGGAACCCAAGAAGTGGCTAAGCTATTTGCACCTAGTCAAATTTGCCTACAATGCTTCTTATCACCGAAGTATATCGGGATGAGCCATTTCAAAGCTCTGTATGGACAAGAGTGCCTAACACCATTAACTTGGTCCGACCCATTGATTAGGGTCGAGATGTCCAGACAGATGCTTGAAGACATGGAGCAGTAGGATGCAGTCATTCCGCAAGGATATAAAAGCTGCCCAGGATAGACAGAAACAGTATGAAGATAAGAAGAGGTCATGCAGAAAATTCAAAGAAGTAGATATGGTCTTTATTCGAGTACGCCGCCCCAAAAGAAGTTATCTATCTCTTGGGAAGTACAAGAAGTTATCCCCTAGATACTGTGGCCCATATGTGATTACAAAAAAAGTAGGTGACTTAGCCTATGAACTTCTTCTGCCTCCTCATCTCAAAATACATAATGTATTTCATGTCAGCCTACTTAAGAAGTATGTACCAAGCTCGAATCATGTGCTTAATGTGATGAACTCTTAACGTCTTCAACAACCCAAGGGAAGATGGAACTCCAACCTGAAGAAATCCTTGATGTTCGAGACAAGGTTCTCAGGAACACAATTCTGAGAGAATTATTAGTCAAATGGAAGTTCTATCCTTTTGAAGACGCCACCTGGGAAATAAGCCAACTTGATGCGAGATTACCCCCAGTTTGCGAGATGAGGACATTTCGCTTTTTTTAAGTGGGAGAGGATGTAAGATTCCTTCCCAACCCCTCAAGATGTCTACTTTCTTCCCCTGTAATCAAACTGCTTTTCAAAATAATAAAAGATCTTGTTTCTACCTGTTTTAGCCTAGAGATAGAAAATATTCTAGAGAGAGGTAATTCAGTTTTTAGATATCTTTGAATGGAAAAATATCCCTTCTTATTAAAATAAATTCCCCCGAAACAGAAGTTTAAAAAGAAATTCCTAAGGTGCATTAGAAATAAATTATAATGTGCATAAAAGACCACAGCCTAAGGGGCCCTGTTTTTCTGAAAATTTTGGATTAAGGTCCAAACAAAGGTTTGACAAGCCAATGAGATTAATCCAGATGTAGGGAGGAGATGAATTGAAGAATAAAAGAAAACCCCCCCAAAAATGAGTAAATGCTCTTATAAGATGAAGAGTGGACTAAGGGCGAAAGAAAAGAATTAAAAAACTGAATTTTGACACCTTAGTGTGGGGATCTCCCCTCATGAAGTAGGTGCCTTTTTCTCATAATTATCCCCAATTTTTAATCAATAAAATGAGATATTTTTATCTCCTCTCGCCTGTTTCAAATCTAGATCCAAAAAGTAAGCTGAACTAATCCAAAAATGGTCAAAAATTGACCAAACTGATCTGTAAAATTCTAAAATCACTTTGCTTGATAAGAGGCTCACTTTTTCCTATAAATAGAAGCCTCTCTCTTTTGTAAAAGCTTAATGTTGTTTATGCACTATTACTCTACTCATGTCCTGAGCCATCTACATTGAATTTTTTAATAATTCAATTGTTTTTGGCCTAATCCTCTCCAAAGTGAATTGGTGGCCACTATTGCTTCAAACAAGAGTAGAACCCTGAATCCCTCAAGCCAAAGGAGAGCTTACAAGCTCCATGTAAGCTAGTTTTCTTACTTGTTTACGAATTTTACTGAAAAATCTATGATTTTCTTGATTTTTATGTTTTGCAAATGATTGAACTAAATTCAAATGCTATGCATTTGATGAAAAGGCCATTCCCTTCTCTTCTTTACATTCTAACCTTTCTTAATCTTGAAAAGATTAACTAAGTGATTAATTAAACTCTTTTTATTGTTTACTCTCTTGAATTTAGAAACTTGTGTAGATTAGAATTCTATAATTCTAGATTGGGTTAATTAAGTTAAGTGAAGAAAGATAAAAATGAGAAATGGTCAGCCATACAAAGGAGGTTATGGCAAAATTTTCTAGAATTTTGTGAAAAAGAAAGTTTGTTTTTATATTATTCCAAAAGAGCAATTCCCACCATTTTTGCATCTAAAAGAAATATTCTAATTACTCAATGTACATATTCACCTATGAATATGCATGGATATCATTGATATTAATTATAAAATTTGATTTCTATGCATATAAAGATGCATAGAAATCAAATTCACCTATGAATATGCATGGATATCATTGATATTATTATAAAATTTGATTTCTATGCATATAAAGATGCATAAAATTTTTTTTAATTATAAAAGTGTTATCGTTGTTAAATTTGATTTCTATGCATAGAAAGATGCATAAAGGAATTTTTTTTAAAATTATAAAAGTGTTATTCTTATTAAATTTGATTTCTAGGCATAGAAAGAAGCATAAAGGAATTTTTTATTACAAAAGTGTTATTCTTATTAAAATTGATTTTTATGCATGGAAAGATGCATAAAGGAAATTTTTTTATTACAAAAGTGTTATTCTTATTAAATTTGATTTTTATGCATAGAAAGATGCATAAAGGATTTTTTTTTTATAAAAGCATTATTCTTATAAAAATTAATTTTTATGCATAAATAGATGCATAAAGAAATTCTTTTTATTTTAAAAGTGTTATTCCTAATAAATTTGATTTTATGCATAAATAGATGCATAAAAAGATCTTTTTAATAAAAATGTTATTCCCAATGAAGTTGATTTTTATGCATAAAGACTTTTTATATCAAAATTAGAATTCTCTTAAATTCTATGCTTAAATTCTATGAGTATTTGATAAATGAATAATTAAATACTCTAAGAGAGAAATTTCTATCGTTTTATATTCACACAGATTGTAAAAAGAAAATTCAAGAAATCTATCGAGATCAAAATATTCACATAAATGATTAATTTATTCTTCATTGAAATCCTAACTAATTTAGGAATCAGTTAAGTGAATATTCAAAGAAAGAAATTCAATAAAATAGTAACTAAATTATTAAACCTTTTTGAGAAAGATAGTTTAGGAAAAATCTTATTCGACTCGAACCTTGAATCAGACTATGACCAAGACCAAACTCTTTTGTCAGTTTTGAGGAAAGAAGGTGTGACCAGTTTTGAAAAATATACTAATACACTCAAAACTCCCGTCAAATCTGAAACTAAGTTTGAGACTCTTCGAATTGATCTGTGGATCAAGGTTATAGAATTTGAGGAATTTTGGTATGAAGTTCAGAATTCCGATCAAGAAGTTTTGGGGATACTGATTCAAGAAATACTCCTTGTATTCAAAAGAAAATCAAATTGAAAACTTGCTTAGAAACCTTATTTTTTTAATTAAAGGACTGTCTTATGCCAGAATGCTAGAGGGAGCATTTGGTACATGTTTTTCTAAGGGAAGTTTGGTTGCAACAGCTGGCGGGGTGTGTTAAAGGATAGCTCACGCGACAAAGCCTGCCAAGGTCTTGACCAGCCTTGGTATGGTTGAAAAATGGTGCGCTTTTGGTACGATGGGCGAGGGTCGACGAAGCGGTCCCTGAGTGAAGTGCCAGGATACCTAAGGAGGATCCTAGAGGGTTCTGACCAGGAGATGCATGGGTACGCGGTGCCTATGACACCCATGCGTACGTCATGGAAGATATGTATGATGGACGAAATGATTATTGTAATCTGTACTGGATCTCATTGGCCAGTTGGTCTCAACACGAAGAGTCCAAAGTGCTACTGTTTTTTGAAAAACAAGGGACTCGATGAAATTTTTGAGTTATGACATCAGTAAAACCAATAACTATTTGTCAATGGATTATTTTATATGTTAAAGTTTTAAAGAGAAGTGTGTGCGTATCTATATTTGAAAGCAAAAGTTAAGAAAGGCATTCAATTATGGGTGGGTGAGTAATTGTCTGGTTCTACCGAACCCATGGGCCGAACGAGGTTAGGCTGGAATCAATGGAGTTTTAATAATTAAATGGAAATAATAGGAATACGCTTAGAATTCAAGTAGTTAAATAAAAACCTGAAGAATTTCTCAAATGAGTAGATCAATGGCTGTGCTTGACTTGGGTTAGGAAAAAAGCATTGATTTTCTCAAATGATTAGATCAACGGATGTGCCTGATTTTAGTTAGGAAAAAAGCGTTAATTTCTTCAAACTAAGTCAGTTATAGTTTTCCTTCTACTATCAAGTTTAATCAGGTGAAGGATAGTTTAGTCTCTTGATCCCGTTAAAAAATTCGTTAAGAAAATAAAAAAGATAGAATTGTCCCCGTTTTTCGGGCAAGGGAAATTTTTTCGATTTCGGTTTCGGAATGACCACCACATTAGTCTTGTGTCCGGACATTCGAGGGCGAGGCCCCGAGTGGGAAACCCTGCCCCGCGCAAGAGGAAGCTACTTCCGCTTCTAGCAATTAGGAATCCGGTGCATGGAGGGGGCAGAGAGGTCTCACAGCAGGTATCAGAGCACTATTGTAAACTTAGAAAACAACAGCAAAAATTACCTAAAATTTTAAAGCAAATCTGGGAAATAATGTTTTCACTTGTTAAGATTATGTTTGAAATGAACTTCATAAATTGAAAACTCATAAATTGAATTGGAGTTTTAGATGGATACCGCAAATCTGTCTAGCATTCTTGGACTCTCCCAGAGTCAGGATATGATCGCCTTTGCCTTCGAAAATCTCATCAACTCCACGAGACAACCCAAGGAAGAAGCAGCGTGAGACTCGCTCGTCACTTTGAGGATCTATACTTCCCTGATCTAGTAGAGTGACATCAGCATATGTGGTTCTCTGGAGGGCGAAGTATTTGCGTCAATACCAATCAACGATAGAGACTCAGACAAAATATCTCGCTAGCCATGATCTTGATAAGGCTAGGAGTTGTTCATTATGTACAACTCTATAATCACTCACCCCAAAATTTTAGAATTGCTTACCATATTTTTAGACTTCTTAGCCGCTTTATTCCTAGGAGAAGAATTACAGCACCATTATCAGTGATGAATCGAGTATATCATAGCATGTCTCCATCACAATATCGCCTTTTTATGCGATTGAGGCGGTGACTTTTGGAGCTGGGATGCTCTATGTATATATCAGAAACTTTTGATAATAAATGATGTTTTGTAAAAGATTCTAAATTATTTTCATGGTTGTGAATATTGGTTAGTAAAATTATGAGAGTGAATCTTGTTTTCAAGAATTATGATGGAATATTTATTTAATTAAGAAATAAATCTCAAAACTTAAATAGTCATAAATCTGATGACAAAGTTAAGTTGACAAAAATATCCTTTTGTCAAAATCATGAGGCGCGCGACCCGTGTGGTAGGCAGTCGGATCCTCTTACCGATGATAAAGAGTTAGATCCGGATGTTCTTTAAGCCCTGCATCGATCCCAACCTGGTCCCTTCAAGGGTGAAGGGAAACAGTTAGGAGAAGTAGTGGAAAAATGGATCAAGGCAATGGAAGAGTATTTTGATGTAACTGGTTCTAACGAGAAGAGAAAGATGGCTCTCCCAGATTTAAAATTGTGGAAACGGCCAGGGTTGCATCGAGGAACCATTGTGAGACAAACCGTCTCGACTAAAATACACAGACCTAGTCAGATCTTAAAGCTTACCTCAGGAAGAGGTTCTGTCCTCTGGGCTTCCTGGAATGAGTTCTTGGAACTGAAGCAGCATAGCCGGACGATTGAAGAATACCATCAGGCATTTTCTCTTCTCCTCATTCTCCACTTTTGGATGAAGAGCAACTGATGTGGCTAGATTCATTCGAGGGATGAACGAGCCATTGGACACTTTAGTGAAAAATGCCAAACCAGTCTCAATGGTGACAGAAGCTGTCAGAATGGCAAAGTACTTTACTAAAGCACTTGTTGTTAAGGTCTCGCCGAAGCCTGCACCCTAAAACTTTAAAAGGTTCCAAACCTCGGGAAGTGCTTCAAACTTTCCACCCCCAAAGAGGCAGCAAGGCCCTATTCAGAATCAAGATGCTGGGAAGTTCAGAAGTGAAGGAAGACCCTTCCCTCTCAGAACACTTTCTCAGGAGCCCCACCTCTTTCAAGGATTCAGAGGGATGAGCTTAGAAGTGAGAATAGGTGTTTTGGGTGTCAGAACACTTTCTCAGGAGCCCCACCTCTTTCAAAGATTCAGAGAGATGAGCTTAGAAGTGAGAACAGGTGTTTTGGGTGTCAGGGTTTTGGTCACCAGCTTAAAGACTGCCCGACTCCTGCTATGTCAAGAGGAAAGGGAAGTCAAGGACCGAGAGTGTAGAGACCAGCCCCTTTGTATCAGCCAACAAATCAGGGTCCGTCTCGCCAAAATCAAGGCAATCCCATGAGGACTCCAGCTCAACCATCTGCCTCTGGGCAGCAGCGAGAGTAATTACGATAGCAGAAGTAGTGGAAGAGGAAAGAGGTCATATTTATGCCGCGATTGAAAACCAAGGGCCAAATCATCAATTCTCTGTCCATCCATGCTCCAGCTGAGTATAAGGGTAAGCCATTTAAGCTTTTGATTGATTCAGGTAGTACTCATTCATTTATTTCCCCAAGATGCTTGCGTAAGCTAGTCTTAGAACACAAATCAGGGAAACCTACCTATGCAAGTTGAATTGGCCAGTGGGAAGATTCTTTTCACTTACCATGAGACATATCATATTCAGCTTAATCTAGATGGGAATGTAATTGACTGCCAGCTCAGATTCTTACCTTTGGGAGTTTTTGATGGAATCCTTGGAATGGATTGGCTCCACAAAAATCAAGCTGACATTCACTGTCACAATCGAACCATTTCCTTCCGTGACCTTCATGGAAACAAAGTTCAAGGAACTGGAATTTTTGGATCCCAAGATCTGCAATTAGTATAAGCTTCTAGGTTATTGAAAGGACTTAGAAAGAAGTAGCTCATTTATAATGTCAAAATGAATCTAGTAGACACAAAGTTAAGGGCTAAAGAACGAGAATGGTTAAGTGAGTATGATGATTTATTCCCAGCAAAGCTAAATGAGATGCCTCCGATTCTGGAAGTAGATCATGACATAAAATTAACCCCCAGAGCTCAGCCAAGTAGCCCAGCGCATGTACAAAATGCCAGTCCCTAAAGCCATTGAACTCAAGGAACAGTTTAGATAGCTGTTAGAACAAGGGTTTGTAAGACCCAATGTTTCACCTTGGGGAGCGCCAATTCTCTTTCAGAAAAAGAAGGATGGAACGTTAAGACTCTGTGTGGATTACAAAGGTCTCAATCAGCTGCTGATAGTTAAGAATAAGTATCCTATCCCTAGAATTGATGAGATTCTTGATAGGCTAAATGGAGCCCAGATCTTCACAAATATAGATCTCAAATCAGGGTATTACCAGATCAGGATTAATGATCAAGATATCCCGAAGACAACCAATCAATACTCGCTATGGGCACTATGAATTTACTGTCATGCTGTTTGGATTGACAAATGCCCCAGCTACATTCAATCTCCTAATGCAAGATATTCTCAGAGAATACTTGGATGATTTTGTGCTTGTTTTCTTTGATGATATTCTGATTTACTCAAAGAATGCAGCTAACCATGAAGCTCACGTCCGTAAAGTTCTCGAGATTTTAAGGAAGCACCAACTCTTTGCAACAAAGAGCAAATGCACTTTCTCTATCGACCAGGTTGAATACTTGGGCTTTCTTCAAAAGTCCAAGCAGTCATAGATTGGCCTGAACCAAAGACAATGAAAGAAGTCAGGGGATTCTTGGGATTAACTGGTTGGTATCGAATTTTTATACCTAAGTATGCTCTCATAGCTTCCCCCCTGACTAATCTTCTAAAGAATAATACCCCGTTTCGATGGTCTGCCAGGTGTCACAGCACTTTTGGTAAGCTGAAGACTGCCTTGGTAACCAATCCCGTTGTGAGGTTGCCAAATTTCTCTTAACCTTTGAGGTAGTAACTGATGCCAGTGGTTTTGCCCTAGGAGGTGCGCTCATGCATGAAGGTCATGCTGTAGCATAGAAATCAAATTAAATAAGAATAACACTTTTATAATAAACATTTTCCTTTATGCATCTTTCTATGCATAGAAATTAAATTTAATAATAACAACACTTTTATAATAAAAAAATCATTTATAAATCTTTCTATGCATAAAAATCAAATTTTATAATTAATATCAATGATATCCATGCATATTCATAGGTGAATATGTACATGGAGTAATTAGAATATTTTTTTTATATGCAAAAATGGTGGGAAGTAATCTTTTGGAATAACAAAAAAATAAACTTTCTTTTTCACAAAACTCTGAAAAAATTTACCATAACCTCCTTTGTATGGCTGACCATTTCTCATTTTTATCTTTCTTCACTTAACTTAATTAACCCAATTTAGAATTATAGAACTCTAATCTATACAATTTTCTAAATTCAAGAGAGTAAACAATAAGAAGAGTTTAATTAATCACTTAGTTAATCTTTCTAGGATTAAGAAAGGTTAGAATGTAAAGAAGAGAAGGGGGTGGCCTTTTCATCGATTGCATAGCATTTGAATTTAATTCAATCATTTGCAAAACATAAAAATCAAGAAAACCATAGATTTTTCATTAAACTTTGTAGTAAAACAAGTAAGAAAATTAGCTTACATGGAGCTTGTAAGCTCTCCTTTGGCTTGAGGGATTGAGGGTTCTACTCTTGTTTGAAGCAATAGTGGGCACCAATTCACTTTGGAGAGGATTAGGCAAAAAACAATTGAATTATTAAAAAATTCAATGTAGATGGCTCCGGACAGGAGTAGAGTAATAGTTCATAAACACCATTAAGCTTTTACAAAAGGGGGAGGCTTCTATTTATAGGAAAAAGTGAGCCTCTAACCAAGCAAACTGATTCTAAAATTTTACAGATCAATTTGGTCAATTTCTGACCATTTTTGGGTCAGTTCAGCTTACTTTTTAGATCTAGATTTGAAATAGGAGAGAGGAGAGATAAAAATATCTCATTTTATTGATTGAAAATTGGGGATAATGATGAGAAAAAGGTGCCAACTTCATGAGGGGAGTTCCCCACACTGAGGTGTAAAAATTCAGTTTTTTAATTCCTTTCTTTGGTCCTTAGTCCACTCTTCATCTTATGTGAGCATTTGGGCGGTTTTTCTTTTATTCTTCAATTTATCTCCTCTTCCCTACATTTGGATTAATATCATTGGCCTGTCAAACCTTTGTTTCGACCTTAATCCAAAATTTTCTGAAAAGAGGGGCCCTTAGGCTAAGGTCTTTTGTGCACATTATAATTTATTTCTAATGCACCTTAGGAATTTCTTTTTAAACTTCTATTTCGGGGGAATTTATTTTAATAAGAAGGGATATTTTTCCTTAAAAAGAAATATCTATAGATATTTCTTTTTAAACTTCTGTTTCGGAAGAATTTATTTTAATAAGAAGGAATATTTTTCCATCCAAAGATATCTAAAAACTGAATTACCTCTCTCTAGAATATTTTCTCTCTCTAGGCCAAAACAGGTAGAAACAAGATCTTTTATTATTCTGAAAAGTAGATTGATTATAGGGGAAGAAACTAGACATCTTGAGGGTATGGGGAGGAATCTTACATCCTCTCCCACTTGAACAAGATCTTTTATTATTCTGAAAAGTAGATTGATTATAGGGGAAGAAACTAGACATCTTGAGGGTATGGGGAGGAATCTTACATCCTCTCCCACTTGAAAAACGTGAGATGTCCTCATCTCGCAAACTAGGGGTAATCTCGCATCAGTTCGGCTTATTTCTCCCAGGTGGCATCTTCAAAAGGATAGAACTTCCGTTTGACTAATAATTCTCTCAGAATTCTGTTCCTGAGAACCTTCTCTAAAACATCAAGGATTTCTTTAGGTTGGAGTTCCATCTACTGTTGGGTTGAAGACGTTAAGAGTTCATGAGGTAGAAGAAGTTCATAGGCTAAGTCACCTACTTTCTTTGTAATCAGATATGGCCCACAGTATCTGGGGGATAACTTCTTGTACTTACCAAGAGATAGAGAACTTCTTTTGGGGCATATTCGAATAAAGACCATATCTGCTTCTTCTAATTTTCCGCCTGACCTCTTCTTATCTGCATATTGCTTCTATCTATCCTGGGTAGCTTTTATATCCTTCCGGATTGACTGCATCTGCTGCTCCATGTCGTCAAGCATCTGTCTGGACATCTCGACCCTAATCAATGGGTCAGACCAAGTTAATGGTGTTAGGAAGTCTTGTCCATATAGAACTTTGAAAGGACTCATCTCGATACTTCGGTGATAAGAAGCATTGTAGGCAAATTCGACTAGGTGGAGATAGCTTAGCCACTTCTTAGGTTCCCTACCCACAGCGTGACCGAAGTATATCTTCGATTACTTTGTTCACCCTTTCTGTTTGACCATCGATCTTTGGGTGATAAGCTGTGCTGAGATCTAAGAAAGTTCCTACTGCTTCGAAGAATGCAGTCCGGAATCTTGACGTGAATTTGGGATCTCGATCACTTACTATTCTCCTGGGTAGGCCATGCAATCTGAAGATTTCCTTGAGGAACACTCTGGCCACATCCACTGTAGTGTAGGTTTCTTTTACTCGAATCAGATGGGCAATTTTGGTTCGTCTGTCAATTTTGGTTCGTCTGTCAACTACCACAAAGATGGAGTTGTAACCTGATTGCACTGAAGGTAGTCCAGTAATAAAATCCGTACTGATATATTCCCACTTCATCTGGGGGATTTCTAATGGATGTAACTTCCCAGACATTTTTACTCTCTCGGCTTTGACTTTCTGACATATCACGCATTGACGTACATGATTAAGTACATCCTTTTTTAGTCCAGGCCAAAAGAAGCTTTTCTTTACAGACATGTAGGTCTTGATGAAACATGGATGTCCTGCTATAAGGCTATCATGGGCTTCATTCAGAATTTGACCCTTAGTTCCCTCATCATTGGGAATGCATAGCCTGCTATTATAATACATAATTCCTTCATCCAGGCTATACCCTTGAACTCGGTTCAACTCTTGAGGAGTTTTGCTTTCCTGCATAAGTATGGTAGCAATAGGGCCAAAGAATCTATCCTTCATGATCTTCTCTTGCTTCATTAATCAATGGATTTGACACCACTTTGATTGCAAGCAAGGAGGCTTTTCTACTGAGGGCATCTGCTACCACATTTTCTTCCCCTGGGCAGTACTTGATTTCAAAATCAAATTCCTGCAGGGTCTGCATCCACCTTCTTTGGCGCATGTTGAGATCCTTCTGAGTGAAGATCCACTTTAAGCTCTGATGATCTGTCATCAAAGTGAATCTTTGACCCAGTAGGTAATGTCTCCACAACTTTAGGGCATAGACTACTGAAAGTAGCTCCAGGTCGTGGGACAGCATAATTCCTCTCATGCATTCTGAGTTTTCGGGATTCATAGGCCACTGCATGACCTTCGTGCATGAGCGCACCTCCCAGGGCAAAACCACTCCCATCAGTTATATTACTACCTCAGAGGGTAGAGAGAAATTTGGCAGCTTCAGAACGGGATTGGTTACCAAGGCGGTCTTCAGCTTATCAAAAGCACTCTAACGCCTGGAAGACCATTGAAACAAGGTATTCTTCTTGAGAAGATTAGTCAAGGGGAAGCTATGAGAGCATACTTAGGTATAAAAATTCTATACCAACCAGTTAATACCAAGAATCCCTTGACTTCTTTCATTGTCTTTGGTTTAGGCTAATCTATGACTATTTGGACTTTTGCGGAATCTAGAGAAATTCCGTCTTTGGATACCAGAAAGCCCAAGTATTCAACTTGGTCGATAGAGAAAGTGCATTTGCCCTTTTTTGAAAAGAGTTGGTGCTTCCTTAGAATCTCGAGAGGTGAGCTTCATGGTCAGCTGCATTCTTTGAGTAAATCAGAATATCATCAAAGAAAACAAGAACAAAATCATCCAAGTATTCTCTGAGAATGTGTCCTACATTAGGCGATTGAATGTAGCTGGGGAATTTGTCAATCCAAACGGCATGACAACAAATTCATAGTGCCCATAGCGAGTATTGATGGTTGTCTTCGGGATATCTTGATCATTAATCCTAATCTGGTAATACCCTGATTTGAGATCTATCTTTGTGAAGATCTGGGTTCCATTTAGCGTGTCCAAAAGCTCATCAATTCAGGGGATAGGATACTTATTCTTAACTATTAGCTGATTGAGACCTTTGTAATCCACACAGAGTCTTAACGTTCCATCCTTCTTTTTCTGAAAGAGAACTGGTGCTCCTCAAGGTGAAACACTGGGTCTTACAAACCCTTGTTCTAACAACTGTCTAAGCTGTTCCTTGAGTTCAATGGCTTTAGGGAGTGGCATTTTGTACATGTGCTGGGCTACTGGCTCAGCTCCGGGGGTCAATTTTATCTCATGATCTACTTCCCGAATCGGAGGCATCTCAGTTAGCTCTGCTTGGAATAAATCATCATACTCAACCATTCTGGTTCTTTAGCCTTTAACTTTGTGTCTATTAGATTCATTTTGACAACGTAAATGAGCTACTTCTTTCTAAGTCCTTTCAGTAACCTAGAAGCTTTTATTAATTGCAGATTTGGGGATCCGAAAATTCCAGCTCCTTGAACTTTGTTCTCGTGAAGGTTGCGGAAGGAAATGGTTCGATTGTGATAGTGAATGTCAGCTTGATTTTTGTGGAGCCAATCCATTCCACGGATTCCGTCAAAAACTCCCAAAGGTAAGACTCTGAACTGGCACTCGATTACATTCCCATCTAGACTCCCAAACGTAAGACTCTGAACCGGCACTCAATTACATTCCCATCTAGATTAAACTGAATACATTCCCATCTAGATTAAACTAAATGCGATCTGTCTCATGGTGAGTGAAAAGAATCTTCCTACTGGCCAATTCAACTTGCATAGGTAGGTTTCCCTGTTTTCTGTTCTAAGACTAGCATACGCAAGCATCCTGGGGAAATAAATGAATGAGTACTGCCTGAATTAATCAAAAGCTTAAATGGCTTATCCTTATACTTAGTTGGAGCATGGATGACAGAGAATTGACGATTTGGACCTTGGTTTTCAATCGCGGCATAAATCTGACCTCTTTCCTCTTCCACTACTTCTACTATCGTAACTGCTCTGGCTGCTATAGTTTGGGGCGGAACTTTCTCTCTTTTGTTACCCAAGTTCTGGGAGGGAGTTCCGAGATTACTCTAAACAAAGGCAGATGGTTGAAAGATGGAGTCCTCCTGGGATTGCCCTGATTTTGGCAAGACACTGATACGAAGGGGCTGGTCTCTGCACTCTCTCGGTCCTTGACTTCCCTGTCCTCTCAACATGGCAGGAGTCGGGCAGTTTTTAAGCTGGTGACCGAAACCCTCATACCCAAAACACCTGTTCTCACTCCTAAGCTCATCCCTCTGAATTCTTGAAAGAGGTGGGGCTCCTGAGAAAGTGTTCTAAGGAAAGGGTCTTCCTTCACTTCTAAATTTCCTAGCATCTTAATTCTGAATAGGGCCTTGCTCCCTTTTTGGGGGTGGAAAGTTTGAAGCACTTCTTGAGATTTGGAACCTTTTTAAGTTTGGGGGTGCACGCTTTGGCGGGACCTTAACAACAAATGCTTTGGCAAAGTCCTTTGCCATTCTGACAGCTTCTGCCATTGAGACTTGTTTGGCATTTTTCACTAAAGTGTCCAATGGCTCGTTCATCCCCTGGAATGAATCTGGCCATCAGCTGCTCTTCATCCAAAAGTGGAGAATATTTGAGGAGAAGGGCAAATACCTGATGGTATTCTTCAATCGTCCAGTTATCCTGCTTCAGCTCCAAGAACTCATTCTTTTGTGTTTCCAGGAAGCCCGGAGGACAGAACCTCTTCCTGAGGTAAGCTTTAAGATCTAACCAGGTCTGGGTATTTTGGTCGAGATGGTTTGTCTCGCAATGGTTCCTCCATGTGACCCTAGCCGTTTCACAAATTTTCAATTTGGCGAGAGCCATCTTGCTCTTCTCGTTAGAACCGGTTACATCAAAATACTCTTCCATTGCCTGGATCCATTTTTCCACCACTTCTCCTAACTGTTCCCCTTCACCCTTGAAGGGACGAGGTTGGAATCGGTGCAGGGCTTTACGAACGTCCGGATCTAACTCTTCATCATCGGTAAGAGGATCCGGTTGCCTACCACGAGTCGCGCGCCTCATGATTTTGATAAAACGATATTTTTATCAACTTAACTTTGTCATCATATTTATGACTATTTAATTTTAAAGATTTATTTCTTAAACAAATAAATACTCCATCACAGTTCTTAAAAACAAGATTCACTCTAATAGTTTAATAACCAATATTCACAACCACGAAAACAATTTGTAATCTTTTGCAAAACATCATTTATTATCAAAAGTTTTTGATATATACATAGAGCGTCTCGGCTATTTTTGATATAAAGATTCTTTACACATCTATTTATGCATAAGAACAACTTCAGTGGGAAATAACACTTTTATAAAAATCCATTTAGGCATCTAATTAGGCATAAATCCATTTTTAGGCATAAATTCAATTTTAAGGAGAATAACACTTTCGCAATAAAAATAAATCTTTTATGCATCTTTCTATGCATAAATTCAAAATTGATGAGAATAACTCTTTTGAAATAAAAAAAAAATCTTTATGCATCTTTCTATGCATAAATTCAAAATTGATGAGAATAACTCTTTTGAAATAAAGATAAATTCTTTATGCATCTTTCTATGCATAAAATCAAAATTGATGAGAATAACTCTTTTAAAATAAAGATAAATTCTTTATGCATCATTTTATGCATAAAAATCAATATTGATGAAAGTAACACTTTTATAATAAAAAAATTCTTTTATGCATCATTTTATGCATAAAAATCAATATTGATGAAAGCAATACTTTTATAATAAAAAGAATCTATTATGCATCATTTTATGCATAGAAATCAATATTGATGAAAGTAACACTTTTATAATAAAAAATCATTTTATGCATAAAAATCAATATTGATGAAAGCAACACTTTTGCAATAAAAAAAATTCTTTTATGCATCATTTTATGCATAAAAATCAATATTGATGAAAGTAACACTTTTATAATAAAAAAATATCCAATATACATCTTTCTATGTATAGAATCTAAACCTACTGAAAATCACTCTTTTATTAAAAAAATCAATATACATCTTTCTATGCATAGAATTTAATTTTAATGAAAATAACACTTTTATAATAAAAATATTTCTACTATGCATTTTTCTATGCCTAGAATGAAAATAACACTTTTAGAATACACAAACCAAGGGGATTACTCTTTTTGAATAATAAAGGTAATACTTATTTCACAAAATTTAAGAAAATTTTGCCATAACGTCCTTTGCATGGCTGACCATTTTTTAATTTTTCTTTTCTTAATTTACTTAAAAATTATCCCCAATTTGATTAAAGCATTCTAAACTAATCAAATTTTACTTTTAAAAAAGAAAAAATATGAAAAGTTTAATTCAAACAATTTGATATCTTAACTACGATAAAGAAGGGTGAATTTAAGAATGAGAGAGGGGGAAAGCCTTTCCAACAAGGCATAGCATCAAATTATCAATTTAAAGAAGATAACAATTAGAAAACCATTAAAAGAATAAGAAAAAGTAAGATTTCTAACTTACATGAAATTCTAGGAGCTTTCCTTTGGCTTGATGGTTTGAGGGATCTACTCTTGTTTTTGCAACAAGAGTGGCCACCAATTCTTTAGAAGAGGGAATGGTCAAAACTTAATGAATTATTAAGAAATTCATAGTTCTTGACTCTGGGGTGGAGTAGAGTAACAGTGCATAAAACACTATTAACCATTTACAAAGGGGGAGGCTTCATTTATAGGAAAAAGTGAGCCTCTAACCAAGCAAACCGATTTTAGAGTTTTCTAGATCAGTTTGGTCAATTTTTTACCATTTTTAGGTCAGTTTAGCTCACTTTTTGGATCTAGTTGAAGCAGGAGAGAGGAGACATGAAAATATCTCATTATTTGTGAGTTTAAAACTCAACCACACATGTGAAATAGGCGCCTCCTTAATGAGGGAAAATTCCCCACACTGAGGTGTCAAAATGCATCATTTCTCTAAATATCTCTTCTTTTTTAACTAATATCCTTGTCCTTAGTCAACTCTTCATCTTATGTGAGTATTTACTCAATTTTGGAGGGATTTTCTTTATTTCTTCTATTTATCTCCTTCTTACATTTGGATTAATCTAATTTGCTGAAGTCATTAATGTCATTCCAGCTACGAACATCATCACAGGGACTCGTCCCATTCATCTTCATTGCGGTTTTGCTTAGTTTATTACATTTCAACCAAAATTCAGGAATCTTCATTTTTTTTTCAATCAGAATCCCAATCAACTCATCAGTTCTCAACCAAAATTTAAAATCATATCAACCACATTCGAATTCATCATCTGGATAGTATTAATGCTTATATTTTCAAGTCTTAGATTTACTCGTATATACTGCTAGGCAATAAAGAGCTGCAGTTATACCCTCGATATATACGAGTAGTCACTGTCCTTGAAATTATAAGGTAAATACCATCATGTCTAGGCCTCAAGAGCAAGTCAACGATTCCATACAATTACAGTACTTCCATCTAAAGACCCAATTACCAATTTACGAATTTCAGTTTGAATATCAATTTGTATGAATTTTATCACACAATTACAACCCTTTACTGCTTCTTCAAAATTTTTTGACATTTTTGGCTTCTCGGTTGATCCTCATTAGCCAATTTGCTCTGATACCAGCTGTAAGATCTTTGTCCCCAACGCGCAACCAATTCAGGGGTGCTAGCAGTGGAAGTAGCACTCCTTGCGCAGGGTAGGGTCCCACACTCGGGGCCTTGCCCATGGATATCCGGACAAGAGACTAATCCATTGGTTCTTCCAAATCCGAATCCATGGATTCCTCCAGGATAACTTTTCTCTAGCGTAGTCAAAAGCCTGAACTAACTGAACTGATTTGACCGAACCCATAAGTCCCATAGTTAGATCAGGGAAAAGATTGTTCTTGGATCATAGAGACCAACGGCACAGCCGTTGATTCTTTTCCATAGAACAATTTTTATCCAGGATTTACCTCATCTATCGTACTATACAAAAATTGAGTCTCGTTTTATGGATCCATCAGTCCAAGCCTAACCCCATGGGTTAGGCAACCACCCAACCACTGTGGTGATAGAATCCAATTAGGAATTTGATCCATGGGCCAACCACTATAGTGATGGAATCCAATTAGGAATTTGGTTAGGTTTTGTCCTGGGTACCAGGGAGAAAAGAGTTCCCAGGTCCCCTAGCCAGATATTCATGCAAACATAAAACTAGTCACACCACTTACACACCCAATATGAACTTGCCTTTTTCACAGATTCAACAATCTTTAAAACAATCATTTAATGAAACCATAGTGTCACTGATCATAATCCTTTAATTATCCAGTTGAATCCTTATTTTCAAACATTCCTTCATCAGTGTACCTATGGCATCATTGGCAACCAGAACGCTCACCACCTGTCCACTCAGGGATCTTTTGGATAGTTCCTAGCTCATAGTAATGCACGCCACTCGCAATCCCAACGCCGCCGAGCTCTGATACGAATGTTAGATCTCCGTAGCACCGCTATGGATGGGCAATATATTAACATATCAAAATGGAATCTACGTTGAAGATCAGCAAGATCAACTAACGGATCCATATAAAAGAGCCATGGACTCATCCGTTGAGGACTAGCAAGGTCAACCAACCAGATCCATGCCCGAATTCAGAAAACAACTCTTACTCCTTGTTCCAAAATCTTCCCCAACATACTTGTGGGTATCTTCGGTGACCCAGAGCAGCCTGAGCACCGTATGATCAACACCCTCTAGGATCCTTCGCGCAGGTCACCTAGCGCTTCACTCATAGGCCGCTTCCTTGGTCCCTCATTCACTGTACCGGAAGCTCACCATTTAAATCAAATCGAGGCTGGTGAAGACCTCGGCCGACCTTGCTACGCGAGACGTCCTCCGATGACTCTCTTCAGTAGTTGCAACTTAACAGATAGGTCTCCACGACCTAATTCACAAGACAGTCAAAATGCTTTTCCAGAGCGATCTTAACATAAAACACTCATTTAAAAATAGATTTCACATACAAATATAGTTTCAACAATATTTCCATCTTTTCTCATTACTCCATATCCTTTCACATTAGTCCCCATTTTTTCTCATCTTCCCACAATTTTATTTTCTTCATCGATCCCTATCACATCACATCATTCTCGCATCAATTCACATCCAATCGCATTATCCAGGCATCAGTCCACATCATCCATACATCCATCCACATCAACCACATCATCCATACATCCATCCACATCAATCCACATTATCCACACATCCATTCACATCAATCCACATTATCCACACATCAATCCACATCATCCATATGTCCATCCACATCATCCACATTAATCCACATCAATCCACACCATCTATACATCCATCCACATCATCCACATTAATCCACATCAATCCACACCATCTATACATCCATCTACATCAATCCACATTATGCACACATCAATCCACACCATCCATACATCCATCCACATCATCCATATCAATCCACATCATCCATACATCCATCTACATCAATCCACATATTTCATACATCCATCCACATCAATCCACATTATCCACACATCCATTCACATCAATCCACATTATCCACACATCAATCCACATTATCCATACATCCATCTACATCAATCCACATTATCCACACATCAATCCACACCATCCATACATATATCCACATCATCCACATCAATCCACAACTTCCATACATCCATCCACACCATCCACATCAATCCACATCATCTATACATCCACATTAGGAAAAATTTGGACTCAAAAGGGGGCTGTTTCAGACTTTTATATAATAATAACCACATGGGTTCAGTGGCAGGAAATCCTCCCAATGGGCTTCATTGGTGGTGGGTCCTCTGTACAAACCCACCCAAAACGTGGAGATACTCCAAATCTTCAAAAAATATTAACAAAACCTGCGTGTCAGTCCTATGATAATTTTAAATTCTTCTGTCACGCCTGCTGTCTGCCCCTCATATTATAAAATAACGTTTATTAGCTTCGTTTGTCAGACCTTCAGCAATATAAAAGTATTTTCACCACACTCAAACTAACGAATTCGTTACATAGGTCCACAAACTAAGTCCAAATTTTGAATCTACGTCTGGTTGCTCCCCACAGATTTTGAACCAAGTCTCATCATTTGGATCTCTTCTCTCCCTTGAACTATCATTCTGAGTTAGTCCCTCATTTCTTCCTCCCTTTTGAGAGAGACAATGGTTGCTCCTTAACCTTTCTTGACCCGCAGACGTGCGCCTTTTGCTGCTCCTTGCTTGCTTAGACATCTGTTCATTTTCTATGGCAAGCGAAAGTGGGTTGAAGCGGGCAAGGAGTATATCTCGTCAGTGGTTTTGTATAACATCAAGGACGAGTAAGGAGATTGGATTCCCCATCTATACAGGAAGTACTCATGGGTCATCATGCTCGTGGCCACTATCGTGTGAAGAGAAAGGGCTCAGAAGACTTATCAAAACACTGGAAAGGAAGGATCCTCGACGTCAAGATGACACCAAGAGGAAAATCTATCAAAGAGGTGTTGATCCAACACGTCTTCATGCAAAAAGAGATCAACGTGGGACCAGACACGGGACTTCCAAGATATAGACCACATTGTAAGTACATGTATGTTCTTCACCAACCATGATTGATTTTCCAATACATTGCTCGTGTGCTAATGCAAGGAACATTGTTTTACCCATTCACAGATTTGTATCCTTCCAATCTTCAGGAGTGGCAATCCGCTCAGTGCTTGACGGGTTTCCTGAATGTTATACATGCTGAGGTGGGGGAACTTTAGTTTGAACGCCGTTCACCAATTGATCTAGCAAGAAGTGGGACATATTTTTATGATTCGCTTTATATTGTGCCCACTCGAGCAGGACGACAAGGAAAGCTTGAAAATATTCCTCTTCCTGCACTTGATAGTCCCGAGTGGCCATTGCCTCATACACAAGTGATAGAGGCATATAGGAAAAAAATGTTTAACGACATTCAATGTGCCATGAAGCCTAGCACTAGTGGAAAAAATGCCCACTTGAGTTAGTTTCTTCCATTTGCATGCTTTATTGATTTTTTTCAGACTGCCAACAACTAAGAGGATCCAAAACAACTTTTATGTGCAAGCTTTTGGATGAAGCTTGGCTTGACAGTCTATTAGAGACAGGGTGGACAGTCAGAACAGTGGAGGGAGATGATCTCATTCAATGTTGATTGAACATGATCGACATTACATTTAGATGAGTTGACTATCAATTGTATTGATTGGAAATAGTCGTCTTCAAATAATTTATCATGGCATTTGAAAATAATATGTCTTACTTGTTTCTGGGTATCAAATATTATATTGGCAGGCAACAGCTGTGCATGTCATTTACTTATGGAAGATGGCGATGGATTAACAACCATTGGGAACGCATGGACCAAAACACGAGACTTAACAACCACTCTCCATTGGTAGATATTGTTGTTCTATGACAGGGTCATCCATCATTGACATTGGAAGTGGAAGAGAATTGGACCCTCGAATATGTAAGGAATGAAATGGAGGTTGTAGTACAAAATTCTCCGGACCAATTTACTTCAAGCTTGATGGTAGCAAGTTGAGTAGAAGAAGAGAAAGACAGATCATTTGTAAAGACATTGTAGCCCCACATGAATTGGAGGCATTAGAAATTGTATGATGATTAAAATGTATTTACATTGGGAAAAAAACTTCTAACACTGTTCTCATTGTAAAAAAAATTTATATGTGGCAATATCGGCGGTTGCTATTTTGCTTTCTCTACTCATTCAAGTCGAATGTTAAACTTACAATTATATTTCAGAATGCAAATTCCCTTGATATACTCACAATTATCAAGGACCATACTCACAAATTTGTTATCAAGGGCCATATTCACACATAAATCAAGGAAACTCATTTGAAAATGTGCACAACAAAACCTATGATTTTGAATTAAATGTACAACAATAATACACTTTGGCAACTTCATACAAATGGAGCCTAGAACCCCCAATGCGAGGCCGAATGCGAGGCCGAGGCCTCCTTCCACGGCTCCTCTCCAAAATAAGGTGCATAAGTAACGTTAGTTTCGATGAGCCCCAATGATCCTCGTGGAGCAGGGGGTACAAAATCGACGGCTACATCTGCGGCCGCATCCTGTGCGTGCTCCAGAATGTGGCATATGATGTCCTCCCTAAAAGCATGGACATCCAAATTCGTGTACAGCGCCAAGGAAGGGTACTGTAAGAAGAATTTCAAAGAGCATAAGCACACCATAAGGATTCTACCAACTTATCATTAGCGCAGACGATAAAGAATGAACAGCACAAAACACAAATTGGGATGCTTACATCGTCAGATGCAACCCCGAACAAGCCGCGTAAAAGCAAGAGGGCATTAAGAGCCACTCGCCACCCCGCAGCTATGGCCGGGGGATCGCCGAGGTGATCTTCCTCTGGCACTTCCTCAGCTCTTGCAGAACTAACCGGTGTTGCTGAACACGCTTATTTCTTGGAATGTTCTGCCCGGGCTTCCTCGGAGTGCTAGCCTTCCTGCCTTTCGACTCCTTCAGCTTCGACATCTAGGGGTCGCTTTCGAAGCCGATTTGTCCTTCTTCGGCCTGGCCGTATGCGTGACGCGAGCCATCTGATACTAAAAGAAAGACAGGATTAAAGTAAGGACAAAATCGTTTCACCACAACGTGATAAGGCCTCAGCAAACAAAATAGTGCCCGCTCCTCGCGTCGTAGTGAATTGACTCACACATAGATCAAAGTAGGCCTCAGCAAACAAAATAGTGCCCGCTCCTCACGTCGTAGTGAATTGACTCACACATAGATCAAAGTACTTGTTGCTGATAAAAAGAAAATGATTCACCACAACGCGAGGAGGCCTTGGCAAGCAAAATGGCGGCCTCTCCTCGCGTTGTTGTGAATGGACACGCACACACACACAAAAGTACTTGCTGATGAGAAAAAATGGACTCACACAAACACAAAGGTACTTGCTTATGAGAAAAAATCCATTCACAACAATGCGAGAACGCCTGGACAAACAAAAGAGCGGCCCCTCTTTGCATTGTTGTGAATCGACTCACACATGATTCAAAGTACTTGCTGATAAGAAGAAAACGATTCACCACAATGCAAGGAGGCCTGGGCAAACAAAATAGATGCCCCTCCTCGCATGAAGAGAGGCCGATGATAGCCCAAGTGCACCAGAATGCTGTCGAAACAACCTTCCCTTGAAAGATGGATGGAAGGAGATTCATATTCATGCACACACATGTGTAAGTGCTTGACGATCAAGACCCCTTCCATCTTCTTTCAAAAATGCCGCCCAAAGATCTCCTCAAAGCTCGACGTGTGCCAAATCAATGTTTCATTGAATGTGCAACAGATTCAAAGGTGGAGGCAGAGAGACACTCATTGAAATGGAAGGGGAAATGAGAAACAGGCAGGCTATTTCGGCTCAGAAATGGAAAGAAAGGGTGGAAAAGAGATAAACCCAAAGAGCTTCCCGCTCAAAAGAACTAGAATTTGTACAGGAGAAAGTGTGCGGACATGAAAAACTGAAGGAGAGGGAAGGGGACAATGTGGAGGGGTTGTTGGATGGAAGGGTCCAGTTTTAGGAGATGTGGTTGAGGTTTAGTTTAGTTACATTTCAAAAATGTGATTAGGGGAGCGTTTTCCTTTGTGAATAAAATATTGCACCATACTGTCAACCATTGGAATGAATTATTACACCACATGTCAGCCTTTAGAATAAACTAATACACCACATGTCAGGCATTTGAATAAAAAATTGGGTCTTTCAGAGGGATCCAAGGCTCCACAAGCAAATATTATATTCAAAAGTATTCGCCTTTTGCTTACACGTCCCCACCACATGGGCTCTCTTACACGGCCCTTTTTTGAGTCCATATTTTTCCTAATGTCTACATCAATCCACATTATGCACACATCAATCCACACCATCCATACATCCATTCACATCAATCCACATTATCCACACATCAATCCACACCATCCATACATCCATCCACATCAATTTAAAAGCATTCCCATTATCCACACATCAATCCACATTATCCACACATCAATCCACACCATCCATACATCCATCCACATCAATTTAAAAGCATTCCCATTCTCATCTAATCACATATTTTTCTATCTCAACACTTATTTCTTCATTTATCCTCATCAGATCTAATCAACTTGTATTTACCCTTATATCTCATCACTTCTCATACATTAACATCTATCCAGTTTTATATCGCATCTTATCACATTTATTTCACATCACAACTCATTCATTCACAAGCTAACACATTCATTCACGTCCCTTATCGTTCATTCACATCCCGATTCTCATCACATCATATCTATTCACATCCTTTGTCATTCATTCACATCCCATCTATTCACATCCCTTATCATTCATTCACATCCCGATTCACATGCTATCACATTCATTCACATCCTATATCATTCATTCATATCTCTTATAATTCATTCATATCCCGATTCACATGCTATCACATTCGTTCACATCTCTTATCATTCATTCACATCCCTTATCATTCATTCACATCCCTTTTATCATTAATATCTATCCAATTTACATCACATCTCATTGCCTCAATTCTCGTTCATATCCATCACATTTACATCCACATGTATTCTCTCACATACATCCACATCCATACTTATCACATACACATCCACATCTATCCTTTCACATACATCCACATCCATATCACATACACATCCACATACATCCACTTCCATTATTTCACATACATCCACTTCTATTATTCACATACATCCACTTCTATTCTTCACATATATCCACTTCTATTATTCACATACATCCACATCCATCCATCCATTTCATTCACATTTATATGATTCACATCACATCTCATCACATCTATTTACCTCTCATTCTCTTCACTTCTATTCCCATCACATCCCTTCTCTATTCATTCTCATGTATCTGATTCATATCACATATCATCACATCTATTTACCTCTCATTCTCATTACTTCTATTCTCATCACATCCATTTATAGAATATAAGAGAATTCTTATTTTTGATATAAAGATTCTTTACCTCTCATTACTTCTATTCTCATCACATCCATTTATAGAATATAAGAGAATTCTTATTTTTGATATAAAGATTCTTTACACATCTATTTATGCATAAGAACAACTTCAGTGGGAAATAACACTTTTATAAAAATCCGTTCAGGCATCTAATTATGCATAAATTCAATTTTAATAAAAGGAGAATAACACTTTCGCAATTAAAAAAAATCTTTTATTCATCTTTCTATGCATAAATTCAAAATTGATGAGAATAACTCTTTTGAAATAAAAAAAGTCTTTATTCATCTTTCTATGCATAAATTCAAAATTGATGAGAATAACTCTTTTGAAATAAAGATAAATTCTTTATGTATCTTTCTATGCATAAAATCAAAATTGATGAGAATAACTCTTTTGAAATAAAGATAAATTCTTTATGCATCATTTTATGCATAAAAATCAATATTGATGAAAGTAACACTTTTATAATAAAAAATTCTTTTATGCATCATTTTATGCATAAAAATCAATATTGATGAAAGCAACACTTTTGTAATAAAAAAAATTCTTTTATGCATAAAAATCAATATTGATGAAAGTAACACTTTTATAATAAAAAAATTCTATTATGCATCATTTTATGCATAAAAATCAATATTGATGAAAGTAACACCTTTATAAAAAAAAATCTTTTATGCATCATTTTATGCATAAAAATCAATATTGATGAAAGCAACACTTTTGCAATAAAAAAAAAATTTTATGCATCATTTTATGCATAAAAATCAATATTGATGAAAGTAACACTTTTATTATAAAAAATATTATACAATATATATCTTTCTATGTATAGAATTTAAATCTAATAAAAATCACTCTTTTATAATAAAAATAATAATCAATATGCATCTTTCTATGCATAGAATTTAATTTAAATAGAAATAACACTTTTATAATAAAAATATTTCTACTATGCATTTTTCTATGCCTTGAATGAAAATAAGACTTTTAGAGAATACACAAACGAAGGGGATTACTCTTTTTGAATAATAAAAGGTAATACTTATTTCACAAAATTTAAGAAAATTTTACCATAATCTCCTTTGTATGGCTGACTATTTTTCAAATTCTCTTTACTTAATTTACTTAAAAATTATCCCCAATTGATTAAAGCATTCTAAACTAATCAAATTCCACTTTCAAAAGAGAAAAAATATGAAAAGTTTAATTCAAACAATTTCATATCTTAACTAGGATAAAGAAGGGCTGAATTTAAGAATGAGAGAGGGGGAAAGCCTTTCCAGCAAGGCATAGCATCAGATTATCAATTTAAAGAAGATAACAAAAAAAATAGAAAACCATTAAAAGAATAAGAAAAAGTAAGATATCTAATTTACATGAAATTCTGAGAGCTTTGCTTTAGCGTAATGGTTTGAGGTATCTACTCTTGTTTGCAACAAGAGTGGCCACCAAGTCTTTAGAAGAGGGAATGGTCAAAACTTAATGAATTATTAAGGAATTCATAGTTCTTGATTCTCGGGTGGAGTAGAGTAACAATGCATAAAACACTATTAACCATTTACAAAGAGGGAGGATTCATTTATAGGAAAAAGTGAGCCTCTAACCAAGCAAGCTGATTCTAGAATTTTCCAGATCAGTTTGGTCAATTTTTTACCATTTTTAGGTCAATTTAGCTCACTTTATGGATCTAGTTGAAGGAGGAGAGAGGAGAGATGAAAATATCTCATTATTTGTGAGTTTAAAACTCAACCACACATGTGAAATAGGTGCCTCCTTCATGAGGGAAAATTCCCCACATTGAGGTATCCAAAATGCATCATTTCTCTAAATATCTCTTCTTTTTTAACTAATATCCTTATCCTTAGTCAACTCTCCATATTATGTGAGTATTTACTCATTTTTGGGGGGATTTTCTTTATTTCTTCTATTTATCTCCTTCCTACATTTGGATTAATCTAATTGGCTTCTCAGAACCTTAATCTAAATTTTTTCAAAAATCTGGACCCTCAGGATAAGGCCTTTTGAACATATTATAATTTATTTCTAATGCACCTTCTGAGAATCTTTTCAAACTTTTGTTTTGGGAAAATTTATTTTAATAAGAAGAGATATTTTTCCATCCAAAAATATCTCAAAATTGAATAATCTCTCTCTAGAATATATTCTCTCTCTAGATCAAAACATGGTAAAACAAGATCTTTCTTTTATTTCAGAGAGGGGAATAACTATAAGATCAGAAGGGCAGGTTCTTACACCTGCACACCTCAAAAGCCGGAGGGAGGAATCTTACAAATAGTAAGTGATCGAGATCCCAAGTTCACGTCAAGATTCTGGACACTGCATTTTTTGAAGCAGTAGGAACTTTCTTGGATCTCAGCACAGCTTATCACCTCGAGACCGATGGTCAAACAGAAAGGGTGAATCAAGTAATCGAAGATATACTTCGGTCAAGGAACCCAAGAAGTGGCTAAGCTATCAGCACCTAGTCGAGTTCGCCCACAATGCCTCTTATCACCGAAGCATCGGGATGAGCCCTTTCAAAGCTCTGTATGGACAAGACTGCCTAATGCCATTAACTTGGTCTGACCTATTGATTAGGGTTGAGATGTCTAGACAGATGCTTGACAACATGGAGCAATAGATGCAGTCAATCCGCAAAGATTTAAGAGCTGCCGAGGATAGACAGAAGCAGTATGCAGATAAGAAGAGGTCAGACAAAAAGTTTGAAGAAGCAGATATGGTCTTCATTCGTGTACGCCCCAAAAGAAGTTCTCTATCTCTTGGGAAGTACAAGAAGTTATCCCCTAGATACTGTGGGCCATATCTCATTACAAAGAAAGTAGGTGACTTAGCATATAAACTTCTTCTGCCTCCTCATCTCAAAGTGTATATTGTATTTCATGTCAGCCTACTTAAAAAGTATGTATCGGAGCCCGAATCATGTGCTTATTGATGAACTCTTAATTTTTTCAACCCAAGGGCTGATGGAACTCCAACCTGAAGAAATCCTTGATGTTTGAGAAAAGGTTCTTAGGAACAGAATTCTGAGAGAAGTCAAATGGAAGTTCTATCCTTTTGAAGATGCCACCTGGGAGAAAGAAGCTGAACTGATGCGGGATTACCCCCAATTTGCGAGATGAGGACATCTCACGTTTTTTAATTGGGAGAGAATGTAAGATTCCTCCCCAGCCCCTCAACATGTCTAGTATCTTCCCCTGTAATCAATCTCCTTTTCAAAATAATAAAAGATCTTGTTTCTACATGTTTTGGCCTAGAGAGAGAAAATATTCTAGAGAGAGATAACTCAATTTTTAGATATCTTTGGATGGAAAAATATCCTTTCTTATTAAAATAAATTCTCCCAAAACAGAATTTTAAAGAGAATTTCCTAAGGTGCAGTAGAAATAAATTATTATCTGCTAGAAAGACCTTAGCCTAAGGATCCAGATGTTCTAAAAATTTTAGATTAAGGTTCTGAGGGGCCAATCAGATTAATCCAAATGTAGGGAGGAGATAAATTAAAGAAATAAATAAAACCCCCCTAAAAATGAGTAAATACTCACATAAGATGAAGAGTGGACTAAGGACCAAAGGAAATACTAAAAAAATGAAATATTGACACCTCAAAAAAGTGGGGATTCCCCCTCATGAAGGAGACACCTTTTTCTCATCATTGCTTTTCATTTTAAATCAATAAAATGAGATATTTCATCTCTCCTCTCTCCTAATTCAAGTCTAGTCCCAAAAAGTAAGCTGTCTAGTCCCAAAAAGTAAGCTGAACTGACCCAAAAATGGTCAAAAATTGACCAGATTGATCTGAAAAATTGTAGAATCAGTTTGCTTGGTTTGAGGCTTACTTTTTTCTATAAATAGAAGCCTCCCCCTTTGTAAAAGCTTAACAGTGTTTATGCACTGTTACTCTACTCCTTCCCAGAGCCAAAAACATTGAATTCACTTGATAATTCACTTGTTTTTTTACTAATTCCTCTACAAAGAATTGGTGGCCACTCTTGATCCAAACAAGAGTAGAACCCTCAATCCCTCAAGCCAAAGGAAAGCTCACAAAACTCCATGTAAGTTATTAATTCTACGTTTTTTTAAATTCTAATCTATGGTTTTCTAAATTCTTTGCTTTTTAATGTGATTATGGATTATAGGCCTTGCTGAAAAGGCTTCCCCCTTCTCTTCATTAAGAGTTTCAGCCTTTCTTTATCCTAAAATGAGTAATAAATAAATTGAGTTAAACTTTTCCTATTGATTACTCTTTAGAAGTGAAAAATTGATTAGATTAGAGTGCTTTATTTCATCTTGGAAAAATTTTTAAAGTAAATTTAGAATGTAAAAATTGAGAAATGGTCAGCCATACAAAGGAGGTTATGGTAAAATTTTCTTAAATTTTGTGAAAATATGTTTTATCTTTATGTTATTCAAAAAAATAATCTCCACCGTTTGTGCATTCTAAAAGAAATTCTTTTTATTTTGAAAGTGTTATTCTTATTTTATGCATAAATAGATGTATAAAAGAATTTTCTTTTATTATAAAAGTATTATTTTTATTAGATTCAATTTTTATGCATACAAAGATGCATATTAAATATTTTTTTATTATAAAAGTGTTATTTTCATTAGATTCAATTTCTATGCATAAAAAGATGCATATTGGATAATTTTTTATTATAAAAGTGTTATTTTCATGAGATTCAATTTCTATGCATAGAAAGATGCATATTAGATATTTTTTAATTATAAAAGTGTTATTTTCATTAGATTCAATTTCTATGCATAGAAAGATGCATATTGGATGCATATTGGATAATTTTTATTATAAAAGTGTTATTTTTATTAGATTCAATTTCTATGCATAGAAAGATGCATATTGGATATTTTTTATTATAAAAGTGTTATTTTTGTTAGATTCAATTTCTATGCATAGAAAGATGCATATTGGATAAGTTTTTATTATAAAAGTGTTATTTTCATTAGATTCAATTTCTATGCATAGAAAGATGAATATTGGATATTTTTTTATTATAAAAGTGTTATTTTCATTAGATTTAATTTCTATGCATGGAAAGATGCAAAAAATAAATTTTTATTATAAAAGTGTTATTTTTATTATATTTAATTTCTATGCATGAAAAGATGCATAAAAGAAATTTTTTTTTATAAAAGTGTTATTTTCATTAGATTTAATTTCTATGCATGGAAAGATATATAATAGAAATTTTTTTATTATGAAAGTGTTATTTTCATTGAATTCAATTTTTATACATGGAAGGATGCATAACAGAAATTCTTTTTATTCTAAAAGTGTTATTGCTATTAAATTGATTTTATGCATAAATAGATGCATAAAGAATTTTTATATCAAAATTAGAGTTCTCTTTAATTCTATGTTTAAATTCCATGAATATTGATAAATGAATAAGTAAATACTCTGGGAGAGAAATTTCTATCGTTTCATATTCACTCGGATTGTAATGAGAAAATTCAAAAAATCTATCGAAGTCGAAAATATAGATAAATGATTAATTTATTCCTCATTGGAATTCATAATTAGTTTAGAAATCAGTTAAGTGAATATTCAATGAATGAAATTCAATAAAATAGTAATTAAAATATCACCCCCTTTTGAGAAAGATAGTTCAGGAAGAACCTTACCAGACTCGAACCCAGAATCAGACTATGACAAGACCAAACTCTTTCCTCAATTTTAAGGAAAGACGATGTGACCAGTACAAGAAAATTCACTCAAATCTCCCACCAAATCTTAAACTAAGTTGAGACCCTTTGAATTGATCTGAGGATATAGATAAATGATTAATTTATTCCTCATTGGAATTCATAATTAGTTTAGAAATCAGTTAAGTGAATATTCAATGAATGAAATTCAATAAAATAGTAATTAAAATATCACCCCCTTTTGAGAAAGATAGTTCAGGAAGAACCTTACCAGACTCGAACCCAGAATCAGACTATGACAAGACCAAACTCTTTCCTCAATTTTAAGGAAAGACGATGTGACCAGTACAAGAAAATTCACTCAAATCTCCCACCAAATCTTAAACTAAGTTGAGACCCTTTGAATTGATCTGAGGATCAAGGTTACAGAATTCGAGGAATTCTGTTTTGGATTTCAAACCTACAATAAAGAAGTTTTGGGGATGCGGATTTAGGATATACTCATTGTATTCAAAAGAAAATCAAAACTCAAAACTTGCATAGAAACCCTTTTTTCTTAAAGGATTGGAGTCTTTGGTATATGTGTTTTCTTAAGGGAAGTTTGGTTGCAATAGCTGGCAGGGAGTGTTCAAAGGACAGGTCACGTGGCAAAGCCTGCCCAGGTCTTGACCAGCCTCGGTATGGTTAAAATGGTGTGCTTTCGGTACGATGGATGAGGGCCGACAAAGCGGTCCTGAGTGAAGTGCCAGGACACCTAAGGAGGATCTTGGAGGGTTCTAAGACCAGGTAATGCACGGGTTCGCGGTGCCGAGGACACCCATGCGTATGTCATGGAAGATATTTTATGATGGATCAATGTTTATTGTAATCTGTTTACTGGATCTTGTCTGACCAACTAGTCTCAACAAAGAGTGATACTATTTTTGTTGAGAAATAAGGATTGGATGGAAATTTTGAGTTATGACATCTGTAACCAATAATTGTTTGTCAATGGATTGTTTTATAAGTTAAAGTTTAAAGAGGAGTGTGCGTATTTGTATTCGAAAGCAAAAGTTAAGAAAGGCATTCCATTATGGGTGGGTGAGTACTTGTCTGGATCTACCAATTCTAGTGGTTGGGCGGTGGGGCTAACCCATGGGCCGGATGGGGTTAGGTTGGAATCAATAGAGTTTTAATAATAAAATTGATTAATAGGAAAATGCTTAGAACTCGAGTAGTTAAATAAAAGCCTGAAGACTTCTCAAATGAATAGATCAACGGCTGTGCCTGATTCAATTAGGAAAAAAGCGTTAATTTCTTCAAGTTAAGTTTGTAATAGTTTCCTTCTATCTGGTTTAATCAGGTGAAGGTTAGTTTAGTCCCTTGACCCCGTTGGAAAATTCTTTAAGAAATTCAAAAAGGTGGAATTGTCCCCGTTTTCCGGGTAAGGAAAATTTTTCCGATTTCGGTTTTGGAATGACCACCAGATTAGTCTCGTGTAGCCCGGACATTCAAGGGCGAGGCCTCGAGTGGAAAACCCTGCCCCGCGCTAGAGGAAGTCACTTCCGCTGCTACCAACCGGGAATCCGGTGCGCAGAGGGGGTAGTGGGATCTCACAAGTTCTGGGAGGGAGTTCTGAGATTACTCTGAACAGAGGCAGATGGTTGAGCTGAAGTCCTCCTGGGATTGCCCTGATTTTGGCGAGATGAACCCTGATTTGACTGATACGAAGGAGCTGGTCTCTGCACTCTCGGTCCTTGACTTCCCTGTCCTCTTGGCATGGCAGGAGTCGGGCACTCTTTAAGCTAGTGACCGAAACCCTGACACCCAAAACACCTGTTCTCACTTTTTGAATCCTTGAAAGAGGTGGGGCTCCTGAGAAAGTGTTCTGAGGGAAGGGTCTTCCTTTACTTTTGAATTTCCCAGCATCTTGATTCCGAATAGAGACTTGCTGCCTCTTTGGGAGTGGAAAGTTTGAAGCACTTCCTGGGGTTTGGAACCTTTTAAAGTTTGAGGGTGTAGGCTTCGGCGGGACCTTAACAACAAATGCTTTGGCAAAGTCCTTTGCCATTTTGACAACTTTTGCCATTGAGACTTGTTTGGCATTTTTCACTAAAGTGTCCAATGGCTCGTTCATCCCTCAAATGAATCTGGCCATCAGCTGCTCTTCATCCAAAAGTGGAGAATGTTTAAGGAGAAGGGAAAATGCCTGATGGTATTCTTCAATCGTTCGGCTATCCTGCTTCAGTTCCAAGTTCATTTTGGTTTCCAAGAAGCCTAGAGGACAAAACCTGTTCCTGAGGTAAGCTTTAAGATCTCACCAGGTCTGGGTATTTTGGTCAAGATGGTTTGTCTCGCAATGGTTCCTCCATGCGTGACCCTCGCTGTTTCCACAATTTTCAATTTGGCGAGAGCCATCTTGCTCTTCTCGTTAGAACTAGTTACATCAAAATACTCTTCCATTACCTCGATCCATTTTTCCACTACTTTTCCTAACTGTTCCCCTTCACCCTTGAAGAGACCAAGTTGGGATCGGTGGAGGGCTTTATGAACATCCGGATCTATTTCTTCATCATCGTCGGTAAGAGGATCCGGCTGCCTACCATGGGTTGCATGCCTCATGATTCTGACAAAACAATATTTTTATCAACTTAACTTTGTCATCAGATTTATGACTTTAATTTTTTAGATTTATTTCTTTAAAAAAAATATATTCCATCATAATTATTGAAAACAAGAATCACTCTCATAATTTTATTAACCAATATTCACAACCACGAAAATAATTTGGAATCTTTTGCAAAACATCATTTATTATCAAAAGTTTTTGATATATACATAGAGCATCTCGGCTCCAAAAGTCACCGCCTCAATCACCTACGCATAAAAAGGTGATATTGTGAGACGGAGACATGCTATGATATACATGATTCATCACTAATAATGATGCTATAATTCTTATCCTAGGAATAAAGCGGCTAAGAAGTCTAAAAGTACAGCAAGAAACTCTAAAATTCCGAGGTGAGTGATTATAGAGTTGTACATAATGAACAACTCCTAGCCTTATCAAGATCATGGCTAGCGAGATATTCTGTTTGAGTCTCTATCATTGATTGGTATTGACGCGAATACTTCGCCCTCCAGAGAACCACATATGCTGATGTCGCTCTCTTGGATCAGGGAATTATAGATCCTCCAAGTGACGAGCAAGTCTCACTCTGCTTCCTTCGGTTGTCGTGGAGTTGAATGAGATTTTCGAAGGAAAAGGCGATCATATCCTGACTCTGGGAGAGCCCAGGAATGTTAGAGAGATTTGGGGTATCCATCTGAAAATCCAATTCAATTTATGAGTTTTCAATTTATGAAGTTGATTTCAAACATAATCTTAACAAGTGAAAAAATTATTTCCCAGATTTACTTTAAAATTTTAGGCAATTTTTGCTGCTGTTTCGTAGTTTACAACAGCGCTCTAATACAAGCTGTGAGACCCCTCTGCCCCCTGCGCACACCGGATTCCCGGTTGCTAGCAGCAGCGGAAGTAGCTTCCTCTTGTGCGAGGTAGGGTTTCCCACTCGGGGCCTCGCCCTTGAATATCCAAACATGAGACTAATGTGGTTGTCATTCCGAAACCAAAATCGTGAAAATTTTCCTTGCCCGAAAAACGGGGACGATTCCACCTTTTTGATTTTCTTAACGAATTTTCTAATGGGATCAAGAGACTAAACTATCCTTCAACTGATTAAACCAGATAGAAGGAAAACTATCATTGACTTAGTTTGAAGAAATCAATGCTTTTTTCCTAACCGAAATCAGGCACAATCGTTTATCTAATCATTTGAGGAAATCAACGCTTTTTTCCTAACCCATCAAAGTCCGCACAACCATTGATCTACTCATTTGAGAAATTCTTCAAGTTTTTATTTAACTACTCAAATTCTAAGGGTATTCCTATTATTTCAATTTAATTATTAAAACTTCACTGATTCTAGCCTAACCCCATCCGGCCCATGGGTTAGCCACCACCCAATCACACTGGAATCGGTAGAACCAGACAATTACTCACCCACCCATAATTGAATACCTTTCTTAACTTTTGCTTTCGAATACAGATACACACACACTCCTCTTTAAAACTTTAACGTATAAAATAATCCATTGACAAACAATTATTGATTACAGATGTCATAACTCAAAAATTCCATCCAGTCCCTTGTTTCTCAAAAAACAGTATCACTCTGGACTCTCCATTGAGACCAACGAGATCCAGTAAACAGATTACAATAATCATTTGGTCCATCATGCATATCTTCCATGACGTACGCATGGGTGTCATAGGCACCGCGAGCCCATGCATCTCCTAGTCAGAACCCTCCAGGATCCTCCTTAGGTTTCGTGGCACTTCACTCAGGGAACGCTTCGCCCTCGCCCATCGTACCGGAAGTGCACCATTTTTCAACCATACCGAGGAAGGTCAAGACCTGGGCAGGCTTTGCCGCGTGAGCCGTCCTTTGAACATGCCCAGCAGCTGTTGTAACCGAACTTCCCTTAGAAAAACATATTTCAAATGCTCCCTCCAGCGTAAGATAGTCCTTTAAGAAAACAGGGTTTCTAAGCAAGTTGTCAGTTTGATTCTCCTTGGAATACAAGGAGTATTTCTTGAATCAGTATCCCCAAAACTTCTTGATCAGAATTCTGAATTTCATACCAAAAGTCCTCGAACTCTATAACCTTGATCCACATATCAATTCAAAGGGTCTCAACTTCTTAGTTTCAGATTTGGTGGAAGTTTTGAGTGTATTTTTCTTTTCCTTAAAGAGATCTTCAGATTGCATGGCTTACCTAGGAGGATAGTAAGTGATAGAGATCCCAAGTTCACATCGAAATTCACGATTGCAATATTTAAGGCAGGAATGCAAGGGTAAAAAACACTCTCGAAGAAGAAGCGTGGGACCTGCTGCGAGTTGCTTTCCTCGAAACTGACGAAAGAGTATGGTCTTGGTCATAGTCTGATTCAAGGTTCGAGTCGGATAAGATTTTTCCTGAACTATCTTTCTCAAAAAGCTTTGATAATTTAGTTACTCTTTTATTGAATTTCTTTTTTTGAATATTCACTTAACTGATTTCTAAATTAGTTACGAATTCCAATGAGGAATAAATTAATCATTTATCTGAATATTTCGATCTCGATAGATTTCTTGAATTTTCTTTTTACAATCCGTGTGAGTATAAAACGATAGAAATTTCTCTTAGAGTATTTAATTATTCATTTATCAAATACTCAAAGAATTTAAACATAGAATCTAAGAGAATTCTAATTTTGATATAAAAAGTCTTTATGCATAAAAATCAACTTCAATGGGAATAACATTTTTATTTAAAAAATCTTTTTATGCATCTATTTATGCATAAAATCAAATTTAATGGGAATAACATTTTTATTTAAAAAATCTTTTTATGCATCTATTTATGCATAAAATCAAATTTAATAGGAATAACACTTTTAAAATAAAAAGAATTTCTTTATGCATCTTTTTGTGCATAAAAATTAATTTTTAAAATAATAACGCTTTTATAATAAAAAAATTCCTTTATGTATCTTTCTATGCATAAAAATAAAAATTTAATAAGAATAACACTTTTGTTATTAAAAAAATTTCTTTATGCATCTTTCTATGCATAAAAATTAATTTTAATAAGAATAACACTTTTGTAATAAAAAAAATCCTTTATGCATCTTTCTATGCATAGAAATCAAATTTGATAAAAAAATTCCTTTATGCATCTTTCTATGCATAGAAATCAAATTTTATAATTAATATCAGTGATATCCATGCATATTCATAGGTGAATATGTACATGGAGTAACTAGAATATTTCTTTTAGATGCAAAAATGGTGGGAATTACTCTTTTGGAATAACATAAAATAAACTTTCTTTTTCACAAAATTCTAGAAATTATTTCCATAACTGCCTTTGTATGGCTGACCATTTCTCATTTTTATCTTTCTTCACTTAACTTAATTAACCTAAAATTAGAATTATAGAACTCTAATCTACACAAGTTTCTAAATTCAAGAGAGTAAACAATAAGAAGAGTTTAATTAATTACTTAGTTAATCTTTCTAGGATTAAGAAAGGTTAGAATGTAAAGAAGAGAAGGGGGTGGCCTTTTCATCAAATGCATAGCATTTGATGAAAAGACCACCCCCTTCTCTTCTTTAATTCAAGAGAGTAAACAATAAGAAGAGTTCTATGCATTTGATGAAAAGGCCACCCCCTTCTCTTCTTTAATTCAAGAGAGTAAACAATAAGAAGAGTTTCATTAATCACTTAGTTAATCTTTCTAAGATTAAGAAAGGTTAAAATGTAATTTAGAAGAGAAGGGAGTGGCCTTTTCATCAAATGCATAGCATTTGAATTTAATTCAATCATTTGTAAAAAATAAAAATAAAGAAAACCATAGATCTTTTATTAAAATTCATAAACAAGTAAGAAAACTAGCTTACATGGAGCTTATAAGCTCCCCTTTGGCTTGAGGGATTGAGGGTTCTACTCTTGTTTGAAGCAATAGTGGCCAACAATTCACTTTGGAGAGGATTAGGCAAAAAAAAATTGAATTATTAAAAAATTCAATGTAGATGGCTCAGGACATGAGTAGAGTAACAGTGCATAAACACCATTAAGCTTTTACAAAAGGGAGAGGCTTCTATTTATAGAAAAAAGCGAGCCTCTAACCAAGCAAACTGGTTCTAGAATTTTACAGATCAGTTTGGTCAATTTTTGACCATTTTTGGGTCAATTCTATTTAAAAGACTAAGGCTATATAAAAGGGTAGGAGAAGGGTGTGTGTGTGAATGGACTTAAGGTCCACTAGCTCACCTATTTAAAGGTGAAGCTAGGAGGTATTTTGTATAGAGCAAGGCCTAGTTGTATTCATAAACAACTTAATAAGCAAGATATCTTTCTTATATTTTGTGAGTACCTCTCCTCCACACACTTGATCTAGCATGAGCACCACGAATTCTAACATGGTATCTAGAGCCTTGGTTGAGTAGGTCCCTTTTGTGGTGCAGAATAGGTCATTTGTCCTTATCTTTTCATGTGTGGAGCTCAACCCCCTGCTTGTGGAGGACCTCTAGCCATTTGTGGAGGCAACATCTTGGGGAGAATTCAACTAGAGAAGTGAAGAGGAGGCCTGGGCGTTCAAGAACGTATGCTCAATTGAAGGAAATGCTTCTTCGCCGCCGCTGCGGCATTGCCGCCTGAGCACGTCGCCTTCTATTTTCTCTGTGCAGCTGTTGTGCCATACACAAATTCGTCGTGTAAGTACAGGCAACTAGAGGCTACATTGCCTTAGGGCTTTTGAAGCCCATACTCTGAGGAGTCTTCAGCTCGAGTTTCACATCGAATGATCCATCGACGCGGCTGCTACAGCAGAAAAACGAGATAGCTCTCCTTTAAGCTCTTGAAGCTCACCCATTAAAGCTTCAAATTTTTTCTTTTCTTGCTCTAATCCTTCCCTCTTTTCTCTAATCACCCAAGTGATATTGTGAGAGCTTGTTGTTGCTAATCCTTCTCTTGATTTTGAAGCGGTGGCCAACCACATGAGGCACTCATAAGTCTCATTCATTGTCATCAAGCTTCCTCATCATCTTCAAGTTCACAAAGCTTTCAAAGTGTGCTTATGAGCACTATAGTGTTGATTAACACTAATGAGGCTTCTAATACAGCAAAGAGGAGTTATTCCAAAGTGTTTTTAAACACTAAGAGTGTTATTAAACACTAATGGTGAATCTAATCACCAACACAAGTATCATTAGTGTTGCTAAACACTAATGGTGATTTTAATCACCAAAGAAAGTGTTCCTTAACACTAAATAAGCTCTCTAAATTAGTATTCATGGTTGGGCACAAACCCTAAGTGCTAAACCATAATCTTAATCATCTTAATCTCCTATTTATGCAATATCCTTGGCTTAATTAAGAGTTGTTGCACTCTCATAAGCCTTTCTCTTTCTAATTAAGCCTAAATATCATAAATTTTTGGTTTTTTCTTCTTCATAAGTCAGCCCATTACTCTCTAATAACCTCCTTCAATACCCAATGTCAAAGGAAAACACCCAAATTAAGAAGTTCTCGGGAGAGGGCTTCCACACTTGGCAAGTCCTTGTCAAGTACAAGATGATGTCCTAAGGTTTTTGGCCATTCATCTCCAACACTAAGGTTATTGATCGAACTAAGGCTGAAGATATTGAAGATGATGAGAGGGCACAAGCCATCATCATGCTTCATCTTGATGAGGCTCTCATTCACCATGTGGACCAGCTTCCGACTACAAAATGGGATAGCTTGATAAGCTCTATGGAGCTCGTGGTAAGAATTCCAAGATCTCACTTAAAATTGAATTTTTCAGCTTGGAACTCAAAGAGGGAGATGGCATTGGAGCCTTCATCTCTCACTTGAAGGGCCTTATGGCTCAACTTGCGTCAGTGAATGCGAGAATGGATGAAGATGATGCAGTGGCTGTTTTGCTAAAAGCAGTCAAGAAGGTGTACCTCACCTTAGTCACCACCCTGAAAAACATACCTAATCCCACCCTCGAAGGAGTAATTCAATCTTGTCTTGATAAATAAAAGAGGCCAAAGGGAGGAGCTGAATCTTCAAATGCAACCACTTCATCGCACATCGAAAAAGCTTTGTCACATCAAGTGGTCAAAGTAAAATGTGCCCATTGCTAAAAGGTGGGTCATTTGGCAAATAATTGTTGGATCAAATATCCCAACAAAATGAAATGTAACAAGTGTAAACAAACGGGACATATCAGTTCTAAATTTCCTAACAAAGAGATAGAGGCTAACTTTGTATCAACCTCTAACTCCTCTGAGCACCTGTTTTAAATCTCAATGTAACAACACCTATATTCCTAAACCTTGTACGCCTAATGTTATAAAGGCAACCTATGTCCAATACCACCTATTCCAATTCTTTCATAGTTGGTATTGAGGGAGGGCTTTAAAAGACTAAGGTCGTGTAAAAGGGTAGGAGAAGGGTGTGTGTGTGAATGGACTTAAGGTCCACTAGCTCACCTATTTAAGGTGAAGCTAGGAGGCATTTTGTATAGAAGAGCAAGGCCTAGTTGTATTCATAAACAACTTCATAACCAAGATATCTTTCTTGTATTTTGTGAGTACCTCTCCTCCACACACTTGATCTAGCATGAGCACCACGAATTCTAACAAGTTCAGCTTACTTTTTGGATTTAGATTGGGGGTAATGATGAGAAATAGGCACCTACTGCATGAGGGGAGATCCCCACACTGAGGTGTCAAAATTCATATTTTTAATTCTTTTCTTTGGTCCTTAGTCCACTCTTCATCTTATGTGAGCATTTACTCATCTTTAGGGGGGTTTCTTTTATTCTTCAACTTATCTCCTCCCTACATTTGGATTAATCTGATTGGCCTGTCAAACCTTTGTTTGGACCTTAATCCTGAAAACAGGGGCCCTTAGGCTGTCTTTTGTGCACATTATAATTTATTTCTAATGCACCTTAGGAATTTCTTTTTAAACTTTTGTTTCGAGGGAATTTATTTTTACAAGAAGGGATATTTTTCCATCTAAAGATATCTAAAAATTGAATTGCCTCTCTCTAGAATATTTTCTCTCTCCAGGCCAAAACATGTAGAAACAAGATCTTTTAATATTTTGAAAAGGGGATTGATTATAGGGGAAGAAACTAGACATCTTGAGGGACTAGGGAGGAATCTTACTTTCTCTCCCACTTGAAAAACGCGAGATGTCCTCATCTCGCAAACCGGGGGTAATCCCGCATCAGTCGGCTTATTTCTCCCAGGTGGCGTCTTCAAAAGGATAGAACTTCCATTTGACTGATAATTCTCTCATAATTCTGTTCTTGAGAACCTTGTCTCGAACATCAAGGATTTCTTCAGGTTGGAGTTCCATCTGCCCTTGGGTTGAAGACGTTAAGAGTTCATCATTAAGCACATGATTCGGGCTCGGTACATACTTCTTAAGTAGGCTGACATGAAATACATTATGTACTTTGAGATGAGGAGGCAGAAGAAGTTCATAGGCTAAGTTACCTACTTTCTTTGTAATCATATATGGCCCACAGTATCTGGGGGATAACTTCTTGTACTTCCCAAGAGATAGAGAACTTCTTTTGGGGCGTACTCATAGAAAGATGCATAAAGGAATTTTTTTATTAAAAAAGCGTTATTCTTATGAAAAATGATTTTTATGCGTAGAAAGATGCATAAAGATTTTTTTAATTACAAAAGTGTTATTCTTATTGAAATTAATTTTTATACATAGAAAGATGCATAAACGAATTTTTTTATCATAAAAGCGTTATTCTTATAAAAATTAATTTTTATTCATAAAAAGATGCATAAAGAAATTCTTTTTATTTTTAAAAGTGTTATTCCTATTAAATTTGATTTTATGCATAAATAGATGCATAAAAAGATTTTTTGAATAAAAGTGTTATTCCCATTGAAGTTGATTTTTATGCATATAGACTTTTTATATCAAAATTAGAATTCTCTTAAATTCTATGTTTAAATTCTATAAGTATTTGATAAATGAATAATTAAATACTCCAAGAGAGAAATTTCTATCATTTTATATTCACACGGATTATAAAAAGAAAATTCAAGAAATCTATCGGGTTGAAATATTTAGATAAATGATTAATTTATTTCTCATTGGAATTCGTACCTAATTTAGAAATCAGTTAAGTGAATATTCAAAAAAAGAATGTTAATAAAATAGTAACTAAGTTATCAAACCTTTTCGAGAAAGATAATTCAAGAAAAATCTTATCCGACTCGAACCTTGAATCAGACTATGACCAAGACCAAACTCTTTCGTCAGTTTTTGAGGAAAGAAGGTGTGACTAGTTTAGAAAAATACACTCAAAACTTCCACAAAATCTGAAACTAAGTTTGAGACCCTTCGAATTGATCTGTGGATCAAGGTTATAGAATTCAAGGAATTTTGGTATGAAATTCAGAATTCCAATCAAGAAGTTTTGGGGATACTGATTCAAGAAATACTCCTGAATTTGCTGTCATGCCGTTTGGATTGACAAATGCCCTAGCTACATTCAATCGCCTAATGCATGACATTCTCAGAGAGTACTTGGATTATTTTGTTCTTGTTTTCTTTGATGATATTCTAATTTACTCAAAGAATGCAACTGACCATGAAGCTCACGTCCGTAAAGTTCTCCAGATTCCAAGGGAAGCACCAACTCTTTGCAAGAAAGAGCAAATGCACTTTCTCTGTCGACTAGGTTGAATACTTGGGCTTTCTGGTATCCAAAGATGGAATTTCTCCAGATTCCACAAAAGTCCAAGTAGTCATAGATTAGCCTGAACCAAAGACAGTGAAAGAAGTCAAGGGATTCTTGGGATTAACTGGTTGGTGTAGAATTTTTATACCTAAGTATGCTCTCATAGCTTCCCCCCTGACTAATCTTCTAAAAAAAATAACCCGTTTCAATGGTCTGCAGAGCGCTTTTGATAAGCTAAAGACTGCCTTGGTAAATAACCAATCCCTTTCTAAAGTTACCAAATTTCTCTCTACCCTTTGAGGTAGTAAACTGATGCCAGTGGTTTTGCCCTGGGAGGTGCGCTCATGCACGAAGGTCATGCAGTGGCCTATGAATCCCGAAAACTTAGAACGCATGAGAGAAATTATGATGTCCACAACCTGGAGCTATATTCAGTAGTCTATGTCCTAAAGTTGTGGAGACATTACCTACTGGGTCAAAGATTCACTTTGATGACAGATCATCAGAGCTTAAAGTGGATCTTCACTCATAAGGATCTCAACATACGCCAAAAAAGGTGGATGCAGACCCTACAGGTATTTGATTTTGAAATCAAGTACTACCTAGGCAAAGAAAATGTGGTAGTAGATGCTCTCAGCAGAAAAGCCTCCTTGCTTGCAATCACAGTGGTGTCAAATCCATTGATTAATGAAGCAAGAGAGAAGATCATGCAGGATACATTCTTTGGTCCTATTACTACCCTACTTATGTAGGAAAGGAAAACTCCTTAGGAGTTGAACCGAGTTCAAGGGTACGACTGCTTTCAATGCAATCAGGTTACAACTCCATCTTCGTGGTAGTTGACAGACGAACCAAAGTTGCCCATCCGATTCCAGTAAAAGAAACCTACACTGCAGCAGTGGATGTGGCCAGAGTGTTCCTCAAGGAAATCTTCAGATTGCATGGCCCACCCAGGAGAATAGTAAGTGATCGAGATCCCAAATTCACGTCAAAATTCTGGACTGCATTCTTTGAAGCAGTAGGAACTTTCTTGGATCTCAGCACAGCTTACCATCCCGAGACTTTCGAAACAGAAAGGGTGAACCAAGTAATCAAAGATATACTTCAGTCATGCTGTGGGGCAAGGAACCCAAGAAGTGGCTAAGATATGTGCACCTAGTCAAATTTGCCTACAATGCGAAATTTCTATCGTTTTATACTCACACGGATTCTAAAAAGAAAATTCAAAAAATCTATCGAAATCCAAATATTCAGATAAATAATTAATTTATTCCTCATTGGAATTCATAACTAACTTAGAAATCAGTTAAGTGAATATTGAAAGAAAAAAATTCAGTAAAATAGTAACTAAACTATCAAACCTTTTCGAGAAAGATAGTTCTAGAAAAATCTTATCCAACTCGAACCTCGAATCAGACTATAACCAAGACCAAACTCTTTCATCAGTTTCGAGGAAAGGTGTGACCAGTTCAGAAAAATACACTTAAAACTCTCACCAAATCTGAAACTAAGTTTGAGACCCTTAGAATTGATTTGTGGATCAAGGTTATAGAATTCGAGGAATTCTGGTATCAAATTCAGAATTCCGATCAAGAAGTTTTGGGGATACTGATTCAAGAAATACTCCTTGTATTCAAAAGAAAATCAAACTGAAAACTTGCTTAGAAACCCTGTTTTCTTAAAGGACTGTCAGGCCAGAATGCTGTGGAGGGAGCATTTGGTATATGTTTTTCTAAGGGAAGTTTAGTTGCAACAGCTGGCGAGGCATGTTCAAAGAACGGCTCATGCGGCAAGGCCCTGGTCTTGACCAGCCTCGGTATGGTTGAAAAATGGTGCGCTTCCGGTACGATGGGCGAGGGCCGACGAAGCGGTCCTCCCTGAGTGAAGTGCCTGGACACCTAAGGAGGATCCTGGAGGGTTCTGACTAGGAGATGCACGGGCTCGCGGTGCCTATGACACCCATGCGTACGTCATGGAAGATATGTATGATGGGACGAAATGATTATTGTAATCTGTTATTGGATCTCGTTGCTTACCAGTTGGTCTCAAAGGAGAGTCCAGAGTGATACTATTTTTTGAGAAACAAGGGACTCGATGGAATTTTTGAATTATGACATCTGTAACTCTTTGTCAATGGATTATTTTATATGTTAAAGTTTTAAAGAGGAGTGTGTGTGTATCGGTATTTGAAAGCAAAAGTTAAGGGTGGGTGAGTTATTGTTTGGTTCTACCGATTCCAATGGTTGGGTGGTGGTGGCTAACCCATGGGCCGGATGGGGTTAGGCTCGAATCAATGGAGTTTTAATAATTAAATGAAAATAATAGGAATACGCTTAGAATTCGAGTAGTTAAATAAAAACCTAAAGAATTTCTCAAATGAGTAGATCAATGGCTGTGCCTGACTTCAGTTAGGAAAAAAGCGTTGATTTTCTCAAATGATTTGATCAACGGCTGTGCCTGATTTTTGTTAGGAAAAAAGCATTGATTTCTTCAGACTAAGTCAGTGATAGTTTTCCTTCTATCGGGTTTAATCAGGTGAAGGATAGTTTAATCTCTTAACCCCGTTAGAAAATTCGTTAAGAAAATAAAAAAGATGGAATCGTCCCCATTTTTCAGGCAAGGGAAATTTTCCTGGTTTTGGTTTCGGAATGACCACCAAATTAGTCTCATGTCCGAACATTCGAGGGCGAGGCCCCGAGTGGGAAACCCTGCCCAACGCAACAGGAAGCTACTTCCGTTGTGCTGCTAGCAACTGGGAATCTGGTGCACGCAGGGGGCAGAGGGGTCTCACAGCAGCTGGTATCAGAGCGCTGTTGTAAACTTACAAAACAACAGTGAAAATTGCCTAAAATTTTAAAGTAAATTTGGGAAATAATGTTTTCACTTGTTAAGATTATGTTTGAATAAACTCATAAATTGAATTGGATTTTTAGACGGATACCCCAAATTTGTCTAGCATTCCTAGACTCTCCTAGAGTCAGGATATGATTACCTTTGCCTTTGAAAATCTCATCAACTCCGGTACAACCCGAGGAAGTAGAGTGAGACTCGCTCGTCACTTTGAGGATCTATACTTTCCTGATCAAGTAGAGCAACGTCAGCATATGTGGTTCTCCTGGAGGGCAAATTATTCGTGTCAATACCAATCAACGACAGAGACTCAGACAAAATATCTCACCAACCATAATCTTGATAAGGCTAGGAGTTGTTTATTATGTACAACTCTATAATCACTCACCCCGGAATTTTAGAATTTCTTGCCGTATTTTTAGAATTCTTGCCGTATTTTTAGACTTCTTAGCTACTTTATTCCTAGGAGAAGAATTACAGCACCATTATCAGTGAGATGAATCGTGTATATCATAGCATGTCTCCATCACAATATCACCTTTTTATGCGTACGCAATTGAGGCGGTGACTTTTTATGCGTATGCAATTAAGGCAGTGACTTCTGGAGCCGAGACGCTCTATGTATATATTAAACTTTTTTGATAATAAATGATGTTTTGCAGCAAAAGATTTCAAATTGTTTTCGTAGTTGTGAATATTAGGTCTCCACGACCTCATTCACAAGATGGTCAAAATGCTTCCCCAGCATTCTTGACATAAAATAGTCATTTAAAAATAGATTTTACATACAATTACAGTTCCAACAATATTTCCATCTTTTCTCATCACTCCACATCCTTTCACATTAGTCCCCATCTTTTCTCATCTTCTCATAATTTTTTTTCCATCGATCCCTATCACATCATATCATTCCCACATCAAATCACATCCAATCGCATCGTCCACACATCAATCCACATCATCCATAGATCCATCCACATCATCCACATCAATCCACATCATACATACATCCATCCACATCAATCCACATTATCCACACATCCATCCACATCTTCCATACATCCATCCACACCAATCCACACGTCAATCCACATCATCCATACATCCATTCGGGTCAATCCACATTATCCACACATCAACCCACATCATCCATTCATCCATTCAGGTCAATCCACATTACCCACACATCAATCCACATCATCCATACATCCATTCATGTCAATCCACATTATCCACACATCAACCCATATCATCCATTCATCCATTCACGTCAATCCACATTACCCACACATCAATCCACATCATCCATACATCCATCCACATCATCCACATCAATCCACATTATCCACTCATCCATCCACATCAATCCACATTATCCATTCATCCATCCACATCAATCCACATTATCCACACATCAATCCACATCATCCATACATCCATTCACATCAATCCACATTATCCACATATCAACCCCCACATCAATCCACATTCATTTCATAAGTATTCCCATTCTCATCTAATCACATCTTTTTCTATCTCATCACTTATTTCCTCATTTATCCTCATCAGATCTCATCCACTTGCATCTACCCATATATCTCATCACTTCACATACATTAACATCTATCCAAGTTTACATCGCATCTTATCACATCCATTTCACATCACATCTCATTCATTCACATCCCGATTCGCATGCTAACACATTCATTCACGTCCCTTATCGTTCATTCACATCCCGATTCACATCACATCACATCCATTCACATCCCTTATTATTCATTCACATCCCATATCATTCATTCACATCCTTTATCATTCATATCTATCCAATTTACATCACATCTCGTCGCCTCTATTCTCGTTCATATCCATCACATTCACATCCACATATATTCTTCCACATACATCCACATCCATACTTATCACATACACATCCACATCTATCCTTTCACATACATGCACATCCATACTTATCACATACACATCCATATCTATCCTTTCACATACATCCACATCCATCCTTTCACATACATACATCCACATCCATTATTTCACATATACATCCACTTTCATTCTTCACATACATCCACATCCATCCTTCACATACATCCACATGCATCCTTTCACATACATCCACATCCATTCTTTCACATACATCCACATCCATCCCATATCATTCATTTACATCCTGATTCACATGACATCTCATCACATCTATTCACATCACATCTATTCACATCACATCCATCCATCCATTCATTCACATTTATCTGATTCACATCACATCTATCCATCCATTCATTCACATTTATCTAATTCACATCACATCTATCTATCCATTCATTCACATTTATCTGATTCACATCACATCTATCCATCCATTCATTCACATCACATCTATCCATCCATTCATTCACATTTATCTGATTCACATCACACCTATCCATCCATTCATTCTTTTATAAAAATCATCTTATGTGGGGATAACACTTTTATAAAAATCCTTTTATACATCTATTTATGCATAAACTCAATTTTAAGAAAATAATAACACTTTCGAAATAAAAATAAATTCCTTTATGTATCTTTCTATGCATAAAATCAAAATCAATGAGAATAACTCTTTTGAAATAAAAATAAATTCCTTTATGCATCTTTCTATGCATAAAATCAAAATCAATGAGAATAACTTGTTTGAAATAAAAATAAATTCCTTGATGCATCTTTCAATGCATAAAATCAAAATCAATGAGAACAACTCTTTTGAAATAAAAATAAATTCCTTTATGCATCTTTCTATGCATAAAATCAAAACTTGATGAAAGTAATGCTTTTATAATCAAAATATTCCCAATATGCATCTTACTATGCATAGAAATTAATTCTAATGAAAATAACACTTTTATAATAAAAATATTTCTAATATGCATTTTTCTATGCATAGAATAAAAATAACACTTTTAGAATACACAAGAGTGGGGATTACTCTTTTTGAATAATAAGAAGATAAAACTTATTTCACAAAATTTAAGAGAATTTTGCCATAACCTCCTTTGTATGGCTGACCATTTTTTAATTTTTTTCTATCCTCAAGTTACTTAAAAAAATATTCCAAATGGTTTAAAGCATTCTAAACTAATCAAATTCCACTTTTAAAAGAGAAACAATATGAAAAGTTTAATTCTAACGATTTGATTACTTATCTAGGATAAAGAAAGGCTGAATCTAAGAATGAAGAGAGGGGGAAAGCCTTTCCAACAAGGCATAACATCATTTCTTCAATTTAAAGAAAACAAGAATTAGAAAACCATTAAAAGGAATAAAGAAAAAGTAGGATTTCTATCTTACATGAATATTTGTGAGCTTTCTTTTGGCTTGATGGTTTGAGGGATCTACTCTTGTTTGCAACAAGAGTGGCCACCAATTCTTTTGAAGAGGAAAAGGTCAAAAACTAATGAATTATCAATAAATTCATTGTTTTTGGCTCTGGGGAGGAGTAGAGTAACAGTGCTACATAAAACACTATTAACTATTTACAAAGGGAGAGGCTTCATTTATTATAGGAAAAAGTGAGCTTCTAACCAAGAAAATTGATTCTAGAATTTTCCAGATCAGTTTGGTCGATTTTCGACCATTTTTAGGTCAGTTTGGCTTACTTTTAGTTGAAGCAGGAGAGAGGAGAGATGAAAATATCTCATTATTTGTGAGTTTAAAACTCAACTACACATGTGAAATAGGCGCCTCCTTCATGAGGGAAATTCCCCCACACTGAGGTATCAAAAATGCATCATTTCCTCTAAATATCTCTTCTTTTTTAACTAATAACCTTGTCCTTAGTCAACTCTTCATCTTATGTGATTATTTAATCATTTTTGGGGGGATTTTCTTTATTTCTTCAATTTATCTCCTCCCTACATTTGGATTAATCTAATTGGCCCCTCAGAACCTTAATCTAAAATTTTCAAAAAATCTAGACCCTTAGGTGAATAGATATAATTTATTTCTAATGCACCTTCTGAATTTCTTTTTGAACTTCTGTTTCGAGGGAATTTATTTTAATACGAAGAGATATTTTTCCATCCAAAAATATCTAAAATTTGAATAACGTCTCTCTAGAATATTTTCTCTCTCTAGGCCAAAATAGGATAAAACATGATCTTTCTTTTATTTCAGAGAGGGGAATAATTATAAGATTAGAAGGGGAGGTTCTTACACCTGCACACCTCAAAAGCCGGAGGGAGAAATCTTACACTCTCAAGGATTTCAGATTCCTTTCCAAGGGAATATAGGAATAGGTTAGTCATAAGTATTCATGTTTATCCAATTAAGCGTGTTTCTGGTCATTTCTTTGGGAAATCCTTTTCCCATTTAGAATGTAGTACTCCAAGATTCTGTTTTTCAAGAATCTAGTTGTATAGTTTAAAATTGCAAAAGTTAAATGTGCTCAAATCCCTTTTTTTGATTAAGAATTATCCATGTTTTCTCGATGTATTCATATGAATATTTTCACATTGTTTCTCAATTTTCTCAAGATAAAATATGCTCAATATTCTTCTTTTTGAATAAAAGGTTCATGGGATTTACAAAATAAATTATACCCATATTTTCTCTTTCAGTATAAACACTAATCCATTTATCTAAATGAATCATTTCCATAATTCTCATAAATTGAATGATTCTAGAAAATTTATGCATAACCTTCTTTATTTTTTTGACAATTGAAAAATGCTCAAAACTTCACTTTTAGCATAAAATTTATTATGCATAAACTCATTTATAATGATATAAAGTTTTCCATAGCTTTCCCATATTTTCTAAGAAATGATAATACTCAAAATTTCACTTTTAAATTAAAAAAATACCCATATTTTGAAATATGCCAAGAATTTATCTTTTAATATTCAAAATATTTGTACCTAGAATATTGTGAAAATTCCTCTTTTTGCATCTAAATTTTTATGCATGTAAAAATAAATATAACAAAAATTCCTTTTTTCTCTATTTAAACAATTATACATAAATACTATATATAGAAGTATTTTCCATAAATATAACAAAAATCATTCTTTTAGCATAAAAATGTTTATGTCTAGAATATGATGGGATTTTCTCTTTTTTTATTATTAAATTTATGGATAAAATAGGATTCATCTTTTTTCTTAAAAAATTTACCATAGCTTCGCTCTGCAATTTCAGAGAATGTTCAATTTTCTAATCTTAAATAAATACTCATTATTGAAATGTGATAGGAACTCCTCTTTTATACTAAAATTTTATTATGCATACATAGCATAATTATAAACATAATTATTTTTAAACTTTTTTTATTATTCTTAAAATATCCATTCATCATTACTGTATGAAAATCCTTAAAAAACTATTAGCATAACTCTCTTTCAATCTTAAAATAATTTAATATGATTTTTCTTAATCATAAACAAGCTTAAAATAATTAATCAATTATTTTTAACTAGATTAAAATCAAAAAAATATTTAATCTTCTTCTCTAGCTTATCAAGCCTAGAGTTTTGATTAAGATAATGAGGTTATCATTAAGATCCATCCTTCTAACAAGGATCTAACCATAAAGATGATTAATCTTTCAAAAGGAGAGATTTACTAATAAAAAATACTTCATAATTAAGCATAAAGATTAGGATTAAACCATTTAAACACTATGAATCATTAAAAAAGCTTGATTTCAAGAAAAAACCATTGATTAAAAAGCTTTCCAAACATTAGAGGGATTGGAAAGAAGATTATCATTGAGAAGATAGAAACACACCATGGATTAAGGCTTACCCTTGATTTTTGGCTTGATTCTTTTAAAAATAAGTGAAGCCCACAAGGAAAACTTGGCCACCAAGATGGAGAGGGTAATCTCCAAGAGAGGATGGAGATTTGTGAAGCTCCCAAAGTAGAGGCAAAATAGAGGGATAATAAAATTACACTAAAATGAAGATAATACTAGCATCATGTAAATACACAAAGATGAAAATACAAAGGAATGAGGGTCTATTTATAGGTGAGGGAGGCCACTAACCAAGTCTAACTGGGTTCTAGAGGTTTCCAGCTTCAGTTTGATCCAGTTTGGACAAGATTTGGACCAGTTTGGCTCACTTTTTGATCCAATTTACAGGAGGAGAGATAAAAATATCTCATTTTTTTGAATTAAAAATGCAAGGTAATGATGAGAAAAAGGTGTCTCCTTCATGAGCCCCTTCCCCACTCCTTTGATTTTTTTACTGCTAAACCTTAATTTTTAACTAATAAACCCAATACTTAGTGAACTCTTCATCTTATGTGAGCATTTACTCATTTTTGGGAGATTTTCTTTTATTCTTTGTATTTTTGTCATCCCAACACTTGGATTAATCCTATTGGCCCTTTAGAACCTTAATTGGACCTTAATAAATTTTTTTTGAAAATGTGAACCCTTAGGCTAAGGTCTCTTATACACATATTCAATTTATTTCTAATGCACATAGGAAACTTCTTTTTGAACTTCTCTTTTAGGGGAATTCATCTTAAATATAAGGATAAACTTTGTATCCAAAAATATCTCAATTTTATATTATCTCTCTCTAGAATATTTTCTCTCTCTAGGTCAAAAACAAGGGAAAACAATATTTTCATGCATTCTGAAATAGGGGATGATTACAGAAACTAAAGGGGAGGTTTTTACACCTTTACATCTCAAAAGTTGGAGGGAGAAACGTTACAATGGGCAATGATACCATTCTCCCCTTCAAGGTGGTGGGAGGCATTGAGAATGGTTCTAGTGCCATTCTTCCTTTAATGTAAGGGAGAATGGCAATGGGTCCATTCTCCCCATGAATGTGATGGGAGGCCTTGAGAATGGCACCACTGTCATTATTCCTTGAATGGAATGGACAATGCCAGTGTTGCCATTCTTCCCTACAAGAGGATCGGAGTCCTTGGAGAATGGCACCACTGCCATTTTTCCTTGAGAATGGCAATGGTGCCATTATCCCCTTCAAGGTGATTGGAGTTGATAAGAATGGAACCACTACGGTTATTCCTTTAATGTAAGGGAGAATGGCCGTGGTGCCATTCTCCCCTTCAAGGTGGTGGGAGGCCTTGAGAATGGCACCACTTGCATTCTTCCTTGAATGTAAGGAAGAACGGTAGTGGTCCTATTCTCCGATTAAGGTGATGGGAGGCCTTGAGAATGGCACAACTGCCATTATTCCTTGAATGTAAGGAAGAATGGCAATAGCGCCATTCTCCCTTTCAAGGTGATGGGAGGCCTTAAGAATGGTACCACTGCCGTTCTTCAAAGAACGTAAGAGAGAATGGCAGTGGTGCCATTCTCCCCTTCAAGGTAATGGGATGGGTGGCCTTGAGAGTGATCGTGCTGTGATTCTTGTGATGGAAGGCCCTAAGAATAGCAGTGGTGCCATTCTCCAGTTCATTTGGAATGATGGGATGCATTGAGAATATCACCACTACCATTCTTTCTTGGGAGGTGTCATTCTGACCTTCAAGGTGATGGGAGGCCTTGAGAATGACACCGCTGCCATTTTTCCTTGAACGTAAAATAGAGTAGAAATGCTACCATTCTCCCCATCAAGGTGATGGGATGGCAGGTGCCTTGAGAGTGGTAGTGGAGCCATTATCCCTGTAAGGTGCTCAAAGGCCCTAAGAATTACAGTGGTGCCATTCTCCCCTACAATCCAAATAATGGGATGCCCTAAGAATGCCATCACTACCATTCTTTCTTAAATGTAAGAGAGAAAGGTAGTGGTGACATTCCCCCTTCAAGGTGATGGGATGCCTTAATAATGGCACCATTGCCATTCTTTCTTCAAGGTGATCGGAGATTTGCACCACTGCGATTCTTCAAAGAGTGGTAGGGAGAATGGTAGTTGTGCCATTCTCCCCTTACATGTGATGGGATGGGAGGCCTTAAGAATGGTGGTGATGCCATTCTCACCTCCTTGAATCAAAATGATGCGATGCCTTGCGAGACAAATGGAACCACTACCATGCTTTCTTGAATTTAAGGGAGCGTGGTATTGGTCCCATTCTAACCATGAATGTGATGGAAGGCCTTTACAATGGCACCACAACCATTATTCCTTGAATGTAAGGGAGAATGGAAGTGGTGCCATTCTCCCTTCAAGGTGATGGGAGGTCTCGAGAGAATCGCACGATTTCAAATTTTCCTTGACAATCGCAGTGGTGACATTCTCACCTTCAAGGTGATAGGAGGTCTTAAGAATGGCACCACTACCATTCCTCCTTGAATGTAAGGGAGAATGGTAGTGGTGCCATTCTCCCTTTTAGGTTAGTGGGAGGCCTTGATAATGGCACCTCTATCGTTCTTCCTTGAATGTAAAAGAGAATGGCAGTGGTCCCATTTTCCCCATGAAGGGGTTGGGAGGCCTTGTGCGAATTGCACCACTGCCATTCTTCCTTGAATCTAAGGAAGAATGACAGTGGTGTCATTCTCTGCTTCAAGGATGGAAGGCCGTGAGAATGGCACCAACTCCAATTCTTCCTTGAATGCTAGGGAGAATGGCAGTAGTGTCATTCTCCCCATGAAGGTGATAGAAGGCCTTGAGAATGGCACCACTACCATTCTTCATTGAATATAAGGGAGAATGGCAATGGTGACATTCTCCCCATAAAGGTGATCAGAGGACTTGAGAACCACACCATTGCAATTATTCCTTGAATGTAAGGGAGAATAATAGTGGTTCCTTATCCCCTTCAAGGTGATGGGAAGCCTTGAGAATGGCACCTTACATGTGATGGGAGAATAATAGTGGTGCCTTATCCCCTTCAAGGTGATGGGAAGCCTTGAGAATGGCACCTTACATGTGATGGGATGGGAGTCCTTGTGAGAATAATAGTGGTGCAATTCTCCCCTTACATGTGATGGGAGTCCTTGTGAGAATAATAGTGGTGCAATTCTCCCCTTCAATAAAAATGATGGGATGCCTTGAGAACGACACCACTACCATTCTTCCTTGAAAGTGATAGGAGGCCTTGAGAATTTCATCACTACCATTATTCCTTGAAAGTACGGAGAATGCTAGTGGTGCCATTCTCCCCTTAAAGGTGATGGGAGCCTTTATAATGCCAATGGTGCTATTCTCCCCTTCACGGTGATAGGAGGCCTTGAGAATGGAATCACTGCCATTCTTCATTGAATATAAGGGAGAATGTAAATGGTTCCATTCTTTACATAAAGGTGATGGAAAGCCTTCCGAATCGCACCACTACCATTATTCCTTGAATGTAAGGGATAATGAAAGTGGTGCCATTCTGCCCTTCAAGGTTATGGGAGGCCTTGACAATGGCATCACTGCCATTCTCCCTCACATTCAAGGAAGAATGGCAATGGTGCCGTGACACAAAGTTGGGGTTTTGACTTCGATCACTTCTTAGAATCAAAACACACTTGTATAAAACCTCACAGCCTCCTCACTTCCCTTTCTCTCCCTAGGTTAAGATAAATATAAACACATCAAAGTGACATCTAATTCATGGAAGGAAAGATGAAAGGTTCAGGAGAAGCAAGAATTTCTGCCAGTCTTGCAGCTCCAAACAGGAGGGCAATTATTTGTTGGAAGAAAATCTTCTGACTCAGGATTATGTGAACAAAAACATACGAGGAATGTTGGTAAGGTTCATCCGTTCGAATTGGGCGATTTGGACAAAACATAATAAAGTAAAAGAATATAGCAATCACTTACAAGAGGATAAGACACATGGGATTTTCTTTTTGATAAGAGATTAAGAGGAATTAATCATTATTAAGAAGAAATAATGGCCAAAAGTCTATAAAAATAGAGATACACAGAGAATTGCAGTTTTAAATCCATATAGACTGTACAAAAGAGGATTACATAGGTATGTAGAGCTTGAAGAGAGCTTTGCGCCCATATAAAAACTTTCAACAATGGGCAACCGAGCATTTTACTACAAGACTATAAAACTGCCAAAATTTGCCTAAAAGTTAGCAACTTTGGGAGAAATTCTGATCATCAATGAAGTAAAGGATTAAGAAATTAGTTACATGAGTGGAAAGAGAATATAAAGAGCTTCCTAGCCATATGACCAATTTTAGAAACCAATACTCGAGTGATGAGTAATTATCGGTTGAAATTTGGGTATTAGACCACAAAAACTGCACTTCCCTCTCTTTGCATGAAACCTCAATTTTTACATAGCCTCTTGCCTTTCATCTCCTTCATGATTCAAGCTAGAGGGTAAGGGTTAACATTGCTCAGCGGACAATCGTAAAGATTTACCTATGGTCCCCAAAGTCTTTTCACATGCTCATTACCGCTAAAACCATTGGTACCTCCAAAGGAGGGCGGCAATAAGGCAAGGACTACCTTGAGAAGTCACAAGCCCACCAAGATAATAACTCCTTATCACACTTATCATGAATCATCAAAGAGGTCCAAAATTGGGTTAAGCAGCATGAGGAGCTAATGCTAAATGAGACATTCGCATGTAGAGAGAGTGTTTGAATAAGGGTTTGAAGATAAGAGAATGGCAATGACACAAAATGCTCAATTGAGAAGGCTTCATTCATTGATTTGAAAGGGAGAGGAGGGCTCCTTTTATAGGTGGAGAATCACCCTCTCTTCCATTGTTACAAATTACAGCATAAAAATCTTCAACCCTTCAGTGACATAAGGGTAGATGTCACCATCAATTGTCCTCTTAGGCTAAGTCTTCTATTGATTATTAAATTGAAGACTTTTTAACTTTGAAATTGTGATGAGATAATAGCCAAGTCTAAGTGGCATGTAGGTCGAGATTCCACTTACACATGGTGGAATTCTCCTCTTCCATGTAGGCATTCTAGAAGAATCTTTTCCAATTATGCACCTACACACACTCCTCCAGATGCCTTCCACACTCCCCAACTTGTAGGCATGGTGGAATTCTCCTCTTCCATGTAGGCATTCTGGAAGAATCTTTTCCAATTATGCACCTACACACACTCCTCCAGATGCCTTCCACACTCCCCAACTTGTAGCCTTATGGTACTATATTAATAATACAATTAAAATCCATTTGAGCATGAAGGCCCACTTTTATTTTCCATATCACTAGCCTATCTACCATACCAAAGTATTTATCAAACATACTTGTGGCATTTACCACACCGTTATTCCATTGTGGGCACCGCAATCTTCTTGGACAAGCTTCCACCTTATTACCATTGAGAAACTATCAAAATATGCACAAAATTGAAAATTAAAGATATCAATTTTTCATGTCACATCTTCCCCCCCCAGCAGATCCTCCATGCTTGTCTTGGGGGTCTGCTGGCCATGGTGCTCGAGGGTAAAATATCTTTAGCCTCCCGATACTCATTGGCATGTCCGGGAACCTCCTGGGCCACTTGCATCCTCTAGAAGATAGGTGTTATTTTTGAACTTTTACTTTATCCTTAAGGGGCCTTCCCAGCGTCGAAGAAGCTTCTTATCTAGCCGTTTCTCCACACGGCCATCATACCTCATGACTAAGCTTCCTTGCTTGAGTTCTAGCTTCTTCTTCTTCTTTGTCTTCTTTGTGAGAGTGTCATGCCTTGCCTTGCGCCGTTGTTGTGCAGCCTCCAAATTTTGAAGTGCCTGAAGTCGCCTCTCATCCAAGGTCTCCAGTTGTACTAGGCATTGGGCATGTGTTTCTTCTTCATTATTCAAGCGTGCAAAAGATGTGCGAAGGCTTGTGATTTCCAATTCTATTGGCAAAATAGCCTCCATTCCATAAATTAACTGAAAAGGTGTGAAACCAAGAGAGAGTTTATGAGTTGTCTTATTTGCCCATAGGACCTCTGGAAAATGCACATCCCACTTTCTCTTCATAGTATCCACTAGCTTAGACAAAGATCCACAAAACAGTCCATTAGTTTTTTCTATTAAACCATTACATTGGGGATAATAGGGAGTTGACATAGCATGCTTTATTTTTAATTTTTGCACCAAAGCTTCAATCAAGTAATTCGTGAAAGACCTCCCCCATCCCTAAGGATTTCTAATGGACACCCAAATCGGGCACATATGTATATTCCCTAAGAAAGGATGCCACAGCCCCACTGCTTTATTATTGACCATGGCCTTTGCTTTTGCCCACCTTGTTGCATAATCTGTGGCCACCAATATGTAATACTTCCCATGTGAGGAACGAGGAAGTGGGCCCACAAAATCTAATCCCCACCTTTCAATGGACCATATGCTGGGATAGGGTTTAAGGGTCCAGGAACCAATTGCTTATGCCCATATGCGTGGCATACTTCATAGCTTCTGCACCACTCATAGATATCTTTACTGAGTCGAGGCCAAGAATACCCTGTGTTTGTTAAGGATCCTCCGAGTTGTGCTGGCTGAGGCAAAGTGACCTGAACATTCATGACATAATTCCATAATCCTTTTAGATTCTTCTAGGCTCACTACCCTCCTAAGAATCTTATCCTTACCTTGCTTGTAAAGAACATCCCCTAGAATTGTGTAAGGATGAGCTTTCCTGGTAAGCCTTTGCTTCTATTTGAGGATTCAATCTAGGAGGGAAGTATCCTGTATCTAAATAGTGTTGAACATCTTGGAGCTCAGGCCAACCTGTATCCATTAACGCAAGAGTAGCTACTTTGAAAGAAGTCAAGGTTTTAGTAGCCAATTCATCAGCCTTTTGATTAACATTGCACAAATTTACAAAACTCAAAGGCTTCTTTTAACTCCATTGCCCTTTTATACAATTCTTGGAGATTAGGACTCCTTGCCTTATATTCTCCTTTCATTTGTCGGATGACCAATTGTGAATCCCCTTTAACCTCTATCTCTTCAATTCCATCTTTTATGCAATCTTCTAATCCCCAAATTAATGCATTGTACTCAGCCACATTATTTGATATAGCCTTTAGAAATTCCCTACCCTTGGCGCCCATACCTCTTTTCCTTCTGGATCAAATAAAACTATCCCCCCAGCCCCACATTGCTTGGAAGGGCTAAAGGATCCATCAAAATGCATAGTGAAAGTAGTTGGTGGTGTCTCCAAATCTTCATATACTTCTTCCTTTTCTCCTGTTCCTTCTTCCTCATCCTTCCTTGTAAGCAAATCTGCAAGAGAGGCCCTAGTGGTGTTTTCTATAATAAAAGTGAAAGAGAATTCTTGAAGCTCACAAATCCACTTTGCAAACTTCCCTCCTGCAGGATTGGGTTCACGGACCAAGAATTGTAAAGAAGGTTGAGATGTGAGGAAGAAAAAAGGGCGAGGTAACAAGTATGACGACCTAAACTTCTTTACTGCAAAAATAAGAGACAAACCACCTTTCTCCATTTCACCATATCTCTCCTCGGCATCAATGAGTTGTCAGCTTGCATAATACACTGGTTGCATACGCCCTTGCTCTCTCTTTTGCAAGAGTATAGCACCCACTGAATGTGACGAGACACTTGGGTTCACATAAAAGTCCTCCCCCCACCTAGGAGGCTGCACAATTGGACTTTGACTCATGCATTCCTTGAGCAAACAAAAATATTGAATTTGATCGGGAAAGAAACATTCTTCTTTGTCAACAGATTTATAGGATACATCTTCTTAGATAACATGTCAAAAAGCATTGGTAATACTTTGTTTTACCCAGAATCCTCCTTACCCCCCTCACATTGGTAGGTGGTGGGAGGGCCACAATTGCCTGCACCTTCACAGGATCCATCTCTATGCGTTCTTCTGAGATAACATGTCCCAAGGACCACCTTCCTTCGTGCCAAGCGGCATTTTCTAGGATTAAGACACCCTTTTGCATCATCAATACTTTGCAAGGCCAACCTCAACTTTTCCAACAAGTGATCCATACGACTTGAATAAATGTAAAAATCATCCAAAAAGACCCTTATAAACTTTCCCATGTAAGGTGCAAATGCCTAACTCATGAAGTGTTGAAAAGTTGCTAGTGCATTGGTCAAGCCAAATGGCATCACCCTATAGGCATACACTCCCCAAGGGGTAATAAATGAGGTTTTCCTTTGATCTTCTTCACGAATCCAGACTTGAAAGTATCCAGAGTATCCATCACACACTGAATACAACTCATGACCTGCAACTTGATCCAAAATCTCATCCTGAAAGGGTAGAGGATAATAATCCCTCTTTGTGCATGCATTCAGAGGGTGAAAGTCCACACACAAGCCATTTTCCACCCTTTTTGGGAGTGACTACAACTGGGAAAATCCACTCTGAATTCTCTACTGCAAATTAGTTACCTCATTCTTAAGCACCTCCACTTGCACTACTCCCAAATGCCTTAGCCGCTATACCACTGGCTTACTTTGGGACTTGAGATCAATCTTGTGCTCTACTAGGATAATTTGGTGTACTTGCGAGTAGCTGTTTGCAAAAAGGTTAGGAAATCCATCCAACATTTTTAAGTAATTCTCCCTTTCAGTACCTCCTATGGACTCATCAAGAAGAAGTTCATTCTGTTGGTGAAGACTAGTGAGGTCCACATCTCCTTTCTTGAACATGGTTAAAGAAGCTTCCCCTTCCAAGGCTCCATTGTCTTCAGCATCCCCTCGATCCCTTCCCAGGGAAAGACCAAATGCAACTCCCTCCATCTCCCCTTCTGAGATGGAATCCTCGCAGCTACCACTTGTCTCCTCTTCATCGGATGACTCTGACTCTGAACTTTCGGAAGTTGAAGGTTCACCTCTTACCACTTTCTTACGATGACTCTTGATGTTGTAGTGGACCTTCTTATTCTCACCTTGTAGAATAAGATCACCTGTCTCCCACTTTTGAATTGCCTTCACTTGGCGAAGCCATGGCATACCCAATATCAATGGGTAAGCCCTAGCATCAGGCTTTGTAGGAATGACCTGGAAAGTTGTAGGCACAGAAATACACCATACATCCACTCCCAAATTCTTGACAATTCCTAAGGTTTTCACCCTAGTATTATCAGTAAGTTTGATGCGATAGGGAGAGCTGGTAGAAGATAACTTTAAATCAGCATCTTTCATTGTTTTTTCACTCATGACGTTGATTGATGCACCTCCATCAATATATGCATTAGAAATTGTTTGCCCCTCAATGATGACATCAATCATAGGCACCTCATCAACTACATCAATATCCACCTTTTGAGCCATAGGAGTCCCATTATCCCTCTTCTTCTTTTTCTTAGAATCCCTTGTGCTAGCTAGCTTACCCCATTTCTTTCTAAGCTTGGGAGAGAGTGCCAAACGCTGCCCAAATGTGATTTGTGCCGTTTTCTCCCTAAGATCTGTTAAGAGGTCATAACTAAGAGATCCTTGTCCAAGAGGAAAGTCAGATTGTCCAATTTTTCTCCTAGACAACTTCTTCTTCTTCTTATTTTTCTCCTCTTCTTCAGATTTATCTTCTTGTTCTTCTTCTTCCTGGCTTCTAGTTTTAAGACCTCTTTTTGCCATTAATGGCATCAATGTTTCCTCTTCTTCTTCTGAGCATGTTTCCTATAAAAAAAGCTAAACTTTTATCCTCTCTTTTCCTCAATTTTGGACATTCCGTGTGATAGTGCCCCTTTTCTTGACATTCATAGCATGTGACACTACTTCTATCCCTAGGTTTATCCTCAACTCGTGGAACCCTAGGTGGCCTTGCGTTGACTAAGTGTAACTTTAAATCAGCAAATTCTGCCATAAGTTGTGCAATGTTATGATCCAAGGATGGAGCTTGTACTTGAGATGTTGAGGCTATCTCTACTCGTGGTGGGTTCGGCACACTCGGAGAAGATTGGAATGTGGAATCAATATGAAGAGTGGCCTCCTTCTTCAAAGAAATACGAAGAGCCTCTTTAAAATTAGTGGGGTCTTTGCTAAGAACTTTTCCATGCAAGCGGGGATCCAAAGCCCTGATAAACTTGCTCATCTTAAGGTGCTCCATTGCTAAAGAACTCTTTGAATCTCCCATAGAAGGTGAAGAAGAAGAAGCAATAACATGTAAAGCAGCTTGTTGATATTTGATGAACAAGGCTTCATACCTCACTGAAAAAGGCCGAAACTGACTCTCCTTCTTTTTGGAAAATTTGATCCAATTGCAATAATAAAGCATTTGGTGACTCCACTGTCCCAAATCTCTCCTTCATTTCTTTGGTCAACCTTTCCCAGTCATTCTTGGACTCCTCTAGCAAACCCTCATGCCAAGTTGAGGCCACACCCTCCAAGAAATCTAGAAGTATTTCTGCCCTCTCCTTCATAGACCAACCCGTCAAGCAGCATGCTCGGTTAAACTCTCAGAGATAACTCCCCGGGTCTTCTCCTTCCGATCCTTGGAACACCGGAATGTTGAACATCTTGCACCAAAAGATGAGTAGCAACAAGGGAAATCGACTTATTTCAAAATAACTTTTCTTTAATAATGCGGGACCTTGAGGTTAAAATAGAATAATTCTAAGTAAAACCTGCCCGTCACCTCACCTCCACCAAAAGATGTGACAAAGTTGGGGTTTTGAGTTCGGTCACTTCTTAGAATCAAAACACACTTGTATGAAACCTCACAGCCTCCTCACCTCCCTTTCTCTCCCTAGGTTAAGATAAAGATAAACACATCAAAGGTGAGATCATAATTCATGGAATGAAAGATGAAAGGTTCAGCAGAAGCAAGAATTTCTGCCAGTCTTGCAACTCCAAACAAGAGGGCAATTCTTTGTTGGAAGAAAATCATCCGACTCAGGACTATGTGAACGGAAACATACGGGGAATGTTGGTAAGGTTCATCCGTTCGAATTGGGCGATTTGGACAGAACATATTAAAGCAAAAGAATATAGCAATCACTTACAAGAGGATAAGACACAGGGGATTTGCTTTTTGATAAGAGATTAAGAGGAATTAATCATTATTAAGAAGAAATAATGGCCAAAAGTCAATAAAAATAGAGATACACAGAGAATTGCAGTTTTAAATTCATATAGACTATACAAAAGAGGATTACATAGGTACGTAGAGCTTGAAGAGAGCTTCGCGTCCATATAAAAACTTTCAAAAACGGGTAACCGAGTGAAAAGTTATGAGCATTTTACTATAAGACTATAAAACTGCCAAAATTTGCCTAAAAGTTAGCAACTTTGGGAGAAATTCTGATCATCAATGAAGTAAAGGATTAAGAAATTAGTTACATGAATGGAAAGAGCATATAAAGAGCTTCCTAGCCATATGATCAATTTTAGAAACCAATACCCGAGTGATGAGTAATTACCGGCGGTTGAAATTTGGGTATTAGACCACAAATGTAAGATTCCTCCCCAGCCTCTCAGGATGTCCAATATTTTTCCCTGTAGTCAAATCGCTCTTCAGAAATATAAAAGATCTTGTTTCTACCAGTTTTGGCCCAGAGAGAGAAAATCTTCTAGAGAGTGGTAATTTAGTTTTTAAATATTTTTGGATGGAGAAATATCTCTTCTTATTAAAATAAGTTCCCCCGAAACAGAAGTTCAAAAAGATTTTCAGAAGGTGCATTAGAGATCAAGTCAAGAGGGTCAAGATTTTTTCGCGAAATTTTAAATTAAGGTTCCTATGGGCCAATAAGATTCATCCAAATGTGTGGAGGAGATAAATGGAAGAAATAAAGAAAATCCCCCCAAAAATGAGTAAATACTCACATAAGATAAAGAGTTGACTAAGGACAAGGTTATTAGTTAAAAAAGAGAGATATTTAGAAGAAATGATGCATTTTTGACACCTTAGTATGGGAGAATTTCCCTCATGAAGGAGGCGCCTATTTCACATGTGGGGGGGAGAGTTTTAAACTCCCAAATAATGAGATATTTTTATCTCTCCTCTCTCCAGTTTCAACTAGATCCAAAAAGTGAGCTAAACTGACCTAAAAATGGTCAAAATTTGACCAAACTGATCTGAAAAATTCTAGAAACAGTTTGCTTGGTTAGAGGCTCACTTTTTCCTATAAATAGAAGCCTCCCCCTTTGTTGAAGCTTAATAGTGTTTTTTGCACTGTTACCCTGCTTCTCCTAAGAGCCAAAAACTGTGAATTTACTCATAATTCATTAGTTTTTGACCTTCCCTCTTCTAAAGATTGGTGGCCACTCTTGTTTCAAACAAGAGTAGATCCCTCAAACCGTCAAGCCAAAGGCAAGCTCTCAAATTCTCCTTGTAAGTTGGAGATTCTTCTCTTTTCTATTTTATTTTATGGTTTTTATGATTTTTGTCTCCTCTAAAATGATTATGATGTTATGCCTCATTGAAAAAAGACATTCCCCTCTCTTCTTTAGTAAATCCAACCATTCTTTATCCTAGATGAATGATTAATGGATAAAATCAAGTTTTTTATAATGTTTCGCTTTGATATACGTAGAAAATGTTTACATTAGAATGATTTAAATACTCTTGGTGAACTTCCAATTAATTTTAGAGAATTAAAAATTGAAAAATGGTCAACCATACAAAGGAGGTTATGGTGAAATTTTCTAAAATTATGAAAAATAAGTTTTATTTTTTTAATTCAAAAAGAGTAATTCCCATCGTATATGTATTCTTAAAGTGTTAATTTTCATCCTAGGTATAAGAAAATGCATACTAAAAATATTTTATTAAAAAAGTGTTACTTTCTTTAGAATTAAATTCCATGCATAGAAGGAAGTATATTGAAATTGTTATTTTGATTATAAAAGTGTGATTTTTATCATAAATGATTTTTATGCATAAATAGATGCATAAAAGAAATTCTTTTATATTAAAAGAGTGATTTTCATCATAAATGATTTGTATGCATAAACATATGCATAAAAGATATTTTTTTATATTAAAAGTGTGATTTTCATCATAAATGGATTTAATGCATAAATTAGATGCATAAGAGAAATTCTTTTATTCTAAAAGTGTAATTCCTACTAAACTGGATTTATGCATGGAAAGATACATAAAGAGTTTATTTTAATCCAAAAGAGTTATTCTTATCAATTTTGATTTTATGCATAAATAGATGCATCAAGAATTTTATTTTTAATTCAAAAGAGTTATTCATATCAATTTTGATTTTATGCATAAATAGATTCATAAAGAATTTTATTTTTAATTCAAAAGAGTTATTTTCATCAATTTTGATTTTATGCATAAAGAGATGCATAAAGAGTTTTATTTTTAATTCAAAAGAGTTATTCTCATCAATTTTGATTTTATGCATAAATAGATGCATAAAGAATTTTATTTTTAATTCAAAAGAGTTATTTTCATCAATTTTGATTTTATACATAAATAGATGCATAAAGAATTTTATTTTTAATTATGCATAGAAAGATGCATAAAAGATTTATTTTTATTTCGAAAGTATTATTTTCATTGAAATTAAATTTATGCATAGCTAGATGCATAAAAGATTATTTTTATTTTGAAAGTGTTATTCTCATTAAAATGGAATTTATGCATAGTAAAATGCATAAAAGATTTATTTTTATTTTAAAAGTGTAATTCTCATTAAAATGGAATTTATGCATAGTAAAATGCATAAAAGATTTATTTTTATTTTGAAAGTGTTATTCCCATTAAAATGGAATTTATGTATAGTAAAATGCATAAAAGGTTTATTTTTAATTCGAAAGTGTTATTTTCCTTAAAATTGAACTTATGCCTAAATAGATGCATAAAAGGATTTTTATAAAAGTGTTATTCCTACTAAAGTGGTCTGTATGCCTAATTAGATGCGTAAAGAATCTTTATATCAAAAAATTAAAATTCTCCTGCATTCTATAAATAGATGTGATAGGAATCAGATAGATGTAAATGAATGTGGATATGGATGTGGATGTATGGATGTAGATGTGGTATGTGGATATGGATGTATGAATGTAGATGTGGATGTGGATGTATGAATGTAGATGTGGATGTAGATGTATGAATGTGAATGTGGATGTGGATGTATGAATGTGACTGGGGATGTGGATGTATGAATGTGGATGTGGATGTGGATATGAATGTATGAATGTGGATGTGAGAATGGATGTATGGATGTGGATGTGGATATGGATGTATGAATGTGGATGTGAAAATGGATGTATGGATGTGGATGTGAAAATGGATGTATGGATGTGGATGTGGATGTGGAAATGGATGTATGGATGTGGATGTGGATGTATGAATGTGGATGTGGATATGGATGTGTATGTATGAATGCGGATGTGGAAGTGGATGTGGAAATGGATGTGTGGATGTATGAATGTAGATGTGGATGTGGATGTATGAATGTGAATGTGAATGTGGATGTGGATGTATGAATGTGGATGTGGATGTGGATGTGGATGTGGATGTGGAAATGGATGTATGGATGTATGGATGTGGATGTGGATGTATGAATGTGGATGTGGATGTGGATGTATGAATGTGGATGTGGATGTATGGATGTGGATATGGATGTGTATGTATGAATGCAGATGTGGAAGTGGATGTATGAATGTGGATGTGAAAATGGATGTGTGGATGTATGAATGTAGATGTGGATGTGGATGTATGAATGTGAATGTGGATGTGGATGTATGAATGTGAATGGGGATGTGGATGTATGAATGAGGATGTGGATGCGGATGTGGATAAGGATGTGGATGAGGATGTGGATGCGGATGTGGATGTGGAAATGGATGTGGATGTGGATGTGGATGTATGAATGTGGATGTGGATGTATGGATGTGGATATGGATGTGTATGTATGAATGCGGATGTGGAAGTGGATGTATGAATCTGGATGTGAAAATGGATGTGCCACATGTATGAATGTAGATGTGGATGTGGATGTATGAATGTGAATGTGGATGTGGATGTATGAATGTGAATGGGGATGTGGATGTATGAATGTGGATTGGATATGGATGTGGATGTGAAAATGGATGTATGGATGTGGATGTGGATGTGGAAATGGATGTATGGATGTGGATGTGGAAATGGATGTATGGATGTGGATGTGGATGTGGATGTGTATGTATGAATGCAGATGTGGAAGTGGATGTATGGAAGTGGATGTACAAATGTGGATGTGTATGTGGAATAATGAATGCGAATGTGTATGTGAAATAATGTGACGTCGATATGAGTGAATGGATGAGATGTGGTGACATGTGAATTGGGATGTGAATAAATGATATGTGATGTGAATGAATCTGATCTGATGAGATGGAAAATGATGTGATTGGATGAGATGTGGTGACATGTGAATAAATGATATGTGATGTGAATGAATCTGATCTGATGAGATGGAAAATGATGTGATTGGATGAGAATGAGTACACATTTGAATGATAATGTGAAAAGACGAGAGTTCATTATAGAAACTGTATTTGTGACCTGTTTGTAAATGACTGTTTTATATCAAGAATGTTGGGGAAGCATTTTGATCGTCTTGTGATTAAGGTCGTGGAGACCTAACTGATAAAGTTGCAACAGCTGACGGCGAAGAGTAAACGGAGGACATCTCGCGTAGCATGGTCGGCCTATGTCTTGACCAGCCTCGGTTTGATTTAAATGGTGAGCTTTCGGTACGGTGGATGAGGGACCAAGGAAGCGGCCTATGAGTGAAGCGCTAGGTGACCTGCGAAGGATCCTAGAGGGTGCTGACCATACGGTGCTCGGGCTCTGGGTCGCCGAAGATACCCACACGTGCGTCGTGGAAGATATTGAATCAAGGAGTAAGAGTTGTTTTCTGAAACCGGGCATGGATCTAGTTGATTGACCTCAACGGATGAGTCCATGGCTCTTTTATATGGATCTGTTGGTTGATCTTGCTGATCTTCAATGGAGATTCCATCTTGATTTTTATAAGTGATTATATTGCTAGGTACTATGAGCTAGGAACTATTGAAAAGGCCCCTGAGTGGACAGGTGGTGAGCGTTCTGGTTGCCAATGATGAGATAGATACTCCGATGAAGGAATGATTGGAAATTAAGATTCAACCGGATATTTTGGAAGATTGTGGTTAGTGATACAATGGTTTCATTAAAGGATTGTTTTAAAGATAGCTGATGCTGAGAAAAAAGGCAAATTCATATTAGGTGTGTAAGTGGTGTGACTAGTTTTATGTTTGCATGAACATCCGGCTAGGGGACCTAGGAACTCTTTTCCCTGGTACCCGAGATAAAACCTAACCAAATTCCTAATTGGATCCCATCACTACAGTGGTTGGGCGGTTGGTTAACCCATGGGACTGGATGGGGTTAGGCTGGACTGATGGATCCGTAAATCGAGACTCAATTTCTATTTAGTTCGATAGATGAAGTAAATCCCGGACAAAAATTGTTCTATGGAAAAGAATCAACGTCTCTGCCTCTCAATGAGAAAAAAAGGATTGGTCTCTATGATCCAAGTACAGTCTTTTTCCCTGATCTGACTATGGGACTTACAGGTTCGGTCAGATGAGCTCAGTTACTTAAGGCTTTTGACTACGTTAGGGAAAGTTATCCTGGTGGATTTGCCTGTGCTTTCCGAGCAAAGGAAGTTTTTTCGGGTTTGGTTTTGGAAAAACCGATGGTTTAGTCTCTTGTTCGGATATCCGTGGGCGAGGCCCCGAGTGTGGGACCCTGCCCCATGCAAGAAGTGCTACTTCCGCTGCTAGTACCCCTGAAATTGTTGCGCGGTGGGGACAGGGATCTTACAGTTGGTATCAGAGCTATTTGGCTAATGAGGATCAACCGAGAAGCCAAATATGTCAAAAATTTATCAAGAAGCACTAAAAGGTTGTAATTGTGTGATAAAATTCATACAATTTGATATTGAAAATGCTCAATTGAGGAGGCTTCATTCATTGATTTGAAATGGAGAGGAGGGCTCCTTTTATAGGTGGAGAATCATCCTCTCTTTCATTGTTACAAATTACAATATAAAAATCTTCAACGCTTCAGTGACATAAGGGTAGATGTCACCATCAATTGTCCTCTTAGGCTAAGTCTTATATTGATTATTAAATTGAAGACTTTTTGACTTTGAAAGTGTGATGAGATAATAGCCAAGTCTAAGTGGCATGTAGGTGGAGATTCCACTTACACATGGCGAAATTCTCCTCTACCATGTAGGCATTGGCATTCTAGAAGAATCTTTCCCAATTATGCACCTACACACATCGTCCACATGCCTTCCACACTCCCCAACTTCATTAGGAACTCAATGGAGTCTTTTTGGGCCCTTTAATTTGCCATGAGGTTATGGAAACGTTTAACTTTTTGACAAATAGGAGCCCGCCATGTAAGCAAAAACCATTGGTGATTAAGAGAGGTGTAAGAGTGGTCAAAGGGTGCACTTTTTCTCCCAAAAAGAAGGGGGGGGGATTTTACAATTTTCGGACCTCCATAACTTCTACATACAAGCTCCGATTTGAGCGGAGATTACAGATCCGTGATCTACGCATCAAGAGCTTTCCATAGATATGTTACATGATATGGTTTTATCCGCTAGATTTTAAATTCCATTTTTTCCCCAAAATTCAAATTCGAATAAAGTAGCCGTTTTGAAGCTTCAAATTAGAAAACGTTTCTTCTTAAGAGAAAAGGTTTGACTCCCTTAAACTGCCAAATAAAAGGGCCCAAGAAGACTCCATTGAGGTCCTAATGTAGCCTTATAGTGAATACTATATTAATAATACAATTAAAATCCATGTGAACATGAAGGCCCACTTTTATTTTCCACATCACTAGCCTATCTACCATACAAAGTATTTATCAAGCATACTTGTGGCATTTACAATGTGTGCACCCTAAATCAAATAAAACCATCATATTTGAAGATAGAATGGTGTTATCAGGGTAGCCGCCAAGCCACCGCATCACCACGTCGTTATTCCATTGTAGGCGCCGCAATCTTCTTGGACAAGCTACCACCTTATTACCATTGAGAAACCATCAAAATATGCACAAAATTGAAAATGAAAGATATCAATTTTTCATGTCACAGTGCCATTCTCCCCATAAAGAAGATTGAAGGACTTGAGAATCACACCATTCCCATTATTCCTTGAATGTAAGGGAGAATGATAGTGGTGCCATTCTCCCCTTCAAGGTGATGTGAATCCTTAAGAATGGTAGGCCTTGAGAATGATAGTGGTGCCATTCTCCCCTTCAAGGTGATGTGAATCCTTAAGAATGGTAGGCCTTGAGAATGACAGTGGTTCCATTCTCCCCTTACATGTGATGGGATGGGAGGCCTTGAGAATGACAGTGGTGCCATTCTCCCCTTCAATTAAAATGATGGAATGCCTTGAGAATGACACCACTACGATCCTTCCTTGAATGTAAGGGTGAATGGAAGTGGTGCCATTCTCCTCATGAAGGTGATAGGAGGCCTTGAGAATTGCACCACTCCCATTATTCCTTGAATTTAACGGAGAATGCCAGTGGTGCCATTCTCCCCTTCAAGGTGATGGGAGCCTTGAGAATGCCAAAGGTGCTATTCTCCCCTTCAAGGTGATAGGAGGCCTTGAGAATGGAACCACTGCCATTCTTTGTTGAATATAAGGGAGAATGTAAATGGTTCCAGTCTCCCCATAAAGGTGATGGGAGGCCTTGAGAATTGCACCACTACCATTATTCCTTGAATGTAAGGTAGAATGATAGTGGTGCCATTCTCCCCTTCAAGGTTATGGGAGGCCTTGAGAATGGCACCATTGCCATTCTCCCTCACATTCAAGGAAAAATGGCAATGGTGCCATTCTCAAGTCATCCTAGCATTTTAATTGAAGGGGAGAATGGCACCGCTACCATTCTTCAAAGAATGTAAGGGAGAATGGAAGTTATGCCATTCTCCCCTAACATGTGATGGGACGGGAGGCTTATGCCATTCTCCCCTAACTTGTGATGGGACGGGAGGCCTTGGGAATGGCAGTGGTGCCATTCTCCCCTTTAATTAAAATGATGGGATACCTTGAGAACGGCACAACTGCCATTCTTCCTTGAATGTGAGGGAGAGTGGCAGTGGCACCATTCTCCCCATGAAGGTGATAGGAGGCCTTGAGAATGGAACCACTACTCAGTAGAAAATCGGCAAAATCGGCAGAAATTTTGACATGCCAGTGGGAAACTAAAAATGGCTATTTTACCATAAAAATGCTCTAAAATTTTCTTAAATAATTAGAAAAAGTTCCTAAAATTTGTAGAAATGCAGGGAATCCTTTCTACTAAAAACTACCTGTAATAGAATGTGTGGTATTTTGGTAAGAAATCCATAAAATGCTTATTTTAACCATAAAAATAGAGAAAAATAGCATTTTCACTCACGCATTTCTCCACAACGTCGATACATCCATCCAAGTCGAGAAGCATCACATTTCGACCGCCATATTGACATTTCCAAACCACCAAAACAAACCCAAAAAATAATATTTTTTGCTTAGTATTAAGAGGATTTAGAATAAAATGCTAAAAATTTACAATAATGAGAGAATTAAGAGGAGAAAAAACATCAAAAAATCACTAGAGAGACCGCTGTCATACCACTTTTAGAACCCCGTAGATCTCTCTAGTTAATCACTATTCATAAACACACATAATCAAGGAAACTACTCATCCACACCACCCCCGCGAGTGGGTGCACACATAAACATAATGAAGAACCACATACCTAACCTTGGTGTCCCATACCACCAAGAAGTATGTCTTCAATCCAGCAGCACATAGTTCTAGCATGAAAAGGCAAGAGAGCAGATACTATGCTCTACACAAGAGAACATTCCTTGAGAGAATCCTATGCCCCTATTATATATATAGGAGAGCTCTCAAGTGACTCTTGACTCTCCATTTCCATGTGTGACCCTTGGTTGTCTGACCCTAACCTTAACCCAAGGTTAGGTCTAACCCTCGCTCCACTAGAGCATGTTCCCATGCTCACATGACTAGGGTGGGTTAGCCTCCTAGTATTTGCACATAATATACTGTGTACATAACATCTTTCCCTTTCCTAAAAACATTTCACTCTTGCAATGAAAAAAAGGAAACCTGTGCTAAACGTTCTCAAATGACTCCCAAGTCGAATCCTTGATTTCTCTATCTTTTCACTTAATTTTAACCTTAGAGATTAAATGATTACAAAGCTTCCTTTCCCTGAATTCAAGTACCTTTTCAGGTTTATGTGGAACTTAAGATAAATCCTCAACCTCAACGAGTTCTTGTGAGGAGTAACTATGTAATCCTCACCTCCTAGCTTCTCTTTCAATCTACTAACATGAAAGACTAGATGAACTCTGACATGTGGAGATTGTTTTAGCTCATACACAACCGTGCAAATCTGAGGTATAACTCGGAATGGAACACAATATCTGGGAGATAATTTTTAGCATTTTCCTGTTGACAAAGTCTAAGAATCTTTAAGAAGTTTCAAATAAACTAATGCTTTTGGCTCAAAAGACCGAGGTGAGCGTCCCCTATCAGCATAAAACCGTGCTCTATCCTGAGCAGTCCTGATAGAATCATGAGCTTGGGTCAATATTTCTTGCATATCATGCAAGAACTCTCTCGATGCATCAAGCTCAATGTCCTTAAGACTGACATCAAGAGGTGCCCTTGATTTATATCCATACATAAGCGTTAATGGACTATAACTAGTAGCCATATGCCTAGAACTCCTATAAGCAAATTCCATCATTGGAAGATATTTTTCCCAACTCGATGGTTTTCTAGAAATATACGTTGTACATGTGATCATTCTGTGTGGTTTTCAGCTTCATCTCGTGTACCACAATATTGTGAATAAAATTATGAGTACTACCTGGATTAAACAATATATGAACCTAATGTCCATTTATTGTTCCATAAACACGAAATAATTTGTTCATACTAAAAAATTCTTTACTGAAAGTATAATATGGAGATTTACTTCTTTCAAGATGCATAATATTGACTTTAAAAAATTTACCTTGAAGTTTTGTTGTAATGTTTACATATTTCTTTAGTATGAACTTCTTCGGTGCCGCCCTTTGCCCAAGCGCTAAAGGTGTTGCCGCTCCATTCAAAGTACAAAACTTCTTCGTGTGTCCCTTTTCTTTGCATTTGAAACATGTGAGATTATCTCTAGTCAAAAAGTGAACGTGGATTTCTTTTCATTAGACGATGGTTTAGAAGTGTTGGGCGCCGACCATTGTCTTATGAAAAACCGAGCTACCATTGATGGAAATCCCACATAAGGTATGATCCTCTCTGATTTGCCTTTGGCGCCAATTTTTAAAACTTTTGCACATAATTGTCAAATGACTGGTTTTCCATTCTATTTTTAACACGCTTGGCAATTATCTCAAAATCATCCTCTAGTTGAACGAATTCTTTTTTGAAAGCTTCTTCAAAATTCTGCCAAGTGGTAGGAATGGAATCTTCTTTGAGATCCTTCCACCAAGTTAATGCCTTCCCTTTCAATAATCCCTGCACCATGTGCAGCATTTGCGCATCGATAAATGGATGAAAGGCAAAATGTGTAGTCCACCTGTTGAGCCAAGCATCTACACACATTATTGAGTCTTCTCATTTTTCTCATCGCCGTACACTTTTGATGTAAATGATGGAGCAACTGCTTCGGTAGTAGGAGCAAAAAGAGCCTATGCAGAGTCAAGATCTGCACCTTTAGTGACTCCATCTCGTCATAGCATTTGGCAATATATGATTCAAGAAGTTCTGTCACTTCCATAAATTCAGTCTTACCAACAGCCTCCCTTCTTCAAAGTGGAATTTAAGATCTTCCCTTCCTGAGTTCAGGATGATCACACATCTCGTCGACAATATCATTGATCGAGAAATCAATATGAGCCATGGTAATAAGGTTCTCCAAAAATCACGATTCACTCAAACCAACTTCACTTGACCACCCTTGACAAAAATGATCTAGAAAATTAATTCACTAGAATTGACTGCACATAACAAAAAATGCTTTAATTTGGTGGCTAAACGATGGTAAAAAATCATGAAAAAATTGTCGAGAATGAATCCAAATGGAAATACCTACTAATACGAGGCACACTCGCATTAATTATATGAAAATAATCCACAGCCATCTAATGTCAGCACATGAAAACGTACTTCAACGCTAAATAATCCTCGAAAATATTAAATTATAGAGAAAAATAATTATCATGATTTTTCCCTAATCTTTCCTATTTTCTAGGGCTTAAAAATTTACTAATTTTGAACTCCACCAAATCCTATCTTATGGCACTCCAAATCTAAACTTTCTAGAACATTTTAGCAATAAAATTTTCCAAAATACAATTGGTATACAAAAATACCAATTTCTAGGATTTCTAAAATAGTTTTTAGAAATTTTCCTAAGTTTGGTAATTATAAAAAAACTACCTCGAGAATCCCACCGATCATGAAATTTTTAAATTCTGCTTGACACCCCTCAAATCCAATTAAAATCTCAAATCCAATTTTTAAATTCCGCTTGACACCCCTCAAATCCAATTAAAATCTCAAATTTTAATGGAATTCCTATTTTTTTGGGAAAAAGATTCTTACAAGAAATAAAACAGTTGCAGGCACCTGAATGGACACGCCACATGCGAGACAACAAACTCACATATTCCAAAAATTGAAAAAAAAATCCTTGTCTAATTTTTCAAATTTTTTTGAGAATATTTTAGAAATTTAATTGTACCCCGAACACACGAGAATACGAATGGACACAAATTTCAAAACTCAAACATTCATTCGCGGAATGCTGATAGCCAAGCATTGTAGGAAACCAAAAAGACATGTAGCTCCTGAATGTTGAATGGTTGAAAAAAATCTCGACCCAAAAGGCCAAAGGGTTCAAGAATTTTTTATTTTATTTTTTCATGAAAATGATGATTTTTTTTGCTTTGATTTAAAGCTTTCCAAAGTCTTTTTTTTTTTGAAGCAACGTAGGGGGGGGGGGGGACACAGGCTGCCGTGGCGGTAGAAATTTTAAAAAAACCTGGGATGTGCGCGAATCTGTGAAGGAGAGGGGGAAAGCACAAGCTTCATCTTTCACCACCGCTTCTCCACCCAACACCCTCCTCCACCACTTCTTTCATCTCCTCTTCTCTTCCTCGGTTAATCATGGATATTAACCACTAATTAAGTTGGTTAATCATGCTTATATCACTAATCAAATCTACCCACATAAGGGGGTGTTCCCACATAGAAGAGAAATATTTGAGAGAAAACTCCGATGAGAGAGATAGAAATTATGTCGTGCACACGAGAGAGAACCCGATGCATTAACATCATTTTCTAAATAGTTAGGAAAAATTCCTTAAAAAATTAGAAATGTAGGGAATCCTTTCTAGTGAAAAAAACCCGCAATAGCATGTGCGGTATTTTGGTAAAAAACTTGTAAAATTCTTATTTTAACCACCATAAAATAGAGAAAAATAGCATTTTCACTCCTGGAATTTCCTTGCAACGTCAATACATCCATCCAAGTCAAGAAGCATCACATTCAGACTGCCATTTCGACGTTGCCAATGGATAGTCCACCAAAACAAACAAAAAAATAACATTTTTTGCTTAGTAAACATTAAAATTTACTTTAAGAATGCTAAAAATTTAGAATAATGAGAAACTTAAGAGGAGAAAAAACATCAAAAATTACCTAGAGACCACTTTGATACCACTCTTAAACCTCATAGATCTCTCTAGATAATCACTATGTATAAACACACATAATCGAGGCCCTAGCCCAAGGGTGCACACATCAAAGTAATGAAGACACCACATACCTAACCTTGGTGTCCCATACCACCAAGAGGTATGTCTTAAATCCAATAGCACATAGCTCTAGTATGAAATGGCAAGAGAGTAGATACTACACAAGAGAATACCCCTTGAGTGAGCCCCATGCCCCTATTATATAGGAGAATACCCCTTGAGTGAGCCCCATGCCCCTATTATATAGGAGAATACCCCTTGAGTGAGCTCCATGCCCCTATTATATAGGAGAGCTCTCAAGTGACTCTTGACTCTCCATTTTCATGTGTGACCCTTGGTTGGTTGACTCTGACCTCCAAATTCTAATATTTTTCAAAGAAAATATATGTACTTCATTTTTCCCTAAGTTAATTGTATAAGTCAGAAAAAGTTTTTGTGAAGATAAGTTCATTAACTCCACCAATTCGAATGAACACATAAACAACGTGATTCAAGCTACCTTTCCTATATTTAATCATGAAATCAAAGTCCTACATCAACTCAGCCCATCAAGCCTTTCTACCTTCTTTCAATTTCGGTTGATCACAAATGTACTGCAAAGACTCTTGATCTGTCAAGACCATAAACTGAGACCCGTAGAGATACTATCTCCATGCCTTTAAATCATAAATGATTGTGTACAACTCTTTCTCCTATGAACTACCTACTCTATACATTGTTGAGTTTCTTACTCTCGAAGGTCATAGGCTTCCCATCCTGGAATAAAGTTACGTCTACTACAAAATCACTAGCATCAATCTCAATGATGTAAGGCCTGCTAGGATTTGGCAAGGCCAACATAGGAGAATCTCAAACTTTATTTTTCAAACCACTTGCCATTGGCTTCCTTCAAGATGCTTAATATTGACTTCAAAAATTTACCTTGAAATTATGTGTTATGCATAGATTTCTTTGGTATAAACTTCTTCGCGGCGCCACCTTTTGCCCAAGCATTGAAGGTGTTGTAGCTCCATTCAAAGGACATAAGTTCTTCATGTGTCCCTTTTCTTTGCATTTGAAACATGTGAGATTATCCCTACTCACAATTTTTGGCTTCTTACTGCCATTGTCGGAATGTTTTGGTTTTGATGTAAAAATTATATTCCTTTCTTGTCCACTCTTTGAAAAAAAGAACATGGATTCCTTTTCATTAGAGGATGGTTTTTAAGTGTTAGTGTCGACCATTGTCTTATATGAAAAACATGAGTTGCCTGAATAGCATCCTCAATCATTTTGACTTTGCATTTTTTTACCTCATATTGATAGTCACAAGCTAGACCATTGAGAAAAATCCCACATAAGGTATGATCATCTGATTTGGCTTTGGTAGCTAATTGTCTAAACTTCTGCACATAATTGTCAAATGATTGATTCCCTATGCTATTTTTAATAAGGTTGGCAATTATCTCAATTTCATCCTCTAGTTGGACGAACTCTTTTTTCTTCAAAATTTTACCAAGTGGTAGGAATGAAATCTTCTTTGACAACCTTCCAACAAGCTAATGCCTTCCCTTTCAATAACCCCTACTCTATCGGCAACTTTTGTGCATCGGTAAATGGATAAAAGGCAAAGTGTGTAGTCCACCTATTGAGCCAAGCATCTACACATTCTTGAGTCTTCTCCTTTTTCTCACCATCGTATAGCTTTGGTGCAAACAATGGAGCAACTGCTTTGGTAGAAGTAGGAGGCATCGCCAAAAGAGCCTTTTGCAGAGTCAAGATCTGCACCTTTAGTGACTCCGTCTCGTCATAGCATTTGACAATAGATGCTTCGAGACGTTATGTCACTTCCATAAATTCAATCTTTCCAACAGCTTGCTCTTCTTCAACTTTGAATTTAAAATCTTCCCTTCCTGAGTCGGATGATCACACATCTCGTCTTGACATTATCATTGATTGAGAAATCAATGTGACCTATGGTAATAAAGTTCTCCAAAAATCACAAATCACTTGTACCAATTTCACTTGACCACCCTTGACAAAAATGATCTAGCAAATTAATTCACTAGAACTGACTGCACATAAGAAAAAATGCTTTAATTAGCATTTGGAGGCTAAACAATCGTAAAAAAATCATGAAAACACCTAGAATTAATCCAAATGAAAATAACTACAATACAAGTCACACTTTCATTAATTATATTCGAATAACTTGCGTCTATCTAATGTCAGCAGGTGAAAACATACTTCAGCACTAAATAGCCCTCGAAAATATTAAATTCTCGAGAAAAATATATTATCATCATTTTTTCCTAATTTTCTCTTTTTTTCTAGGGCCTCAAAATTTACTAATTTTGAACTCCACCAAATCTTATCTTATGGCACTCCAAATCTAAATTTTCCAGAAAAGTTTAGCAATAAAATTTGCCAAAATATAATTGGTATACAAAAATACCAATTTCTATGATTTTTTTGGGACCAATATAAATATGTATTAATATACCAAAAAAACTAGTTACATCTCAAATAACAAGTTTACCCTCAATCCCATTCAGCATATTACAGATCATATCCCATCTCTCATCTTCAAATACAAAAGATGAATTTTCCCATGAAATCTGAAACCCTAGTTGAATGCATGCTTCCATCAGAACCTCAGTAGTACAGTACAGCCTTTAGGTGACTGATCTTCAGAAACAACTCCCTGCTTTGTCCATACCCTGACCATAGGTCTTGCACCAACTAGATTTTCAATGAAGGCCTTTGTTTCACTTTATTGTAGGGTGAAAGCATGATAAGGTGATACACTTTCTACCAGTTGCATTGGTTGCTGCCTCACTTAAAGACAACCAATATTAGTGAATTTAATATCATCATAAGATGTATTTAGCAGTTTATCTAGTGGCTTTTAGATATAATAAATGTGAAATAAGACTAAACAAACATGTTTTAATTCTCTAACTCTGCATAAAAGGGTTTCAGTTGTAAAGCATTGTCCAGGACACAGGTTTTTAGTCCACCTTATCATGCTTTCACCCTGTACCATCTTTTGGTCCCTGGACCAAACTTTACTAGTCTGCACCTTGGATTTTGTGCAATAATGACCTGAATATGTATTAACATAGGGGGAAGAGAACCTCATCCAAGTGGTTTCAAGAGATTGCAACGTGCAAAAGATGAGTGATCTATGTCATCCCTTCTTTATTCAGTTTATTGACTAAAAGTATAGTTCCACACACGTACACATTTATGTATCAAACCAATAGTGTCCAACCTAGTATCATTTGCTTTCTAAAATAAAATGCAAATTCTGGTGTTCCGAATTTCCCACAAGCAGTAGAATCTAATTATGTTTAAAATATCATCAATAGCCTCATCACTGTTTGTCCATCTCCCTAGTACCCAGTCCTCTGAGTGAGCCTGCACACTAATACAACTACACACCCATCTACTCACTCTGATCCAAGTGCTTTTGATAGCACTTGGATCCCAAAAAATATGTTTCCCATCTTCCAAGGCTGTTTTACATCTAGGGCAGCACCCTTTAGTGAATTTCCTTTGCACCAATTTGCTCCCAAGAGGAAGGGCACCCATACAGACCCTCCAAAGCAAGATTTGGAATTTAGTAGGAATTTCCAATTTCCAAATCATTTTACATATTTTCCTCCAAGTTTTAGGCCCCCAATTTGTTCTCCAGATCCTATTACAATACAGCACATTCTACTCAGTTCTTCTTAAAGCCCTATACAAGTCTTTAGTAGTCCCTTTATCTAATTTAGCCCCATTATACCAAACCCTCTCTTTAATCCAACAAGACTCATCACAAGCAATAGAATACCAACTTTTCTGGACCTCATCCAGCACTACTCTGACCAGCTAAACCTCCCTAGGATTCAAATCAAACTCCTCAACCATTTGACCTATATCCTTCCATCCCAATAGGGCCCTATCCTCCCAGCAGTCAGATAACCTCTTGAGACCTTTGTTTTTCAAGCTCTTAGCTGTCTTAGGATCTTGTAGATCTAGGGGAGGGCTAAACTTATATGACTACCAAATACCTAAGCATAGTAAATAATTTTATGTCACCCTAGCACAACCATCCCAAAGCATTAACTCCAATGTCTCTTTCCAGTTGGTACACAGCCTTTTGGCTACAGATGAACCAATGACCTTCTGAATAAGGGGATCATAAGAGAATACCTTATCTTTTCACCCCAGATCATGCCATCTAACTTCATACTATATCTCAACATCTTCAACTAACTCTCTCAACATTTTAGTCTAGACTTCTTCCTACATCAGAAACATAGGGAGCAACAATGCCATCCTTGCCTTGGTATGAGAGGGTAGATGTAGAATGCCTATGCCACGCTGCTCTTTAGGAAAAGGTAGTCTATACTAAGCTAACTAGTCTAGAGCTTTCTTATTAGAATTACCATTTCTTCATAAGAATTGTCTTATGGATTTAATTATCTCCTGCCAATGTTTTTTTCCAAAATCCAACACAGGGCAAAGCAACATAATGTAAGAATTTAATACTACATTGCATAAGGTCACTCTATCATGGAAAGGAACTTTTATCCCCTCCCATTTCTTCAATTTCAGATGAAACCTGTCCAAATCCCAATCTATAAGTTGTTTGTTGGTCACATCTACTCCACAAGGGACCCCTAAATGTCTGACTATTTGTCCTCTTTTAAATAATTTCACAGCCCCATCTCTCCAGATAAAAATCATTGTCCTAATTCAAGCTTATAATTTTAGATTTGTGTATATTGCATTTGGATGCTAAAGCATCAGCAAAGTCTTGAATATTGCTTTATGCAAGTCTCATATTTTCATTATTAGCTTGTGAAAAAAGGAGAGAATCATCTACAAAACATTGTATTACCAACTATTCCCCTCTACGCAGCTTCAACCTTGTAACATTCCCTTCAACAGTGGTATGTTCCAATGCTGTGATCAAGGGATGGTAAGCAATAGAAAAGAGCAAGGGGGCAAGAGGCCAACCTTGTCTGGTTGATCTATTCACATCAAAGCCCCCAACAATTTTGCCATTCAATAGCAATTTAGAATGAACTTCGATGAAACTAGCCATCCTGATGCCAAAGCCAAGTTTTTCTATAACTCTAGCATCGATCATAGTCTTTCTCTAAATTAAGCTACATAAGAATGCATTTTTTAGAGACAATATTTTGCAACACAGGAGTAATCTTGATAGCAATGACCTTAGCCACGATCTTGTAAATGAAAGTAAGCAGAGTAATGGGTCTCCAGTGATTAATCCTTTCACAAGCTGCTTGCTTAGGAATGAGCTTTATCATCCTCTCCTTAAGATATTTATCGAAGTTCCCTGTTCTAAAAGCAACTATGTATACTCTCCCAACTACATCCTTTAAATAAGGCCAAAAGGCTATAAAAATTTCTACATATAACCCATCCCAACCAGGTGATTTTTCCTTTCCCAATTTCTTTAAGGCATCCCAACATTCATCCACTTCAATGACTCTGTCAAGCCATCTAGCTTTGTCACGGCGGTCTATAATATTATTTACTAACTAAAGAAATTTCTAGGATTTCTAAAATATTTTTTTAAAATTTTCCTAAGTTTTATAATTAAAAAAATACCTTGAGAATCCCATCGATCACAAAACTTTTAAAATTCCACCCGACAATCCTCAAATCCAATTAAAATCTCTAATTTTACTGAAATTTTTAATTTTTTGGTGGTAAAAAATAGATTTTTACAAGAAATCGAACCGTCCCAGGCACCCGAATGGACAGTCACGCTGGAATACAGAAAATCATGGGTCCTAGAAACCAAAAAGAAAAGTAACTCTCGGAATTTGAATGGTTAAAAAATTCTAGACCCGAAGGCCAAAAGGTTCAAGATGAAATTTTAAAAAAACCCATGAAAATGATGATTTTTTTTTTAAAGCTTAACATTTTTTTTGAAGAAACTGGGGGGGGGGGGGGCACACTTATCCTGGAATAAATTTGTGCCTATCGCAAAATCACTTCTACCATGTATCTCAACGATATAAGGCCTGATAGGACCCGTCAAGGCTAATACAGGAGCATCTTGAACTTTATTTTTCAAAGTATCAAAAGTTCCTTGTAGCTTCTCATTCCACTCAATCGGAGAATTACACTTCTTATTTTTACCCTTAATAAGGTTGGTAAAAGGCACTGTCAACTTCAAATAATCCTTGAAGAAACACCACAAAACCTAAGAAAGATCTTAACTGCTTGACCATACGCAAAACTAGCCATTCCAAAACCTTTTGGATTCGATCCAAATCTATAATTAAGCCATCTAGAGAGATTTTATAATCCATGTCACTAACAATTCCTTCTTAAATAAATCACACTTAAATAATTTACAATACAGTTTCTCCTTCCTGAGCTTTCCTAGAACCTCTCTAAGATGATTCTCATGCTCAACCAAAGTTTTACTATATATTAAAATATCATCTAAGAAAACCACCATGCATTTTCCTAACAGATCTCGAAATAAATAATTCATCATTTGTTGGAAAGTTGGTGGTGCATTAGTGAGACCAAAGGGTAACACTAAAAATTTGTAATGGCAGTAACATGTCCTAAAAGCAGTTTTATGAACATCTTCCTCTCTACAATACGGATTTGATGATAACCGGTTCGTAAATCAAGCTTTGTAAAATACTTAGCTCCTTGCAACCTATCAATAAGATCGTCTGATCTAGATAATGGGTATTTGTTTTTAATTGTAACCTTGTTAAGACGTTTGTAATCAATACACTTCCGCGAGGTACCTTGATATTTTTTCTTAACGAGGAGAATTGGTGCACCCCTAGGAGAGTTACTTGGTCTAATCTGACCCATCCTCAAGTATTCTGCTAGTTTCTTAGCTACCTCATCTTCCTCAGTTTGGCTAAGTTGATATAGGGAGGAATACTAATAAGTACTACACCTAGTACTAGCTCAATTTTATGGTCCACTTCTCGTTTAGGAGGTAATCCGTGAGGTAACTCATCAAGAAATACATCCTGAAATTCTCTCTTAATGGAATTTAACACTTTACTTTCCCAAACATCTAACGAAACAATGTTGACAAAATGAACACATGACAACATTGGATCCATAACCAATTGGAAAACCTCATAGTTAAAAAGATTTTCCATTAACTCAAGCTCATTAATGAAAGTTCCTTGGGTACAACAATGTTTCCCTTTAGAGTAACAAGGTTTCCATTGTGACAAAAAGACATCAAATGTTTGACCTAGTCAACAGAAAAATCATTATTTTTTCGATGAAACGATTCCATCCTCCCTAAAATGAAGTCTACATGACCCAAGCTCATGACATGAAAATCAAGTCTCTTTGAGTACAACTAGATGTCTAGCGACAGCTTGGACACATTCTTGTCCCAGAATTGGACTTGTCCTCCAGCCATCCTAACCTTGTACATGTGATCATTCTAAGTGGTTTCTAGCTTCATCCTCTGTACCACAATGTTGTCAAAAAAATTATGAGTATTGTCGAGATCAAACAATATATGAACCTAGTGTCCATTTATTGTTCCATAAATACGAAATAATTCATTTGGACCAAAAATGTCTTTATTGAAATTACAATCTGGACATTGGCTTCCTTCAAGATGCGTGATATTGACTTCACAAATACTACCTTGAAGTTTTGTAATGTTCATATATTTCTTGGGTATAAACTTCTTTGATGCCACTTTTTTGCCCAAGTGCTAAAGGTGGTGTAGCTCCATTCAAAGGACATAATTTCTTTATGTGTCCCTTTTCTTTGCATTTGAAACATGTGAGATTATCCCTATTCACAAATTTCAGCTTCTTGCTGGCGTTGTCGGAATATTTTAGTTTTGGTGTAAAAACCATCTTTCTTTTTTGTCCACTCTTCGAAAAGTGAACGTGGATTTCTTTTCATTAGATGATGGCTTTGAAGTGTTGTCGCTGACCATTGTCTTATGAAAAACCTAAGCTCCCTGAATAACATCCTCAGTCATTTTGACTGCATTTTTTAACCTCTTGTTGATAGTAACAAGCTAGACCATCGATGAAAATCCCACATAAGGTATGATCATATGATTTGGCTTTGGCAGCCAATTGTCTAAACTTTTGCACATAATTATCAAATGACTGATTCCCCATGCTATTTTTAACAAGTTTGGCAATTATCTCGAATTCATCCTCTGGTTGGATGAACTCTTTTTTGAAAGCTTGTTCGAAATTATGCCAAGTGGTAGTAATGGAATCTTCTTAGAGATGCTTCCACCAAGTCAATGCCTTCCCTTTCAATAACCCCTGTGCCATATGTAGCTTTTGCGCATCGGTAAATGGATGAAAGGCAAAGTGTGTAGTCCACCTGTTGAGCTAGGCATCTACACATTCTTGAGTCTTCTCCCTTTTCTCATCTCTGTACACCTTTGGTGCAAATAACGGAGCAACTGCTTTGGTAGGAGCAGGAGACACTGCTAAAACAACCTTTTGCAGAGTCAAGATCTGGACCTTCAGTGACTCCATCTCGTCATGGCATTTAGTAATAGTTGCTTCTAGATGCTCTTTCACTTCCATAAATTCACTCTTTCCAACAACCTCCTCTTCTTCAACAACTTGGAATTCAAGATCTTCCCTTCCCGAGTCAGGATGATCGCACATCTCGTCAACATTATCATTGATTGAGAAAGCAATGTGAGCCATGGTAATAAAGTTCTCTAAAAAATACGAATCGCTCGAGCAAACTTCCCTTGACCACCCTTGACCAAAATGATCTAGCAAATTAATTCACTATAGTTGACCACATAAAGAAAAATTCTTTAATTAGCATTTGGTAGCTAAACAACGGTAAAAAATCATGAAAACACCATCTAAAATTAATCCAAACAAAAATAACTACTAATACGAGGAACACTCGCATTAATTATATGCAAATAATCCACATCTATCTAATGTCAGCACGTGAAAACGTACTTCTATACTAAATAACCCCCTAAAATATTAAATTCTTGAGAAAAAAAATATCATGATTTTTTCCTAATTTTCTCTATTTTTTAGAATCTCAAAATTTCATAATTTTGAACTCCACCAAATCCTATCTTATGGCACTCCAAATCTAAATTTTCCAAAAACATTTAGCGATAAAATTCACCAAAATACAGTTGGTATACAAATAATACCAATTTTTAGGATTTCTAAAATAATTTTTAGAATTTTTTCTAAGTCAGGCTAACTATGAAACAATTACCTCGAGAATTCCATCGATCACGAAATTTTTTAAATTCGCATGACAATCCTCAAATCCAATTAAAATCTCTAATTTTATGGGCAAGAAATATATTTTTACAGGAAATCGATTGGTCACGGGTGCCTGAACGGACACGCCACATGCCAGACGACAAACCGAGATATTCCAAAAATTAGAAAAATCCATTATTTAATTTTCCATAAAATTTTCAAAAATTTAACTGTACCCGGAACGCACGAGAATATGAACAGACACAAATTTTGAAAACCCAAACAGTCACCCTGGAATGCGGATAGCAAGGGGCAAAAACCGAAAAGACAAGTAACTCCCGGAATTTGAATGGTCAAAACATTTTAGGCCTGAAAGACCAAAAGGTTTAAGATGAATATGTTTTTTGAAAATGATGATTTTCTTTTTCTTTAAAGCTTAACAAATATTTTTTTTTTAAAAAGAAACAGGGGGGGTGGAACTACTGCCGCGACTAGAAAAAAAGCCCTCCCCCCGGGCCGATTGTGCGTGATTTCGTGAGGGAGAGGAGAAGAAGCATATAGGCTTCTTTCCCCTTCCCTTCCCCACCTCATCAACCCCTTCTACCATTTTTCTCATCACTTCTTCTCTTCCTCTGTTAAACAGAGTTTATTAACCACTAATGATGTTGGTTAATCATGTTTATTTACTAATCAAATCTACCCACATAAGGGGTGTTCCCATGCGGAAGAGATATTTTAAAGGAAAACTCTGATGAGAGAGATACAAAATATGTCATGCACACAGGAGAGAACCTGATGCAATGACATGCTACCCTCCACTAATTTTCAGCAAAAAAAATTGGTAGAAATTTGCTAACATGCCCGTGGCGGGAAACCTGCAAAAATGCATTAAAAATGCAATAAAAATGTTAATTTTACCATAAAAATGTGCTAAAAATTCTCTAAATAATTAGAAAACATTCTTAAAAATTATAGAAATGTAGGGAATTATTTCTACCAAAAAATACCCACAATAGCATGTGTAGAATTTTAGTTTAAAAATCCATAAAATTCTTATTTTAACCATAAAAATAGAGAAAAATTACATTTCCACTCACGGAACTTCCCCACGTCGCTACATTCTGACCGCCATATTGACGTTCCCAACACATAGGCCACCAAAACAAACCCCAAAAAAAATATTTTTGCTTAGTAAATATTAAAGTTTACTTCAAAAATGATTAAAATTTTGAAATAATGAGAGAATTAAGAGGAGAAAAAACATCAAAAATTAACTAGAGACCATTTTGGTACCACTTTTAAAAACCCATAGATCTCTGCATAAACACACATAATCCAAGCATATACTCATCCACCCAACCACGCCCGATCCCAAGGGTTCACACATCAATAAAATGAAGAACCACATACCTAACCTTGGTATCCCATACCACCAAGAAGTATGTCTTCAATCCAGTAGCACATAACTCTAGCATGAAATGGCAAGATAGTAGATACTATGCTCTACACAAGAGAACATTCAAGTGACTCTTGACTCTCCATTTTCATGTGTGACCCTTGGTTTCTTGGCCCTAACCTCAACCCAAGGTTAGGTCTAACCCTTGTCCCACTAGATCATGCTCCCATGCTCACATGCCTAGGGTGGGTTAGCCTCCTAGTATATGCACATAATATAATGTGCACATAAGATATAGCTAATTAGTATGCATAAACACACATAATCCAGGCATATACGCATCCATCTGACCACTCCTGAGCCTAAGGGTGCACACATCAACATAATGAGGAACCACATACCTAACCTTTGCACAACATATTATGTGCATATACTAGGAGGCTAACCCACCCTAGGCATGGGATCCTATGAGCATGCCCTAGTGGGACAAGGGTTATACCTAACCTTGGGTTGAGGTTAGGGTCAAGCAACCAAGGGCCACACATGGAAATGGAGAGTCAAGAGTCACTTGAGAGCTCTCCTATATAATAGGATCATGGGGCATTCTCAAGGTATGCTCTCTTGTGTAGATCATAGTATCTACTCTCTTGCCATTTCATACTAGAGCCACGTGCTTCTGGATTAAAGACATACCTCTTGGTGGTATGGGAAACCTAGGTTAGGTATGTGGTTCTTCATTACTTTGATGTGTGCACTCTTGGGGCTGGGGGATGGTCGGGTGGATGAGTATATGCTTGGATTATGTGTGTTTATGCATAGTGATTAGCTAGAGAGATCGATGGGGTTTTAACAGGAGCTTTGATGATTATTTTCTTCTTAGCGGGCAAGCCACCCATGGAATGTCCAAAAATTAATGCACAAGTAGTCTGAAGTCCAAAAATTAATGCACAAGTAGTCTGAAGTTGTGGAAAGATTGCACTCAAAAGCTCTAGTAATTTCTTGGTGACATAGCTATACATTTGCCAGCGGTTACTCCACTTTTGTTGTGTGGCATTTAAATAGAAGCCAGCACCTGCAACAAAAATAAATTAGTTATTGAGCTTGAAATTTTGTTAATCCTAAAGAATGCACTTAAGTAAAGGAGGACATCTATTACTGACTTTTGGGCCCTCACCAGTGAGCCCCAGCCGAATCTCAACACACACAAGATCTGTTGTGTGACAGATTGACTAGGACAAGGCTAGATGTCCCCACCAAGTGAGCCCTTTCTAGGAATTCAACGAGCGGATTCCAAAAACATTCCTTTGTGTGTGTGTGTGTGTGTGTGTGTGTGTGTGTGTGTGCCCTCTATGTTTGTCTCAATTTAAGCCTCCAACTAAGCTCTCTCTCTCTCTCTCTCGCTCTCTCTCTCTCTCTCTCTCTCTCTCTCTCTCTCTCTCTCTGTGTCTCCACAATAGTTACAAGAGGTTGGAAGACAGGGAGATAGCTAACATGATATCATCATGTTTATCGTGTCTCATTTAGATAATACTTCAATCATCATGATACAAAGATGAAACTTTCATTTTATTACAGGCAGTTACAAGACTCTTTCTTCTTTTACACCCACACATACACACAAGTACTCCCATGTATAAAAGTTAGAAAATTCTTGAGACCCCAATAATACAATTGGATCTTAACTTGCACCTTTAGCTAAACTCTCAATGAAGGTGGCAACTTCTACTCGAAGTGGAGCCTCTTTTGCCTCTTCAATGATGCCATGTGCTCTCTATAACCCTATGACTATTGATGCCTCTTCCTCGAGCTTGTTCTTATCTACATGGTCTGCCTTCGTCTGGTTTTGTAGATTCTTATATAGAGGACATGCACTTCCCCTGTGTGAAGAGACTAGAGTTGGGTTCTTTCTTCTTAAGATGCATGAAATTTACTGGAGATTTATTTAGGCTTTTCTCAAAATTTGACTTCCTAGAGGGATTGTATAATGAGGCCATCACTATTATCTACATGGTCCACCTTCGTCTGGTTTTGTAGATTCTTATATAGAGGACATGCACTTCCCCCGTGTGAAGAGACTAGAGTTGGGTTCTTTCTTCTTAAGATGCATGAAAGTTACTAGAGATTTATTTAGGCTTTTCTCAAAATTTGACTTCCTAGAGGGATTGTTTAATGAGGTAATCACTATTAGTTCTGGATGAAGTAAAGATGAAATAAACAAAGTAGGTGTTCTTAATCTTAAAAGGGAGTAGATGTGCTTGATGTTTCAAATGAACGTTCTCTATTTATAGGAGGCTACAAATGCGGATACATGCTTTCAAGTATTCTCACTTTTTTAATTATTCAAATTACACCACCACTACTCCACTTTAATGCATGGCTTAAAAACATCCAAAAATATCTTTTGAGTATGATGATAAACTGCTGGCAAAACAAACCTTAAATGATTGCAGTGGGTGTGCCACAAAATATGATGACAGATACTAAAAATTAAAAATTATTTAAGATTACAAGTCCTTTCTCATTGGTGGTCAATTCAAACATACAATCATTGCAAAGGGTGTGCCATTAAGCATGAAGATGGTGACTACCATTTTAACCAAATAATTTAAAATCTTAGAAAAATATAGCTTGCCACAATGGCAATTGCTCAATGTTTAATCCAAGCACAAGAATATAAGCATTTGTGTAAGAAAATACTTTAAAGACCAACAATACTAACGTGGCATACAATTTGCTCTTGGCAATCCAAGCATACAAAGCATGTCAACCATTTAGCGAGGGCCTATGGAAGCTGCTAATGATGCATCCCTATGGCCTCTCTATGACTTGTGAAGAGTTGAAACTAGGTCTGCTACCCATACGCAAGCCTGCTTCCACTTGTCTCTCTCTCTTTAAGCGGTATTCTTATCATGTGATTGGAGCACACGTCCCCCCCGAGATCTCTAGGAAAGACCTCATTCATTTTAGGCACATTGTATGGTAGTCCTCATCCCACTCAACGTCATGCAATGCCATCGACATCGACATCAACATCGTCCCAGGCTAAATGCATCCCACCAGGCTATTACAAGATATTACAATGCCCATACCAGTGTTGCCCCCCCTTCCAAAGCGCTCTTGGGATGGATGTTCTCATGCTTTGCTTCTCATTGGCTAGCTGCGCTCATCGTGTGACTAGCTGCTCTGCGGGATTGTGTCATCATCCACATCATTGGATCCATCTTGTTGTCTCTTCTTCTTTTTTGATGCTTTTTTTTCATGCATTCCTAGTCGCACACGCACACGGGAATTTCACTCAGCTACACAAACACCACTAACTCACACACACCCGAGTACCCACAAGGAGATACCACCTTTCTAAATATTGGCCACTTTATAGGCAGTGGACAAGCTACGGGATGAACTCCACAAGTTATTCGCTCGATCGATTAGAGTAAACACCCTGCACAGCTTTGGTAGAACTGGGTGTCGCAAGTTGGGTCATGATCTTTGATGTCTATATGGTAACCATCGTCTCCCTGATCCAAAGTATAAGCTTGAAGGGTAAGCATTGCACACTGTTGTTGCCACAGGATTGCCAAAGAGGAAGGTGTAAGCAAGCGCCATGATGATCGAATGAAAAAATATAAAAGATACTATATAACAGACAATGGGGCTCATCTTTCCAAAGTTAGGACTTGCTTGTTGGGAAGCGTCCTTTCGAGTACTCTATCCACCAAAAGCACTCTTTCTAGACCTTCCCTTCTATATGCCACACCTCAATCTAATCCTCCTCACTATATATGCGAGTGTCATCCCTTTGTGAATCCATGCATACATTGCATGGGTGCTCCACAAAGATATTGTTGACTGCTCGACTAAAGCTACAAAATGGTGGGACCTAAAAAACTGGCTGACGAACATAGGCCAATAGTAGACAGCAATGCATGTGGTAGTGCACATGCACGCTCATTGTAATCACATGTATGCTATTGTAATAGTCTTGTAACATAATGATCTTGTAACAGAAAGGCCAACAATGAGACAAGAAAGAGGGTCCTTCCAAGATAGTAAAGAAGTTAGGAGTACGGGAAAGAGATATAGAGTGATAGAGAGAACATTTGAGGAAGAGTTTTTTTTGACAGAGTAACATTGTATGAGTTTGAAGAGAACAATAATAGAGTGTGTCTAAACATTATGCATTGTGTACTATTTAAGTGAGCGAGTAAGAGAGTCAGCTTCTGTGTTTTCTGTGTGTGTATTTTCTTATCATTCCTATGAGCTTGTGAGTTCTGAACCCATGGGCTTAGACATTGATAGAATTTCTTTCAACCAGTAACTATCTTGCAAGTCGGATTAACCCCCGACATTTTGGTGATCTTGCTCGATTCACTTTCACCATTTCTCTCACCAAGACAATATTCTGGCATAGCACTCCAAAAGGGGAGAGGACTTTCTTGTAGAATCAATAGTAATGTAACTTGTTGCCCACTTAGTGTGAAATCAACTGGCAGCAGCATGCCCTGCTAGGATTGGCAAATACTCCCCATCTCCCTAACATTAATCATCACCAAATGGCTAACCAAGGAGGAAACAACAAGTACCCAACCTAACGGGTAAGAAGGCTGAAGACCCCGACACACACGTCACCAATTCGAGGCTATGTGGAAGGTGAATGACACTTGCACAAATGCTCTAGATGAAAGAAAGAGGGTCAAGTTCCATACCACATTCATAGATATACCAATTGACTAGGTATCCCAATATGGCCCAAACCACTTCCACACCTTCCATGTGCACTGAAAGAGGCATTCTTGAGAAGATTCAAGACTCCAAAACTAACTCTGAACTACAAGACAAGATAAGAAGTTGAAAATACTATTTTTGCTAGTGGAAGACTATGCAGCCAAGTTCTACACTCTACATGCAAGGCTATCTCTACAGTGCAGCCAAGTTATGCACTCTATGTGCAAGGCTATCTCTAGAGTAGATAGACCATTATAGGAAGTTCTTGCAGATTGATTCTTGCATGGTCTCAAAAACAACAACAAACTGAAGCCAACAATAGTAGCCACCAACATCGACCATGAAGGGTGGAAGCAGCTAAACAAGAAAAATGGAACATGGGCTTAGAAAAGAAGTCCAGGAAAAAGAAAAGCAAGAAGTACAACTCTTTAGAAAGTTGCTCTAAAAGCAAGTTGGATTCAGAAGACTCAGAATCTGAGACAGACGCTAAGGAGGAGACCCAGGGGATTCACAAGACATATCTTATGGTATCATGTGAGTGTAAGGAAGGGAGTTTTGGAAGGGCGGGATTAAGCTTATAAGTTAGGACGTGAGGGGTATTTATGGTGGGGGGGGGACAAGGGAGCCAGGGAGAATGAAAGTAGGGGTTTCATTTCTTCTTGTAGTTTACAATATGTGATCTAGTGGTGTAGTATGTTCAGACTTGATTAGTTTACTACTCTTTTAATCTAACTACACATGGAATAATTTTGGGAGAGTACATGTAGGTGTTTGTGCTTCTAGCACTTACATACATGCTACTTACCTGGACTGCAACTTGTCACATGTATAACATCAATATCTGCTTTTTGACTTTTAAACCTTAAAAAGGGGGTACATGAATTTCATAATTGGGACTCATATGCTTAGAAAGGGGCATAGTTTATTTTTTAGAGTAACTTAAACAGAGGGTTTTTATGAGTTTCATGCACGTAGGTGACGTCTCCTTTCTATGGAAAGTGAATTCCTCAGGGGAGGATACCAGGCACGCAACAAGAAGGAAAAACAAAAGGAAAAAAGAAGGATGAGGTGGACGTCCTAGCCAAGAAGGTTGCGGAGAAGCTTGCTATGGGATCTAGAAAGACCTCTAGCTCATCTGACTACCAAGAAGGTGTTTTCTGCTTGATGTGCAAGAATGAGGGACATCGAAAAGAGGAATGCAAGCTGCAGGCGGCCTGTGCCATCTGCCAAAACCTTCACACACCTGACACCCAATTGCAGATATAATGTAGGAATTCCTATGACATTTGGAATTCGATCATTTAGATGGGAAAAGAGAAATTCCTAGAATATTAGAATTATTGGATATTTTATTTAAATTTAAAGATAAATTTTAGATAAATTTATTTTATCTATGAGAAATATTTAAATGGTAAAAGAGGAATTCCTATAACATTTGGAATTCAATCATTCAGATGGGAAAAGAGAAATTCCTAGCATATTGAATTAATGGATATTTTATTTTTGATGAATTTATTTTATGAGAAATATTTGATGATAAAAGAAGAATTCCCATGATATTGGAATGCAAATAATTAAATGAAAAAAGAGGAATTTCCATGATAATTGAGATCCAAGAAATTAAATAAGAAAAAGAGAAATTTTTAGTATAATTCAATTTATGATTATTTGTGAAAAGTGGAAATATAGGTAGAATTGATTTTTATAAATTTTTGTATAATTCAATTTTTAGTATAATTCAATTTATGATTATTTATGAAAAGTGAAAATATGGGTAGAATTGATTTTTGTAAATCCCATGAATTCTTCTATTTCAAAAGAGGAATATTGAATATAATTCATTTGAGAAATTGAGAAAGAATATGGAAATAGCCGTCGAGAAAAAGAACCTTTATCTAGGCCAAGCAATTGGCAGAAAAAGTCCCATTATCGGTATCAAAGTAGTAAAAACTACTAAATGAGAATAGGATGTGAATGGATGTAAATGGGATGCGATAAGATGTGAATGGATGTGATAAGATGTAAATGGGATGCGATAGGATGTGAATGGATGTGATAAGATGTAAATGGGATGCGATAGGATGTGAATGGATGTGATAAGATAAAAATAAGATGCGATAAGATGTGAATGGGATGTGATAGGATGTGGTGTGATGAAAATGAATGGGGATGAGATGTGAAGTAAATGGATGTGGATGAGAATGATGAGATGAGAATGAGATGAGAGAATATGTGAAAGGGTGAGATGGGAAGTACATGGATGTGCATGTTATGTGAAAGAAGGGATGTAGATGTGTATGTGAAAGAATGGATGTGGATGTGTATGTAAAAGAATGGATGTGCATGTGTATGTGAAAGAATGGATGTAGATGTGTATGTGAAAAAATGGATGTGCATGTGTATGTGAAAGAATGGATGTGTATGTGTATGTGAAAGAATGGGTGTGGATGTGTATGTGAAAGAAGGGATGTGGATATGTATGCGAAAGAAGGGATGCGGATGTGTTTGCGAAAGAATGGATGCGGATGTGTATGTAAAAGAATGGATGTGGATATGTATGCGAAAGAAGGGATGTGGATGTGTATGCGAAAGAATGGATGTGGATGTGTATGTGAAAGAATGGATGTGGATGTGTATGTGAAAGGATGTGATGTGATATAAAGGGATGTGGATGTGGATGTGAAAGAATGGATGTGGATGTGGATGTGTATGGATAGATGTGGGTAGTCGTACATGTGAACGATTGGATGGATGTGGATGAATGAGATGAGATATGTATGAATGAGACATGATGTGGATAGATGTGATGTGATGTAATGTGGATAGAATGTATGGGATGGGATGGTGATGAGAATGAATGTGATGGATATGAATGAATGTGATGTGATGGATGTGATGTAAATGAATGTGATGGACGTGAATAGATGTGATGTGATGTGATGGATGTGAATAGATGTGATGTGATGTGAATCGGGATGTGAATGAATAAGATGTGATGTCATGTGAATCAGGATGTGAATGAATGAGATGTGATGACATGTGAATCGAGATGTGAATGAATAATATGGGATGTGAATGGATGAGATGTGATGTGATGTTAATGAATGAGATGTGATGTGAATTGGGATAGATGTGAATGGATGATATGTGATGTGATGAGATGTGGATATGGGTAGATGCGAGTGGATGAGATCTGATGAGGATAAATGAAGAAAGATGTGATGAGATGGAAAATGATGTGATGAGAATGGGAATACATATGAAATTAATGTGGATTAAGTAGTGTGGATTGATGTGGAACAATGTAGAAAGACGAGAGTTCGTTATGGAAACTTTTTTATGTCAAGAATGCTGGAGAAGCATTTTGACCATCTTGTGAATGAGGTCATGGAGACCTAACTGATAAAGTTGCAACAGCTCACGGAGAGTCAATGGAGGACGTCTCGTGTAGCAAGGTCAGTCGAGGTCTTGACCAGCCTCGGTTCGATTTAAATGGTGATCTTCTAGTACAGTGGTGGATGAGGGACCAAGGAAGTGGCCTATGAGTGAAGCGCTAGGTGACCTGCAAAGGATCCTAAAGGGTGCTGACCATACGGTACTCGGGCTCTAGGTCACCAAAGATACCCACATGTGTGTTGAGGAAGATATTGGAACAAGGAGTAAGAGTTGTTTTCTGAAACCAAGAATGGATTTGGTTAATTGACCTTGCTGGTCCTCAATAACGGATGAGTCCATGGCTCTTTTATATGGATCTGTTGGTTCATCTTGTTGATATTCCATGGAGATTCCATTTTGATTTTTATAAGTGAATATATTGTCGGGTTCTATGAGCTAGAAACTATCGAAAAGGCCCCTGAGTGGACAAGTGGTGAGCGTTCTGGTTGCTAATGATGCCATAGGTACACCGATGAAGGAATGATTGGAAATTAGGATTCAACCGGATATCTTGGAGGATTATGATCAGTGACACTATGGTTTCATGAAATTATTGTTTTAAAGATAGCTGAATCTGTGCAAAAGGCAATTTCATATTGGGTGTGTAAGTGGTGTGACTAGTTTTAAAGTTTGCATGAATATCCAGCTAGGGGGTCTGGGAACTCTTTTCCCTGGTACCCGGGACAAACCTAACCAAATTCCTAATTGGATCCCATCACTATAGTGGTTAGCGGTTGGCTAACCCATGGGGCTAGATGGGGTTAGGCTGGACTGATGGATCCCTAAAATGAGACTCAATTCTGTTATGGTACGATAGATGAAGTAAATCCTGGATAGAAATTATTCTATGGAAAAGAATCAACGGCTGTGCCTCTCAATGAGGAAAAAAGCGTTGGTCTCTATGATCCAAGTGCAAGTCTTTTCCTTGATCTGACCATGGGACTTACGGGTTCGGTCGGATCAGTTCAGTTAGTTAAGGCTCTTGACTACGTTAGAGTAAAAATATCCGTGGAGAATTCGCCCATGCTTTTCGGGCGAGGGAAGTTTTTTTCGGGTTCGGTTTTGGAAGAACCGAGGGATTAGTCTCTTGTCCGGATATCCATGGGCGAGGCTCGAGTGAGGGACCCTGCCCCATGTCAGGTGTTTTTCTGAGAGCTCAGGGATTGTTATAGAATTTCGTGTTTTTCTTCACCCTTCCTGCCACGAAATTCTATAACAACCCCTGAGCTCTCCTCAGTGAAACATACGCCCTTCTAGGCAAAGAACAACACCAGAGTTATCCTCAGTGGGGGCACCAGAAGGATGTGAGGTGAAAAAAAGAAAGAAAAGACCCTTCCTGTATAGCCCTTCACCTCGCAAACTTGGAAACACACACACAAATGGGGGCACCACCAGCCACCGGCTGGAACACTCTCTCACACTTCACCACCCAACCCACGCCAGACAGACAACACCAAACAGGGGCACCATAGACAAAGATAAACACCCAGCAATATATTCCCAGTCAACACTTCATACAAGCTTCTCCCGACACAGAAGCCTTACTCACACAACCATACACAAAAAACACTCAGACCTCTCACTGCCTGAGGATACACCACATCCCCTATCACCACATGATCCACTCGCCTGCGTGCTGTACCAATCACACCAGAATGAACCCGGCCACTTACTCTTCAGAAGGCGCCCCACCAACTAACCTTCAACTCTCTGTAGCCCATCACTTCTGCATGTGTCGCCAACAGCAGCAGCTACCCATCATCTCTCTCTCTCTGTCTGTGCTGATCCTCTGCCAGCCTCACAACAAACCCAAGCAGCTTATCTGCCCTACTACCGGCCCACCACCAAGCAGCAACACCTGTGTCTTTCTCTCTGTCTCACTCGGCACCCTGCTCTCTGTCCGGCACCAAAAGGATGTGAGGTGAAAAAAAGAAAGAAAAGACCCTGCCTCTATAGCCCTTCACCTCGCAAACTTGGAAACACACACACAAACGGGGGCACCACCAACCACCGGCTGGAACACTCTCTCACACTTCACCACCCAACCCACGCCAGACAGACAGCACCAAACAGGGGCACCATAGACAAAGATAAACACCCAGCAATATATTCCCAGTCAACACTTCATACAAGCTTCTCCCGACAACACAGAAGTCTTACTCACACAACCATACACAAAAAACACTCAGACCTTTCACTGCCTGAGGATACACCACATCCCCTATCACCACATGATCCACTCGCCTGCGTGCTGTACCAATCACACCAGAATGAACCCGGCCACTTACTCTTCAGAAGGCGCCCCACCAGCTAACCTTCAACTCTCTGTAGCCCATCACTTCTGCATGTGTCGCCAACAGCAGCTACCCATCATCTCTCTCTCTCTGTCTGTGCAGCCTCACAACAAACCCAAGCAGCTTATCTGCCCTACTACCGGCCCACCACCAAGCAGCAACACCTGTGTCTTTCTCTCTGTCTCACTCGGCACCCTGCTCTCTGTCCACTCTGACTAACCGAACCAAGGCCACACCACCTCAGTCCGTCCACGCTCCAGGCTTTACCTACGTGGCCCACACCAGCCACACTTTGCTCTCCCCAAACGTTCCTTTGTCTTGCATTCAGCTGCACCTACAACTGCACATCCAGCTCTTCCTTACCTCAAAGGCGGCCTCCAGTAGCTCTGCGCCTCCACACTTGTTTACGACCACAAGGCGGCCTCCTCTTGACTTGTCTCTGTCAGCCCGACCTGCTCCTACAGCCCTGTCTCCTAGACAGCCCACACCAGCCACTAGCCTTCTACCATATCCACAGCCACACGCCATGCATGCCCAAAACCAAGACGATTCTGCCCCGCTCCAGCTGCATCCCTTTGACTTCTGTCACCTTCCTTTGTCTTACATCCAGCTGCACCTGTAACTCTGCCTAGGCCATGCTAGCCCTCACTTCTCTTCTTGCGCTTCAGCTACGCCAGCCCACACGACCAGCAACCTTGCGCCAACCAGTCACCTTTGATGCCTTTTGCGCCCACCTTGCCCATAGACGGCTTCTACACGCCAAACCACTGCTTCTTTTTACACTTCACCACCTACCCCGTTGTGCAGCCCGTCTGCCCGACCACCAGCTGCGCTCACCAAGGCGCCTCCTCATACGGCTGTGCTCCACATACGCCTTGCTCTCCACTTTCGAAGCCACTGCCCACCTGTCTCACAAACACTTCAGAACCAGTCGCCAGCCCCATGGCCGGCTTCTTCACCAACCGAGAAGCCCCCAGCCTTCTTCTTTTGCGTCTTGTAGCTGCGCCAGAGAGCCCCCTCTTCTTCTAGCTCCACCAACTTCTCTCCATCTGCACGCTGGTCCCACCGAGCCCTCCCTCTTGCCAGCCAGCTGCGCCCACTGAGGTGGTCCAGCCCCTCTTCTGCTACACGACGGCCACACACCTCTCCTCGCCAACTTCTCCGACTGACCCAGGCCCTACAAAAACAAACAAGGCGATCCTTTTTTATCTCCCCGGCCAACTCCATGCTTCGCCAGCTTCGTAAATCTTCTGGAAGATGCGCTGGCAGCCAAATAAGTCTCCACGCCAACCTTGCCAGCTGGCCACTTCATCCTTATTTTTTATTTTATTTATTATGAAAAATGGCCCATGTTATTCCTTTTCATTGTTCAATGCTACCTTGGCCCTTTAACTTTAATTGCCCATGCTTTCACGCATTCTCAAACACAACCTTCAGTGCCCACTCCATTTGGGGACGCGCACACAAATTTCAAGCTACCAGACAGCTGATATCATCTCCAACAGCTATGTTCCGGAAACCTATGTTCTACCTATATCACCTTATCCTAGGTATATTTTTTCTTTAACTATGCAAAACATCAAGTTTTATGAAAAAGTTGATGTTTTGCATAAAATCGATGTAAAACATTAACTTTTTCATAAAACTTAATGTTTTGCCATCAACTCGATGCACAACATCGAGTTGTGTGGAAAATTTGATGTTTTGCATCAACTCGATGCAAAATATCAACTTTTAGGCATCGAGTTGTGTAAAAAAATGATGTTTTGCATCAACTCGATGCAAAATATCAACTTTTAGGCTAAAAGTAGACGTTGTGCATCGAGTTAATGGCAAAACATCAACTGTTTCACACACAACTCGATGTTTTGCTTCAAAGTTGATGCAAAACATCAACTCTACCACAAAACTTGATGTTTTGCATCAAGTTTCAGATACTCTGGAGAAAAAAGTTGGAAAATTGAAGGTTGATTTTCACAAACAGACTTTTTTAGCAATTCCCTCCACAACGGCATGCTCAGATGACCTATTCCATAAATTTTGAGTATGAACACAACTATGTTTCGATGCGATTTGCAGACGTCACAAAGCAACTTGTTGCTGATGCAGCAAGTTACTTTGTGCATCAGCAACAAGTTGCTTTGTGACGTCTGCAAATCACATCGAAACATAGTTGTGTTGATACGTAAAATTTGTGGAATAGGTCGTTTGAGCATGCCATCGCGAACAGAATCGCTAAAACATGCCGTTTGTGAAAATCGATCTCCGATCCTTCAACTTTCTTCTCCTCCCCGGAGCATCTGAAACTTGATGCAAAACATCACGTTTTGTCGTAGAGTTGATGTTTGCATGAACTTTGATGCAAAACATTGAGTTGTGTGGAAAAGTTGATGTTTTGTATCAACTCGATGCAAAATATCGAGTTATGTGGAAAAGTTGATGTTTTGCATCGAGTTGATGCAAAACATCAAGTTTTCCATACAACTCGATGTTTTGCATCGAGTTGATGCAAAACATCAAGTTTTATAAAAAAGTTGATGTTTTACATAGATTTTATGCAAAACATCAACTTTTTCATAAAACTTGATGTTTTGCATCAAAGTATGTTTTGCATCAAAGTTGATGTAAAACATCAAGTTTTGTGGGAAGTTGATGTTTTGTATAATGTTGATACAAAACATCAAGTATTGTAAAAAAGTTGATCTTTTGCATAGAAAGTTAATGTTTTGAATAAAAAGTTAATGTTTTACATCAACTTGATGCAAAATATCAAATTTTTGTAAAAGTTGATGTTTTGTATCAAGTTGATGGAAAACATCAACTCTTAGCTGAGAAGTTCTTACTCAACATTAAGTTACCAGTAGAATTTGAACCTAAGTCCCTGCCTGATATTTTACAAAAAAGTATTTTGGAAAGTATAAACTTTTGTTTCTTAAAGAGACATTTTTCATACTTTCTAAACTCATTTAATAACTAAAATTACCATTTAACTCTTTTTTGTCACATCAAGGACACATCTTCTTTAAAAATGATTGTGGAATTATTTTTAAAAAATAGATAATTTTTAAATAGCTTATTCATGATATTTTAAAATTCATATGTACGTAACAAACTCTTTTTAAAAAAGTATATATTCTCAATTAAGAAATTGTGATATTTAAGAGCTTCAAAATGGATTTTAATACTACTCTCATTCGAGAGCCAAAATAGGGTTTTATAAAGATAATAACTGTATCAAGATAACGCTTTTGTAATATAATTATACAAATAGTTTTTTATACTTGCACTTTGTAGCACATCCTCAAGCATGCTAACATGGCAGATGACCCAAGGAGTCTAAGCTTCAAGTGTACACATAGAAGAAAAAAATTATATTTGTGTGGATAGTGAAGAAGAGGATGTCTCGTCTACCTTCTCATTCAGGGAAAGGCACATTGACTAGTGATGGTGTAGCAATGATTATGAGGAACCATACCTATGCCATAAGCTATATGTTTAGAAAATGGATTCTTTTACAGTTGTGTCATTTTTTTAATGGAATGAAGATGGAAATAATAAACATTGTCTCTATTTTGGCATGTTTTTTGAAAACTTATTGTTAGATTTTTAATTATAATCTCAAAAAGTAAGCAAAACGAAGTCTTTTTTTCATGTCAATTTTTGTAAGAAACATGTAAAGTGCCCAAAATATTATCGTTTTTTGGTAGTGTTGTACGCATGCGTAGACCACTTTTTAAAAAGAGGTTAAAAACTAAACTTTTTTGATGGAATCTTTGAAAGATGCCAAATGTTTCTCTTTTTCACGAAATATTATCTATTTTGTCCGCAATAACAGTGTTATACTGCAAGCATTTTTAATTCTCTCTACTTCACACTCTTGAGTGTTACTAGAGACACCTTTAGAATCATGCAAACTCGAATCTCTTTGCTTTCTAGCCTTCTTTTTGGATACAGCAACAAAACATGTGAAGCCAGGAAACGCTAATAAGAGTTGATTGCTTATGCGCCATTACTATTAAAAAAAAGAACATTTTGAATTTTGACATGATTTTACTAACTAACAACTATTTAACATTTATTAAAAAAAACAATGTCAAAATCACTCTTTTTACACTTAAATTAATTAACTTTTTAGTATTTTAACTTTATTAAGATAAATCTCAAAAATAATCTTGTTTGATATTTTAACTTTATTTAAGAAAAATCCCAAAAACTAATTTTTGGATCAACGTTAATATCCGATCAAAAAAGGTACGATCAATAACACTATAATGTAAAACGTGCAAATAGCTTAAAATCTAGAAAAATAATTTACATGGTATATAGTATTATAATTTAAACAAAAAACTTATAGAGAACAGAAACAATAGAACTTTTGAATAAAACACACAAAAAACTAAGCATGGTTAGATTAATATACTACTAGTTAATATTGTTTGCATGAAGCTTGAACATTATTAAAAACTAACCACAATGTGAGAAAACTGATTCACAAACGAACCATCACGATCTTAATGCGAGAAAACTGATTCACAAACACAATAACAAAACTAAAAGTGATTTACAAACACAATTGCTATATGGACTTTTATTTAAAATTAATTTAGAGATATGTACGGACTAACCTACCAGAAAAAGACTTCTAGATTTATGGCCTTGCAGGGAATTGGGAACTTTTGGATTTACAGCCTTGCAAATTGGAAGCTCGATTCTGCAAAATAAACAACACTGAGACAGCAAGCTATATTTTCTCTCGCTCTCTCACAATGCCTGCATGCAAGTTGCAAATGAAGGACTGCTCATGCCAATGGCAGCCTTTTGTCAGCCGACTTCAGAACCTCCCTTGTAAGGGAAAAAACAGTCACAAAGCCATTAACTCTCTCTCCAATTGCATGCAGCTTCGAGGCACTAGGAGACATCCTCTCTCTCTTGGACATGCCTGCATCCTCAGAGGTGTAAATATAGGGTTGCTCATGGCCATGGACAACTTTGTTCCATGGCTCTAAGAGCCTCCCTTGCAAGGGAAAAACAAAAGCGCATAAGACAAAAACACACAAAAAAACACTCAAGACATACATCTTTCTCACTCTCAGCCATGCATGCACCCTCAAAGCGTAAGGAAATCGCCAAAACACATGCTAACACAAACCAAGATTTACGCTAATAGAGATGCCAAAACAACAAAAATGATACAAATAATTGCAATAGCAAACAACAAAAATCGTACAAACGAGAGGCATACTATGCATGTAATAATAGCAAACAACCAAAATCGTACAAACCACAAGCATTCTACGAATAAGCTAAACAAAGCAAACGATTGGACGAACTCACTTGTAACAATACCAAACGATTAAATGCAACAATATTGAGAGGAACAATAGCAAAGTAGGCGATTGCATTGATATAGGGCTCGGCTCTGTGGCTCCCTTGTGGAGGACTTGTGGAGGAAGCCCAAAAACCCTAAAACGTGTGTTAAACAACAACACAAAGGCCAGAAACCCTACAACGTTCACAGATTACTTGTAACCACTGCAAACGATTGAATGTAACAATAGCAAGCAAACGATCGAATAAAAATCACCTGTAACAATAGCAAACGCAACAAAAGTAGACGAATGAGAGGAAAGCGATTGCATCAATTTAGGGCTCGGTTGCGGCTCCCTCATGAGCCAGTGGAAGGAGCCGATTCAGCCGCCAGCACAGGCCCTTCAAGTTGAAGGCTTCAACAACGTTGAACGTTCACTCAGTGAAACCCTAGAACGTGAGCTGCTAGACACAATAGAAGTGTTAAACAACAAATATTATGTGGCCAAAGAAACCCTAACGTTCAACATGCACACGGACTCGAGTGAAAACGACTCTCACCATGCAGTGTGCACGGCCGCCCACTTGTTGTGTGCGGGGGTGTGATGACCAAATCTTCACCTACCTACTCTACCCACTTGTCCAAATCTGATTGGATAACTTCAACCACCTTTAAGCCTTCTAATTTCACCTTAGAAAACCTTACAATTAAAATGTGATACCATTTAAAACCTTTTTTTTTATAACTAAAACCTTGAAGTTATCTAGTTATTGAGTAGATTCACTTCAGGTCACAACTTTTGCAATTTTACAAAAATTGCAAATTTTACATTTGCAAGTGAACCCCAAATGTTTGCAATTTCATTGTCACTGTTTGCGGATTTTCCTTTCCGCCGTGAGGAACAGACGGTCTCACCTCGTGTCCACTCTGGCCCCATTGGTTGAGCTTGTGTTGTATGGCGTGGGTGAGCTGATCATTCTATGGTGACATGAATTTCGAGCCAATTTGGGCCAGACACACAGTTTTCAAGCCGTCCATGTCAGGCATGCTACAGACAGTGGTTTGCCGAAATAGTGTACACAATTCGGCATTTGAATTTTGGGGGTCTCCAAGAGCCAACTTGGAAAGCGGTCATGTCTCGTGCTGCAGGGCCAGCTTGCAGTAGGACTCGCCATCATAAGAGACGGGATGACGGGCTTGCAGATCAATGTGCATTAGAGCTATGGATCTGTTTCCCCGCGAGCGCTTGGATGTGCGCACCTACTCGCGCTGGTGGCCAATGGCGAGGTCACATGTTTCACCAGCTCGTGCTGGGGGCATCTGAGCGCCGGTGGCTCACAGGTTGCACGACTCTTGTGTGCAACCCGTTTGAGCACCATAGGAGAATGCAAAAGTGTCGTGTGATTTATGAGGAGCGTGCATTCATGATCGCCAACTTCCACCACCTCCCACGTTACAAAATAATCATAGCAAACGGGTCAATTACGCGTGGATATTTTCTTGAAAAAGCTGTGATTTTTTCGCCAACAATTTTTTCATTTTGCTTTTTTCACCAGCGGCCTAGTCCTGTTTCCACCAGCACAGAGTAGCATATTTTCGATTTTCTTTTTTCACTAGCGCGCGCCTGGTCCTGTGCCAAGCACTCAGTTTCAACTCAGTCCTCCATCCTTTCCCCTTCCAAACTACTCTTGTGATTCCACACCAATGCTTCGTCAGTCATATCCCCTTCTAAGAGTTCTCTTGTAGTCATCTCCTCCTCCTCCTCCTCCTCCAGTAGCAAGGCAAACACCCTTAGCTCAAATTTCAAATCAGGTAATGTTTTTTTTAATGCCATGTTTATAGCCTAATTGTTTGTCTATCCTCTTGTTTACATTAAGGCACTAACAGGGAAAGCAACAAACAAGGAGTCAAGGGAAACAAAGTAAGAGTAAAAAAGAAAGGTTTACTTGAAAAATTACAAAATCTCAGGTGCACAATTAGGATGTTTTCTAGCCAGTCTTGGACCTTGCACGTGGCACTCCAGCAATAATTGGAGCTCAAGTAGGTGTTGGGCAGGCAGCCTCTCAGGCTGCATCACCTATGAGCATTCAAAACATTGATGGGAAGCCAACTTCTCTGCCAATTAGCAGCACTCAAACAAGCCATGGCCAAGCATCCATTGGTAGGACAAATGGTGATGGCCCCATCTATTGGGATGGTGCAGAAACGTGGATCTTGGTTGCCGCCAAGCGTGGACTTGAAGAAGGGAAGGAAAATCGCACACTACCATCTTGGGTGAGAACCAAACAACAAAAGTGGACATATGTTTCTGAAAAGTGTGTCGCCGAATGGGTTAACCGTACTTGGCAATGCATTAGGGAAAATTTGGACTCAAAAAGGGGCCTTGTAAGAGATCCATTGGGATGGTGATGTGGACAAAGCAAGCCAATAAACCCACATATAATATTGGAGGGTACGTGCATCATTTTTGAGTTCTTTATTCCATTAACTGACATGTAGGGTGTTTTTTAATTCAAAACAATGCCTCTTAAGTATAGTTTTTTATTCCCACTATGGTGCCTTATTTTATTGAAAAAAGTCACCACTCTCTTTCTTCATTACACTTTTGAATAGAACCAAGCCAACTTTGCTTACCAAACTCGAACCAAACTTCGTATCTGCAAACTATCATCTTGCATTGTCTCTCTCATTGTCTTCCCGACTCCACAACCACAACCACTCCAAATCTGAATTGTTTTGAGCGGGAAGTTTTTGATTTTCTCTTCTTCTCAAGGCAGCAAGTTTTGAAAAAGGATAGAAAAGTATTTGTTCTCCATGCGCCATACCTACTTGTGCATGAATAACAATCCCATTTCTTACCTTTTTCAAGTGAGGGTTGTGCTTACAAATATTGTGTACATTTTGGTGCATCCAGGATACCAACAAGTTTGTTTGATGGACAAGGAGGTATTATGTAGTGATGTTGTCTTTTGGTTTTAATGAAGCAATCTTTTTCACGGGAGATAAGTGTAATATCTTTGGTTTCTTTTGGTTAAAGTGTGAGTTCATGATGCTTTTTGGTGTTGTTACAGCACAAAACAATGCAATGGAACCTGTGAAACAAAAGAAGAAAAAGGTGGACATCCACTTCCACGTAGAAGCCGATTATGCTCCCTGCTGTAAGAGAAATTGGTCTAGGCCAGCATGTAAAGCCCACATTACTGAGCTTCGAAATGAAGGAAAGAAAAATATGGACCTATGGTTGGATGGTAGTATTTACCCACTAGATCCAACCTCCTCTCAATCTCCATCATTCTTTGGATTGACAAGTTTCTTCAAGTTTTTGTGTGAGGGTGAAAATGGATTGCTTGGATATTGCAAAAGATTGTTTGGCCAATGTCAAAGTATCTTTGAAAGACATTTGAGTGATAGAGATGCCAGAATACAAATGCTTGAAGGTGCGAATTTTTACTTGGCATCGATCACAACAGCTTTACAAGCTTCATATGAGGACAAAGCAAAAGTTTGTTCTGGGTTACAAAAAGAGATTGATCATTTGCAGCAGCAGACTATTCGTAAGATGCAGGACACTATCAAAGAGAAGAATGAAATTTTGGCAATTCAAGAAATCAATAATTTCACATTGGAGAGTGAGAATGCACACCTTAGAAAACAACTTGAAAAGTTCAACCAAAAATTACAATATTTTAAAGACACGCCATTGGGTGCTCGATTATGCAAGAGACAGATCAAACCATTGGAAGAACTCAATGTTGGAGGTGGCCAATGGAAGCGTCGTGTAAAAGCTTGCAGGTATTGGGATCTATAATTTCTTTGAGCACTCACTTTTCATTTTCATCTTCAGTTCCTTTTTTGGAGATGGGGGATTGGGTGTGGGGATGGTATAGTTAGATGAATGATGGACTGAAATAGCTATCGTTGTTGCTTCAGGATGGTCACAGATGTTGTGGGTCCAAAAGAGCAAGGTTCTGATATATTTGGCAAAGTTCTGACAAAAGACATCGTGGAGTCAGCAATACATCATCCTAAGTTTGCAAAACTTCGATCAGACATAGCAAAGCAATCCTTGCAGAAGGTGAGTGAAGCATTCACTCCTACAGATGCACAAGGTATATGTGACATGGCTGGCATAAGCACAAAGTCTTACAGGATGTTGTTTAATAAAGTTAAAGAAGGTTTCAATTCTAAGCTTGGGAAAAAAATAGTAATTCCCATTCCAAAACCATTTCACGTGAACAAAGCTCGAAATATTCTTAACTTGGGAATGGTCGAACTTGTTGGAGAGCCTTGTCACGTGTCTAGTACATTGATAGTGACTAAAAAGAGCGGGGAACATCAAATTATAGAGCTTACAGAGTTCAACAATTTCATTATGGATGTTCGGAAATTACAAATGGTGGCTATGGTGAAATTTTATGACATCAGTGTACATGAGTGCAATGGAAGGCTGAAATTTGTTTTAAAACTTGATGAGAGTGAGGTGATCAAAGGGCAGAAGCTAGAAAGGGTTAGCTTGACTTTAATGAATAGAGCTTTGGATGCAAGTATCAGTAATGCTGATGAGAGGCACTTTAGTGTACAATCTGAAAATGAGATTTGGTGGCTGGCTGCATTTGAGGTGACGTGCTATCCATTTTTAAAAAAAGTAAATTACGTTGCTATCCATTAGATGTTGTAGACAATTTAACTGGCCTCTTGTTAACAGGTTCCAACAGAGACCCATGAAATTCTAAAGTGGTACTTTAACCAGACTGAGCTTCCTTCCACTATCCACTAGAGCAGTCGAATGGCGAAAGGCTTTATGTAGAAGGATATGGTGAATATGAGGTTGAATGGCACCTAGCTGCTGCAGATCTTAAAACCTTGAAATGCATGTTTGGTATTTCCCAAGGAGCAATGGCCAAGTATCCTTGCCTGTATTGCATGACCGAACGAGGTGTCTCCAAAGGAGAAAAAGAGAGAGAATGGAAATGCCTGAATGCAATCAGTAATAGGCGTGAAGCCCCAAATCGTGATGCTCCAGGAGTGGATCCTAATTGGGATCCAATTCTTGCTATCCCTTTGATCAGAGTTCATATTTGTGTTTTGCATGCGCTGGTTAGAATAATTGAGAAACTAGTCTACATGTACATCGAATTTTCATGGAATATGAAACCAACATTAGAGAGTGAAAGAACTATTAAAAAAATAGAGCAAGTGCTTTCAGATGCAAGTTAACACAATATTGGGGAATATGGGAATTTCCCATAAGTTTGGGACATGTGGTCAAATCTTTGGATTGATCATAACTTGAACACCGCTACTCCAAATTGAGCGCTCTATAGCTCACTAGATTCCATTTTCTAAGCGCTTTCCAACAATAGGTCACATGATATGGTTTTGAAAAACTTATAGGCATGTTATCCAGGTCCCACCTTTTTAGCATTCAAAAAATGGGAGTTGGGAAATTTCCAAACTCACGAATATAGTGTTAGTTTACATTGTGGTCAAGTGAAGATTGAGAAGGACTTGAGAAGATCAGGGAAGACTGGAAATGTTCCTAGCAAACCATGTTTTGGAGGTGCAAAAGCCAGAAAGTTCTTATCTAATCATACCCAGAGAGGTCATCTGGGTACAGATTTTGAGGTGTGGAGGAAGCTTCATGCAGCTGTACCTGATCGAGGCTCTTCAGGACAAGCAAGGGTGGCAAAGGCCAAAGTGTGGTTGGCACTTGATCGCCTAGCACCTTTGTTACAAAAAGCAAGGTTTGAAGATGGGAATGTTGAGAAATTTGAGGGTTCTACACTAGCTATGAAAAGGCATGGGGTGCGACAAACTTGACACAATACATGGTAATTACTTGAATACCTACAGCTTTGAGTTTTTATTGTTGTTCAAAATATATTGTAGGATACTAAATGTCTTATTGTTGTTGAGCATTTGTAGCACATTTTGCATGCACATGGAACCTTTTTTGCAGAAGAGTTTGGAAGCCTTGGGATTTGGTCTACCCAAGGCATGGAAAGATCTCATTGGCAAGCACGTTGTGCCTATCAAAGGGCCACTCAACATGGAGGAGGAGTGAAGAAAAGTAATCCCATGAAGCAACTTTGTTACTGGTGGTATAGGCGGATTCAAGTGAGGGATCATGTGAAGATCAAAGTCTACATCAGCTGTGTCACGTGCAATAAGAGAGATGCAGGCTAAACGGAGACGATCAATATATGTCTCCTCACAGGGAAGGCAGAATCATGCTGAATGGCTAAGACAACGACAAAGATAGGGCAGAGTGTGGAAGAAAATTGATCATTGAAATACATATTGTAAAAGAATGATGTAACTGTAAAAGATTTTAAAAGAACAAGAGCTTTCATCTATGTCCCATACAAATGTTTTCAATATATATACATTTCATAGTTTTTAATGGTAAGCAAGAAGAGTATTGAGAAATATGAAGAAACTTCTTAGAAACTGGAACAATCTAAATCTGTTAATCTAGAGCAGAGACTTCCCCCACCCACGAGCCCTTTTTGATGAAGTTTCTACAACATCTTCTTCATCCTCTATCAATGGCACAACAGGGACCATTGGCCTTGCTGTTCTAAGAAGATGCTTCTTCCCGCAATCACTCAACAGATTAGGATCTGTGATTCCACATGCCAAGCCGTAAGCAGCATATGTTAAATAATATTTACATCTCAACGAATATACTCCAGGTCTCTCCCCAAAAATTCGAACAGCTGCTTGCCGCTCCAGAAGTATTGCCTTGTTTGCATTCAGCCTTAAGTGATAGCCACCTAAATACCTGGATAGAGTCTTTATCGCCATCAAAGGAAAACTTGCATTGTCCTTGGAGAAGCTAGCATGAAATATCACAATTTGAGGGAATTTTAGGCAATGTATATATGTTCCTAGTGTCGAATCGTGGCCCAATCCCGCCATCGCTTGCCTGAAGCACGTTTGAGGAATGTGTCTTCATATATTTCCAACTGAAAAAATAAAGGAGCATTAGCCAGAAACAACATCACCAAACATTTCAGGACAAAGTTGATAAAGCCAAATCCGCAACAAAAGTACGAAAACACAACAAAAGAAAATAACCTCTTGGTTCTCATCTGCTTCAAGCAAGGCGTCTTGCCATAAATGCTCAAACTAGGAACGGTTTCCGCTGTCTTACTTGGCACATCCCTAAACCCTCCCATGTTGGTAATATTCAGTCTTTCCCTTGCTTCTTGTAGCTCTTCCTCTGTGGCATCTTTTCCTTCATATGTAAGGGCATCAGCATAGATCATCTTTAGTGTTGCTGTAGCAGATAGGAACTCAGTGTCTTTCACATGGCTATCCACCACTAGTAAGTACTTATCTATCCCATCATCATCTACAAAATTGTCATCAACCTCCAGATTTTGGGCTATGAAAGCTATGCAATGGTCCTCCCTTAAGTTAAATACATGTTGTATGTCTGTCAGCAATATATACTATGAATCTCCTACTTGGTAGGAGGGGAGTAATGGTGTTGGAATGGAGGAGAAGTCATCTGATTCAATCACAAGCTGACCTACATCAGTGTTTTGTTCTCTCACTGCCTCAATATCAACCGCCGAACTGAGCTTCCTCTCTTCTTCAACATTGAACTCCTCAATCACATGAGGAGTGTCCTCCTCTTCAGCAACATCCTCAATGGTGGGACTAGCCTGACGAGAAACCGTGTCTTTACTTTCATTTGTCGCATGCGGCTCTATACATTCTTCATCTGTTAATTGCACGTTCATGTGCAAGAAGCATAAGAAGGCATAAGAGTATTCCATCAAGCGGCATTTTCTTTTGTGAAAAGGGCATGGCAAATCTCTCTTCTTATCACATGGTACCTTGTGCCAATCCCTATTTAACCTCTGCTTCTTCTCCGGCGACACCTTGAGATTAAAATGAATGTGGTTTTTCCCATCAATCATCACTGTATCTTCATCTGTGAGCTCATCAAACTCTTTCTTTGCCTCTTCAAAGTATCCGGGATGGCTAGAAAATGTATCCTCCAGAGAAAAATCGCAATTGAACATCAACGAAATCGAAGGGTGCAAATCATGACGTCCACATTTGTAGAGAAAGTCATACAACAGAGTTGCAGGTGTTTCTTTAATCTCTTCGTCCACATCAAACTCGACTTGAACTTGCGCCATGGCTAAATTCAAGGGTGTAGATAAGACATGGAAAATATTAGTTGAAGCAATGAATCAAGAGACAGTCGGTCTTGAACACCAAATCTCTGTGTGGTGGATGGATTCAACATAACGCGAGAGGAGATGCCAGAGGAATCCAGGTATTCCTCCTCGCGTTGTAGTGAATCTATTTTCCCTAACGCAAATAAAATTGCAGCTTCATCAAGGACCTCTTCTCGCGTTATGGTGAATCGATTCACCATAATGGGAGGAGGAATATTGTGCTTCCTATGGGACCTTCGCTCGCGTTATGGTGAATTGATTCACCGCAACATGATGACTTTTTCATTCTTTGGTGCCGCCTCTCACGTTATGGTGAATTACAAATAAAGATACTTCTCAAGTACCCATACTAAGAGAGGAGATGCCAAACGAATTAAAATAGTCTTCCTCGCAGCAGTCAATTCACCATAATGCGAGGAGTCATAGGTTTTCAAATCACCTAAACGCGATGAAAAGACAAAGCGAGAAGTTCTGCAAGAATGAAACCAAAAGAACGAAATAACAAAAGAAGAAGGAAGCACAAAAGAGATAAAAATACCAGGAAAACGAATTGTATACAAATGTCGCAGGAGATAGAGATGAAGAAGGTGGTTGTTATCTTTGATGGAGATGAAGAAGGTTGGAGGTTTGTCTTTGTCGTTTGATACAGGAGGATGAAGGAGGATGATTGGATGAAGGAGGGTTGGAGGAGATAGTCGTTGATGGAGATGAAGGCCGTTGGTGGGGAGATAAATGAGAATACGAACTCCAAGAGAGGCAATAAATGAGATGAGTATCCTAGAGAGGCAATTAAAAACCGTTTTTAATGCTATGCGACACGTCAGCGCCGCATTTTCACCCACCATTCCATGAATGCCACGTGGTAGCCCGCCATGTACCTAACACGTGTACATGCTATAAAGACTAATCAAAGCAAGAAAGGTAATTAAAAACCCTTTTTAATGCTATGCAACACGTCAGGTTCACCTAGTCGCCCTGGCAGCCCGCCAGCACGTGTGTTCGCTCTAAAGACTAATCAAAGCCGTTAATCACGCCACCTTTTCGTCCTCTCATCAATTTCGCCTTGTCTGTCCTCCTGCTTGCCTCCAGGTGACTTCCGACTACCCCATAGTACTGAACCAATATTCCACCTCCTACACGTAGTCTCCATCCATTCCCATGCATGAAATGTGAGTTTTTGTATATTACTTTATTGTTTTGTAAGTTTCTTGTATATTCCTTGATTGTTTTGTTTTTTCTTCGAGTGTTTTCCCTCTTCCATTGTTTTTTCTTCGACTGTTTGCCCTCTGCCATGGTGATTCGATTCACCTTAAAGCAGACGATGGGCCATTAGAATCTCAATACGGCTCCATGTGTTATGGTGAATCGAATCACCAAAATGCAAGATGGAATGGTAAGAGATTCGCGTTAATCCTCCTCCCGTTGTAGTAAATCGATTCACTATAATGCGAGGAGGATTGTTTTGCTTTGACTGGCCCTTAGTCTCGCGTTACGGTGAATCAATTCACTATAACGCAAGATCAAAGGGCAAAGGATTCACGATAATCCACCTCTTATTGGTGTTAATTAATTCACCTCCTACACGACAGTCTCCATCCATTCCCACGCATGAAATGTGAGTTTTTGTATATTACTTGATTGTTTTGTGAGTTTCTTGTATATTCCTTGATTGTTTTGTTTTTTCTTCGACTGTTTGCCCTCTTCCATTGTTTTTTCTTCGACTGTTTGCCCTCTGCCATGGTGATTCGATTCACCTTAAAGCAGACGACGGGCCATTAGAATCTCAATATAGCTCCATATGTTATGGTGAATCGAATCACCAAAATGCAAGATGGAATGGTAAGAGATTCGCGAAATAATCCTCCTCCAGTTGTAGGGGAAATCAATTCACTATAACGCGAGGAGGATTGTTTTGCTTTGACCGGCCCTTAGTCTCGCGTTATGGTGAATCAATTCACTAAAACACAAGATCAAAGCTCAAAGGATTCACGATAATCCACCTCTTATTGGTGTCAATTAATTCACCTCCTACACGACAGTCTCCATCCATTCCCACGCATGAAATGTGAGTTTTTGTATTTTACTTGATTGTTTTGTAAGTTTCTTGTATATTCCTTGATTTTTTTGTTTTTTCTTTGACTGTTTGCCCTCTGCCATGGTGATTCGATTCACCTTAAAGCAGAGGATGGGCCATTAGAATCTCAATACGGCTCCATGTGTTATGGTGAATCGAATCACCAAAATGCAAGATGGAATGGTAAGAGATTCGCGAGATAATCCTCCTCACGTTGTAGTAAATCGATTCACTATAACGTGAGGAGGATTGTTTTGCTTTGATTGGCCCTTAGTCTCGCGTTATGGTGAATCAGTTCACATTAACGCAAGATCAAAGCTCAAAGGATTCACGATAATCCACCTCTTATTGGTGTCAATTAATTCACCATAATGCGAGGAGGATTATTGTGCTTCGGTGGGCCTTCATCTCGCGTTATGGTGAATGGATTCACCATAACACGATGAAGTGCATATTGCTTTCTTGGCTACCCTCTCTCGCTTTATGGGGTGAATTGTTAATCGTGTACTACTGAATAACTATGTTTTCTGCACTTGCTTGCATTTTGAGATGGCTCGTGTAAGGCATACAGCTAGACCCGTTGACAATGCAGGTCCCTCATCTAGTGGAAAGAAGATGGGCACTCTGAATGCCTCAAGATTGAGGAAATCAAGCAGTCCTTCCCGATTATCCAAAATGCAGCCTAGACTAAGGCGTTTCGCAGAGCATTCGTCAGCGCTGCGAGAAATCACAAAATTTATGAAGCACCCGACTACTGCTATTCCAAGATTACCTTTCCAGAGGCTTGCCAGGAGAATTTGTGAGCAAAATGGAATTTTTTTTTGGTGGAAGACATCGGCCCTGTTTTGCTTGCAGGAGGCCTCAGAGGATTGGATGATTGAATTTTTTTGGATAGTTACGTTCTTGCTGCCCATGCACACAGGGTCATAGTGATGAACAAAGATTTTTTCAGCCTAGTAGCCCTTTGTTTTAGATATGATGTTACTTAGACCAGTTACATTTACTGATGAACGAATGGTGCAAATTTTGGATGTCTGTCCTGTTCAAAAAGTGAGAATTGAAGAGGTGACCGAGGGAGTTCCAGAACATGAACATCAGACTCGGGCAAATTTTCGGACAAGCGCTCAAAGGGAACACCAAGTGGCAATGCTTGCATTGCAAACAAAAAGAGAAAATGTTCGCGCACTCCACGCTATGAATCGGGAGGCGCTTCAATTTTTGTTGCCGGAGTTCTATGTACCCTATAATATTAGAGGGCAAAGATGTTATTTCCCGATTCATGCTGAGGAGATAAACATTTTGTTTGATCCTAGAACTGAAGTCAACGAGACAAAGTGCTCAGATGTGTTTTAAGGTATACTCTTTTCTCTGTCCTCCCACAATTTTTCATTCTTGGCTCTTAAAGTTTATGCCTACCTCTTCATATGTTTCCTTGTGAAGTTTTGTTATTTTGCAATTGCCCGAGGATGTACAGCATCGAGTGTTCCAGATTGATTTGCTGGTCTCAACACTGTTGCTAGTAGAGTCAGTTCCGTACCTCGATGTGCTGAACTGGTTTCAGGAGATCCAGCTAGACGATGCTCGAGTATTTTTTTTGGCATATCATGAAAAGTGAGTTTGTCTCTCTATCTCTCTTGCATGATGTTTATACGAATCACCATACACCAGTTATATAGTGCTGCTTCCTTTGGCTTGAAACTAATAGAAATCTATTTGGATGTGATGCAGTTCCCATTGGAGTCTTGTTCTAGTCGATGTGCAAGACAATGTTATTTACCTTGCAAATTCGACATCTGGTGTCCATGGCAATGTTTTGCTGTAAGTTAAAATCATTATGATACATATTATTGATCAGGTTAAAAGTCCGGATTGATCAGGATATTGATTGGTCTTTGTTTGAGTTAGAAGTCCGGATTGATCGGGATATTGATTGGTCTTTGTTTGCAGTGGTGTCAGGAAACTAATGGCCGCTTATGAGAGCCTGAGCATGGACATCGATACCCTGGATCGAGCGACCATTCGAAGGGTTAGTGTGCCCAAACAAGAAGATGGTTATAGCTGTGGGTGGAGGGTTGCACTTAATGCATTGTTGCTGCTCTACGGAGCATTTTTCAGCTCCCTTCAGAGGATATAAGCATTTTTCAGCTCCCATACGCATGCGTACTCTTGTTTATCTTCTTGTATATTGTCAATCATTCATGAATTGACTCCACTAGTATTAATTAATTTGGAGGATCAATCATTCATGAATTGACTCCATTGGTATTAATTAATTAATTGGCACTAGAAATAGGTGAGGAATCGTAGGATCTGTTTCCGCGAACGAGCGGTCGGATCCGCGCGCTGGTGGCCGATGGCAAGGTCACACGTTTCACCAGCGGGTGGTGGGCATCTAAGCGCCGGTGGCTCAACTTCCATGATCGCCAACTTCCACCACCTCCCACGTTACAAAATAATCACAGCAAACGGGTTAATTATGCGCGAATATTCTCTTGAAAAAGCTGTGATTTTTTCGCCAGCAATTTTTTCGTTTTTCTTTTTTCACCAGCGGCCAGCGCAAAGTAGCATATTTTTCATTTTCTTTTTTCACCAGCGCCTGGTCCTGTTTCCACCAGTGCAGAGAGTAGACCTTTGCATTTCTCTCTCTCTCGCACAGATAAAATATTACGCCCACAAGTCCTTCCCAAACCACCTTCCATGCTACATATATATCAGAGCTCTTTCTATATAATATTTCCCTCGCCCAGAAACAAACCTTGCACCTGGTGATTCTACATTCAGCTTCTGGCAGGTTGAGCCATGTCTAGTACATTTGATGTTAACGAAACTTGGAGTCAAGATGAGGATTTCTTTGTGCCAAGCACTCAGTTTCAACTCAATCCTCCATCCTTTCCCCTTCCAACCTACTCTTGTGATTCCACACCAATGCTTCGTCAGTCATATCCCCTTCTAAGAGTTCTCGTGCAGTCATCTCCTCCTCCTCCTCCTGTTGCAAGGCGAACACCCTTACCTCAAATTTCAAATCAGGTAATGTTTTTTTGAATGCCATGTTTACAGCCTAATTGTCTACCTATCCTCTTGTTAACATTAAGGCACTCACAGGGAAAGAAACAAACAACGAGTCAAGGTAAACAAAGTAAGAGTAAAAAAGGAAAGTCTACTTCAAAAACTGCAAAATCTGTGGTGCACAATCAAGATGTTTTTGAGCCAGTCTCGGACCTTGGATGTGGCACTCCAGCAATAAGTGGAGCTCAAGTAGGTGTTGGGCAGGCAGCCTCTCAGGTTGCATCACCTACGAGCATTCAAAACGTTGATGGGAAGCCAACTTCTCAACCAATTGGTAGCACTCAAACAAGCCATGGCCAAGCATCCATCGGTAAGACAAATGGTGATGGCCCCATCTATTGGGATGGTGCAGAAACTTAGATCTTGGTTGCTGCCAAGCTTGGACTTAAAGAAGGGAAGGAAAATCGCACACTACCATCATGGGTGAGAACCAAACAACAAAAGTGAACATATGTTTCTGAAAAGCGTGTCGTGGAAGGGGTTAGCCGTACTTGGAAGGAATGTATGGATAGGTGGAATCGGGTATACAAAGATTGGAAGATAATTTTTGACTATGGTCGAAACCCTCGTTCCGGTCTTAGTGCATATTGGGCCATGGATTCTAGAGCGCGCACAAAGCTGAAGCTTCCTCCTCGATTTGAGGAATGCCTTTTTAATGCCATTGAAGTTCGTTTTGGACAATCAAGAGTGGTTGATCCCGGTGATATTGTGTTTGACATATTAGCTGAAGCGCAAGGTATCATTCCATTATATAGAATGCATTGCAATCTTACTTGTGTTTTTTTAAGCATGACAGTGTATAATATCCTTTGTTGGGTTGATATTGAAGGAGAATACAAGTGGACACAAGCGGCGCAAGTGTATTGAACGTGTTGGTTATGCACTAGAATCTTTTGATCGAACTACCATGAAGCTCGTTGATCTCAAGTATAAAGACTATAAATTAAGAGTTTTCTTCTGAAATTCTCTAAGGTCCTACTTATTACATCTATCTTTATCTAGATTAACAATTTTCGGTCTTAATGTTAGAAAGCACCCGTAAAACTGCTCGAGTCCACCTTGCTACCCGTTTTCGAGTTTAAATTATAATCCAAAGTATTCAATTGGGTTTGTCTCCAGGTACTTAGAGAGAGGTCTTTCCTCCAAGCCTCATCGTCGACACAGAGTAAGGACCATCACATGCATAGAAAACAATGATACCTTAAAATTTAAACAGTATTTATTCAAATATTCTATCCAAACATAACTAAACCTTTATCTTCTCTATTGCCTAATCATTAGTGAACCTTCAATTCTGAGTTGATAAATGAGTTCTTTTCTTCGTTCTTGACTCTTATGTTATTTATCCCTTCAAGTAGCTCTGTGAACGATCCACTAGGAGAGCTATCGTTCAATCCTCATTTCTCTTTGGATGCTCTCTTAGTAACGATCCGCCAAGGTGAGTCATCTCATATTCTTGATTTTATACCAATTTTTACTCTTCGAGTACTCTCTTAAACGATCCATTAGGGAGAGCTACCTCTTATTCAATGATCACTGTTTTGGATACTCTCTTAACGATCCGCTAGGGAGAGTTCCATTCCTCATATTGTTGTTTCTCATTTTCAACTCTCTTCGATCCTTTGTTATTTGAACATCACTTCCTCCACCTTCGAACCATAACCAAATGCCCACCGGCGATCTACGTGTAAAACAGAATTCTAAGCAAACAAGTCAAGTATACGCTTATCTAACCACGATATTTCTCTTCTAATAAGGTTAGTCCTTTTTTAGGTTATTCACCGATCCATTTCTTGCAATCATCTTTCCTTTCTATCCGTCGAATAATTTCATAAATTTAAACCTTATCGTTCTGATCTTGATCACAACCTTGGGATAGTTCCCACAATCATTTTCTTTGATTCCGACAACTTAATCCTTTCCGAAATGATCTTGAGAATTGAATAACTTTCTTACGTTCCCATTCATTCTTCTAAGGTCGACGGTCAGACTCGATAGTGGAACAAGACTTGCACTTGGTTCACAGAATCAATGCTTTTTTTTTCCATCGAAAGCGAGGCACAACCGTTGAATCCTTCTCCTAAAACGAGGACTTATTTCGGCCCTATAATACAGAAAGAAAATCTAAATATGATCTCATAACTTTCCTTCATTCACATAACTTCATAAAAATTTATTCTTCTCTTGATCCTTCAGCGAGGATAATAGCACAACCATTATCCCACTACGATTCTCGGCCATTCTGAGGATCCTTGATCCTTTCTTTAAGACTAACGTTTATAGGATGGTTCTGTATACGACTTCATTTATACGATGGTTCTGTATACGACTTCATTTATAGTCACAGACGGGCGAATTCACTTCTTATTAGGGATCTTTCCCATCAAGGAAGCCTTTTTGCTCGAGGATCTAACGTTCAAGTTTGATTATATTCACCAGGATCATTTCTTTTCCCCCTTTACTTCAAAACAAGGGAAGGTTCTTATGCATCACAAGTCTTCACCTTGCGACTAAGTGGTCTTTGTCCATTATTTCTACTTGTCTCTAAACTCACGGCCATTAAACTAGGTCATCGACCATCTTATTTCAAAGATAATTACATCTAGGAAAAGTTTGCCATAACTTGATTGCTTTTCGAAGGATTTCTCAAATTTTAACCTAATATTTAAGAAGCTTGAAAAGTGAATAATTAATATCCATCCTAAGAGTTTCTTTCATTTTCTTTTCCAAAGAAATGAATAAATATCATTTAAACATATCATAAAATATCATGAGACTTTCTCTTTTAATATCTAAATTATTTATGCATATACTTGCATAAAAGTAAGCATAAAATATGATAAAACTTTCTCTTTTAACATCTATAAATATGCATGCATAAACATAAACATGAAAATGTAACTAAAGATCATTCTTTTTGCATCTAATGACTCGTGCATACACATACCATAAATATGTACTATATGGAAATGTAAGTACACATCCACTTTTAGCATCTATATGATTCATGTATACATACCATGAATGTAAACATGCAAATGTGACCATTCATCCTCTTTTAACATCTATATGATTCGTGCATACACATACATGAATGTAAACATATAAATGTGACCAAACATCCTCTTTTAGCATCTAATTACTTATGCATAGGCATGCATAGATATAAACATAAAAATATACTCATGAGTCCACATGGATATCCTCATGCATGGGTTAGACGCACTATCTTCATGGCTATTCTAAGTTTAGAAGAGGGGATAGCTTAGTTAAAGCTCATCCACATAAAGCTTATGTTCATAATCTAGACATCATTATAAACCCTAAACCAAGTATTAAACAAGAGGATTAACATCTTCATCATTAATCATCTACTTATTTAGAAAGCATGGTTTAAAGAGATAACCATGAGAGTAGCGTGCTTCCAAAGCATGTGGAATAGAAGAGAAGAAGGAGGGTTATCCTTCATGCATACATAATCAAAAAGAAGGATTATCTTCACTTTAAACATGAGTCTAAATCATAAATCATGATTATAAACATGAAAGATTAGCATATAAGCCAACATCACATAGTTTAGGAGGAGAACCATGGAGTAGAGGACTTCCAAGTCATATGGAAGAGAAAAGAAGAATCTCTGTTGCTTAAAGAAGAGATTTAACATCTACTTAATTCATAAGACAAGATTTAGAGAAGAGAATCATGTATCTCCATGCTTCCAAAGCATGTGGAGGAGGAGGAGATAGTATAAACATCATTGTTTAGGCTTACCCTTGGTATGAGCTTAATTCTTTATCTTGCAAGGAGGTGTGTAGCCCTTAAGGAAGAGGCTTGGCCACCAAGAGAAGAGGGTAATCTTCAAGAGAAACAAGGTAGCTTTCAAGAGAGGGTTTACCATCAAGAGAAGAGACTAGATCACCATGGAGAGAATTAGGATTCAAGAGGAGAGACCCATGGTCACCATGGAGAGGATTAGGGAAAGATAGAATGGTTTAGTGAAGCACCAAAGCTTCAAAATGGAGAGGCAAGGAAGAGGGATGAAGGAAATACACTAAAATGAAAATTACACTAAAGTGAAAATACAATAAGATGCAAATACAAAGAAATGATGTTTTATTTATAGGTGAGGGAGGCCACCAACCAAGCCCAACTGGGATCTAGAGGCTTCCAGCTTCAGTTTGATCCAATTTGAACAAGATTTGGCTTAGTTATGCCCACTTTTTGATCTAGTTTGGAAGAGGAGAGATGAGAGATGAAATATCCCATGCTTTTAGAGTAATTTTGAATTAAAAAATGGGGGTTTGATGGGACTTCTAGACGCCTTCTTGAAGAATGCTTCCCACTCTCCTGAGGTGTCAAAAGGCCTCTAAAAAGCCTCCTTTACATATTTAGAAACTCATGATTATGAAATCTCCACCTCATGTGAGCCTTTCTTTACTATTTTCTTGTGGATAATTCTAAAATTTTTTATTTTTCTTTTAATACTATTTTCCAACCTTATTGGATAAGAATATCCCATTTCTAAATTAAAAAATATTTGCAAGGCTTAGAACTTTGAACTAGGGATCCTCTTGGCTCACCCACCGTCCAAAACTAATGCAACTTAGAAAATTGAGATCAGAATTCTGTTTCAGGGGATCATCTTAGAATATCTTAAGGAATAATATTACCCAAAAATATTCTAAAAATATTCTACCTCCCTCTAGAATAAATTCTCTCTCTAGTCTAAAACAAGGTCAAACAAGATCTTTTTCCATTCTGAAAAGGGGTCCGATGATTACAAGACTAAAGGGGAGGTTCTTACATCTTTACATCATCAAAAGTTGGAGGGAGGAGTCTTACATCCTACCCCACTTGAGGGTTTTTGCAAGATCAGGGTGTCCAGTTTTATGCAGTTTATGATGCTGGACTGGGACAATGCTTAGAGAGTAAATTTTGGGGGGCAAGGTACTTAAAATGAAATCAAGAAATCAAGCAACTAATAGAAAATATGCTTGCTCTTAAATTAATCCAATATAACTTAAATTAATATAAATTAGTCTAATTAATCAAAAATATGATGAAATGATAAACAAATGATCTTTCCATACTAAGAGTGATCAAATTTATTTCTCCATAGATGCACCATTACAAGTACACTACTCCCTATAGCTTCTTAGATGATTCACATCAAAAATGTAATTTTACTAATTAGATTATTAATATTTACAGGCCTTTTGATAGTCTGGAAGAATTTTGAAAAAGAGATCATTAAAAATCCAACCATTGGATTTGTAATTTTTACTAACCACCACATTCTACTAATGTCTGAGTATCTACCTACTCTTTTGATCTACAAGATTGAGAATTTTAAGTGGTAGTTATTGTGGGTACAAAAAGTGGCGTATATTATAACACTTTAAAGACCTTGAAATATTAAAAAAATAGATAAATATCTTAAAATTCTCTTGAAAAATTAAGTTAAGCTCTATATTATGTGAAGATCTAAGGTACAAAGTGGGAATCTCATATGAGTTTATATGTAAAAGATATTAGCATTTTATGGAATCAGTTCAAATTTGGGACAGGGTGTATACATTGACTTTGTACCTAAGAAAATGAGGACTTTTGACTATCTAATGCTTAATCAAATTATGCAACTATATTTCTAACTTTGAATATGATGTTCCAACAAAAGAACTTGAAACGAAATTCTTTCATTTACTAGGAGAGATTAGCACTAAAGGTAAACAAATCCCTGCTTTTTTACTGTTTTACAGGGTGCCTGAGTGGACAAAACTGAGCACCCTGATCTTGCAACCACCCTTGAAAAACGCAAGATGTCCAACTAGAGATTAATATCTTCTTCTTCTGTTACTTCCAGTACTGCTTTGGAAGTAGATGGCTTCTTTGGGAACCTTTTTCTTTGACTTCCCCAATTTTGATACTGAGGTTTTACGTTACTTTGCATCGAAGCTGAGAGTTGGTTAGGGAATCTACCTCTGGGGTTCCCTTGATTTCGACGAAAGGGACCTTGATTACTCTGGAAGGAAGGAGATGGAATCTAGAATCTTGGTCCTTGACTTCCTTGTCCTGAAAACCTTGATCCAAAAGAAGTTGGGCATGCCATGCTACGATGACAATATCCTTGGTAGTTAAAGCATCTATTTCCTTTCATTAATTCATCTCGTTGAGCTTTGGTCAAGGGTGGAACTTCTGAAGTTGAGTTCCAGGGGATTGCTCTTTCTCCCTCTCTGGACACTCCCACGCCATGGGACTTAGATCCATGGTTTCTCTTTGGTGGAGGGGAGTCAGAATTTCCTTCAGAATTTTGGTTTCTTTTGGAAGCAGAGGGTACAAACTTCTGCGGAGTTTAGACTACGAAGGCTTTAGCAAAATCTTTCGCCATCTACACAACTTCGGCCATAGAAATTGGCTTAGCATTCTTCACTAGGGTATCCAAGGGTTTGTTCAGTCCTCGAATGAACCTGGCCATCAATTGATCTTCATCTAGCAGTAGGGAGTATTTGAGGAGGAGAGCGCATGCCTAGTGATATTCCTCCAGAGTTCGGTTCCCCTGGAATAGCTTAAGAAACTCGTTCATCTTTGTTTCCGAGAAGCCTGGAGGACAAAATCTCTTTCTGAGGTAGACCTTGAGATCATCCCACGTCTGGGTGTTCCGATCCAAGCGATTTGACTCGCAGTGATTCCTCCACGCTACTCTGGTTGTCTCTACGATCTTCAGCTTGGCAAGAACCAGCTTACTTTTATTGTTGTAACCTGTGACATCGATGTACTCCTCCCATAGCTTCAATCCATTTCTCTATTGTTTCTCCCAAGTGCTCGCCTTGACCTTTGAAAGGTCTAGGCTGAGATCTATGAAGAGCTTTGCGAACATCTGGGTCGAGCTCTTCCTCATCAACACGAGGAATGGCTTGCCTACCACGATGACCACGAAACATAATTCTGACAAAACAAGACATTCTTTAGGATTCCATACTCTTTTTGACTTAACAGCTCCTTATGCTTTAATTAAAAGAATTCTAAATCAACAGTCTCTTGATTAACGATAATATTGTCATAAAAGAAACCTATAAGCTTTACACAAAGTCCAAAACTTTTTCTTATCGCTCTAATACCAACTATGAGATCCCTACCTCTACGTTCCATCGGAATGCTAGTAGCGGAATAGCAACTACGTAGGGCAGAGCGTCTCACTCAGGGCCTCACCCCCACGAATGTCCGGGCAAGAGACTAGTCCGGCGGCTCATCCTAAAACCGTACCCGAAAACTTTTTCTTGCCAGAAGACAGACGATTCCTCCACGAATTTTCAACATCTTAAGGTCTATCTAACCAACGGTTTCCCGAATCATCTAAAACTTTATCAGTATACGACTCCTTCTGGGAATATCTCTTTCATACTTCTCACGAGTAAAATATATATACTTGTGGCTTCCTCACGCTCATGCCTACAGCTTACCCCTCAAGTATAAAGACCATAAATTAGGGGTTTTCTTCTGAAATTCTCTAAGGTCCGACTTATTACATCTATCTTTACCTAGCTTAACAATTTACAGTCTTAATGTTGGAAAACGCCCGTAAATTGCTCGGGTCCACCCTGTCACCTGCATTCCAGTTCAAATTATAATCCAAAGTATTCAATTGGGTTTGTGTCTGGGTACTTAGAGAGAGGTCTTCCCTCCGAGCCCCATCGTCGACACAGAGTAAGGACCATCACATGCATAGAAAACAGTCATACCTTAAAATTCAAAAATAGTATTTATTCAAATAATCTATCCAAACATAATTGAACCTTTATCTTCTCTATTGCCTAATCATCAGTGAACCTTCAATTCTGAGTTGATAATGAATTCTTTTCTTCGTTCTTGACTCTTATGTTACTTATCCCTTCAAACAGCTCTCTTAATGATCCGCCACCAGGGGGAGCTATCCTTCAATCCTCATTTCTCTTTGGATGCTCTCTTAACGATCCACCAGGGTGAGTCATCCCATATTCTTGATTTCATACCAATTTTTACTCTTCAGGAACTCTCTTAACGATCCGGCAAGGGAGCTACCTCTTATTCAATGATAACTATTTTGGATACTCTCTTAACAATCCGCCAGGGGGAGTTCCATTCCTCATATTGTTGTTTCTCATTTCCAACTCTCTTCGGCCCTTTGTTATTTCAACATCACTTCCTCCATCTTCGAAACATAACCAAATGCCCACCGGCAATCTTGGTGTAAAACAGAATTCTAAGCAAACAAGTCATATACGCTTATCTAACCACGACGTTTCTCTTCTGATAAGATGTTATTCATTGACCCATTTCTTGCAATCATCTTTTCTTTCTATCCGTCAAATAATTTCTTAAATTTGAACCTCATCGTTCTGATCTTGATCACAACCTTAGGATAGTTCCCACAATCATTTCCTTTGGTTCCGACAACTTAATCCTTTCCGAAACCGATCTTGAGAATTGAATAACTTTCTTACGTTCCCATTCATTCTAAGGTCAACGGTCAGACTGGACAATGGAACAAAACTCGCACTTGGTTCACAGAATCAACGCTTTTTTTCCCATCAAAAGCGAGGCACAGCAGTTGAATCCTTCTCCTAAAACGAGGACTTATTCAGGCCCTATAATACAGAAAGAAAATCTAAATATAATCCCACAACTTTCCTTTATCCACATAACTTCATAAAAATCTATTCTTCTCTTGATCCTTCAGTGAGGATAATAACACAGCCATTATCCCACTACGATTCTCGGTCATTCTGAGGATCCTTTCTTCAAGACCAACGTTTATAGGATGGTTCTCTATACGACTTCATTTATAGTCACAGATGCTGGGCGAATTCACTTCTTATTAGGGATCTTTCCCATCAAGCCTTTTTGCTCGAGGTGCTCGAGGATCTAACCTTCGAGTTTGATTATATTCACTAGGATCATTTCTTTCCCCTTTCCTTCAAAATAAGGGAAGGTTCTTATGCGTCACAAGTCTTCACCTTACAACTAAGTGGTATTTATCCATTAATTCTACTCGTCTCTTAACTCACGGCCATTGAACTAGGTCATCAACCATCTTATTTCAAAGATAATTACATCTAGGAAAATTTTGCCATAACTTGGTTGCTTTTCGAACGATTTCTCAATTTTTAACCTAATATTTAAGAAGCTTGTGTTGGATATCACTGCTCCACCCTCAGGTAACTACGCAGGCACTGACTAACTCTACTTTGTGAGCCCCCCCATATGAGGAGAAGGCATTTATGAGTAGCACGGGTCGCCTGCTCTGCTGCTGCTGGTGGTAGGTCCTGGTTTAAACACCGGATGGTGCCGATTGTAACCAGATAGCATGAGACGATTCTGGAGAAGGTTGGCACACTGCCAACCAGGCTACATGCATATGCGGTGAGTTATTATATACCTACAGCTTCCAAAGCATGTGGAAGAGAAGAGAAGAAGGAGGGTTATCCTTCATGCATACATAATCAAAAAGAAAGATTATCTTTACTTTAAACATGAGTATAAATCATAAATCATGACTATAAACATGAAAGATTAGCATATAAGCCAGCATCACATGGTTTAGGAGGAGATGGAGTAGCAGACTTCCAAGTCATATGGAAGAGAAAAGAAGAATCCCTGATGCTTAAAGAAGAGATTTAACATCTACTTAATTCATAAAACAAGATTTAGAGAAGAGAATCATGCATCTCCATGATTCCAAAGCATGTGGAGGAGAAGAAGATAGTATAAAAATCATTGTTTAGGCTTACCCTTGGTGGTATGAGCTTGATTCTCTATCTTGCAACAAGGAGGTGTGTAGCCCTTAAGGAAGAGGCTTGGCCACCAAGAGAAGAGGGTAATCTTCAAGAGAAAGGTAGCTTTCAAGACAGGGTTTACCATCAATAGAAGAGGCTAGACCACCATGGAGAGGATTAGGATTCAAGAGGAGAGACCGTGGCCACTATGGAGAGGATTAGGGAAAGATAGAATTTTTTAGTGAAGCACGAAAGCTTCAAAATGGAGAGGCAAGGAAGGGGGATGAAGGAAATACACTAAAATGAAAATTACACTAAAGTGAAAACACACTAAGCTGCAAATGCAAAGGAATGGGGTTCTATTTATAGGTGAGGGAGGCCGCCAACCAAGCCCAACTCGGATCAAGAGGCTTCTAGCTTCAGTTTGATCCAATTTGGACAAGATTTAGCTTAGTTATGCCCACTTTTTGATCCAGTTTGGAAGAGGAGAGATGAGAGATGAAATATCCCATGCTTTTAGAGTACTTTTAAATTAAAAAATGGGGTTTTGATGGGACTTCTAGGTGCCATCTTGAAGCACACTCCCCTGAGGTTTCATAAGGCCTCCAAAAAGTCTCCTTTACATATCAGAAACTCATGATTATAAAATCTCCACCTCATGTGAGCCTTTCATCTCCACCTCATGTGAGCCTTTCTTTACTATTTTCTTGTGGATAATTCCAAATTTTTCTATTTTTCTTTTAATCTTATTTTTCAACCTTATTGGAAAAGGATATCCCATTTTTAAATTAAAAAATATTTGCAAGGCTTAGAACTTTGAACTAGGGGTCCTCTTGGCTCACCAACCGTCCAAAACAAATGCAACTTAGAAAATTTAGATCAGAATTCTGTTTCAGGGATCATCTTAGAATATCTTAAGAAATAATATTACTCAAAAATATTCCAAAAATATTCTACCTCCCTCTAGAATAAATTCTCTCTCTAGTCCAAAATAGGGTCAAACAAGATCTTTTTCCATTCTGAAAAGGGGGATGATTACAAGAGACTGAAGGGGAGGTTCTTACATATTTACATCATCAAAAGTTGGAAGGAGGAGTCTTACAATACACGTATCCACTCTCTGCCCTAATGCATATATTCATAGTACATCCTTGGATGATTGACTATGGTGTACAAACATGCCGAGCTAAAGAGTCACACAAAATCTTTGCATTTCTTCTTGGAACCATGCAAGCAATTCGTGGAGCCATCACCGCATCTCGGACATCTATGCCAATTCCCATGTCGATCGGCACATGTTGTGAAGCATGCAACAAGTAACTATGATTCTTGCAAGTTTCTTTGGCCTTGGACTTGGGATCTTTCCATTCAAATAGCGCCACACTTGCTTTAAGCTCCCGAAATCCCTCTCAACAGCAATGCGTGTGGATGACAAATAGAAATTAAATCTCCTTTGCATTGGACGAAGAGGGTTGATGTACGGGGTCATGTACCAATCTCTTAGTGTGTATCCACCGTCTGCCACAATGTGTTCATGGATGGTTAAGCGGCCGTGAGTAAAAGGATAACCATTCAAGTAGAGAACCTCCTCCACACAGCGCATGGATGAAGAATTGCACAAAATCCGTTTGTCATTAGCCAAGCCTGGCCATCCCGCAAACACATCCATAAACCGAAGGTCCATGTCAACTATGCATTGCACTCATAGAATAGTTCTTGTTGCGGTCATACCAATCTTGCCTATCCTCGCATCTTGGCATATCCATGTTGATGTGGGTGATATCTATAGCACCGCAGCAATTGGGGAGGCCTTGTTGGCGAAAGAACTTCTCTTTCACGCGAGCCAAGTGTGCGGAATCTCTTGGCCAAAAGATAAAGTCTCGTTGGTAACAAAGCAAAGCATCAACAAACTTATACACTATTTTTGATATGGTTGCCTTTCCAAGCCCAAAGTGCTCACCGATTTCAATAAGCCTTGTTCCACTAGCAAATCAAAGAAGTGCAACCGCAACTTAGAATAAGCCTTCCACTAACTTTTGTCAGTGGGAGTGGGATGGGCCCTTGGGCAGCTGCTCTCGAAGAGGTCGTCAAATCTTCAAATAATCTCGATGGCAGCACATGCAACTGACCAGCAAAGATATTTGTGTTGAATGTCCAGACAAAACTTGCCTGCGCACAACAATGTTATGCCACAAGATGGATTCCCTTTGAGCTTAGGTACTTCTATGTTGTACCAAGAACTGAAGAAGCGTGACCAACATCCCAAGAGTAGCCATAACCATTGCAGCAAGTTCTAGTGAAAGAGGCATTATCGGGAAGATAGGGAAGCTGTTGAAACCTGTGAGTGGCCTTATCACAGCACCAACACAGACGCAACTGCACTGACCAGCATAGCAAGGACTCTTAACGAATCCTAATTCCCCACCTTAGAAAACCCTAGGGCGACAAAGCGATTGAAGGAGTGCTTACATGTGATGAGTACTCGCTACTCTCGCAGCAGGCCGGATTTAGGGCGTTACGGGCAGAATCCAGGTAGGGGTCAAGTTGTGCGGTGGCGAATATTAGAGCCAAAAGTTAGAACAAGCTGGCGCCTGGCGTTCAAAAGAAGGGGCTAACGCCCAGTATGGTCAAAAGTTCCGACAGAAGGGACCCTCAGTTGTGGAATCAAAGCTCCGTTGAGGGGAGGGGCGGGGCGGGGCGGGGCGGGGAAAGAGTAAAGTGGACTTGCGGACCGTGCGCCCAGTGGACCCCAATGAACGTGTTAGGCTCTGAGGAGAGCGGCGGTCGCCATCAATCATGATCGTGACGGACGGATCTCCGCTTGCGACCTGCCATCGCTTTCTGGAAAGTGACATTGGCGTGGGGAGTACCGGCTCCGCTGCGTATGTGTCCTCGACCTCCTAAAAATAGGAAATTTCTAAAATTTTAGTAAACCTTATCACTCAATGATGATGAGTTCCCCCTTGCCTTGTCAGCATTCATGCCTTTCTTGCACCAAGCGCGTTTCCGGCGCGATGAGTCACCCTCGCTTGCCCAACACCGTTACACCGCCTCAACACTATATCACGCATGGAGTTTTCAAGACCCCCTTCAAGTGGGATCAACTATTCGGAGAGAGTCGCATCTCGTCATCATTTTAAAGCCATCGGATCTAGAAGTAAACTAGGAAAAGTAAACTAGGAGTGGGATGACAAAGTTTTCCTAAACTAGGAAAGTCCACTAGGGAGAGGGTAAACTACAAAAAATCAGGAAAATAAACTAGGAAAACCAGGGGCGTGGGATTTAAACTAGGATTTATTAGTTTTTAAAAAAGGGTTGATAGTGAATTGGTTAGAGATTAACTCTTTAAGCTACAAGTCTTAGGCTTGATTCCTAACTACGCCTATCAAAAGTAAACCTTTTGTACTTTTTCTAATTTAGTTTTAGATCCGATAGCTTTAATATGGCAATCGAATGACACGACTCACCCAATCATTGATCCCACTTGAAAGGGGTTTTAAAAATCCCGTGTGATATAGTGCCAAGGCTATACTGTAGCCTAGTAGCTACACAACCACCACCACCGCCACCACTACAGTGTACAGGACAATTGCACTAAATGGCCACTATGAAACTAGGAAAGAGTCTACAATTGTCAGTGTTAGCCCAATGAAATTTGGGCCAATAATATTAAACTAGGAAGGAGCCTAATAAAAAATTTCAACGCTATTCTGTTAGCCCTCCTAGTATAGCTTCGCAAGATCGGCAAGAGCCCCTATTGCCGACGCATGCCGCCGTCGCCATGGCTCCTACCCGCCGCCGCCGCCGGCAGCTCTGCTGGTTCATTCCGCTCTAGAAAACGGGCAATCATCGGGGCTGGTGTGTCACCCCATCCGTCGGATCGAGAACCCTGCCAATCCCCAGGTTACCTTCTCTAAGCGCCGGAACGGATTACTGAAGAAGGCTAGCGCTCTCCGTCCTCTGCGACGCGCAGGTGGGTGTCGTGATCTTCTCCGCCCACTGGAAAGCTCTCCGAGTTCGCGAGCTCCAGGTAGGTCCTTATAGGAGTGAGCTCCACTTCTTAATTTTCCATTATATCGTGACCTAAGGCCTAGTTTCTTGACCCACTAGAAAGTATAGTTACCAGTTCCAAAAACAATAAGACAAAAATATCGTTTGGATGCTGGAGTATAGACCTACATATGCACCCACTGTTAGCACATTCATCCCCAGCTTCTACCCATTTCTGGTATCCTTTTGGTCCCTTTTGCATGGCCCTTGATTGTGGGCTGGCCACCCCTATTTACATACTTTTGGGATTTTTCCCAACCCGTTTGGTATTTTCCCAGTCAGCCAGCTACTCTGCTCCAGTCGGCGAGCTTATTCAACTCCAGTCAGCCAGTGTTACCATATTATAGTAGTGATGTGTGTGAACACACTTAGGACCGCCGGGGCACTTTTTCCCTCACTAGGAGGTTTTTTCCCCCGTGCATTGTATATACGCCCATTATCTTCTAGGGCTGGTTATCTTTCATTTTTGGCACTCATAATACACTACTGTGTTGTGCTCAAGCTTCCTCATCTTCTTGAAGTTGTGTGTGCATTCCTGCAACCCTAATTCCAACAATTGGTATCAGAGCAGGCTTCCTCCTCCCGGGCAGCATCACCGGCACCTGCCGCTTCATCTCCTCCGATTGCGACGAGGTTTCACGAGCGTCTGCAGGTTAGTATATGCCGTGGGAACGCCCGTAGGGCTCGTTCGTTTCAGAATTTTGATCTGAAGTCATTTCGCCCTCCGTTTTTGCATTCCAAGTACTGCGCAGGCAAAATCGTCCTACTGTGCAGATTTTCTGTCAAGATTAAAATCTGCAGGACAGGTGCCCATTCGTCTGTTTTGGGCTGTGCTACATAGCACAGGTCGATTTTATACAGGTTTACCTCTTACAGACAGCATTTACATCTAGTAGTACAGTCATTGGCCATGGCTGACAACAATGATGTATTCCGCATGTTGGCTGCTGAGGATAAGTTGGATGGCACCAACTATCCATTGTGGGCATATATGATGCGACATGTATTGGTAGCAAAGGGGTTATGGAACATTGTGCAGGGTATTGATGCACGTCCTATTGTGGCTGGGAATGCTGCAAACACATCAGAAACAGGTACTGTTGATGATGGTGCAGGCACAAGTGCTGTAGCAGCTGTTCGAGAACCACCACTTTCAGCAGAGCAGATTCGTTGGGATGGTAGAGATGCGCAGGCTCATGCCTTGATTGCGCTGTCTGTCAAACGTACCATTATCCCACATATTCGCTCCTGCAGGACTTCTACGGATGCTTGGGATGTACTTGCCACATTGTATCAGGCAAGAAATGAGGCTCGTGTTGCTTATCTCCGAAAACAGTTGGAGAGTGAGCATATGAACGAAGGTGATTCTATGGATAGCTTTTTCACAAAGATCAAGGATTTCAAAGAGCAGCTCATTTCTGCAGATGAAATCCTGTCAGACAGTTCACTTGTGCAGACTGTTTTGAATGGTCTACCAGATTCTTATCAGGGTTTTGCTTCCACTCTTCGCTTGATGATGAAAGGCAATCCCAATGCCTTATCATTTGAGGAGTTAGTTTCTGTTTTGCTGCAAGAAGACCAGTCAAGGCAAAACAGGAATATTATGCGTGTCGCAGATCAAGCTTTCGTTGCTAGTCAGAGAAGCGGGAAAGGTAAAGCTGGCTTTTCTTCTAGTAAGCAGAAATCTGCAAATGCTGCGCAACCAAAGAAGGAAGACAAAGATGAGAAGAAGGGTGACAAACAGAAGACATTTTGCAAGTACTGTAAGGGAAATGATCATGTCATCAAAGCGTGTCCTAAGCTGGCTGCGAAAGAGGCTAAGAAGAAAGAGGCTGGTATGGCTGTTGCAGATGCCTCTCCTTCTAACAATGAATCTGCTAATGTTGTGCTAGATACAGAATGGGCATTCAATGCGCAGTGCAGTTATGACCCATCTTTGCATGACACATGTATGTCTGCAGTAGATTCAGATGTATGGTACTTTGACAGTGGTGCCACTAAGCATATCACCTCGCAGCGCAGTTTATTCACTTTCCTTGAGTCTGCTCCCAGAGGGAATACTGTCACTTGTGCCAATAACTCCTCTTATCCCGTTGAAGGAGTTGGACAGATTGTGCTGAATGTTGCAAATGGCAACACCTTTACACTTTTTGATGCATTGTATGTGCCAGGGATCAAAAAGAATCTGCTGTCAGTCTCCGCATTTGCCAAAACAGGTTTGGTTGTAAAATTTGTGGATGACAGATGTACTGTTCATGATCTCTCTTGTGGTGACATCATTGTAGCATCTGGTTCACTATGTCGAGGGCTGTATAAGCTCAATATGGATGGAAAATGTGTAGAGGATTCAGCATGTGCTATTATGGATACGCAGGCTATTTCAGATGCAAAACTGTGGCATGCACGTTTTGGTCATCTGAATTTTGCAAGTTTGCTGCGCCTGCAGAAATCTGAAATGGTGTCTTCTTTGCCTAAGCTTGAGGCACCTGTCAAGCATGTATGTGAGGGCTGCATATTGGGTAAAATGCAGCGTGCTTCCTTTCCCAAAGATGGATCAGTGAGAGCTGAACGCAGATTGCAGCTTGTTCACAGTGATGTTTGTGGTCCCATGCAAACTCCATCATTTGGAAACTACCTTTACTTCGTGACTTTCATTGATGATTTTACCAGGCATGCATGGGTATATCCTTTGAAGGCAAAGTCCGAAGTGTTTTTGTGCTTCAAACAGTTTTTGGTTATGGCTGAAAATGTGTCAGAAAGTAAGATGGGCACCCTCCGTTCAGATCGAGGGGGGGAGTATATGTCTTCAGAATTTAATGCATTTCTGGCTGAGCGTGGGATAAAACACCAATGTACAGTGCCGTATACACCACAGCAAAATGGTGTGGCTGAGAGAAAAAACAGGTCTCTCATGGAAATGGCAAGATGTATGGTTAAGAGTCAAAGTCTACCACATGGTTTTTGGCTTGAGGCTGTCATGTGTGCCACTTATGTACTAAACAGGTGTCCCACCAAAGCATTACAGGTTGTCACTCCATATGAGGCTTGGCATAGCCGCAAGCCATCTGTTGGCCATTTACGTGTTTTTGGTTGCCTGGCATATGCATTAGTGCCTGTGCAACATCGCAGAAAATTGGATGACAAAGCTGTCAAATGTATTTTTGTTGGATATAGTGCTGAGAGCAAAGGCTATCGTTTGTATCATCCACAGACAAAGCGCATTTTGGTTAGCCGTGATGTTGTATTTGTGGAAGATGCAGTTCAGCCCTTGGTTTCATGTACTAAGGAGACAGATATCAGCTCACGTGATGTCTATGATACATTGTTGCCTCTTTTCAGTGGTGCACAGTCAAGTGCAATACCTCATGAGGCAGTTTTTCAGCCTATGCAGGTTTTAAATGATGGCACAGATCAGCCTATATCTGATGCAGATGTGCATGATGCACTTGAGGATGAGAGACAAGAGATTGAGGGCTCTAGGAATATGCCTAGATGGCTGGTGCAGACTTTGCGTGACAGCAAGTTGGATGCCCCTTTGTCTAGTCGCACTCGTTCTGGCTCTCATGGTGCCTCTTATGCGTCAGATTGTTATGCATTGGCTGTTTCTAGTATGTGCGATGAAAGTGAGCCTGTTTCATTTGATGAGGCACAAAGTTCAGAAAATTGGATGGCTGCTATGCAAGCAGAATACGATGCTATTATGAAGAATAGTACATGGTCTTTATGTGACTTGCCCCCTGGCAAGAAGGCCATTGGCACTAAGTGGGTATACAAATTGAAGCGTAAGCCTGATGGCACAGTGGATCGCCATAAGGCTAGGCTTGTTGCAAAAGGTTATGCTCAAGAGAAGGGCATTGATTTTGATGAGACTTTTGCTCCCACATGTCGTATGACCACTGTTCGTAGCATCTGTGCATTAGCAACTCATAATGGTTGGAATGTACATCAGCTGGACATAAAGACTGCGTTCTTAAATGGAGATTTGCATGAGGAGGTGTATGTATCGCAGCCTCGTGGTTTTGTTCAAAGAGGGCAGGAAAACAAAGTGTGCAGGTTAAAAAAGGCTTTATATGGTTTAAAGCAAGCTCCACGAGCTTGGTATGAAAAAATACATGCATATTTGACTGCACATGGGTTTCAGAATAGTCCAACAGAAAGCACTTTGTATGTTAAACGTGTGGATGGTGTACATCTAATCATTGCTCTCTATGTCGATGACATGCTGCTCACAGGACCAAATGAGAGTCATATTGCTGATTTTAAGGCTGATTTGAATGCCTCTTTTGAGATGTCAGATTTGGGACATTTGCATCATTATTTGGGGATACAATTTAAGCAGTGTGATGGAGGTATTGCTTTGTGTCAGACAAAGTATATTGAAACATTGTTGCGGAGATTTGGCCTTGAAGACTGCAAGCCTATTGCTACTCCAATGGAGACAGGTTTGAAGTTGAGTCTTCATGATGCTGGAGATCACTTTGATGTCACACTCTATCAGACAGCTGTTGGTTGCCTCATTTATGTATGCATTACGAGGCCAGACATTCAGTTTGCAGTCTCACAGGTGAGCAGATTTATGCATAGCCCAGGCATTAAGCATTGGCAGGCAGTGAAGCGTATCTTTCGCTATTTGAGTGGTACTCGGCATCTTGGGTTGTTTTATCCCAAGGGGGGATCATTGCCGCCAGATTTACATGCTTTTTCAGATTCTGACTGGGCTGGTTGTTATGACACACGCGTGTCCACGAGTGGTTTTTGCTTCATGCTTGGAAGCTCATGCATATCATGGTTGAGCAAGAAGCAGCCTACTGTGGCCACTTCTAGTTGTGAAGCTGAGTACAGGGCAGCTTTCACAGCTACGGTTGAGTGTGTGTGGCTCAGACGCCTTATGGCTGATTTGGGTGTTGGGCAGCCATCTGCCACCACCATCTTCACTGACAGTCAGAGCGCATTGGCAGTTGCGCGGAACCCAGTGTTCCATGCTCGTACGAAGCACATTGAGGTGCACTACCATTATGTCAGGGAGAGACTCTCTGCAGGAGAGATCAGTTTGGCTTATGTGCCAACACAGGATAACCTTGCAGACCTTTTCACAAAGGCTCTGCCTCGTGAGAAGTTCGAAGCTTTTCGCAAAGCTTTGGGCTTACTCCCTTTTGTGGATTCGTCCACATAGCTAGACACTTCCCTATACATGAGTGCTAGCTCTTGTTCACCGCATCACTCCAGGGGGGATTTGTTACCATATTATAGTAGTGATGTGTGTGAACACACTTAGGACCGCCGGGGCACTTTTTCCCTCACTAGGAGGTTTTTTCCCCCGTGCATTGTATATACGCCCATTATCTTCTAGGGCTGGTTATCTTTCATTTTTGGCACTCATAATACACTACTGTGTTGTGCTCAAGCTTCCTCATCTTCTTGAAGTTGTGTGTGCATTCCTGCAACCCTAATTCCAACAGCCAGCTCTCCCCACCTATAAATAGGTGGGGCTGGCCTCTCACTTTTCATCTTGTCTTATACATCTTTTGTTGCCTCACTTATGAGACTACTTGTGTCTCTTGCTTGGGACTGTTTTGCTTCAGTATATTCAGCATAGTTGCTCCATATATCTCTCTCTCTCTCGTGCACTCTCTATTTAGCACACTCTAGTGCCCTTTTGCTTCTGCTCTGTGCACTCTTTCATGGTATCATCGCTCCCAGTTCAGCGATTCCATTTGTTGCCCCCCAGATTCATCCCTATTTACAGCCCCTTAACCTCTGCGTTTTTCTCAGATTTGCAACCTTCTCTTTGCTGCGTTTTCTGGATAGCTTGTGCTGGTTGTTTTCCTTCAGTTTGTTGGCTTCATCGCTTGCAGCCAAAAGTTAACTTTCTTATCAGCGTTTCACTTCTACTTGGAGTTTGGATCTAGGCAGCTTGTTTTTTCAGGAGCAACCCCTCTTTGGCTGCGTTTTCCTCTCCAGTGGACATTCCCTTTTACAGAGGGGGTTTGTGGTGTTTCGAGATTTGGTGGCACTATTGGTACCTGTGGAGGACACTTCTTCTTCAGAGATTGTGCGTTTTTTTAAAGAGAGCCCAAGCTACAGTCCTTGTTGATGCCTTTCCCTCTTGCACCCTCTTATAACATATTCCTAGGCCCTGTGTGGCTGCCTTTTCTCTCTATATCAAAACCGCATTTTTTGCTTCCCTCTTCTGGTGGCCTCAATGTTGGAGGTACAATCGATAGAAGCTTCTACATTTTTTGCTATAGGAGGATTTTCGGGTGCTGTCCAGCCTCTTAGGGCTGCGGAGGAAGGGACCTACATCAGCGTTTTCTGATTTGGATAGTTTTTTCTCTTATATGAGGTTTGGTCCTATTGATTGGATCAATGATGACAGCTTCAGATTTGGCTCCCGTACCACTTTCTTGTTATTTCCTTGATGAGGCAGACAAGTTGGATGGTGGTAACTTTTAGTCATGGAAGTTGTAGGTTACTTCTATTCTCAGGGAGTATGGTTTGATGGAGTTTCTCTCGTACAAGAATCGGTGCTTACCGGACCTTGCCTCTGCGACAGCGGCGGCGGAGGATGTGTGTCGGGTGGAGAAGACTGACAGACAGATCTATGGTTTTCTCCTCCTGAATTGTCACGATTCGGTTCTTCGACACTTCATCTATGCTCCTGATGATGCTTCTACTTTCTATGTGTGCCAGCTGCTTTAACCTGTATGGTGATGCTAGTGATCGGCACAAATGGTTTCTACTCCACTCACTTGTAATATTTGATCTCATAGAATTTAAAGATGGTCCAAAATCACTAACTTATCACATTGATGTCAAGTTTATTATACTCATGTACAAAATATTATGTATACGTGATACATTCTAGCTAAAAACGATTATAAAGTCACAAACCTACGTATAAACTTGTCTATATACAAAACATTATTCAAATTTATTTTTTCCTATATTATTATTATTTAGTAAAGATCTTTTATTACTATATTTAAAAATTCCTAGAAGTAAGAAACTTTTAATGCTTGATTTAACTACTTTCTTTAATAAAGTGAGCAAATATATTTAAAGAAGATTAGAAAACAACTACCACGCATTATTTTCTATTCCATTATAACTTTCAAATTATTATGCTCCACTCAAAGAGAGTATTGGGTAGAGCATATAAAAGTCAGGAGAAAAAAGCTACAATATCGCATATATACTAAAGTATTGGTTTGTAGTATTTCAAATAATGCTTTTCTTGAGTGACACATATGCTAAATTGGAAAGACAAATCTCTGAATATGTGGGGTTCTTGTGTAGGAATTATGAGAATTAGGCTACTATAAAAAAATGTCTAGTGGATTAGAAGCCTAGTCATGCTAGATTGTGCCATCATCATAGCAAAGTTAAGAGGTTACAACTTAGATGAAAGTTTAAAATTGCAAGTGGAGCAGTTAGTGGTAAGGCAAAAATCAATTTTGACTTAATCTAAGTATTTCACATGCCTAAACTACCTAATCTTGAATACACACATAATCTTGACAGTTACACTTTGTGTATATTTTCTATGAGTTTAATTTTATGTCTGCTACTAAAACATATGAGTAATGTTAATTGATATAGTCAAAGCTATGCTATGAGGGCCCTATTCTTTCCATGTCACCTCAAACAACAAGCTGCCTACCCAAAGCTTCCCACCACTTTGCCTTACATCACAAAAGAACCATCGAGAAAAGGACCATTTCTTCTTACCTCCATCTAGTCATTGAGAGATCTACCTTCACCCCATTGGGCAAAGGAGCATTTTGGTGTGGAGGCTGAGAACGGACGAGCTAGCGCACCCACAATGGGAGGTTACATTTGTAGCTCGAAGCTAAAGGAGAATTTTGATGTGGAGGATGCTACGAACGATCTAGTGCACCCACAATAGGAAGTTGCATTTGTAGCTTGAAGGCAAGACCAATGCCACATGCTTCAGCAAGGTTAAGGTAAGCTCTGAAAACACTGCTCAACATAGGATCTCATAACCCTCGAGCTCCTACTACAAAATTTGTGTAGAGATGTGTAGCAAGGGTGTTTGTAAACAAACCCTTAGGCATCACAATACCAATGAGTCCCAGAGTCCTCACTTAAGTCTCTCAATCACAGTGATAACTTCTCTGATCCTGCAAAGTTTAAAGCTTTCACAAAAGCGAGGCCACTAACATAGCATCTTCAAAGAGAATGTGGGGGAGAGGGAGAGCTTCAAACCCTAGCAGACACACACACACACACAAGAGAGAGCAAGACACAAGAGAGAGATGGATAGCTGAATTTTCTTCTATCTTCTTCTTCTCTACTCAACCAACATAACATAAAGATAAGAGTACACACTATATGGGTTAGTACTCAACTACTACAACATACAAGGGTCGGTCCATAATATGAACCCGACTAAATAAGCTGGCGCTATAACTATGCCAATCTCTAGTAATCCAAAATGGCTGTCACACACCCTGTCATCCCACACTGGCCGCATATCACCCATAATCTCACCAACCATGCCAATGGTGTAGATGCGGAAGTTATCACCCAGGCGGGTCATCAATGTCCATCGTAGCACTAGTTGAGCTTGATATCTCAACACTCCCCCTCGAGATCAAATCCACACACTGCACTCCAAGTAAGCTCCTAAACCTGTGGAGCTTCTTTGTGCCTAATACCTTTATGAAGATGTCAGCTACCCGATCCTTTGTGTTGACATATACCAGATCTACATCTCCTGCTAGAACCTTCTCCCTCACAAAGTGATAATGCACCTCAATATTCTTCATTCTAGCATGATATATTGGGTTACTGGCCAACTGTATGCTACTCATGTTATCACAATATATGACAACTGTCCTATCCACGGGCTCTCCTATGTCACCCAAGTAGCTTCTAAAACCAAGCTGCCATAGCAGCACCCCTGTACTCTACCTCTGTACTCGACAAGGCAACTGTAGGGCTACTTCTTACTGCTCCAACTCACAACAACACTCCTAAATGAGAACATAAAACCACTGGTAGATCTCCTGTCTGCAATACTACGAGCCCAATCAGCATCTGTGTACCTAATGCAACTGTATCTCTGTACCAACCTCATAGAAAAGTCCATAATCAACTGTGGACTTGATGTACCTGCGGATCCGTCTAGCCGCATCCAAGTGTGGCTTCCTAGGGGCCTGCATAAATTGACTCACAAGTCCAACAGCATAGCTCAAGTTTGGCCTTGTAATGGTCATGTAGATCAAACTACCCACTATGTGCCTGTATGTTGTGGGGTCCTCCAAAATCTCACTTGTATCTGGCGGAAAGCTTTGTGTTCTGCTCCAATGGCACTGAAATAGGCTTACAGCCTATCATACCATACTTGGGCAACATATCCAAGCCATACTGCCTCTGCAACAATAGCAAAATGCCATGAGGTGATCTCACCAACTCTATGCCCAAGAAATACCACAGCTCACCCAAATCCTTCATCTCAAACTTTTGCTTCAAAAGCATCCTGACATCATGTATGTCTACATCACTATCACCAGTGATAGTCAAGTCATCCACATAGATGACTAATATCATGATCCCTCTATATGTCTTTTTCACATATAGTGAAAAATCTGCATTGGGTATCTGAAATCCAATGGTAACAAGATACTCCCCGATCTTGTTTGACCATGCTCTGGGTGCCTACTTCAAGTCATATAAGGATTTGCGTAACCTGCACACACAAAATCTGGATGTGCATCACTCTCATAACCTGGTGGCTGCATCATGTACACTTCTTCTTCCAAATCACATACAAGAAAGCATTCTTTACATTCATTTGATGTAAAGACCAACCCTTTGCTCTACACAGCCGTAGCAATGAAAGCTCGGTTGCCATTCTGCAACCGAGCTGAATGTCTCTTCATAGTCTATGCCATAAGTCTGTGCATAGACCTTGGCAACCAATCTTGCCTTGTACCTTCTCACTGAACCATCAGCATTGTGCTTGACTTTATACACCCACTTACATCCAATTGCCTTCTTTTCCTTAGGCAAAGGTGTTAAAATTACAGCAATGTGAAGAGCTATGGTGGATCAAATGCTAGAATCAACATCATTAACAATGAGATTATATGATAATTAACACGTGATTAGTGAGCAATTAATTGATATCTTAATGTAGGCATGGATAATCAAAAACTAGCAAATTCTCATTAGGCCAATGTCTCAATTTATAAAGTTTACATCCAAACATCCAATCCCATTGATTTCTCCTTGATTCACTCCACCTCTTTTGCTTGATTCTCTCCACCTCTCCCAGAATATCTCCACACCTCCTAAATCTCCTCATGCTACCCTTTATTCTCTCCCAGTAGATATTTCTCACCTTTTCACAAGTTCTCTCACATTTACAGATTCTCTTTTACAACCTCTTGCCACCAAGGGCTTGTTCCCACACACACCCTATTCACTTGTATATTTCAACACCTCCACTCAAGTGAATACTCCTAGCACACCTGGACCCTATACCAAGTTTCCCTCTTACTTGATAGTCCGCGACCAGTGCCTCAAGTCCCTAAACTCATAGTCCTTGACACTCTCTCTCTCTCTCTCTATGTGTTCAAGGCTACTACAAATGCCTGTGACCTTGACTAAAGTGCTCACACATACATCTACCACATGGCCTACATCATCGGTGGCTCAGAGGTGGTTTTACTCTGTTAGGGCAGGTTATAGTGGGTTGTGGCGTTTCTCTCTCTCTCTCTCTCTCTCTCTCTCTCTCTCTCTCTCTCTCTCTCTCTCTCTCTCTCTCTCTCTCTCAGAAATGATGATCTGACTCCACTTCCTTAGGAGCCTCCATGAAGTTTGCCGATGTCGTTCCTTCTCCACTGGGTTTGCTGTAGCAGTCTCTTGCCATCTGTCCTGGCTTTCCATAGTTGTGGTAAGTGAAGGTCCTTCCTCCTACTATGCCTCTTCCTCGTCCTCGTCCTCGAGAGAATCCTCCTCGGGTGAATAATGCTTTTTCTTCTCTTGTTGTTGAGTCAAGCCATTTTTTCTCTTTGCCTCTGGTCTCATGCTCTAATAGAGCTCCTTCTATCTCGTGTAGCTTCAAATCAGGTACATTCTTTAGTGTTGCTACAATGTTTTCATATTCACATTTGTCCACACTCTTCAGAAGCACTGCTAGTGCCTCATCATCTTCTACCTTTTTGCCCAATAGCTACAAGTTGTTACTTAATGCTTTTATATTTGTTCAAGTGTGTGATTAAAGGTTCACTTTCCTTCATATCCAATTTGTAAAATTGCATTAACAAATTTATCTTTGAATTTTTAGCTTGTGTGCCAAATAATTTATTGAGTTCATCCCATGCATCTTTTGCCCATTGTATCCCTGTGATGTGATGAATGATTTCATCATTTAAACTGAGTGCGATAAGTCCCAATGCTTTTTCATTCCTACTCTTCCACTCATTTTTCCCTCTCACCTCTGGGAATTCATCTCTTCCCTCAACTAGCCTCCTCAAATTTTTCCTCTTCATGAGCAGATACATGGTTTTTGTCTGCCATGTGTAAAACTGCTCCCCATTAAATTTGGCTATCTCTTGTGCCGTACTCATGATGATGTGAAGGGAGTCTTACCTCTTGATCCAATTTCAAGATTCAAGGGCAGTGTCTACCCTTTTACAACTCAATCTGGTGTTTAGGAGATGATTACACAACAGATTTATCAGCATAAAATCACCAGAAATTACATTAAATCAAGGGTAACAAATCTGTACGGAATAGTTGGAGTGTCAAACCATCTCCAAATTGCAATCTAAAGTTATAGGGATCTGTATGAGATACCTAATGGTTAATTTGAACCGTCAATTTCACCAAAATATAGTGATTAGCGCATTGATAGTATACAAGGAGTCCAGATCTGAGGCCTTGGAGTTCAAATGAGCTCAAATCCTTTCAATGCCATCAATAGCAATTCATCTAGTAGAGATTTAAGCCAAGAAACACAAGATTTGACCAAACATTGAATGCTTAATCTCTGTTTTACCAAAGTCACCTGTAGATTTGATGAAGAGCTTGGATCTCACTGTAGACTTGATCAAATCAAATTTTGTCTTCACCAGCTTGTAGAGCACCCTTGAAAACCCCTAGGGTTAAGAGGAATTAGAGCAATTTGATTTGATGAAGCAGAAATCTCAGATTTTCTCCAGAAAAACAGTGCCTGCTAAATCATATGGAACTGCTGCGTCGTGCGCTGGCCGTTTGAGCTTCTGTTTGGATGGGCTGGAGCATAAGGATGTTAGCTATGTTTGGCTAAAGTGGCTTGAGCTAATCTGATGTATGATGGGAGATAGAGCTCCTCCACCAGCTAGGAGTACAGAGGGTTTGTTGAAAAAGAGGTAAAAATATTAATTATCTACTAATCTTAATTAGTCAGGTGATTAGCAAGATAATGGGCTCACAAATTTGATGGATTCTAGGCTAGGCTCTGATACCATGTTAAAGTTATAGCAATGTGATGAGCTATGGTGGATCAAATGCTATAATCAACATCATTAACAAAGAGATTAGATGATAATTAACACGTGGTTAGTAAGCAATTAACTGATAGCTTAATGTAGGCATGGATAATAAAAAACTAGCAAATTCTCATTAGGCCAATGCCTCAATTTATAGAGTTTACATCCAAGAATCCAATCCCACTGATTTCTCCTTGATTCACTCCATCTCTTTTGCTTTATTCTCTCCACCTCTCCCAAAATATCTCCACACCTCCTAAATCTCCTCATGCTACCCTTTATTCTCTCCCAGCAGATACTTCTCACCTTTTCACAGGTTCTCTCACATTTACAGATTCTCTTTTACAGCCTCTTGCCAAGGGCTTGTTCTCGCACACACCCTATTCACTTGTATATTTCAACAAAAGGCACTAACTCCCATGTTGCATTTGCATCCAATGCAGCCATCTCCTTATCCATGGCATCTTCCCATTTCTTATTTCCAATTGCCTGCTCAAAGCAAAAGGGCTAACCTCCTGTATTGCTTTTACCATCATGTAAGCATAATGATGGGCTGTATATCCATCATATTTTAACCTACAAGGTATCTAACCCTCGTAGACCTGCGTACACCTGGATCACTGCTAGGTGTCCTCAAAATAGCCCTGGTTCTCCTTACACTAGGAGTAACCACAGACGGAATGCAAAGCTCCTCATGAAGGCTCTACTCAGAGCCACTAGAGTTACCATCCACATATGAGTGACCTGCTGACAAATCAAGCACAAAAGGATGATCTACCTTTTCCTTTGCTTTTCGTGATACATGTGTACTTGCATCATTCCACAACCTGCCTGACCATGGGCTAACATTGGATCCACTGCTCCCCATGTCCACTTAGCACCTGTCAGATCTTCCTCATCGGTTAGAGGATCCGGTTGCCTTCTTGCACACGGGCCGCACGCCTCGTGATTCTAACAAAACGAGATTTTTGTCAGCTTAACTTTGACAACAGATTTATGATTATTTAATTTTTACGATTTATTCTTTAAACAGATAATTATTGCATCATACTTCTTGAAAAAAGATTTACTCTGATAATTTTATTAACCATATTCACAATCATGAAAATAATTTAGAATTTTTTGTAAAACATCGTTTATTATCAAAAGTTTGAGATATATACATAGAGCATCACGGCTCCAAAGTCACTGCCTCAATCGCGTATGCATAAAGAAGCGAAACTGCGAAGGAGACATGCCATGATAAACACGATTCATTCACTGAAAGAGGTGCTGTAGTTCTACTTCTAGGGATAAAGCGGCTAAGAAGCCTAAAAACTCGGCAAGAAATTCTAAAATTTCTGGGGGTGAATGATTAAAGAGTTGTATATAATGAACAACCCCTAGCCTTATCAAGATCATGGCTAAGGAAATATTTTGCTTGAGTCTCTGACGTTGATTGTTGGTATTAATATTAATACATCTTCCTCCAGAGAACCACATATACCGACGTCGCTCTATAGGATCAGGGAAGTATAGATCCTCAAAGTGACGAGCAAGCCTCACTCTGCTTACACGAGTTGTAGCGGAGTTGACAAGATGTTCAAAGGCAAAGGCGATCATATCCTGACTCTGGGAAAGTCCAGGAATGCTAGACAAATTTGGGGTATCCATCTAAAAATCCAATTCAATTTATAAGTTTTCAATTTATGAATTCGTTTCAAACATAATCTTAGAAAGTGAAAACATTTTTTTTACAAAGATTTACTTTAGAATTTTAGGCAGTTTCTGCTGTTGTTTCATAAGTTTACAACTTGGCTCTGATACCAACTGTGAGATCCCACTGCCCCCTCCACACACCGGATTCCCGGCTACTGGCAGAGAGCGGAAGCAGCTCCCTCTTGCACGGGGCAGGGTTTCCCACTCGGGGCCTTGCCCCGTCGAATGTCTGGGCACGAGACTAAGCTGGTGGTCATTCCGAAAATCGAAACCAGAAAAATTTCCCATGCCCGAAAAACGGGGACAATTCCACCTTTTTGAATTTCTTAAAGAATTTTCTAACGGGGTCAAGAGACTAAACTAACCTTCATCTGATTAAATCAGATAGAAGGAAAATTTATTACAGACTTAACTTGAAGGAATCAACGCTTTTTTCCTAATTAAATCAGGCACAGCTGCTGTTGATCTATTCATTTGAGAAGTCTTGAGCCTTTTATTTAACTACTCGAGTTCTAAGCGTATTCCTATTAATCAATTTTATTATTAAAACTCTACTGATTCCAGCTGATTCCAGTCTAACCCCATCCGGCCCATGGGTTAGCCACCGCCCAACCATTGGAATTAGTAGAACCAGACAAGTACTCACCCACCCATGATTGAATGCCTTTCTTAACTTTTGCTTTAGAATACAGATACGCACACACTCCTCTTTAAACTTTAACTTATAAAACAATGAATTGACAAATAATAATTGGTTACACATGTCATAGCTCAAAATTTCCATCCAATCCTTGTTTCTCACAAAAAAAAGTATCACTCTAGACTCTTCGTTGAGACCAGCTGGTCAGCAACAACAACGAGATCCAGTAAAACAGATTACAATAAACATTAATCCATCATACAATATCTTTCACGACATACGCATGGGTGTCCTTGGCACCGCGAGCCCATGCATCGCCTAGTCAGAACCCTCCAGGATCCTCCTTAGGTGTCCTCGCATGTCACTCAGGGACCACTTCATCGACCCTCGTCCATCGTACCGGAAGCACACCATTTTAACCGTACCTAGGCTGGTCAAGACCACGCTTTGCCGTGTGAGGTGTCCTTTGAACACTCCCCGCCAGCAGCAGCTGTTGCAATCGAACTTCCCTTAGAAAAACACATATACCAAATGCTCCCTCCCCAATATTCTGGCGTAAGACAGTCCTTTAAGAAAAACAGGGTTTCTATGCAAGTTTTTCGTTTTGATTTTCTTTAAAGGACTGTCTTACGCCAGAATGCTGGAGGGAGCATTTGGTATATGTTTTTCTAAGGGAAGTTGGTTTGCAACAGCTGGCAGGGAGTGTTCTAATAAGAATAGCTCACGCGGCAAAGCCTGCCCAGGTCTTGACCAGCCTCGGTATGGTTGAAAAATGGTGCGCTTCCGCTACGATGGACGAGGGCCGACGAAGCGATCCTTGAGTGAAGTGCCATGACACCTAAGGAGGATCTTGGAGAGTTCTGACCAGGCGATGCACGGGCTCACAGTGCCTAGGACACCCATGTGTATGTCGTGGAAGATATGTATGATGGACAAAATGATTATTGTAATCTGTTAACTGGATCTCATTACTAACCAATTGGTCTCAACGGAGAGTCGAGAGAGTGATACTATTTTTTAAGAAACAAGGGACTTGATGGAATTTTGAGTTATGACATTTATAACCAATAACCGTTTGTCAATGGATTATTTTATATGTTAAAATTTTAAAGAGGAGTGTGTGCGTATCTATATTCTAAAGCAAAAATTAAGAAAGGCATTCAATTATGGGTGGGTGAGTAATTGTCTGATTCTACCAAGTCCAATGGTTGGGTGGTGGCTAACCCATGGGCGGGATGGGGTTAGGCTGGAATTAGTGGAGTTTTAATAATTAAATTGAAATAATAGAAATACGCTTAGAATTCAAGTAGTTAAATAAAAACCTGAAGAATTTCTCAAATGAGTAGATCAATGACTGTGCCTGACTTTGGTTAGGAAAAAAGCGTTGAATTTCTCAAATGATTAGATCAACGGCTATGCCTGATTTTGGTTAGGAAAAGGCGTTGATTTCTTCAAACTAAGTCAGTGATAGTTTCCCTTCTATCTGGTTTAATAAGGTAAAGGATAGTCTAATCTCTTGAACAACCTGTTAAGAAAATCAAAAAGGTGGAATCGTCCCCGTTTTTTGGACAACGGAAATTTTCCCGATTTTGGTTTTTCGGAATGACCACCAGATTAGTCTCGTGCCCGGACATTCGAGTGCGAGGCCCCGAGTGGGAAACCCTGCCCTGCCCAAGAGGAAGCTACTTTCGTTGATGCTAGGAACCGGGAATCCGGTGCGCGGAGGGGGCAGAGGGGTCTCACATGCACCTCACGGTTGCAAGTTGAATCTCCCCTCTCAGTTCGCACACTCTCTCACCATCAACTACGATCATTCAATGAGCGTCCTCCACCATATTTAGGACTAGAAAACTCAATGAGATTGCTAGTGCTAGAGAAGATAATGAGGGATGCTTGGTAATCCGCAAGGGATGAAGAGCTCAAAGGCCTTCTCTCGAGGAGGCCACTCCAATGCTTTGAGTAGGTAACCTTCCAATTGTATCGTCACTGCTAGTGGTCTAATCCACTTGTTGAGGTGGCTCTCTCATTACAGTTGGACATTGTGTTCTAATAAATCTGATGCAAAATTGAAAGCAATGAAGCCCCTTAAAGCGAGATTACTCCGATGACACAAGAAGGTAAAATAGATAAAGAAGTGAAGCCAAATCTTGAAGATTGAAAATTAGCAAGAAGTACAAATTAGGGATAAACCAGAGAGGGAGAGAGAGAGAGAGAGAGAGAGAGAGAGAGAGAGAGAGAGAGAGAGAGAGAGAGCTGGCAAGGGAGAAAAAGTAAGTGGGTGAGGGGTGGAAATAGGGGCCTCAGAGGGAACGAGAGAGTTGGAGAGAGAGAGGTTGGCAGGGATGGGAGAAGGCGGGTGAGGGATTGGGTGGTAAGGGGGAGAGAGAAAGGGTGGTGTGGGTCTAGTTAGCGAGAATCAGGAGAGAGCTAGTGGAGGAGTTGAGACGTAGAGAAAGAGCGAATGGGGGAGGGCTACATGGATCTCAGAGAGAGGTTGATTGGGCGAGGGGATCAAAGAGGCCTGTTTAAAAGACATTGATCGCCAGTGTTTACTTTTGCTTGCAGCCAAGCAGTTTTTTGCACAGGAAATTGTCACACAGGAACTGTCATTTTAGATGACTCCTACTCTTGTTAGACCAAGAAAATCCTCACACACACAGAACTTCAGTTTCAAAACACACACATTCCTCTCAGATCACTACTACATTGTATCTACACTCAAGACACTGAATATGCAAAGTATAGGAAATATGAATAAGACAGATAGACTGCAAACTGCATCTTGCATTCAGAAATCTGCCATAGTTACACAGAAAATCCGCCTAGTATCAAGAACGCCCATAACTAAAAAGCCTTCTCCCTTTTCAAGAACCCAATGACTTTTTAACTTCTAAGATATGAAAAGTCCCCAAAATAGACTAAGGATTCATACATATGATTAAGATAAATCCGCCCAAGGTTATTAGCCCTTATACACTTGGCACAGCCCGGTGGCTTGATTTTTCAAAGAAAAATGACTTCGGACCCACAATCCCTTGATCAGTAAACTAGACAGGCAAAAAATCTTGCAAAGATAAAACAAAATCAGCGTAAACGCCATCAGAACATCCTCCTCTTTGAAATTTTGCATATCCGCTGACTTTCCATTTGCAACATAATCCTCCACTGCTGATTTTTGACTAATCTGCTGCACTGTCGACTGTCTATTGATCTGACTTCCTGCCTTGATGTTGAAAACATGCTTCCTCCACATATTGAAAATTGCACCATACTCCCTTGTCAAACAGAATGAAAGAAACCTGACTGTCAAATCAGATAACACTTCCAGAACACAAAAATTCTGCATCATAACTCTTCCTTGAATCTAATCTCATCTTCCACACCTGTTTTGACATAATCGGATTTGTAAAACCTGCTTCACATCTGTCAAATATCTGCACTTGACATCCTCCAAGTTGAATGCTATCAAAACAACCTTTGTCAAATAAATCTGAACCCAAATCTGCCAAATAGTCAATTTGATCATCACCAACTTTCTTCACAATGAAAACATTTTGAAAGTTAGACTGAACATTTCTCATCAACATCAGAGATTCAGATACTTCAAAACCAAAACTTTGACCCTCAACAACTTTTGCAACTTCCCTCATAAGAGTTTGACATTCCGTTTGAATCCTCGAGCGAGATCAAAATTAGTCTCAATCAACTTGTGTAGGTTTATTTGGCTATCTACTATGAAAATGTGACACCAATATGCAAGAAACCTACTGAGATGTATACAAATCAAGTTTGCTCTGAAATCTGAAAATTCCATAAAAATCAAGCAAATAATCCGCATATAATCCTTTGGAATCCTCTGAACCTGTTTAGATGTGATCTGATCCACAAACCATAAAAACTGATCACTATGCATCCTATAATGCAATCCTCTTTGACCAATTTGGAACTCCAAAATCTGCAACACATGAATATCTGAATTTTGATAATCTGCCATCATCTGTATTTTAGAATTTGTCATCCACATCTGACAACCCATTTTGCACAAATTCACCTCCATTTTGTCATCAACTTGAAAGCACACATCATTCAACAAAAATATATTTGAATTGACCACTTTTCCTACATCCATTTTAGAATGCACATCCATCAAACTTAAGGTTAAAATTTCATCAGCCCGCATTTCAGGCATCATATGCTGATCCCCCAAATGTGTCAAACCTGCTTTGTACTCTTTAACAACTTGCTCTTGACAATCCTCCTGCTCAATCTGATCCATAAGACCTGTATTTGATTCAGACCAAAAATCAATCCACTTGTTCAAATTCTTTGCAATTGAAACATCTCCTTGTTGAATATCAACATGTGACATCAAAATATGTCCTTCAAAACATTCAGAGTCAAAATTTTGATTTCCCTGATCATTCGCAATATCACTTATATTAGTCGAAAAATTCACTTGAATCCGCCAACTATCAAAATTAGCATCTGGAAACTCCTCTGGTATTCCTGTAGCACCTAAAATGTGACCATATCAATTATCTGCACAACAACCATGCTTTGATGTACAAGAACGGATTTTGCTCTTGTTTCGCCATATTCCTCTGAAATACACCTGCTTGCTGGAAATTCCTCCCACTGATTTTTTGATTGCAAAATCTGTTTATAGGGTTCAAATATCAATTCTGCAATATCTTTTGGTTGCAAATCCTCCTGTGTGGATCTTTCTGGTGGAAATTCTTCTTGAACTGACATATTTGCCAAAAATTCCTCTTCAACAAATCTGATTTCAGGGAATTCCTCCTGATTTGATTTTTTATCTGTAATTCCACACACATCATCCATGGAACCTAAAAACAACTGAATCACATCCTCCTCTTCATTCATCTTGGTATCCGCCTCTTCAATTGCGCTTTGAATGACATGAACAACATCATTGCTATGTATGATCTGCTTCTCCTCACAACATTCCTCAGATGCAAGTGACATATGTAACCTATTGTTGAGCAATGAATCTTCCTCTTCCACTCCATGAGCATACTCTAGTGGTAGGTTAGGGGTATCTAGGGGCTCTTCTAGGCTCTCTTGGCCAACCTCCTTTTGCACCTCCTTCTCCTCCATCTTTGGTATCCCCACTTGATGGTTTTCAAACTCCATGCCAATCCAAATGTCATCATCATCACTCGATTCCCCACTGAACTCATCCTCATGTGCATCCCTCAACTTCTCATATGCTCTTTGTAACTTCCCAATGCTTTTCCTGCTTGAACATGACTTTCGCTATCTCCTTTGTTATCAGCTAACCATTCATATGCATTCTCTAAGTCATCCTCAAAATCTGCCAACCTTTCAAACGCAGTCTCCATTTCCTCCCAAGATGATGCTTTATGCACTTTATGGATAATTCTCTTTCGTGGGATGCATAAGGAGGCTCGACATTGTCCCACTTGTGGTTAAGCAAGGTATAGAACAGATATGAAGAGTTTTGATGTACCTCGTAAAGTCTTGCGACACTTTCCTATAATTCCTCGCATCAAATACATGTTCAAGTGCAAATCCATAGCAGAGCTCATGTCATGGCATTCCTCACATCGATCGGATGATGGCATGTGGAGAATTCCTGCAGACACTCCTGCTTGGAAGCATATTGAAGATGAGTGGCCCAGCTTTAAAACAGAGCCCAGAAACTTGAGACTTGGCCTAGGTATGGATGGAGTGAATCCATTTGGTTTCAAAAGCACCGCATACAGCGTGTGGCCAGTTGTGTTGGTGAATTACAACCTTCCACCATCAATGGTGATCAAGAAGGGACATCTTATGTTATCCCTTCTAATTCCAGGGAAACATAAAGTCAAGCATATGGATGTTTATCTTGAACCGTTGATTGATGAGTTGGAGGAACTATGGAGAGGTGTTGCGATGGTGGACATTAGTAGGCCTCCCTCCTCTCGACACTTCGACTTAAAAGCAGTGTTGATGTGGACAATGCATGACTTTCCAGGATACAGCGATTGTTCTGGTAAGAATTCTAATTACCTCCCTACTCTAATACTATTGGCTATATATATTAATTATAAATATTGACTTTAATATTCTAACTTTTATTTATATTTTAACAGGTTTGAAAACATCGGGTAAACATGCATGTCCTGTTTGTGGCCCTTTGTTAGTACATGAGTATGCTGACAGTTTATGTAAGACCATATTCGATAATCATCATCGATTTCTCCCCTCAGATCATCCTAAATATGTTGCTAGTAAGAGTAACATTCCTCCACAAACACTTCGTGCAAAAGATTGGAAGCGTATTTGGGAGTCTACAAATATTCTTCCTCCAGATGGCATGAACAGGTAAGATAATGTTTTTTCAATCTTGTTTTGTGTAGTCTCTAATTGGATTAAAGGTCACATAGAGCAATCCCTTGTGTAGGTACTCCATTTTTTTCGGCTACCATATTGGACCCATCTTAAGATCAACCATCTTCTTGATCCCATGCACATCTTCAAGAATGTGGGATCTGGTATTTGGGAACATATTATTGGTAAACGAGACAATGTTAGCATACGTGTGAGGACTTGCGGGTCGCAGGACGTATGCGTCAAGCTTGGCCACGAGAGGTGGATGGGCACGTTCGTCTTCCGCCTACACCATGGATTATATCAAAGAAAGAGGAGAAGCAGGTAAAGCAGGCCATCACCACTTTGCGTACTCCCACTGGATGCATGAGATCATTGAAGGGAGCCTTTACAACCACTAAAAAAAGAGGCGTTGAGCAACTATATGGGTTGAAGTCCCACGATTGGCACAAGATGCTTCAAGTAAGTGTTTTCCAAGTCTTGTACGTTGAAATTAAATTTTGTAATGCCATAAACCATACATACATGTGCTCTTATGTGCGTAGTTCATACTACCTACTAGCATCGACCATTGTGCAAATAAGAGTTTGAAAAAATGTATTTATAAGATGGGCGAGCTTGTGAGGTATATAAACCCATGTCAGATCACCTTTCATTATACCTTGCAAAATGAACGTGCATGAGGTATAACGTACTATTTATTTATTTTTCAGATATGTTAGTTCCAAAGCAATTGATCCAGCCACGTTGGATGATGCGCGTGTTATGGCAGTGGAGGTGGTTTGTTTGGTAGAGGAGACTTTTCCGCGAACCATTCTCACAAGTCAACTACATCTCATTGTGCATTTAGTGGACGAAATCGCTTTATGTGGTACTGTGCATGCACGTTGGATGTTCTTCCTAGAGCGCTTCATGAAGACCTTAAAAGACTTTGTGAGGCAAAGTGCAAGGCCTGAAGGAAGCATGGCCGAGGGTTGGTTGATACAAGAGTCTCTTGTATATATTTCAAAATTTCTTGGTCAGGTGGACAGCTCTTTGCCACGACTATGGAGCAATGAAGAGGACTTGAGGATGACCTCTATTGTGCCTCAAGGAAAAGGACAGAGTAAAGTAATTGACAGAACATTGATTGATGATCTCAATTTCACTTGCATCCTTAATAGTGATGTGATGAGCAGATGGGTTACAAGATATGAGGATGCAAAGATAAAAAGGCAAGCAGAAAGAGCTCTCTTTCGGAGACAACATGGCTCTCGTAAGGCGTACCCTAAGCATCTAGCAACACTTCCGAATGATATCCATGTTGATTGGTTGCATGAGGAAATGGAGAGAGCAGAGAGCGACGAGGGGCTGCATATCACGGCGAAAGAATGGGAGTATGCACGAGGATGCATGTTAAAGGTACATAGAACTAATGTTTTGCATTAGTTGTAAGTGATTTGCTTTTAATATTTATTCACATTGCTTACACAAATATTGCTTCTATTTTGGTCCAATGCACTATGTTCAATGCTATATGGTGTGAAGGCAAGCATTTTCGAACACAAAGAATTGATGAAAAGAGGAATACACAAGATTGCGGTGTCATTAGTAGCTTTGAGGGAGCTAATGGAAAAATGGATGATTATTGTGGCACAATCCAAGACATATTTAGGCTTGACTTTCGTCGCTTCTTTGTGTATGTTTTGGATGTCAAATGGCAAATGAACATGGTGGAAAAAGGGCCTGATGCAACGATAAAACGCCATGCAAGTGGCTATGTAACTATTGACTCTACAAAGTTTTAGCAAACAAAGAAAGATAGGCTCGTATTGCCACAACAATGTGAGCAGGTATGCATTTTTTTACTAATGTGTTTCATGTACATATATATCTAAGCTCGCGTACCCCTTGACTTTTGATATGCTAATTAATTACTGTAGTATGTGTATTTGAGTAGGTTATCTATCTACCAATGGTGCATGACATTAAATGGTGGTACGTCATCCCTATTGCACCACGTTTCAAAGTGATGTATAATACATTCACTGATATGGATCATATGGAGGATGTAACAAGCCGCAATGAAGATGATGTCGAACATGCCAATGAAGATGTTGTGATCGATGATCAAGAAATAAGAGATGATCATGATAATGAGGATGAGCATGCCATTTCTCATGATCATGAGAATGACCCTACCATTGAGGATGATGGTGATGTTGATGAGGATGATCAGGACATCGATACCATTATCAATGGAGTACAGAATATCGATAGTGGAATAAATTTAATCGTAGCCTTACAAATTGATCAAATGGATATTGATGTTGCTCGTTTGGCAAGGATGGATCTTATTGAAGATGAGATCGAACCCTAACCAATCCGTCACTGTATCGTTCTAAATTGATGACATTTCTATTGTATGTGTTGTCTTTTAATTATCATCTCATATGCATGATTTATTTTTGAATATATTTCATTGTTGTAAATGCATGTAGTGGGATTGTGCAATGATATATACTGTAATGTACTATGAGATGGTTTAAAGAAAATAGTTTTTAATTTTGTAAAGGAATTCAGTTTTTCTTTACCAAGCGTGTATTAATGCGTGTATGGCAACGTGTATTGATGCGTGTATTATTGCGTGTATATAAACGCGCTTATACACGCGCAGATAAATGCAAATATACACGCGAATTTAAATGCCAAAATACACGTGCCCGATTCTATTCAAATACATGCGCGACCATACACGCGCTCGTAATTTATCGCGTGTATGGTAGCATTGTCTTGTAGTGTGCCATTGTAACCGCCACCATAATTGAGACCTCATTAGGCTCACATTTGTCTTTCATACTTAAGCCCGTTACACACTCCATTATTGATGCCCACCCTCGTGACCTTGGCCCTTGCCCTATGTCCACAGTGCCACACCCAATCATTCATATCCCATGGCCTTTTGAACCATATAAGAATTGGTTTCGTCCTCAAAACCATGAATATTTAGCCCACGAGATGGAATGTAACTCCAATAACCATGTAAGACATATATAACATGTAGTAGCTTCTAGGTACATGGCTCCAAATCTGTCCATGAGAGAATAATATCTTCTAAACATTGTAGGATATGCTCTCCCAAATGATTCTCCATATCCATATGTAAGTCCCATGAAATATTTCTTGCATGATGAGAAATCCCCCACTTATGGGACCTCCAAACTGTTATAACGTGAATTTCCAGAAAGCAAATAGCTTCCATTTGGCATTAATATCACTCATCATATTCATTCAAAAGCTTTTCAAATCCTTCCAACAAAGAATTGGGCTGCCAACCATGAAGCTTTGTCAAAAGGTAATCCATGCCATTTGATCAAATACTCAACCATAGTATGGTTAGAAGCACTCTTTCTCGCTTGCCTACTATTCTCTTTGGCACATATCCAATCCTTTTTTCTTTATGCATTAGTGGTAACTCATCAAACACTTGTATTTCTAGTCCAACATAAGCCTTCAAATGTGACACATGGAATACATCATGTATCTTGGTAGTTGGTGGAAATAATAGTTAGTATGCAGCCTCTCCAACTTGCCTTAAAACTGTGTATGGACCATAATAGCAATGAGCCAACTTGGTATTAGTGTTGTCCTTGAGAGATCTATATCTTGATTTAGAAAGTCTCAAGAATACATAATCCCCTTCCTTGAATTCTAATGGCCTTCTATTCATATCTTCATAGTACTGCATCCTTTCATGTGACCTCTTGATATTGCTCTTATATTTTTGAAGCAAAGCTTGCATCTTTTCTGCTTCTTCTTTTGCATTCGGGTTAACACCCTCTTGCTTGATGACCATCATTGGCACATTGATCTTGTACCTATACAATGCTTCAAATGGTGACATGCCAATACTCACATGATAAGTACTATTGTAAGCAAGCTCGACAAGAGCCAACAACCAATCATCCCATGCATGTTGAGTCTCATGGCAACAATGTTTCAAATAAGTCTCCACCCACATGTTCACTCTCTTCATTTGACTATCGGTCTCAAGGTGACAAGCAATAATACTAGAAGTCAACTTGGTTCCCATGGTCTCAAATAGACTTTTCTATGAATTTGATATCTTAATTACTAACAATTTTTTACGGCGTACCATGTAATTTGAACATATACTCCACAAATCTACAACCATAGATATTATGGTACTCCACCTTTGTAGGGATGAAATGTGTCACTCTATCAATATATCCACAACTACATACAAGTTGTCCCATCTTTTTTTGTGTCAAGAAGTCTCATGAAATCCATAGCAATGTGAGTCTAGTTCCCTTTAATAATAGGCAAGGGCTGAAGTAAACCCATGGGCTTATGTATTAGACCCTTGTTGAGTTGACAAGGCAGCATGACACATATGCATGTATGCACTTCCACATCCCTTTCCAATAAAATCTCTTGCTTATCTTGTTATAGGTCTTGAAAAGACTAAAATACCTCAAAATAGGAGATGAATGCATTTCCTCCATCATATTTGGCTTGCATTCTAACATGGATTTACAAGATAAACACTTTCCTTGTAGTACAGAAGACCATTTTGAAGCTTAAAATGAGGCAATTCTTCATGAGAACCATGATGTAATTTTTACACCGTTTGTGACACTTCCTTGTCCAAGCGATACTCCTTTTAAATATCCATGATCCAATCCTTATGCACTTTGGAGGCGGCTAATAAAGAGCATGCCCACATTCTAGATAGAGCAGTCGGCAAACATTGTCTTTTCCTTTTCTGTATGTGATCTCAAAGTCATTTTTGCAATGTGACCAACCACCACCTTTGCTTCTGGGAGACAAATTTGGTTGAGAAAGAAATTACCACAACACCCTATAATCACTTCTCACATAAGATCGACTCCCATAGAGGTAATGATGCCACTTCTTGATAGCATGTAAGATAGAAACCATCGCTTCATCATGCACATTCATTTTCATTTCCTTCTCATTCAACTTACAGCTCGCATAAGCAATCACACCATTATCTTGGTATAAAACAATCCCAATTCTCTTTCCACATGCACAGTGAATGGTTTAGAGGAGTCCGGCAAACCGAAATAGGGACTGAAGTGAGCATCCTTTTGAGCTCCTCAAAGCTCTTGTTTTCTATTGCATCCCAAAAGAAGCCTTCCTTTTTAAGCTTGTCAGTAAGAGGGGCTGCAATTCCTGCATACCTCTCAATGAACCTTCTACAGAAAAAAGATAAGCCCAAAAACCTCCTTAGTTGAGTCCCATTAGTGGGTGTAGGTCATTTCTTCACACATTCAACCTTATTAGGATCCACCTTGATACCCTCTTTGCTCACAATGTGACCAAGTGAGGGCCAAATAAGTTTAAGTCAAGCGCTTATCCTAGCCTTGCTTAAGCATGTGTCCTTGGGTCTTAAACCAATTTCTTGAAAGAAATAAATTTATTATTTACATTATGTCACTAGAAAATTATTAATGATAATACATCACTTAAAAGAAGTTCTAGAGAAAGATAATATAAATACTCAAGAGCTTACCCTAGCCTTGCTTAAGTATGTGCCCTCGGGTCTTAAACCAGTTTCTTGAAAGAAATAAGTTTATTAGTTATGTTATGTCACTAAAGAATTATGCATTAATAATAATGCATCACTCAATAGAAGATTTAGAGAAAGATCATATAAATACTAAAGTAGTCATGGATTGAAAGCCCTTATTTAAGTCCAAAAATTTCTTCTTTATCAATATATATCCAAGTTTTTCCTAAAACGTTTTAGGCTCTAAATTTTTATTCAAGCACAATCATTCAATTAGCAAGTTATAGAAAATTGCACCGCTTAAAAAAACAAGACGGTGCTACTCACTCTATGCGCAGATTATACCACTTGAAAAAAGAACGACATAAAACTTGACAAGATAATAGAGGTGACAATTGGATTAAGGCATCTAGATCACGTGGTAGGATAAGATTGTGCTACTTAGGGAAATCTGAGAGGTTGATACATGGTGGAAGAAGGTTGTGTCACACGGCAAAAAGATGTTACACCAACATGGTGAAAGAAGGTTATATCACTTGGTAGAAAGATGTTCGTGCAACATCGTGGAAGAAGATTGTGTCACATGGTAGAAAGATATTGCACGAACATGTAGAAGAAGAATGTACACATTACAGCACATGGTGATATAATTCAATAACAACATTTTAAGATATCCACAAGTGAAATTGAAGAGAGATATACTTCTTGATTACCCATTTTCATAAAACTTCTTAAGAATTGATTAAGTAAAAATCCAACTATTGTAGCTTGTAACTAGCATATGTTTCCATTGAGCAAATTACTAATTTATCATATTATTAAGTTGCTCATAAATTAATTAATAATTGTACTCAACCAAGTTACATTCCTAGAACTACTTTTAGCTTACAATTTTTAAAATTCACTCATCTAATTCTTAAATAATCACCAACCAACTACTAACACTATTGCTAAGCTATTACTTTGATAAAAAAATCACTAAAAACTCAAATAGTGAGTAACTAATCCTGGTATTAAAAGACACATTTATACACTTTCTTTATCTTTTTTCAATAAATTTTATCTTCTTTTAAATTAAACAAGTTAATTTAAATTCACTCCAAATTATAATATTAGCTTTTTAACTACACAATCAAGAATAATTCATAATTTTTAATATTTTTCATTAATTGATTAGTTAAGAATTTATTACTACTTAACCATTAATTAAAGCTATTCATCACTAAACAAGTAGCTCTTAATCATTATGATTCTTAATCTTTGAAATTTTGTGAAATGGTAGTTTCAATAGCATGTATTATATTACAAATTACATAATTTGCAACATAAGCTAATTTTGCTTATGTTGTGAATTATGTAATTTGTAGCACAAAAACAACCATCAAAAATACAATTCCTCTAATTTCTTGAGAGCTTTCACAATCATTATGATAAGAGACTAATTGTTCACTAATAAAAGGCTACAATTAATGGATAAGAAGTAATTGATTACTCGCTAATTAATATAAAATTTATTTAAAAACTATCAGTTAATACTAGTTATATACATGTAAAGCAAGTGCATATAATTTGAAGAGGATACTTGTTAACTTCTTAATTTTATACCAAAAAACTTTTTATATGAAAATGATAAAGAAAGTGAACAAAGGTCTCTTTTGATTCAAGGATTAATCACTCACTAATTGAGTTTTTTTGTTATTAAATAAGAAAATAGATTTACTATGGTGATATTAATTCATTAGTGATTAAACCAAGAATTAGTAGATAAGTAATCTATTTAATAATGAGTTGACATAAAAGTATATTTTAAGTTTAACTAATTATTTATTTATTAATTCCTACCAAGAGATCAGATAATGATTATTACTAAAATCTAGTGTAAGAAGAAAACTAAGATAATATATTTAATTAGCCATTTAAACAAAACAAGAAAGATAAATTTCATCAAATCTCTTATGCACTTAATTTCCAGCACTCCATTAGATTACAATGTAGCATGATATCCTTTTACAATATAGAATTGTCTCCTTTTTTGCATAATTCTCCACATTTCACATGTCTACTATCACGAAGTGATGCAATGTCTTTTGCTAGGTGACATAAATTTTGTTATATTATATAGTGCAATCTAATTATAGAGAATTACGCATTAATACAATGCATCACTCAATAGAAGTTCTAGAGAAAGATGATATAAATTACTCAAGTAGTGATGGATGCAAAAGTCTATAAATTTCTTCTTTATAAATATCCATCGAAGTTTTTCTTTAAAAGTTATAGGCTTCATTCAAGCACACTTATTGAATTAGCAAGAAACATGAAATTGCACCCCTTTAAGCAACAAGGTGGTGCTACTCACTTAAAGGAGATTATACCACTTGAAAATGAGATTATATCACTTGAAAAGGAACCAGGTAAAACTTGAAAACGTGATAGAGCTGACATCTGGAACAAGGCATCTACATCACATGGTAGAAGAAGATTGTGCTACTTAGGAAAATGAAAGGGGTTGATACGTAGGAAAGAGGGATGTGTCACAAGGCAAAACCATGTTGCATCAACATATATTCAATAACAAAGATAAATAATCTATTGGTGTTAAAAACAAGAATAATAAGATAAGTAATCTATTTAATAATGACTAAAAATCTAGTGTAACAAAAAATCTACAAGAGAGAAATCTTCAAAGGAAAGAAAAACTGCACTCATTAACGTAAGGCCATGTGTAATCTCATATGAAAGAAGAACACCATTGAAGCTTTCATGAAGCAAGAAGACGAGTAATCTTGATGAGTTAAGTGATTGAGACCTCATTAGGCTCACATTTGTCTTTCATACTTAAGCCCGTTACACACTCCATTATTGATGCCCACCCTCGTGACCTTGGCCCTTGCCCTATGTCCACAGTGCCACACCCAATCATTCATATCCCATGGCCTTTTGAACCATATAAGAATTGGTTTCGTCCTCAAAACCATGAATATTTAGCCCACGAGATGGAATGTAACTCCAATAACCATGTAAGACATATATAACATGTAGTAGCTTCTAGGTACATGGCTCCAAATCTGTCCATGAGAGAATAATATCTTCTAAACATTGTAGGATATGCTCTCCCAAATGATTCTCCATATCCATATGTAAGTCCCATGAAATATTTCTTGCATGATGAGAAATCCCCCACTTATGGGACCTCCAATCTGTTATAACGTGAATTTCCAGAAAGCAAATAGCTTCCATTTGGCATTAATATCACTCATCATATTCATTCAAAAGCTTTTCAAATCCTTCCAACAAAGAATTGGGCTGCCAACCATGAAGCTTTGTCAAAAGGTAATCCATGCCATTTGATCAAATACTCAACCATAGTATGGTTAGAAGCACTCTTTCTCGCTTGCCTACTATTCTCTTTGGCACATATCCAATCCTTTTTTCTTTATGCATTAGTGGTAACTCATCAAACACTTGTATTTCTAGTCCAACATAAGCCTTCAAATGTGACACATGGAATACATCATGTATCTTGGTAGTTGGTGGAAATAATAGTTAGTATGCAGCCTCTCCAACTTGCCTTAAAACTGTGTATGGACCATAATAGCAATGAGCCAACTTGGTATTAGTGTTGTCCTTGAGAGATCTATATCTTGATTTAGAAAGTCTCAAGAATACATAATCCCCTTCCTTGAATTCTAATGGCCTTCTATTCATATCTTCATAGTACTGCATCCTTTCATGTGACCTCTTGATATTGCTCTTATATTTTTGAAGCAAAGCTTGCATCTTTTCTGCTTCTTCTTTTGCATTCGGGTTAACACCCTCTTGCTTGATGACCATCATTGGCACATTGATCTTGTACCTATACAATGCTTCAAATGGTGACATGCCAATACTCACATGATAAGTACTATTGTAAGCAAGCTCGACAAGAGCCAACAACCAATCATCCCATGCATGTTGAGTCTCATGGCAACAATGTTTCAAATAAGTCTCCACCCACATGTTCACTCTCTTCATTTGACTATCGGTCTCAAGGTGACAAGCAATAATACTAGAAGTCAACTTGGTTCCCATGGTCTCAAATAGACTTTTCTATGAATTTGATATCTTAATTACTAACAATTTTTTACGGCGTACCATGTAATTTGAACATATACTCCACAAATCTACAACCATAGATATTATGGTACTCCACCTTTGTAGGGATGAAATGTGTCACTCTATCAATATATCCACAACTACATACAAGTTGTCCCATCTTTTTTTTGTGTCAAGAAGTCTCGTGATGAAATCCATAGCAATGTGAGTCTAGTTCCCTTTAATAATAGGCAAGGGTTGAAGTAAACCCATGGGCTTATGTATTAGACCCTTGTTGAGTTGACAAGGTAGCATGACACATATGCATGTATGCACTTCCACATCCCTTTCCAATAAAATCTCTTGCTTATCTTGTTATAGGTCTTGAAAAGACTAAAATACCTTTCACTTGTGGATATCTTAAAATGTTGTTATTGAATTATATCACCATGTGCTGTAATGTGTACATTCTTCTTCTACATGTTCGTGCAATATCTTTCTACCATGTGACACAACCTTCTTCCACGATGTTGCACGAACATCTTTCTACCAAGTGATATAACCTTCTTTCACCATGTTGGTGTAACATCTTTTTGCCGTGTGACACAACCTTCTTCCACCATGTATCAACCTCTCAGATTTCCCTAAGTAGCACAATCTTATCCTACCAGGTGATCTAGATGCCTTAATCCAATTGTCACCTCTATTATCTTGTCAAGTTTTATGTCGTTCTTTTTTCAAGTGGTATAATCTGCGCATAGAGTGAGTAGCACCGTCTTGTTTTTTTAAGCGGTGCAATTTTCTATAACTTGCTAATTGAATGATTGTGCTTGAATAAAAATTTAGAGCCTAAAACGTTTTAGGAAAAACTTGGATATATATTGATAAAGAAGAAATTTTTGGACTTAAATAAGGGCTTTCAATCCATGACTACTTTAGTATTTATATGATCTTTCTCTAAATCTTCTATTGAGTGATGCATTATTATTAATGCATAATTCTTTAGTGACATAACATAACTAATAAACTTATTTCTTTCAAGAAATTGGTTTAAGACCCGAGGGCACATACTTAAGCAAGGCTAGGGTAAGCTCTTGAGTATTTATATTATCTTTCTCTAGAACTTCTTTTAAGTGATGTATTATCATTAATAATTTTCTAGTGACATAATGTAAATAATAAATTTATTTCTTTCAAGAAATTGGTTTAAGACCCAAGGACACATGCTTAAGCAAGGCTAGGATAAGCGCTTGACTTAAACTTATTTGGCCCTCACTTGGTCACATTGTGAGCAAAGAGGGTATCAAGGTGGATCCTAATAAGGTTGAATGTGTGAAGAAATGACCTACACCCACTAATGGGACTCAACTAAGGAGGTTTTTGGGCTTATCTTTTTTCTGTAGAAGGTTCATTGAGAGGTATGCAGGAATTGCAGCCCCTCTTACTGACAAGCTTAAAAAGGAAGGCTTCTTTTGGGATGCAATAGAAAACAAGAGCTTTGAGGAGCTCAAAAGGATGCTCACTTCAGTCCCTATTTCGGTTTGCCGGACTCCTCTAAACCATTCACTGTGCATGTGGAAAGAGAATTGGGATTGTTTTATACCAAGATAATGGTGTGATTGCTTATGCGAGCTGTAAGTTGAATGAGAAGGAAATGAAAATGAATGTGCATGATGAAGAGATGGTTTCTATCTTACATGCTATCAAGAAGTGGCATCATTACCTCTATGGGAGTCGATCTTATGTGAGAAGTGATTATAGGGTGTTGTGGTAATTTCTTTCTCAACCAAATTTTTCTCCTAGAAGCAAAGGTGGTGGTTGGTCACATTGCAAAAATGACTTTGAGATCACATACACAAAAGGAAAAGACAATGTTTGCCGACTGCTCTATCTAGAATGTGGGCATGCTCTTTATTAGCCGCCTCCAAAGTGCATAAGGATTGGATCATGGATATTTAAAAGGAGTATCGCTTGGACAAGGAAGTGTCACAAACGGTGTAAAAATTACATCATGGTTCTCATGAAGAATTGCCTCATTTTAAGCTTCAAAATGGTCTTCTGTACTACAAGGAAAGTGTTTATCTTGTAAATCCATGTTAGAATGCAAGCCAAATATGATGGAGGAAATGCATTCATCTCCTATTTTGAGTTGAAGAGAGATATACTTCTTGATTACCCATTTTCATAAAACTTCTTAAGAATTGATTAAGTAAAAATCCAACTATTGTAGCTTGTAACTAGCATATGTTTCCATTGAGCAAATTACTAATTTATCATATTATTAAGTTGCTCATAAATTAATTAATAATTGTACTCAACCAAGTTACATTCCTAGAACTACTTTTAGCTTACAATTTTTAAAATTCACTCATCTAATTCTTAAATAATCACCAACCAACTACTAACACTATTGCTAAGCTATTACTTTGATAAAAAAATCACTAAAAACTCAAATAGTGAGTAACTAATCCTGGTATTAAAAGACACATTTATACACTTTCTTTATCTTTTTTCAATAAATTTTATCTTCTTTTAAATTAAACAAGTTAATTTAAATTCACTCCAAATTATAATATTAGCTTTTTAACTACACAATCAAGAATAATTCATAATTTTTAATATTTTTCATTAATTGATTAGTTAAGAATTTATTACTACTTAACCATTAATTAAAGCTATTCATCACTAAACAAGTAGCTCTTAATCATTATGATTCTTAATCTTTGAAATTTTGTGAAATGGTAGTTTCAATAGCATGTATTATATTACAAATTACATAATTTGCAACATAAGCTAATTTTGCTTATGTTGTGAATTATGTAATTTGTAGCACAAAAACAACCATCAAAAATACAATTCCTCTAATTTCTTGAGAGCTTTCACAATCATTATGATAAGAGACTAATTGTTCACTAATAAAAGGCTACAATTAATGGATAAGAAGTAATTGATTACTCGCTAATTAATATAAAATTTATTTAAAAACTATCAGTTAATACTAGTTATATACATGTAAAGCAAGTGCATATAATTTGAAGAGGATACTTGTTAACTTCTTAATTTTATACCAAAAAACTTTTTATATGAAAATGATAAAGAAAGTGAACAAAGGTCTCTTTTGATTCAAGGATTAATCACTCACTAATTGAGTTTTTTTGTTATTAAATAAGAAAATAGATTTACTATGGTGATATTAATTCATTAGTGATTAAACCAAGAATTAGTAGATAAGTAATCTATTTAATAATGAGTTGACATAAAAGTATATTTTAAGTTTAACTAATTATTTATTTATTAATTCCTACCAAGAGATCAGATAATGATTATTACTAAAATCTAGTGTAAGAAGAAAACTAAGATAATATATTTAATTAGCCATTTAAACAAAACAAGAAAGATAAATTTCATCAAATCTCTTATGCACTTAATTTCCAGCACTCCATTAGATTACAATGTAGCATGATATCCTTTTACAATATAGAATTGTCTCCTTTTTTGCATAATTCTCCACATTTCACATGTCTACTATCACGAAGTGATGCAATGTCTTTTGCTAGGTGACATAAATTTTGTTATATTATATAGTGCAATCTAATTATAGAGAATTACGCATTAATACAATGCATCACTCAATAGAAGTTCTAGAGAAAGATGATATAAATTACTCAAGTAGTGATGGATGCAAAAGTCTATAAATTTCTTCTTTATAAATATCCATCGAAGTTTTTCTTTAAAAGTTATAGGCTTCATTCAAGCACACTTATTGAATTAGCAAGAAACATGAAATTGCACCCCTTTAAGCAACAAGGTGGTGCTACTCACTTAAAGGAGATTATACCACTTGAAAATGAGATTATACCACTTGAAAAGGAACCAGGTAAAACTTGAAAACGTGATAGAGCTGACATCTGGAACAAGGCATCTACATCACATGGTAGAAGAAGATTGTGCTACTTAGGAAAATGAAAGGGGTTGATACGTAGGAAAGAGGGATGTGTCACAAGGCAAAACCATGTTGCATCAACATATATTCAATAACAAAGATAAATAATCTATTGGTGTTAAAAACAAGAATAATAAGATAAGTAATCTATTTAATAATGACTAAAAATCTAGTGTAACAAAAAATCTACAAGAGAGAAATCTTCAAAGGAAAGAAAAACTGCACTCATTAACGTAAGGCCATGTGTAATCTCATATGAAAGAAGAACACCATTGAAGCTTTCATGAAGCAAGAAGACGAGTAATCTTGATGAGTTAAGTGATTGAGACCTCATTAGGCTCACATTTGTCTTTCATACTTAAGCCCGTTACACACTCCATTATTGATGCCCACCCTCGTGACCTTGGCCCTTGCCCTATGTCCACAGTGCCACACCCAATCATTCATATCCCATGGCCTTTTGAACCATATAAGAATTGGTTTCGTCCTCAAAACCATGAATATTTAGCCCACGAGATGGAATGTAACTCCAATAACCATGTAAGACATATATAACATGTAGTAGCTTCTAGGTACATGGCTCCAAATCTGTCCATGAGAGAATAATATCTTCTAAACATTGTAGGATATGCTCTCCCAAATGATTCTCCATATCCATATGTAAGTCCCATGAAATATTTCTTGCATGATGAGAAATCCCCCACTTATGGGACCTCCAATCTGTTATAACGTGAATTTCCAGAAAGCAAATAGCTTCCATTTGGCATTAATATCACTCATCATATTCATTCAAAAGCTTTTCAAATCCTTCCAACAAAGAATTGGGCTGCCAACCATGAAGCTTTGTCAAAAGGTAATCCATGCCATTTGATCAAATACTCAACCATAGTATGGTTAGAAGCACTCTTTCTCGCTTGCCTACTATTCTCTTTGGCACATATCCAATCCTTTTTTCTTTATGCATTAGTGGTAACTCATCAAACACTTGTATTTCTAGTCCAACATAAGCCTTCAAATGTGACACATGGAATACATCATGTATCTTGGTAGTTGGTGGAAATAATAGTTAGTATGCAGCCTCTCCAACTTGCCTTAAAACTGTGTATGGACCATAATAGCAATGAGCCAACTTGGTATTAGTGTTGTCCTTGAGAGATCTATATCTTGATTTAGAAAGTCTCAAGAATACATAATCCCCTTCCTTGAATTCTAATGGCCTTCTATTCATATCTTCATAGTACTGCATCCTTTCATGTGACCTCTTGATATTGCTCTTATATTTTTGAAGCAAAGCTTGCATCTTTTCTGCTTCTTCTTTTGCATTCGGGTTAACACCCTCTTGCTTGATGACCATCATTGGCACATTGATCTTGTACCTATACAATGCTTCAAATGGTGACATGCCAATACTCACATGATAAGTACTATTGTAAGCAAGCTCGACAAGAGCCAACCAATCATCCCATGCATGTTGAGTCTCATGGCAACAATGTTTCAAATAAGTCTCCACCCACATGTTCACTCTCTTCATTTGACTATCGGTCTCAAGGTGACAAGCAATAATACTAGAAGTCAACTTGGTTCCCATGGTCTCAAATAGACTTTTCTATGAATTTGATATCTTAATTACTAACAATTTTTTACGGCGTACCATGTAATTTGAACATATACTCCACAAATCTACAACCATAGATATTATGGTACTCCACCTTTGTAGGGATGAAATGTGTCACTCTATCAATATATCCACAACTACATACAAGTTGTCCCATCTTCTTTTTGTGTCAAGAAGTCTCGTGATGAAATCCATAGCAATGTGAGTCTAGTTCCCTTTAATAATAGGCAAGGGTTGAAGTAAACCCATGGGCTTATGTATTAGACCCTTGTTGAGTTGACAAGGCAGCATGACACATATGCATGTATGCACTTCCACGTCCCTTTCCAATAAAATCTCTTGCTTATCTTGTTATAGGTCTTGAAAAGACTAAAATACCTTTCACTTGTGGATATCTTAAAATGTTGTTATTGAATTATATCACCATGTGCTGTAATGTGTACATTCTTCTTCTACATGTTCGTGCAATATCTTTCTACCATGTGACACAACTTTCTTCCACGATGTTGCACGAACATCTTTCTACCAAGTGATATAACCTTCTTTCACCATGTTGGTGTAACATCTTTTTGCCGTGTGACACAACCTTCTTCCACCATGTATCAACCTCTCAGATTTCCCTAAGTAGCACAATCTTATCCTACCAGGTGATCTAGATGCCTTAATCCAATTGTCACCTCTATTATCTTGTCAAGTTTTATGTCGTTCTTTTTTCAAGTGGTATAATCTGCGCATAGAGTGAGTAGCACCGTCTTGTTTTTTTAAGCGGTGCAATTTTCTATAACTTGCTAATTGAATGATTGTGCTTGAATAAAAATTTAGAGCCTAAAACGTTTTAGGAAAAACTTGGATATATATTGATAAAGAAGAAATTTTTGGACTTAAATAAGGGCTTTCAATCCATGACTACTTTAGTATTTATATGATCTTTCTCTAAATCTTCTATTGAGTGATGCATTATTATTAATGCATAATTCTTTAGTGACATAACATAACTAATAAACTTATTTCTTTCAAGAAATTGGTTTAAGACCCGAGGGCACATACTTAAGCAAGGCTAGGGTAAGCTCTTGAGTATTTATATTATCTTTCTCTAGAACTTCTTTTAAGTGATGTATTATCATTAATAATTTTCTAGTGACATAATGTAAATAATAAATTTATTTCTTTCAAGAAATTGGTTTAAGACCCAAGGACACATGCTTAAGCAAGGCTAGGATAAGCGCTTGACTTAAACTTATTTGGCCCTCACTTGGTCACATTGTGAGCAAAGAGGGTATCAAGGTGGATCCTAATAAGGTTGAATGTGTGAAGAAATGACCTACACCCACTAATGGGACTCAACTAAGGAGGTTTTTGGGCTTATCTTTTTTCTGTAGAAGGTTCATTGAGAGGTATGCAGGAATTGCAGCCCCTCTTACTGACAAGCTTAAAAAGGAAGGCTTCTTTTGGGATGCAATAGAAAACAAGAGCTTTGAGGAGCTCAAAAGGATGCTCACTTCAGTCCCTATTTCGGTTTGCCGGACTCCTCTAAACCATTCACTGTGCATGTGGAAAGAGAATTGGGATTGTTTTATACCAAGATAATGGTGTGATTGCTTATGCGAGCTGTAAGTTGAATGAGAAGGAAATGAAAATGAATGTGCATGATGAAGAGATGGTTTCTATCTTACATGCTATCAAGAAGTGGCATCATTACCTCTATGGGAGTCGATCTTATGTGAGAAGTGATTATAGGGTGTTGTGGTAATTTCTTTCTCAACCAAATTTGTCTCCTAGAAGCAAAGGTGGTGGTTGGTCACATTGCAAAAATGACTTTGAGATCACATACACAAAAGGAAAAGACAATGTTTGCCGACTGCTCTATCTAGAATGTGGGCATGCTCTTTATTAGCCGCCTCCAAAGTGCATAAGGATTGGATCATGGATATTTAAAAGGAGTATCGCTTGGACAAGGAAGTGTCACAAACGGTGTAAAAATTACATCATGGTTCTCATGAAGAATTGCCTCATTTTAAGCTTCAAAATGGTCTTCTGTACTACAAGGAAAGTGTTTATCTTGTAAATCCATGTTAGAATGCAAGCCAAATATGATGGAGGAAATGCATTCATCTCCTATTTTGAGTTGAAGAGAGATATACTTCTTGATTACCCATTTTCATAAAACTTCTTAAGAATTGATTAAGTAAAAATCCAACTATTGTAGCTTGTAACTAGCATATGTTTCCATTGAGCAAATTACTAATTTATCATATTATTAAGTTTCTCATAAATTAATTAATAATTGTACTCAACCAAGTTACATTCCTAGAACTACTTTTAGCTTACAATTTTTAAAATTCACTCATCTAATTCTTAAATAATCACCAACCAACTACTAACACTATTGCTAAGCTATTACTTTGATAAAAAAATCACTAAAAACTCAAATAGTGAGTAACTAATCCTGGTATTAAAAGACACATTTATACACTTTCTTTATCTTTTTTCAATAAATTTTATCTTCTTTTAAATTAAACAAGTTAATTTAAATTCACTCCAAATTATAATATTAGCTTTTTAACTACACAATCAAGAATAATTCATAATTTTTAATATTTTTCATTAATTGATTAGTTAAGAATTTATTACTACTTAACCATTAATTAAAGCTATTCATCACTAAACAAGTAGCTCTTAATCATTATGATTCTTAATCTTTGAAATTTTGTGAAATGGTAGTTTCAATAGCATGTATTATATTACAAATTACATAATTTGCAACATAAGCTAATTTTGCTTATGTTGTGAATTATGTAATTTGTAGCACAAAAACAACCATCAAAAATACAATTCCTCTAATTTCTTGAGAGCTTTCACAATCATTATGATAAGAGACTAACTGTTCACTAATAAAAGGCTACAATTAATGGATAAGAAGTAATTGATTACTCACTAATTAATATAAAATTTATTTAAAAACTATCAGTTAATACTAGTTATATACATGTAAAGCAAGTGCATATAATTTGAAGAGGATACTTGTTAACTTCTTAATTTTATACCAAAAAACTTTTTATATGAAAATGATAAAGAAAGTGAACAAAGGTCTCTTTTGATTCAAGGATTAATCACTCACTAATTGAGTTTTTTTGTTATTAAATAAGAAAATAGATTTACTATGGTGATATTAATTCATTAGTGATTAAACCAAGAATTAGTAGATAAGTAATCTATTTAATAATGAGTTGACATAAAAGTATATTTTAAGTTTAACTAATTATTTATTTATTAATTCCTACCAAGAGATCAGATAATGATTATTACTAAAATCTAGTGTAAGAAGAAAACTAAGATAATATATTTAATTAGCCATTTAAACAAAACAAGAAAGATAAATTTCATCAAATCTCTTATGCACTTAATTTCCAGCACTCCATTAGATTACAATGTAGCATGATATCCTTTTACAATATAGAATTGTCTCCTTTTTTGCATAATTCTCCACATTTCACATGTCTACTATCACGAAGTGATGCAATGTCTTTTGCTAGGTGACATAAATTTTGTTATATTATATAGTGCAATCTAATTATAGAGAATTACGCATTAATACAATGCATCACTCAATAGAAGTTCTAGAGAAAGATGATATAAATTACTCAAGTAGTGATGGATGCAAAAGTCTATAAATTTCTTCTTTATAAATATCCATCGAAGTTTTTCTTTAAAAGTTATAGGCTTCATTCAAGCACACTTATTGAATTAGCAAGAAACATGAAATTGCACCCCTTTAAGCAACAAGGTGGTGCTACTCACTTAAAGGAGATTATACCACTTGAAAATGAGATTATACCACTTGAAAAGGAACCAGGTAAAACTTGAAAACGTGATAGAGCTGACATCTGGAACAAGGCATCTACATCACATGGTAGAAGAAGATTGTGCTACTTAGGAAAATGAAAGGAGTTGATACGTAGGAAAGAGGGATGTGTCACAAGGCAAAACCATGTTGCATCAACATATATTCAATAACAAAGATAAATAATCTATTGGTGTTAAAAACAAGAATAATAAGATAAGTAATCTATTTAATAATGACTAAAAATCTAGTGTAACAAAAAATCTACAAGAGAATCTTCAAAGGAAAGAAAAACTGCACTCATTAACGTAAGGCCATGTGTAATCTCATATGAAAGAAGAACACCATTGAAGCTTTCATGAAGCAAGAAGACGAGTAATCTTGATGAGTTAAGTGATTGAGACCTCATTAGGCTCACATTTGTCTTTCATACTTAAGCCCGTTACACACTCCATTATTGATGCCCACCCTCGTGACCTTGGCCCTTGCCCTATGTCCACAGTGCCACACCCAATCATTCATATCCCATGGCCTTTTGAACCATATAAGAATTGGTTTCGTCCTCAAAACCATGAATATTTAGCCCACGAGATGGAATGTAACTCCAATAACCATGTAAGACATATATAACATGTAGTAGCTTCTAGGTACATGGCTCCAAATCTGTCCATGAGAGAATAATATCTTCTAAACATTGTAGGATATGCTCTCCCAAATGATTCTCCATATCCATATGTAAGTCCCATGAAATATTTCTTGCATGATGAGAAATCCCCCACTTATGGGACCTCCAAACTGTTATAATGTGAATTTCCAGAAAGCAAATAGCTTCCATTTGGCATTAATATCACTCATCATATTCATTCAAAAGCTTTTCAAATCCTTCCAACAAAGAATTGGGCTGCCAACCATGAAGCTTTGTCAAAGGTAATCCATGCCATTTGATCAAATACTCAACCATAGTATGGTTAGAAGCACTCTTTCTCGCTTGCCTACTATTCTCTTTGGCACATATCCAATCCTTTTTTCTTTATGCATTAGTGGTAACTCATCAAACACTTGTATTTCTAGTCCAACATAAGCCTTCAAATGTGACACATGGAATACATCATGTATCTTGGTAGTTGGTGGAAATAATAGTTAGTATGCAGCCTCTCCAACTTGCCTTAAAACTGTGTATGGACCATAATAGCAATGAGCCAACTTGGTATTAGTGTTGTCCTTGAGAGATCTATATCTTGATTTAGAAAGTCTCAAGAATACATAATCCCCTTCCTTGAATTCTAATGGCCTTCTATTCATATCTTCATAGTACTGCATCCTTTCATGTGACCTCTTGATATTGCTCTTATATTTTTGAAGCAAAGCTTGCATCTTTTCTGCTTCTTCTTTTGCATTCGGGTTAACACCCTCTTGCTTGATGACCATCATTGGCACATTGATCTTGTACCTATACAATGCTTCAAATGGTGACATGCCAATACTCACATGATAAGTACTATTGTAAGCAAGCTCGACAAGAGCCAACAACCAATCATCCCATGCATGTTGAGTCTCATGGCAACAATGTTTCAAATAAGTCTCCACCCACATGTTCACTCTCTTCATTTGACTATCGGTCTCAAGGTGACAAGCAATAATACTAGAAGTCAACTTGGTTCCCATGGTCTCAAATAGACTTTTCTATGAATTTGATATCTTAATTACTAACAATTTTTTACGGCGTACCATGTAATTTGAACATATACTCCACAAATCTACAACCATAGATATTATGGTACTCCACCTTTGTAGGGATGAAATGTGTCACTCTATCAATATATCCACAACTACATACAAGTTGTCCCATCTTTTTTTTGTGTCAAGAAGTCTCGTGATGAAATCCATAGCAATGTGAGTCTAGTTCCCTTTAATAATAGGCAAGGGCTGAAGTAAACCCATGGGCTTATGTATTAGACCCTTGTTGAGTTGACAAGGCAGCATGACACATATGCATGTATGCACTTCCACATCCCTTTCCAATAAAATCTCTTGCTTATCTTGTTATAGGTCTTGAAAAGACTAAAATACCTCAAAATAGGAGATGAATGCATTTCCTCCATCATATTTGGCTTGCATTCTAACATGGATTTACAAGATAAACACTTTCCTTGTAGTACAGAAGACCATTTTGAAGCTTAAAATGAGGCAATTCTTCATGAGAACCATGATGTAATTTTTACACCGTTTGTGACACTTCCTTGTCCAAGCGATACTCCTTTTAAATATCCATGATCCAATCCTTATGCACTTTGGAGGCGGCTAATAAAGAGCATGCCCACATTCTAGATAGAGCAGTCGGCAAACATTGTCTTTTCCTTTTGTGTATGTGATCTCAAAGTCATTTTTGCAATGTGACCAACCACCACCTTTGCTTCTTAGGAGACAAATTTGGTTGAGAAAGAAATTACCACAACACCCTATAATCACTTCTCACATAAGATCGACTCCCATAGAGGTAATGATGCCACTTCTTGATAGCATGTAAGATAGAAACCATCTCTTCATCATGCACATTCATTTTCATTTCCTTCTCATTCAACTTACAGCTCGCATAAGCAATCACACCATTATCTTGGTATAAAACAATCCCAATTCTCTTTCCACATGCACAGTGAATGGTTTAGAGGAGTCCGGCAAACCGAAATAGGGACTGAAGTGAGCATCCTTTTGAGCTCCTCAAAGCTCTTGTTTTCTATTGCATCCCAAAAGAAGCCTTCCTTTTTAAGCTTGTCAGTAAGAGGGGCTGCAATTCCTGCATACCTCTCAATGAACCTTCTACAGAAAAAAGATAAGCCCAAAAACCTCCTTAGTTGAGTCCCATTAGTGGGTGTAGGTCATTTCTTCACACATTCAACCTTATTAGGATCCACCTTGATACCCTCTTTGCTCACAATGTGACCAAGTGAGGGCCAAATAAGTTTAAGTCAAGCGCTTATCCTAGCCTTGCTTAAGCATGTGTCCTTGGGTCTTAAACCAATTTCTTGAAAGAAATAAATTTATTATTTACATTATGTCACTAGAAAATTATTAATGATAATACATCACTTAAAAGAAGTTCTAGAGAAAGATAATATAAATACTCAAGAGCTTACCCTAGCCTTGCTTAAGTATGTGCCCTCGGGTCTTAAACCAGTTTCTTGAAAGAAATAAGTTTATTAGTTATGTTATGTCACTAAAGAATTATGCATTAATAATAATGCATCACTCAATAGAAGATTTAGAGAAAGATCATATAAATACTAAAGTAGTCATGGATTGAAAGCCCTTATTTAAGTCCAAAAATTTCTTCTTTATCAATATATATCCAAGTTTTTCCTAAAACGTTTTAGGCTCTAAATTTTTATTCAAGCACAATCATTCAATTAGCAAGTTATAGAAAATTGCACCGCTTAAAAAAACAAGACGGTGCTACTCACTCTATGCGCAGATTATACCACTTGAAAAAAGAACGACATAAAACTTGACAAGATAATAGAGGTGACAATTGGATTAAGGCATCTAGATCACGTGGTAGGATAAGATTGTGCTACTTAGGGAAATCTGAGAGGTTGATACATGGTGGAAGAAGGTTGTGTCACACGGCAAAAAGATGTTACACCAACATGGTGAAAGAAGGTTATATCACTTGGTAGAAAGATGTTCGTGCAACATCGTGGAAGAAGGTTGTGTCACATGGTAGAAAGATATTGCACGAACATGTAGAAGAAGAATGTACACATTACAGCACATGGTGATATAATTCAATAACAACATTTTAAGATATCCACAAGTGAAATTGAAGAGAGATATACTTCTTGATTACCCATTTTCATAAAACTTCTTAAGAATTGATTAAGTAAAAATCCAACTATTGTAGCTTGTAACTAGCATATGTTTCCATTGAGCAAATTACTAATTTATCATATTATTAAGTTGCTCATAAATTAATTAATAATTGTACTCAACCAAGTTACATTCCTAGAACTACTTTTAGCTTACAATTTTTAAAATTCACTCATCTAATTCTTAAATAATCACCAACCAACTACTAACACTATTACTAAGCTATTACTTTGATAAAAAAATCACTAAAAACTCAAATAGTGAGTAACTAATCCTGGTATTAAAAGACACATTTATACACTTTCTTTATCTTTTTTCAATAAATTTTATCTTCTTTTAAATTAAACAAGTTAATTTAAATTCACTCCAAATTATAATATTAGCTTTTTAACTACACAATCAATAATAATTCATAATTTTTAATATTTTTCATTAATTGATTAGTTAAGAATTTATTACTACTTAACCATTAATTAACGCTATTCATCACTAAACAAGTAGCTCTTAATCATTATGATTCTTAATCTTTGAAATTTTGTGAAATGGTAGTTTCAATAGCATATATTATATTTGTAATAAAGTAGGAACTTTATTCAATAGGGTTAATAATGGGACAAGTCCATGTATAAAAGAGGGGACTTGGACCATGGTTGTAACTTTTGGATGATCATTTTTAGAAATGGAAACTTATGTTTCTTGGAGCTCATGGCTTCTCTCTTGGCTTGTGAAAGGCTATTTCCATTCTCTTGGTGAGAGACTAAACACACTTAGGCATCATGTTTACATGGTGATACTCATATTTTTCATGCATTACATCCCTTCATTCCAATTGGTATCAGAGCTCTTGATTTTGATCATGGGCATGCATGGGTTGTTGGGAAAATTTGCTTGAAAATTTGAGTTTCTTTCATTTTTTTTTCTCATTTTCTTGTAATCCTTGAGTGATTCTTGACAAATCTTCTCTAATCTTGCTTAATCTCATGGAGATGGTGAGCATTTCATGGAAATTGCTTGAATTTTGAGTGATTTTGGCCAATTTTGCCATTTTTGGACTAAATTTTGGACCTCTGGACCAAAAATTTGGGGCAGTCGGGCCAAAACTTAGGGCAAGTGACTAATTGCAATTAACTTTTCTGCTAATCACGTTTAGTAATCATCTTCTTCTTCCTCAAGCTTTCCATAGCCATGGGATGCTGTTCCTTTACCCGTTTTGATGCCAAACCTTAGGGTTTTTGTAGAGCTTCTTGAGATCTTTCATTTGAGCCTCTTTCTTGCAAATTTTTTCTCAAGATTTGGGAGCTTGTGAACCTTTCTCCATGGCTGAAAGTTGAGCTTTCATTGCCAAGTTCTACTCAACATAGATGGCTGCAAGCATCATATTATGGTGATTTCTTCTCTCAATGAGCATGGAGACTAGCAATGGGGCTGAATTTTCACTTCCACGTTGAATTTTGGGGCTGATTTTCGTTGATTTTCATCGCCTCTTCCATGCCTCCTCCAAGCTATGAAGCTTAGCCACAAGCTTTATGAAGGATTGCTAAGTGTTTTAGCCCTTTTTGGTGAGATTTTGGGGAGCATTTCATGGCCAATGGAGAGGGAGAAATGGTGTTCTTTGGCTGCAAATCAGGGAGCAAAAAGAGGCTACGTTTTTCTTCAACAAGAGGCTTCTTCAACATTTTCTACCATTGAAGCTTTCCGGATGACATTGGTGAGTGGTTTGATCAATTTCTTGCAAGTTTGAAGCATTTGGTGGAGCTTGGGAATGGATTAGGGTTGGACACATTCAAACTCCCCTAATTTTCAGAAATTAACCATTAAAGCTTGACCATTCACATGCCAATATTGCTTCTCCATGCATTATTGATGGCAATGGTGAAAGGAATTGATTCCACATGAGCTTGGCCAATTCATAGATCACATTTTGGGGGATTTTCTTCATTATGTCTCATTTGGCATGCCATTGATGGAATAGCAAGCTTATGCAATGTTTTTGGAGTCCCTCATGCTCATCTTGATGCCATATGGACACTATGGATGCTATACATAGCCATGCCAATGCTATGTTTTACACATGGGCATAAGAGAGCATAAGTTTTGGAAGCATGCATTTGTCAATATGATGCGAAAGGGATTGTTGGAATGCAATTGCAAATGCCTTGATTGTGGTTAACAAATGCTTATGCAAATGCCATGGTGAGGGCATTGTGAATTTGTTGGTTTGTGTTGGAGCTTTTGGATGATGGATTGAGGCATGAGTCCATGCTTTATTGATGAGTTCTAAATTGTAAAAGGGCATGAGTCATGCTCAATACTTGTAAGCCAACAAACTTGTTCTATCATTTGATATTATCCACATCATTTTGTACCTACACTCACCATTGCTACCACTTCAAGTTTCTATAGAATCTAGCAATGTGTGAGGGTACCTTGGCATTGGTTGGAGAGGCCAAGGGGAGAATGGCTTGAACTCTTTGTGCCGTGATTGCCATGGTAAAGCGGTACAAAGGGGGATTAGGTACACCGGTGTGAAGAAATGGCCTCAACCTTCACCTTGGAGGAAAACTCGGTGAAGGGGTGAGAAGAGCTTGGCCGGGAGATCGGCAAGCTTCAACGCGCGTCCTCAACAATCCTCACCATCGACTTTGTGGATGCATTTGGGCAATGGGGCCCCTTTTCCGTTATATTGTGTGGATATTGCAAATGCTTTGATGGACAAAGAGTGCATATGATCTTTCATGACATTGTGGGATACAAAGAGTATTGCATTGTGATTTGAGAAGTTGCATTTTCATTTGAGATTTGGTTCCAATTACAAAGGAGACTCTGGCGGAATTTTTCCAACAAGGGAGCCAAACAAGCTTATTGATTGGAGATTTACCCCATGGATACACTTGAAGAGTTATTCACAACTACCAAGGGGAGAAACACCAATCATTTGTAGCCGGATTGAGCTTTGGGACCGAATTTTGGGGATTTCTGGGATTTTACAAAACCCTAATTCAGTCCTAGGGTTTTTGGGATTAGGTCCGAGTAATTACACGACTCTATTCTACTCCTTGAGAGTTTTCAAATGAGCCATAGAACCCCTTAATCGGATATCACAATCTCGGTCAAAGTAGTCATGTTGACTTTCTGGTCAAAGTCAAAAAGAATATACTTCCACTTTGACTGAATCAAAATGCTTTTAGGGGTAGGTTCTATCTTCCGTTAGCTTTCTATAGAGCCGTCAAAATCCTAATTCCGACATATATTTTGCGTTTTAGAGCCAAATTACTACTTTCAGCTGTCCCGCACAAACCCTAAAACAGAGAGTACTTGCCCACACCTAATTCTTACTGTGTTCATTTGGGAGGATAGTAGACACCATTACCTACCCATAGAACCTTCTTTTGTCCAATTCCGACATCATTTGGGCATTCTACCAACATCTTACATTTCTTCACTATGCCGAAGGGAAGACCACGCAAGGGTGGGGATGTTGTGCAAGAAATGATCATTGGTGATGAGGACATGGAAGGTAATATGGATGCAAGGGATGCATTCATCAATGAAGACAATGGGGGCAATGTACATAATCAAATTTCTCAAGGGACACAAGCGGCGGTTAACCATGACACCCTCATGCAAATGCTTGTACAACGGTTGGAGACCTTAGACTCCAAGCTTGATTCTCATTTTGAAACATTATCCTCACGGATTGGTGTGATGGAGGACAGGTTTGGGAAGTCTCAAGCACAAGAAAAGCATGGGAATTATGGTGACTATGAGCAAAGAAAAGGCAAGGGCATCTTGAATGAGGATTCCATGAAGGCCGTACAAGAGGATCCATTGGGAGCATCCACTCGGGGATTCATGGCGGATGCACGGAGACCTCTTGTCAAGGACATGTTTCCTCCTTCTTTTCATTCGGGTTTGTCTCACCTCAATGCATCAAAGGGTCCTACCTTTTCTAGGGCAATGCATTCAAGGGAAGAGGATGAGGTGTTTGTGAATGATGAGGAGATTGCATTCGATTGGAATCAAATGTCCTTTGCCCAAAGACAAAGGGATGCTCACGAGAAGTGGATGGAATTGTCGAATATCATCAAGAGGGATTACAAAGACTTTGCACAATTTATGGAGTCATACTCGAAGATGCAAAGATTCAAGCCCTCTACCCAACATGATAACCCATCCCACATATCTTCCAAGGATGTCAAAGACAAAATCTCACTATCAAAGTTCAAAGGTGACAGGTCATCTCCGCAAGAGTTGGAGGAGTGGGCTACCAAGCTTGACACCTATTTCCAACTTTACCCAAAAAGTGAGCGTGATATGGTACAATTTTCCTCCTTACATCTTGAAGATTATGCTCATCAATGGTGGAGGCACTTGGTCAAACAAGGGAACACGCCATCAACTTGGGAAGGATTGAAGCGGGAGATGAACTTGGCCTTCATTTCACCCTTAGTGCTTGACCGATACCATGAAGAATGGTATGAGCTTTCTCAAAAGGGGATGATGGTGAGAGGTTACATCAAGAGATTTTTGAAGCTTTCAATGTACGTGGAAGGCTTGAGTGAAGACATGAAGATGAAAAAGTTTGTGCATGGGCTTGAACACTTCATCAAGGCGGATGTGTCGGCTCAAAGGCCTAGCTCTCTCAAAGAAGCTATGAGGTTAGCCGAACTCTATGAGCCAAAGTACAAGAGGTCTCAGCCCATGACCTTCACCAAAGACACACTCAAACCAACCACTACTTCTTACAATTTTGGGAAAGGTCCTACCTCTACATTACCATCCTCTAATCCAAGAACTCCTACATCATTTGGGGGTGGACAGCCAAAGAATGGGATACATCAATTTGATGCCAAAAAGAGTAGTGACTTCATGAAGAAGAAGCCCTTTCAACCCTTCAAGAAGACTCAAAGAATGGATGATCCAAAGATTGAGGAGTTGAGAAGCAAAGGGCTATGTTTCAAGTGCAAAGAGAGGTGGTCACCCGGGCATGTGTGCAAATCAAAGAAGATTGTGGCCACTATGATCCTCATGGATGAGGAAGAGAACAAGGATGACTCTCATGACATTGAGGAATGGGAGGATTGCAATGAAGAAGCACATGAGGAGTCACTTGAAGACCATTCTTTCATCACGGAGGATGGTGAGTTTCCGTTTGATCCGGGAGGTGGAGTTAAGGAAAGCCTTGTGGACGGAGACATGCCTACCAATGCAGAAATTTCAGTTTGCATATGCTCTATCTCACAAGAGTTGTTGGCGGGTTGCAAGAACCCAAGCACACTAAGGTTGGTGGGGACCATCAATGGGAGGGTTGCACATATTCTTGTGGATTCCGGGAGCACTCATAGCTTCATCAACTCTAAATCCATCAACTCTCTCAAACTCAACACAAAGAAGTATACATGCTGTAATTTCTGGACAGCTTTGGGAAGGTCTACTATTGGGCCTATTTTTCTACTCCAACAAGCTTCATGGCGTATCCTAATGAAAGATTATGATGTGGGCTACATATGGCTGAGTGTACATATCATTTTCAGCCCAATATATGGAGTCTAAAAGAAGGATTTTCAAGGGTCTTCATCGACTAGAAGGGCTGTCATAACAGTCCCACTCATACACTTTGGGCTTGAAGCTTTGTGGACTTGTATACATCCGGATTTTCATTGTATATGTGCTTTGGATGTACTTGAGAACTCTTAACCACTTCCCATTGATTACATTAGAGTCTCATACTTTGAGATTGTACATGTTATTGATTTTGAGGACAAAATCTTTGGGAAGGGATGGTTTGTAATAAAGTAGGAACTTTATTCAATAGGGTTAATAATGGGACAAGTCCATGTATAAAAGAGGGGACTTGGACCATGGTTGTAACTTTTGGATGATCATTTTTAGAAATGGAAACTTATGTTTCTTGGAGCTCATGGCTTCTCTCTTGGCTTGTGGAAGGCTATTTCCATTCTCTTGGTGAGAGACTAAACACACTTAGGCATCATGTTTACATGGTGATTACTCATATTTTTCATGCATTACATCCCTTCATTCCAATATTACAAATTACATAATTTGCAACATAAGCTAATTTTGCTTATGTTGTGAATTATGTAATTTGTAGCACAAAAACAACCATCAAAAATACAATTCCTCTAATTTCTTGAGAGCTTTCACAATCATTATGATAAGAGACTAACTGTTCACTAATAAAAGGCTACAATTAATGGATAAGAAGTAATTGATTACTCACTAATTAATATAAAATTTATTTAAAAACTATCAGTTAATACTAGTTATATACATGTAAAGCAAGTGCATATAATTTGAAGAGGATACTTGTTAACTTCTTAATTTTATACCAAAAAACTTTTTATATGAAAATGATAAAGAAAGTGAACAAAGGTCTCTTTTGATTCAAGGATTAATCACTCACTAATTGAGTTTTTTTGTTATTAAATAAGAAAATAGATTTACTATGGTGATATTAATTCATTAGTGATTAAACCAAGAATTAGTAGATAAGTAATCTATTTAATAATGAGTTGACATAAAAGTATATTTTAAGTTTAACTAATTATTTATTTATTAATTCCTACCAAGAGATCAGATAATGATTATTACTAAAATCTAGTGTAAGAAGAAAACTAAGATAATATATTTAATTAGCCATTTAAACAAAACAAGAAAGATAAATTTCATCAAATCTCTTATGCACTTAATTTCCAGCACTCCATTAGATTACAATGTAGCATGATATCCTTTTACAATATAGAATTGTCTCCTTTTTTGCATAATTCTCCACATTTCACATGTCTACTATCACGAAGTGATGCAATGTCTTTTGCTAGGTGACATAAATTTTGTTATATTATATAGTGCAATCTAATTATAGAGAATTACGCATTAATACAATGCATCACTCAATAGAAGTTCTAGAGAAAGATGATATAAATTACTCAAGTAGTGATGGATGCAAAAGTCTATAAATTTCTTCTTTATAAATATCCATCGAAGTTTTTCTTTAAAAGTTATAGGCTTCATTCAAGCACACTTATTGAATTAGCAAGAAACATGAAATTGCACCCCTTTAAGCAACAAGGTGGTGCTACTCACTTAAAGGAGATTATACCACTTGAAAATGAGATTATACCACTTGAAAAGGAACCAGGTAAAACTTGAAAACGTGATAGAGCTGACATCTGGAACAAGGCATCTACATCACATGGTAGAAGAAGATTGTGCTACTTAGGAAAATGAAAGGAGTTGATACGTAGGAAAGAGGGATGTGTCACAAGGCAAAACCATGTTGCATCAACATATATTCAATAACAAAGATAAATAATCTATTGGTGTTAAAAACAAGAATAATAAGATAAGTAATCTATTTAATAATGACTAAAAATCTAGTGTAACAAAAAATCTACAAGAGAGAAATCTTCAAAGGAAAGAAAAACTGCACTCATTAACGTAAGGCCATGTGTAATCTCATATGAAAGAAGAACACCATTGAAGCTTTCATGAAGCAAGAAGACGAGTAATCTTGATGAGTTAAGTGATTGAGACCTCATTAGGCTCACATTTGTCTTTCATACTTAAGCCCGTTACACACTCCATTATTGATGCCCACCCTCGTGACCTTGGCCCTTGCCCTATGTCCACAGTGCCACACCCAATCATTCATATCCCATGGCCTTTTGAACCATATAAGAATTGGTTTCGTCCTCAAAACCATGAATATTTAGCCCACGAGATGGAATGTAACTCCAATAACCATGTAAGACATATATAACATGTAGTAGCTTCTAGGTACATGGCTCCAAATCTGTCCATGAGAGAATAATATCTTCTAAACATTGTAGGATATGCTCTCCCAAATGATTCTCCATATCCATATGTAAGTCCCATGAAATATTTCTTGCATGATGAGAAATCCCCCACTTATGGGACCTCCAAACTGTTATAACGTGAATTTCCAGAAAGCAAATAGCTTCCATTTGGCATTAATATCACTCATCATATTCATTCAAAAGCTTTTCAAATCCTTCCAACAAAGAATTGGGCTGCCAACCATGAAGCTTTGTCAAAAGGTAATCCATGCCATTTGATCAAATACTCAACCATAGTATGGTTAGAAGCACTCTTTCTCGCTTGCCTACTATTCTCTTTGGCACATATCCAATCCTTTTTTCTTTATGCATTAGTGGTAACTCATCAAACACTTGTATTTCTAGTCCAACATAAGCCTTCAAATGTGACACATGGAATACATCATGTATCTTGGTAGTTGGTGGAAATAATAGTTAGTATGCAGCCTCTCCAACTTGCCTTAAAACTGTGTATGGACCATAATAGCAATGAGCCAACTTGGTATTAGTGTTGTCCTTGAGAGATCTATATCTTGATTTAGAAAGTCTCAAGAATACATAATCCCCTTCCTTGAATTCTAATGGCCTTCTATTCATATCTTCATAGTACTGCATCCTTTCATGTGACCTCTTGATATTGCTCTTATATTTTTGAAGCAAAGCTTGCATCTTTTCTGCTTCTTCTTTTGCATTCGGGTTAACACCCTCTTGCTTGATGACCATCATTGGCACATTGATCTTGTACCTATACAATGCTTCAAATGGTGACATGCCAATACTCACATGATAAGTACTATTGTAAGCAAGCTCGACAAGAGCCAACAACCAATCATCCCATGCATGTTGAGTCTCACGGCAACAATGTTTCAAATAAGTCTCCACCCACATGTTCACTCTCTTCATTTGACTATCGGTCTCAAGGTGACAAGCAATAATACTAGAAGTCAACTTGGTTCCCATGGTCTCAAATAGACTTTTCTATGAATTTGATATCTTAATTTCTAACAATTTTTTACGGCGTACCATGTAATTTGAACATATACTCCACAAATCTACAACCATAGATATTATGGTACTCCACCTTTGTAGGGATGAAATGTGTCACTCTATCAATATATCCACAACTACATACAAGTTGTCCCATCTTTTTTTTGTGTCAAGAAGTCTCGTGATGAAATCCATAGCAATGTGAGTCTAGTTCCCTTTAATAATAGGCAAGGGCTGAAGTAAACCCATGGGCTTATGTATTAGACCCTTGTTGAGTTGACAAGGCAGCATGACACATATGCATGTATGCACTTCCACATCCCTTTCCAATAAAATCTCTTGCTTATCTTGTTATAGGTCTTGAAAAGACTAAAATACCTCAAAATAGGAGATGAATGCATTTCCTCCATCATATTTGGCTTGCATTCTAACATGGATTTACAAGATAAACACTTTCCTTGTAGTACAGAAGACCATTTTGAAGCTTAAAATGAGGCAATTCTTCATGAGAACCATGATTTTTACACCGTTTGTGACACTTCCTTGTCCAAGCGATACTCCTTTTAAATATCCATGATCCAATCCTTATGCACTTTGGAGGCGGCTAATAAAGAGCATGCCCACATTCTAGATAGAGCAGTCGGCAAACATTGTCTTTTCCTTTTGTGTATGTGATCTCAAAGTCATTTTTGCAATGTGACCAACCACCACCTTTGCTTCTGGGAGACAAATTTGGTTGAGAAAGAAATTACCACAACACCCTATAATCACTTCTCACATAAGATCGACTCCCATAGAGGTAATGATGCCACTTCTTGATAGCATGTAAGATAGAAACCATCGCTTCATCATGCACATTCATTTTCATTTCCTTCTCATTCAACTTACAGCTCGCATAAGCAATCACACCATTATCTTGGTATAAAACAATCCCAATTCTCTTTCCACATGCACAGTGAATGGTTTAGAGGAGTCCGGCAAACCGAAATAGGGACTGAAGTGAGCATCCTTTTGAGCTCCTCAAAGCTCTTGTTTTCTATTGCATCCCAAAAGAAGCCTTCCTTTTTAAGCTTGTCAGTAAGAGGGGCTGCAATTCCTGCATACCTCTCAATGAACCTTCTACAGAAAAAAGATAAGCCCAAAAACCTCCTTAGTTGAGTCCCATTAGTGGGTGTAGGTCATTTCTTCACACATTCAACCTTATTAGGATCCACCTTGATACCCTCTTTGCTCACAATGTGACCAAGTGAGGGCCAAATAAGTTTAAGTCAAGCGCTTATCCTAGCCTTGCTTAAGCATGTGTCCTTGGGTCTTAAACCAATTTCTTGAAAGAAATAAATTTATTATTTACATTATGTCACTAGAAAATTATTAATGATAATACATCACTTAAAAGAAGTTCTAGAGAAAGATAATATAAATACTCAAGAGCTTACCCTAGCCTTGCTTAAGTATGTGCCCTCGGGTCTTAAACCAGTTTCTTGAAAGAAATAAGTTTATTAGTTATGTTATGTCACTAAAGAATTATGCATTAATAATAATGCATCACTCAATAGAAGATTTAGAGAAAGATCATATAAATACTAAAGTAGTCATGGATTGAAAGCCCTTATTTAAGTCCAAAAATTTCTTCTTTATCAATATATATCCAAGTTTTTCCTAAAACGTTTTAGGCTCTAAATTTTTATTCAAGCACAATCATTCAATTAGCAAGTTATAGAAAATTGCACCGCTTAAAAAAACAAGACGGTGCTACTCACTCTATGCGCAGATTATACCACTTGAAAAAAGAACGACATAAAACTTGACAAGATAATAGAGGTGACAATTGGATTAAGGCATCTAGATCACGTGGTAGGATAAGATTGTGCTACTTAGGAAAATCTGAGAGGTTGATACATGGTGGAAGAAGGTTGTGTCACACGGCAAAAAGATGTTACACCAACATGGTGAAAGAAGGTTATATCACTTGGTAGAAAGATGTTCGTGCAACATCGTGGAAGAAGGTTGTGTCACATGGTAGAAAGATATTGCACGAACATGTAGAAGAAGAATGTACACATTACAGCACATGGTGATATAATTCAATAACAACATTTTAAGATATCCACAAGTGAAATTGAAGAGAGATATACTTCTTGATTACCCATTTTCATAAAACTTCTTAAGAATTGATTAAATAAAAATCCAACTATTGTAGCTTGTAACTAGCATATGTTTCCATTGAGCAAATTACTAATTTATCATATTATTAAGTTGCTCATAAATTAATTAATAATTGTACTCAACCAAGTTACATTCCTAGAACTACTTTTAGCTTACAAGTTTTAAAATTCACTCATCTAATTCTTAAATAATCACCAACCAACTACTAACACTATTGCTAAGCTATTACTTTGATAAAAAAATCACTAAAAACTCAAATAGTGAGTAACTAATCCTGGTATTAAAAGACACATTTATACACTTTCTTTATCTTTTTTCAATAAATTTTATCTTCTTTTAAATTAAACAAGTTAATTTAAATTCACTCCAAATTATAATATTAGCTTTTTAACTACACAATCAAGAATAATTCATAATTTTTAATATTTTTCATTAATTGATTAGTTAAGAATTTATTACTACTTAACCATTAATTAAAGCTATTCATCCCTAAACAAGTAGCTCTTAATCATTATGATTCTTAATCTTTGAAATTTTGTGAAATGGTAGTTTCAATAGCATGTATTATATTACAAATTACATAATTTGCAACATAAGCTAATTTTGCTTATGTTGTGAATTATGTAATTTGTAGCACAAAAACAACCATCAAAAATACAATTCCTCTAATGTCTTGAGAGCTTTCACAATCATTATGATAAGAGACTAATTGTTCACTAATAAAAGGCTACAATTAATGGATAAGAAGTAATTGATTACTCACTAATTAATATAAAATTTATTTAAAAACTATCAGTTAATACTAGTTATATACATGTAAAGCAAGTGCATATAATTTGAAGAGGATACTTGTTAACTTCTTAATTTTATACCAAAAAACTTTTTATATGAAAATGATAAAGAAAGTGAACAAAGGTCTCTTTTGATTCAAGGATTAATCACTCACTAATTGAGTTTTTTTGTTATTAAATAAGAAAATAGATTTACTATGGTGATATTAATTCATTAGTGATTAAACCAAGAATTAGTAGATAAGTAATCTATTTAATAATGAGTTGACATAAAAGTATATTTTAAGTTTAACTAATTATTTATTTATTAATTCCTACCAAGAGATCAGATAATGATTATTACTAAAATCTAGTGTAAGAAGAAAACTAAGATAATTTATTTAATTAGCCATTTAAACAAAACAAGAAAGATAAATTTCATCAAATCTCTTATGCACTTAATTTCCAGCACTCCATTAGATTACAATGTAGCATGATATCCTTTTACAATATAGAATTGTCTCCTTTTTTGCATAATTCTCCACATTTCACATGTCTACTATCACGAAGTGATGCAATGTCTTTTGCTAGGTGACATAAATTTTGTTATATTATATAGTGCAATCTAATTATAGAGAATTACGCATTAATACAATGCATCACTCAATAGAAGTTCTAGAGAAAGATGATATAAATTACTCAAGTAGTGATGGATGCAAAAGTCTATAAATTTCTTCTTTATAGATATCCATCGAAGTTTTTCTTTAAAAGTTATAGGCTTCATTCAAGCACACTTATTGAATTAGCAAGAAACATGAAATTGCACCCCTTTAAGCAACAAGGTGGTGCTACTCACTTAAAGGAGATTATACCACTTGAAAATGAGATTATACCACTTGAAAAGGAACCAGGTAAAACTTGAAAACGTGATAGAGCTGACATCTGGAACAAGGCATCTACATCACATGGTAGAAGAAGATTGTGCTACTTAGGAAAATGAAAGGAGTTGATACGTAGGAAAGAGGGATGTGTCACAAGGCAAAACCATGTTGCATCAACATATATTCAATAACAAAGATAAATAATCTATTGGTGTTAAAAACAAGAATAATAAGATAAGTAATCTATTTAATAATGACTAAAAATCTAGTGTAACAAAAAATCTACAAGAGAGAAATCTTCAAAGGAAAGAAAAACTGCACTCATTAACGTAAGGCCATGTGTAATCTCATATGAAAGAAGAACACCATTGAAGCTTTCATGAAGCAAGAAGACGAGTAATCTTGATGAGTTAAGTGATTGAGACCTCATTAGGCTCACATTTGTCTTTCATACTTAAGCCCGTTACACACTCCATTATTGATGCCCACCCTCGTGACCTTGGCCCTTGCCCTATGTCCACAGTGCCACACCCAATCATTCATATCCCATGGCCTTTTGAACCATATAAGAATTGGTTTCGTCCTCAAAACCATGAATATTTAGCCCATGAGATGGAATGTAACTCCAATAACCATGTAAGACATATATAACATGTAGTAGCTTCTAGGTACATGGCTCCAAATCTGTCCATGAGAGAATAATATCTTCTAAACATTGTAGGATATGCTCTCCCAAATGATTCTCCATATCCATATGTAAGTCCCATGAAATATTTCTTGCATGATGAGAAATCCCCCACTTATGGGACCTCCAAACTGTTATAACGTGAATTTCCAGAAAGCAAATAGCTTCCATTTGGCATTAATATCACTCATCATATTCATTCAAAAGCTTTTCAAATCCTTCCAACAAAGAATTGGGCTGCCAACCATGAAGCTTTGTCAAAAGGTAATCCATGCCATTTGATCAAATACTCAACCATAGTATGGTTAGAAGCACTCTTTCTCGCTTGCCTACTATTCTCTTTGGCACATATCCAATCCTTTTTTCTTTATGCATTAGTGGTAACTCATCAAACACTTGTATTTCTAGTCCAACATAAGCCTTCAAATGTGACACATGGAATACATCATGTATCTTGGTAGTTGGTGGAAATAATAGTTAGTATGCAGCCTCTCCAACTTGCCTTAAAACTGTGTATGGACCATAATAGCAATGAGCCAACTTGGTATTAGTGTTGTCCTTGAGAGATCTATATCTTGATTTAGAAAGTCTCAAGAATACATAATCCCCTTCCTTGAATTCTAATGGCCTTCTATTCATATCTTCATAGTACTGCATCCTTTCATGTGACCTCTTGATATTGCTCTTATATTTTTGAAGCAAAGCTTGCATCTTTTCTGCTTCTTCTTTTGCATTCGGGTTAACACCCTCTTGCTTGATGACCATCATTGGCACATTGATCTTGTACCTATACAATGCTTCAAATGGTGACATGCCAATACTCACATGATAAGTACTATTGTAAGCAAGCTCGACAAGAGCCAACAACCAATCATCCCATGCATGTTGAGTCTCACGGCAACAATGTTTCAAATAAGTCTCCACCCACATGTTCACTCTCTTCATTTGACTATCGGTCTCAAGGTGACAAGCAATAATACTAGAAGTCAACTTGGTTCCCATGGTCTCAAATAGACTTTTCTATGAATTTGATATCTTAATTACTAACAATTTTTTACGGCGTACCATGTAATTTGAACATATACTCCACAAATCTACAACCATAGATATTATGGTACTCCACCTTTGTAGGGATGAAATGTGTCACTCTATCAATATATCCACAACTACATACAAGTTGTCCCATCTTTTTTTTGTGTCAAGAAGTCTCGTGATGAAATCCATAGCAATGTGAGTCTAGTTCCCTTTAATAATAGGCAAGGGCTGAAGTAAACCCATGGGCTTATGTATTAGACCCTTGTTGAGTTGACAAGGCAGCATGACACATATGCATGTATGCACTTCCACATCCCTTTCCAATAAAATCTCTTGCTTATCTTGTTATAGGTCTTGAAAAGACTAAAATACCTCAAAATAGGAGATGAATGCATTTCCTCCATCATATTTGGCTTGCATTCTAACATGGATTTACAAGATAAACACTTTCCTTGTAGTACAGAAGACCATTTTGAAGCTTAAAATGAGGCAATTCTTCATGAGAACCATGATGTAATTTTTACACCGTTTGTGACACTTCCTTGTCCAAGCGATACTCCTTTTAAATATCCATGATCCAATCCTTATGCACTTTGGAGGCGGCTAATAAAGAGCATGCCCACATTCTAGATAGAGCAGTCGGCAAACATTGTCTTTTCCTTTTGTGTATGTGATCTCAAAGTCATTTTTGCAATGTGACCAACCACCACCTTTGCTTCTGGGAGACAAATTTGGTTGAGAAAGAAATTACCACAACACCCTATAATCACTTCTCACATAAGATCGACTCCCATAGAGGTAATGATGCCACTTCTTGATAGCATGTAAGATAGAAACCATCGCTTCATCATGCACATTCATTTTCATTTCCTTCTCATTCAACTTACAGCTCGCATAAGCAATCACACCATTATCTTGGCATAAAACAATCCCAATTCTCTTTCCACATGCACAGTGAATGGTTTAGAGGAGTCCGGCAAACCGAAATAGGGACTGAAGTGAGCATCCTTTTGAGCTCCTCAAAGCTCTTGTTTTCTATTGCATCCCAAAAGAAGCCTTCCTTTTTAAGCTTGTCAGTAAGAGGGGCTGCAATTCCTGCATACCTCTCAATGAACCTTCTACAGAAAAAAGATAAGCCCAAAAACCTCCTTAGTTGAGTCCCATTAGTGGGTGTAGGTCATTTCTTCACACATTCAACCTTATTAGGATCCACCTTGATACCCTCTTTGCTCACAATGTGACCAAGTGAGGGCCAAATAAGTTTAAGTCAAGCGCTTATCCTAGCCTTGCTTAAGCATGTGTCCTTGGGTCTTAAACCAATTTCTTGAAAGAAATAAATTTATTATTTACATTATGTCACTAGAAAATTATTAATGATAATACATCACTTAAAAGAAGTTCTAGAGAAAGATAATATAAATACTCAAGAGCTTACCCTAGCCTTGCTTAAGTATGTGCCCTCGGGTCTTAAACCAGTTTCTTGAAAGAAATAAGTTTATTAGTTATGTTATGTCACTAAAGAATTATGCATTAATAATAATGCATCACTCAATAGAAGATTTAGAGAAAGATCATATAAATACTAAAGTAGTCATGGATTGAAAGCCCTTATTTAAGTCCAAAAATTTCTTCTTTATCAATATATATCCAAGTTTTTCCTAAAACGTTTTAGGCTCTAAATTTTTATTCAAGCACAATCATTCAATTAGCAAGTTATAGAAAATTGCACCGCTTAAAAAAACAAGACGGTGCTACTCACTCTATGCGCAGATTATACCACTTGAAAAAAGAACGACATAAAACTTGACAAGATAATAGAGGTGACAATTGGATTAAGGCATCTAGATCACGTGGTAGGATAAGATTGTGCTACTTAGGGAAATCTGAGAGGTTGATACATGGTGGAAGAAGGTTGTGTCACACGGCAAAAAGATGTTACACCAACATGGTGAAAGAAGGTTATATCACTTGGTAGAAAGATGTTCGTGCAACATCGTGGAAGAAGGTTGCGTCACATGGTAGAAAGATATTGCACGAACATGTAGAAGAAGAATGTACACATTACAGCACATGGTGATATAATTCAATAACAACATTTTAAGATATCCACAAGTGAAATTGAAGAGAGATATACTTCTTGATTACCCATTTTCATAAAACTTCTTAAGAATTGATTAAGTAAAAATCCAACTATTGTAGCTTGTAACTAGCATATGTTTCCATTGAGCAAATTACTAATTTATCATATTATTAAGTTGCTCATAAATTAATTAATAATTGTACTCAACCAAGTTACATTCCTAGAACTACTTTTAGCTTACAATTTTTAAAATTCACTCATCTAATTCTTAAATAATCACCAACCAACTACTAACACTATTGCTAAGCTATTACTTTGATTAAAAAATCACTAAAAACTCAAATAGTGAGTAACTAATCCTGGTATTAAAAGACACATTTATACACTTTCTTTATCTTTTTTCAATAAATTTTATCTTCTTTTAAATTAAACAAGTTAATTTAAATTCACTCCAAATTATAATATTAGCTTTTTAACTACACAATCAAGAATAATTCATAATTTTTAATATTTTTCATTAATTGATTAGTTAAGAATTTATTACTACTTAACCATTAATTAAAGCTATTCATCACTAAACAAGTAGCTCTTAATCATTATGATTCTTAATCTTTGAAATTTTGTGAAATGGTAGTTTCAATAGCATGTATTATATTACAAATTACATAATTTGCAACATAAGCTAATTTTGCTTATGTTGTGAATTATGTAATTTGTAGCACAAAAACAACCATCAAAAATACAATTCCTCTAATTTCTTGAGAGCTTTCACAATCATTATGATAAGAGACTAATTGTTCACTAATAAAAGGCTACAATTAATAGATAAGAAGTAATTGATTACTCACTAATTAATATAAAATTTATTTAAAAACTATCAGTTAATACTAGTTATATACATGTAAAGCAAGTGCATATAATTTGAAGAGGATACTTGTTAACTTCTTAATTTTATACCAAAAAACTTTTTATATGAAAATGATAAAGAAAGTGAACAAAGGTCTCTTTTGATTCAAGGATTAATCACTCACTAATTGAGTTTTTTTGTTATTAAATAAGAAAATAGATTTACTATGGTGATATTAATTCATTAGTGATTAAACCAAGAATTAGTAGATAAGTAATCTATTTAATAATGAGTTGACATAAAAGTATATTTTAAGTTTAACTAATTATTTATTTATTAATTCCTACCAAGAGATCAGATAATGATTATTACTAAAATCTAGTGTAAGAAGAAAACTAAGATAATATATTTAATTAGCCATTTAAACAAAACAAGAAAGATAAATTTCATCAAACAAGAAAGATAAATTTCATCAAATCTCTTATGCACTTAATTTCCAGCACTCCATTAGATTACAATGTAGCATGATATCCTTTTACAATATAGAATTGTCTCCTTTTTTGCATAATTCTCCACATTTCACATGTCTACTATCACGAAGTGATGCAATGTCTTTTGCTAGGTGACATAAATTTTGTTATATTATATAGTGCAATCTAATTATAGAGAATTACGCATTAATACAATGCATCACTCAATAGAAGTTCTAGAGAAAGATGATATAAATTACTCAAGTAGTGATGGATGCAAAAGTCTATAAATTTCTTCTTTATAAATATCCATCGAAGTTTTTCTTTAAAAGTTATAGGCTTCATTCAAGCACACTTATTGAATTAGCAAGAAACATGAAATTGCACCCCTTTAAGCAACAAGGTGGTGCTACTCACTTAAAGGAGATTATACCACTTGAAAATGAGATTATACCACTTGAAAAGGAACCAGGTAAAACTTGAAAACGTGATAGAGCTGACATCTGGAACAAGGCATCTACATCACATGGTAGAAGAAGATTGTGCTACTTAGGAAAATGAAAGGAGTTGATACGTAGGAAAGAGGGATGTGTCACAAGGCAAAACCATGTTGCATCAACATATATTCAATAACAAAGATAAATAATCTATTGGTGTTAAAAACAAGAATAATAAGATAAGTAATCTATTTAATAATGACTAAAAATCTAGTGTAACAAAAAATCTACAAGAGAGAAATCTTCAAAGGAAAGAAAAACTGCACTCATTAACGTAAGGCCATGTGTAATCTCATATGAAAGAAGAACACCATTGAAGCTTTCATGAAGCAAGAAGACGAGTAATCTTGATGAGTTAAGTGATTGAGACCTCATTAGGCTCACATTTGTCTTTCATACTTAAGCCCGTTACACACTCCATTATTGATGCCCACCCTCGTGACCTTGGCCCTTGCCCTATGTCCACAGTGCCACACCCAATCATTCATATCCCATGGCCTTTTGAACCATATAAGAATTGGTTTCGTCCTCAAAACCATGAATATTTAGCCCACGAGATGGAATGTAACTCCAATAACCATGTAAGACATATATAACATGTAGTAGCTTCTAGGTACATGGCTCCAAATCTGTCCATGAGAGAATAATATCTTCTAAACATTGTAGGATATGCTCTCCCAAACGATTCTCCATATCCATATGTAAGTCCCATGAAATATTTCTTGCATGATGAGAAATCCCCCACTTATGGGACCTCCAAACTGTTATAACGTGAATTTCCAGAAAGCAAATAGCTTCCATTTGGCATTAATATCACTCATCATATTCATTCAAAAGCTTTTCAAATCCTTCCAACAAAGAATTGGGCTGCCAACCATGAAGCTTTGTCAAAAGGTAATCCATGCCATTTGATCAAATACTCAACCATAGTATGGTTAGAAGCACTCTTTCTCGCTTGCCTACTATTCTCTTTGGCACATATCCAATCCTTTTTTCTTTATGCATTAGTGGTAACTCATCAAACACTTGTATTTCTAGTCCAACATAAGCCTTCAAATGTGACACATGGAATACATTATGTATCTTGGTAGTTGGTGGAAATAATAGTTAGTATGCAGCCTCTCCAACTTGCCTTAAAACTGTGTATGGACCGTAATAGCAATGAGCCAACTTGGTATTAGTGTTGTCCTTGAGAGATCTATATCTTGATTTAGAAAGTCTCAAGAATACATAATCCCCTTCCTTGAATTCTAATGGCCTTCTATTCATATCTTCATAGTACTGCATCCTTTCATGTGACCTCTTGATATTGCTCTTATATTTTTGAAGCAAAGCTTGCATCTTTTCTGCTTCTTCTTTTGCATTCGGGTTAACACCCTCTTGCTTGATGACCATCATTGGCACATTGATCTTGTACCTATACAATGCTTCAAATGGTGACATGCCAATACTCACATGATAAGTACTATTGTAAGCAAGCTCGACAAGAGCCAACAACCAATCATCCCATGCATGTTGAGTCTCACGGCAACAATGTTTCAAATAAGTCTCCACCCACATGTTCACTCTCTTCATTTGACTATCGGTCTCAAGGTGACAAGCAATAATACTAGAAGTCAACTTGGTTCCCATGGTCTCAAATAGACTTTTCTATGAATTTGATATCTTAATTACTAACAATTTTTTACGGCGTACCATGTAATTTGAACATATACTCCACAAATCTACAACCATAGATATTATGGTACTCCACCTTTGTAGGGATGAAATGTGTCACTCTATCAATATATCCACAACTACATACAAGTTGTCCCATCTTTTTTTTGTGTCAAGAAGTCTCGTGATGAAATCCATAGCAATGTGAGTCTAGTTCCCTTTAATAATAGGCAAGGGCTGAAGTAAACCCATGGGCTTATGTATTAGACCCTTGTTGAGTTGACAAGGCAGCATGACACATATGCATGTATGCACTTCCACATCCCTTTCCAATAAAATCTCTTGCTTATCTTGTTATAGGTCTTGAAAAGACTAAAATACCTCAAAATAGGAGATGAATGCATTTCCTCCATCATATTTGGCTTGCATTCTAACATGGATTTACAAGATAAACACTTTCCTTGTAGTACAGAAGACCATTTTGAAGCTTAAAATGAGGCAATTCTTCATGAGAACCATGATGTAATTTTTACACCGTTTGTGACACTTCCTTGTCCAAGCGATACTCCTTTTAAATATCCATGATCCAATCCTTATGCACTTTGGAGGCGGCTAATAAAGAGCATGCCCACATTCTAGATAGAGCAGTCGGCAAACATTGTCTTTTCCTTTTGTGTATGTGATCTCAAAGTCATTTTTGCAATGTGACCAACCACCACCTTTGCTTCTGGGAGACAAATTTGGTTGAGAAAGAAATTACCACAACACCCTATAATCACTTCTCACATAAGATCGACTCCCATAGAGGTAATGATGCCACTTCTTGATAGCATGTAAGATAGAAACCATCGCTTCATCATGCACATTCATTTTCATTTCCTTCTCATTCAACTTACAGCTCGCATAAGCAATCACACCATTATCTTGGTATAAAACAATCCCAATTCTCTTTCCACATGCACAGTGAATGGTTTAGAGGAGTCCGGCAAACCGAAATAGGGACTGAAGTGAGCATCCTTTTGAGCTCCTCAAAGCTCTTGTTTTCTATTGCATCCCAAAAGAAGCCTTCCTTTTTAAGCTTGTCAGTAAGAGGGGCTGCAATTCCTGCATACCTCTCAATGAACCTTCTACAGAAAAAAGATAAGCCCAAAAACCTCCTTAGTTGAGTCCCATTAGTGGGTGTAGGTCATTTCTTCACACATTCAACCTTATTAGGATCCACCTTGATACCCTCTTTGCTCACAATGTGACCAAGTGAGGGCCAAATAAGTTTAAGTCAAGCGCTTATCCTAGCCTTGCTTAAGCATGTGTCCTTGGGTCTTAAACCAATTTCTTGAAAGAAATAAATTTATTATTTACATTATGTCACTAGAAAATTATTAATGATAATACATCACTTAAAAGAAGTTCTAGAGAAAGATAATATAAATACTCAAGAGCTTACCCTAGCCTTGCTTAAGTATGTGCCCTCGGGTCTTAAACCAGTTTCTTGAAAGAAATAAGTTTATTAGTTATGTTATGTCACTAAAGAATTATGCATTAATAATAATGCATCACTCAATAGAAGATTTAGAGAAAGATCATATAAATACTAAAGTAGTCATGGATTGAAAGCCCTTATTTAAGTCCAAAAATTTCTTCTTTATCAATATATATCCAAGTTTTTCCTAAAACGTTTTAGGCTCTAAATTTTTATTCAAGCACAATCATTCAATTAGCAAGTTATAGAAAATTGCACCGCTTAAAAAAACAAGACGGTGCTACTCACTCTATGCGCAGATTATACCACTTGAAAAAAGAACGACATAAAACTTGACAAGATAATAGAGGTGACAATTGGATTAAGGCATCTAGATCACGTGGTAGGATAAGATTGTGCTACTTAGGGAAATCTGAGAGGTTGATACATGGTGGAAGAAGGTTGTGTCACACGGCAAAAAGATGTTACACCAACATGGTGAAAGAAGGTTATATCACTTGGTAGAAAGATGTTCGTGCAACATCGTGGAAGAAGGTTGTGTCACATGGTAGAAAGATATTGCACGAACATGTAGAAGAAGAATGTACACATTACAGCACATGGTGATATAATTCAATAACAACATTTTAAGATATCCACAAGTGAAATTGAAGAGAGATATACTTCTTGATTACCCATTTTCATAAAACTTCTTAAGAATTGATTAAGTAAAAATCCAACTATTGTAGCTTGTAACTAGCATATGTTTCCATTGAGCAAATTACTAATTTATCATATTATTAAGTTGCTCATAAATTAATTAATAATTGTACTCAACCAAGTTACATTCCTAGAACTACTTTTAGCTTACAATTTTTAAAATTCACTCATCTAATTCTTAAATAATCACCAACCAACTACTAACACTATTGCTAAGCTATTACTTTGATAAAAAAATCACTAAAAACTCAAATAGTGAGTAACTAATCCTGGTATTAAAAGACACATTTATACACTTTCTTTATCTTTTTTCAATAAATTTTATCTTCTTTTAAATTAAACAAGTTAATTTAAATTCACTCCAAATTATAATATTAGCTTTTTAACTACACAATCAAGAATAATTCATAATTTTTAATATTTTTCATTAATTGATTAGTTAAGAATTTATTACTACTTAACCATTAATTAACGCTATTCATCACTAAACAAGTAGCTCTTAATCATTATGATTCTTAATCTTTGAAATTTTGTGAAATGGTAGTTTCAATAGCATGTATTATATTACAAATTACATAATTTGCAACATAAGCTAATTTTGCTTATGTTGTGAATTATGTAATTTGTAGCACAAAAACAACCATCAAAAATACAATTCCTCTAATTTCTTGAGAGCTTTCACAATCATTATGATAAGAGACTAATTGTTCACTAATAAAAGGCTACAATTAATAGATAAGAAGTAATTGATTACTCACTAATTAATATAAAATTTATTTAAAAACTATCAGTTAATACTAGTTATATACATGTAAAGCAAGTGCATATAATTTGAAGAGGATACTTGTTAACTTCTTAATTTTATACCAAAAAACTTTTTATATGAAAATGATAAAGAAAGTGAACAAAGGTCTCTTTTGATTCAAGGATTAATCACTCACTAATTGAGTTTTTTTGTTATTAAATAAGAAAATAGATTTACTATGGTGATATTAATTCATTAGTGATTAAACCAAGAATTAGTAGATAAGTAATCTATTTAATAATGAGTTGACATAAAAGTATATTTTAAGTTTAACTAATTATTTATTTATTAATTCCTACCAAGAGATCAGATAATGATTATTACTAAAATCTAGTGTAAGAAGAAAACTAAGATAATATATTTAATTAGCCATTTAAACAAAACAAGAAAGATAAATTTCATCAAACAAGAAAGATAAATTTCATCAAATCTCTTATGCACTTAATTTCCAGCACTCCATTAGATTACAATGTAGCATGATATCCTTTTACAATATAGAATTGTCTCCTTTTTTGCATAATTCTCCACATTTCACATGTCTACTATCACGAAGTGATGCAATGTCTTTTGCTAGGTGACATAAATTTTGTTATATTATATAGTGCAATCTAATTATAGAGAATTACGCATTAATACAATGCATCACTCAATAGAAGTTCTAGAGAAAGATGATATAAATTACTCAAGTAGTGATGGATGCAAAAGTCTATAAATTTCTTCTTTATAAATATCCATCGAAGTTTTTCTTTAAAAGTTATAGGCTTCATTCAAGCACACTTATTGAATTAGCAAGAAACATGAAATTGCACCCCTTTAAGCAACAAGGTGGTGCTACTCACTTAAAGGAGATTATACCACTTGAAAATGAGATTATACCACTTGAAAAGGAACCAGGTAAAACTTGAAAACGTGATAGAGCTGACATCTGGAACAAGGCATCTACATCACATGGTAGAAGAAGATTGTGCTACTTAGGAAAATGAAAGGAGTTGATACGTAGGAAAGAGGGATGTGTCACAAGGCAAAACCATGTTGCATCAACATATATTCAATAACAAAGATAAATAATCTATTGGTGTTAAAAACAAGAATAATAAGATAAGTAATCTATTTAATAATGACTAAAAATCTAGTGTAACAAAAAATCTACAAGAGAGAAATCTTCAAAGGAAAGAAAAACTGCACTCATTAACGTAAGGCCATGTGTAATCTCATATGAAAGAAGAACACCATTGAAGCTTTCATGAAGCAAGAAGACGAGTAATCTTGATGAGTTAAGTGATTGAGACCTCATTAGGCTCACATTTGTCTTTCATACTTAAGCCCGTTACACACTCCATTATTGATGCCCACCCTCGTGACCTTGGCCCTTGCCCTATGTCCACAGTGCCACACCCAATCATTCATATCCCATGGCCTTTTGAACCATATAAGAATTGGTTTCGTCCTCAAAACCATGAATATTTAGCCCACGAGATGGAATGTAACTCCAATAACCATGTAAGACATATATAACATGTAGTAGCTTCTAGGTACATGGCTCCAAATCTGTCCATGAGAGAATAATATCTTCTAAACATTGTAGGATATGCTCTCCCAAACGATTCTCCATATCCATATGTAAGTCCCATGAAATATTTCTTGCATGATGAGAAATCCCCCACTTATGGGACCTCCAAACTGTTATAACGTGAATTTCCAGAAAGCAAATAGCTTCCATTTGGCATTAATATCACTCATCATATTCATTCAAAAGCTTTTCAAATCCTTCCAACAAAGAATTGGGCTGCCAACCATGAAGCTTTGTCAAAAGGTAATCCATGCCATTTGATCAAATACTCAACCATAGTATGGTTAGAAGCACTCTTTCTCGCTTGCCTACTATTCTCTTTGGCACATATCCAATCCTTTTTTCTTTATGCATTAGTGGTAACTCATCAAACACCTGTATTTCTAGTCCAACATAAGCCTTCAAATGTGACACATGGAATACATCATGTATCTTGGTAGTTGGTGGAAATAATAGTTAGTATGCAGCCTCTCCAACTTGCCTTAAAACTGTGTATGGACCATAATAGCAATGAGCCAACTTGGTATTAGTGTTGTCCTTGAGAGATCTATATCTTGATTTAGAAAGTCTCAAGAATACATAATCCCCTTCCTTGAATTCTAATGGCCTTCTATTCATATCTTCATAGTACTGCATCCTTTCATGTGACCTCTTGATATTGCTCTTATATTTTTGAAGCAAAGCTTGCATCTTTTCTGCTTCTTCTTTTGCATTCGGGTTAACACCCTCTTGCTTGATGACCATCATTGGCACATTGATCTTGTACCTATACAATGCTTCAAATGGTGACATGCCAATACTCACATGATAAGTACTATTGTAAGCAAGCTCGACAAGAGCCAACAACCAATCATCCCATGCATGTTGAGTCTCACGGCAACAATGTTTCAAATAAGTCTCCACCCACATGTTCACTCTCTTCATTTGACTATCGGTCTCAAGGTGACAAGCAATAATACTAGAAGTCAACTTGGTTCCCATGGTCTCAAATAGACTTTTCTATGAATTTGATATCTTAATTACTAACAATTTTTTACGGCGTACCATGTAATTTGAACATATACTCCACAAATCTACAACCATAGATATTATGGTACTCCACCTTTGTAGGGATGAAATGTGTCACTCTATCAATATATCCACAACTACATACAAGTTGTCCCATCTTTTTTTTGTGTCAAGAAGTCTCGTGATGAAATCCATAGCAATGTGAGTCTAGTTCCCTTTAATAATAGGCAAGGGCTGAAGTAAACCCATGGGCTTATGTATTAGACCCTTGTTGAGTTGACAAGGCAGCATGACACATATGCATGTATGCACTTCCACATCCCTTTCCAATAAAATCTCTTGCTTATCTTGTTATAGGTCTTGAAAAGACTAAAATACCTCAAAATAGGAGATGAATGCATTTCCTCCATCATATTTGGCTTGCATTCTAACATGGATTTACAAGATAAACACTTTCCTTGTAGTACAGAAGACCATTTTGAAGCTTAAAATGAGGCAATTCTTCATGAGAACCATGATGTAATTTTTACACCGTTTGTGACACTTCCTTGTCCAAGCGATACTCCTTTTAAATATCCATGATCCAATCCTTATGCACTTTGGAGGCGGCTAATAAAGAGCATGCCCACATTCTAGATAGAGCAGTCGGCAAACATTGTCTTTTCCTTTTGTGTATGTGATCTCAAAGTCATTTTTGCAATGTGACCAACCACCACCTTTGCTTCTGGGAGACAAATTTGGTTGAGAAAGAAATTACCACAACACCCTATAATCACTTCTCACATAAGATCGACTCCCATAGAGGTAATGATGCCACTTCTTGATAGCATGTAAGATAGAAACCATCGCTTCATCATGCACATTCATTTTCATTTCCTTCTCATTCAACTTACAGCTCGCATAAGCAATCACACCATTATCTTGGTATAAAACAATCCCAATTCTCTTTCCACATGCACAGTGAATGGTTTAGAGGAGTCCGGCAAACCGAAATAGGGACTGAAGTGAGCATCCTTTTGAGCTCCTCAAAGCTCTTGTTTTCTATTGCATCCCAAAAGAAGCCTTCCTTTTTAAGCTTGTCAGTAAGAGGGGCTGCAATTCCTGCATACCTCTCAATGAACCTTCTACAGAAAAAAGATAAGCCCAAAAACCTCCTTAGTTGAGTCCCATTAGTGGGTGTAGGTCATTTCTTCACACATTCAACCTTATTAGGATCCACCTTGATACCCTCTTTGCTCACAATGTGACCAAGTGAGGGCCAAATAAGTTTAAGTCAAGCGCTTATCCTAGCCTTGCTTAAGCATGTGTCCTTGGGTCTTAAACCAATTTCTTGAAAGAAATAAATTTATTATTTACATTATGTCACTAGAAAATTATTAATGATAATACATCACTTAAAAGAAGTTCTAGAGAAAGATAATATAAATACTCAAGAGCTTACCCTAGCCTTGCTTAAGTATGTGCCCTCGGGTCTTAAACCAGTTTCTTGAAAGAAATAAGTTTATTAGTTATGTTATGTCACTAAAGAATTATGCATTAATAATAATGCATCACTCAATAGAAGATTTAGAGAAAGATCATGTAAATACTAAAGTAGTCATGGATTGAAAGCCCTTATTTAAGTCCAAAAATTTCTTCTTTATCAATATATATCCAAGTTTTTCCTAAAACGTTTTAGGCTCTAAATTTTTATTCAAGCACAATCATTCAATTAGCAAGTTATAGAAAATTGCACCGCTTAAAAAAACAAGACGGTGCTACTCACTCTATGCGCAGATTATACCACTTGAAAAAAGAACGACATAAAACTTGACAAGATAATAGAGGTGACAATTGGATTAAGGCATCTAGATCACGTGGTAGGATAAGATTGTGCTACTTAGGGAAATCTGAGAGGTTGATACATGGTGGAAGAAGGTTGTGTCACACGGCAAAAAGATGTTACACCAACATGGTGAAAGAAGGTTATATCACTTGGTAGAAAGATGTTCGTGCAACATCGTGGAAGAAGGTTGTGTCACATGGTAGAAAGATATTGCACGAACATGTAGAAGAAGAATGTACACATTACAGCACATGGTGATATAATTCAATAACAACATTTTAAGATATCCACAAGTGAAATTGAAGAGAGATATACTTCTTGATTACCCATTTTCATAAAACTTCTTAAGAATTGATTAAGTAAAAATCCAACTATTGTAGCTTGTAACTAGCATATGTTTCCATTGAGCAAATTACTAATTTATCATATTATTAAGTTGCTCATAAATTAATTAATAATTGTACTCAACCAAGTTACATTCCTAGAACTACTTTTAGCTTACAATTTTTAAAATTCACTCATCTAATTCTTAAATAATCACCAACCAACTACTAACACTATTGCTAAGCTATTACTTTGATAAAAAAATCACTAAAAACTCAAATAGTGAGTAACTAATCCTGGTATTAAAAGACACATTTATACACTTTCTTTATCTTTTTTCAATAAATTTTATCTTCTTTTAAATTAAACAAGTTAATTTAAATTCACTCCAAATTATAATATTAGCTTTTTAACTACACAATCAAGAATAATTCATAATTTTTAATATTTTTCATTAATTGATTAGTTAAGAATTTATTACTACTTAACCATTAATTAAAGCTATTCATCACTAAACAAGTAGCTCTTAATCATTATGATTCTTAATCTTTGAAATTTTGTGAAATGGTAGTTTCAATAGCATGTATTATATTACAAATTACATAATTTGCAACATAAGCTAATTTTGCTTATGTTGTGAATTATGTAATTTGTAGCACAAAAACAACCATCAAAAATACAATTCCTCTAATTTCTTGAGAGCTTTCACAATCATTATGATAAGAGACTAATTGTTCACTAATAAAAGGCTACAATTAATGGATAAGAAGTAATTGATTACTCACTAATTAATATAAAATTTATTTAAAAACTATCAGTTAATACTAGTTATATACATGTAAAGCAAGTGCATATAATTTGAAGAGGATACTTGTTAACTTCTTAATTTTATACCAAAAAACTTTTTATATCAAAATGATAAAGAAAGTGAACAAAGGTCTCTTTTGATTCAAGGATTAATCACTCACTAATTGAGTTTTTTTGTTATTAAATAAGAAAATAGATTTACTATGGTGATATTAATTCATTAGTGATTAAACCAAGAATTAGTAGATAAGTAATCTATTTAATAATGAGTTGACATAAAAGTATATTTTAAGTTTAACTAATTATTTATTTATTAATTCCTACCAAGAGATCAGATAATGATTATTACTAAAATCTAGTGTAAGAAGAAAACTAAGATAATATATTTAATTAGCCATTTAAACAAAACAAGAAAGATAAATTTCATCAAATCTCTTATGCACTTAATTTCCAGCACTCCATTAGATTACAATGTAGCATGATATCCTTTTACAATATAGAATTGTCTCCTTTTTTGCATAATTCTCCACATTTCACATGTCTACTATCACGAAGTGATGCAATGTCTTTTGCTAGGTGACATAAATTTTGTTATATTATATAGTGCAATCTAATTATAGAGAATTACGCATTAATACAATGCATCACTCAATAGAAGTTCTAGAGAAAGATGATATAAATTACTCAAGTAGTGATGGATGCAAAAGTCTATAAATTTCTTCTTTATAAATATCCATCGAAGTTTTTCTTTAAAAGTTATAGGCTTCATTCAAGCACACTTATTGAATTAGCAAGAAACATGAAATTGCACCCCTTTAAGCAACAAGGTGGTGCTACTCACTTAAAGGAGATTATACCACTTGAAAATGAGATTATACCACTTGAAAAGGAACCAGGTAAAACTTGAAAACGTGATAGAGCTGACATCTGGAACAAGGCATCTACATCACATGGTAGAAGAAGATTGTGCTACTTAGGAAAATGAAAGGAGTTGATACGTAGGAAAGAGGGATGTGTCACAAGGCAAAACCATGTTGCATCAACATATATTCAATAACAAAGATAAATAATCTATTGGTGTTAAAAACAAGAATAATAAGATAAGTAATCTATTTAATAATGACTAAAAATCTAGTGTAACAAAAAATCTACAAGAGAGAAATCTTCAAAGGAAAGAAAAACTGCACTCATTAACGTAAGGCCATGTGTAATCTCATATGAAAGAAGAACACCATTGAAGCTTTCATGAAGCAAGAAGACGAGTAATCTTGATGAGTTAAGTGATTGAGACCTCATTAGGCTCACATTTGTCTTTCATACTTAAGCCCGTTACACACTCCATTATTGATGCCCACCCTCGTGACCTTGGCCCTTGCCCTATGTCCACAGTGCCACACCCAATCATTCATATCCCATGGCCTTTTGAACCATATAAGAATTGGTTTCGTCCTCAAAACCATGAATATTTAGCCCACGAGATGGAATGTAACTCCAATAACCATGTAAGACATATATAACATGTAGTAGCTTCTAGGTACATGGCTCCAAATCTGTCCATGAGAGAATAATATCTTCTAAACATTGTAGGATATGCTCTCCCAAATGATTCTCCATATCCATATGTAAGTCCCATGAAATATTTCTTGCATGATGAGAAATCCCCCACTTATGGGACCTCCAAACTGTTATAACGTGAATTTCCAGAAAGCAAATAGCTTCCATTTGGCATTAATATCACTCATCATATTCATTCAAAAGCTTTTCAAATCCTTCCAACAAAGAATTGGGCTGCCAACCATGAAGCTTTGTCAAAAGGTAATCCATGCCATTTGATCAAATACTCAACCATAGTATGGTTAGAAGCACTCTTTCTCGCTTGCCTACTATTCTCTTTGGCACATATCCAATCCTTTTTTCTTTATGCATTAGTGGTAACTCATCAAACACTTGTATTTCTAGTCCAACATAAGCCTTCAAATGTGACACATGGAATACATCATGTATCTTGGTAGTTGGTGGAAATAATAGTTAGTATGCAGCCTCTCCAACTTGCCTTAAAACTGTGTATGGACCATAATAGCAATGAGCCAACTTGGTATTAGTGTTGTCCTTGAGAGATCTATATCTTGATTTAGAAAGTCTCAAGAATACATAATCCCCTTCCTTGAATTCTAATGGCCTTCTATTCATATCTTCATAGTACTGCATCCTTTCATGTGACCTCTTGATATTGCTCTTATATTTTTGAAGCAAAGCTTGCATCTTTTCTGCTTCTTCTTTTGCATTCGGGTTAACACCCTCTTGCTTGATGACCATCATTGGCACATTGATCTTGTACCTATACAATGCTTCAAATGGTGACATGCCAATACTCACATGATAAGTACTATTGTAAGCAAGCTCGACAAGAGCCAACAACCAATCATCCCATGCATGTTGAGTCTCACGGCAACAATGTTTCAAATAAGTCTCCACCCACATGTTCACTCTCTTCATTTGACTATCGGTCTCAAGGTGACAAGCAATAATACTAGAAGTCAACTTGGTTCCCATGGTCTCAAATAGACTTTTCTATGAATTTGATATCTTAATTACTAACAATTTTTTACGGCGTACCATGTAATTTGAACATATACTCCACAAATCTACAACCATAGATATTATGGTACTCCACCTTTGTAGGGATGAAATGTGTCACTCTATCAATATATCCACAACTACATACAAGTTGTCCCATCTTTTTTTTGTGTCAAGAAGTCTCGTGATGAAATCCATAGCAATGTGAGTCTAGTTCCCTTTAATAATAGGCAAGGGCTGAAGTAAACCCATGGGCTTATGTATTAGACCCTTGTTGAGTTGACAAGGCAGCATGACACATATGCATGTATGCACTTCCACATCCCTTTCCAATAAAATCTCTTGCTTATCTTGTTATAGGTCTTGAAAAGACTAAAATACCTCAAAATAGGAGATGAATGCATTTCCTCCATCATATTTGGCTTGCATTCTAACATGGATTTACAAGATAAACACTTTCCTTGTAGTACAGAAGACCATTTTGAAGCTTAAAATGAGGCAATTCTTCATGAGAACCATGATGTAATTTTTACACCGTTTGTGACACTTCCTTGTCCAAGCGATACTCCTTTTAAATATCCATGATCCAATCCTTATGCACTTTGGAGGCGGCTAATAAAGAGCATGCCCACATTCTAGATAGAGCAGTCGGCAAACATTGTCTTTTCCTTTTGTGTATGTGATCTCAAAGTCATTTTTGCAATGTGACCAACCACCACCTTTGCTTCTGGGAGACAAATTTGGTTGAGAAAGAAATTACCACAACACCCTATAATCACTTCTCACATAAGATCGACTCCCATAGAGGTAATGATGCCACTTCTTGATAGCATGTAAGATAGAAACCATCGCTTCATCATGCACATTCATTTTCATTTCCTTCTCATTCAACTTACAGCTCGCATAAGCAATCACACCATTATCTTGGTATAAAACAATCCCAATTCTCTTTCCACATGCACAGTGAATGGTTTAGAGGAGTCCGGCAAACCGAAATAGGGACTGAAGTGAGCATCCTTTTGAGCTCCTCAAAGCTCTTGTTTTCTATTGCATCCCAAAAGAAGCCTTCCTTTTTAAGCTTGTCAGTAAGAGGGGCTGCAATTCCTGCATACCTCTCAATGAACCTTCTACAGAAAAAAGATAAGCCCAAAAACCTCCTTAGTTGAGTCCCATTAGTGGGTGTAGGTCATTTCTTCACACATTCAACCTTATTAGGATCCACCTTGATACCCTCTTTGCTCACAATGTGACCAAGTGAGGGCCAAATAAGTTTAAGTCAAGCGCTTATCCTAGCCTTGCTTAAGCATGTGTCCTTGGGTCTTAAACCAATTTCTTGAAAGAAATAAATTTATTATTTACATTATGTCACTAGAAAATTATTAATGATAATACATCACTTAAAAGAAGTTCTAGAGAAAGATAATATAAATACTCAAGAGCTTACCCTAGCCTTGCTTAAGTATGTGCCCTCGGGTCTTAAACCAGTTTCTTGAAAGAAATAAGTTTATTAGTTATGTTATGTCACTAAAGAATTATGCATTAATAATAATGCATCACTCAATAGAAGATTTAGAGAAAGATCATATAAATACTAAAGTAGTCATGGATTGAAAGCCCTTATTTAAGTCCAAAAATTTCTTCTTTATCAATATATATCCAAGTTTTTCCTAAAACGTTTTAGGCTCTAAATTTTTATTCAAGCACAATCATTCAATTAGCAAGTTATAGAAAATTGCACCGCTTAAAAAAACAAGACGGTGCTACTCACTCTATGCGCAGATTATACCACTTGAAAAAAGAACGACATAAAACTTGACAAGATAATAGAGGTGACAATTGGATTAAGGCATCTAGATCACGTGGTAGGATAAGATTGTGCTACTTAGGGAAATCTGAGAGGTTGATACATGGTGGAAGAAGGTTGTGTCACACGGCAAAAAGATGTTACACCAACATGGTGAAAGAAGGTTATATCACTTGGTAGAAAGATGTTCGTGCAACATCGTGGAAGAAGGTTGTGTCACATGGTAGAAAGATATTGCACGAACATGTAGAAGAAGAATGTACACATTACAGCACATGGTGATATAATTCAATAACAACATTTTAAGATATCCACAAGTGAAATTGAAGAGAGATATACTTCTTGATTACCCATTTTCATAAAACTTCTTAAGAATTGATTAAGTAAAAATCCAACTATTGTAGCTTGTAACTAGCATATGTTTCCATTGAGCAAATTACTAATTTATCATATTATTAAGTTGCTCATAAATTAATTAATAATTGTACTCAACCAAGTTACATTCCTAGAACTACTTTTAGCTTACAATTTTTAAAATTCACTCATCTAATTCTTAAATAATCACCAACCAACTACTAACACTATTGCTAAGCTATTACTTTGATAAAAAAATCACTAAAAACTCAAATAGTGAGTAACTAATCCTGGTATTAAAAGACACATTTATACACTTTCTTTATCTTTTTTCAATAAATTTTATCTTCTTTTAAATTAAACAAGTTAATTTAAATTCACTCCAAATTATAATATTAGCTTTTTAACTACACAATCAAGAATAATTCATAATTTTTAATATTTTTCATTAATTGATTAGTTAAGAATTTATTACTACTTAACCATTAATTAACGCTATTCATCACTAAACAAGTAGCTCTTAATCATTATGATTCTTAATCTTTGAAATTTTGTGAAATGGTAGTTTCAATAGCATGTATTATATTACAAATTACATAATTTGCAACATAAGCTAATTTTGCTTATGTTGTGAATTATGTAATTTGTAGCACAAAAACAACCATCAAAAATACAATTCCTCTAATTTCTTGAGAGCTTTCACAATCATTATGATAAGAGACTAATTGTTCACTAATAAAAGGCTACAATTAATAGATAAGAAGTAATTGATTACTCACTAATTAATATAAAATTTATTTAAAAACTATCAGTTAATACTAGTTATATACATGTAAAGCAAGTGCATATAATTTGAAGAGGATACTTGTTAACTTCTTAATTTTATACCAAAAAACTTTTTATATGAAAATGATAAAGAAAGTGAACAAAGGTCTCTTTTGATTCAAGGATTAATCACTCACTAATTGAGTTTTTTTGTTATTAAATAAGAAAATAGATTTACTATGGTGATATTAATTCATTAGTGATTAAACCAAGAATTAGTAGATAAGTAATCTATTTAATAATGAGTTGACATAAAAGTATATTTTAAGTTTAACTAATTATTTATTTATTAATTCCTACCAAGAGATCAGATAATGATTATTACTAAAATCTAGTGTAAGAAGAAAACTAAGATAATATATTTAATTAGCCATTTAAACAAAACAAGAAAGATAAATTTCATCAAACAAGAAAGATAAATTTCATCAAATCTCTTATGCACTTAATTTCCAGCACTCCATTAGATTACAATGTAGCATGATATCCTTTTACAATATAGAATTGTCTCCTTTTTTGCATAATTCTCCACATTTCACATGTCTACTATCACGAAGTGATGCAATGTCTTTTGCTAGGTGACATAAATTTTGTTATATTATATAGTGCAATCTAATTATAGAGAATTACGCATTAATACAATGCATCACTCAATAGAAGTTCTAGAGAAAGATGATATAAATTACTCAAGTAGTGATGGATGCAAAAGTCTATAAATTTCTTCTTTATAAATATCCATCGAAGTTTTTCTTTAAAAGTTATAGGCTTCATTCAAGCACACTTATTGAATTAGCAAGAAACATGAAATTGCACCCCTTTAAGCAACAAGGTGGTGCTACTCACTTAAAGGAGATTATACCACTTGAAAATGAGATTATACCACTTGAAAAGGAACCAGGTAAAACTTGAAAACGTGATAGAGCTGACATCTGGAACAAGGCATCTACATCACATGGTAGAAGAAGATTGTGCTACTTAGGAAAATGAAAGGAGTTGATACGTAGGAAAGAGGGATGTGTCACAAGGCAAAACCATGTTGCATCAACATATATTCAATAACAAAGATAAATAATCTATTGGTGTTAAAAACAAGAATAATAAGATAAGTAATCTATTTAATAATGACTAAAAATCTAGTGTAACAAAAAATCTACAAGAGAGAAATCTTCAAAGGAAAGAAAAACTGCACTCATTAACGTAAGGCCATGTGTAATCTCATATGAAAGAAAAACACCATTGAAGCTTTCATGAAGCAAGAAGACGAGTAATCTTGATGAGTTAAGTGATTGAGACCTCATTAGGCTCACATTTGTCTTTCATACTTAAGCCCGTTACACACTCCATTATTGATGCCCACCCTCGTGACCTTGGCCCTTGCCCTATGTCCACAGTGCCACACCCAATCATTCATATCCCATGGCCTTTTGAACCATATAAGAATTGGTTTCGTCCTCAAAACCATGAATATTTAGCCCACGAGATGGAATGTAACTCCAATAACCATGTAAGACATATATAACATGTAGTAGCTTCTAGGTACATGGCTCCAAATCTGTCCATGAGAGAATAATATCTTCTAAACATTGTAGGATATGCTCTCCCAAATGATTCTCCATATCCATATGTAAGTCCCATGAAATATTTCTTGCATGATGAGAAATCCCCCACTTATGGGACCTCCAAACTGTTATAACGTGAATTTCCAGAAAGCAAATAGCTTCCATTTGGCATTAATATCACTCATCATATTCATTCAAAAGCTTTTCAAATCCTTCCAACAAAGAATTGGGCTGCCAACCATGAAGCTTTGTCAAAGGTAATCCATGCCATTTGATCAAATACTCAACCATAGTATGGTTAGAAGCACTCTTTCTCGCTTGCCTACTATTCTCTTTGGCACATATCCAATCCTTTTTTCTTTATGCATTAGTGGTAACTCATCAAACACTTGTATTTCTAGTCCAACATAAGCCTTCAAATGTGACACATGGAATACATCATGTATCTTGGTAGTTGGTGGAAATAATAGTTAGTATGCAGCCTCTCCAACTTGTCTTAAAACTGTGTACGGACCATAATAGCAATGAGCCAACTTGGTATTAGTGTTGTCCTTGAGAGATCTATATCTTGATTTAGAAAGTCTCAAGAATACATAATCCCCTTCCTTGAATTCTAATGGCCTTCTATTCATATCTTCATAGTACTGCATCCTTTCATGTGACCTCTTGATATTGCTCTTATATTTTTGAAGCAAAGCTTGCATCTTTTCTGCTTCTTCTTTTGCATTCGGGTTAACACCCTCTTGCTTGATGACCATCATTGGCACATTGATCTTGTACCTATACAATGCTTCAAATGGTGACATGCCAATACTCACATGATAAGTACTATTGTAAGCAAGCTCGACAAGAGCCAACAACCAATCATCCCATGCATGTTGAGTCTCACGGCAACAATGTTTCAAATAAGTCTCCACCCACATGTTCACTCTCTTCATTTGACTATCGGTCTCAAGGTGACAAGCAATAATACTAGAAGTCAACTTGGTTCCCATGGTCTCAAATATACTTTTCTATGAATTTGATATCTTAATTACTAACAATTTTTTACGGCGTACCATGTAATTTGAACATATACTCCACAAATCTACAACCATAGATATTATGGTACTCCACCTTTGTAGGGATGAAATGTGTCACTCTATCAATATATCAAATAGACTTTGCTAACAATTTTTTACGGCATACCATGTAATTTGAACATATACTCCACAAATCTACAACCATAGATATTATGGTACTTGACCTTTGTAGGGATGAAATGTGTCACTCTATCAATATATCCACAACTACATACAAGTTGTCCCATCTTTTTTTTGTGTCAAGAAGTCTCGTGATGAAATCCATAGCAATGTGAGTCTAGTTCCCTTTAATAATAGGCAAGGGCTGAAGTAAGCCCATGGGCTTATGTATTAGACCCTTGTTGAGTTGACAAGGCAGCATGACACATATGCATGTATGCACTTCCACATCCCTTTCCAATAAAATCTCTTGCTTATCTTGTCATAGGTCTTGAAAAGACTAAAATACCTCAAAATAGGAGATGAATGCATTTCCTCCATCATATTTGGCTTGCATTCTAACATGGAATTACAAGATAAACACTTACCTTGTAGTACAAAAGACCATTTTGAAGCTAAAAATGAGGCAATTCTTCATGAGAACCATGATGTAATTTTTACACCATTTGTGACACTTCCTTGTCCGAGCGATACTCCTTTTAAATATCCATGATCCAATCCTTATGCACTTTGGAGGTGGCTAATAAAGAGCATGCCCACATTCTAGATAGAGCAGTCGACAAACATTGTCTTTTCCTTTTGTGTATGTGATCTCAAAGTCATTTTTGCAATGTGACCAACCACCACCTTTGCTTCTATGAGACAAATTTGGTTGAGAAAGAAGTTACCACAACACCCTATAATCACTTCTCACATAAGATCGACTCCCATAGAGGTAATGATGCCACTTCTTGATAGCATGTAAGATAGAAACCATCTCTTCATCATGCACATTCATTTTCATTTCCTTCTCATTCAACTTACAGCTCTCATAAGCAATCACACCATTATCTTGGTATAAAACAATCCCAATTCTCTTTCCACATGCATTGGCCCTCACAGTGAATGGTTTAGAGGAGTCCGGCAAACCAAAATAGGGACTGAAGTGAGCATCCTTTTGAGCTCCTCAAAGCTCTTGTTTTCTATTGCATCCCAAAAGAAGCCTTCCTTTTTAAGCTTGTCAGTAAGAGGGGCTAATGAACTTTCTACAGAAAAAAGATAAGCCCAAAAACCTCCTTAGTTGAGTCCCATTAGTGGGTGTAGGTTATTTCTTCACACATTCAACCTTATTAGGGTCCACCTTGATGCCCTCTTTGCTCACAACTCTACTTCTTGAGCCATAAAAGTACATTTTCTCTCCTTTGCATACGAGTGGTTGGGACTGAAGTAAACCCATGGAATTATGTATTAGACCCTTGTTGAGTTGACAAGGCAGCATGACACATATGCATGTATGCACTTCCACATCCCTTTCCAATAAAATCTCTTGCTTATCTTGTCATAGGTCTTGAAAAGACTAAAATACCTCAAAATAGGAGATGAATGCATTTCCTCCATCATATTTGGCTTGCATTCTAACATGGATTTACAAGATAAACACTTTCCTTGTAGTACAAAAGACCATTTTGAAGCTTAAAATGAGGCAATTCTTTATGAGAACCATGATGTAATTTTTACACCGTTTGTGACACTTCCTTGTCCGAGCGATACTCCTTTTAAATATCCATGATCCAATCCTTATGCACTTTGGAGGTGGCTAATAAAGAGCATGCCCACATTCTAGATAGAGCAGTCGGCAAACATTGTCTTTTCCCTTTGTGTATGTGATCTCAAAGTCATTTTTGCAATGTGACCAACCACCACCTTTGCTTCTAGGAGACAAATTTGGTTGAGAAAGAAATTACCACAACACCCTATAATCACTTCTCACATAAGATCGACTCCCATAGAGGTAATGATGCCACTTCTTGATAGCATGTAAGATAGAAACCATCTCTTCATCATGCACATTCATTTTCATTTCCTTCTCATTCAACTTACAGCTCTCATAAGCAATCACACCATTATCTTGGTATAAAACAATCCCAATTCTCTTTCCACATGCATTGGCCCTCACAGTGAATGGTTTAGAGGAGTCCGACAAACCAAAATAGGGACTGAAGTGAGCATCCTTTTGAGCTCCTCAAAGCTTTTGTTTTCTATTGCATCCCAAAAGAAGCCTTCCTTTTTAAGCTTGTCAGTAAGAGGGGCTAATGAACTTTCTACAGAAAAAAGATAAGCCCAAAAACCTCCTTAGTTGAGTCCCATTAGTGGGTGTAGGTTATTTCTTCACACATTCAACCTTATTAGGGTCCACCTTGATGCCCTCTTTGCTCACAACTCTACTTCTTGAGCCATAAAAGTACATTTTCTCTCCTTTGCATACGAGTGGTTGGGACTGCAGTAAACCCATGGAATTATGTATTAGACCCTTGTTGAGTTGACTAGGTAGCATGACACATATGCATGTATGCACTTCCACATCCCTTTCCAATAAAATCTCTTGCTTATCTTGTCATAGGTCTTGAAAAGACTAAAATACCTCAAAATAGGAGATGAATGCATTTTCTCCATCATATTTGGCTTGAATTCTAACATGGATTTACAAGATAAACATTTTGCTTATAGTATAAGAGACCATTTCGAAGCTTAAAATGAGTCAATTCTTCATGAGAACCATCATGTAATTTTTACACCATGATATAAAATGGCCCCATGGCCCCCCACTTGTTGTATCATATTTTCAGGATTTTTGTGTATAGAGAGCAGAATTACACGCCTCTCTGTCTCTCTCTCCTTCTCCATTGCGGTATTTTTTTGCAGTGCACTTGCTCTTGTGTTCTCAGATTTTGTCATCATCTCCGCTGCATATTCTGACATGGTATCAGAGCTCTAGGCTCTTGATAGATCTTGGGAATTTTGCGAGCAAGAGCGGGACTGTTTTTTTGCTGATTGGTGAATTGTTTTGGACCATTCGGGAAGAGGAGAAGCAAGATGAAGGCAGGCTGATTTGCTGAACAGGCACTTGCAGGTTTAAATTCTTGTTTGTTGCCACCCACCCACCCTTTTCAGTTACAACCCTGCAATGGCAAATTTACTTGAGATGGCTGAAGATCCCGACATTCCCCACGTTCCCAGTGGACCGTCAATTGGAGGGGAATAACTACGGCATCTAGAAGATAATGATGGAATCTATTCTGGAGTCTTATGACCTTGCTGATTTCATTGTTGTTGGGGTTCCACGGACGAAGGCAGAGGAAGGGAAGTTACCAATTCAGAAGGACCATGAGGCACAGGCACAGTTGTGGGATCGTGTCAATGCTAGGGTCTGCTCTTTCATCTTCCTCAACTGCAGACCGCAGGTAATCAATCATATCAAGTATATGACGCTGGCCAGAGGTATATGGCAACATTTGGCTTCTCTCTATAACAGGGTATCGCCCATGAAGAGGATTTACTTGGAAGTACAGATGCACGTTATGAATCCTGCAAAGTCATCGACGATGCGGGAGCACATACACAAGCGACAGGCTCTTCAGTAGGAAGTTCTTCAGGCTGGGAAGGAGATATCATCACAGGATATGGCCATCACATTGCTATCGCATTTGCCCTCTCAGTACTCAACATTTTACTCTTCTTTGATTACCAGTGGCAGGCTCAACACCATCACATGGGAGGAGCTTGTGCCCATGGTCTTGGACCAGGAGGAAAGATTTACGAACCCTCCACACGGCGAAGGTTCGGAGGCCTTAACTGGCCCCACCGGTTGAAAGGCCGTAACAAGGGCAAAGGGAGGGCTTCATCCGAGAAGTCTTCTGAGAAGATGTCCGACTCAGACCGCGAGAAACTGAAGGCAGAGAGGACCTCTAATGATTGTGGCGAGAAAGGCCACTATTGGTGGCAGTGTCCCAAGCGGAGCACCGAAAAGGGTACAAAATCCTCAGCAGCAATCGTGAAGACTCCAGCTTTTGTGCACTTGGAGGTGATGGACACCAATGTTTCATTTTCTTCAGGCTAGGAGAAGCTTGGAGGACTCTGTGCTACGGATACTTGGGAGTGGATTCTAGACAGTGGTGCTTCCAGGAACATGACACCTTCTCGTTCGGATTTACAGGATCTCTGCAAGTATTCTAGTCCCATTCTTACTGGGGATACATATCCCGGTTCACATTGAGGGTAGGTTGGAGATAGTTCCCGATGGCAGAGGGAGAAAGCATTCCTCCCAGGTGTTGTATGTTCCATCCCTTGGCTTTCATCTGTTGTCAGTGCATCAGGTTTGCAAGACTGGCATACGGCTGGAGTTTAATGAGCATTTTGTTGCTCTTCAGGGGACAAGGCAGGTAGTTTGGGAAGGCGGAGTGGAGAATAGAGTTTACAAACTTTCAGCACTCTCTCTCCCAGGTCCTCAATTTTGTGATGAGTGGCAGTCTGGTAATGGCCACTTAAGTTTGGATACGTTGCAGGTCCAGGCTTTCCCGGACCAGATGGTGGATAGCTTGCGAGTTGATGGCGGCAGTTGGCAGGAACTTTCCAGTACAGATGTTGGTAGCTCTTGTGTTAGTCAGTCAGAGGAAACTTTATAGGTAACCTCTGCTCTGGTGTCTTGTAGTATTCGGGACAAAGAAATTCCTGTAGTTGAGGAATCTCTTTTCACGGGGACCTCTTAGAAAGCCAGACATGTGACAGTTGATTACTTGCAGAAGGAGGTGGATGTTGCACATTCTCTAGGCTTTGTGGTTCTGGATTCAGAGGGGGTTGAAGTGGTCTTCCGCAGGTTTCTAGGGCTTGGCATCCCACCGTAATAGGTGTTGATCCTTGTGAGCAATATGATTCCTCCTTGACTCTCAGAAGTAGAATGGTTCATTGATCTGGTTGCTGGATACCAGATTCGACGAGAGTTTTCTGATGAGGTTGTTGAGCTCATGTTTGTAGAGGACTCTTTGGGAGGTAGGATTGCATATCTTGTGGTTTCTACAGCATGCAAAGGATCTTGGACTCTTTTACATAGGAGGGGAATTGATGAATGGAGTCAGAATCCACGCTCTGAGTGACTCTGATTGGGAAGGAGAGCCAGACACGCACACCTTGACATCAGGCTACAATTTTTTCCTTGGCTCAGGAAGCAGTTTTATGGAGCAGTAAGAGGCAGCCATCTATTGCCTTGTCATTTGACAGAGGTAGAGTACCGGGCTGCTTGTGGTGCTGCTTGCAAGGGGGTGAGGTTATAGAGGTTTCTTAGCAGGATTTTGTTTCCACTGGTGCAACCCATGGTCATCTAGAGGCATTTGTTCGTGAAAAGATTGTTGCTGATGACATCTTGCTAGAGTTCTGTTCGACGGAGAACAGTACGGTGGACCTCTTCATGAAGTCTCTATCTCAGGCTTTGCTCCGACGGCACTCCAGCTCCCTAGGGTTGGTTTCACATACACGAGCTGAGAGGAGGTGTTAGCAGTCATCTCCTGTCTATACATATACACCAAGGCCTCTGTTGTGGGTGTGCCCGCCCGGATTAGGTGTTTTCTCATTGTTCCCCACTCTCCATATTTTTCAGGAACAACTAGCCATTACAGGAAAGAGGACATCGTAGTAATACTGTCTTAGAAACCAACAAACTTGGGTGAAATTTTCACTTTATATTTTACATTCCATCTCACTTTTATCTCAACTTCCGTCTTATCTCACCTGCATTACATCTCACTATTATCTCACCTTTCAACTTATCTCCCTATCTCATTGGTCTTCTACCACCACATCCACCAGCACGCACTTGACCTGACACATTTGACATTAGAAAAGAATTTGGAGCTTAAATCTTACAAAATTTGCTCTAGGACCAAGAGAACTTTAACCAAAAGACTTCAAAAAAATAAATCAGCTCTATTACTACCAATAAGAAATAGTGGATCTTCCATAAGTCCTAGTCTTAATAGAACAACTGGGGTAGTCCTCGATAAAAGGACCAAATAAGTTTAAGTCAAGCGCTTATCCTAGCCTTGCTTAAGCATGTGTCCTTGCGTCTTAAACCAATTTCTTGAAAGAAATAAATTTATTATTTACGTTATGTCACTAGAAAATTATTATTAATAATACATCACTTAAAAGAAGTTCTAGAGAAAGATAATATAAATACTCAAGAGCTTACCCTAGCCTTGCTTAAGTATGTGCCCTTGGGTCTTAAACCAATTTCTTGAAAGAAATAAGTTTATTAGTTATGTTATGTCACTAAAGGATTATGTATTAATAACAATGCATCACTCACTAGAAGATTTAGAGAAAGATCATATAAATACTAAAGTAATCATGGATTGAAAGCCCTTATTTAAGTCCAAAAATTTCTTCTTTATCAATATATATCCAAGTTTTTCCTAAAACGTTTTAGGCTCTAAATTTTTATTCAAGCACAATCATTCAATTAGCAAGTTATAGAAAATTGCACCGCTTAAAAAAACAAGACGGTGCTACTCACTCTATGAGCAAATTATACCACTTGAAAACATAAAACTTAACAAGATAATAGAGGTGACAACTGGAATAAGGCATCTAGATCACATGGTAGGAGAAGATTGTGCTACTTAGGGAAATCTGAGGGGTTGATACATGGTGGAAGAAGGTTGTGTCACACGGCAAAAAGATGTTACACCAACATGGTGAAAGAAGGTTATATCACTTGGTAGAAAGATGTTCGTGCAACATCGTGGAAGAAGGTTGTGTCACATGGTAGAAAGATACTGCACCAACATGTAGAAGAAGAATGTACACATTACAGCACATTGTGATATAATTCAATAACAACATTTTAGGATATCCACAAGTGAAATTGAAGAGAGATATACTTCTTGATTACCCATTTTCATAAAACTTCTTAAGAATTGATTAAGTAAAAATCCAACTATTGTAGATTATAACTAGCATATGTTTCCATTGAGCAAATTACTAATTTATCATATTATTAAGTTGCTCATAAATTAATTAATAATTGTACTCAACCAAGTTACATTCCTAGAACTACTTTTAGCTTACAATTTTTAAAATTCACTCATCTAATTCTTAAATAATCACCAACCAATTACTAATAATATTGCTAAGCTATTACTTTGATAAAAAATCACTAAAAACTCAAATAGTGAGTAACTAATCCTGGTATTAAAAGACACATTTATACACTTTCTTTATCTTTTTTCAATAAATTTTATGTTCTTTTAAATTAAACAAGTTAATTTAAATTCACTCCAAATTATAATATTAGCTTTTTAACTACACAATAAAGAATAATTTTTAATTTTTAATAGTTTTTATTAATTGATTAGTTAAGAATTTATTACTACTTAATCATTAATTAAAGTTCTTCATCACTAAACAAGTAGCTCTTAATCATTATGATTCTTAATCTTTGAAATTTTACGAAATGGTAGTTTCAATAGCATGTATTATATTACAAATTACATAATTTGCAACATAAGCTAATCTTGCTTATGTTGTGAATTATGTAATTTGTAGCACAAAAACAACCATCAAAAATACAATTCCTCTAATTTCTTGAGAGCTTTCACAATCATTATGATAAGAGACTAATTGTTCACTAATAAAAGGCTGAAATTAATGGATAAGAAGTTTCTAGTAGTTGAAAAAAAAACAAGTATAAAAAATGTGAATTATATATTTTTTAGTAATTATTATTATGGCATTTTTCTTGAAAATCTGTCAATTAATACTAGTTATATACATGTAAAGCAAGTGCATATAATTTAAAGAGGATACTTGTTAGCTTCTTAATTTTACACCAAAAAACTTTTTATATGAAAATGATAAAGAAAGTGAACAAAGATCTCTTTTGATTCAAGGATTAATCACTTACTAATTGAGTTTTTTTGTTATTAGATAAGAAAATAGTTTTACTATGGTGATATTAATTGATTAGTGATTAAACCAAGAATAAGTAGATAAGTAATCTATTTAATAATGAGTTGACATAAAAGTATATTTTAAGTTTAACTAATTATTTATTTATTAATTCCTACTTATTATCAATTAAGTGATCAGATAATGATTTTTACTAAAATCCAGTGTAAGAAAAAAATTAGATAATATATTTAATTAGCCATTTAGACAAAACAAGAGAGATGAATTTCATCAAATCTCTTATGCACTTAATTTCCAGCACTCCATTAGATTACCATGTAGCATGATATCCTTTTACAATATAGAATTGTCTCCTTTTTGCATAATTCTCCACATTTCACATGTCTACTATCACGAAGTGATGCAATGCCTTTTGCTAGGTGACATAAATTTTGTTATATTATATAGTGCAATCTAATTATAGAGAATTACGCATTAATACAATGCATCACTCAATAGAAGTTCTAGAGAAAGATGATATAAATTACTCAAGTAGTGATGGATGCAGAAGTCTATAAATTTCTTCTTTATAAATATCCATCGAAGTTTTTCTTTAAAAGTTATAGGCTTCATTCAAACACACTTATTGAATTAGCAAGAAACATGAAATGAGGTGATGCTACTCACTAAAAGGAGATTATACCACTTGAAAATGAGATTATACCACTTGAAAAGATACCAGGTAAAACTTGAAAACGTGATAGAGGTGACATCTAGAACAAGGTATCTACATCACATGGTAGAAGAAGATTGTGCTACTTAGGAACATGAAAGGAGTTGATACGTAGTAAAAGAAGGATGTGTCACAAGGCAAAAAGATGTTGCATCAACATATGGAAGGAGAATGCACCACATGGTAAAAACACATTACAACACATGGTGATATAATTGAATACTAAAAAAATAGGATGTCCAAAGGTAAATTTGAAGAGAAAGAACTTCTTGATTACCCATTTTTATAAAACTTCTTAAGAATTTACTAAGTAAAAATAGCTTGTAATTAGCTTTACTTCCCAATAAGCACATAACTAATTTATCACATTATTAAGTTGCTCATAAGTTAACTAATAATTATACTCAGCCAATTTCCATTCCTAAAATCTACTATTAGCTTATAAAGTTAAAAACAATCACCCATCTAATTATTGAGTTAACCACCAACAAATTACCAACACTATAACTAAGCTATTACTTTAATAAAAAAATCACTAAAAACTCAAATTATAAGCAATCAATCCTCATATTTAAAGAGACCTTAATACACTCTTTATATTTTTTCAATATATTTTAAGTTTTACAAATCAAAAAAGTTAATTCAACATTCACTCCAAATTAGAATACTAGCTTTTTAACTAAACAATCAAGATTAACCCACAATTTTACATTATTCTTATCAATTCATTGATCGAAACTTTATTGCTACTTAATGATTAATTAAATTTATTGATCACAAACAAGTTACTTTTGATCAATATGATTCTTAATCTTTGAAGTTTTGTGAAATGGCAGTTTCAATAACATCTATTATATTACTACAAATTGCATAATTTGTAACATAAGCTAATTTTGCTTATGTTGAGAATTTTGTCATTGGTAGCATAAGAATAAGCATCAAAAGTATAATTTCTTTGATTTACTAACAGCTTTCACAATCATTATGATAAGATACTAATTTACTGAGAGCTTTCACAATCATAAAAATAAGCATCAACAATATAATTTCTCTAATTTACTAAGAGCTTTCACAATCATTGTGATAAGATACTAATTACTAAGTAATTAAAAGAAGTAAAATTAGTGGATAAGAAGTAATGATTTCTCTACCAATAAATAAAAAATTCATATTAAAATTAACGGTTAGTCCTAGTAATCTACAAGAGAGAAATCTTCAAAGAAAAGAAAACTGCACTCATTAACATAAGGCCATGTGTAATCTCATATGCACACCATTGAAGCTTTCATGACGCAAGAAGATGAGTAATCTTGATTAGTTAAGTGATTGAGACCTCATTAGGCTCACATTTGTCTTTCATACATGAGTCCCATTACACACTCCATTATTGATGCCCACCCTTGTGACCTTGGCCCTTGCCCTTTATGTCCACAATGCCACACCAAATCATTCATATCCCATGGCCTTTTGAACCATATAAGAATTGGTTTTGTCCTCAAAACCATGAATATTCAGCCCACGAGATGGAATGTAACTCCAATAATCATGTAAAACATATATAACATGTAGTAGCTTCTAGGTACATGGCTCCAAATCTGTCCATGAGCCAATAATATCTTCTAAACATTGTAGGATATGCTCTCCCAAATGATTCTCCATATCCATATGTAAGTCCCATGAAATATTTCTTGCATGATGAGAAATCCTCCACTTATGGGACCTCCAAACTGTTATAACATGAATTTTCAGCAAGCAAATAGCTTCCATTTGGCATTAATATCACTCATCATATTCATTCAAAAGCTTTTCAAATTCTTCCAACATAGAATTGGGCTGCCAACCATGAAGCTTTGTCAAAAGGTAATCCATGCCATTTGATCAAATACTCAACCATAGAATGGTTAGAAGCACTCTTTCTCGCTTGCCTATTGTTCTCTTTGGCACATATCCAATCCTTCCTTCTTTATGCATTAGTGGTAACTCATCAAAAACCTGTACCTCCAGTCGAACATAAGCCTTCAAATGTGACAAATGAAATACATCATGTATCTTGGTAGTTGGTGGAAACAAGTTAAAATTGTGTATGGACCATAATAGCAATGAGCCAACTTGGTATTAGTGTTGTCCTTGAGAGATCTATATCTTGATTTAGAAAGTCTCAAGAATACATAATCCCCTTCCTTGAATTCTAATGGCCATCTATTCATATCTTCTTAGTACTTCATCCTTTCATGTGACCTCTTGATATTGTTCTTATATTGTTGAAGCAAAGCTTGCATCTTTTTTGCTTCTTCTTTTGCATTCGGGTTAACAACCTCTTGCTTGATGACCATCATTGGCACATTGATCTTGTACCTATACAAAGCTTGAAATTGTGACATGCCAATACTCACATGATAAGTACTATTGTAAGCAAACTCGACAAGAGCCAACCAATCATCCCATGCATGTTGAGTCTCATGGCAATTGCAAAATTGGTCAAGAATTAGTACTCCAATTTCTACACTTGATAACTTGACTTGAAGCTTGTAGTGGAGTATGCTTTCAAGCTATATGATCATTTCAATTTAATCCACATGGCTTTTAACTGAATAAAACTCCATCAATTCAACCGTGCATAGTGAAACTATGATAATTTCACTATAGTTTCCCCAAAAATTGACCCAAGAGTCAATATACCACATCAAGTGGTCAATCTGGCAACTACTGCCCATTCAAGAGTGTACTAATGCATCATACATGTGTCCTATACATTGACAAAGTCGTGCATAGCCATTTCCAAACATTTACCAAAGCTTGCCCAACCAAAGTAATGTGTTGCTCAATGTCGATGCCTTGCGGCACTTTCACCACGTCCTTGCCAAGATAACATAATTCTCCATCGATACCCTTTTCCAAGGGACTTGGAGATAGATGGATTCAAGTAAAAACTCTCCCTTCGATCCTCTTCTCCTCTAGCGCAAGGGTACTCCTCCACCACAATGTAAATTCTACAAACGGAAATAAATTGCAATAGAGAGAGTTGAGATGAAGATCCACTTACAATAGTGCATGAACTCATCTTTATGCCCATACTTTTAGCATATACTCATGCTTATTTCATCTCCAAAAGCATAGCTCCATGGCTCCACATAACTCCAAGGCATCAAAAGCCTCAGAAAGTCTATACCCTTACCAAGGCTCCATCTTTGATTGCAAACAATGAAGCAAATCAAAACATAAAACATGTCATTAATTCGTTCTTTGAAGAGAGCTTTCCACCTATCTTTACCAACAATTCAAAGGCGTGCAATGTTGCCGATTGTTTACTTGATGAAATGTTGGTTAACAGACCAGAAACATTGTTATTTCCTCTTGTTAATGTTGATTATCCAAGACAAGAAACGCCAAAATGTTAAGGGGCTATTGTGCTAGAAACACCAAAATGTTAAGGGACTGTTGTGCTAGAAGCACCAAAGTGTTAAGGGATTGTCATGCTAGAATCGCTAATAAGTGTTGAATCTTGCTTGCATGACTAAATCACATCACTTGGGCCCTATGCTTCAAATACTCCTACCAAGCTTTGATACACTAGCGATCTGTGCTTCAAACACTTTTACCAAGCTCTGATACACTAGTAATCAAATGTTCTTTGTCTCACTACCATGTAGATGCATCGCTATAGAAATCAATGCGAGGTCAAAAAGAACACTGAACAAGACCAAGAAGAGAATAGTGTTGTGGCCTACGTTAATGCTTCTTATAGTGATCTCTCATAATTTCCAAGAGGAGAATGTCAAGCAATAAGAGAAATGTCAAGTAAGAAAGGCTGATTAAACTCCTACTAAGCTCTAGAGCAAAGGCACCCAAGATTCTAAGGTTTAGGAGAGAGACATCACGAAGATACTTCCAAAAAAATTGACGTTAACCCTTGCCAAAGACCTCTATGGCGTTGACGGCGGCCGCCGTATTATTTTGACTTCTTTTGGGCCACAAGCGTCGAAATGGCCGAAATTCATAAGAAAACAAAGTATTGTACATGTTACGTGAGTGCTCGTCGGCTTGTCTATTAAAGGCACACCATGGGATCCTAGGTTGAGAGTCATAGCTTTAAAATAGATGTTTACACTAGCTAGAGTGGCCAAATGAGTCCAAGGACCAGACTTTTAACTTTGGCTGCCCAAGAGTGTGAACCCTAGAGGTCACCTACAAAACCTAAAATGTAACTCTCATGTCTCATTCTCTTATATGCAACTAATAGAGTGCTCCTCTTCTCTACTCTCTTGCTCTATTGTGTGTCTTGCTTGCTTGCCTAATTCAAACAAAGCTATTATATACTCATTGTGTATGTGTGAGTGCATGTGAGAGAGCGAGGTTGAGTAAGATGTGTCGAGCTTCCTTTGGAGTGTGGCGGCAGTGTTGAAGTGGAGCTTTGGAGTGTGGTTCTGCGGCAACATCGTCTCCTACGAGAATCCAAGTACAAGCATTTACGAGGTGAGTGACACACCTTGTCCATACAATTATGAGCTAGGTTATGGAAGATTAGATTCTTGGTTGAGCTGTTTTATGCTCCCAGGTGCAATTGGGTAAAGCCCCACGACCTTGGCTAGTTCCTGCACTCTTTCTATGAAGAAAGGCTTCCCATAAATGGCGTCGCTGCCGGGGACTAGCCCCACTCCATAGCCACAATGCATTTTGAATGCTTGTGCATATAATTAATTTCGGTTATATTTTTGTTTTGTGTTTTTTCAAGAATGGTAGAAATGAATTGTTGAAAATCTATCCATTTTGTGGCATTGTTGACATTGTTGTTTAAATGTGCAATTTCTGCAATTTTTACATATTCAATTTCTACATATTTCTCAATTTTTGTATGTTTTTCAATTTTTATATGTTTTGTATTTTTTGTGAGCTACAATTTGTGCATTTAGGTTAATTCTTCTTTCACTTACAAGTTATTTTTAATAGGCAAAAAAGTTAAGGAAAAATCTAGCACAAAAGGTTCTTAAAGAAGCAGAACCTTACCAATTGATTTTGTTGAAACTCTTTATAACATGGTAAAGATGACATATTAAGACACTACCCCAAGAAGGATGAATATTTATACATCATCGAGCAAGCACACCAAGAGATAGCTGGTGGACACTTCGCAGGCGATGCTACGGCAAGAAAAATACTCCAATCGAGATATTAGTGGTCTACGCTCTTCAAAGATTGCACTATGTATATCAAAGGATGTGACAAGTGTCAACGTGCAAAGCCACACAAGAAGGACATGATGCCACTACATCCTATCATAGTCAACCAACCTTTTGAAAAATGGGACTTAGATTTCATTGGTCCTATTAGTCATACTGCACGTGGCACACAAGCACGCTTCATTATTGTTGCCACAGATTATGTAACCAAATGGACTGAATCAAGAGCTTCACAAAAAGCGGATGCCATAGCGACGACTGCTAAGTTCTCTATGAGAACATCATTACCCACTTTGGTTGTTCTTTTGAGTTGGTGAGTAACCAACGAATAAACTTTATAAATGATGTAATTCAACAACTCACACCGTAAGTCCACACCTTACTACCCCAAGCAAATGGTCAAGCTAAGAGCACCAACAAAGTCCTCATTTCCATATTAATAAGAACTGTTGAAGCTCGACGCAATGATTGAAAATTCAAGATCACATCAACTTTATGAGCTTACCGAACCTCTTACAAAGTTGCAATTGATTGCACACAATTTAAGATGGTATATGGGATTGAGGCGGTATGGCCCCGAGAATTCATAATACCTAGCTTAAGGATGGCAGTGTGACTGAGAGACTGGAAGATAACATGTTGGCCCATTAGTTAATCATTCTTGAACAACTAGAGAAAGAAAGACAAATTATTGTGCAAAACATGTTAAGAAAAAAAAAGATCGACGAAAAAAGTGGCTTGATAATAATCTCAAAGATAAGGAAATCAAGGAGGGAAACCTTGTACTTATGTACAGAATCCACAACGAAAAGAAGAAACTAAAATATACCAGTAAAGGACCATTTCGAGTCTACGAAATAACACCTCAAGGTCCTATGGGTGTTGAAACCCTTGACAAGGTCAAAACCATCGCCTTCTTAATGGTAGTAAATTCAAAAAGGATTCTGGTCCTCTTATTGAAGGAAGCCTTACAAATCACACATGATAAGAAGGTAGCCAAGGAGAATGTGGAACTAAAGAAAGCTCAAGCTCGACAAGAGGCTAAAGAAAGACAAATCCAACAACAGCAAAAATGACAAGAAGCTATCCTTAGATCCGCACAAGCCTTTGTTGGAGAGATTGAAGGAGACACAAAGGAACATAGCACCTCTACGAACATCCATTCAATTGCCTAATATTACAGTTCATGGTAAGAGAGACACCACGACGATACGATAACGTGAGTGTACATTACCCTATAATGATAGAACTGCACAATAACGACTTGTAGAGCAAGAAAGGAGGGCATGAAACTTATGAACTTACACCATTATTCTATGAAGTAATATTATTGACTCATTGACCCTTCTGGAGCATGGTGTGTGATTACTTAGATAGCTTAGCTAGCAGTAACTACTTAGCTTGTTTACCTATAAAACGTGAGTGTACATTACCCAATGGGAGGACCCTATCAAGATAAAACTGCACAAGAACGACTTGTATAGCAGGGTAGAAGAGCAAGAACTTATGGACTTACACCATCATTCTAAGAAGTAATATTACCGACTCATTGTTCCTTCTAGAGCATGGTGCATGATTACTTAGATAACTTAGCTAGCTGTAGCTACTTAGCTTACTTTCCTATAGTACCCATGCCATATTACAGTGAGGATGCACTCAAACCATTGCCTAGTATACCAGAGGAGACATATATATATCGCAAACCCAAGTGAGGAGAAAAATCAACCAAGTGATGTCAAATCGGAGCATGTTTACGAGCCATGGTTATCTGATGATGATCTTGCTAGATGAGTTTGATTTATAGGTTATTGAGGTACAGTCTTGCAGACCAAATCCATATTTTACAACTTACAGTGGACGTGTAACCTCAATATGGACCGCATTTTTCCACTTGCCCAAGGTGTATTCTAAACTTATCCTCAACTATTACTGATGTTTTCAATTTTAATCTTTTTATAATTCTCCATTTAGGATTTGTTTGAGTGCTTACTTACATTATTATGTGATTGGTCTATCACTTTTCTAATTATTACTTGAGTAACCATTCAAGATTTCGTTCTAGTTCAATCAATTCTGAGATAGACCTTAAAGTATGCCAAAGAAGTATACAAAGTACTCCACCTTCCTTAGTATACTCTCTTTAGTTAGAATAGAGTCTTCTAGGTGAATTGTGAAAGTGAAACTAGTTTAGACAAAAAAAACAAGAAAATCCAAAAATACAATTTTTTTTAAAAATCCACAAGAAGATGGTCATCGCCATGTGCGATCTAGGTAGAACTTTTACTCCTAATGATGGAGCCTTGGGACCGTAACCTTGATCTCCATGGAATAGGACCTTATGGCTAAAAACATATCAATTAAGGCCCTTAAAAAAAACTATCATTGTAGAGGTACTTTTCGGTTCTAAGATACTCTTGTATGAGGTCTCTGGGCCATTACTTGGGTCTCTACAGGATGGCACCCTACTTTTATATTTTTCTCTTCTTACTAAATAAAAAATAAAAATAAAAGAATAAAATCGAACATATATAATAATTACATAACAATTTCATTTATAAGGCTAGATAATAGCTGGAGTTGGATTCACTAAAGTGACAATGAGTAGAGACTAAGTCATAACCCAAGGCATGCTTTTTACTCCATCTTAGTTTAGATCGAATTTGAACCACCCTTAAAATTATCCTTGTCTCTTAGCAAGAGAAATTTAACCAGTCACAAAAATCTTTCCTCATTACTTAATTGATGTTTGCATTATACTTAAATTCTAATTATTTTTCACAAGAATACCTTACTCATTGTATCATGTTGCCTTGCAAACCTCCGACATTTCCAATGCCAACATGCATCCAACAAATGCCTCAACGAATCTTCATCAACATATTTCGATGATGAAATCTGCATCAGAAAGCGAGTATGTTAACCCTTGCCGTAGACCTCTATGGCGTAGACGACAACCACCCACCATATTATTTTCGCTTCTTTTGGACCACAAGCGTCAAAATGATCGAAATTCACAAGAAATCTATGTATTGTACATTTTACGTGTGTGCTCGCCACTTGTTTATTAAAGGCACACCGTGAAACCCTAGGTTGAGTCATAGCTTTAGAATAGATGTTTACACTAGCTGGAATAGATGTTTACACTAGCTAGAATGGCCAAATGAGCCAAAGAACCAAACTTGTAACTTTGGCCGCCCAAGAGTGTAAACCCTAGAGGACACCTACAAAACCTAAAATGTAACTCTCATGACTCTTCTCTTATGCAACTAATAGAGTGCTCTTCTCTGCTCTCGTGTCTTGCTTGCTTGCCTAATTCAATTAGAGCTATTATATGCTTATTATGTATGTGTGAGTGTATGTGAGAAAGGGAGATTGAGTGAGAGGAGAATCAAGTTTCCTTTAGAGTACGACGGCAACGTTGAAGTGAAGCTATAAGAGTGTGGCAACGCAGCAACATCGTCTCTTACGAGAATCCCAGCACAAGCATTTACGAGATGGAAATTGAGTGAGAGGAGAATCGAGTTTCCTTTGGAGTACGACAGCGACGTTGAAGTGGAGCTATAAGAGTGTGGCAACGCAGCAACATCGTCTCCTACGAGAATCCCAGCACAAGCGTTTACGAGATAGAGACGAGAATCCCAGCACAAGCATTTACGAGATAGATGACACCTTGTCCATGCAACTATGAGCGTAAAATTGTTATGTTATATAATGCAATCTAATTATAGAGAATTATGCATTAATAACAATACACTACTCAATAGAAGTTCTAGAGAAAGATGAGATAAATTACTCAAGTAGTGATGGAGGTATAGTCCTCATTTAAGTCTACAAATTTCTTCTTTATGAATATCCATCCAAGTTCTTCTTCAAAAATTGTAGGCTCCAAATTTTATTCAACCACTCTCATTCAATTAGCATGACACATGAAAAAAACAAGGTGATGCTACTCAATAGGAGGCTATACTACTTGAAAAAAGAACGAGGTATAACTTGACAAGATGATTCTTATGAAAATCAAAGGGGTTAGTATGTGACGGAACAAGGTTGTGTTACATGGCAAAAAGATATTGCACCAACATGTGAAAGGAGAATGCACCACATGGTAAAAACACATTACAATACATGGTAATATAACTGAATAGTAAAATTTAGGATACCCAAAGGTGAACTTATGGAGATATATACTTCTTGATTACCATTTCCATAAAACTATATTAATTAAAAATCCAATGATTAAAGCTTGTAACTAGCACTAGGCTTCATTAAACACATTACTAATTTACCACATTATACTCAACCAATTTACATTTCTAAATCTACTTTTAGCTTACAAATTTAAAAGAAGATTCACCCATCTCATTCTTGAGATAACCACCACCCAATTACCAACAATATTGCTTGGCTATTACTTAAATCAAAAATTACTAAAAACTCAAATAGTGTCCTTGTGTTAAAAGAGACCTTAAACACTTTCATTTTTTTCAATAACCTTTATCTTTCATAAAATTAAAAAAGTTAGTTCAAATTCACTTAGCTTAGATGATATAAATAACTCTAGTAGTAATCGATGCAAAGCCCTTATTTAAGTATAATAATTGAAAGAGCATTTAAAGCCTTCGAATTTCTCGATCAAACTTTAAATGCAAATGTTAAAAGAACAAAGAAAAATCAAAGGTTTTGATGAGACTATTGCACCGACCATGACTTAGATGGGCCATGTTTTTCTTCAAACTATGCACATACGTAGTTGTTATTGACTAAAGAGAAGAAATACTTTTTTAATCTATTTCCTTTGATTAAGAACTAAAAATATTTTTTGTAAAAAAGAGAAAGGAAAGAATTTTTGCAAGGCTATCCAATTGCGAAGTGCCTAGGAAGTGGATATACCCATAAGATTTGACATGACAATAAAGGAACGTGTTCCGGCATGCACCAACACAACGTGGATAGTAGCCTTCTTCCATGTGAAAGAAACCACAGTGTGTGCGTGCGTGTGAGAGAGAGAGAGACTATCCTATCCCATGCATAAAGAAGTGATAAAGCCTCATCATGAACCTATATATGAAGAGACTCAATGTGAAGAAAAGTGTCGTAGTTTCATGTGTTTAAATGTAAGATGGAGAAGATATCCTAGGAGTAAATTAAGGAGACAACAACATAAGAGAAGAGAATCTAACATCTTCAAAGGATGATCAAAAGAAAAGGCAAGAGGCCAAATGGCTAAGTCAGAAAGGGAATAAAGAGGTACTACAAGCTTGTCAAGAAACAGAAAACCTCATCAAGTCCATTTGCAAGAAGAAGCCCAAGTAGAAAAGGAAAAAGGAAAGCGTGAAACCTCGAAATTAACTACGGCAATGAAGGAGGACAACGCACTAAAAGAAAGGGGCATCTAGATTAGCCTAGATTAAGGAGATTAGTCTAGGTTTAGAGAGAAAAGAGAGTAACGCCTTGTATTTAATGGATTATCAAAAGTTAGCCCCAAATATGGCCTATTTGGTATATATACATGACCACCCCTTTCACGCCATCATAAGTGTTGTCCATGGGCATGATCCATTGGCCTTGGGTCCATTATTCATATGAGACCAGTTACTTTATTATAAACCATCCCCACCCAAAAGGTTTCGTCCTCGAAAACAGTGAGATATACAACCACAATCCACATGGATGGAGTATGTGATCATGGACTCATGTTGAACTTAAAGCTCATACTCACACCATGTATGGGAAGCCAAAAAGTGCATACATGTGGCTGCAGATATGGTGTAGACTGCTCAATAAGCCCTCAAAACAAGCCATGTCATCTACTCCATAATGGCATGAGAAGCTTGTGTAGCTTCCAAACATTATGCATCCAATTCTTAAGGGTATAGGGCTGTCCACAATGAATTTACAAGAATTTCCAGCAAGTTAATTCACTGTTCTTGACCCTCGTTGGACTTCGAAAATGCATGCAACAACCCTTCAAACCCTTCCAATGTAGAGGCGGGTTGCCAAGAAGCTTCTTCCTTAGGTAGCCCTCGCCATTTGACCAAGTACTCCACTAGTGTACGGCTGCAAAGAACTCTTTCTCTTGTACCCAAAATTGCTTCCAGCACATAACCATACCCTCATCATTCATAGGAAGCTCACTTGTGAGTACCAAACTTACATTTTTGCATACCAATTTGCAATTCATCTTTGCCACTATCAACCAAAACATGTGCCACCCATTCCATTTATGTAATATGCATGCCTTCACCTTGATGTACTTGCATTCTTTGCAACCGGCATATGCATCACTTGGGATATTGAATAAGGTAGCCATATTATCCTTGTCATGATAAACACACACAGAAAATTCTTTGATCCACCCGAATCAAAAGAAAATTCTCTTCCATTCTTTACGCCTTCCACTTCACTCCTCTTGGATCCAACCGGGTCAACAGGAAATTCACCATACTTTTCTACATCTTCAACTTCATTCTTGGCATCTTCAACACACTCCTCATATTCATCCACATCATCCTTAATGTCTTCATGTCATCTTCTTGGTCTTACACATCTTCCAATAATCCTTGTTCCATTTATCACCACTTCAAAACACTCCTCATATTCATCCACATCCTCCTTAATGTCTTCATGGTCGCAAGGTTCGGTGAGAATCATACTTAGGATCATCTTCTTGGTCTTATAAACCTTCCAACGATCCTTGTTCCATTTATCACCACACTTGAAGCACAAACCTTTCTCCTTCAAATCATCAATACGATCTTCACCAATAACCTTGCTCTTGTTGGATGCTTTCGAATCAACTTGCTTCCTTGGAGGTTGAGAAAAAGAGTTACCAAATCTAAAACTTCCTCTTCCATAGACAGTTGGGAATCTAGAAGAACCCATGTGATAAAGCAACTCCACTTGAAGATTTGCCCAAAGTTTAAGTGCCAATATCCGCTCTAAATCCATGTCTTCCTCCACTAGCATGTGTATACTTTGTCTCATAGATCTCTGCAAAAAGCATGGCCTCCTTGATGGTTTCGGGTCTTTGAGCATCCACATCAACCTTAATGTTACTTTGTAGCCCTTTGATCAATTTGTACTTCTCACTCAAGCCTTCCACATGAAGTGAGAACTTCATGAACTTGTGCACATAATCCTTGACATTGCCCGTTTGAGTGAGATCATCCCATTTCTCCACCATCCTTGATCTATTAAGGGCTAAAACAAAGGTTCTCCTCATCTCATTCTTGAAATCTCCCCAAGTAGTGATCAAATAGCCATGCGCATTCAAGTGCCGCCACCATGCATGGGCATAACCTTCTAGATGCAAAGTAGCAAACAACACCTTGGCCCTATCACTACAAGGACTAAGTTCAAAGTAAAGCTCCATCTTATCAATCCATTCTTTGAACTCCTCATTGGTTAAGCCTTCACCCTTGAACTTAGTAAATGTTAACTTGTCCCTTTAGTCCCTTAAACTCAACTTCATCACCACCTTGTTGATGAACATGCGATCTATGCTCAAATGGTCTAACATGATTGCCCCCAAACTCATTGAAGTGATAAAGTCTACCATGATTAAGTTCCATCCCATTAAAATGATGACCCATCTCATCAAAGTCATGACCACTCATGTGTGAAGAATTCCAATTTCCATTCCCCCTTAATTCATCCAAAACTAAACCTTTGATTTTGTCCTAATTTCTCCCTTGCATTGATGAGACCTCATTCAGAGGACCATGCATAGGCATACCTGACATACTTGTTCCACCTTGATACATCGATGACAGAGGCAAGTTCTCTTTTCCAAGAATAGATCCGTGATTCATCAACATGGTGTATAATAGCTTCAGAAATATGCGATGCATTTGCATGTGACGGTCCCGCAAAAGATCCATACGCTTGTGGCCCCATTGGTGGAAAAGAGTTTGGTGCATATGGATGCAACATAGGTCCATCGTAAGCTTCTTTGCCTTTATCAGCATCTTGCCTCAAGCTTGTGATCCCATCATACAACTCCTTGCTCATAGAGTCAAACTTGTCCACCATGAACTGAAATCTTTGATCCATCCTTTCAATCATAGTTTACATGAAATACATCATGTTGTTCATGTTCATGTCCCCACATCGATTCAAGGTCACCATTTCTATCTTCTCGATCAAGAAAATCAAGAAATCCAAGAATTTCTTAGTGACCTCTAGATTAGCTTTGGATTAGCCTCGATTAGCCTTGTATTAGTCTAGATTAAGGAGATTAGTCTAGGTTTAGAGAGTAAAGAGAGTAATGACTTGTACTTCATGGATTATCAAAAGTTAGTTCCAAATATAGCATATTTGGTATATATACATGACCACCCCTTTCACACTATCACAAGTGTTATCCATGGGCATGGTCCATTGGCCTTAGACCTATTATTCATATGAGACCATTCACTTAAATGTAGCACGCAGAAGCTCTGAGAGTCTTCTTTCAGCCCTAAACACCACTTAGACAGAAGGGAGAGGAGAGCGAGAGAGAGCTGGAAATTCAATATATTCATATGGTACAAAAAGGTACCCCTAAATCTGCAGGCATGGGCTGCCTTCATGAAAAGGTGGAAACACCCAAAATAGTCCTAATGCTAGACCCACTCCATAAGGGAGTGAATGATCTTAACTATGAGCACACATGCCTATTTATAGGCTCTTGGACACTTGCAGTGCCAAGAAGACTGCTAGTCAGCCAACCGACTGGTCTATATTTCATAAAGCGTTGATGCGCCTGCAACCAACAGTCCTCTGGTACAGCCGACAGTCCCTTCATACAACCGACAGCATCCTTCCATGTCCTTCTCCTAGTCCAACACTGCCACATCTGCACTTTATGCTACAAATCTTGGTTCTAGTCCTCTTTTTCTGGCTGCCCTTCTGGACTAGCTTCAAGACATGTCCATGGGCAAAACTTGCACATGACATCCCCCTCTGCTAAACTTGATGACGGGATTCCAACCTGTTCTTGGATGACTGTCATCATCAAATTCCCTGAGTCCCTCTGTCATCCATCCATCTCTGGCAACCCTTTTCATTGAAAACCCGGCCCGGTCTCCAAAACCACTCTAACTTTGAATAAGATCTATGCATCTGTTCCATCCAATTCCCAATCCGTTCCTGCCTTGTCTCTGAACACCGTCTTGGTCTTCATTCCTGAGAAATGAGTCTGGCACTCACTCCACCCCTTGGAGGATCATCCTCCCTTGGGACCGTTGCCTGAAAACCTATCTGGCTCACAGGACTGCCATCCCCTCTGGATTTGTGGAACACCACCAACAAACCTCCTGGGAGCACTTCCCGATCTTGTGTTCCTTGCCTTGGGCTTCGTACTGCGCACTTTCCTATACCTTGGACTTGTACACCTTCATATGGAACTGAATCAGGATTTAGCCTTGCTGAGCCTGATGCTCTAATACCAATGTAGCACGCGGAAGCTCTGAGAGTCTTCTTTCAGCCCTATACACCACTTAGAACATGCTGATGCAAAACGCAGACAGAAGGGAGAGAAGAGAGAGAGAGATAGCTGGAAATTCAGTATATTCATATTGTACAAAAAGGTACCCCTAAATCTGCAAGCATGGGCTGCCTTCATGAAAAGGTGGAAACACCCAAAATAGTCCTAATGCTGGACCCACTCCGTAAGGGAGTGAATGATCTTAACTATGAGCACACATGCCTATTTATATGCTCTTGGACACTTGGAGTGCTGGCCGACTGCTGGTCAGCCAACCGACTGGTCTATATTTCATAAAGCGTTGATGCGCTTGTAGCCGACAATCCTCTGGTACTGCCAATAGTCCCTTCATGTAGTCGACAGCATCCTTCCATGTCCTTCTCCTAGTCCAACACTGCCACATCTGCACTTTATGCTCCAAATCCTGTTTCTAGTCCTCTTTTTCTGGCTGCCCCTTCTGGACTAGCTTCAGGACATGTCCATGGACAAAACTTGCACATGACACTTTGTTACACACATAAGCACAAAAAATGGGTTGGCAAAATGTTATCAGGTGATTTTGTAGCCACTAGTGAAGAAGAGTGGGAGAAGGCTTTTTGTAGAGTTGATCTGATAAGAATATGGTAAGAGTCACTTTGCTTGCGATCTTGCTAAGGAAGCCACAAACATCACCAGACACCAACAACACAAGGAGAAGCAAGTGGAGACAAAACTGCAAAACTGCCCTTAAAGACTAGTTGGAACTTTCCAATAAGTTACTCACCCAACTAAAAGGGATGCCTAACCATTACTAGAAGCTGCAGTGCAATGAGTGCATACTCATTCACCATTAAAAATAGGAGTAATAATATTACGTGTGGTTTATTCTAGCTTGGAAAAGATAACCTCATTCAGCAATTACAGGATGTTTGAAAACAGGAGTAATATTACGGGTGGTTTATTCTAGCTTGGAAAAGATAACCAACCTCCACCAAGAGGCTAATCTATAAACAAATATGCTAAAGGCTTCCATATCTCACTATTGCAAACACCAATGGCTAGGATGGAACATTAAGAGCTGAAGGACTAAGACAACAGCAAGTTGAATCCTCAAGAGCTTGAGGGTCAGCAAGACCCATAAACCCTCAACAAAGACACACACAAATCGACCTTCTCAATTACTGAACCTCTAGCTCAAAACAAATTCATGAAGTTTATAATCGGGTAAGTTCGATGCTCTAATCTAACACTCTCAATGACCTAGTGGTTAAAAAACGAAAAGCGCGATGATCTACACGAGTATGATGAGCACGTAGGAGGTTTATGCACGATACGTATGCTCAACAGATCAACGTATTAGGTGTTAAGTACCTCAACACTAATCAACGAATTAGAGACCTAATCCATCAAGGTTAGGGGGGGCTAGGGTTCTAGATTCATAAAGTAAGTATAATGGCTGTTTACAGCAGGTTAGCTAGTTATGGGATATTTATTACTATATAAGTGAGGGCCATGGTTATTATGAGACACACTTGTGTGTACTCAAGGTCTAGCTTGGCCCACGCAAATAGACATGCTCATGCAAATTTGCAATGCACGTAGGTTGGTGTCAAAGGCCTTCAGGCAAGCTTCAGTGGTATGGGACGCCAGAGTTAGAAATGGAGCTATAGAATTGTGCATAAGCCCTAGCCTCGGCTCGAGGGAGATCGGTTGATGTCGGTCATCGTTGGGAGGTGAGCTAGCCTGCTACCCATACGATTTGGTTGGTACTAACCGTGTTTTCAGCTATGTTTAGGGCAGATTCGGGAAGGACTACATTATGCTAGCCTATAACAACTGTTTATCTCAGTTAGGAAAAACACTTCTCCAAAGTTTAAATTTCAACACACTTAAATAATGTTCTTAATTTCAAATTGCCTGTCTGTCCTCTAGTTATGTCTCTGTATGTGTACTCTTTTAGCTGTAACTTTTAAGCAATTTTTATGTGAAAGATGAGTAAAATTCACATTTTACAAGTATACAAGGATGAATGTGCAAGCCATACAAACACATGAAAGATTGGATAGGCACCTGCATGTCTGTATGGAAATGTACATGTACAAAGGTGGTACGACTGCTGAGCAGTAAGACAGATGGCTTGACAAGCTGAGGAAAGACAATACTGTGAGGGCAGCTTACAGAATGTATGCTGGGCAGTATCTGGGATTGTGTTGGCAATGTGGATAGGCTGGGCAGTTTCAACAGGCTACTGGGTAGCCTGAACCAAGCCGGGCAAATCTGGGCAGGTGAAACAGAGATATGGGTAGAGCAGGCAAGTAACATGCCAGATAGGTGGACGGACCGCATCAGTGATGGAGAGTTTCAAATTCCGGCTATTTGCTGGAGGATTGTTTACAATGGTGCACTGACTAAGAGGAGGAACTCCAAGTAGCCGAATTGGCTCACCCCTTAGTCCTGACACATTGGTCATCACCTTGGCCTTTAAATCCCGCATCAAAAAAGCACTTTGCAGTCCACTGCCCTTGTCCTGGGGAGAGATCAGACTACTACCAAGGAGGACGGGGGCCGAGTTTTGAGCTGACCAGATCAGTCCGTCAAGGGTGTCCCCTCGCCCCTTTTCTTTTTCTCTTCTTTGCGGAGCCTATGAGCATGTATTTGACAGCAGAGGAGGTTGGTTTGAGAGGACTCAGCTCCCAGTCCGGGGGGAGGACCTGCTCGATGCTGAGTTTGCAGACGACACGGGCTTATTTCTGCATGGCCAAGAGGCCAATCTTCTTCGGGCAGAGCTGTCGCTCCAGGTTTTTAGTGCAGCTTCGGGATTATTGATCAATTGGCGCAAGACAGTGGCCTTTTGGATCAGTAGTGCTCCCACTCCGGCATGGAGCCCGGACCCCGGTTTTAGATGGATTCCTCCTAGCACAGCAGTGCGGTATTTGGGATGCCAGATTGGACTAGATTTGTCACCTAAGCAGCAGATTGCCCCACTTCTTCTGAGCATTCGGAAGAAGCTTTTGTATTGGAGTACAGCTCGACTATCCTTGGCTGGGAGGGTGGTGGTGGCAAATCAGGTGCTGTTAGCGACCATGTGGTACATTACGTCTTGCTGGATCTTCTCGAGCTCTTGCATCAGCCAGGTACAGAGGCTGATCAGGAACTTTCTTTGGTCTGGGCAGGACGGTCAGCCAGCCCCGGCAAAGGTTGCATGGGCAGTTATTACACTTCCGCTGGCTCAGGGAGGCTTGGGCATTATAGATCCAGTCGATCAGAGTAGAGCCTTATTGGGGAAGCTTATTGTTCGGGGGCTGCTTCCAAGCGCTGAGCCTTGGAAAGAGCAGCTCTTGCAGCGGCTGTAGGCTCGGGCTCCCCCAGCAGGGGGCACTTGGGCACCAGAGATTCGCTGGATCTTCATAGAGATGAGGAGGACAGGCCTCAGTAGAGGATGGGAGGACAGATTTGCTTTGAGCATCCTCAGAGCTTGGGAGCTGCTGAGACCGGGGCTCTCTCAGCGACCTCCTTCTTGTGTTGAGGAGCGGGCCAGACAGCCGCTCATCTGGAGCCCAGCGGATCGCACAGAGCAGGGTCATATGCTGGGTTCTCGGCCTCGTCTAGCCTGGGGACCTTTAGCGGCAGGCCCAGCACGTAGTTTTGGAGATTGGCAGGCCTTCTGCAGTCTCCCAGAGGAGATCCAAGTGGAGAGGCTGAGTCACTTCAGAGGGGGGTTGATTATGAGGGATGATATTCAGGAGGCACTCACAGAGGAGTGGTTGAAACCGGCCTCTGATAGAAACCAGAGTGCGGTAGACTAGCAGTCACCCGTCCACTTGTAGTCTAGATATGAAAACAAAACAGATTGGAGCTAGAGTGTCCAAATCTGAAAACAAGGCGACACCTGTTGGCCCCAAAGCTTGGCGCCCCTTGCGGTATTTCTTTATTCAATTCCAAAAAATATGAATGGCTGAGTACAACAAAAATCAGCCAAGAGATTACACCTGTATGTCCAATCTGACGGCCCACAATACCTCTTAGCACAGAGGATCTATGCACACAGATCTGTGTTTCACAATAACACACTGTGTCTCCCTCTGATCAGCCAAGACCACTAAGCAGGGCAGCCATGAGCATACAGCTGGCATAACTCAAGTGCATGATACAACATCTCAGCTCATACATACATGTGCTGTCCAAACTCTGTCTCAACCCTTGTCAATCTGTCATACCCCTCCTCTCACAAGGGGCCAGATAACTCATATCTGCAACAGACATCAAGCAGTAGAAAGAGAGATAGATGAACAGAAGCGGAGCTTACCAAATTCAACTCGTGAATCAACACTGGAGGAAGCAACGGTACCAATCTGTACTTGCAGGCACTTGTTTCCACAACCCTGCTTCACACGCATGCACGTACTTGTCTGTACCCTCCTCCTTGTGTTCACTTCTATGCTGTCTTTGAATGTACAGATCTGAAAAACAGCCCCGTACCCGTCTGTACTGCCTCGGGATACGTGCCAGGAGTTGTACTTGCAAGCGCCGCCTGCTGTCTGCACCTGTGCTCGCCTGAATTCTGCGCAGCCAGATCTGTCCAGCACTTGTCCAACGCCGCCTGCAGCAGTACAGTGCTGTACTTGGACTGTCCTTACACTGTACGGCAATCGTACAGTGTTGTACTTGCTGTGTACTTGTCTGCACAGCCTGTACAGAGCCTGTGCGCAGCCTTTCCAGCAGGAAGATAGACCCGCAGCAGTTCCTGAGAGAGAGAGAGAGAGAGAGAGAGTACTTGCAGCAGATCTGGCCGTACAGTGCTGTACGGCTGATTTGCACTCAGAAAAACAGCAGCAGCAGCACACCAAAATCTGCAGTCGACTTGCTCCCCTTCAGCTTTTCCACGCATGTACACAAGCGCATCAACAAGCCTCCACGACTCCTTTTCCCAAAAGCTAGAGAGAGGGGGAGGAGAGAGAAGCACTCACTCCAAAAGTGGAGTGGCCTCCTCCCCATAAAAATCCTAGGGCCCCCAAACTTTAAAAGTTCCCTAGGGCCACTAAGGCCTAGGGGCAACTTTAATAAACATTAAAAGTTTAATGTTCTAGTTCCCCCCTTCACACCTAGGGATGTCCACACATCTTTAACTCTGTCCGGGCACCCCCCATGTGAATCATTCAATATTCTGACTCTGCAACCACCATGCCCACACTTGTGCTGTTCCATTTTCACAGGGCCATGACCTACATGATACCCCCCTCTTGAAAAATGGCAAGCGTCCTCGATTGCATTCTGGTGATGCATCAAAATATCCAAAGTGAAATATATAATATGGCAAGATCAGCGTCCCAATCTCTCTAAGCCATACACATGTATCAACATTCACTGCAAACCAATGGCATAGTAATAGTCCAAGTTGTATACCACTGTGAACCATACATATCCACAAAAATCTCATGTGACTAGTACACATATATCACAAAAGTCCCATAAACAAATGTACTGTCAGCCTCAGTACCTTCGGGTGAGATAAAAACTGCACCAAGCGACCTCTAGATGTCATCTGAGCCTGTCTGTATCAAGGGAGTGGAGGTGCTACCCCCCTCTTGAGCATCAGGTAATGCTCCAGACCCATGCTCTGCTGAACCTGAATGAGCCACAATAAGAGTCGGCTCTAACTCAAAGGCATCGAGATAAAGCTGCAAAACCTGAGGTGAATCTGTTAAGTCACCTTCCTCCATCCACTTCGCATCCATCGGTGAATAGTTCTTGAACTTCACAAGATAGCGACGGGAAACTTTACATCGTATCTTCCTTTCTTTATGTGCCAGTATCTGCTCTGGAATCAGAACCTCATCAAGTTCCTCAACTTCTGGCTGAGCCTCATCTGATGCATCCTCAGGCACATCCCCACGGAAAGGTCTAAGGAGACTCACGTGAAAAGCATTGTGAATCCTCCAGTGATCTGGTAACTTCAAACGATAGGTTACCTCACCAATCTTTTTCAAAACCTGAAAAGGTCCATAATATCGCATGCTCAACTTAGGGAATAAGCGCTCTTTACCCTTCATCTTCTTGAGTCTAGCCTTTTCAAAGCGCAAAAGAACCCAATCACCCAATGCAAACTGTAAATCACGTCTGTGACGGTCTGCGGCTTTCTTTTGCTTCTGCTGAGTTTTCTGGAGGGCCAACTTAACTCTCCGATAAGCTTCATCCAAGCTTTCCACATACTGATCAGCCTCAAAGATCTTATCCTTTGTATGCAAAATGGGTGGTACCTTCTTCCCTCCTTCCACAATCTCAAAAGGCGCCTTGCCTATCGAGCTATGTACAGTGTTGTTATATGCAAACTCCACCAAAGGAAGATATTTTTCCCATTGTTGCTTGTGCTCTGACACATAACACTTGAGAAGATCCAATACTCTAGAGTTAGCCTCTTCTGACTGACCATCTGTCTGTGGATGAAATGACGATGAAAACTTGAGAGTTGTACCCATGTTGTCAAACAACCCTCTCCAGAACAAACTCGTCATCCGTGGATCACGGTCACTAATGATAGACGTAGGCAAGCCATGATACTTGAAGATGTTCGCCATGAACAACTTCACCATATGATCCACTTTGATCGTCTTCCGCACGGGAATGAAATGAGCCTGCTTACTGAACCTGCATATGATAGTCCAGATGCCATCATTTCCCGTTTGTGTCCGTGGAAGATCAAATACAAAATCCATGGCAATGCTCTCCCAAGGTCTATCTGAAATAGGTAAAGGTTGTAATAACCCTGGTGTCTTCTGACGGTCAAACTTTACCTTCTGACATACGATGCTTTGCCTCACAAAGGCATCAACATCTCTTCTTGTTGGGCTGCACTAACACGGTACGGCGGTCTATTCGGTGGAGTACTACCAGGAATCAAATCAATGGCATGATCTTCTGGCCTCTCAGGAGGAAGTTCTCCTGGCAATGACTCGGAAAAACAGTCTTGAAACCAACATAAGAAATCAGTCCTGTCGTTATCTAACATAGACAAATTTAGACTCATCATCCTGTGCATCCTTTACATAAATCAAGTACGCGGAAAGATGCTTTTTCATTACTGATGAAATCGCCGAAGCGGATACAATAGGAACAGATTCCCCTTTGAGTTTTACATCCAATACATACTCTTTCCCTCTATGAGTCAGAGTGATTTTCCTATTGTAAGTATCCACCACCGCATGTACCCTGTGGCACCATGGCATCCCCAACAAAACATCACAGCCATCCAAAGGCATGATGAAGAACTCTTCGCTGTCCACATAACCCTGCAAATGAAGCCGAAGCTTCCCAATGATAGGAGTAACGGGTTTTGCATACCCTGGACAAGCCATATTAGCCTCATGTAACGGCCCCATCTCCTCTGCGCGAATCCCCAATCGGCCAGCCAAATCTGGTGAAATGAAGTTGGCTCTAGCACCTGTGTCAAAGAAGATCAAAGCATTCTGATCTCTCACTTTGCCCCATGCCCTGCACAACTCTGTAGCTTCACCACCTAGCTGCTTCCCCACAAGATCAGGAACTAAGCCTGCAGAAGGTTTTTGCTTCTTTGGCTTGGGCTCTCCTTTATTGTCAGAGTCCTTTTGGGACTTTCTTTTGGGACAATTGAATGACATATGCCCCTCTTCAGTACAGTAAAAACACTTTTGAGCATCTCTCAAAGCCTGTCTTTCCTCAGAAGTCCTCTTGGGCATTGGCAACTTCTTGTACTTTGTCTCTGAAGACCTGAAGGCACAAGGGGTGTTAGGGTTAGGGTTTGGAGATGCTGCAAGCAGGCGTGGAGAGCAACAGTAGAGAGAACATGATTTCAGTGTATTCAGCTTGATAAAAGTAAAGTACAATAGCCACATAATAGTGACCTAAAGAGATGTGTTCAAATTTCGGACGTGGTAATGCCTTGGTGAAGATGTCTGCCACATTCTGATCTGTAGGACAGTAGATCAGACTGATATCTCCTACCTGGAGTCGCTCCCGAACAAAATGATAGTGAATCTCAATGTGTTTCGTGCGAGCATGAAACACAGGATTCCTGGCCACAGCAATGGCACTCTGACTATCAGTATAGATAGGTGTAGGCTCCTCCACTGAAATATCCATATCAGTCATGAGACGACGCAGCCAAACACACTCAACAGTAGTAGAGTAGGCTGCTCTGTACTCTGCCTCACAAGACGAAGTGGCCACTGTGGCCTGTTTCTTGCTTAGCCAAGAAATGCATGAAGAGCCAAGAAAGAAACAATTTCCACTAGTGGAATGTCTGGTATCAAAATCACCAGCCCAATCTGAATCACTGTAAGCGTATAACTGCATGTCACCCCCCTCAGGATAAAGCAATCCAAGAGACAAGGTACCCTGCAAATAACGGAATACACGCTTCACAGCTTGCCAATGTGACAACCGCAGGCTGTGCATGAATCTGCTCAACTGAGAGACTGCATACTGAATATCTGGCCTTGTATTACACAAGTAAATGAGGCACCCAACAGCCTGAGCATATGTAGTGGCATCAAAGGAAATACTGTCATCTTGTAGTGACAGTTTCATCCCAGGCTCCATAGGAGTACTAATAGGTTTGCAATCCTAAAATTTAAACTTCTCCAGAAGTTTAGCAACATACCGTGATTGCAACAACCCAATGCCTCTGTTATCCTGCACAAACTGTATGCCCAAATAGTAATGTACAAGCCCCAAGTCAGACATGTCAAATGTCTGTTGCAGTATCTCCTTAAAAGCTGCAATTTTGTCATCATTTGATCCCATGAGCAAGAGATCATCCACATAAAGACTGATGACCAGCAGATCTGTCTCTTCTTTCTTTACATACAGAGTGGCTTCTGATGGACTGTTCACAAATCCCTGAGTGAGTAGGAAAGCATTTATTTTTGCATACCAAGCTCGTGGAGCTGGTTTCAAACCATACAAGGCCTTTTTCAGCCTGCATACTTTCCCCTCATGACCATGTTCTGCAAATCCCATGGGCTGAAATACATAAACTTCCTCCTCAAGGTCCCCATGTAGGAATGCAGTCTTTATGTCCACCTGGTGAACAACCCAACCACGATGTGCAGCCAATGCCTAAGTGTCGACATACAGGATGTAGGAGCAAATGTCTCCTCATAATCAATGCCCTTCTTCTGTGCATAGCCCTTTGCAACTAGACGGGCTTTGTACCTGTCAATGGATCCATCTGCATGTCTTTTCAACTTATAGACCCATTTAGTACCAATTGCTTTCTTGCCTTTGGGCAGATCAACCAAATCCCATGTTTGATTCCTTTTAATAGAATCAAGCTCATCTTGCATGGCTCTGTTCCAATGCACATTATCTCGTGCATCCACAAATGAATCAAGCTCATCGGCTGTCCTGTAATGTCCTCAAATACCATCTAGGTATGTGTCTGACCTATGGTGCCTGCTGCCCCATATTTGGTTCAGCTTCTGGCTCATTTTGCTGCTGAATTTCTGCACCACCTACATCATTTGCTATTTCTGATTTTTCATTAAAAGTCACATCCCGACTAGTGAATATCTTCCTGGATAGTGGGTCATATAACCGGTAGCCCTTGCTCTCACGGCTATACCCAACAAAAATGCATTTTGTGGCATTATCATCCAGCTTCCTCCTCAACTCTTTGGGTATGTGTGCATATGCAAGACACCCAAAGATACGAAAACGCGATACAGAAGGCTTGCGGCCATGCCAAGCCTCAAAAGGAGTAATGGAAACCAATGCCTTTGTAGGACATCGATTCAAAATATGACAAGCACACATGACAGCTTCCACCCAAAAGATATGTGGTAGCCTCTTTGCCTTTAGCATACATCTGGCCATCTCCATGAGTGACCGATTCTTCCTTTCTGCAACCCCATTCTGCTGTGGAGTGTAAGGAGTAGTATACTGATGTTTTATACCTCTACTCCCAAGAAAGGAATTCAGCATATGTGACATATATTCCCCCCCTCGGTCAGAACGGAGTCTTGACCTTGCATCCTGACTCTGTCTCAGCAAGTGCTACAAAGGCCAAAAATGCATCATATACCTGTGATTTCTGTGTCAAAGGATAGACCCAGCATATACGAGAGAAGTCATCAATAAATGTTGCAAAATAAAAGCAACCACCTAATGACTTCGTCTGCATGGGACCACAAAGATCACTGTGTATAAGCTACAACTTTGCAGTTGCTCTTAGAGCCTGATCACATGGGAAGGAAAACCTATGCATTTTTCCCAAAATACATCCTTCACAAATGTGATCTGGAGGCTTCTCCATGAGAGGTAGATCTGTAAACATGTTATGTCGCTGCATAAGCATAAGACTACCAAAATTTACATGCCCCATACGAGCATGCCATAACTCCGCATCAACCATAGCTGGAGTAAGAGTGAATGCATTATAAGCAGACTGATCCACTGGCTGAAATGCATCCAACTGATAAAGTCCATGACATAATGTACCAGTAAGCATCAAGGTCAAGGCATTAGCTTTGTCTCTGACCATGCATTTATCATCATCAAAGTGGACTTGCATACCACAATGTGCTAAAGAAGAAATGGACAACAAATTCTTCTTTATCCCTGGTACATATAAGGCATCTGTAAGGTGGAGAATGGAGCCATCAATGGCTGTGAGCTGAATCTCCCCAATGCCACGAACTGGATATGAAGCATTGTTGGCACACTGAACAGTTTTGCCAACAGGGGCAGGGCCAACATGACTAAACAAATCCCTGCGAGATGTGATATGCTTTGAGGCACCACTATCAAAATACCAAGTACATGCATGCTCTATCATACTGAGTGCCTGTGAAGACCAAGAGGCATCATAGCTGCATGTATAAAAACAGTAATCCCTGTCCTCAACAAAAGAAGCAGTCTCTGGAGGAGCTTTAGAAGCATCATTAACAGACATCCCAGCTTCCTTTGCCTTCTCTTTGGCAATCCTCTTCCTACATTCAGTGATGTAGTGACCTGGCTTCTTACAGTAATGACATTTGCCCTTCTTCTTGGGCTGTCCATCACCTTTCTTGGTATCCTGTGAAGAACCACCATCACCTGAATTTTGATTTGAACTCTTTGGCTGAGTTTTTCCTTTCCCCTTTTGACCTGTAGTAAATGCTTGTTCAGCATTTGTGTTCATATTCATATTCTTCCTCATTTGCTCTTCTTGTAGCAAGAGAGCAACAAGTTCCTGATACTTTAGGGGTTCAACAGCATTCCTCATGCTGAGGTTCAAAGAGGTATGAAAAGCCAAGTAAGATCTTGGCAAAGAGTGCAAGATGGTGGACACAAGCTGTGTCTCAGGAATAAACTCATCCACATTGATGAGTTGCTCTCTCAAATCCTGCAGCTTGTTTAAGTGGCTAGACATATCATCTCCTTCATTCATTTTTTGAGCTCTCTTTTCAAAAATGAGATCCTAGCCTCATTACGAGCAGCAGACATCTGCTCCAAAGTCACCCATGCATTCTGTGAAGAGCCAGCTGAACGAATATGAGGTATAATAGACCTCTGTACTGACAATGCAATGAGTGACAAAGCTTGTGCATCCCTGGCATCCCATGTCTTTTGAGCATTTGTTCTTTGAACAGGCAATGGCTGCCTTGGAGCCTATACCTGTTGTCCTCGTCCACGAGCACCCCCTTGGGGAGGAGTCTCTAGAGCCAATGGACCTGGACGTGGTTCATCACCACTAACAAAATCCCAAAGACCTTTTGCCACAAGCACATTTTTCAGCATAAAACTCCACAAGGAGTAGTTCGTGCCGTCCAATTTGTCTTCTTTAGACAAATACGTGAATACATCACTCTGTTGTTGATTTGCCATTATGCCTACGCACAATGTTGTACCTGTGTATCAAAAAACCCAATAGCAAGAACCTTGAAAACAACTGTACTCCACTGAATACAGTTCACCCAAATATGCCTGCACTCTCAATCCTCTGAATGTGCAGCTCAACGCACCAATGACTGAGTAGAGCAGCAAATGGCGTACACAATGCCAAAATGCCCCAAAAATGCCCAAATTTACTGCACCCAAACTGTGCAAAAAAACCTGTATAGTTCTTTGCTAGAAAATCTGCCTGTTGTGCCTGTATATTTTCAGAGAGAAAATAGTATTGCCCAAAAACAGAATTTTTAATGCTTACCACAGATTGATTGAGCAGATTGTGGTACTTATGCAGGTACAGTCCACCAAAACAGCAAGTACAGTTGACTGAACTGTGCAGGTACAGTCGAGTTGTACTTTACAGGGCTGAAGGCGACTGCTGGCATATACTTTGCAGGTACTGTGAAGGTGAATGGGAGATTTAATTAGGGTTAGAGTTCATGTGGGAGACATACTGTAACTTGGTTGAACACAATGCTAATCAATACACTTAAATATACTAAGATTTGAAGGACACTTGCTCAAATACAAGAAGTAAATTGCTGAATTGACAAGAGGCACACAATGAGCCGGAACGGCCGACCCCTCCCTTGAGTAAATTGTATTACTATTGGAGAAATTCAATACATAGCTTCACGGGCATTCATTGCCAAATCCTCCATGCCAATGCATATGAAATTCAGCATTTAGAAAACAATGGTATGTCGATGTAGATCACCAAGGAGCTGCCTTGATGCCCGGCCCGACTTCAGTGCCCATATTCTCTACCATTGGCTCTATGTTCTACCAAGCAAGGTAGCAACATCTTCAAGAGCACATAGGACAAGAGAAATACTACACAGGGCGGCTAAACAAGGAGTCCTGCCCTTCTACTGAGTAAGTAATGACAACACATTGTCCAATTAGCTTACCAGTCTTCATAGAAGTTGTTGCAAGCGGAAGCCTTCGCGTTGGAAGCTTTAGAAGTGTTGATATCTTCGATTTGCCGCAATCCTTCGCGACAAAAGTCTTCAAGAGGATGAAGGGAACCTTGGGAAAGCTTCCCCTATGGTTCAACTTGAGAAAGGAAGGCTGAAATTAGGGTTTTCAGCAAAAAGACCAGAAATTACAGCAAAAATGAGAGCTGTTTTGCTGAATTTCAGTCATTGGGAGTGAGTAGGAGAGTGATTAGCACTTGGAAACACTCTTGGAAGCTTGGAAAACACCCTAGCAAGTTGGGTATGGCTATGGAGAGCTTGGAAATGGAGAGAAATGGTGGAAAAAACAGAGTTTTCAGCCTCCAAAAATCCTCATGAAGAGAAAACACGAATTTCTCTTAATAAGTAAGTGAATTGGGGTCCAATCAGGTGAAGGGACATGGGGAGATGCCCATTTATGAGTAAAAAGGGAGGATCAGGTCCTGGACATTGAGTCTTGTCCGCCTCGGGACTTCAGTGAGTGTGAACTTGGAAGCGGTCATAATTTATAAGTGACTTTTGGGCGCCCAAACTTTAATGAAGTGGGAACGCACTCACTTATAAATATTGGCTAAGTCCTAAGGGCTATTTGAGCCTAGATTTGGGTAATACTTACCACCTGTTCACATGCCACACAACCATGTCAGCAGACAGTTTCACACGCACGGTTCACGAGCGGGCGTCCCCTAGCCCGGAACTACACATAGGTCATGCAGGCATGAAAACAGCATGCAATTTCATTTGCAGGCAAGCACATAAAGATGCTATGCAATGCAGCATTGGCATGAGCAATTCCCGTTCATGAAACCATATAAGACCAGGCGTTTCCAGGCAAGTATACGCAATACCAGACCCAGTGGAAAGCCAATCCTCCAGGCGTTTCCGGGCATGTACACAAAGGCACAAGTCCCAGCGGAAAGCCAAGTCCTCCAGGCGTTTCCGGGCATGTACACAAAGGCACAAGTCCCAGCGGAAAGCCAAGTCCTCCAGATATTCCGGGCATGATAACATCAAGTCCCAGCGGAATATCATATCCAACTATACAGCATGACACGTGTCAATCACCTGCATAGGCATATTCCATAAGCCATGGACACCAATCCAATATGTACATAGTGTGAAAGCAAGAGTGAACCATTTGGGTGGCCAAATGGTGACATTCCCCCCCGCTTCTAAACAGTTGTCCGCAACTGAAATGCATCCAAATATGTCTGAAGCACATGCAGGCAATCTTTGAAGAACTCTTCATCTACCCATTTAGCATCAATGGGAAGATAGTTCTTAAACTTCACAAGGTAACGCCTCACAACTTTGCCTGCAGCAAGCTTGCGTTCCTTGTGATACACAATCTGTTCTGGCTGCAAGATCTCCTCAAGCTCATCCACTTCTGGTGGATCCTCAATGACCATTTCACTGGGCTCCGGCCCTACATACTTGCGAAGGAGACTCACATGAAAAGCATTGTGTATGTGCCAATGACTAGGTAATGCCAATCTGAAAGCCACTTCATTGATCTTCTCGATCACTCGAAAAGGTCCATAGTACCTGGTTGCAAGCTTAGGATATGCACCCTCTTTGCCAGGCCTCTTTGCAAGTCTTGCTTTCTCAAATTTCAGCAATACCCAATCATTCTCTTTAACATCCAATTGCCTTCTATGCTTGTCGGCAGCCTTTTTATGCTTGTCTTGTGACCTTGCAATGGCTGTCCGCACCTGAGCAAAAGCAATATCCAAGTCTCTTACATACTCATCAGCTGCAAATATCTCATCCTTTGTGCGAAGGATGGGTGGCAAAACCACCTTAGCATAAACAATCTCAAACGGGGCCTTTCCCGTAGATGCATGCACTGTGTTGTTGTATGCAAATTCCACAAGCGGTAAGTACTTCTCCCAAGAAGACTTCTGATCCGCCACATAACATTTCAAGAGATCCAGCACGGCTGAATTTGCAGCCTCACTTTGCCCATCCGTTTGAGGGTGATAAGCTGATGAGAAGTCCAATTTGGTGCCCTTATTATCAAATAAGGCCCGCCAAAAGAGACTTGTAGTCCTGGGATCTCTATCCCCCACAATGGACTTCGGCATTCCATGATGTTTGAACACTTGTGCAAGATATATTTTAACCATATGCTCAGCTTTGATGGTCTTTTTGACCGGCAAGAAATGAGCTTGCTTGCTAAACCTGTCCACAATTGTCCAAATTGCATCATTACCCTGTTGGGTACGTGGCAAGTCCATAATGAAATCCATTGTAATACTTTCCCATGGCTGCGTGGGAATAGGCAATGGCTGAAGCAAACCTGGTGCCTTTTGCCTATCAAATTTGACCTTTTGACAGGTGATACATGCACGTACATGTGCCTCTATGTCCTTCCGCATACCTGGCCAAAAGAAATACCGCTCAATCATGTGCGTAGTAGGCATTATGCCTCTATGACCAGCATATGGAGGAGCATGGCACTCATCCAAAACCTTTTGCCTCATGTCAGACACTACACATAGGCAATTATCTTTCATGAGATAACCCTCTTTGATCACATATGAGGCATGTGCATGACCAGCCATCAAATCAGCCCAAATAGTGGCAAAATCAGCATCCGTATGATACAAATCACGCATGGTAGACAAGTCCCCATGAGAGGCAACCGAGATAGCTGCTACATACGGCTTTCGTGACAATGCATCGGCCACTACATTCTTCTTTCCCGGGGTGTGCAAGATCTGAAAATGAAACATAGAGAGGAAATTGGCCATCCTCATATGCTTCTCTGACAATTTAGTTTGAGTAAGAAAATATCTCAAACTCTGGTGATCTGTCTTCACAGTGAAATCAGCCCCAAGAAGGTAATGTTTCCATAAAGTAAGTGCATGAATTACAGCCAAGAGCTCTTTCTCATAAATGCCAAGAGATAGCTCTGCATCATGCAATCTACGACTCTCATAAGCCACGGCATGTCCCTCTTGATTAAGGACAGTCCCTATGCAATTTCCAGATGCATCACATTCCACACAAAAAGGCTTTTGCAAATCTGGAACGATCAACACTGGACCATGAGTAGTTGCATCTTTCAATTTGAGGAATGCATCTCTCTCTACATTAGTCCATTTGAACACGGCCTTCTTCTTTGTCAAATCATGCAAAAGAGAAGCAATCCATGCAAAGTGCCGAATGAACCTGCGGTAGTAAGAGCATAATCCAAGAAAACTACGGATCTCATGCACCGAACTCAATTCGGGCCAATTCCGAATTGCATCAATCTTTGCAGGATCCATCCGCACTCCATCCTTGGACACAATATGCCCAAGATAATGTATCTCTGACAAGAAGAACTCACTCTTCTTTGCATTTATGAAGAGTTTACGCTTATGGAGCTCTTCAAAAACAATAGCCAAATGAGCTTTATGCTCTTCTTCGGTCTTCGAGAAGACTAGGATGTCATCAAAGAAGACACCTGTAAATTTCCTGTACCCACGGAATATGCGATCCATCATTCTATTGAATGTAGCCGGGGCAAGTGTTTACATGTACATTAGTTTTCTCAATAGAATCTCGTACAAAAATCAAGTACGCAAAAATACTCTTTTTCATTACTTTCTTAATTTGTACATGAGATACAAGGGGAATGGTATCACCCTCTTCACCAGCATCAATTACATGTACTCGACCTTTATGCATGAAGGTGATCCTGTTAGTCTTGTAAGCCTTGCACGGATCAATACGTGTATGCCAAGGCTTTCCAAGCAATACATCACAGCCATTCAAAGGCGCCACAAGAAAATCCTCATGATCCACATAGCCTTGAATGTGTATGCGCAACTTGCCAAAAATAGGCATGACCTGCACTTCTCTACCAACAAAGGCAGCCCCTGCTTCAATTTGAGGACCCATGTCCTCCACTTCAATACCCAAAGCAGCTGCCATCTGAGTGGATATGAAATTCTCCGATGCACAATCATCAAACATGAACAAAGCGGGTTGATCTTTGAGCTGTCCCCAAGCTTTACATACAACCCTATCTTTGCTATCATGTGAAGTGTTGCCCTGCACATCCGGAACCATATGCACATTAGGCTTCGGTACATTAGCATTTTCAGCTTTGTTCTTCTTATTTGGACATGCTCTTGCCATGTGCTCAGTGCTGCCACAAGTAAAGCATTTGCCTTCACGCATATATTGCTCCTTCTTCTCAGCACTAAGACCAAAGTTTGCCGGCTTATAAGAGCGCTTGTTAGCAAACTTATTTTCAGCTTTTGGACCTGATTTGGCTTGGTTTTGGTCCCTTTTAGGTGGCTGTCCATCATTTTGCAGGTTTTGGACAGCCCTTTCTTTGCCTTGAAATGAGGGTTTAGCCTTATTGGATCGACTCAATTTGAGTTCCAATTGCTCGGTGGCGGTGGCGGCTGCGATTAATTGGTGTAAGGTATGACCAGGATACATTTGTAATCCCGCTTTGTACACGGGTTGCAATCCCGATTGAAACCTTCTCTTCCTTTCCGCCTCGGTGACATGCATAAATGGAGACACCTCCAGGAGCACTTTCCAAAACTTTTGTACATATGCATTTACCGATTCCCCCTCATTTTGCTTTACCCAATCCCACTTCATTGTTATCTCATTCAATGCATTGGGAGGCAAGAATTGAGCATAGAACCTCTCCTTGAACTCTTCCCATGATCTAACAGGATTCGGTGAGAGCTTCTCCGTGAGCCACCAATGGGCAGCAGTGCCTTTCATGAACATGCTTACATGCCGGATCATGGATTTCTGAGTGAAATCCTCATCACTGAAAGCAATATCAAACTGGGCAATAAAAGCAAGTGCCTTTGATGCATCATACTCTCCATGATATGTGTCAAACTTCACAGATTTGTCTCCGGCTTTGAAGTCACGAGACTTTGATGCATGTGTGTGCATCTCAACATGTTTTCCCCCATGTTTGTCCATTGGGACAACTCCTGTGACTGGCATCATTTTTGGACCAAAAGGTGATGCATAAGGCATAGATACATGTGCCCTGTAAGCATGAGGCATGGCTGGCCCCTCAACATGCATTGATACATTTTCAGCCATAGCTTCTCCCTCACGAGCACACTCGAAGGCATGAGTGGCATGAGAGATACGCGGAATACCTGCACCAACAGAAAATTGCAGCCCATGTTGCATGTGTTGTGCATGTACATTTTCAGCCGGCAATGGCATTTGACATACATTTTGACCACTGCCATAAACATTGTATCCTTCACGGGCTACATGAGATATTCCTGCATGGCGTGAAGTCACTGATTGTTCCTCTCCCATAGCATGGAGATTCATCCTCTTAGACATAACTTCTTGTTCGGGCACTTGTGGGGATTCCAAGACATGTGGGATGGTTGCCTTTTCTGCATAGGCATCCTCGGTACGAGCCAAGTATGCACGTGCTGCATCCCTCAGTTGCATGTGCAACTCTTGAGCAATCATTGCCATTGCATGATCCATATAAGATTCAGCTTTCTTGGTCTTCAAACGGTCATGTACCAATGGATCCTCGCGGCGATAGAGATTCAATTCTGCTTGTTGTGCATGGAGAAGAGCCTGCATACGAGTAAGTTCAGCCCTCAAAACTATGGACTCTTCTTCTTGCATCTTCTCTTTGCCACGGGACGGCTGTCCCACATATTCATGTTCCCTATAGTGCACCACATGAGTTTGCTCATCCTGTAAAGCATTGGAGGCATGCATTTCATTGTCCCTGCCTCTTGTATTAGCATCTCCAACATTCATTGTATGGCTGTCCATAATGTTCTAAGTGTAGAGATAGCTAGTGTTCACGGTGATCGTCTCTCACGATAGAAGTGAAAGAGAACCGTATGCTCTGATACCAATGTAACTTGGTTGAACACAATGCTAATCAATACACTTAAATACACTAAGATTTGAAGGACACTTGCTCAAATACAAGAAGTAAATTGCTGAATTGACAAGAGGCACACAATGAGCCGGAACGGCCGACCCCTCCCTTGAGTAAATTGTATTACTATTGGAGAAATTCAATACATAGCTTCACGGGCATTCATTGCCAAATCCTCCATGCCAATGCATATGAAATTCAGCATTTAGAAAACAATGGTATGTCGATGTAGATCACCAAGGAGCTGCCTTGATGCCCGGCCCGACTTCAGTGCCCATATTCTCTACCATTGGCTCTATGTTCTACCAAGCAAGGTAGCAACATCTTCAAGAGCACATAGGACAAGAGAAATACTACACAGGGCGGCTAAACAAGGAGTCCTGCCCTTCTACTGAGTAAGTAATGACAACACATTGTCCAATTAGCTTACCAGTCTTCATAGAAGTTGTTGCAAGCGGAAGCCTTCGCGTTGGAAGCTTTAGAAGTGTTGATATCTTCGATTTGCCGCAATCCTTCGCGACAAAAGTCTTCAAGAGGATGAAGGGAACCTTGGGAAAGCTTCCCCTATGGTTCAACTTGAGAAAGGAAGGCTGAAATTAGGGTTTTCAGCAAAAAGACCAGAAATTACAGCAAAAATGAGAGCTGTTTTGCTGAATTTCAGTCATTGGGAGTGAGTAGGAGAGTGATTAGCACTTGGAAACACTCTTGGAAGCTTGGAAAACACCCTAGCAAGTTGGGTATGGCTATGGAGAGCTTGGAAATGGAGAGAAATGGTGGAAAAAACAGAGTTTTCAGCCTCCAAAAATCCTCATGAAGAGAAAACACGAATTTCTCTTAATAAGTAAGTGAATTGGGGTCCAATCAGGTGAAGGGACATGGGGAGATGCCCATTTATGAGTAAAAAGGGAGGATCAGGTCCTGGACATTGAGTCTTGTCCGCCTCGGGACTTCAGTGAGTGTGAACTTGGAAGCGGTCATAATTTATAAGTGACTTTTGGGCGCCCAAACTTTAATGAAGTGGGAACGCACTCACTTATAAATATTGGCTAAGTCCTAAGGGCTATTTGAGCCTAGATTTGGGTAATACTTACCACCTGTTCACATGCCACACAACCATGTCAGCAGACAGTTTCACACGCACGGTTCACGGGCGGGCGTCCCCTAGCCCGGAACTACACATAGGTCATGCAGGTATGAAAACAGCATGCAATTTCATTTGCAGGCAAGCACATAAAGATGCTATGCAATGCAGCATTGGCATGAGCAATTCCCGTTCATGAAACCATATAAGACCAGGCGTTTCCAGGCAAGTATACGCAATACCAGACCCAGTGGAAAGCCAATCCTCCGGGCGTTTCCGGGCATGTACACAAAGGCACAAGTCCCAGCGGAAAGCCAAGTCCTCCAGGCGTTTCCGGGCATGTACACAAAGGCACAAGTCCCAGCGGAAAGCCAAGTCCTCCAGATATTCCGGGCATGATAACATCAAGTCCCAGCGGAATATCATATCCAACTATACAGCATGACACGTGTCAATCACCTGCATAGGCATATTCCATAAGCCATGGACACCAATCCAATATGTACATAGTGTGAAAGCAAGAGTGAACCATTTGGGTGGCCAAATGGTGACATTCCCCCCCGCTTCTAAACAGTTGTCCGCAACTGAAATGCATCCAAATATGTCTGAAGCACATGCAGGCAATCTTTGAAGAACTCTTCATCTACCCATTTAGCATCAATGGGAAGATAGTTCTTAAACTTCACAAGGTAACGCCTCACAACTTTGCCTGCAGCAAGCTTGCGTTCCTTGTGATACACAATCTGTTCTGGCTGCAAGATCTCCTCAAGCTCATCCACTTCTGGTGGATCCTCAATGACCATTTCACTGGGCTCCGGCCCTACATACTTGCGAAGGAGACTCACATGAAAAGCATTGTGTATGTGCCAATGACTAGGTAATGCCAATCTGAAAGCCACTTCATTGATCTTCTCGATCACTCGAAAAGGTCCATAGTACCTGGTTGCACCCTCTTTGCCAGGCCTCTTTGCAAGTCTTGCTTTCTCAAATTTCAGCAATACCCAATCATTCTCTTTAACATCCAATTGCCTTCTATGCTTGTCGGAAGCCTTTTTATGCTTGTCTTGTGACCTTGCAATGGCTGTCCGCACCTGAGCAAAAGCAATATCCAAGTCTCTTACATACTCATCAGCTGCAAATATCTCATCCTTTGCGAAGGATGGGTGGCAAAACCACCTTAGCATAAACAATCTCAAACGGGGCCTTTCCCGTAGATGCATGCACTGTGTTGTTGTATGCAAATTCCACAAGCGGTAAGTACTTCTCCCAAGAAGACTTCTGATCCGCCACATAACATTTCAAGAGATCCAGCACGGCTGAATTTGCAGCCTCACTTTGCCCATCCGTTTGAGGGTGATAAGCTGATGAGAAGTCCAATTTGGTGCCCTTATTATCAAATAAGGCCCGCCAAAAGAGACTTGTAGTCCTGGGATCTCTATCCCCCACAATGGACTTCGGCATTCCATGATGTTTGAACACTTGTGCAAGATATATTTTAACCATATGCTCAGCTTTGATGGTCTTTTTGACCGGCAAGAAATGAGCTTGCTTGCTAAACCTGTCCACAATTGTCCAAATTGCATCATTACCCTGTTGGGTACGTGGCAAGTCCATAATGAAATCCATTGTAATACTTTCCCATGGCTGCGTGGGAATAGGCAATGGCTGAAGCAAACCTGGTGCCTTTTGCCTATCAAATTTGACCTTTTGACAGGTGATACATGCACGTACATGTGCCTCTATGTCCTTCCGCATACCTGGCCAAAAGAAATACCGCTCAATCATGTGCGTAGTAGGCATTATGCCTCTATGACCAGCATATGGAGGAGCATGGCACTCATCCAAAACCTTTTGCCTCATGTCAGACACTACACATAGGCAATTATCTTTCATGAGATAACCCTCTTTGATCACATATGAGGCATGTGCATGACCAGCCATCAAATCAGCCCAAATAGTGGCAAAATCAACATCCGTATGATACAAATCACGCATGGTAGACAAGTCCCCATGAGAGGCAACCGAGATAGCTGCTACATACGGCTTTCGTGACAATGCATCGGCCACTACATTCTTCTTTCCCGGGGTGTGCAAGATCTGAAAATGAAACATAGAGAGGAAATTGGCCATCCTCATATGCTTCTCTGACAATTTAGTTTGAGTAAGAAAATATCTCAAACTCTGGTGATCTGTCTTCACAGTGAAATCAGCCCCAAGAAGGTAATGTTTCCATAAAGTAAGTGCATGAATTACAGCCAAGAGCTCTTTCTCATAAATGCCAAGAGATAGCTCTGCATCATGCAATCTACGACTCTCATAAGCCACGGCATGTCCCTCTTGATTAAGGACAGTCCCTATGCAATTTCCAGATGCATCACATTCCACACAAAAAGGCTTTTGCAAATCTGGAACGATCAACACTGGACCATGAGTAGTTGCATCTTTCAATTTGAGGAATGCATCTCTCTCTACATTAGTCCATTTGAACACGGCCTTCTTCTTTGTCAAATCATGCAAAAGAGAAGCAATCCATGCAAAGTGCCGAATGAACCTGCGGTAGTAAGAGCATAATCCAAGAAAACTACGGATCTCATGCACCGAACTCAATTCGGGCCAATTCCGAATTGCATCAATCTTTGCAGGATCCATCCGCACTCCATCCTTGGACACAATATGCCCAAGATAATGTATCTCTGACAAGAAGAACTCACTCTTCTTTGCATTTATGAAGAGTTTACGCTTATGGAGCTCTTCAAAAACAATAGCCAAATGAGCTTTATGCTCTTCTTCGGTCTTCGAGAAGACTAGGATGTCATCAAAGAAGACACCTGTAAATTTCCTGTACCCACGGAATATGCGATCCATCATTCTATTGAATGTAGCCGGGGCAAGTGTTTACATGTACATTAGTTTTCTCAATAGAATCTCGTACAAAAATCAAGTACGCAAAAATACTCTTTTTCATTACTTTCTTAATTTGTACATGAGATACAAGGGGAATGGTATCACCCTCTTCACCAGCATCAATTACATGTACTCGACCTTTATGCATGAAGGTGATCCTGTTAGTCTTGTAAGCCTTGCACGGATCAATACGTGTATGCCAAGGCTTTCCAAGCAATACATCACAGCCATTCAAAGGCGCCACAAGAAAATCCTCATGATCCACATAGCCTTGAATGTGTATGCGCAACTTGCCAAAAATAGGCATGACCTGCACTTCTCTACCAACAAAGGCAGCCCCTGCTTCAATTTGAGGACCCATGTCCTCCACTTCAATACCCAAAGCAGCTGCCATCTGAGTGGATATGAAATTCTCCGATGCACAATCATCAAACATGAACAAAGCGGGTTGATCTTTGAGCTGTCCCCAAGCTTTACATACAACCCTATCTTTGCTATCATGTGAAGTGTTGCCCTGCACATCCGGAACCATATGCACATTAGGCTTCGGTACATTAGCATTTTCAGCTTTGTTCTTCTTATTTGGGCATGCTCTTGCCATGTGCTCAGTGCTGCCACAAGTAAAGCATTTGCCTTCACGCATATATTGCTCCTTCTTCTCAGCACTAAGACCAAAGTTTGCCGGCTTATAAGGGCGCTTGTTAGCAAACTTATTTTCAGCTTTTGGACCTGATTTGGCTTGGTTTTGGTCCCTTTTAGGTGGCTGTCCATCATTTTGCAGGTTTTGGACAGCCCTTTCTTTGCCTTGAAATGAGGGTTTAGCCTTATTGGATCGACTCAATTTGAGTTCCAATTGCTCGGTGGCGGTGGCGGCTGCGATTAATTGGTGTAAGGTATGACCAGGATACATTTGTAATCCCGCTTTGTACACGGGTTGCAATCCCGATTGAAACCTTCTCTTCCTTTCCGCCTCGGTGACATGCATAAATGGAGACACCTCCAGGAGCACTTTCCAAAACTTTTGTACATATGCATTTACCGATTCCCCCTCATTTTGCTTTACCCAATCCCACTTCATTGTTATCTCATTCAATGCATTGGGAGGCAAGAATTGAGCATAGAACCTCTCCTTGAACTCTTCCCATGATCTAACAGGATTCGGTGAGAGCTTCTCCGTGAGCCACCAATGGGCAGCAGTGCCTTTCATGAACATGCTTACATGCCGGATCATGGATTTCTGAGTGAAATCCTCATCACTGAAAGCAATATCAAACTGGGCAATAAAAGCAAGTGCCTTTGATGCATCATACTCTCCATGATATGTGTCAAACTTCACAGATTTGTCTCCGGCTTTGAAGTCACGAGACTTTGATGCATGTGTGTGCATCTCAACATGTTTTCCCCCATGTTTGTCCATTGGGACAACTCCTGTGACTGGCATCATTTTTGGACCAAAAGGTGATGCATAAGGCATAGATACATGTGCCCTGTAAGCATGAGGCATGGCTGGCCCCTCAACATGCATTGATACATTTTCAGCCATAGCTTCTCCCTCACGAGCACACTCGAAGGCATGAGTGGCATGAGAGATACGCGGAATACCTGCACCAACAGAAAATTGCAGCCCATGTTGCATGTGTTGTGCATGTACATTTTCAGCCGGCAATGGCATTTGACATACATTTTGACCACTGCCATAAACATTGTATCCTTCACGGGCTACATGAGATATTCCTGCATGGCGTGAAGTCACTGATTGTTCCTCTCCCATAGCACGGAGATTCATCCTCTTAGACATAACTTCTTGTTCGGGCACTTGTGGGGATTCCAAGACATGTGGGATGGTTGCCTTTTCTGCATAGGCATCCTCGGTACGAGCCAAGTATGCACGTGCTGCATCCCTCGGTTGCATGTGCAACTCTTGAGCAATCATTGCCATTGCATGATCCATATAAGATTCAGCTTTCTTGGTCTTCAAACGGTCATGTACCAATGGATCCTCGCGGCGATAGAGATTCAATTCTTCTTGTTGTGCATGGAGAAGAGCCTGCATACGAGTAAGTTCAGCCCTCAAAACTATGGACTCTTCTTCTTGCATCTTCTCTTTGCCACGGGACGGCTGTCCCACATATTCATGTTCCCTATAGTGCACCACATGAGTTTGCTCATCCTGTAAAGCATTGGAGGCATGCATTTCATTGTCCCTGCCTCTTGTATTAGCATCTCCAACATTCATTGTATGGCTGTCCATAATGTTCTAAGTGTAGAGATAGCTAGTGTTCACGGTGATCGTCTCTCACGATAGAAGTGAAAGAGAACCGTATGCTCTGATACCAATGTAACTTGGTTGAACACAATGCTAATCAATACACTTAAATACACTAAGATTTGAAGGACACTTGCTCAAATACAAGAAGTAAATTGCTGAATTGACAAGAGGCACACAATGAGCCGGAACGGCCGACCCCTCCCTTGAGTAAATTGTATTACTATTGGAGAAATTCAATACATAGCTTCACGGGCATTCATTGCCAAATCCTCCATGCCAATGCATATGAAATTCAGCATTTAGAAAACAATGGTATGTCGATGTAGATCACCAAGGAGCTGCCTTGATGCCCGGCCCGACTTCAGTGCCCATATTCTCTACCATTGGCTCTATGTTCTACCAAGCAAGGTAGCAACATCTTCAAGAGCACATAGGACAAGAGAAATACTACACAGGGCGGCTAAACAAGGAGTCCTGCCCTTCTACTGAGTAAGTAATGACAACACATTGTCCAATTAGCTTACCAGTCTTCATAGAAGTTGTTGCAAGCGGAAGCCTTCGCGTTGGAAGCTTTAGAAGTGTTGATATCTTCGATTTGCCGCAATCCTTCGCGACAAAAGTCTTCAAGAGGATGAAGGGAACCTTGGGAAAGCTTCCCCTATGGTTCAACTTGAGAAAGGAAGGCTGAAATTAGGGTTTTCAGCAAAAAGACCAGAAATTACAGCAAAAATGAGAGCTGTTTTGCTGAATTTCAGTCATTGGGAGTGAGTAGGAGAGTGATTAGCACTTGGAAACACTCTTGGAAGCTTGGAAAACACCCTAGCAAGTTGGGTATGGCTATGGAGAGCTTGGAAATGGAGAGAAATGGTGGAAAAAACAGAGTTTTCAGCCTCCAAAAATCCTCATGAAGAGAAAACACGAATTTCTCTTAATAAGTAAGTGAATTGGGGTCCAATCAGGTGAAGGGACATGGGGAGATGCCCATTTATGAGTAAAAAGGGAGGATCAGGTCCTGGACATTGAGTCTTGTCCGCCTCGGGACTTCAGTGAGTGTGAACTTGGAAGCGGTCATAATTTATAAGTGACTTTTGGGCGCCCAAACTTTAATGAAGTGGGAACGCACTCACTTATAAATATTGGCTAAGTCCTAAGGGCTATTTGAGCCTAGATTTGGGTAATACTTACCACCTGTTCACATGCCACACAACCATGTCAGCAGACAGTTTCACACGCACGGTTCACGGGCGGGCGTCCCCTAGCCCGGAACTACACATAGGTCATGCAGGCATGAAAACAGCATGCAATTTCATTTGCAGGCAAGCACATAAAGATGCTATGCAATGCAGCATTGGCATGAGCAATTCCCGTTCATGAAACCATATAAGACCAGGCGTTTCCAGGCAAGTATACGCAATACCAGACCCAGTGGAAAGCCAATCCTCCAGGCGTTTCCGGGCATGTACACAAAGGCACAAGTCCCAGCGGAAAGCCAAGTCCTCCAGGCGTTTCCGGGCATGTACACAAAGGCACAAGTCCCAGCGGAAAGCCAAGTCCTCCAGATATTCCGGGCATGATAACATCAAGTCCCAGCGGAATATCATATCCAACTATACAGCATGACACGTGTCAATCACCTGCATAGGCATATTCCATAAGCCATGGACACCAATCCAATATGTACATAGTGTGAAAGCAAGAGTGAACCATTTGGGTGGCCAAATGGTGACACATACAGAGAGAAAACAAGGAGAGAGAGAGAGAGAGAGAGAGAGAGAGTTGTGGGGATAAGTCAACTCATGGAAATGAGTGTGTGACTCCCCTATCACACATGTATATTGCACTAGTACACATAGTGCACTTAGTACATTAAAAGTACTAAGTGTACTATGTACTAAAACTTATGGGCTTGTACACACTATAAGGGTGGGCATAGTGCCTTTACCCCAACAACCTCCCACTTAAAGGCAAAGTGCCCTTAAATGAAGGAAAAGAAAAAATCAACATGTACATGATAATATACAAGGCCATATCAAGGCTGAAACTGGCCTCATCCAATGCCCATCAAGTGTCTGCAATGAGCAAACCGCTCCGGAGGCAAACTCTTTGTCAACAGATCAGACGGGTTGTCATCCATATGAATCTTAACAAGCTGAATTTGCTTGTTCTCTATCACCTCTCTGATGAAGTGATACTTCACATCCACATGCTTCGTCTTAGCATGAAAGACAGGGTTCTTTGCCAACTGGATGGCACTCTGACTGTCACAATGCAACAATGGAATATCCCCTGTATAACCCAAATCAACCACTAACCGAGATAGCCATAATGCCTCCTTGCAAGCCTCTGTGGCTGCAATATACTCGGCCTCTGTAGTAGATAAGACTGTGCACTTCTGCATCCTGGATATCCATGACGCAGCACCTCCTGTGAATGTAAACACATAACTGGTAGTAGACTTCCGGTTATCTGGATGACCGGCATAATCCGAATCCGTGTAACCATGCACTAATGCATCATGTTTGCCAAAACAGATGCACATATCCTGTGTGCCCTTCAGGTATCTCATGACACCTTTCACTGCTTCCCAATGCTTCTTGCCAGGTTTAGCCATGTATCTAGAAACTACTCCCACTGCAAATGCAATGTCCGGCCTAGTAGCAACCATGGCATACATGAGACTGCCACAAGCTGAAGCATACGGAACCTTGGCCATATCAGCCCTGTCTCTATCCGACTGTGGGCTGTCCATAGCACTGAGTTTCACATATGGAGGCAAAGGAGTACTAGTCTTCTTCCCCCCGTCCATATTGAACCTCTGCAAAACTTTGCCAATGTATTCCTTCTGAGACAAATACAACACATGCTGATTTCTGTCCCGAAGTATCCGCATACCCAAGATGTGATTTGCATCACCCAAATCCTTCATATCAAAGGTTTGATGCAGCCTCTTCTTCAAGGCATCCATTTCTTTACGAGATTTCCCAGCAATCAACATATCATCAACATATAAGATGAGGATCAATAGACTGCCATCCAAAGCTTTCTTGGTGTATAAGCAGTGATCTATGTCACTTCTCCTGAAATGCTGTGATTTCATGAATGTATCAAATTTATGATACCATTCCCTTGGTGCCTGTTTGAGCCCATAAAGACTCTTTTTCAGCTTGCATACAAGCTTCTCCTTTCCACTCACTGCATAACCCTCTGGCTGTTGCATATATATCTCCTCATGGAGATCACCGTGAAAAAAAGCAGTCTTCACATCCATCTGAATCAAGTCCAGATCATCATGTGCAACCAAAGCTAACACAGCTCTAAGTGTGGTCATTTTGACCACTGGAGAGAAGATCTCATCAAAGTCCACACCATATTCCTGCTTAAAGCCCTTAGCCACTAACTTGGCTTTGTATCTTGGCTTTGCATCAGGTGCAACTTTGAGCCTGTAAACCCACTTGCATGGCAAAACCTTCTTGCCTGTAGGCAAATGCACCAACTTCCATGTTCCATTTTTGTGCAGAGAATCCATCTTTGACTTCATGGCACGCTTCCAAAGAGCCTTGTCTGCCCTCTGTAAAGCCTCCTTATAACATGAGGGCTCCCCACAGTCAGTAAGCATCAAGTAGTCAACCCCTGGAACAAACCTGTCACGGGCTCTGGAGGGTCTTGTGGACCTCCGTACCCAATGACCATCATTTGCAGGTTGCTGTCCAGCCTGCATATCAACTATTGGTGGCTCCTGTTCCATGCCATAAGGCTGAAAAATCATGCCCGGTATCTCCTCTAACTGTGGTATATCCATAGGGATATCTTCTGCCATGTCTGGCTGTCCATTTGGACCATTTTCAGCACCATTTAAGGGCTGGTTTTGCTGCTGTAATGGCTGATTTACAGCCCTTGGTTGTTGTCCATGATGTCCATCATCATCAAAGATGACTCTGCCATGCTCTTGTTGCCTTGCAGGCTCCTTATACATGCATGTTTCATCAAAAATGACATCATTGCTGCGTATAATCTTTCTATTCATGGGATCCCAAAGTCTATACCCCATTTCACCTCTGTCACCATATCCTAGGAATATGCATTTGTGAGACTTAGGATCAAGTTTGGTGCGCATTTCCCTACGTATGTGCACGTACGCAACGCAACCAAACACTCTCAAGTGCTTGTATGACGGAGGCTTCCCTGTTCATACTTCTTCTGGCACTTTTCCACCAAGCCTCGTGTTAGGTGACCTGTTTATAAGATGAACGGCTGTCATAACAGCTTCAGCCCAAAAACCATGAGGTAATGCAGCATGTGACAACATAGAACGGACCTTCTCCTGTATGGTCCTGTTCATCCTCTCTGCTGTCCCGTTTTGTGGAGGATCATAAGGAGTAGAGAGCTCTTCAGTAGTAAGAGAAGCGGGCTTTACACCCCTTTCTTTGATAGGCTTGTGCTGCTTCTTCTTCTAGAGCAACACATTACAGCACTGAGTTTGCCAAATATCATAGTTATGTGAGCCTTCAAGCTTCTTGATGTGAAGCAATGAAGAGCTCTCACCTGTGGTTGCCATAGCAATATGCAACCTGTCAATGCCTGACTCCCTGCAAAATGTGCAAACTGCGGAAGCACAAATGCAACTTTTCTCCCACTGTATGTGATGAAATCACCAAAATCTGGTTGCTGCAGTTTTAGGACAGCACCTTAAATGTGCTCTGTTGCCCTTCCAAAGTACTGTACAGCAGTACTAAGTGCTCACCAATGATGTACCAAACCTGTACCAGCAAGTACAGCAGCTGAAAATGAACCTTTTCCCCACTCAAATCAATGTGCAGCCATGGCAAAACTTATACAAAGCTGTACCAAATCTGTACCTGCAGGTACAGTAGCAATAAATGCTCTCCTGGCTGTCCAAATGAGTGAAAATCAGACTTTTACAGTCCCAAACACTGCATACAACAGTCCCAAACAGAAATTGGGCAAAAGCCCCTTGACTGCAAGCTGATTTCTGAGGATTCAAGATATAAAAGTCTTGCCTGCTGCTTTGCCGAGCTCAACAAGCATAAAATCTTGAAAAGCCCCTTGATTTAAGATCAATTACTGATCATACATGGTACATTGACGCACATGAAGGCATCCAAAGTCTCCACGGTGCTTCCCCCTGGCCACATATACATCCAGTACATAAAAGCCCCTTGATTTACAGGCACATTGAGTGCTTGTCAGGCATCAACACATTGCCCAAAGCATCAAATGCGATTGCCTGCATGCAAATTAATCCAATCGGCACAAAAGCCCCTTGATTTGCACTGCAATTTGCTGCAATTTTGCCCGAATGTGCGATTTCTCACATCATACAGCATGTATGAATGCTTAATTGCACAATTACATCAAAAGCCCCAAATTTCGACATCCAATTTCCTGCAAATTGATCCTGATTGTGACCAATGTCACCCAATTTTGCCAATTTTGCTCAAAAATTGGGTACTTTGGCACCTGTACCTGCTCAATTGATGATTGTACCATTCTGCTTGCTGAAGTGAACTGATTTGACTCGCCTGCGAGCTCCGCTCCTCCCCCCCCCCCCTGCTTCTCGCCATCGCGCCTCACTCTCCCCCCCCCCCGCCAGTCCTCCGCTGTCTCCTCCGCCCTCTCCCCCGCCTTCTTCATCGCACCCTTTTACGCCATCTCTCCACCGCCTTCTGCCTCGCGTACTCCCCCGCCTTCACTCCCCCCCGCTGCTTCTCGCCATCGCGCCTCACTCTCCCCCCCGCCAGTCCTCCGCTGTCTCAACCGCCCTCTCCCCCGCCTTCTTCATCAAACCCCTTTTACGCCATCTCTTCTGCCTCGCGTACTCCCCCGCCTTCACTCCCCCGCCTCCCACCTCTTTTCCGCTTTCTTCCCCCCGCCTTCTCTTCCTTCGCCACCCTCCTCGCTGCCTTCCCCGCCTCTCCCCCCGCCGTTTGCTTCCTTCCCCCTTCCTTTTTCCTCCGCCTCTCTAACCACCTTCGCCTCCCTCTCTCTTCTCTCCCCCGCCACCTCTCCCCCCTCCGCCTTCTCTCTCCTCCCTTCCGTCTCGCCCCTCCGCCCACCGCTAACTCCTCCCCGCCTCAGCTCTCCCCCCCCCCCTCCCCCCCCCCCCGCCCCGCCCCCGCTATCCTGTAGCCCTCCGCTTCTCTTTTTTCCTCGCAGGGCTGTGTCCCTCCCGTTGGTGACCCCGTTTTCTGGCTTTTTCCCTTTGGAGGACTCCATGGAAGCCGCTCCGACTAACCCTGCCGATTCCGGTCTCCGTCTGGAGTTCACAGCTGAAGATCTTCAGTTGTTTGTTTCCACAGTTTCCGCTCTTGAGGCCTCCTCCTTGGTCTGCAAGATAGTGGGTAGCCGTCCGATGCGGAGAGAGCTTCGCGACCTTCTGCAAGGCAGCCTTGTTGGCGTGCCCGCCAAGATTGTCAGCGTAGATTTTTTGGGACGTGGCTACTACCAGGTGGATTTCGAGTCCCCACAGGCAGCTCAGATGGTGCTGGCTCGGAGCCCCATTGCCCTCCGCTCATCCCGGGCGTTCCTGGCGCGATGGACTCATGGTTTCGACCCCGCTTCTGACCCGCTAGCAGGCGCGACAGGTTTCCCGGTCACTATCTGCTTTCCTGGACTCCGTAGGGAGTACTTGCCCCTCTTGTCATCCATTGGCAAGGCGTTCGGGCAGGTGGTGGAGACGCCTCAGACAGCGGCTTCAGTGATTGCTCGGGCAGCAGGACTCCCGGCCATTCGGGTTGTGGTTCCGTCACACCGGAGTCACTCCCGAAGACGATCCTTCTCCCTTGTCTTTCTGGAGGTCATATGATACAACGCGTGGAGTATTCGGGCCTCCCCGGCCAGTGTTACACATGTCGGGAGATGGGCCATCTCGCACGCGCCTGTCCCCGCAAGGGGACTCATCCTTCACGCTATGCCGCCTCTGGACCCCCTGCAGGAGTCCCGAGGGGTGGCCATCCACTTCAGAGACCGGACATCCCTGGCTCGTCAAAGCAGGCGCCATCATCTGACGAGCAGGCCCCGGCGGAGGATGCCGCGCAGTCCCAGGAGGCTGGCGGATGGCAGGAGGTTCGCCGGCGGAAACGCCCGGCCCGCAGGGACCGTCGCAGACGCCAGCAGGCAGCACAGGCTGGCGGACAGGCGACTCCGGGTGGCGTACAGGCACCTACCCGCACTTATGCTCCTGTCAGGGTTAGGCGGCCAGCAGGTCCCACCCCGATGGACGAGGATTCAGACTCAGTGCCCGTTGAGGCCGCTGGTGGAGCCTCCCACGTGGAGACCCCGCTCCCGCCTCCCCCCGGCTCCCCTTCCCCCCACCCGGAGAGCACTCCTTCCACCCTCCCCTCCCCCCCCCCAGCCCCCCCCCTCCCTCCTCCCCCGGCGGCCCCCCCTGACACCTATCCTCTGGCAGATGTCTCTCCATCCTCTCCTCGCTCTCCCCCCTCCTCGCCGCGAGCCCCCATCCCTCCCTCGGCCTCTCCAGGATACTTCGCCAGACCACCCACTGCCCCGGGGCAGCGCAGCTGGGTAGGCCAGAGCTCAGTCCAACGGCTGTTCCACCGCCACTCCGGGCCGATGGAGATGGCGATCCTTGCTTCGCCCGCCACAGAGTTCTCTCCAGCCTCCCCTGGGGGGCCCCCGCGAGTGATGGGGCTACCAGTGGATTACGGTTTTTTCAAGTGCCTCCAGCTGGATGCTGGCCCTTTCGAGACACTGGTCGCGCCCTTGCGAGTTTGCGTGGTGTGCCATCCCTCTCGTTCTCCCTCTGTGGTGAGCAGCATGGTGGCTTTCTCCTTTCCTCTCAGTGTTGCCCCAGACACAACTTGGGATTGCAACTCTGTAGAGGAAGTTTTGCGTGATCAGATACTGGAGTTTTCCCACCACTTCAGTGACTTGGGGCTCACGGACCTATTGCAAACCCGATTACACTCAGCCCGCATGAGCTTGTTTGGTATAGGAGACTGGCGGGCAGATCCGGTCCACACCTCAGTTGAGGCGGTGCTTCTGATTCTCCTGCATGCCGCCCCGAGGGTGCAGCCTACCTTTAGATACATATATGCTGAGGATTGGTCTCACGCCTATGCCCTGGACAGGGCGAAGGCGGAGTGGGGCTGGACACAGAGACAGGTCACCCTCTTTTTGGAGAGACTCCGCACCCGGACAGACAGTGATTATTCTCCCTCCAAGCCGGCGCCCAAGACTCACAGAGTGGAGGGCAGATCATCCGGGCCGGCTGAGAGGGGTGAGCCAGTGGAGGCTGCTTCACTTGCCATAGCTCATCCATGAGGATCCTCTCATGGAACATCCAGGGTCTCGGTGGACATCGCTGCTACATTGGTCGGGGCAGACTTCGTCAGGAGATCCAGAGGGCTCTCGTTGGAGGACCCATAGATATCCTTTTCATCCAGGAGCACCACCTTTCTGCCGGGCGTACCCGCACCTGCGGGAAGATCTTGCCAGGCAGGAGTCACACTTTTTGGTCACCGGCATATGGCTCCCAGGGGAACCAGGGTGGAGTATGCATCTCAGTCAGCGAGCAGCTTCTATCCGAGGTTGCGGACTCTGGCATTCTGGTCCCGGGTCGTGCGCAGTGGATCATCCTTCGGGTTGGGGAAGACCGCATTGGCTTCCTCAACTTCTACGCCCCTAATGGGGCGACCGGGAGAGCCGAGTTCTGGAGCACCATTAGGCAGTCCCTCCCCTTGGCAGACCACTGGTGCCTCGGAGGGGATTGCAACATGCTGGAGGATGCAGACGACAAGATGGGGGGCAGCCAGGAGACCATTCATGGGCCGGAGCTCGCTGCCTGGGAGGAACTAGTGCTACAGGTGAGAGGCCAGGATCCGTGGACTCTCCCGGAGTTTGGCAGGTTGCAGGGGAGTCTATCTTTCTCGCGCTCGGATAGACGGGCCACAGGAGTTAACCTTTCCCGCATCGACAGGTTTTACATTGATGAGTGGGCCTGTGATAGAGGTGGCACAGTGGGCATACTTGCAGGCTCCTCGTTTTCAGACCACTTTCCAGTGCTTCTCCAGATCGAGGACCCCACGAGAGGAGAGCAGGGCCAGAGCGTCCGGATTCCAGATTGTCTCATAGAGGAGCCCGAGATTGCGATCAGAGTTGAGCAGGTCTGGCAGGAGCTGCAGTTCAGGAGAGGATCGGCAACCAGCGATCTTGCCAGTGGCTTGCAGGAGATCAGCCAGATGCTCAGACAGGCTGCCTTGGACCGGCTGGAGGCCTTCAGAGAGCAGGAGAGGAGCCTACGGAGGAGTCTAGCGTCCCTCCAGAGACTCCAGGAGAGGGATCCTACGAGCCCTTGGATCTCAGAGCAGATGGAGTCAGCTCGCACTGAGATCAGATCCATCGAGGAGAGGAGGGTGGAGTTCCGATTCCATGCTCGGGCGTCTTTTTGGACACAGGCTGGAGACAGAGTGACTCGAGATTTCTTTGAGGCGACAGGGCCTCGCTTCAGACGAGAGGGTCTCAGGCGTCTTCGGCAGGCTGATGGCCAGGTTGTGGTGGATCCTCCCAGGGTTCGGGCTATAGCCACAGATTTTTACAGGGATCTTCTCTCTGCTGAGCCAGCAGATGACAGGGTGAGAGGCAGTCTGGAGCTTCACGAGACCGGTTGTGCCGGCCCATTTGCAGCACTCCCTTCTCTCCCCCTTCTCGGATACGGAACTGGAGGAGGCTCTTCAGGCATTACCTCGGGGCAAATGCCCTGGAGAGGACGGTCTTTCGGTGGCTTTCTTCCAGAGGTACTGGGGCCTCTTACATAGGGGCTTCAGAGTGGCATTCCAGGAGATTATGGAGTCAGGAGTCATGCCGGACAGCATGGCAGAGGGGTTGATCCACTTGATCCCCAAAGAGGGAGGAGACAGACTGGAGATTAGACAGTGGCGACCGATCACCTTGCTAGGCACGGCCTACAAGGTCCTAGCTAAGGCGATCAGCAGGCGGCTTCAGCCTCACCTTCCGGACATCATCCACTCCACGCAGACAGGCTTCATCCAGGATAGGAGCATTCTGGATAACATTTTCTCTTTCTGGGAGGCTACGGCTCTGGCTAGATTTCGACAGGAGGATCTGGCAGTGTTCCTTCTCGACTTCGAGAAGGCATATGATCGGGTGGACTGGGCCTTCTTGGAAGGCACTATGGAGAGGATGGGCTTCCCCCCTCAGTGGATCCGTGGGGTCTCTGCACTCTACACATCGGCTCATAGCCAGGTGCTGATACAGGGCGTGCGCGGAGAGAGGTTCCAGCTCTCGCGCTCGGTGCGGCAGGGGTGCCCCTTGGCGCCCTTTCTTTTTCTTTTTGTGGCAGAGGCCATGAGCACTTTTTTGACGGCACAGGATACAGGTTTGCGGGGCCTCCAGCTTCCCATCCGCACCTCGGAGGAGCTCCTAGACTCGGAGTTTGCGGATGACACTGCTGTCTATCTTCAGGGGGGTGAGGAGAACCTCCGCCGCTTCGCCTTAGCCATGGACAGGTTTTGCAGAGCTTCGGGCGCTTTGATCAACTGGCACAAGTCGTGTGGGTTGTGGGTCAACTCTATGCCCCCCCCGACTTGGAGGCCAGTGGACGGTTTTCAGTGGCTGCCCCCCGGCACTACAGTGCGTTATTTGGGGTGCTATGTGGGCATTGACATATCTCCGGAGCAGCAGATAGCCCCCCTTCTTCTGAGCATTCGGAAGAAGCTTCTGTATTGGAGTACCGCTCGTTTATCTCTGGCTGGCCGAGTAGTTGTGGCCAACCAGGTTCTGCTCGCTACTATGTGGTACATCACTTCTTGCTGGGCCTTCTCTCGGGCGTGCATTGGCCAGGTGCAGAGGCTCATCAGGAACTTTCTTTGGTCCGGTGGCGACGGGCAGCCCGCCAGGGCCAAGGTGGCATGGGCGGTGATCACTCAGCCGAGGGAGAGAGGCGGCCTGGGCATTGTTGATCCTCTTTGCCAAAGCCGAGCATTGCTTGGCAAGCTGGTAGTTCGTGGCCTCCTGCCAGGCGCTGAGCCGTGGAAGGAGTTTCTTGTTTCCAGGATGCTCAGCCGCACCCCTTCTCTTAGCGGCCCCTAGACCCCCAGCATCAGGTGGATCTTTACAGAGCAGCGATCCAGAGGAGTGGGCCTTGGCTTCGAGGAGCGTTTTGCAGCTAGCCTTCTGAGGGCCTGGTCGCATCTGAGGCCGTCACTCTTCCAGACTCCCCCGGGCACCGATGAGGAGCGCCTGAGGCAGCCTTTGATCTGGAACCCCTTGATTCGCCTCCCCAGTGGCCATATGGTTGGATCGCGGTCTCACATGTCGTGGGGCCCGCTGAGCTCTGGCCCAGCCCAGTCCCTAGACGACTGGATAGGTTTTCAGCAGCTGCCTCTAGAGGCTCAGGAGAGGAGACTCAGTGGGATGAGGGGCAGAGAGTTGATGAGACAGGACATTGAGGCGGCCATCCCCCGGGAGTGGCGGACCCCAGTACAGGACCCTCCACCTCCACAGTGGATGGGTGTCTTTACTCGGCATGAGATCCTTCTAGCGGTTTGCGGCACAGCGGAGAGAATCGCCCCACTCACTTTCGAGGTGGGAGAGGGTGGCCAGCTTCAGAGGACACGACTAGATTTGGATGGGTTCCAGGGATGTATTCTTCAGAGGGTGCGGGTGGTCGGCTTTCATCAGAGACAGTGGCATGTAGACCCCTCACCGGCCTCGATAGGGGAGGACTGTTCTTGGAGATTATGGGCTTGGGACAGCAGGCCTCTTATTCGCCTTCAGTGGGATCCAGGTGAGTGGTTTTGGCGAGATCCCTACTTGGCCCCTACCAACCCAGGCATTCCCTTTTTTCAGTACACAGCGAGGCTGGGGCAGCGGATTCAGAGACACAGGATAGCGAGCACCCCGGCGGCGGCCGAGCATTGGCGGCGACAGGGGCTCTCCCCTGCCTTTCTTAGGGACTTCTGGCAGCGCCTTTGGACCAGCTTCCGGCCCCGGAAGGTGACGCTGTTTCTCTGGCTCACAGCGCATAGAGGACTGGCTGTGGGGGCTTGGCTAGCTTTCGGCAGTCACCCAAGGTCCTGCCCTCGGTGCGGCCATGCACAGGAGTCGCAGCGGCACTGCTTATGGGATTGCCCACAGGCACAGCAGGTCTGGCAGCGCGCTCTCAGGATGGTTTTTGCAGGCTCACCAGGTGAGATGCTGGTGACGTGGGGTGCGGTGGCTTGGGCCACGGACAGCGGCCCGGCCCTTGGATATGAGGACGTCCCTGGCAGTGCGACCATCCAGGTCTCTGACAGGGTGATGGTGGTGGTTCCGACGCCAGATTTCTCTTCGGCAGCCCCTCAGGAGGGGGTCGGGCACAGATGGGAGTTGATCAGCAGCATGACGGCTTGGCACATTTGGAGAGCCCGATGCAGGGAGGCCATTGACCGCCAGGCGACTCCACCGGCGGAGGTCATACCAGGCCCTCTGGGTGGACATCATTCATACCTTGAGAGGACACTGGGGGAAACTCCAGGGCGACTCGGACCGCATGAGAGGGCGCCGCAAGGCTTTCCTCCGCACTTGGCAGCCTGGCCCTTTCCTCACCGCGAGGGGCGAGGATGTCACTTGGCACTACAGGCCTCCAGTTTGGCTTTTCTCACCTCCCACATGTACTATTAGGTAGCCCCCCCCCCCCCCCCCCCCCCCCCCCCCCCCCCCCCAGAGAGCGGCCAGCCACGGGGGTGGAGCTCAGGAGTTCACTGTGTTTTTATCCCTCCTTGCGAGGTGAGCTTTGTAGCCTTATGGCGTTTTCTCATTAACTAATAGAAGGATCTTTTTTTCGGAAAAAAAAAAATTTGATGATTGTACCTGCTCAATTGCAAATCCCAAGAAAAATTGAAGCAAAATACCTTGTAATTTCTGATTTTTTTTGTTGCAGAAAAAAAAGGGTTGATGAATTTGGTGCTGCACGATGATGCTGTTGCTGCTGCAGTTGTACAGATGGCTGGGCAGTCCTCTGCGCTGCCTGGTTGGGCAACGTGGCTGCTACTGGGCAACAGCTGAGCAGCCCACGCTGCTGGCTGCCTACGCCCAGCTGCTGGGCAGCAAAGTACCAAGTACAGTGCGACCTCTGCTACCTACGTCCAGCGATAGTGATTACGTCTACTGCTGCCTTCACCTATCCGCCTAGTAGCCAGTTGAACGCCCAACGCCACCAGTCGCTCGAGATCGCCTTGCTGCCTTCGCCTAGTGGCCAGCGGTCGACCAACGCCTTGCTGCCTTCGCCTAGTGGCGCTACACGATTAGCGACCAACGCCTTGCGTGTTCGCTTGTTTTTACTCGCTGCTGAGCGCCGCTCGCCTAGTAGCCAGCCGACCAACGCTTGAAAGCTGCAAGCGCACGAGTGGTGAATTCCAGCCTCACTTCTTTGTTACTCTTTGTGGCCACCAGCGCCTTGCTGCTTACACTGCCTACGATTGGTTCAGCAGCTCTGCGCACAGGCAACTTCCATCGCTGCAATTCTGCCCGTAGCTCTTCTACAGTTGATTTCCAGCCCGTAGCTCTGCAATTCTGCCCGTAGCTTTGATACCAGTTGAATGGGAGATTTAATTAGGGTTAGAGTTCATGTGGGAGACATACACAGAGAAAACAAGGAGAGAGAGAGAGAGAGAGAGAGAGAGAGAGAGAGAGAGAGTTGTGGGGATAAGTCAACTCATGGGAATGAGTGTGACTCCCCTATCACACATGTATATTGCACTAGTACACATAGTGCACTTAGTACATTAAAAGTACTAAGTGTACTATGTACTATAACTTATGGGCTTGTACACACTATAAGGGTGGGCATAGTGCCTTTACCCCAACAGAAGGTACACTGCATGCAGGTACAGTCGGGTTCACTGCAGGTACACTGCAGGCAGGTACCACGGGTACAGAATCAGTCGACTTAATACAGTCGACCACTGCAGTTCGAAGCTGGTACACGTGCGCTGACAGATACAGTCGGCGCTGACTGTACGGAGCAGGTACAGACGTACGTAGCAGGTACGGGCGCTGACAGGTGCAGTCGGCGCTGACTGTACGGGCTGTACGGATGGCTTCAGTACTCCAGCTGACGGCGGCAAGCAAGTACGGCAACTGCAGGCGAACAGTGTACGGTCGGCAGCTGTACGATTACTGCAGGCGGCGCACTATGTACGGGCAGATGTATCAAGTGAAAGCGACTGTGTACAAGCAGGGCAATGGCAAGCCTTCAATGCTCTGATACCAAATGAAGGCACAAGGGGTGTTAGGGTTAGGGTTTGGAGATGCTGCAAGCAGGCGTGGAGAGCAACAGTAGAGAGAACACGATTTCAGTGTATTCAGCTTGATAAAAGTAAAGTACAATAGCCACATAATAGTGACCTAAAGAGAGGTGTTCACATGTCCGGCCATAAAATGTGCCGGGTGGACCAAAACACCTATAAACTGAATATAAGTAAAACTAAGCTAAACTGGGGGAAAAAACCTCCACTAACTGAAGTAAAAAGTGCCCCCAGTAATCTACGGATGATCACTAGCACTCCTCTGGGTGCATACACAGCATAAAACCCAACAAGACTCTTTAGCATCACGAGAAGCATGCCCAAATTTTTTAGCTTTCTTGCTCAATTTCTTACTGCCTTTAAACCCAGATGAACCACCAGTGAGTAACGCATTAGCTGTCATAGCATTTTCAATCATCTGTGACATGTTCGTTACTCTTGTCTTTATACAATAATCTCGTACCTCTTTGGGCAGCCCACAACAATACTTCTCTACCTGCTCAGATAATGGCACGGCACGGTAAGAAGTCACTGGGAGTAAAGCTTCCCAAAACTTCTTGTTATAATCCTCCAAACTATCACACTTTGAAGCATCCAATTTGTGCCATGCGGTCATAACATCCACCTCGAATGTAGATGTGAGCCATACGGAAGAGAAAACCTGTTTAAATTGGACCCATGTGGTGGGTGCTATGCCCTGCAAAAGAAGAGTAGACCACCACTACAAAGCATTGCCCTTGAGAAAAGTGGCAGCTTTCCTCACCTTAGAGGACTCTGTGTAATTCCCACCAAAAAAAAGCAGCATCAAACTGCTGTAAAAAGGTGAGTGCTTTCAATTTATCCTTGGCCCCACTGAATGTATCAAACTTCACTGCAGCTCCCCCTTCCTTGTAATCCTTCGCCTTTCCCATAGGCGTTAGATTATCATATGGAAGTGGTTTCGTAAGATTGCTGCCCCCTACATTCATACCCATCATGGGGTCAACATTTCCCATTCCCACACCAGGCATACCATACATTCCAGCCATGTTTCCAAACATTCCAGTATGCATACCTGGCTGCATACCACCAAACATATTGCCTTGCATCCCAGGTTGCATGCCTCCAAACATATTTCCTTGCATACCGGACTGCATACCACCATACATATTCCCTTGCATGCCAGGCTGAAAATTGGCTCCAAAAGGCCCGTACATACCCATGCCTCCCTGAGGGTAACCCCCAGTCATGGATTGGAACACCGAACCACCACCAAAATAACCTGGATGCATATTCTGCTGAGGAATAGGTGGCTGTCCATAGAAGGAACTCTGAGAGTTTGCACCATAAGCATGCTGCATATTCGGAAACTAGCCAAAAGATGGTTCCTGTGGGATGGCACCACTATGACCCTGAGGAAGATTCTTTGAACGAACCTTCTTCTTTTTCTCCGGCTCTGTGCGGGGCTCTGTGCGAGATCTCATAAATTAAGCAAATCTCTCACTCTGTGTGAGCTGCATAAAAGTATCCATAACACTAGCCAAGCGATCTTTGAACCGAGCATCATCATCCTCTTTACCATGCACATCTTCTGGCTGTGTTACATCCTCATAAGGCTCAACATCTGCAGCCTGTTCTCCTGCAAAAATATCCTCAGATACATCTCTCTCAGGAGAAGTCTCTTGCTCTTCTTCTTCATGATAGAAGTACTCATCCTCTGTATCAGACATATTTGCTGAATTTTTCAGCGATGGCTTTCTTCAAAGCAACCACGAGCTCACCCCCTTCAGAAAGTTGATGATTGGTCCCGGCAACGGAACCTTGAAACCGGCCTCTGATAGAAACCAGAGTGCGGTAGACTAGCAGTCACCCGTCCACTTGTAGTCTAGATATGAAAACAAAACAGATTGGAGCTAGAGTGCCCAAATCTGAAAACAAGGCGACACCTGTTGGCCCCAAAGCTTGGCGCCCCTTGCGGTATGTCTTTATTCAATTCCAAAAAATATGAATGGCTGAGTACAACAAAAATCAGCCAAGAGATTACACCTGTATGTCCAATCTGACGGCCCACAATACCTCTTAGCACAGAGGATCTATGCACAAAGATCTGTGTTTCACAATAACACACTGTGCCTCCCTCTGATCAGCCAAGACCACTAAGCAGGGCAGCCATGAGCATGCATCTGGCATAACTCAAGTGCATGATACAACATCTCAGCTCATACATACATGTGCTGTCCAAACTCTGTCTCAACCCTTGTCAATCTGTCATACCCCTCCTCTCACAAGGGGCCAGATAACTCATATCTGCAACAGACATCACGCAGTAGAAAGAGAGATAGATGAACAGAAGCGGAGCTTACCAAATTCAACTCGTGAATCAGCATTGGGGGAAGCAACGGTACCAATCTGTACTTGCAGGCACTTGTTTCCACAACCCTGCTTCACACGCATGCACGTACTTGTCTTAACCCTCCTCCTTGTGTTCACTTCTATGCTGTCTTTGAATGTACAGATCTGAAAAACAGCCCCGTACCCGTCTGTACTACCTCGGGATACGTGCCAAGAGTTGTACTTGCAAGCGCCGCCTGCTGTCTGCACCTGTGCTCCCCTGAATTCTGCGCAGCCAGATCTGTCCAGCACTTGTCCAACGCCGCCTGCAGCAGTACAGTGCTGTACTTGGACTGTCCGTACACTGTACGGCAGTCGTACAGTGTTGTACTTGCTGTGTACTTGTCTGCACAGCCTGTATAGAGCCTGTGCGCAGCCTGTCCAGCAGGGAGATAGACCCGCAGCAGTTCCTAAGAGAGAGAGAGAGAGAGTACTTGCAGCAGATCTGGCCGTACAGTGCTGTACGGCTGATTTGCACTCAGAAAAACAGCAGCAGCAGCACACCAAAATCTGCAGTCGACTTGCTCCCCTTCAGCTTTTCCACGCATGTACACAAGCGCATCAACAAGCCTCCACGACTCCTTTTCCCAAAAGCTAGAGAGAGGGGGAGGAGAGAGAAGCACTCACTCCAAAAGTGGAGTGGCCTCCTCCCCATAAAAATCCTAGGGCCCCCAAACTTTAAAAGTTCCCTAGGGCCACTAAGGCCCAGGGGCAACTTTAATAAACATTAAAAGTTTAATGTTCTAGTTCCCCCCTTCACACCTAGGGATGTCCACACATCTTTAACTCTGTCCGGGCACCCCCCATGTGAATCATTCAATATTCTGACTCTGCAACCACCATGCCCACACTTGTGCTGTTCCATTTTCACAGGGCCATGACAGTGGTTCACGCCTTTCGAGCTAGTGGGCCCACGGTGGATGGGAGCCTTTACACAGTTGGAGATCCTGATTGCTGTCAGAGCTTGCACTAAGGATGGCAAATGCCTCTACTATGAGAGGCAGGATGAGGGTAGACTTCAGAGAGTGGAGGTGGAGTCGCCTTTGGTTGCAGAGTGCACCTTTCAAAGGATACGGGTAGTGGCCGCCGCTTCTCGGAAGTGGCATATTGACCCCGACCCTGCAGATGTGCTCCCGGATTGGCGCATATGGGCATATGCAGCGCGCCCCTTGGCCCGGCTACAGTGGGGCCCTGGGGAGTACGAGTGGCATGATCCTTATGCATCCCTTGAGGCCACAGAGATCACCTTTTTCCAGTATACTGTTCGGCTGGGGCGGCATATTTTGACGGCGAGGAGGATGGTCTCTCTAGCTGCAACGGGGCATTGGCGGCTACAGGGACTCTCACAGGAGTTCTTGGAGGATTTTTGGGCTCGGCTCTGGGCTAGTCGACAGGCCGCAAGATCTCGACTTTCTAGTGGCTGGTCGCCCAGAGGGGCTCAGCAGTTGGCACCTGGCTTGTGTACAGCGGTCTTCCAGCGGCCTGCGTCCGATGCGGCCACCCTATGGAGACACAGAGACATTGCCTTTGGGATTGCCCTCAGGCGCAGCAGATTTGGCTGCGGATGCTGCGTATTCTGGCCCCCCTCTCTCCAGAGGGTATGTTTACGTGGGGTGCCGCTGCTTGGTCGACTTCGTCAGGGCCTGCTATGGGCTATGAGATGGAGCAGGACAGTCAGGCCATCAGATTCATTAGGGGCCAGCCTCGCCTGGTTCCGGCACCGGATTTCTCGTCCGCCAGTTGGACACAGGAGAGGGATTTACGATGGGAGCTCCTCAGCAGCCTCACCATCTATTGTATGATTTAGCCCCTCAGTCCTTTGTACTGATGCTTGTATTTTGCAGCACCTAGGGAGAGTCTCCCGGGCTGCCTTGCTGTATTCACTGCTCTATTTCTCTTATGAGCAGGAGAGATCTTTTGTAGCCCTACGGGCGTTTTTATATAACTAATGAAAGGATCTTTTCTCAGAAAAAAAAAAAAAAGATCAGACTACTACCAAAGTTTTCATCTACCGTACTGGGGCTACTAAAATCATGGCACATCTTGCTAAAGAAAAGCATAACCTCCTAGTAAGCTCCTACTCAGTATAGTGCATTATGTATCCATGACAGCATAAAGGCCTAGGTTAAGTCCACCTGGAAAGGTTTAGAGCTTGGATAGGGCAGGTCCCAAAGTCAATCCCCACTGGCCACCCGTTGGTATTGTGGCCATGACCACAAGTTCTACCTGCCTCAATGCAAGTATGTAAAAAATCGCCTCTACACGGGCATCCAATATCACGACTTCAGGTGGATCTAGGCAAGAAAAAAAGTCCATCTAGGGGGGAGATCTCGATGTTTATAATCTTCAAGAGTACAATCTTTTTCTTCATTCAGACACTTTCTTTCAATTTTGTAAAAGACAAAATTTTGTCCCTTTGAAAAGAGTGAAGGTCCAAGGCGAACCTGACAAAAAACATGCAGCCGAGATCTTCTATCTAGATCTACTCTTGCAGATTTTCCTGGGACTGGTCTAGTCCAACAATTTTGTGCACAGAGTACCTGCATATCACGACAACTTCTTATATCAAATACATAGGATGCAAAGCTTCAAAGAAGAACATTCATTAAAAAGCAATGCATCTTTTAAACCAACTTCTAGCTTGTATATAACATCACAAAAAAGTGCCACAAAACAAAAAACATCCGAGCATGACCAAGAGCAAACACCAGAATCAAAACCGTAGCTGTGTTTCACAACAACCAAGAAAACATAGTTAACCACTTTGTAAATGGAAGAAAGCACTGTTTAATAATGTGAAAACATCTCTTACTCTCCATTTCAAAATATATATATATATATACATTATAAACTTCCAGCTGCTTACATAACTTACTGATCTATAAACTTGACAACTTGTTAGAGCTATAAACATTAGACAATGTCTATTCTTAGGCTACCTAGATGTTTAGAAAGCCAAAGGTGTTAGAAGCAGTGAAATTACATTAGAATTACAAGTTGCTTGGCAAACATCACCAATAAGGCTCAATTCCACTCCCAACGGATTTGCCACCACTTACAACATAGCACTGCTAACCACGCCTTCCTACCAGACAGAGAAAAGGGGGCAAAGGTTGGCCATAACCGACAAGAGCTATAAACATTACAATGTCTATTCTTAGGCTACCTAGATGTTTAGAAAGCCAAAGGTGGTCATAGATGTGCTCTTTCAGACTATCACCTACTTACACCATATACTTACTAGATATGGACTGTCTCCCATGGTTGGCCCTCGAGTCCTCCATGCCAATAACTTGGAAGGGGCAGAGCAGGTCTTGGTAATCACAGGTCGTCACTTGGTTTGATCTCCATGGCCTTCAAATAGACCGCCGCCTACGCCTTTCTACTTTGATAGCAAACATTTGATTTTTACCTCCCTTTACTCTTTGCCACAGCTCCTCTTCTCGTCTTCGTTTTCTCAATGTTTTCAAGCCCTCCATCGTCCTTCAGAAGCTCACTCTTTGTAAGGACCCTGTTTATTGTTCGATTTTTTTCCGCTAGGGCCTTCCTACCCCCCATCCTATTAATAATCGACCGAAAAACCCCCCCCCCCCCCCCAAAACAAAAGGGGAAAAAAAAAATCAATTGCCAAACTGCTTCAGGAGGCATGTTAAGTTATTTGCAGGGAAGGTGAAAAGAACCTGTTCGGCAGTGGCGGAGAAGCTGAGCGCACAGGCCGGAGCGCCTTCGCCTTCATCATGGCAAGAGCGGTTGGGCGCTAGAAGAATGTGCACTGCCTGCTACTGCCTTGAGCAGCTTCAGCCTCAGCCTGGGCGGCCGACGCCCGTGTGGACGCATGGACAATTGCAGAAAGACGGGCCTCATGTCATGAGACATGGGGCTGCCCATGCTGGGGCTCAAAAAAGCACAGCAGCGGCCTTAGAGATTAGGGCGTGCGAAGCCGGGAGAGACAATAAGACCACCGCCTGAGCCGGCCCTGGACTCCCTCGTGTGAACGGCTTGAAGACTGTGCCCGACCCAAATTGGCACTAAGCCTCCATCATTTATTTTCGTCTGCATTATTTTTTTTCTCTCGTGCTTGTCTAAATTTCTAAGTTCCAACTGTCTCGTGGGCCTAGTTACATAAAATGAAATTGGCTCAGTTAGTGGAGCTTGTGGGAAGCCACTATATAAGATCAACTTAGAGTGCCATCAGAGTTTGTGTGTGTGATGGCCACCATTACCATTATAGTGTAGTTCACAAGCATCTACATAGAGTCTACCATCATAGTGTAGTTCACAAGCATCTACATAGTGTATACCATCATAGTGTAGTTCATTAGCATCTACATAGTGTAGCATTTGCATAGTGTAGTTCACAAGCAACTACATAGTGTAGCATTTGCATAGTGTAGTTCACAAGCAACCAATAATTTTTTAGGCTTTAGATGTAGTTCGCAAGCATCTACATATTGTCTACCATTATAGTGACTCATGACATCATTCCAACTTAGACAAGAGATTGGCTTGCAATTTTAGGAAGTGGACTTTGAAACAAGTCAAGGAGTTTAGAACGAGATGCTCTTTATGTGTCCTTTCTCCAAGCACCAAGCATGACATCTCATTCATATGTATCTAATTCATCATGAGAAGGCACCACTGCATCAACATTTTTTTACCATTGCTATCCCACTATTATCACCATAAAAGGTGTTGAACTCAAATGTTCCCCTTCATGAATGGCTAGAAATTTGACCCCACGAGGCGATTCTTCTAAGCTTGGCTTTACACCTTGTGTGAGTAAGAATGGTGAAGGGCAACTTCACTCAATGTGCCCCTACTTTTAGATTTTAGGTAGCCAAATTAGGACATGGCTAGGAAAGTTACTCACTTGAAGTTTAGTATGACTACTATCCATATATACATATATATATAAAGACATTCCTATGACTACAAAAAGGGAGTTGTATCATGTTATTGAAATTGTGAATTCAGACAATTGAGTACATAGTGGGAATAGTAGCAAAGAAATATGACAACCATGATTACAACTTTCACCATATCAACGAGTATAAAACAAAATACTAAGCTAGTATCCCTTTTGTTGGTGACCTTTCAAGGGGCTCTTAGACAGATAGATCCTCTACCTATTTTGGGATTTTATTATTGGGTGTAATCACTAATACTAACGGCACCTAGGTGGCATTCATTGCCATTATATAAAAACAATGAAGTGTTTTTTTTATATTATGGAAGATAAGATCTATCCATTGTCCTACTAATCTATAATATGTGTGAAAACAAATTGCTAATGATAATTTTAAAAAGATCTTATAGCCTCAAGATGGAGGTGTGATTTAGCATCTAGGAAACATAATGCATGATGCCAAAAAGATAAAATATTAGCATTGTGAGAATAAGTCATGGTCCTATTGGAATCTTTGGGTTTTATTTTACTAATATTGGTTTCATTCCATTGCATAGAAAAAGAAACATTATATTTGAACTTTAACAAAACCCTCAAGGCTAAAGGATCCAAGGTTTATATCTATAAATAAAGAGGTTTTACCATCTCTTGTAAGTACATGTAATGAAGGTTTTACCATCTCTTGTAAGTACATGTAATGAAGGTTTTACCATCTCTTATAAGTACATATAATGAAGGGCTTCTATAACATGTTCAACCTAACAAATAGTGCAAAATAAATTTCTTTAATTGTAATCAAACCAATGTGGTTTTTTTTTCCATTGAAGAAACATTTGTATATGGACTCCTATTATTACACAAAATAAAATAGAAAACCTTAAATAGTAAATGCATGGATGTTTCTTTCATAAGATTGTTAGAAGGTAGAGTTTTATTAATATTATTTACACTCCCTACATTTTCATACTTACTGCCCACAATAGGACCCACCACACTTGTCCTTTCACTCATCTTTTCCCACATGTATACTTTTCACTAACTTCCTAATAAGATTCACCACACTTGTCCTCTCACTCATCTCTACACATGTATACTTTCCTACCATGGAATGGCCCAATATTGCCACCACCTTTTCACTAGCTTCCTAATAAGATCCACAAAGCTTCTCCTTTCACTTATCTCTAAAAACACTTATACTTTACTAACTCCCTAAATAGATCCATCATACTTGTCCTCTCCCTCATCTCTAAAAACATTTATTCTTTTCACCAGCCTCCCTACCATGGAATGGCCCAATATTGCCACAACCTATAAAACTTGTTGATGTCTCTTGGCTCGACATACAATCACCATCTCTCCGTAGTAAACTTTGATTTACGTATTATTAAAAGCAACTTTGTTCTTTTGCCTATAAAATGCTTCTTTAAGTGTTTAACTTCCTTATTGATTTAAGAAAAGAAAACTTATGCATAAATTTATGTTTATAATAATAGTTTGTAAGCACTCCATCCTCTCTATAAATTTTACCACTTTATATATAATTAGGAATATCACATACGAATACTTTTAGCACGATTATCTAAATCATAAACAACCCTTGAACTAATATACTCTCATTCCTTGAAAACGCTTATAAATATCGTAAATAAGCCTTCTTCCCATATCCCACCAACGTCCAAAGTAATGGTACTCTTATAAGCACAGTATAAGCAACATTTAATTAGAGAATCCAGTACAAGAAAATATACTCTTACAAAAAAAAATTATTAGAGAATACATTTTATATATATATATATATAATCAATCAAGAAAAAGCTTTAATGATAATTTGAATCCAAGAATGAATAACAATTAATACCAAGATTCATTCAAAATTGTCATTGTTTACTCTCCCATAGATTTACAACTTTAAATAATGAATTTGTATAGATTTGGTATGTTAATTGGATTTAGATTCATAATCTATGATAGGGCAACCTTCTCAGCTACACATTCTTCATCACCACAAGGATTATTGAGAGCTCCTTCTTCTCCACCCAACCATAGCCAAAAAGACTAGACTCTCTAAGATTAGACCCAACACTTGTTGCTCTTCACATGTGCCCGGCCACTCTTGGGTCCACACCTGGTCATTTTGGTTGCCTTAAACCTTACTCGTTCCTTGCTTGGACAGTCGAGCTCTCTAGATTCTCACTAAATCCCGTTGTCATGACATTGCTTCCCCCTTAAAAGGAGTTTTCGTCCTCAAAAATGAAATTCAGGAACCTCTTTTCCTATGTAGAATCTTCTTCTGGTATATCCTTCCACTTGACTAAACACTCCTGCCGTACAGAGTGTTGAGTTCTTTTCTCTTGGAAATCCAAGACTTTTTATGGTTCATACGATAAGGATGGGGGTTTAATAAGTTCTACTAGGATCTCTTTACTGGACGAGATTATCGTCATCACCCAACTTCTTTTTCAGTCTACTGACATACATGAAAAACTGGATGAACTTTAGGGCTTTCTGGTAAAGCTAACTTATAAGCAACACTACCTACTTTTTTAGGTATTGTAAATGGACCACAATACCTTGGAGATAGCTTTGGACTTCTCCCCATTTTCAAAGATTCGAAGTGTGTGAGAACCTTCAAAAACACTTTATCACCTTCCTCAAAGATGATTTATCTACGATCTTTGTCTGTATAATGTATAGCACGGTCCTATGCTCTCTTAATATTATCTTTCACGATTTTCGTCATCTCGTGGAGATCTTGAAGAAAATCTTTAACCATTTGTATCTTTTCTTTCTTGAGTCCAACGGCCATGAGGACTCTACACTGGACCCTAGTGCTGAATATCTGGTACAATTGTTAGAAAATCAATATGGGAAAATACACATCCAACTGGTTTGCTTCTTAATTATGCTCGTAGCATATCCTTTTTTATTTGATTGACTCTCTTGATTATACCATCACTCTGTGAATAATTAATCATACTCAAGTTTAGCATAGTATCCAATATTTTGAACACGGTATGCCAAAACAACTATTAAACTTTATATCAATATTTTGAACACAGTATGCCAAAACAACTATTAAACTTTATATCACTATCACTTACTATATTGGCAATCAGCCCACATATATGTGGCTGATATACTTAATGAATAGCCTAACTAACTCTAACATATTCACTGTCTTTTTGTTGGAATGAACCAACACCTTTTAGTCAACCAATTTCTGATTATCCAAACCGAATCATGGTCTCTATTCGTTATGGATAATCCCTTAGAACTCTCGAGTTCTACATCTTACTCATTGTTTGACCTTATACTTTACTTCCTTTGGCCAAATCTTTATTAGCTTGAAATATTATTGGATGAGAAACTTCTCAACCAGGTACCAGTCAATCACTTTTTGATTACCTCATCCTCATTATCTACTAAGTGTTCCATACCACCTAGTAACAACAAGATACTTTTGGCAATCCGCTATTGCAACTAGACCCTCTTAAATGCAGACGTCCTTTGGTCTAGCTAATAACTCCTTTTATATCTCACTAATTAAAGTGGGACAATGTCATCTCGGACATTCTTTTTATGGTAGTCGTAAGCTTAACAGTTCTGATTGGAATGGTGAATAGGGATCCCAACATCATATCTACCATCTAGGGAATCATGTAACTTATCAGACACTAGCCTCTTAATGAGACTTACTGCTAGTGGTTGTGCCTGTCTTGACAATGGGGCCACTATACTTTAGGATGAGTACCATCTCATCACTATGGCACACTACACATGGGCATCATGATGATGAGGATCATCAACACACTACCCCTTAAGTGATTACAAGCAAGCACTCTTTTCTTTAGGTTGAAGGTCAAAGTCTTGACAACTCTGTTCGATGAGCCTTTCGACCTTTCAACTTCCTTTATCTAGATAGCCATTTGATACTCACAAAACCAAATGGGGTACCACACCAATGACATCGTTACCTTAACGTATGCACTATAGCATATGATTCTCTTTCATACTAAGTACTTTTCTTGGACCTTGTCCAACTTCTTACAGAATAGGTTTACCATCTTACAAATAATAGTTCCTATGCCATCATTAATCATATCCATTTCCACCACAAAGGTTTAACTTGGATTGATCATCCTATAGCAAAAGCTATCATAAGCTTCTAGAAACAGTAATATTGGGGACTTTCCCCTTCCCTTAAAGTTGATCTGTCCTCTGAAAAACTAACAGATAGAATCGCAAAGGAACATGCGATGAAAGTTGAATAAAGAAAGAAACCCACTTAAACTACAAGAGTGAAAGTTTTCTAAATACATATAACCACATGCTGAAATTCTTTGTGGGGTGAGGTGATCCAAACATAACATCAAAAGGTAAATTTTCATTTCAAATAAATGAGAATCCATGTAGGAATACAACAAAAAGCACAACTTTTATGGTGATGACCATGCAAAACGAAAATCTTTTGATGGTCACAAACAACGTTAATCTTAACACTTCATTGCTTTAGTAAAAGCATCAAAGGACAATAAATAATAAAAAGCAAAAAACCTCATGGACCCATTAGGTACTGTCTCCACAACTTTAGGGCATAAACTACTGAAAGTAGCTTGAGGTCGTGGACAGCATAATTTCTCTCATGCGTTCTGAGTTTTTAGGATTCATAGGCCACTGCATGACCTTCGTGCATGAGCACACCTCGCAGGGAAAAACCACTGGAATCAGTTATTACTACCTCAAAGGGTAGAGAGAAATTTTGCAACTTCGGGAACGAGATTGGTTACCAAGGCGGTCTTCAGCTTATCAAAAGCGCTCTGACACCTGGCAGACCATTGAAACGGGGTATTCTTCTTGAGAATATTAGTCAGGGGGGAAGCTATGAGAGCATACTTAGGTATAAAAATTCTATACCAACTAGTTAATCCCAAGAATCCCTTGACTTCTTTCACTGTCTTTGGTTCAGGCCAATCTATGACTGCTTGCACTTTTGCGGAATCTGAAGAAATTCCATCTTTGGATACCAAAAAGCCCAAGTATTCAACACCTGGTCGACAGAGAAAGTGCATTTGCTCTTTTTTGCAAAGAGTTGGTGCTTCCTTAGAATCTCGAGAACTTTACGGACGTGAGCTTCATGGTCAGCTTCATTCTTTGAGATATCATCAAAGAAAACAAGAACAAAATCATCCAAGAACACCAAAAGATGTAGTATGTAAAAAATTTGGTAAGTACCATAACTTGAATTCCTTAGAGTCAATGTCTTCCCATCACTTTGGACCAGCTATACATAACATCAAACGATTTACAAACAACTTACTAATATGACACACAAATAAGCTTGCTTGTCCTTTCCCTTTTCTTTGGTTTGTGAACCCTCAGCCATGTCCAGGAAACCAAGCTTAAGGTGGTGGGATTTTTATGTCCCTTGCCTATGCAATAGAAACTTAGATTCTCTTGCTTTGCTTTCTCATAGTCCTCCGACCTTAAGAAACACATCGATCCCTTAGTTTTCTTAGCTTGATTTCTCTTTTGCAAGGTCCTTGTCATTTCATGGGAGCATGAAACATAAAACCGCGTGCCATCATAGATGCCTTTTTTGCATCAACGGCACGTTTGCCTTTTTCGACTGTGTCGTCAAAGATTTGGGTAAACTTAATCACCTCCTCGAGAATTTTGGGCTCACTTTACTTTACTTGATTCTTATAATCAACTTGAGAACTTACCAATGCTTCGAACTTGAGTCCCTTGAGGCCTCCAACATAAGTGTTCAAGTTACGGGGAGGATGCTTCTTATAATCAAGGGATTCAAGTTTGAAGCATTGTATCTACTAAGGTAGGGAGGATGATGTTCCTACCTCCAAGAGGGAACTCAATGCATTCACCTAAAGGAAGAGCAGTAGAACACAATTGTCATAGGGCACTTACCAATGCTTTGGACTTGAGTCCCTTGAGGCCTCCAAGCTCACTTGTTAAGCTCCACCTCCACGCTGTCATCGTAGAGTCACTCGCATCATCGCATCATAAGGCAATCACTCTCTCTCACTCTCCCACACAAGCATGAAACATACAAGCATAGAAGAGACACAAGTGCTAGAATGCTCTCTCTCAATCTCTCTCAAGACACAAAGAAGAGCTCACAATATAGCACAAGGGGGATTATGTCTATTCATTATGAGAAAATGCCTTATATACATTTGGCCCTTATTCACACTTGGGCGCCCAAAACTTACTTAACTAAGGGCTTGGGTGGCCAATATCTCATAATGTACAACCTTTGTAGTACCTTTACATGACACTTATTAATGTCCTTAATTGGAGGAGTATACTTGTTAATCCAAAATGGGATTAACATCCCCCCTACCTAATGTAGGTTATGTCCTCAGAACCTGTTACCGAGGTCGAAAGACCTAGTCATTGAACTCATGATGGTAAAAGTTTCGATGTGATTGAAGCTTTTTGAGGGTTTCCTTCTGAATGCTGAGTGTGATCTACAGAACCCTGTGTCCACCATGTCCTCAAATGTGACATGCATGTAGATGGGAAGACACCTTAGGCAATGATAATACAACCTGTCATATGGACCTTGATTCATGTCAAATTGCAGTTGCTCACCTTCATACCCATCATATGGTTCCTTGGGTTGATCGATCAGGACCACAATCAATTTTAAGAATCTAACATTGGCCACTATTGCGAGGTCCGAGATACGGCGCCATGCCTGTATCCAAGTTAGCATCTGTTTTCTTTGTTCCCTTATGTCTCTAAATGTAGCTAGCATGAAGATTGGGAAGTTATAACACACATGCGAATCTCGTTGCTTGGCCTCTTGAAATTCGAAAGGTGTCCATCTCCTCTTTAGTGGCAAGTACAAGGGATCAACTCGTTGAGTTGGTAGTGCACACATATATACATGGCTGTATTCTGGAATTGTTAGGAATTCCTTTCTCGAGTCTAGCTATATTCCAAAATCTTCCAACTTGGGGTGTGCGTCATCTATGATAATTGTTGCATAGCCCTCTCTTGTGTGGACTGGGGGTGAGCTTTTCTCCACCTGCCTGCGAAAGCAATAACTGATCATAAATGTTACCAATTTAATTTCCAGTAGGTCAGCCAATTGTGGATTGGCTAATTTGGTCTGTCATGCCACGTTAGACCACAAGGTGCCCTCTCCAGCCATAGGTAGCAGTCCTTCTAAATCTAGGCAAGGTGCTCGGAGAGGGTATGGTACATAATGTTGCTTTATTGGGGTGAGATTGGAGTAGGCCTTTGGTAGAATCCTTTGAGTTTGCTCAAATGGTGTTATTTGCATTAACATCTTGAACATTGCTTTGGCTTTAGTAGTGGATTGCCAGCTCGTATGAAGCCTTCATACTCTGCACCAGACAATGACTCCAAAATAGTATCATCAATAAAAGCTTCAATATTGTCTTGGGGAAGAGTATGTCATACCTCCTGAGTTTACCGTGGGGGAGACGGGTCAGGTGCCGATACCTCCTTGGGGGTGAGAGGGCTAGTGGGAAATTCTATATGTTGAGAAGTGAGAGTAGAAAAAATGCAGTCGGCTTGAGACTTGTTAGTAGGTGGTGCATTAGGATATGGATTAAGTAGTTTACTAGAGCTACATTAAAATATACTGGGTAAGTAGGGATGGATGATGAAGTTGGTGTCTCTTTCTAACCGTGGCTTGAATTGGGGGGTGGGTGGCTAGGTTTGTGGGATTTCATAAAATCTTGAAGCTCAGTGATATCCTCTCACGACTTATGTTAGGATATTCAATATGGGTGTTATCAAAAGTGTAAAGGACATTGGTTAACATGGATTCTAAATAATTGTAGATATTATGGTATAGTTTTAGAATACTAAAAGGGTGATATAAAGAAGACTCACATAAGTTTAAGTGCTGGTGAGTATTGTAGACTTCTAGCCACCCATGGCTTATAATCCATTGATAACTTTGTGCTACCACCTCGTAGTTGGTCGGTGTTTCGAGAATATCATCTAGAAAAAACAGGTCTAATTTTTTGACACTGTTGTCCAAGATTTCAGATTTTTGGAGTATCCGACACCAACTATGAAGGTTTAACACAATAGGGTACAATGGATAAAAGTAAATATCATGTGGATTAGTTAATACTACATCCCCTCGTAAAATTTCCATAATGATAGTGGGATCAGCATCACGCTCAGTATTTTGCTTAATGAGGGTTAGTTCACCTAGGCTTAGGTCCTCAGACAGATTTATATCATATTGAAACAATGAGAGGGTTAGTGTAGACAAAATTGGAGTAAGAGTTTGAGGAGGGGACCAAGGAGTTACCGGCAAAAACTGACCTATCTTCGAGGCTCGCTCAAGGAGTAGGCGCATTTCATCTATAGGCTCTTGTCTTTGACTTCGGTCATGTATGGCTAGTTGTCATTCCAATTCTTGTAGACGGGAGTCATTGATGCTGAGGAGGTTTGAAATGGTTGTTTCTCTGACCATCCGTGCAACATTTAAGTCCTCGAAGCACCTTGTTCCTTCCTCTTACGTACATCTGGCGGCGGTAGCCTCCCTTTCCTGAGGTTCTGTGATTCTTTGAAGTCTTTCGGCAGCCAGTCTTTGATACTCTTGTGACTGTTGAGTGACTTGCACCATTGCCTCTTGGTGTGCAATCATTATTCTCTGCATCTCAACTTGATTGGTGCTAATGGTATCATTAAGAGCTCTCACCTTCTCTGCATGTGCCTTGTTTGTCTATTCCCTTTCTTGTTGCAAGTGGGTAGCTCTGCTTTCTGCTTCCTTAAGACTTAAGGATAGCGTCTGGATCTGGCTTTGTAGCTCCTCTTATTTGGCCAAGGACGTATGTTGGAGCTCATGTACTTGCTGGGCATGAATGGCTGTTAGCTCATGGTTATGGGTAACTTCCTTTTGAAGTTGCTCTTTAGCATGCTCCAGCTGCACCTTAAGATCCGTATTCTCTTTAATTCTTTGGATAATAGTTTGGCTGAGAACCAAATTATTGTTTTCCAGCACTTGGTACCTGGCCTCTTGCTCCTCGGTGGCTTTTAAACTCTTCATGATCACATCTCGATGTGTGGCCTCTACCGTTGTCAGGTGTTCTTTCAAGGTCTATACTTGTGTGCTGGACTCTTGAGCTTGCTTCTAGAATATGGCATTATGATCATGAAGCATATGTGTTGTGAGGAGGTGGCACTGCCATACTCATTGCTCCTGCTCCCAAAGTGATGCACTTGTGTCCACTACCCCTTCCAGTCCAGCATCATGTAGCAGATTCAGTAGCTCATCCAAGCCTTCCATAGTTTCTTGCAAGAATTGTTCATAGTCTATATTCTGTAGGAATGACAGCTCTGGTATTCTTCTTCGTCCTCTAGATGCCTTCTTTTGCTCAGACTGGGTGTATCTTCTTTTGCTGAGACTCGGTGTATCTTCATCTCTTGGTCCTTTACATGTATGTAGTGGCACTGCTGGATCTTGCACCGGGAACGATGTTGCTGCTTTATGCTCTCGGGGTTCTTCAGCCCCGACACTGCTTTTGCTCCAGTCTCTAGCTCCATTCCCACCCGCAGGTGTGTCTGTCATAGTAGAATTCTTGAGCGGAGATAGATTTTTGAATATTAGCTGAGCTAGGCTTTGAGGAGGAGTCATCTGCTATGTTTCTTCTTGTGTGGCCTCTCACTAATAGTGGCTTCTTGCTGTTCAAGTACTTCCTGGTATGATTTGATCTCTTGTTTGAGCTCAGCCTCAATCCATTGTGTTTCCTCAGCCACATCTGGAATGACGCCTCTCATCTATCTTTCTTTCCGTCTTCTTTTTTATGCCTTTCTTAATCTCCTTCATTATAGCTTTTGTTTCTATGAGGGAGGACAACTTGCCCTTCTTGCATCTCTGCAACAATCAGTGCGGGTTACTCTAGAAGGAGCGCCAATTGCATTTGCTTTGCTAGTTCTGGTTTTGGAAGGGTCCTTTGAGCCACATGTTTCAGGACTTGTGTCATGAGGTATGTAATAGCATGAGGTATGTAATAGCATGAGACGGATTTTCGTGAGAAGGAAATCCGTGAGATGGATTTCCGTGAGACAAAAATCCATGAGAGTTAGCCGTGAGATGGATTTCCGTGTGAGACGAAAATCCGTGAGAGTTATTTTCGTGAGATGGATTTCTGTGAGACGGAAATCCGTGAGATAGATTTCCGTGAGAGTTATTTTCGTGAGAGTACAGGTTTTTGGCCATTTCTGTGAAACTGCAGGTTTGGCCCCATGAAGTATTTATGTTTTGTCTTTCTTATAGATTTGATTAATGCAGGTTTTTGGCCATTTCTGTGAAACTGCAGGTTTGGCCCCATGAAGTATTTATGTTTTGTCTTTCTTATAGATTTGATTAATGCATGATTGGATGAGACTGCCTAGCGGAGTTTAGATTGATCACAAAGCAAATAATAATAAATCCTTTGTTAAAAATGCAAGACAACTTTGTTTGACATGCAATGACTGTGTGCCCGAGACATTTAATTGATTATGATCAAAGTTTGGAAAGATAAAAAGAAAAGAAAAACAAAGAAGGGCCCAAGCTCCCACCTCAATGCGTGAATGTCGATTAGGATTTGAAGAAGCGAGGAGGGATGTGTTGCAAGAAGACGAGATTGCAAGAAGACGAGATTACGTTTGCGCACACGATGGAAGATTATTGCAAAATGACAAAAAAGGAAAGGATTTGGAATTTATGGCACAACCGTAAGACTGGGCGGCTGCCTTAATGAAGAATGCCACGTGTCATCCTGCGACGATTGGTATGGGAAAAGTAACCATTTCACGGTGTGAAGCACTTTGGACCAGTTCACGGCATGAGCTGTTTGGATTACTTCACAGCGTGAACCTTTTAAGATTGGTTCATGGTGTGAACCTTTTTGTACCAGTTTACGGCGTGAACTTTTTGGATCATGAGTGTGTGAGATTGATACCTTCTATTTTTCTTCATGCTTAGATATCCAAACATGCATACAAAGGAGTGAATGATACCCGGTTTTACCTTGTATCCATTTTGTGACTAATGGATACCTTTATCTTTTATTGCCATGGGAACTAAGGTGACACCTTAGCACTTCTAGGTAGGTATTATTGCTGGCGTGTTAGTTCCGTGTGGGATTGTTTGATTCTTCCCTCCACCTAATTGAACAGTTTTTCTACTGAGTCCTGTGGATTGGGGCTTGTATCGGTGTCCATTTGTTGAACTTCCTTTTTTCTCCCTTCAAGGTCCTTGTCCAGCTCCGATCAAGGTGGTTACGGGTATTGTTTTGGCTATATTTCACCCATCTTGTTGAGTTGGATTCTTCCTCCACACCAGTGTTTGTGCATTGGTTTTAGTTGGGAGTTGGTTTCGCATGCTTTTACTACCCTTTCCTTTGTATTCAGAGATGTTTACAACGGTCGCCACCACTGGGTGGGGTTTGGCCACCCATACTGTTGTATTGCCTTGGTAGTGCCATTAGCAAATCCTTTCTAACCCATTGCTTACGAATGCCTTGTGGAGTGTTGATTTTTCTGGAGTATCGCCAACTTGCTTGTGAAGGCCATTTCTGATCTTTGACTGCCTTTTGAACCCTTCTTGTTGTTTCCTTATTAACCTCCTTTTCCTCCTTGTGGGGCTGATTTCTGAGTTGAACCTTGGGTACCCATTGTTGTGTACCTTGTGACTTATGATGTTTTTGCATAGGGATTGTGGAATTGCTGCCTTTTTTGCTTCATGAGTTTATGTCACTGTGCTTGGTGTTGCTATTTCCTCAATCATGGCCTGCTTCCCTACGTTTATCAGGCTCCATAAGGGTACATACATGACATTGTTGCCCTCGTTTCAGTAGTGCTATCCTCTTCTCCCATTGGATATTACATTTTCTAGCGCAAATCCAGGATCGTCCCCTAAGATCATTTCCTCTTCCTTGGAACCTGTAGGCATGACAAACACCTTTCCAACCAAGGAATTATTTTTGATGGAAATGTTAACACTTAAAAATCCATCAGCTTTCTTAGTTGTCAAGTGCACACTGCGTACTTGTGCATTGGTGGGTTCAAGGTACAGTTTATCTAAGGCTACCCATGTCTCATATGAGATCAGGTTATGACTTGATCCTGTATCTATTAATACAATGCTCGCTATATGGCATTTAGCTGTAGAGAGTTCTACCCTGAGTCGTGCGCTGGCTCAATGTTCAATTCCTCTTCGTCCATAAGAGTTAGTGAGGCCCTGTTCATATGCAACATTCTCTTTTGGAGTAATTGTTTGGCTTTAACTACCCTTGCCTTAGCCTCTTCTTGAGCTTACTGGATTTTTTCGTTTGTGAGCTGCTTTTGTTGTTTTAAGAGATGTTCTTGCAAGAGCATCTCTTGGGTTAGTGGTCCAAAATAAATTTTGAGTTTGCTCCCATTGACGTAACCCTCCATCTGTACGCCTTCAATTGTCTCAATTCTAACTGACCCATGAGGTGTGATCTAAGACACTCGGAAGGGTCCTAGGCCTTTGTATTTGAGTTTCTTTTTCCTGGTGCTTCCTACACCATACATGAGGACAAGGTTCCTCATCTCCAGTTCTTTTTGTTTCAAGTTTTTGTCGAACCAATGTTTTTTGTGTAGTTTCTCGACCATGAGTCCATGTGATGTTTGGTATCATCAAGCTTTTCTAAATCAATTAGCCTTTCAACTAATGCATTCTCCATCAGACGTTCTTGCACTACAATCCTTAAGCTTGGAACTAGGTATTCCATAGGCATTACTGCTTTAACACCATAAGCTAGATGGAAGGGAGTGTATCCCGTCACTACCTTAAATGATGTTCGGTATGCCCATAAGGCTGCTGTTAGCTTATGCTCCCAGTCCGTTTGACTTGCTTCCAAAGTTTTCGTCAAGATAGTACATAAAGTTTTGTTTGTACTCTCTACTTAACCATTAGCCTATGGATAATAAGGTGATCGTTTTTGATGGACTACCAAGAATCCAACAAGTAAATGATCAATCACATCATTAATGAAATGTGAACCGCGATAACTAACTAATTCTAATGGGTAGCCGAATCTCGAGATAATGTGCTCATATAAGAATTTTGCTGTTGTTTGTGAATCAACTCGCTTCGAGACTCTGGCTTCTGCCCATTCGATAAGTAGTTTGTGGCCATGATTACATATCGGGCTTGCGAGATGGATGTGCCGCTGGACTAATGGGTCTAACAAAATCAATCCCCCATTTCTCGAAAGGTTGTCTTACAATAACAAGGGTGAGTGGCATCTTGTCCCTTTGTTGTGGGATAGCAAATCGCTAACATTCCTCGCATCTTTTGACAAACTCTATGGCATCCCTGAACAACGTAGGCCACCATAGTCTTGCTTGAAGTACCTTGCAAGCCGTAATCTCTTCAGCAAAATACCCTCTGGCTATCCTTGAATGAGCTTCATCCAATATCGTGAGACGAACTCATCTTCTCTCACACATCTTCTTAGGACATTGTCCTTACCTAGCTTATATAGTTATCCCGTAATTAATTGATAAGGTGCAGCAAGCTTGATAAGCCGTTGCATTTTATCTTTGCTCAAGGGTGTTTCTTGTTGCGGAAAACCATAAGCTAGATAATCCGATATCTCCTTGCTCCATTCGGGCACCATGTCCAATTTGAACAAACAAGCATCAGGGAGGTCATCATCAACACCAGTTGCTAGTTACCTATTTGGAATTCTTGACATATGATCGGTCAACACATGCTGTGTCCCTTTCCTTATCGTGACTATAAAGTCGAATTCCAATAGTAATAACAACCAGCGTGTGATTCTTCCCATGGTGCAAGGCTTGTTTACCAAGTATAATAAGGCTTGATGGTCCGCAAAGAATACAAATTTGTTGGCCAATAGGTAATGTCGATACTTCTTGATTGCATATACCGTGGCCAACCCTTCTCACTTCGTGGTCATCATTCAATTGACGACTAGCGAAGCAGACTAGATAGTCCAATTCAAACTCGTCAGGCTGTGCTAGTACGCATCCAATAGCAAAGTTTGATGCATCAATATGCACATGAAATATGAGGTCCCAATTGGGGGGTCTTAGAATTGGCGTGTTGCTTCAATCGATCATATGCTTCCTGGCATTCCTCAGTCTATTCAAAGACAATGAGTAGCTTGTACAATGGCCTGACGATTTCAACATAGAAGACAATGAGTAGATTGTATAATAGCCTGGTAATTTCAGCATAGAAGATTATGAAGCGACGGTAATACCCAACGTGGTCCATAAATCCTTGCACACCTTTGTAATTAGTGGATGGTGGTAGTTCTAAGATCAACTTGACCTTGCTGTCACCCGTGGATATACCATTATTTGAGACAATGTGTCCCAATATCACACCATGTTTAACCCAAAATTGGCACTTAAGGGTTTAGGGATATATGATATAATCGACATCGCTCAAACACCTTTCTTAAGCAAGCCATATGGTCTGCCCAATCGAGAGTGTGCACACAGATCATCAATGAATACCTCCAACCATTTTTGCAAGTAGTCTTTGAAGGTTGTGCACATCAATCGTTGGAATGTTGCTAGGGCATTGGTGAGACCGAAAGGTATGACTTTGTATGCAAATGTCTCCCACATTGTATTGAAAGCTATTTATTCTGGTCTTTTGGTGCTATAGACACCTGATTGTAGCCTGAAAATCCATCCAGGAAGCTGTCAGCTTCTTCACTAGCCACTCTCTCCAAAACATGTTCCGTATATAGGGCAATGGATAATGGTCTTTCCTAGTAGTTGCGTTGACCTTTTTAAGATTGACACATACCCTAAGTTTTCCATTATTTTTTGGAACTATTATGATTGGTGACAACCAATCCGTATGTTCTATCTCATAGATGAAATCCGCAGCAATGAGTTTATCTATTTCCTCCTCCTTTACAATTGTTGCATATTTAGGATTCATCTAGTATGGTTTCTGCCTGGTTGGCTTTTATCCTTCCATGATTGGGATTGTATGTTACACTACCTTAGGTGGTACACCCTTCATCTCCTTGTAGTTCCAGGCGAAACAATCCTTAAATTCCTTAAGGAGAGTAATGAGCTCATTTTCTTTAACCGAAGTCAAGTCCTTAGCAATATAAACAAGTTTGGCTTCCTCCCCTGGTCCCGTAATATCAACTTCCTTGACTTCAGCAAGACCATCATATGATGTGGAGAGCCCATCTTCCTTAATCCTTTTTGCCCTCAGTTGGACCACGTTCCGTTTGTCTCAACAGTGTAGACTTTGAAGTGGTATGGTATTGAAAGCAAGTCTAGTTTATCCTCATTCTCACTTTTTGTTTTAGCTATGACTTTCCTGGCCTCTTGCTCAGCTTCTACCAAAGCTTTGTCCCTATGCACATACACATGATCTAATGTCCAATTGTGCACCAATTTGGATTCCCTCATGAAGGGTCTCCCCAATATTATGTCATATGAGTGGTTGGCACAGGAAGTCCATTACTACAAATGTATGATGGTAGCGAAACATAAAGAGTTTGAGTTTCACATTCTCCAAAAGCCCAATGGGTCTTGAAGATGTTCTGTCTGCCATTTTAACGATTAGATCTGCTCTTTTTAGATCGATTTTTCTCCAGTTTTCTCAGCAACGTTTTGTGATGATGCTAACCCCTGCCCCACCATCTAGGATAGCCAGTGCCTAGTACTCGTTATGATGAGTCGTAATTGTAGCATTTGTGTTGTCACGTTCGTAGTAACGCCCAAATTGATTAACTGGTATCTTGATGACTCTGGTTGTTCTTTCCCTTGTGTGTTTTAGGGTTCTTTTTGCCAGAGGTGATAGAACATCCTTTGTAGTGTCGGCTGCCTTCTACCCATTCCGTTATGTCTACCCATTCCCAATGGCATTTGCATAGACGTGGGTAGTATAGCCCGTGAGGCTTCCTATGTCTCTGGGTTCTCTGGCAATTGAGGGTTCCTTCCATATGTGTGTCTCATATCCACTCCCAGGGAAGGAATGGATAGACTTATCCTGTGTATTTTCCTCAAGCATTCTTGACATTGTATTCCCTTGAGATCCCTCTTTCGTCTCTTTTGGAATTGGAGTAGGTACATCCAATTCTTTTTCCCTTGTTGGCTCATTTCTTGGATACATTGTATCCCTGACCCGGTTAGCCCTTAGCTTGGATTCATGAAGTTGTTGACATTCTTCCACTAAGGCCATGGTGTCTTCGAGCTTCCTTATCTCCTCTTCAACATTTGGGTACTCCCCGACTCCTTTAGGGGTTGATGGTCTTTCCCCTTGCACCTCTAGGTCAGGCTCTTTTTGATTGACCGCTTGATCCCTTCTTCTCTCGATTGGGTGGATCTCGTGTCTATCGTATCTTCTTCGGATCCATCTTGGATTGTGACCCTGGTGTCACCCTTACCCACTTTTTCACTCTTCTTCTTCGGCCAATTATGGAAGTGGTCACATATGCTCGATTCTTCCCCTTGTTCCCCAATTGGTTCTGGGCTCGTGCCAGGACATTGAGTGGCATTATATTTCCAAGCTACACACTAATGGTCCGAATGGTGGCTTGGTTAGAAGCAGAAGTCGAACCTTGTGTGGTATGGACAATCCTTGATCAATCGATCAATGCCACATTTAGTACAAGTAAGTACTGGCATGTCACTGCATGGAGCAGTCAATTGTTGGGGTTGGTGCATAAGAACCACATTCTTGTTTGGACACTCAGCGATTTGATGTGGCCCACTGCAGCCAAAACATTTTAGTTGTCCTCTCCTCGTGTTTGAGTTTATGTCCTTTCCCTTCCACTGTACCGTGGTTTGAAACACAGGTACTGGCGTGTTATTCTATAGGACATAGAATTCTGGTGCGATCTTCGCAGCTTCCTAATAGTACTCTCCACTAAGTTCTACTTCACGCACCATATGAATATTTTATGATGGCTCTTCAATCAATACTTGGTTGATTTTAGCTTGTGGTGGTTGTGGTGGTAGAATAGGTGGTGGTAGAGGTGCAGTGTCCTGCACCCGAAACATCCCCCCTAGGTAAATAAGAAGAGTTGGGTTGTCCTGGAGTTGCAGTGATTTACACAGGTGGTGCTGGTAAGGCCAATGGAGCTCTAGGTACTGGCAGTTGTGCAACTTGTTTGGAACCTTGGATATATGCACATGGAAGTGTCATGATTCCCTAGTTTGACACAGTGTGCACAATAGAGTAGTGGCCTTGCTCTTAACTGTGGTGGAAATTCAGTGGTGGTGTGATTCAATCTGCACATAGAGCACCACACCAATTCCCCCTACGGGAGTAAATATGGGTGTGTCCATGCCTAGATGTTTCTCTTCCCTCCTTTACCTTTAATTTCTCCAGTATTGTGTTACTGAGCTCGTCCACAGTCATGTTTTCGACTTGCTTGCTCTCAGTTCCAATCTCCTGGTTGACTCGAAAAACGCGAAGTTATTGACGAAGATATTTTGACATCTTCCAGTTGTGGCAATTCTAGCATATTATCTTCATATTTAATTGCCAGTTTGTAACATGTATCTAGAGTAGCTGGTCGGGCTAATACTAGATAATTATGCATCTTGTGTTCTCTAACTCCTCTTTAGAAGTAAGGCAATAACTGATCGTCAGTTAGCCTTTCCCGTAGTTTGCACCTTGAACTTAAGTGCTTTAGTCAAGACACATAGTTTCTCATCGACTCCATTTCCTTTTGTTTGATATTGTTGTGTAGCTGTGCCATAGGACTCCATCTGTCATGTCACTTTTGGCAAAGTTGGGCACAAACACATTCTTGAGTCGTGTGAAGTTAACCTTATCCTCGGGTTTGAGGGTTCGCAACCACAGATGTGCTTTCCCTTCTAGGGTCAGTGAGAAAGCATGAATCATTGTTACATCACTGAGACTGGCCCGCAGGTTTCGCATGTGGATTTAAAAATCTCTATATGTTGAATAGGATCCCTATCCCTAGAGAATTTTTGAACGAGCTTGGAAATGATGTGTGGCTTCATCTGGGAGGGTCGAGATTCTAGGGCAGTGCCTACTTCCCTGACCATTCCTCGGCCCATTTCTGTGGCCATATTCAACAGATCTGTCCTTGTGGCTGTACTAAGATCGATAGTTGGATCCACCCTTGGTCTTCGAGGAATTGCTCTCCCCTACCTAGACCTCGTACTCTTCCTATCTTGTCTCTTCTAGGCATCTCCGGTCTATGGGATGGCCTTGCCACTTCACTTTGGAACGGCTCATCATTACTCACCTCTGTATGCCTTTGTAGAATTAAGAGCTCCATGTCCTGTATAGAAACGTAGCGTGATTGATCATGTGCTCGATGTCCTTTTTGGTGCACAGGTGGTCTTCCACTTTGCCTGTCGCTCTTGGTAGGTTATCCTCTTCTTCTAGGGTTACAAACCCTTCCTCCGCTCTGGGCTCTTCATTAATGGGTTCTAAGTTTGGAATTTCTCCCTCACTTCTTCCCATGACTATTTCCGGCTCTTTACCTCATAATTGGAGTAAGTTTACACTTCCCATTTCCTTTTGTTCGGCTCTCGCCCTTCAAGTATCGAGCTCTTGTTTCCTTAAGCTTAATTCTCGTAGCCGCTATTCCACCTCGATCCTTTTTAGATCTAACTCTACTTCTTTTGAGGTTGGGAAGAATACTTGACCTGTCTTGGTCACATTTCCATATCTCTTCTCATTTGGGGGGTGCCAGTGTTTGACAGCCTCGAATTTAACGTTTGGATAGGCACTTCTTGCCTTGGACCAAGTTCATGCCCGCAGGTTGTGCTTCTTCGTCATTGTTGGTTTGGAGACCAAAAAATCCCTAGGTGATATCAATGATACCGCTGGATCTAATTGGGGAGGGTGGTTTCTCCTCTTCCCTAAACCCAGAGTATCGCAGCCCTTCTTTCATGGATTCTTCGCTACTAGTTTCAACAGTGGTCAGATTCCTTAAGACACTCAATTGAACAGTGCTTACTGAGTGGCATGAACAGGGATTTAATATTCACGTGATTACAAGATTTTTTGTGATAATAACACATGTGAAGAAGTTATTCACATGTTCTCATGTTACCGTTCACAAAATAACAGGGAACCCCTTAAAAGCTTGGCTACACATGGGAATAAGCTATTCACATGTTCTCATGTTACCATCTTCACATAATAGCAGGTCAGTGGCCACCTAAGAAGATTTTTAATGCCCGACAAAGATAATTTTTTTAGGCCCTTGTGAAAGCTTTGTGAATATAACATGTGATCACAAGATTTTTTGTGTTATTAACATATGTTATTAACATGTTCACATGTTCTTGTTTACGTCAGTGAAATCCCTGGTGGCATGAACCGACACTTTTTTGATAGGAAGATCCTGGGTATTTGATGCACTATCGTTAGGAGTAAGGTCGTTTCCAATGAGCTTTCCAGATCTCAAGTGCATGTATGTATGATTTGATAAGCTATTTTGCTACCCCAATTAAATTTTGGTCAAATTCTGTCGACTTGTTTCTGAGGCCGTGAGATTGCAGAGAACAATTCATGGCGTGAAGTGTCAGAAAATAGTTCGTCGTCAATGATTTTTTGCACTTTCACGTGTTTAAAATTTTTGCTTTTGGACTCAAAATTCCACGTTACCTTGTTATGATTTTTAAATTTTTCAAGACTTCCTTAGCCTTATTTTGACTATACCAAGTTCGTGAGTTTAATTTGATTAAGGTGTGAAATTGTAGAAAAAGTTCACACTATGAAGAGATAAGGTTTCACGTCATGAAAAGCAATTGGTTCACACCGCGAACTAGAAATGGCTCACATCGTGAAGGGTTCTAAAATGGTTTATGTCATGAACTAAAAATGGTTCACGCCGTGAATTGTTCTGAAATAGTTCATGTCGTGAATGATTTTCTACACGTTCATAATTCTTAACTTTGTCAAACCTCGTGGTGTTAGGACAAGGCTACCTATTTTTGGCAAGGTAATCCCGTGAATTGCGGCGTTAATCACGGCATTCATGCCAGGAGCGGTTCACAGTGTGAAGTTACAGAAAACAGTTCACTTCGTGAAGAACGATTTTCTTGCAGTTTCACATGGAAACTTCCTGCTCGACTAATGTGATTCTGGGTGCAAAATACTTATCCAACTACATGGGAACTTCCCGCTCGACTAATGTGATTCTAGGTGCAAAATACTTATCCAACTGTTTCCAAAACGATTGTGCCATGCTTAAGGAGTTTAATACAAGTTTAAGGCACAATCAATGGCTTCTTATTTTTTTTTAAATTTTTGTGAATTTTTGAAAAGAAGAAAAAATAGAACACCAACCTGCTCGTTCATGTTGATGATTCTAGTGATGCAAGCATCAAAATTAACTATAAAAATAGTGAAGCTCTCTTCTAAGACCACTCCACCACACAAATACACAACCACAACTAATTTCTCACGATTTTTCCCTTCCACACAAATCTTATCCATTCATTTCCTACACAAATCTTATCCATTCATTTCCTACACAATGCACTACCAGAATGCAAAGGCAATCATGAATGTTATGCAATGGGAGCTAAAACTCCAAGAGGAAGGAAGAAATAAAGGTGTTTCCCCAACAGTGGTGCCAAAAATGTTATGGGCGGCTCCAAGAGTGAACTTAATACATTCACCTAAAGGAAGCACAATTGAACACAACTGTCATAGGGCACTTACCAATGTTTCGAACTTGAGTCCCTTGAGGCCTCCAAGCTCACTTGTTAAGCTCCAAACCTCCAAGCTCCACCTCCACGCAGAGTTGCTCGTACCATCGCATAAGGCAATCAGTCTGTCTCACTCTCCCACACAAGCATGAAACATACAAGCATAGAAGAGGTACAAGTTTCTCTCAATCTCTCTCAAGACACAAAGAAGAGCTCTCAATAGCACAAAGGGGGATTATGTCTATTCATTATGAGAAAATGCCTTATATACATTTGGCCCTTATTCACACTTGGGTACCCAAAACTTACTTCACTAAGGCCTTGGGTGGCCAATATCTCATAATGTACAACTTTTATAGTGCCTTTACATGACACTTATTAATGTCCTCAATTGGAGGCGCATACTTATTAATAAAAAATGGGATTAACACTTGCGCGCAACTCTATTAAAAGGAAAATCTAACACACTCATGCTTTTCAGAACCGACGATTTGCAACAATCGTGGAGAAACAAGCTCTTAACTGATTGCAACTACATGTTATTCAAGAAAAAGCATATGAAAAAGATTGCAAGGAGAGAATTCCCTTATCTTGTTATCTCGTTGAAGCATGTGCCCTTCTGCATGCACGCATTCATACTCCTTATGACCTCAAGTCCAAGCTCTCTCAATTTGGAAAAAGCTCGAAATTCCTCTCAAATATTCCATTGTGGGAATAGCCTCCTAAATACAAGGGTTTATACCTTAGTAGAAACCTTTGATTTTTTTTTGAATTTTGCAATTCGGCGGCTCCTAGGGCAGTGTCTCTCAGGTGACACAAAGCCGTCTGGTGGCTATTTTCTCTCCAAACCGACAATGTTGGATGGCTGAGTCGTCTACATGACTCCCTTCCTAAAGTATGGGTTGTTTTGCAAAAATATTGGTGGCTGGCAGCAACCCTAGGACGTCGAAGGGCCGGCATGCCACCTTGTCTTGAGAGGGGAAGATGATGTTGTAGGCAACATAGTTGTGAAGGCATGCAATATAGGGGGACATTTGGGCACCCAGGCCTTTATGTTCTAGGCCAGCACACCCAAGCATGTGCTCATTGACCAACACGATCGCGCAACACTTGGCGAGGTCGTGAGGCAGAACTTGGACTTCTACATCAGGCGCTTGCCTTTCAGCCTCTCTCCAGTGATCTGCACCACCAGGCACAGCAGAGGGCCTTCTGTGCATCTGCTTCGATGTTTTTACACAGATGGGCTAGTGGTCTCCTCCATGCTTAACCAAAATCAAGGCTTACTTGCACCATAATTTGCAGCATTCAAATTGTTGAGGATTCAAGCTTTGATACTAGTGATAGGGCAGCCTTCTCAGCTACACATTCTTCATCACCCCACAAGGATTGCTGAGAGCTCCTTCTTCTTCACCCAACCATAGAAAAAAAGACTACACCCTCTAAGATTGGACTAAACACTTTTATTAGCTTGTTGCTCTTCACATGTGCCGGCCACTCTCATTAGTGTCCGGCCACTCACACCACCTGGTCATTTTGGTTCCCCTAAACCTTGCTCGTGTCTGGTCCGGACGGTTAAGCTCTCTATATTCCCACTAAATCCCATTGTCATGACAATCTCAATGATTATAAATTACAAATTAGATCCTATATCTTCTTCATCATGAGTTTGACATTCATCAAGAAATCGACGCTTCGAATCCTTCAATTCTTCATTGTGTTTTCGAATCCATGAATATGGGCTCTACTAAGTGTAAATCCCTGGGAATGGTAATATGGCATAAGGATCTCAAGATTATGTTCAATAATGACCAAAAGTTGGGATTTGGGAGACCTATAACCTCTTTTTCATGTGAAGTGTCACATGACATCTAGTGTCCATATCATCCCTAGTGTCACCACTTAAAAGTTTAGGTATGGGAATATAAACTTAAAGAACCTATGTCATTACTCCAAGATAACTATCCACCAAAATATGGGAAAAATTTCTAGGGATCGGCAACACATCTTCCTACTAAAGACATGCTAAAAATAGGCACGACAGATTACAACAGTAAAACAATAAAAACACTTCCAAGACGTTGAGAATTATGAAACTTTGGAAAATGGTTAGGGATGACTTCAAATGAATGGAAATTTCATGGAGCTGAATTTTTGATAAGAAATTAATGGATAAATAATGATTTTTAAAGTTTAGAAAATTAATTTATTGAGAAAAGTAAGGATAACAAGGGTGATAATTAGTAAGCAATGAGATACATAATTAAGGACATCAAGGGATGGTAAATGGTTAGTAATAAAGTATATAAATTAGTGGAATGGATATAATTTTGGTATGTATTAGAATCATTTTGGATTGAAATGGAATGAATTTTGAAGAAAAATGTTTGAAAATAATGGTTAGTAATGAGGTATATAAATTAGTGAAATGGATATAATTTTGGTGTGTATTGGAATATTTTTTGATTGAAATGGAATGAATTTTGAAGAAAGATATTTGAAAATAATAGATCTCTAGGGACTTAGCATTATCCCTACACTTGGATGTGAAATATTCCTCAACAAAACACTTTAGGACAACTATCTCATTATATTCTTCCCTTTATTCCCTCATCATTGGGGATGCATAGCTGATTATTATAATACATGCATCCTTTATCCAATTTGTACCCAAGAACTCGACTCATTTCCTGAGGAGTCTTGCTTTCCTACATCAGAAGGGTAGCAATAGGGGTAAAGAATTTGTCATGCATGATTTTCTCCTGTGCTTCACTGATCAATGGATTTGACACCACTGTAATTGCAAGCAAGGAGGCTTTTCTGCTGAGCTCATCTGCCACCACATTTTCTTTCCCCGGTCGATACTTAATTTCAAAATCGAATTCTTGTAGGGTTTGCATCCATTTGACACATGTTAAGATCCCTTTGGGTGAAAAGATCCACTTCAGAATTTGATGATCTGTCCATCAAGGTGAACCTTTGTCCCAAGAGATAATGTCTCCACAACTTCAAAGCATAAACTATTTAGAGTAACTCCAAGTCATGGACGGCATAATTTCTCTCATGTGTTCTGAGTTTTCTAGATTCATAGGCCACTGCATGACCTTCTTGCATAAGAGTATCGTCTAAGGCAAACCCATTGGCATCAGTAACTACCTCAAAGGGTTTGGTAAAATCTGGCAATTTAAGGAGAGGGTTGGTTACTAAGGCTGTCTTTGTGAGACCCCTCTGCCCCCTCCGTGCACCGGATTTCCGGTTGCTAGCAAAACAAAAGTAGCTTCCTCTTGTGCGGGGTAGGGTTTTCCACTCGGGACCTCGCCCTCGAATGTCCAGACATGAGACTAATCTGGTGGTCATTTCAAAACTGAAACCGGGAAAATTTTCCTTGCCCGAAAAACGGGGACGATTCCCTCCTTTTTGATTTTCATGAATTTTGTTTCGGGATCAAGAGACTAAGCTATCCTTCACTTGATTAAACCGGATAGAAGGAAAACTATCACTAACTTTGTTTGAAGAAATCAACACTTTTTTCCTAACCGAATTCAGGCACAGCCGTTGATCTAATCATTTGAAGAAATCAACACTTTTTTTCCTAACCAAAGTTAGGCACAGCCATTGATCTACTCATTTGAGAAATTCTTCAGGTTTTATTTAACTACTCAAATTCTAAGCGTATTCCTATTATTTCAATTTAATTATTAAAACTCCACTGATTCTAGCCCATCCGGCCCATGGGTTGGAATCGGTAGAACCAGACAATTACTCACCCACCCATAATTGAATGTCTTTCTTAACTTTTGCTTTCGAATACAGATACACACACACTCCTCTTTAAAACTTTAACATATAAAATAATCCATTGACAAACAGTTATTGGTTACCGATGTCATAACTCATAACTCAAAAATTCCATCCAGTCCCTTGTTTCTCAAAAAATAGTTATTGGTTTACCGATGTCATAACTCAAAAATTCCATCCAGTCCCTTGTTTCTCAAAAAATAGTATCACTCTAGACTCTCCGTTGAGCCCAATTGGTCAGCAACAACGAGATCCAGTAACAGATTACAATAATCATTTTGTCCATCATACATATCTTCCACGACATACGCATGGGTGTCATAGGCACCGCGAGCCCATTTCAGAACCCTCCAGGATCCTCCTTAGGTGTCGTGGCATCGTCCATCGTACTGGAAGTGCATCGTACTGGAAGTGCTTCGTCGGTCCTCGTCCATCGTACTGGAAGTGCACCATTTTTCAACCATACCGAGGTTGGTTGCCGTGTGAGCCTTCCTTTGAACACTCCCCGCCAGCTGTTTTGCAACCAAACTTCCCTTAGAAAAACATATACCAGATGCTTCCTCCAGCATTCTGGCATAAGACAGTCCTTTTAAGAAAACAGGGTTTCTAAGTAAGTTTTCAGTTTGAATTTCTTTTGAATACAAGGAGTATTTCTTGAATCAATATCCCCAAAACTTCTTGATCGAAATTCAAAATTTCATACCAAAATTCCTCGAATTCTATAACCTTGATCCACAGATCAATTCGAAGGGCGTCAAACTTAGTTTCAGATTTGGCGGAAGTTTTGAGTGTATTTTTCTAAATTGGTCACACTTTCTTTCCTCGAAACTGATGAAAGAGTTTGGTCTTGGTCATAGTCTGATTCAAGGTTCGAGTCGGATAAGATTTTTTCTGAACTATCTTTCTCGAAAAGGTTTGGCAATTCAGTTACTATTTTACTGAATTTCTTTCTTTGTATATTCACTTAACTCATTTCTAAATTAGTTACAAATTCCAATGAGGAATAAATTAATCATTTATCTGAATATTTTGATCTTGATAGATTTCTTGAAATTTCTTTTTTATAATATGTGGAAATATAAAACGATAGAAATTTCTCTCTTAGATTATTTAATTAATCATTTATCAAATACTCATAGAATTTAAACATAGAATTTAAGAGAATTCTAATTTTGATATAAAAATTCTTTATGCATCTATTTATGCATACAAATCAACTTCAATGGGAATAATACTTTTATTAAAAAATCCTTTTATACATCTATTTATGCATAAAATCAAATTTAATAGGAATAACACTTTTATAATAAAAAAATTTCCTTTATGCATCTTTCTATGTATAGAAATCAATTTTAATAAGAATAACACTTTTATAATAAAAAATTTTCTTTATGCATCTTTCTATGCATAGAAATCAAATTCATTAAGGATAACACTTTTGTAATAATTTTTTTTTCCTTTATGTATCTTTCTATGTATAGAAATCAATTTTAATAAGAATAACACTTTTATAATAAAAAAATTTCCTTTATGCATCTTTATATGCATAGAAATCAATTTTAATAAGAATAACACTTTTATAATAATAAAAGTTCCTTTATGAATCTTTCTATGCATAGAAATCAAATTTAATAAGAATAACACTTTTATAATAAAAAAATTCCTTTATGCATCTTTCTATGCATAGAAATCAATTTTAATAAGAATAACACTTTTGTGATTAAAAAAAATTCCTTTATGCATCTTTCTATGCATAGAAATCAAATTTAATAAGAATAACACGTTTGTAATAAAAAAAATTCCATTACGCATCTTTCTATGCATAGAAGTCATATTTCAGTGATATCCATGCAAAAATGCAAAAATTAGAATAATTAGAATATGAATATGTACATGGAGTAATTAGAATATTTCTTTAAAATGTAAAAATGGTGGGAATTACTCTTTTGGAATAACATAAAAACAAACTTTCTTTTCCAAAAAATTTTAGAAAATTTTGCCATAACCTCCTTTGTATGGCTGACCATTTCTCATTTTTATCTTTCTTCACTTAACTTAATTAACTCGATTTAGAATTATAGAACTCTAATCTACACAATTTTCTAAATTCAAGAGAGTAAACAATAAGAAGAGTTTAATTAATCACTTAGTTAATCTTTCTAGGATTAAGAAAGGTTGGAATGTAAAGAAGAGAAGGGGGTGGCCTTTTCATCAAAGGCATAGCATTTGAATTTAATTCAATCATTTGCAAAACATAAAAATCAAGAAAACCATAGATTTTTCATTAAAATTCGTAAACAAAGTAAGAAAATTAGCTTACATGGAGTTTGTAAGCTCTCCTTTGGCTTGAGGGATTAAGGGTTCTACTCTTGTTTGAAGCAATAGTGGCCACCAATTCACTTTAGAGAGGATTAGGCCAAAAACAATTCAATTATTAAAAAATTCAATGTAGATGGCTCAGGACAGGAGTAGAGTAACAGTGCATAAACACCATTTAGCTTTTACAAAAGGGGGAGGCTTCTATTTATAGGAAAAAGAGAGCCTCTAACCAAGCAAACCGATTCTAGAATTTTCCAGATCAGTTTGTCAATTTTTGACCATTTTTGGGTCAATTCAGCTTACTTTTTGGATCTAGATTTGAAACAGGAGAGATGAAAATATCTCATTTTATGATTAAAAATTAGGGTTAATGATGAGAAAAAGGCACCTAGTTGATGAGGGGAGATCCCCACACTGAGGTGTCAAAATTCAGTTTTTTTGATTCTTTTCTTTGGTCCTTAGTCCACTCTTCATCTTATGTGAGTATTTACTCATTTTTGGGGGTTTTTCTTTTATTCTTCAATTTATTTCCTCCCTACATTTGGATTAATCTCATTGGCATGTCAAACCGTTGTTTGGACCTTAATCCAAAATTTTCTAAAAACAGGGGCCCTTAGGCTAAGGTCTTTTGTGGACATTATAATTTATTTCTAATGCACCTTAGGAATTTCTTTTTAAACTTCTATTTTGGGAGAATTTATTTTAATAAGAAGGGATATTGTTCCATCCAAAGATATCTAAAAACTGAATTATCTCTCTCTAGGCCAAAACAGGTAGAAACAAGATCTTTTATTATTCTAAAAAGGGGATTGATTACATGGGAAGAAATTGGACATCTTGAGGGGCTGGGGAGGAATCTTATAGTCTTCAGCTTCTCAAAGGCACTCTGACACATTGCAATCCACCTAAAAATGGTACTCTTCTTGAGAAGGTTAGTTAAAGGGGATGCTATCTGAGCATACCTAGGTACAAAGATCCTATACCATCCGGTTGATCCTAGGAATCCTCTAACTTCCTTTACTGTATTTGGTTCTGGCCATTCTACGACTGCTTGGATCTTTGGAGGCTCAGGAGAAATCCTATCCTTTCACACTATGAATCCCAAGTATTCCACCTGGTCAACAGAGAAAGAACACTTGCTCTTTTTTGCAAAGAGTTGGTGTTTCCTTAGGATTTCTGGGACCTTGCGCACATGATCTTCATGATCTGTAGCATTCTTTGAGTATACTAAGATATCATCAAAGAAGACAAGAAAAAAATCATCCAAGTATTCTCTAAGAATATCCTGCATAATAAGACGATTAAATATCACTGGGGCATTAGTCAATCCAAACGGCATGACTGTGAACTCATAATTCTCATAGCGAGTATTGAATGCTATCTTCGGGATGTCCTGTTCCTTGATTGGGTGTGATCTGGTAGTACCCGGATTTGAGATCTATCTTTGTGAACATTTGGGTCCCACTTAACCGATCCAAAAGTTCATCAATCCTAGGAATAGGATACTTATTTTTAATTGTTAATTGATTCAATTCTCTATAGTTAATACAGAGTCTTAACGTCCCATCTTTCTTCTTTTGAAAGAGAATGGGCACACCCCAAGGTGAGACACTGGGTTTGACGAATCCCTGCTCTAACAATTGTCTTAACTTTTCCTTAAGTTCTATGGCTTTAGGGACTGGCATTTTGTAAGCACGCTGGGCTACTGGCTGAGCTCCAGGGGTTAACTCGATCTCATGATCTACTTCACGAGACGGAGGCATCTCAGTCAGCTCTTCAGGAAACACATCTGCATACTCACTTAACCACTCTGGTTCTTTAGCCTTGCATTTTATGTCTACTGGATTCATCTTAACAACATAAACAGCTTGCCTCTTTCTCAGCCCTTTTGATAATTTGGAAGCCTTGACTAATTATAGCACTAGGGATTTGGAAGATCCAGTTCCTTGAACTTTATTCCCGTGAAGGTCAAGGAAAGAGATGGTTCCTTTGTGACAATGAATATCAGCTTGATTCTTATGGAGCCAATCCATTCCAAGGATTCCATCATAGACTCCCAAGGGTAGGACTCTGAACTGGCACTTTGTTAGGTTCCCATCGAGGCTAAACTGAATAAGGTCTATCTCAAGGTGTGTGAAAAGAATCTTTCCACTGGCCAATTCCACTTGCATAGGTTTCCCTGATTTTTGATTTAGGACTAATTTACGTAGACATCCTAGGGAAATAAAAGAATGAGTATTGCCTGAATCAATCAAAAGCTTGAATTGATTACCCTGGTACTCTGCTGGAGTCTGGAGGACTGGAAATTGACGGTTATTCCCTTGATGCTCTATTGCTGATCTTTCTCTAAATCTTCTATTGAGTGATGCATTGTTATTAATGCATAATTCTTTAGTGACATAACATAACTAATAAACTTATTTCTTTCAAGAAATTGGTTTAAGACCCGAGGGCACATACTTAAGCAAGGCTAGGGTAAGCTCTTGAGTATTTATATTATCTTTCTCTAGAACTTCTTTTAAGTGGTATTATTATTAATAATTTTCTAGTGACAATGTAAATAATAAATTTCTTTCTTTCAAGAAATTGGTTTAAGACCCAAGGACACATGCTTAAGCAAGGCTAGGATAAGCGTTTGACTTAAACTTATTTGGCCCTCACTTGGTCACATTGTGAGCAAAGAGGGTATCAAGGTGGACCCTAATAAGGTTGAATGTGTGAAGAAATGACCTACACCCACTAATGGGACTCAACTAAGGAGGTTTTTAGGCTTATCTTTTTTCTGTAGAAGGTTCATTGAGAGGTATGCAGGAATGGCAGCCCCTCTTACTGACAAGCTTAAAAAGGAAGGCTTCTTTTGGGATGCAATAGAAAACAAAAGCTTTGAGGAGCTCAAAAGGATGCTCACTTCAGTCCCTATTTTGGTTTGCCGGACTCCTCTAAACCATTCACTGTGAGGGCCAATGCATGTGGAAAGAGAATTGGGATTGTTTTATACCAAGATAATGGTGTGATTGCTTATGAGAGCTGTAAGTTGAATGAGAAGGAAATGAAAATGAATGTGCATGATGAAGAGATGGTTTCTATCTTACATGCTATCAAGAAGTGGCATCATTACCTCTATGGGAGTCGATCTTATGTGAGAAGTGATTATAGGGTGTTGTGGTAATTTCTTTCTCAACCAAATTTGTCTCCTAGAAGTAAAGGTGGTGGTTGGTCACATTGCAAAAATGACTTTGAGATCACATACACAAAGGGAAAAAACAATGTTTGCCGACTGCTCTATCTAGAATGTGGGCATGCTCTTTATTAGCCACCTCCAAAGTGCATAAGGATTGGATCATGGATATTTAAAAGGAGTATCGCTTGGACAAGGAAGTGTCACAAACAGTGTAAAAATTACATCATGGTTCTCATGAAGAATTGCCTCATTTTAAGCTTCAAAATGGTCTTTTGTACTACAAGGAAAGTGTTTATCTTGTAAATCCATGTTAGAATGCAAGCCAAATATGATGGAGGAAATGCATTCATCTCCTATTTTAAGGAATTTTAGTCTTTTGGATATATATTGATAAAGAAGAAATTTTTGGACTTAAATAAGGGCTTTAAATCCATCACTACTTTAGTATTTATAGATCTTTCTCTAAATCTTCTATTGAGTGATGCATTGTTATTAATGCATAATTCTTTAGCGACATAACATAACTAATAAACTTATTTCTTTCAAGAATTTGGTTTAAGACCAAAGGGCACATACTTAAGCAAGGCTAGGGTAAGCTCTTGAGTATTTATATTATCTTTCTCTAGAACTTCTTTTAAGTGATGTATTATTATTAATAATTTTCTAGTGACATAACGTAAATAATAAATTTATTTCTTTCAAGAAATTGGTTTAAGACCCAAGGACACATGCTTAAGCAAGGCTAGGATAAGCGCGTGACTTAAACTTATTTGGTCCTTTTATCGAGGACTATCCCACTTGTTCTATTAAGACTAGGACTTATGGAAGATCCACTATTTCTTATTGGTAGTAATAGAGCTAGTTTATTTTTTTGAAGTCTTTTGGTTAAAGTTCTCTTGGTCCTAGAGCAAGTGCTGTAAGATTCTCTTGGTCCTAGAGCAAGTGCTGTAAGATTCGAGCTCTAAATTCTTTTCTAATGTCAAATGTGTCAGGTGTGGATGTGGTGGTAGAAGACCAATGAGATAGGGAGATAAGTTGAAAGGTGAGATAATAGTGAGATGTAATGCAGGTGAGATAAGACGGAAGGTGAGATAACAGTGAGATGGAATGTAAAATGTAAAGTGAAAATTTCACCCAAGTTTGTTGGTTTCTAAGACAGTATTACTTCGATGTCCTCTTTCCTGTAATGGCTAGTTGTTCCTGAAAAAATATGGAGAGTGGGTAACAATGAGAAAACACCTCTGTTGCGGGCACACCCACAATAGAGGCCCTGGTGTATATGTATAGACAAGAGATGACTGCTAACACCCCCTCTCAGCTCGTGTATGTGAAACCGACCCCAGGGAGCTGTAGTGCCGCCGGAGCAAAGCCTGAGATAGAGACTTCATGAAGAGGTCCACCGTACTGTTCTCTGTCGAACAGAACTCTAGCAAGATGTCATCAGCAAAACGACTAGAAATACAAGTGTTTGATGAGTTACCACTAATGCATAAAGAAAGAAGGATTGGACATGTGCCAAAGAGAATAGTAGGCAAGCGAGAAAGAGTGCTTCTAACCATACTATGGTTGAGTATTTGATCAAATGGCATGGATTACCTTTTGACAAAGCTTCATGGTTGGCAGCCCAATTCTTTGTTGGAAGGATTTGAAAAGCTTTTGAATGAGTATGATGAGTGACATTAATGCCAAATGGAAGCTATTTGCTTTCTGGAAATTCACGTTATAACAGTTTGGAGGTCCCATAAATGGGGGATTTCTCATCATGCAAGAAATATTTCATGGGACTTACATATGGATATGGAGAATCATTTGGGAGAGCATATCCTACAATGTTTAGAAGATATTATTCTCTCATGGACAGATTTGGAGCCATGTACCTAGAAGCTACTACATGTTATATATGTCTTACATGGTTATTGGAGTTACATTCCATCTCGTGGGCTAAATATTCATGGTTTTGAGGACGAAACCAATTCTTATATGGTTCAAAAGGCCATGGGATATGAATGATTGGGTGTGGCACTGTGGACATAGGGCAAGGGCCAAGGTCACACGGCCAAGGTCACGAGGGTGGGCATCAATAATGGAGTGTGTAATGGGCTTAAGTATGAAAGACAAATGTGAGCCTAATGAGGTCTCAATCACTTAACTCATCAAGATTACTCATCTTCTTGCTTCATGAAAGCTTCAATGGTGTTCTTCTTTCATATGAGATTACACATGGCCTTATGTTAATGGGTGCAGTTTTTCTTTCCTTTGAAGATTTCTCTCTTGTAGATTTTTTGTTACACTAGATTTTTAGTCATTATTAAATAGATTACTTATCTTATTATTCTTGGTTTAAACACCAATAGATTATTTATCTTTGTTATTAAATATGTTGATGCAACATCGTTTTTCCTTGTGACACATCCTTCTTTCCTACGTATCAACTCCTTTCATTTTCCTAAGTAGCACAATCTTCTTCTACCATGTGATGTAGATGCCTTGTTCCAGATGTCAGCTCTATCACGTTTTCAAGTTTTACCTGGTTCCTTTTCAAGTGGTATAATCTCATTTTCAAGTGGTATAATCTCCTTTTAGTGAGTAGCACCACCTTGTTTCTTAAAGAGGTCCAATTTCATGTTTCTTGCTAATTCAATAAGTGTGCTTGAATGAAGCCTATAACTTTTAAAGAAAAACTTCGATGGATATTTATAAAGAAGAAATTTATAGACTTTTGCATCCATCACTACTTGAGTAATTTATATCATCTTTCTCTAGAACTTATATTGAGTGATGCATTGTATTAATGCGTAATTCTCTATAATTAGATTGCACTATATAATATAACAAAATTTATGTCACCTAGCAAAAGGCATTGCATCACTCCGTGATAGTAGACATGTGAAATGTGGAGAATTATGCAAAAAGGAGACAATTCTATATTGTAAAAATTCACGTTATAACAGTTTGGAGGTCCCATAAGTGGGGGATTTCTCATCAAGCAAGAAATATTTCATGGGACTTACATATGGATATGGAGAGTCATTTGGGAGAGCATATCCTACATGTTTAGAACATATTATTCTCTCATACAGATTTGGAGCCATGTACCTAGAAGCTACTACATGTTATATATGTCTTAAATGGTTATTGGAGTTACATTCCATCTTGTGGGCTAAATATTCATGGTTTTGAGGACGAAACCAATTCTTATATGGTTCAAAAGGCCATGGGATATGAATGATTGAGTGTGGCACTGTGGACATAGGGCAAGGGCCAAGGTCACGAGGGTGGGCGCATCAATAATGGAGTGTGTAATGGGCTTAAGTATGAAAGACAAATGTGAGCCTAATGAGGTCTTAATCACTTAACTCATCAAGATTACTCGTCTTCTTGCTTCATGAAAGCTTCAATGGTGTTCTTTTTTCATATGAGATTACACACGGCCTTATGTTAATGAGTGCAGTTTTCTTTCCTTTGAAGATTTCTCTCTTGTAGATTTTTTGTTACACTAGAATTTTAGTCATTATTAAATAGATTACTTATCTTATTATTCTTGTTTTAAACACCAATAGATTATTTATCTTTGTTATTAAATATATGTTGATGCAACATCGTTTTGCCTTGTGACACATCCTTCTTTCCTATGTATCAACTCCTTTCATTTTCCTAAGTCGTACAATCTTCTTCTACCACGTGATGTAGATGCCTTGTTCCAGATGTCAGCTCTATCACGTTTTCAAGTTTTATTTGGTTCCTTTTCAAGTGGTATAATCTCATTTTCAAGTGGTATAATCTCCTTTTAGTGAGTAGCACCACCTTGTTTCTTAAAGGGGTGCAATTTCATGTTTATTCAATAAGTGTGCTTGAATGAAGCCTATAACTTTTAAAGAAAAACTTCGATGGATATTTATAAAGAAGAAATTTATAGACTTTTGCATCCATCACTACCTGAGTAATTTATATCATCTTTCTCTAGAACTTCTATTGAGTGATGCATTGTATTAATGCGTAATTCTCTATAATTAGATTGTACTATATAATATAACAAAATTTATGTCACCTAGCAAAAGGCATTGCATCACTTCGTGATAGTAGACATGTGAAATGTGGAGAATTATGCAAAAAGGAGACAATTCTATATTGTAAAACGATATCATGCTACATTGTAATCTATTGGAGTGCTGGAAATTAAGTGCATAAAAGATTTGATGAAATTTATCTTTCTTGTTTTGTCTAAATGGCTAATTAAATATATTATCTTAGTTTTTTTTCTTACACTAGATTTTAGTAATAATCATTATCTGATCACTTGGTAGGAATTAATAAATAAATAATTAGTTAAACTTAAAATATACTTTTATGTCAACTCATTATTAAATAGATTACTTATCTACTTATTCTTGGTTTAATCACTAATGAATTAATATCACCATAGTAAATCTATTTTCTTATTTAATAACAAAAGAACTCAATTAGTGAGTGATTAATCCTTGAATCAAAAGAGACCTTTGTTCACTTTCTTTATCATTTTCATATAAAACGTTTTTTGGTAAAAAATTAAGAAGTTAACAAGTATCCTCTTCAAATTATATGCACTTGCTTTACATGTATATAACTAGTATTAATTGATAGCTTTTAATTCAATTTTATATTAATTAGTGAGTAATTAATTACTTCTTATCCATTAATTGTAGCCTTTTATTAGTGAACAATTAGTCTCTTATCATAATGATTGTGAAAGCTCTCAAGAAATTAAAGAAATTGTATTTTTGATGGTTGTTTTTGTGCTACAAATTATATAATTCACAACATAAGCAAAATTAGCTTATGTTGCAAATTATGTAATTTGTAATATAATACATGCTATTGAAACTATCATTTCACAAAATTTCAAAGATTAAGAATCATAATGATTAAGATCTACTTGTTTAGTGATGAATAACTTTAATTAATGGTTAAGTAGTAATAAATTCTTAACTAATCAATTAATAAAAAATATTAAAAATTATGAATTATTCTTGATTGTGTAGTTAAAAAGCTAATATTATAATTTGGAGTGAATTTAAATTAACTTGTTTAATTTAAAAGAAGATAAAATTTATTGAAAAAAGATAAAGAAAGTGTATAAATGTGTCTTTTAATACCAGGATTAGTTACTCACTATTTGAGTTTTTAGTGATTTTTTTATCAAAGTAATAGCTTAGCAATAGTGTTAGTAGTTGGTTGGTGATTATTTAAGAACTAGATGAGTGAATTTTAAAAATTGTAAGCTAAAAGTAGTTCTAGGAATGTAACTTGGTTGAGTACAATTATTAATTAATTTATGAGCAACTTAATAATATGGTAAATTAGTAATTTGCTCAATGGAAACATATGCTAGTTACAAGCTACAATAGTTGGATTTTTACTTAATCAATTCTTAAGAAGTTTTATGAAAATGGGTAATCAAGAAGTATATCTCTCTTCAATTTCACTTGTGGATATCCTAAAATGTTGTTATTGAATTATATCACCATGTGCTGTAATGTGTACATTCTTCTTCTACATGTTGGTGCAATATCTTTCTACCATGTGACACAACCTTCTTTCACGATGTTGCACTTACATCTTTCTACCAAGTGATATAACCTTCTTTCACCATGTTGGTGTAACATCTTTTTGCCGTGTGACACAACCTTCTTCCACCATGTATCAACCCCTCAGATTTCCCTAAGTAGCACAATCTTATCCTACCATGTGATCTAGATGCCTTATTCCAATTGTCACCTCTATTATCTTGTCAAGTTTTATGTCGTTCTTTTTTCAAGTGGTATAATCTGCTCATAGAGTGAGTAGCACCGTCTTGTTTTTTTAAGCGGTGCAATTTTCTATAACTTGCTAATTGAATGATTGTGCTTGAATAAAAATTTAGAGCCTAAAACGTTTTAGGAAAAACTTGGATATATATTGATAAAGAAGAAATTTTTGGACTTAAATAAGGGCTTTAAATCCATGACTACTTTAGTATTTATATGATCTTTCTCTAAATCTTCTATTGAGTGATGCATTGTTATTAATGCATAATTCTTTAGTGACATAACATAACTAATAAACTTATTTCTTTCAAGAAATTGGTTTAAGACTCGAGGGCACATACTTAAGCAAGGCTAGGGTAAGCTCTTGAGTATTTATATTATCTTTCTCTAGAACTTCTTTTAAGTGATGTATTATTATTAATAATTTTCTAGTGACATAATGTAAATAATAAATTTATTTCTTTCAAGAAATTGGTTTAAGACCCAAGGACACATGCTTAAGCAAGGCTAGGATAAGCGCTTGACTTAAACTTATTTGGCCCTCACTTGGTCACATTGTGAGCAAAGAGGGTATCAAGGTGGACCCTAATAAGGTTGAATGTGTGAAGAAATGACCTACACCCACTAATGGGACTCAACTAAGGAGGTTTTTGGGCTTATCTTTTTTCTGTAGAAGGTTCATTGAGAGGTATGCAGGAATTGCAGCCCCTCTTACTGACAAGCTTAAAAAGGAAGGCTTCTTTTGGGATACAATAGAAAATAAGAGCTTTGAGGAGTTCAAAAGGATGCTCACTTCAGTCCCTATTTTGGTTTGCCGGACTCCTCTAAACCATTCACTGTGAGGGCCAATGCATGTGGAAAGAGAATTGGGATTGTTTTATACCAAGATAATGGTGTGATTGCTTATGAGAGCTGTAAGTTGAATAAGAAGGAAATGAAAATGAATGTGCATGATGAAGAGATGGTTTCTATCTTACATGCTATCAAGAAGTGGCATCATTACCTCTATGGGAGTCGATCTTATGTGAGAAGTGATTATACGATGTTGTGGTAATTTCTTCGAGATTTTATTGGAAAGGGATGTGGAAGTGCATACATGCATATGTGTCATGCTGCCTTGTCAACTCAACAAGGGTCTAATACATAAGCCCATGGGTTTACTTCAGCCCTTGCCTATTATTGAAGGGAACCACTACAAGGGATGATCGGGCTCATACCCGCGCTCCTAGCCGCTAAAAATGACTTGTGAAAAAAAGTAGCGGGCCCGTGTATCAGCGCGTGTATCAGCGCGGCCAGAGACATGCGTGTAAAAGCGCGTGTATAGCACCTCTCAGACGCGCGTATACACGGGTGTGTAGCGCGTTCTTTTCACAGACGCGTTGATACATGCCGCTATACACGCTTTTTCTTATTTTAGACGCGCTTATACACGGGTGTATAGCCGCGTCCTGTTCAGTTCAAATGTCCCAGACGCGTTTATACCTGCGTCTATACATGCGTTTCTTTAATTTAGATGCGCTTATACACGCGTAATTACCAGTTTTGACGCATTAATACACACGTATTTTCCAGGGTATTCGCGTAGATACACGCGTGTTTTAGCAGTTCTGACGCGTTTATACACGCGAACAGAGAGGCAAAAAAAAATCCAGAGAGTGCTATTTGGTGCCTGAATACTGTTCCAGCATTCCATCACCCAATAGCACTCTCTGGTTTTTTTTTTTTGTGCATTAGACCATCCCATTAGACCATCCACGAAGAACATATGCACGAGGGAGATTAAGACAAGAACGACATGAATGCATACATTGTCAATACACGATTCAAGACAGACATGAATGTAATACTATCGATCAATCAATTCAATATTACTATCAAAATTTCATACATGTATACAAGGGAGTCCATATCTCGAAGTAGCCCATGGCTTGAGTTTACAAAAAAATATATACAATCACATCCTCAATATGGAATGTGATACTATAAGTCTGAGTACTACTCAGACCCAGATGATGACTCGGTGCTCCCTCCATGCTCAGATGAGCTCACATCGGTCGGAATGTCCGAGGAGTAGTGCTCACGTCCACCCTCTGCAGCGGCGGCCGGTGGATCATCAGCAGCTTGTGCCTGTTCAAGTAATATATAGTATATAAGTATATATATATGCAATTCAATAAACCAAAACCATTCGTTACGAATTTTCAAGTACCTGTTGACCGTATGGTCTCATGGCCATCTCAAACTGCGCGTCCGTAATACGTCCCTCGGCTCTGAAGATGGCCCACGTGTCACGTCTGCTATGCCGGCGAGCATACGCAGTATCGTGGGTTGTGGGCTTCCTCCCCGTAACCCGTCGCTGTATCATAATCAACACAATTTGTAAGATTAAAACAATCATAGAATCAATGAATTAAGTAAACAATCAAATAAAGTGGCAGGATACTTACGAACTCTGCCTCCCATGACTCGACGCCGCCAGATCCGAAATGCGAAGATCCAATGGTCTCCATCTGGATCCGTCGTGCCTCCACATGCTGCCTGCTCTTCACGCCACCCTCTGCTCGTTTCTTTGCCTCCTTCCACTCGCGTTTGTGCGCAGTGGCAGGTTTCTCGGCAGGATAGCCACCCGCAGCTACATTTAGCCGGTCATCGTACGCGAGTTTTTTAAGGTGAGATATTTTATTACTTAAGATCTCCCTTATTCGCGTCCTTCCCCATACATCCGAGAATGTAGCATGTGGGGGATTGGGGTACCGACTATGTACAACCTCTATCACCTCCCCAACTAATCGGCTATTTTGATCTTTAAATTTAATAAAACAATTTCTATATGAGTTTGATACTACCCCATGCATGTACTCCATTACCTCCCTCCCCCTCGCATCCATCACTATCCCGCCCCTATCCGTCACATCATAGCAGACCACTCTCTCTATCTCTCTCATCTCCTCCTCTTCCGAACTGTCTCCTCTAACTCTTCTCTCTCTATCTCCTCTCTCACCGCGTGCCCTACTACCTCCCCCACCTCCCCCACCTCCCCCACCAAAGCACCCGCCGCATCCTCCACTCCCACTCTTCCTACTGCTGCGGGTGGAGTCACGACTGGGGGATTGTCTACGTGACGGTGGCTGTGAGCCCTGACGTGACGGTGGCTCTGAGGGAGCACGTGATGGTGGCTGTGAGGGTGTACGTGAGTGTGTCTGGGACGAGGTATGTCTCCTCGGTGGACGTGGAAGAGGAGAAGCTGCATGCCGTCTCGTCGGACTCGGAGGAATAGACGGCACTGGAGTGCCCTGGATACTCGCGGTAGGGGTATAGACACCAGGCAGGGAAGGAGGGGGATGGGCATACATATACTCTGTAAGCTCAACCGGACCAGGTTGGCGCCCAAAATGATTCAGCATCTCCATCAGCCAATTGCTGTACGCAAATGGATCGGATGAAGAACCTGGAATATCCATAAAGAACCTGCAACAAACATCTTCATGTACATCATGGGCTGTCTCTTGACTCACACAAATATCATCATTCAAGTCAGTTGTGTTGCCTGCAAATCATGAAATCTGAAACGCCGCAGTCTCGTGCAGAAACGCGTGTATACACCCGTCAAAAAACGCGTGTATACACCCGTCCAAAAACGCGTGTATATCCGCGTGAACAGACTCTGCAGACAGGTTACACGCGCTTTTACACGCGTTTCTACACGCGACCTGCGAAATTTTTTTTTCGAAAAGACCGACCCCCGACAAAGACAGAGTGTCCTTATAAAAGGACCAACCATTGTCGCCCCTGTCAGGATGCAGTAACCCAATCGTGTGCAAAAGGACAAACCCAAAGAGCAAAGAGCAAAATAAACAAATCTGACGAAAGAGACAAGGCACAGGACAAAGTGACTCACCTCTGAAAAAGTGAGTCTTCTCTGCTCCTTCTCTGCTCCCTCCTTCTCCCGTGTGTGTGCTCCTTTCTCTGCTCCCTCCTTGCTGTTGGAAGAGGCGAAAACAGGCGAAAACGCATGCAGAGTCGATTTCTTAGTTCAAAATCTATATTTGGGGAAGGCGGGCTATTTTTAGTTTAAACATACTGTCGCGTTTATATTCGCGTTTATAAACGCGTGTATATTCGCGTGTATGATATTTTAGCTGCGTTTATACACGCGTTTTGCAGAAATTACCCGCGTTAATACACGCGATTTTTAGGAAGTAGCCGCGTTAATACACGCAATTTTTAGGAAATAGCCGCGTCAATACACGCGATTTTTGTGCTTTCATTAAAAACATATAATGATTTTGTGTTTTCTTATTTGTACACAGGATGTCATCAACCTCTTCAAGCAGTTCTGGGGAAGATGAGACAATGCGTCATCGTAATCGTGATGTGTGGTTGGGACAACGGATCAAATGTATGTGTAATCGATGTCAAGGATGCATTGTACGAGCACGTCAAATTACCTTGAATCACATCTCCATGTATGGAGAATGGAATCAAACAGGTTTAGAGGTGAGTAGATGTAAATTGATGGTATTCAAATAACTCATGGTATCCAAATTAAATTAATAGAGTTGTAACATATAATTTGATAAATTGAAGCAGGATGCAGTACCACACCCTAACATGGTACCCTACGCGCGACGAGAGCACGTAAAGCGTCGACGAGATGATGCTGGAGCTTCGGGATCTATTGTCAGAGATGAGTGGGAAAGGGATGACAATAGCCCTGCATCCCACGAAGTTGTGGAAGAGGAGGTGCTTGATGATATGGTGCGGAATCTTTTTAAGGATGATCCCAAAGGTATGGACGACGATGATATGGAACAAGAGCATCTTTATAAGGCTTCATCGACACCGGTGTTTGAAGGGTGCACATTCTCTGTTTTACGTGCTTCACTTGAACTACTTAATATACAAACAGTTTATGGATGGAGCAATGCCAGTCTTGACGCATTGTTGAAGTAAGCATTCTAACTTACAAATTTGAATTAGTGGTTTAAGGTTTAGGATTTAAGACTAATTATAATTGATGATATTGGATGCAGGCTATTATCAAACATGCTTCCAAAGGAAAATAGACTACCCACCTCAAGAGACATAGCGAGGCGCTATGTGACATCTCTTGGAGGACTGGATTATGATAAAATACATGCATGCGTCAATGATTGCATTCTCTTTCGTGGGACGCATAAGGAGGCTCTACATTGTCCCACTTGTGGTGAAGCAAGGTACAGAACAGATATGAAGAGTTTTGATGTACCTCGTAAAGTCTTGCGACACTTTCCTATAATTCCTCGCATCAAACACATGTTCAAGTGCAAATCCATAGCAGAGCTCATGTCATGGCATTCCTCACATCGATCGGATGATGGCATGTGGAGAATTCCCGCAGACACTCCTGCTTGGAAGCATATTGAAGATGAGTGGCCCAGCTTTAAAACAGAGCCCAGAAACTTGAGACTTGGCCTGGGTATGGATGGAGTGAATCCATTTGGTTTCAAAAGCACCGCATACAGCGTGTGGCCAGTTGTGTTGGTGAATTACAACCTTCCACCATCAATGGCGATCAAGAAGGGACATCTTATGTTATCCCTTCTAATTCCAGGGAAACATAAAGTCAAGCATATGGATGTTTATCTTGAACCACTGATTGATGAGTTGGAGGAACTATGGAGAGGTGTTGCGGTGGTGGACATTAGTAGGCCTCCCTCCTCTCGACACTTCGACTTAAAAGCAGTGTTGATGTGGACAATGCATGACTTTCCAGGATACAGCGATTGTTCTGGTAAGAATTCTAATTACCTCCCTACTCTATTACTATTGGCTATATATATTAATTAGACGGTTTGACTTTATTATTCTAACTTTTATTTATATTTTAACAGGTTTGAAAACATCGGGTAAACATGCATGTCCTGTTTGTGGCCCTTCGTTAGTACATGAGTATGCTGATGGTTTGTGTAAGACTATATTCGATAATCATCATCGATTTCTCCCCTCAGATCATCCTAAATATGTTGCTAGTAAGAGTAACATTCCTCCACAAACACTTCGTGCAAAAGATTGGAAGCGTATTTGGGAGTCTACAACTATTCTTCCTCCAGATGGCATGAACAGGTATAGTGATGTTTTTTCAATCTTGTTTTGTGTAGTCTCTAATTGGATTAAAGGTCACATAGAGCAATCCCTTGTGCAGGTACTCCATTTTTTTCCGGCTGCCATATTGGACCCATCTTAAGATCAACCATCTTCTTGATCCCATGCACATCTTCAAGAATGTGGGATCTGGTATTTGGGAACATATTACTGGTAAACGAGACAATGTTAGCGTACGTGAGGACTTGCGGGTCGCAGGACGTATGCGTCAAGCTTGGCCACGAGAGGTGGGTGGGCACGTTCGTCTTCCGCCTGCACCATGGATTATATCAAAGAAAGAGGAGAAGCAGGTAAAGCAGGCCATCACCACTTTGCGTACTCCCACTGGATGCATGAGATCATTGAAGGGAGCCTTTACAACCACTAAAGAAAAGAGGCGTTGAGCAACTATATGGGTTGAAGTCCCACGATTGGCACAAGATGCTTCAAGTAAGTGTTTTCCAAGTCTTGTACGTATGTTGATATTAAATTTTGTAATGCCATAAACCATAAATGTGCTCTTATGTGCGCAGTTCATACTACCTACTAGCATCGACCATTGTGCAAATAAGAGTTTGAAAAAATGTATTTATAAGATGGGCGAGCTTGTGAGGTATGTAAAACCCATGCTCAGATCACCCTTCATTATACCTTGCAAAATGAACGTGCATGAGGTATAACGTACTATTTATTTATTTTTGAATATATTTCATTGTTGTAAATGCATGTAGTGGGATTGTGTAATGATGTATACTGTAATGTACTATGAGATGGTTTAAGGAAAATAGTTTTTAATTTTGTAAAGGAATTCAGTTTTTCTCTGCCATGCGTGTATTAATCCGTGTATAGTAGCGTGTATTTATCCGTGTATAATAGCGAGTATTACCCCGTGAATATTATCGTGTATAGATGCGTGTATTACTGCGTGTATATAAACGCGTTTATACACGCGTTGATAAATGCAAATATACACGCAAACTTAAATACTAAAATACACGCGCCCGATTCTATTCAAATACAAGCGCGACCATACACGCGTTCGTAATTTATCGCGTGTATGAAACGCGTGTATGGCAGCATTGTCTTGTAGTGAACTATACTCACATTGCTATGGATTTCATCACGAGACTTCTTGACACAAAAAAAAGATGGGACAACTTGTATGTAGTTGTGGATATATTGATAGAGTGACACATTTCATCCCTACAAAGGTCAAGTACCATAATATCTATGGTTGTAGATTTGTGGAGTATATGTTCAAATTACATGGTACGCCGTAAAAAATTGTTAGTAATTAAGATATCAAATTCATAGAAAAGTCTATTTGAGACCATGGGAACCAAGTTGACTTCTAGTATTATTGCTTGTCACCTTGAGACCGATAGTCAAATGAAGAGAGTGAACATGTGGGTGGAGACTTATTTGAAACATTGTTGCCATGAGACTCAACATGCATGGGATGATTGGTTGGCTCTTGTCGAGCTTGCTTACAATAGTACTTATCATGTGAGTATTGGCATGTCACCATTTGAAGCATTGTATAGGTACAAGATCAATGTGCCAATGATGGTCATCAAGCAAGAGGGTGTTAACCCGAATGCAAACGAAGAAGTAGAAAAGATGCAAGCTTTGCTTCAAAAATATAAGAGCAATATCAAGAGGTCACATGAAAGGATGCAGTACTATGAAGATATGAATAGAAGGCCATTAGAATTCAAGGAAGGGGATTATGTATTCTTGAGACTTTCTAAATCAAGATATAGATCTCTCAAGGACAACACTAATACCAAGTTGGCTCATTGCTATTATGGTACATACACAGTTTTAAGGCAAGTTGGAGAGGTTGCATACTAACTATTATTTCCACCAACTACCAAGATACATGATGTATTCCATGTGTCACATTTGAAGGCTTATGTTGGACTAGAAATACAAGTGTTTGATGAGTTACCACTAATGCATAAAGAAAAAAGGATTGGATATGTGCCAAAGAGAATAGTAGGCAAGCGAGAAAGAGTGCTTCTAACCATACTATGGTTGAGTATTTGATCAAATGGCATGGATTACCTTTTGACAAAGCTTCATGGTTGGCAGCCCAATTCTTTGTTGGAAGGATTTGAAAAGCTTTTGAATGAATATGATGAGTGATATTAATGCCAAATGGAAGCTATTTGCTTTCTGGAAATTCACGTTATAACAGTTTGGAGGTCCCATAAGTGGGGGATTTCTCATCATGCAAGAAATATTTCATGGGACTTACATATGGATATGGAGAATCATTTGGGAGAGCATATCCTACAATGTTTAGAAGCTATTATTCTCTCATGGACAGATTTGGAGCCATGTACCCAGAAGCTACTACATGTTATATATATCTTACATGGTTATTGGAGTTACATTCCATCTCGTGGGCTAAATATTCATGGTTTTGAGGACGAAACCAATTCTTATATGGTTCAAAAGGCCATGGGATATGAATGATTGGGTGTGGCACTGCGGACATAGGGCAAGGGCCAAGGTCACGAGGGTGGGCATCAATAATGGAGTGTGTAATGGGCTTAAGTATGAAAGACAAATGTGAGCCTAATGAGGTCTCAATCACTTAACTCATTTTTAAGTGATGTATTATTAATAATAATTTTCTAGTGACATAACGTAAATAATAAATTTATTTCTTTCAAGAAATTGGTTTAAGACCCAAGGACACATGCTTAAGCAAGGCTAGGATAAGTGCTTGACTTAAACTTATTTGGCCCTTTTATCGAGGACTATCCCACTTGTTCTATTAAGACTAGGACTTATGGAAGATCCACTATTTCTTATTGGTAGTAATAGAGCTAGTTTATTTTTTTGAAGTCTTTTGGTTAAAGTTCTCTTGGTCCTAGAGCAAGTGCTGTAAGATTCTCTTGGTCCTAGAGCAAGTGCTGTAAGATTCGAGCTCTAAATTCTTTTCTAATGTCAAATATGTCAGGTCAACAAGTGCGTGCTAGTGGATGTGGTGGTAGAAAACCAATGAGATAGGGAGATAAGTTGAAAGGTGAGATAATAGTGAGATGTAATGCAGGTGAGATAAGAACGATGGTGTAGGCATAGACCCAAGCATCGACAATGGCAACTACAATGGTGTAGGCGTAGACCCAAGCATCGGCAATGGCAACAAAAAGAAACATCAGTACGGAGATAGTGCTAAGGCACAAGATGACGATGACCTTTATTTTTAAAAAAAGCACGTGGTAGTTTTGGAAGATGGAAAGATGTGTTTGTCTTTTTTGGAGAGAGGTGAACTTTTGTAGCAATTTGGATGCTCAACATCCAATTTAACACAAAACTCAACCTAGAAGGATTCACATCTCTCTCTCTCTCTCTCTCTCTCTCTCCCTGTCTCTCACTCCTTGCTAGATTGAATGGCCAACGAGTTCTTCACCCTCCCTGTGGAGAAAAGATGAAATTCTCTTCTCACGAAATGATGTTCTTGCTAGAAGGCAAGGCTCTTTGTTTGGGGACTAGATTCAATCCTTACAATGACAACATGTTGGAGTGGAGAGATGTGCTGCACCATTGATGCCTCGAGGGTGCCTCCCTAGGTCGACAACCAAGAGTGGTTAGAGAAGCCTGCTAGATACAAGTGGGTGCGCTCTTCCCTTTACTCTTGCTAAAACTTTTATAATAGCAGCAGCTGCAAGGTTGCAAGACACCGTGGTTGGCCTTCAAGTGAAGGAGGACGGAGGCTGTATTGTAGTTCAACTGGTTGTAGCATGCAATTCAATCTATGCCAACAAGAAGGAGGTTAAGGTTTTAATTAAACCTTAATCTTCCCCACAGTGTGTCAGCAGTGGGCTTGCATCGTGATCATAAAGGTGTTGTGCAGATTTGGAAACCGCCAGATCAACAACCACAGGTCGCGTACAACAGTTGCCGATGAAAATAATTTTAACATATTTTAAACCTTAATAAAATAAAGGCTTTAATGGAAGCATGGTGTGAATGTTCTCCACATGTTCCTATGCAGAGTGCTTTGAGGCTGTGGTTCTATCTTTTTTCACACCAGAGAAATGGTGTTTTGGCTAACATCAATGTCCAATCTGCACAATACACAGTAAGCTGAATTAAATTTGAGATGGTCCAAAAGGAAAAATGAGTCAGCTGTTCCAATCTGCAAGAATTTGGTAGAAATTAAGGAGGGAGCTGAGGGTTAGGCCTTGCCCATCGCCCCTCCCTATTGATGACGACCAAGCAATGTTGATGAACCCCATGACAAAGTTAATTCACTTCATACGCACGAAGATAAGGTGATAGGAGATGTAGGAACAGATTACAAAGACACAAATTCACTACATGCGCACAAAGATGAGGTGACAGGCGACACATGAGCAAAATATGCAAAAGTAGATGTCCTTAATACATTTGTAGTTGCTGCTTCAACTCCAAATCACAGAGAAGCAAAAATAGATCAAGAAGCAAGATAAAATGATGTCGATGAGTCTGCTAATGCAAGCCGTAAGGTCTTTTTGGGTGCCAGCATCGCAGCAACAACATAAGACACCCTAGGCGAAGGCCAAGAAGTGGGTGATGCTGCAAATCCTGCCCATGCTACCACCAAATTTGTTGTAAAAGTACTCGTAGAGTAGCAACACAAATAGCTAGTGTCCAGGAAGACAGGGTGAATCAAGAAGCAGATAATGCTGCAACAATCCCAGAGCATGATGCCCACTCAGCACAAGAGATAATTGATGATAATAGAGAAGAAGGAGCCCTTGTTGCTAACTATCAAAGAATCCCTACATATTAATGCAGTAGATGAAAAATTGATGCTAGTTTGTATCAGCAGGCTGTTGGATCCCTTCTTTATGTGTGCAACACAAGGCCAGATATACAGAATCCGGTCTCACAGTTGAGCAGATTTATGCATAGCCCAAGTACGAAGAATAGCCCAGGTACGAAGCATTGGCAGGTTGTTAAATGAGTTTTTGGTTATTTACAGGACACTCAGTATTCTGGATTATTTTATCCAAAGGGAGGTGAGTCACAGTTGCATGCTTTTAGTGATTCAGATTGGGCTGGATGTTATGACACACGAGTATCCACTAGTGGGTTTTGCGTTCGCCTTAGTGATTCATGTATATCATGGCCAAGAAGCAACATACAGTGCGGGGAATGACACCACTGCCATTCTCCCTTACATTCTAGAAGAATGATAGTGGTTCCATTCTTAAGGCATCCCATCATTTTGATTGAAGAAGAGAATGGCACCACTCCCATTCTTATGGCCTCAAGTCACCTTAAAGGGGAGAATGGCACCACTGTCATTCTTAAGGCCTCCCATCCCATCCCCCCTGAAGGGGAGAATGGCACTAGAACCATTCTCCCTTTAAGTTCATTGAATAATGGCGGTGGTGCTAGTCCCAAGGCCTCCCATCACCTTTTGAGAAGGGGAGAATGGTACCACTGCCAATCTCCCCAATGGCATTATGGAGAATGGCAGTAGTGCCATTTTCTCCCATTTTCGATTCTCAATTTTGAATGTGATTTTGAATTTGAATTTTAATCCCCCTTGAATGAAAGGGAGAATGGCACCAATACAATGCTCCCTTACATTCAAGGAAGAATGGCAATGGTGCCATTCTCAAGGCCTCCCATCACCTTCATGGGGAGAATGGTACCACTGCCAATGTCCCCCATGGAGTTATGGAGAATTGCAATAGTGTGATTCTCCTCCATTTTCAATTCTCAATTTTGAATGTGATTCTGAATTTGAATTTGAATCCCCATTATCCCCACCCTCCCTCCTTGTTTTGAATATAAGTATGGCACCAATGTCTATCCATTGGATTTTGAATTTTTCTCCTTGGATTCCAGAACCCTAATTTCAAAATTTTCCTCCCAAATTTGAAGCTTGCCTATCTAATATCCCAAACAATTCCCTCCCAAATTTGAAGATTGCCTATCTAATATCCCAAACAATTCGCTCTCGGTGTTTTCATCATTTTGGGCCTTAAGTTCATTGAATAATGGCAGTGGTGCTATTCTCAAGGCCTCCCATCACCTTTTCAGAAGGCGAGAATGGTACCACTGCCAATCTCCCCAATGGCATTATGGAGAATGGCAGTAGTGCCATTTTCTCCCACTTTTGATTCTCAATTTTGAATGTGATTTTGAATTTGAATTTTAATCCCCCTTGAATGTAAGGGAGAATGGCACCAATACCATGCTCCCTTACATTCAAGGAAGAATGGCAATGGTGCCATTCTCAAGGCCTCCCATCACCTTCATGGGGAGAATGGTATCACTGCCAATGTCTATCCATTGGATTTTGAATTTTCCTCCTTGGATTCCATAACCCTAATTTCAAAAATTTCCTCCCAAATTTGAAGATTGCCTATCTAATATCCCAAACAATTCCCTCCCAAATTTGAAGATTGCCTATTTAATATCCCAAACAAGTCCCTCCCAGTGTTTTCATCATTTTGGGCCTTAAGTTAATTCACTAATGGCAGTGGTGCTATTCTCAAGGCCTCCCATCACCTTTTTAGAAGGGGAGAATGGTACCACTGCCAATCTCCCCAATGGCATTATGGAGAATGGCAGTAGTGCCATTTTCTCCCATTTTCGATTCTCAAATTTGAATGTGATTTTGAATTTGAATTTTAATCCCCCTTGAATGTAAGGGAGAATGGCACCAATACCATGCTCCCTTACATTCAAGGAAGAATGGCAATGGTGCCATTCTCAAGGCCTCCCATCACCTTCATGGGGAGAATGGTACCAGTGCCAATGTCCCCCATGGAGATATGGAGAATTGCAATAGCGTGATTCTCCTCCATTTTCGATTCTCAATTTTGAATGTGATTCTGAATGTGAATTTGAATCCCCATTATCCCCACTCTCCCTCCTTGTTTTGAATATAAGTATGGAACCAATGTCTATCCATTGGATTTTGAATTTTCCTCCTTGGATTCCAGAACCCTAATTTCAAAATTTTCCTCCCAAATTTGAAGATTGCCTATCTAATATCCCAAACAATTCCCTCCCGCGGTGTTTTCATCCTTTTGGGCCTTAAGTTCATTGACTAATGGCAGTGGTGCTATTCTCAAGACCTCCCATCACCTTTTGAGAAGGGGAGAATGGTACCACTGCCAATCTCCCCAATGGCATTATGGAGAATGGTAGTAGTGCCATTTTCTCCCATTTTCGATTCTCAATTTTGAATGTGATTTTGAATTTGAATTTTAATCCCCCTTGAATGTAAGGGAGAATGGCACCAATACCATGCTCTCTTACATTCAAGGAAGAATGGCAATGGTGCCATTCTCAAGGCCTCCCATCACCTTCATGGTGGGGAGAATGGTACCACTGCCAATGTCCCCCATGGAGTTATGGAGAATTGCAATAGTGTGATTCTCCTCCATTTTCGATTCTCAATTTTGAATGTGATTCTGAATGTGAATTTGAATCCCCATTATCCCCACTCTCCCTCCTTGTTTTGAATATAAGTATGGCACTATCCATTGGATTTTGAATTTTCCTCCTTGGATTCCAGATCCCTAATTTCAAAATTTTCCTCCCAAATTTGAAGATTGCCTATCTAATATCCCAAACAATTCCCTCCCAAATTTGAAGATTGCCTATCTAATATCCCAAACAATTCCCTCTGGGTTTTTTTATCATTTTGGGCCTTAAGTTCATTGAGTAATGGAAGTGGTGCTATTTTCCAGGCCTCCCATCACGTTTTGAGAAGGGGAGAATGGTACCACTGCCAATCTCCCCAATGGCAGTATGGAGAATGGCAGTAGTGCCATTTTCTCCCATTTTTGATTCTCAATTTTGAATGTGATTTTGAATTTGAATTTTAATCCCCCTTGAATGTAAGGGAGAATGGCACCAATACCATGCTCCCTTACATTCAAGGAAGAATGGCAATGGTGCCATTCTCAAGGCCTCCCATCACCTTCATGGGGAGAATGGTACCACTACCAATGTCCCCCATGGAGTTATGGAGAATTGCAATAGTGTGATTCTCCTCCATTTTTGATTCTCAATTTTGAATGTGATTCTGAATTTGAATTTGAATCCCCATTATCCCCACTCTCCCTCCTTGTTTTGAATATAAGTATGGCACCAATGTCTATCCATTGGATTTTGAATTTTGCTCCTTGGATTCCAGAACCCTAATTTCAAAATTTTCCTCCCAAATTTGAAGATTGCCTATCTAATATCCCAAACATTTCCCTCCCGGTGTTTTCATCATTTTGGGCCTTAAGTTCATTGACTAATGGCAGTGGTGCTATTCTCAAGGCCTCCCATCACCTTTTGAGAAGGGGAGAATGGTACCACTGCCAATCTCCCCAATGGCATTATGGAGAATGGCACTAGTGCCATTTTCTCCCATTTTCGATTCTCAATTTAGAATGTGATTTTGAATTTGAATTTTAATCCCCCTTGAATGTAAGGGAGAATGGCACCAATACCATGCTCCCTTACATTCAAGGAAGAATGGCAATGGTGCCATTCTCAAGGCCTCCCATCACCTTCATGGGGAGAATGGTACCAGTGCCAATGTCCCCCATGGAGATATGGAGAATTGCAATAGTGTGATTCTCCTCCATTTTCGATTCTCAATTTTGAATGTGATTCTGAATGTGAATTTGAATCCCCATTATCCCCACTCTCCCTCCTTGTTTTGAATATAAGTATGGCACCAATGTCTATCCATTGGATTTTGAATTTTCCTCCTTGGATTCCAGAACCCTAATTTCAAAAATTTCCTCCCAAATTTGAAGATTGCCTATCTAATATCCCAAACAATTCCCTCCCGATGTTTTCATCATTTTGGGCCTTAAGTTCATTGACTAATGGCAGTGGTGCTATTCTCAAGACCTCCCATCACCTTTTGAGAAGGGGAGAATGGTACCACTGCCAATCTCCCCAATGGCATTATGGAGAATGGTAGTAGTGCCATTTTCTCCCATTTTCGATTCTCAAATTTGAATGTGATTTTGAATTTGAATTTTAATCCCCCTTGAATGTAAGGGAGAATGGCACCAATACCATGCTCTCTTACATTCAAGGAAGAATGGCAATGGTGCCATTCTCAAGGCCTCCCATCACCTTCATGGTGGGGAGAATGGTACCACTGCCAATGTCCCCCATGGAGTTATGGAGAATTGCAATAGTGTGATTCTCCTCCATTTTCGATTCTCAATTTTGAATGTGATTCTGAATGTGAATTTGAATCCCCATTATCCCCACTCTCCCTCCTTGTTTTGAATATAAGTATGGCACTATCCATTGGATTTTGAATTTTCCTCCTTGGATTCCAGATCCCTAATTTCAAAATTTTCCTCCCAAATTTGAAGATTGCCTATCTAATATCCCAAACAATTCCCTCCCAAATTTGAAGATTGCCTATCTAATATCCCAAACAATTTCCTCTGGGTTTTTTTTATCATTTTGGGCCTTAAGTTCATTGACTAATGGCAGTGGTGCTATTTTCAAGGCCTCCCATCACGTTTTGAGAAGGGGAGAATGGTACCACTGCCAATCTCCCCAATGGCATTATGGAGAATGGCAGTAGTGCCATTTTCTCCCATTTTTGATTCTCAATTTTGAATGTGATTTTGAATTTGAATTTTAATCCCCCTTGAATGTAAGGGAGAATGGCACCAATACCATGCTCCCTTACATTCAAGGAAGAATGGCAATGGTGCCATTCTCAAGGCCTCCCATCACCTTCATGGGGAGAATGGTACCACTGCCAATGTCCCCCATGGAGTTATGGAGAATTGCAATAGTGTGATTCTCCTCCATTTTCGATTCTCAATTTTGAATGTGATTCTGAATTTGAATTTGAATCCCCATTATCCCCACTCTCCCTCCTTGTTTTGAATATAAGTATGGCACTAATGTCTATCCATTGGATTTTGAATTTTGCTCCTTGGATTCCAGAACCCTAATTTCAAAATTTTCCTCCCAAATTTGAAGATTGCCTATCTAATATCCCAAACATTTCCCTCCCGGTGTTTTCATCATTTTGGGCCTTAAGTTCATTGACTAATGGCAGTGGTGCTATTCTCAAGGCCTCCCATCACCTTTTGAGAAGGGGAGAATGGTACCACTGCCAATCTCCCCAATGGCATTATGGAGAATGGCAGTAGTGCCATTTTCTCCCATTTTCGATTCTCAATTTTGAATTTTTGAATTTGAATTTTAATCCCCCTTGAATGTAAGGGAGAATGGCACCAATACCATGCTCCCTTACATTCAAGGAAGAATGGCAATGGTGCCATTCTCAAGGCCTCCCATCACCTTCATGGGAAGAATGGTACCACTGCCAATGTCCCCCATGGAGATATGGAGAATTGCAATAGTGTGATTCTCCTCCATTTTCGATTCTCAATTTTGAATGTGATTCTGAATGTGAATTTGAATCCCCATTATCCCCACTCTCCCTCCTTGTTTTGAATATAAGTATGGCACCAATGTCTATCCATTGGATTTTGAATTTTCCTCCTTGGATTCCAGAACCCTAATTTCAAAATTTTCCTCCCAAATTTGAAGATTGCCTATCTAATATCCCAAACATTTCCCTCCCGGTGTTTTCATCGTTTTGGGCCTTAAGTTCATTGACTAATGGCAGTGGTGCTATTCTCAAGGCCTCCCATCACCTTTTCAGAAGGGGAGAATGGTACCACTACCAATCTCCCCAATGGCATTATGGAGAATGGTAGTAGTGCCATTTTCTCCCATTTTCGATTCTCAAATTTGAATGTGATTTTGAATTTGAATTTTAATCCCCCTTGAATGTAAGGGAGAATGGCACCAATACCATGCTCCCTTACATTCAAGGAAGAATGGCAATGGTGCCATTCTCAAGGCCTCCCATCACCTTCATGGTGGGGAGAATGGTACCACTGCCAATGTCCCCCATGGAGTTATGGAGAATTGCAATAGTGTGATTCTCCTCCATTTTCGATTCTCAATTTTGAATGTGATTCTGAATTTGAATTTGAATCCCCATTATCCCCACTCTCCCTCCTTGTTTTGAATATAAGTATGGCACTATCCATTGGATTTTGAATTTTCCTCCTTGGATTCCAGACCCCTAATTTCAAAATTTTCCTCCCAAATTTGAAGATTGCCTATCTAATATCCCAAACAATTCCCTCCCAAATTTGAAGATTCCCTATCTAATATCCCAAACAATTCCCTCCCGGTGTTTTCATCATTTTGGGCATGTAAAGACAAGTGTGCGTGCACAATCGACACTGGTGAAACTACTATCATAGGTGCACTTCCTTGTAGTTTTTTTTTTTAATGTATGTATGTACGGGTCCATCGCTTTGCTTGGTCCATAAAATTAGGATTAATTCATATCCGTATATGAATTTTAAACTAGATAACTCTAAACTAAACTAATAAAGCACAAGTTAAACTAAACTAATCAAGCACTAATTAGATTGTAAATAATAATTAGACACAAATTAGAATCTAAACAATAGTTAGATTTTAAACGAATTAGAGAGAGAGAGAGAGAGAGAGAGAGAGAGAGAGAGAGAGAGGTGCAGAGAACGTGTGTGTGTGCGTGCGCGCGCGCGCGCGTGTGTGTACGAGTTCGAGTGGATGACTGTGCTTAAAGAGTGATCGACCGGTGGAGGCAGACCACCTGCTTGCTTTGGTCAAATCCCTTTCCGTCCCCGACAGCAAGCAAGCCCTCCCTTTTGCCTTGCGCGCGCTTGTTGGCTGCCCTCATGCTTTCGGCCCTTCCTTTGCTTTGGCTGCTGCGGTGCTAATTGTGGCGGCCTAGCCATTGCTAATATTAGTTTAAACACCCACATCACACCATATTAGTTGGCAGGCTATACCACGTTGGAATGTACATAGTGTTAGCACCTAAATTATGTGGCCATAATATCCTCTCGGACAATATTTAAAATCTATCAATGAATCAAGTGTGAGTGTCCAAGACTAAATTTCAAACTCATGCGACCTCATTAAACTTTAATATAGTGAGTCTTTTCAAGATGGCATACCAACTTGAAAGATTGACCTAAAAATTTCTCACAATTGATTTCTTTTAATTTAGTTGCAATTGTCCTAACTATCTATAGAGAATAGATTCCCATATGCTTCTATTGGGCTTTGCAAAGCTTTCTTCAAAAGGATAGGATAGTCATAGCCCCCCTTGACGCTTTCCTCCTCATACAACAAGGCGCACCACTACCTACATCCAAGTCTTATTCACTAGCACAAGTGTTGCTTTCTTTCTATACAATCAAGGTCAAACAATATTATATGGTCAAGGCTATTTGAAGTCTATCAATGAGGAGTTAATGAGTCAAGAGTGAGTGTTTACGACCATTTCAAACTTATGTGCCGACCTCAAAAAACATTTGCAGCCACTTAGTCCCTTATCTGGAATACAAGATCCATCCATAGAATCTTGGTTTGGTGGGCCTCCTCCATAGCATCTTCGTTTGGGGGAATGATTGGTATCCACAAGGACTCATACCCAGTCTCATCACCGACATTGGCTCTCTACATTTTCCATTCGATCTAGGCAGTTCGACAACCATTGCTTTGGGATTTATATAGCTTGGATTTACACTTCATCCATGCAATCGTGGTTGTATAGATTACCTCATCTTCAGGGTGAAACTTGTATCTTTTCCATTTGATCCTGAAACTTGTATCTTTTCCATTTGATCTTGAAGGATACCCGACTAGCCTCATCATGGAGGGGAGTCCTTTATCTTTTCCATTTGACCCCGAGGGGTCATGAGATTCATGTGTTGGTGTTGGTTCTTTGCAATGGTGGCACTTGGTCATGTATTAGGCTTTTTGTATATAGCCTTTATATTTGTTTTGTGCATGACCACCCTTTGATTTTGAGGACAAAATCATCATAGCAGGCAGGGGAAACATGTTTACAACGAGTAAAATAGGTAATATTTCCTCAAAAAAGAAACATTTGGCATCTTTCAAAGATTCCTTTCAAAAACGACCTTTTTTTAAGGGTTTTTTGAAAACATTGTACTTATGAGTAAAGCATGTGCAAAAAAATGACAAAATTTTGGGCACTGTGTACAAATTTAGCATGATACAAAATGATAAATAAACTAAAAACATTGAGATTTTTTGACAAAATGTTGCTTGAAAAGTCGAATAAAAGTACAAATTCATGCCATATTTTGGAGTCTTACATTAACATTAGGAATGCCAATTAAAAACCATACTCTGCTCAGTGCAGCTCCCATACTATTAACTGAGTCCTCCACTATCACTAGTGGTAGTCTCATTCCTTGAGGAAATTAATGATGCGTAATCCTCCTCAATATCCACAAGTACATTTCCCTCCTCTAAGTGAACTCCTAGAGAAAGAACTCCACTACTTCATTGGTGTGTTCACTCACGACACATTTGGTGATGAAGTGTTTGCATGCTTCCCAACATTCAAAATCTTCAATGCAAGAAGGCAAATGAACAACATCAAATCTGGTTCATCTCTTTGTTCCTTCACTTGTCCATGAACAACATTGCCTATCCCCTACATAGGTAGTAGTCTTATATAACTAGCAAAGCTTTTGATATTAGAGTAAACTCTTTTTGTGGATACAGCCATAGCAGGTATCAGGGAGGCCAAAGCCTGAGAGAAACCATGGTGTGTGAGTGCTAAGAGAGAAGAAAAGAGATTAGAGACAGAGAGACTTGCACGAAATGGTTGTATTCTATTCTTGAAGAAAGTATATTTTTATACATGACGCATGACGGTTGAGACTCAACATGGTGTATGCACACCAACATCCGCCCTTAAGACGAAAACCATCATCAAGGGAATGTAATTATTTTAATGTGCCTACATGACAAGTGAGTGCGCTCTTTTTTTGTGGTTGAACTATCAATTGTGCATAGATATAGTCTATAGATTTATAACAGTAGCTTATAGACAGTTACATCTCATCTAGGGGGGTCAATAAAAATGTGTTGAATGTATAAATGATTAGTAAATGAGTGGATTATCATCGTCTTCATTGACATCATCGAGATTGAGTTAATTTCCATCTTATGAGTCTACATAATATCTGCCATCTTCACTTGAGCTTGATTGTCCATACTTCCCCCGTTCAAGCAAAAGGGAAGATCCATGGCAATATGAACCAACAGATAAGCATGAGGGATAACCTACCAATCATCCATAAAGAAACCTGCATAAAGTAGAGACCCAGCGAAAGGGAATATCCATGGCAATATGAATCAGTAAATAAGCATGAGGGAGAACTATACCAATCATCCATAAAAGCAACTTTCATAAAGTAGAGACCCACCAGAATGATGGCACTCCGTCTTCGACCTACGATTTGGCTGCATGTACTGATCATAGCTTGGCCATTAAAGAAATTGCACACATCCACCATACATGTGGGCATTGAAGAAATCACATCTCTGGATTTTACATCAGCCCATTATCATCCTTGTGCATGGAGGGAATCGGAGTATACAAGGCTCCAGAATGATCATTTTTTGGAAATTGTCTAGTGTCACACGTGGAGGGCATCGGCGGAGTGTGCTAAGCTCCGGAATCAAGTATGAGAAACCCATAATATTGGTGGTCATCTGCAATATTGGAAGTAGGCAGGGTAGGAAATGGCTCACTTGCAAGATCCATTTTCAGAAACTCAGTTTGGGCCCGATTGTCATCTTCAAAGTTATGTGGAACATGTTGGATCTTCTTAGTTGTGAGAGAAACACCTTGCTTAATGCATGCATCCTCATCCTTTGGATTATTGAGGGCTGTGAAAAACTTCTTTTCTGAATATTCATGGGACGATTCATCTGGACCCTCAACTTTATATATGCAAAGTGCTTTTACATGCTCTCTTCTTGTATCATCTTCTTCAGGTTCATGTATTTCAAAGATTGTGTATAATGAAAGAAATGTCTCTATGATTACCTCATGGGCTGCATAAGGGTCATCTTGTGCTTCTCCTCTCTAATTGTTCATCTCCTACATTTAAATGTAGGGATTATTTTACAGCTAGCACCAAGGGCTCCTTCTTGTCCATTATGATCACTTGTCTCTTGTGCTGAGTGGGCATTATGCTCTGTAGCATCATCTGTTTCTTAATTATCTGCTTCTTGATTCACCCTGTCTTCCTGGACACTAGCTATTTGTGTTGCTACTCTATGAGTACTTTAACAACAAATTTGGTGGCAGCATGGGGAGGATTTGCATCATCGCCTGCTTCTTGACCTCCGCTGGGGTGTCTTTTGATGTTGCTACGATTCTAGCACCCGAAAAAACCTTACGGCTTGCATTAGCAAGCTCATCGACATCATTTTGTCCTGCTTCTTAATCTATTTTTGCTTCTCCATGATTTGGATTTGAAGCAGCGAGACTACGATTGTATTAAGGACATCTACTTTTGCATGTTTTGCTTTTGTGTCACCTAAAACCTCATCTTTGTGCGCATGTAGTGAATTTGCTTCTTTGTAATCTGCTCCTACATCTCCTATCACCTCATCTTCGTGCACATGAAGTGAATTAACTTCGTCATGGGGTTTATCAGCATTCCTTGGCAGTTGATAGGCAGGGGCGATGGCCAAGGCCTAACCCTCAAGGCCCTCCTTAATTGCTTCCAAATTCTTGTAGATTGGAACAGTCGACTCATTTTTCCTTTTTAACCATCTCAAATTTAATTCAGCTTAGTGTGTATAGTGCAGTTTGGACATTGATCTTGGCCAAAACACCCTTTCTCTGGTGTGAAACAAGATAGAGTCACACTTCAAAGCACTCTACATAGAAACAAACCCTTGTGGAGAACATTCACACGACCTTTATTTTATTAAGGTTTAAAATATTTTAATATTATTTTCATCTACAACTATTACATGACCTGTGGTTGTTGATGTTGTCGTTTTGAAATCTGCACAACAGGAGGCGAAGTGGCTGTACGAGAATCATCTTTATCATCATGATGCAAGCTGGCCATCACCACCCTACTCTACTGACACATTGTGGCTATTAAGGTTTAATTAAAACCTTAATGTTATATGCACATTATGTGTGCATATACTAGGAGGCTAACCCACATTAGGCTTGTGAGCATGGGAGCATGGGTTAGGAATAACCTTAAGGGTTAAGGTTATACATGGGAAATAGAGAGTCAAGAGTCACTTGAGGTCCCTCCTATATATAATAGGGGCATGGGGCACACGGAACTAGGGCTTGCTCCGCGGTCTCAACCACAATTTCCTTGACCAAAGCAACTGTCTCTTCTGCGATAGATTCTCCAAGGGGTAATATAGCACTATCTAGGTGAGGACCGAGGTTGGACGTATCAAGGTCCACCTCACATCACGTGCATATAATGCCCAAGCATTCATCCATTCTCAAGCCAACTGTCTTTTCAAGGTCATGAAGAAATAAGTATTCTTCACCTTCCACCACAATGGTGCTCAAGAGATTGATCTCAAGCTCTGGCAGCACCTTGCTCTCCTGGTGTGGGGAAGATGGCCCCACATCTTCTACTACAGTGGGCTGTTCAGCTGCTGATTGTGCACCCTCTGGAAAGTGCTCTGATGCAAGCTGCTCTTCTACACCAGCACTTGTTCCTACTGCCCTCACTTCCTTGTCATCCCTCAAATACCCTGCCAACTGCAGGCATCTCTACCTCCTCATCCGAATCCTCATCGTCGCTGATGAGGAACGCAAAAGTGGCGAGCCACGAGAGGAACCTAGTTCCTAAATTGCCCTTCCCCAACCTCTTCAACTCCTGCTTATTGAAGGTATAGTAAGCTCCTACGGGGATGCAGATGTCGATGAAGCATTCAAGGCACTGGATGTAGGGGCAGGCATATTGTTGAATGTACTTAAGCAGCTCAACAGGCACCCATCGATCATTGGGGCAATGGGGAAAGGAGATGGACTGGGGAGCCAAGTATTGCTCCATGTATGCAATCTGCATCTCATAATGTTGGGACGCAAGGGCGAGCGACTTTTCAAAGTCGATTTCACGAGAGAACATGACAAAGAGCTTGCTCTTGCCTGCCCACAGGGTGGTGGAGAGGAACACACAGAAGTTGGGACGCAAGGACGAGCGACTTTTCAAAGTCGATTTCACGAGAGAACATGACAAAGAGCTCGCTCTTGCCCGCCCATGGGGTGGTGGAGAGGAACTCACAGAAGTTGTCAAAGTGGGTAGCCATGTGAATGCAAAGAGATAGTGTGAGCTCGTGCTTGGTTTCTATCACGTGAAAATGAGAAAGAAGGCACCTTTGGCTATTTATAGTTAAAATTTAAAGTTTGGCCTTTTCACACTAGACCGCTAGTAGAAAAAATTACAGTTTGCAAAAATATTAAGATTTCAATTAAATAAAGATTGGTTAAAAAAGAGCGTGCTACAAAATTACAAGCATGTCATCTAATCTAAAATTGTTATAATGTCTTCATTTTTTGTCCCTCTTGTGACATTTACTTCATGTTGATCTCCATCTGCTTGTTGACTTGAAAGCTTGTCATTGCCTTGACCTCGATCCTGAAACTCTTGCCCCTCATGTGCATCAGAATAGAGGCTATTTTTCCATATATTGAGTTCATCTTCAAGCTCTTCCACATGCCTACTATGTGTTGGTAGGGCTATGCACCTTGCTCTGCTGAAAATTCAAGGTCCCCCATTTGCCATGATTCTGAGACCATGGCTATCCTCTCCTTACGCTTCCCAATCTGTAAAAATATAGAAAGTGGCACAATAACCAGAAAGTGTAAGGGTTAACTCTAGACATGTAGTGGAATTAGATATACCTCATCAACTTGAAACTTGACTCTTCCACATTGTCAAAGCCCATGATGCTTAAGTGTTGCCGCTCCAATGCTTGCTTGCTTCTGCCACTCGCTCAATCCATCCATTTTGCATCATCACAGCTACCTCAATAGGCATAATTTCTTCTTTTGAGACTTGAAGTGGGATCCATGTCCCGTGCTTTTGCATCCATCTTTGGTAGTGCAGAGGCATGTACAAAATAGAGCGTGCCTTCAAGAACCTGAAAGACACTGTAGAATCTACTACTTTGCACTTGTACACATCACCTTGATGTGACCCCTTATTAACCTCCCAATCCTCTCCTAGTAATCCTTGAATGAGGTCAGACCGTACCTCCTTACAAATATACATTATTTTTGTTTGGTGCATTGGCATGGAATTGAACATGTGCACAAAAACATATAAAGGACAAAACCAATTTAGCCCTACTGACCTTTGAAAACTTGAGTGATGTCTTGATATCACTTACCATCTTAAACTTTAAGCATAAGATGGTCCAAGCATCAGGTTTGGGCCATTCGGGATTGTTAAGAGGAGGGTTGGGGATCTCTTCTAGCTTGCCAAATAAACGTGGTTTTTTATCTATAAAATATGAGTGAGAAAAGAAAAAGATATTGTTCTGTACAAGATCACTTTGGCTTTGAGATACAAACATTGCCTCTCCAATGGATGCATGCATAGCATAGAAAACTCTAGTGTTGCTAGTCAGAAAGGCAAAGGTAAAGCTTCTTCGCATGGTGGCTATAAGCCAAATTCAGAATCCTTAGGTAAGGATGTAGAGAAAGAAGGTGATAAGCCTAAAAAGAAGGGCAAGTGTCACTATTGTAGGAGGAAACTAAGGCACTACATAAATGAGTGCAAGAAAAAGCTAGAGAAGGAGGAAAATAAAGAATCAGGCATGGCTGTGCCTGATGCATCTGTACCAAGTGCATAGAAGAAGAAATTTGTAATTTTTTCTCAAGATGATTGGGCATGGATTGTACATTACAATTATGACCCTTATGTTCATGATGTATGCATGTCAGTGTGGCAGAATCGAATGCTTTGTACTTTGACAGTGGTGCTAGGAAGCACATTACATCGCATCTCTGGAATCTGTCCCAAGTGTAGGAACCGTCACATGTATAAATGGTTGAGTCATATCCTGTCAAAGGAGTTGGTAGAGTTGAGCTCACTACTGCAAATGGAGGCACATTTACTCTTTCTAAAGTTTTATATGTGCCAGGCATTAAGAAGAACTTGCTGTCAGTTTCAACCTTAGCCTTGTTAGGCTTGATAGTGAAATTTATGGATGACAAATGCACAGTTCAGGATAGAAATGATGGTTATTCTATCATTGCCTCATGTACCTTGTTTTATGGCCTATACAAGATGGATATATTTGAGAACTTGCAGCATGCTGCTTATGACTCATGCTATGAGTGATGCAGAATTATGGCATGCATGATTTGGCCATCTGAATTATGGTAGTTTGTTACACCTTCAAAGGCATGATATGGTGTCTGAGTTGCCAACTCTTGAGACCCCTGTTAGACATGTATGTGAAGGGTGTATTCTTGGTAAAATGCATCGGGCATCATTTCCAAAGGATGGATTTGTGAGAGCTGTTAAGAAATTATAGCTTATACATAGTGATGTATGTGGCCCTATGAGGACACCATCTTTTGGGGGATATCTCTACTTCGTCATTTTTATTGATGATTACTCCGGATATAGCTGGGTGTATCCATTAAAGTAGAAGTTAGAGGTTTTTATGTGCTTTAGAAACTTTGTATCCATGGCTGAAAATGCATGTGAATGTAAAGTTGGCACCCTTCGTTCAGATCAAGGGGGGGAGTATATGTCCAAGGAATTTCATACATATATGGCTCAAAAAGGCATAAGGCATAAATGTACAGTGCTATACACACCTCAGCAAAATGGTGTGCCTAAGAGGAAGAACAGGTCTCTCATGGAGATGGCATGATGTATGGTGAAAGCCCAAGATTTACCTCATGGTTTTTGGTTAGAGGCAACTATGTGTTGAACAAATGCCCTACCAAAGGCCTTGCAGTCTAAAACTCCTTATGAAGCTTGGCATGGCACGAAGCCTTCTGTGGCTCATTTGCGTGTTTTTGGTTATCTTACTTATGCTTTTGTGCCTGAGCAACAATGTAGTAAGCTTGATGATAAGATAGTTAAATGCATATTTGTGGGATACAATTCACAAACCAAGGGATATAGACTCTACCATCTGGCCTTCCTCAAAGCGGATTTTGGTAAGTAGAGATGTTGTTTTGTTGAAAACTTAGTTTAACCCATGATTTCATGCAAAAAGTAACAGAATGTATGCTCACAGGACATGTTTGATTCGCTCCTACCTTTGTTTAATGGAGGGCAGCCATATGTAGAGAAATTGAATGCTCAACCAAGTGCTGAAATTCAGTCTTTGCAAAAGTGCAAAATCAGCCTTTTGATGAGGCACTTATTGAGGATGTAGTGGATGAGGAGGGAGCAGCCATAGAAGAATCTAGGCGTATGCCAAAATGGCTTGTGCAGACATTGACGGATAGCAAGTTGGTAGCTCCTTTACTTAGTAGAACTCATGCAGGTTCTCATCATGCAGATTATTCGCATGTGAATCATGCTCTCATTTCCACTTTATGTAATAAGGAGGAACATGTTTCCTTTGAGGAAGCACAGGATGATGATCATTGGATGCATGCTATGGTATGAGAAGATTCATGCATACTTGGTTGCAAATGATTTTTGCAACAGTCCAACAAAGAGTACCCTCTATGTGAAGAGGAGGAGTAAGGACACATTTTTGGTCATCGTTGGATGCATGCTATGGTATGAGAAGATTCATGCATACTTGGTTGCAAATGATTTTTGCAACAGTCCAACAAAGAGTACCCTGTGAAGAGGAGGAGTAAGGACACATTTTTGGTCATCGTTATATACGTTGATGACATGCTACTCATGAGACCCGATATAGATCAGATTTCAGCATTTAAGACTGATTTGCAGTCATCGTTTGAGATTTCAGATTTGGGGCCCTTGCATTACTATTTGGGGATTCAGCTTATGTAGTGTAATGATGGCATTGTTATGATGCAATCTAAATATATACAGAAGCTATTGAAGAGGTTTAATCTTGAAGACTGTAAACCTATGGCTACACCTATGGAGACAGGTACTCGACTTAGTCTTCAAGATACAAGACACCCCAGGGTCAAATAGAAAAGATAAAGGACTCCCCTCCATGGTGAGGCTAGTCGGGTATCCTCTAGGATTAAATGGAAAAGATACAAGTGTCGCTCTGATGATGAGGTAATCTATACAACCACGGCCGCATGGATGAAGCGTAAATCCCAGCCATGCAAACCCCAAAGTAATGGCTCTCGAACCGCCTTCATCGAATGGAAAATGTAGAGAGCCAATGTCAGTGATAAGACTAGATATGAGTCCTTGTGGGTCAAATGGATAAATGTAATATGCATCACAAACCCTTGAATCCAATGTAACAATAGATCTTGGGTTAAAAGGGAAGCTCAAGTCCAAGGGATAGTTCCTAAGCCCATAATTCTGACCATAACATGGAGCTGACATTTAGGGTATTCACCAAATTGAAAGAAAACTCAAGTCCAAGGGATAGTTCCTAAGCCCATCATTCTGACCATAACATGGAGCTGACATTTAGGGTATTCACCAAATTGAAAGAAAACTCCTAGCTAGAGTGTTAGATCTTGGGTTAAAAGGGAAGCTCAAGTCCAAGGGATAGTTCCTAAGCCCATCATTATGACCATAACATGGAACTGACATTTAGGGTATTTGCCAAATTGAAAGAAAACTCCTAGGTAGTAGAGTGTTGAATGGTTTGTGTATATCAAGACCAAGAGATGTCACAAGTTGCATGCTTATCCGAACTAGATGTTTGATAATCATGATATGTATATAGTTCACATGCATGGCATACATACACAATGTTACACCTCGACGCCATAAAAACATCCATCGTCTAGCATAGAACCGTGCCCTATCCTAAGCACTCCTAATAAAATCCCAAGCTTTGGTCAGCATTTCCTGCATATCATGCAAGAAATCCCTTGATGCATCAAGCTCGATATCCTTAAGACACCGACATCAATAGGTGCCCTCAGTTGATACCCATACATAAGCATGAAGGGACTAAAACCAATAGCTGTATGTTTAAAACTATTATAGGCAAACTCCATCATTGAAAGATATTTTTTCCAATTTGATGCTTTTCCAGAGACATATGCACGAAGCATATCCTCTACAATCTGATTCATACGCTTTGTTTGCCCATTAGACTGCAGATGATTAGAGGAATTCATACTCAAAGTAGTTTCCTCGTTGTTGTAAACCATTCGGAATAAAGTAGGAAAACATGGCATTATAACAGCAGGAACCAGGTATCCATCGGCGGCCCGATGTACCCACATCTTCTCATGGAATTATCCTAAGTGCTAAAACCCTAAGATCTCTCTAGATAATTGTTATGCATAAACATGCATAAATCAAGCAGCATAAACTCATCCACCCGGCCGAGCCCAAGAAGGGACGCACACATGAATTATAATGAAGTACATCATACCTTTACCTTGATGTCCCATACCATCAAGAGGTATCGAAGGAGGAATTCACAACCTTACAAGACAAGCTAGAGGCTAAAAAGGATACCCTTGCTGCTAGAGCAATGGAGGAGACTAAAGCACCAAAAAAGGATGAGGCTAAGTCCTCGATTGACCTCTCCGTCCCCACCAGCACTTTGGCAAAAGAAGACATTGAGCAAGAGGTAATAATCGACCTTTTACAACCTAGAAACATTTGTAATTATGTATAGGAAAATATTTTGATTTTTCCTTTGATTGCAGAGGGTGGTTGAAATTGACGCATTTGTTGGGAGAGGCGGTGGTAGCAGTAGAGACCAGGCCAAGGTCCATGGACATGATGCTGCGTTGGCGCATTATCTTGGTCGACTTCTTGTGGATGGCATCGCCATTATCCATATGGACTACACCCCTTAATCTGCCTTCACTCTCTTCTTTTTGAAAGCGCTCTCTAAGGTGTGTAGCCTCTATGGCATAGAGCACCAAATGTATAGTTCTAATTAAAAAATCCCTTGCCTTCGATTTTTTTGGTTCTGGATTTAGGGGTAAGCTTCTTGCTCGTATAGGTATAGCCAAAAGCATAGGCATAGAGGATCCTCAAGAAATAGCCCAATCACTCCTTGAGCACACTTTGCCCAATAACAAGAGAAGGAAGCTCAATATTGTAAGAAAGCTTTTGTAAAGATGATGAATCATTTCTTATTATGAATACAATACAATTTTTGCAAACTTATTTTCATCAAGTATATCATTGTTTTTTTTAGTTTGTACCATCAATGTTTTTGTGAATGCATCAAAAATGACCCTGGGAGCTTGGGGGAGTGCCAAAACAGCTTCCCCAACCCTTCAGGAGAAATTCTGATGCATTGGATGATAAATAATGTATTTTTACACATGATTAAAGGTATTTTTATCTTAAACATTACTGTTTCTCATAATCAATGTACTCAACTTGATTATAAATGCATCAAAAATGATTCTGAGTGGCTGGGAGAGTAGTGCCAGAATAGTGCAAATTTTGAGCCTGCACCCGCTGTTGTAGAGTCCAAATTTGCACTGTTCTGGCATAGCTTCCCCAAGCCTCCAAGAGCAATTCTGATGCATTGGATGACAAATAATGTATTTTTATACATGATTAAAGGTATTTTTATTTTATAAATTACTGTTTTTATAATTAATGTACTCAACTTCATTACATCAGAAATGATCCTGAGTGGATGGGGAAGCAGTAGAACAGTGTGAATTTTGAGCCTGCACTGCCACCGCATAGCCTAAATTCGCACTGTTCTGGCATAGCTTCCTCAGTCCTCCAGGAGTAATTCTGATGCATTGGATGACAAACAATGTAATTTTACACATGATTAAAGCGGTTCTTATCCTATAAACTATTGTTTCTCACAATTACTGTACTCATCTTTATTACAAATGCATCAGAAATGATCCTGAGTGGCTGGGGGAGCAGTGCCAGAATCGTGCGAATTTTGAGCCTCCACCGCCGCTGCAGAGCCTAAATTGGCACTGTTCTGGCATAGCTTCCCCAGTCCTTCAGGAGCAATTCTGGTACATTGGATGACAAACAATATAATTTTACACATGATTAAAGCCGTTTTTATCTTATAAACTATTATTTCTCATAATTAATGTACTCAACTTCATAATAAATGCATCAGAAATGATCATGAGTGGCTGGGGGAGCAGTGCCAGAAGAGTGCGAATTTCGAGCCTGCACCGCCGATGCAGAGCCTGAATTCGCAGCCTGAATTCGCACTGTTTTGGCACAGCTTTCTCAGTCCTCCAGGAGCAATTCTGATGCATTGTTTGATAAACACTATATTTTTACGCATGATTAAAGGTGTTTTTATCTTTTAAACTAATATTTCTTATAATTAGTGTGCTCAACTTCATTATAAATGCAGCAGAAATGATCCTGAGTGGCTGGGGGAGCAGTGCCAGAACAGTGCGAATTTTCAACCTGCACTGCCGTTGCAGAGCCTAAATTCGCACTGTTTTGGCATAGCTTCCCCAGTCCTCCAGGAGCAATTATGATACATTAGATGATAAATACTACATTTTTACACATGATTTAAGATGTTTTTATCTTATAAACTGCTATTTCTCACAATTAGTGTGCTCAACTTCATTATAAATGCATCAGAAATGATCCTGAGTGGCTGGGGGAGAAGCCTTGCGTGCCTCTTGCGCAAGCTTAGATTGTTGGGCCCGCTCCCTAACCAATACCCTTCCAAAGGTTGTGTGATAAAACCAACTGAACATCCCTTGTAGATAGTTTGTACGTGTTCCTCCTACAGAAGCTCCACCTCCATGTCTTGTATTTTTGAAATAAACCCCTCTTGCTTTATAATGTAATTTCTCCGTTCCTTGGGTACTCCACATGTCGAGCGATCCATACTTGTTTATGAAATACGCACCATGCACATAAACTATGTGCTGTACACATAACAATAGAATTTAATTAGAAAAAGTCAAGGTTAAAACACCAGTTTATTTTTTTACTGTACAACTTACCATATAGTGTGTTACTTTACTCTCTCCCCAAGCACTTAGCACACTTTTGGTGAATTCTATGATATGATGTTGGAATGATGCTCGTTCTTGGGCAGTTGTGCTACTTTGATTCATAATGCGAACCATGTTATTGAAATTTATCCAAAGCTGTTTGCGCATATTTACAAGAGCTGGCATTGGACAATCTACATTTGTGGTGATTGCAAACAAGTCTCTCCAGAGTCCCCAAGTCTTCTTTGAATTCTCTATGTTTGCTGGCTTCTCCAAAAATCTCCTTGCCTTTGATCTAGTCATGGAGACCTTTTGAGCAACCTCGTATGACATACCAGAGGCCTGCTTATTCACTCCAATTTTCACGTTTCTACCATGGTAGCCCAGAGAATTCAAAAGATGCTCTAATTTACCCAGGGCTGCAACTTTCCTCTCTTGTGTAGGCATTGTGAATGCATAATCGATATGGCACTTAAAAGCAATCGATCAAAGATTCTCATAAATGCATGAAGTGTGCAAAAGTGTATATTCTTTAGTGGAAAATTAATGATGGGGCTCCAATTTGAATTCTTGTTTGTAGCATATCACGAGAGATGACACCTTCCACCCATCTTGCATTTGGTTGTTCCTCATCTTCATCACATCAGTTAACTTGGTTGGATCTACTGTATCTTCTTGTTGCTTCTTCCCTTTCTTGGGACCTTTGAGGCATCCTTCCCAACAGAACCAACCTTCAATATACCTTTTCCATTTGTCTTTTTCTGCCTAGGAATATCAATCTGAGCATTGCAGTATGGACAAGGCTATCTTGATGTCACGCCGCCTTGAGCACAACCCATCATGCATTTAATTGTCTTTAAATCTCCCCCAAGATGCCAATCCACCTTGAACTTTCCTATGTTTTCTACATCTAAAAGTTGACCATCAATTTGCTTTTTGATTACATCTGTTATCCAGGGAGTCCTTTCAAACATCCATGTCAATACCTCTCATGTGTCTCCTTCGGTACCTTGAATGCACCAAGCCACCGGACCTCTTTCTCAGATTGCACACTAAAACTTGGTTTGGTAGTCTTTTCCCATGCACAAATCATGGCCTCATTCATGAGCGTAATGCTCATACGTTCTAGCTTCCGACCTTTCACAATTTGGCACTCATCTAGCTTGAGCACAAATGAAAGTGTGCTCCCCAAAATTGCAAATAAATGGTAATTTACAATATTCAAAACAAAATAATCGTCTTCATTTTCTGCTGAAAAACATGAATAGTAGCAATTGCAAGCTCTCACCTTTTGGTGAAAGACCATAGAACTTCACCATAGCTTGTTGTAGTCTCTCAATATGAACAAAGATGTTATTGTAAACATCATTGTGAAATTCTGTACTTGTTGTCTTGATTTTCTTTCTGCTCGACCCTGTGTCTAATGTTAGTGTGTCCTCAATATGATAAAACTATCCTATAGCTCGTTCCACATCATCATTATTGATATGCTTGACATTGTAAATCACTTTGAGTATAGGAAATAAAGTGCCAGTGATTCCTTGTCTTAGAAATGCATCTTTTACAACCTGACAAATTGGTTAGTACCCTTTCATGCTGATTCCAGTCGCATCACAAGCATGTTGAATTAATGAAGAATCGATGGAGGTGGTAATCTTGCTCACTACATTGCTGATAACAGCTTGGCGTATTTTAGGATGATGAGGGTCAGTAATAATTGAGAGAATATCCTTGGTATTCAGAATGGCTTTGACCAAATCCTTCCATCCCTCTTCATTAGAACCACACACCTCTTGCAGAAAATTCCTGGCAGAACACAAATCATGACTATTTTGTTTAAATGAGAGTGCATAATGAAAGTTTATGTTACTTACTTTGTTGTACGAATCCTTTTCTTCCGTTCTCCACCTTTAAACGCAAGAGATTCTATACCAGCCACCAATGTCTTTTTGCATTCACGAGCACCATTTGGCATTGCTTGAGTCGTTTGATAAGTTCCTCTAGCCTTTGAATCTTTGTATCTTTCTCCACATTCTCTGTGAGGATCTCTTTCATTTTATCTAATGATGTTTTAAGTCCTTCTTGACATTGTAGAAGGCTGAATTATGATGCTTGCAATTGAGATTGGAGAATATGGGTTTGCCAAGCTCCACTTGTAGTCAATCTTCTGAAGTATCCTAAACAAGCCAAGCTCTCCTTCACCAACAAATTGCATAAAAGATGATAAATTGCGGAAAGGAGGGTTTGCTCTTAATGGAAACTGGATAGAGATGCCCATCAACCCAAAGATCTACATTTTTCTCCTTAGCTATCCTACGAGCTTGGAAAGATTGTGCATTAGTAGGATGAGTTTTTTTAGAGCTGCCATACTCTTTAGGAATACGAATACGTAAATCAACCTTCCGTTTTCTAGCTTCACAAGGGGCTATACACACAGCTTGCAAAGGCTCCATAGCTAAGCAGAGGAAGAAGCTAAAGCGCAGGGAGAGAGAGAGAAATGAAAATGAAATGAAATGTTATATTAACATCTTCAAAAGGCCAAAGTGACCTATGAGACCAAAGTTACAACCATGTGATATCTGATACACTGTCTGGAAAAGAAAAGAAAGAACTAAGCATCTAGCCCCACAATACATCAGTAGGGGGGACATCCGGAAGCAGCAACTAGGGAGAGTGGGAAGCTAATGCTACTAGTCAAAATGGGGTACATGAGTACATGAGTACATGGATACATGAATACATGAATATGGGGGAGTACAAAAGTGACAATGAGTACAACAATATATGGCTGGAGTCATAAATTGTAATCATCCTAGGAGCTCTAGCATGGGTCTTTGCTAGATGTCCTGGATATCTGCCATAGTGAGATGCCTGGTCGAGCGAGCCCGATGCCTCGCAATGATGCTCTGAATCCTCCTTTGTAGGTACCATCTGTGATGTGAGGATCCACGAACCCTCGGGCGTCTAGATCTGCCCAACTGGATAGCTCTCTCAACTAGAGTCCCACGGGGTGCTCGCTCTACTGCTGGGCTGTCCGGCTGTGTGTCCTCCTCCCGGGTAGTCCCTCTAAAGAAGTCAGTAATCTGTCTCTGTGTGGACTCCCTACCGGTCGGGCGTCTGCTCCTGATGATGGACTCTCTGAGCTTGCGGATCTCCAGGAGATAAAAACCCAAGCATCACTGATCACAATAGTCCATGACTCTAGCCAGTGGTCCAAATCGCTCTCTGAAAAGGCCCTCGAATCTCATAATATGCTGTGTAGCAACAAATGTAGTGCTCCTCCGTCTCTGGCTCTATCCAAAAAATCTAACAAATCCTGTCCCCTAGAGGTATGCCTCTAAATCTACATGTCTCTATCTCTAACTGATGTGAGGAGGTGCAGATCTGCCCAATGGTGCACCTCAATCCATGAGACAGATGGATATCCATGTAGCTCGGTCTAAGTATAAAGCCAAAGCCATCCTCAGTGGTGCAGAGAAGATTGTCTCTATAGAAAGCCATCTTCGTCCCCAACTCCTGTGAGGGCTCTAGCCATGTCCTCCTAGTGTCCAACTAGGTCTTGTCTGATGACTCTACTAATCTCAGAATATGTCAAGGTGAGAGAGGGTGCCTCCAGAGAGTACTGGAAGGGTGGAAGTCTGTCTAAGCTGAACCCATGGAGCTCAAACCAGGATGCTATCTGCGCATACCAACATGAAGTGTCTCCCTCCATGGCTAGCTGATGAGAGGACTCTAAAGCAAGTCATGCATACCGGTGCCGGGGAAGCTCACAAGTGCTATGAATGAAGGACACTGATCTGGAAAGAGCCTCTACTACGATCGGTGGTGCTCCCATCTCGGCTCGGATAATCTCACGGGGTACTGAGGCCTTAGCCCGAATCATCCTGAATATCATGGACACAAGTGGTCTCTCCATCGATCTCCATCCATCGTATGTGCGTCCTGATCAACTGTGACGATCTAGGCTAGGCCCCCAGATCTGTACTCCATATAGCATAGCCAATGTGACCAGCGTGTCAGAGAGAGAGAGAGAGAGAGAGAGAGAGAGAGAGGGAGGAAGTGAGTGAGAGAGACTGTTAAAACTTTGCTGTTGGAGGTTTAACACAAATCCGTTTTTCTAAGTAGAAAATGATCTTTTTGATATACAAATATACTAACATGGAGTTTTTCATCAATAAATTACATTTATGAGAAAAATTTAAAAATAATAATTTTTGGGGTCCCCACAATTTCAGGATTTGACAATTAGTTATGTTTATGGGGTTGTGGGGACCTGACAGTTAGTTAATGGATGTACTGGTTTCTGACAGGCTTCTGACGTGACCCTTAAATTACAAGCTTTTTGGAGGGAAAAATTTATTTTCATCATACATATTGGTTGGGTGGTGTTTTTTCCACCTCAAAATGTAAAAAAAAATAAAAAATAAAAAATTTTCACTTTTTTGGGGCCCACCTAAATACGAGAATGTTTTGCTAATGTGGAAGGGAGATATAGCGGGAGTTAATGAGAAAGGAGATTTCAAACTGACAAGAAAGATTCAATTTATAGAGAGTGAAGATAAAAAAATTCAAAAAGTAAGAGAGAAAGTATGAGAAAAGTCAAAAAGTAAGAGAGAGAGTATGATAATATTCCCTTTAAAAAGTGAAACTAGGGGAATATGGCTGATGTGGCAAGGTAAAAAATAGGGGTCATCATAGCCTTTATCTCCCTTAAGCCCAGCTTTTTAAGCTCTAATCCCTTAAAATTAAGAATCCTTTTAGGAGGCCCTTTTTTGGGTCTAAAAAATTCCTAATGACAGAGTAGAGAATAGAGTGTTACTGGAAAAAGTATGATGCTCAATGATGTTGAAGACACTGTAGATGCTGCTACACACCAAATCTTTTCCTACACAGCCTAAACATCCAAAATCGAGTAGAACCAATCCAAAATGACGTTCTCTAGAACGTCTACAGAAATCTTACAGTGTCCAAAATGCACTCGAATCGCGTCGTGGACCCTAAAAACTACAGTATATACTATAGTATATATATCTTCTTCTCCTAAGAGGGTATCTTAATCGGAGACAGAAAAATAGGGTCATGAGGAGGGAAGCAGACTACTAGATTAAGTGTCAAGGAAGCTAGTTTTGCTACCAATTGTTGGAATTAGGGTTAGGGTTGCAACAATCCACACACACAAGATAGAGAAGATTGAGAGAACACAAACTCACTAGATTAGAATAATCAAATGTATGCCAGATACAAAAGATAAGTATATACCAAAAGTGAGTAGATAAGCGGGTGTACATATGCATAGAGGAGAAAACCTCCTAATGAGGGAAAAAGTACCCCGGCAAGATTGTTGCAAGATCAGGGTGTCCAGTTTTATCCAGTTTATGCTCGACTGGGACAATGCTTGGAGAGCAAATTTTGGGGGGCAAGGTACTTAAAATGAGATCAAGCAAATAATAGACAGAACGCTTGCCCTTAAATTAACCCAATATAACTTAAATTAATATAAATTAGTCTAATTAATCAAAATTAATCAAAAATATGATAAAATGATAAACAAATGATCTTTCCATACTTAGAGTGATCCAATTTATTTTTCCATAGATGCACCATTACAAGTACACTAGTCCCTATAGGTTTTAGATGATTCACATCAAAAATGTAATTTTACTAATTAGATTATTAATATTTGCAGGCCTTCTGATAGTCTGGAAGAATTTTGAAAAAGAGATCATTAAAAATCCAACCATTGGATTTGTAATTTTTACTAACCACCACATTCTACTAATGTCTCAGTATCTACCCACTCTTTTGATCTACAAGATTAAGGATTTTAAGTGGTAGCCATTGTGGATACAAAAAGTGGCGTATATTATAACACTTTAAAGACCTTGAAATATTTAAAGAAAATAGACAAACATCTTAAAATTTTCTCAAAAAATCAAGTTAAGCTCCATATTATGTGAAGATCTAAAGTACAAAGTGGGAATCTCATATGAGTTTATATGTAAAGGATATTAGCATTTTATGGAATCAGTTCAAATTTGGGACAGGGTGTATACATTGACTTTGTACCTAAGAAAATGAGGACTTTTGACTATCTAATGCTTAATCAAATTATGCAACTATATTTCCAACTTTGAATATGATGTTCCAACAAAAGAACTTGAAACGAAATTCCTTCATTTACTAGGAGAGATTAGCCACTAATTATAAATAAATGCCTGTTTTTTTACTGTTTACAGGGTGCCTGAGTGGACAAAACTGGGCACCCTGATCTTGCAACCACCCGGCAGTCCTAAGTGTGTTCACACACATCACTACCATATAATGCTACAGAGGGAGCAGTGCCATTCTTCCTTAAACATAAGGGAGATCGACAGTAGTGCCATTCTACCTTTCACGATGATGGGATGGGAGGCCTTGCGAATGGCAATGGTGCCATTGTCCTAAGAATGGCAGTGATGCCATTCTTCCCATCAGCCAAGGTGATGGGAGGCCTTGAGAATGTCATCACTAATATTCTTCCTTTAATGTAAGGGAGAATGGCAGTGGTGCCATTCCCCCCTTCAAGGTGACGGGAGGCCTTAAGAATGGCACCACTACCATTCTTCCATTAATGTAACGAACAATGGTAGTGGTGCCATTATTCCCTTCAAGGTGATGGGATGGGAAGCCTTGAGAATGGCACCACTTCCATTCTCACCTTTAGAGTCAAAGGAGACTCTGAGAATGGCAGGGGTTCCATTCTCCCATCCAATCAAGGAGATGGGGGGTGCTGAGAATGGCAGTGGTTCCATTCTCCCCTTCAATCAAGGTGATTGGAGGCCTTGAAAATGGTACCATTTCCTTGAGAATGGCATTGTTCACCCCTTCAAGGTGATGGGAGGTCTTGAGAGTCACACCATTGCCATTCTTCCTTGAGAAAAAGGCAGTGCTGCAATTCTCCCCGTCAAGGTGATGGGAGGTTTTAAGAATGGCACCACTGCCATTCATCCTTGAATGTAAGGGGGCGAATGACAGTGGTGCCATTATCCCCTTCAAGATGGTGAGAGGCCTTGAGAATGGCACCACTGCCATTCTTCCTTGAATGTAAGGGAGAATGGAAGTGGTCCCATTCTCCCCATGAAGGTGATGGTGGGAAGCCTTGACAATGGCACTACTGCCATTATAACTAGAATGCAAGAGAGAATGGCAGTGGTGCCATTCTCCCCTTGAAGGTGATGGTGGGAGGCCTTGAGAATGGCACCACCGCCATTCTTCAAAGAACACAAGGAAGAACAACAATTGTTCTATTCTCCCCTTCATGGGGATGGAATGGGACGCCTTGAGAATGTTACTGGTGCCATTCTCTCCTTTAAGGTGATTTAAGGCCCTAAGAATGGCAGTGGTACCATTCTCCCATTCAATCAAAATGATGGGATGTCCTGAGAATGGAACCACTGCCATTATTCCTTGAATGTAAGACTGAAAGGCAGTGGTGCCATTGCCCCCCTTCAAGGTAATGGGATGCCTTGACAATGATGGCACCAGTGACATTCTTCCTTGAATGAAAGGGGAGAATGGCAATGGTGCCATTCTCCCCTTCAAGGTGATGGGAGGTCTTGAGAATGGCAGCCACTGCCATTCTTCCCAGAACATAAGGGAGAATGGCAGTGGTGCCATTCTAACCTTCAAGATTATGGGATGGGAAGCCTTCATAATGGCAATGGTGCCATTCTCCCCTTTGAGGTGATGAAAGGCCTCGAGAATGGCAATGGTGCCATTCTCCCCTTTGAGGTGATGAAAGGCCTCGAGAATGGTAGCGGTGCCATTTCCCCATCAATCAAGGTGATGGGAGGCCTTGAGAATGTCATAACTGCCATTCTTCCTTGAATGTAAGGGAGATTGGAAATGGTGTCATTCTCCCCTTCAAGGTGATGGGATGGAAGGCCTTGAGAACGATAATGGTGCCATTCTCCCCTAAGTTAAGGTGATGCGAAGCCTTGAGAATGGTAGTGGTGCCATTCCCCCCTTCATTCAAAATGATGGGATGCCCTGAGAATGGCACCACTCTCTCTCTCTCTCTCTCTCTCTCTCTAACACACACACACATTATTCTCTTCACACCTCTGTAACCCACACACACACACATTATTCTCTCTCTCTATAACACACACACACACACACACACATTATTCTCTCTCTCTCTGTAACACACACACATTATTCTCTTCACACCTCTCCCTCTATCTCTCTCTCTCTCAAACACCTACACACACTAAGAATGGTAGTGGTGCCATTCTCCCCTTCAACCAAAATGATGGGATGCCATGAGAAAGGCACCTCTCTCTCTCTCTCTCTCTCTCTCTCTCTCTCTTTTTCTTACTCGCTCTCTCACATGCACAAAGAGTTCTCTCCACCTCTCTCTCTCTCTCTCTCTCTCTCTCTCTCTCTCTCTCTCTCAAATACCTAAACACACCCTTGAGTCTCTCTCTCTCTCTCTCTCTCTCTCTCTCTCTCTCTCTCTCTCTCTCTCTCACACACACACACACACACATAAATAATTGTCTCTTTCTCTCTGATTGCTTTAATTAGTTTCAAATCCAATTAGCGTTTAGATTATAGTTTGTGTTTAATTATTATTTATAATCTATTTAATATTTGATTAGTTTAGTTTAATCAAATTAGGTTAGAGTTATCTAGTTTAAAATTAGTATATGACTAGGAATTAATCCTAATCTTATGGAACTTTATTTATGTGTATGTACGTACATACATACATACATACATTAAAAAAACAATCCACAAGGAAGTGCACGTGTGGTTGTAGTTTCACTAAAGTCGATTATGTACGCACACTCACCTTTACACGCCCAAAATGATGAAAATACCAGGAGGATGGGAAGCCTTGAGAATGGAACCACTGCCATTCTTCCTACAATGCAAGGGAGAATGGCAGTGGTGCCATTCTCCCCATGAAGGTGATGGGAGGCCTTGAGAATGGCACCATTGCCATTCTTCCTTGAATGTAAGGGAGAGTGGAAGTGGTGCGTTCTCTCCTTCAAGATTATGGGAGGCCTTAAGGATGGCACCACTGCCATTATTTAAAGAACATAATGGAGAATGCAAATGGTCCCATTCTCCCCTCCAACGTGATGACACAGGATGCCCTAAGAATGGCAATGGTGCCATTGTCCCCTTCAATCAAAATACTGGGATGCCTTGAGAATGGAAGCAGTGCCATTCTTCCTTGAATGTAAGGGAGAATGGCAGTGGTGCCATTCCCCCCTTCAATGGTAGTGGTGCCATTCTTCCCTTCAAGGTGATGGGATGGGAGGCCCTGGGAATGGCACCATTGCTATTCTCACCATTGCTATTCTCACCTTTAGGGTCAAAGGAGACCCTGAGAATGGCACCATTGCTATTCTCACCTTTAGGGTCAAAGGAGACCTTGAGAATGGCAGTGGTGCCATTCTCCCCTCTAATCAAGGTGATGGGGACCCCTAAGAATGGCAATGGTGCCATTCTCTCATTCAATCAAGGTCATTGGAGGCCTTTACAATGACCTACGGCTCCCTTAAGAATGTCACCACTACCATTCTTCCTTGAATGTAAGGGAGAATACCACTGGTGCCATTCCCCCCTTCAAAGTGATGGGAGGTCTTAAGATTGGCACCACTTCCATTCTTCCTTGAATGTAAGGAGAGTGACAGTGTGCCATTATCCCCTTCAAGATGGTGAGAGACCTTGAGAATGACACCACTGCCATTCTTCCTTGAATGTAAGGGAGAATGGTAGTGGTCCCATTCGAGTCCCATTCTCACCATGAGGGTGATTGGAGGCCTTGAGAATGGCACCACTACCATAAATGTAAGAGAGAATGGCAGTGTTTCCATTCTCCCCTTCAAGGTGATAGGGGGCCTTGAGAATGGCACCACTAGAATTCTTCAATAATAGAAGGGAGAATGGTAGTGGTGCATTCTCCCCTTCATGGGGATGGGATGGGAGGCCTTGAGAATGTTAGTTGTGCCATTCTCCCCTTTAAGGTGATATGAGGCCCTAAGAATGGCAGTGGTTCCCTTCTCCTGTTCAATTTAAATGATGGGATTCCCTAAGAATAGAACCACTCCCATTCTTCCTTGAATGTAAGATACAAAGGCAGTAGTTCCATTCCCCCCCTTCAAGTGATGGGAGGCCTTGAGAATGGCACCAGTGACATTATTCCTTGAATGAAAGGAGAGAATAGCAATGGTGCCATTCTCCCCTTCAAGATGATGGGAGGCCTTGAGAATTGCATCCCACTGCCATTCTTCCTTGAATGTAAGGGAGAATGGTAGTGATGCCATTATATCCTTCAAGATGATGGGATGGGAGGCCCTAAGAATGGCAGTGGTGCCGTGCCATTCTCCCCTTCAATTAAGGTGATGGGAGGCATTGAGGAATGGCATCACTGCCATTTTCCCTTGAATTAAAGGGAGAATGGCAGTAGTGTCATTCCACCCTTCAAGGTGATGGGAGGCCAGAATGGTACCACTATCATTCCTTCCTTTAATGTAAGGGACAATGATAGTGGTGCCATTCTTCCCTTCAAGGTGATGGGATGGGAGGCCTTGATAATGGCACCACTACCATTTTCCCCTTTAGGGTGATGGGAGGCCCTCAGAATGGTAATGGTGCCATTCCACCCTTCAATCAAGGTGATGGGAAGCCTTGAGAATGGTACCACTGCCATTTTTCCTTGAATGTAAGGGAGAATGGCATTGGTACCATTCTCCACTTCAAGGTGATAGGAGGCCTTAAGAATGGCACCACTAACATTCTTTCTTGAATGTAAGAGAGAATGGAAGTGGTTTCATTCTCCCCATGAAGGTGATGGGAGGCATTGATAATGGCACCACTGCCATTCTTTCTAGAATGTAAGGGAGAATGGCACTGGTTCCATTCTCCCCATGAAGGTGATGGGAATCCTTGAGAATGGCACCATTTCCATTCTTTTTTAAATGTAAAGGAGAATGGCAGTGGTGCCATTCTCCCCTTTAAGGTGATGGGAGGTGCTCTGAGGATGGCACCAATGCCATTCTTCAAAGAACCTAAGGGAGAATGGAAATGGTCCCATTCTCCCCTTCAAGGTGATGGGATGGGATGTTCTAAGAATGGCAATGGTGCCATTCTCCCGTTCAATCAAAACAATGGGATGCCTTGAGAATGGCACCACTGCTATTCTTCCTTGAATGTTAGGGAGAATGGCACTGGTGCCATTCCCCCCTTCAAGATGATGGGAGGCCTTGATAATGCCACCAATGCCATTCTTCCTTGAGCATAGGGAAGAATGGAAATGGTTCCATTTTCCCCTTAAGGGTGATGGGTGAAATGCATTAAGAGTCGTACCATTCTCCCCTTTATGGTGATGGGAGGCCATTCTCTCCTTCAATAAAAATGATGGGATGCCCTGAGAATGGAACCATTGCCATTCTTCCTTGAATGTAAGAGAGAAGGGCAGTTGTGCCATTCCCCCCCCTTCAAGGTGATGGGATGCCTTGAGAATGGCACTAGTGCCATTCTTCCTTGTATGTAAGGGAGAATGGCACCACTTCCATTCTCCCCTTTAAGAAGGTGATGGGAGGCCTTGAGAAGGGCAGCCACTACCATTCTTCCTTGAACGTAAGGGAGAATGGTAGTGGTGCCATTCTACCCTACAAGATGAAAGAATGGGAGGCCTTGAGAATGGCAATGGTTCCCGGAGAATGGCAGTGGTGCCACTCTCCCCATCAATCAAGGTGATGGAAGGCCTTGAGAATGTCATCACTACCATTCTTCCTTGAATGTAATGGAGAATGGCAGTGGTGCCATTCCCCCCTTCAAGGTGATGGGAGGCCTTGGTAATGGCAGTGGTGCCAATCCCCCCTTCAAGGTGATGGGAGGCCTTGATAATGGCACCACTGCCATTCTTCATTTAATGTAAAGAACAATAGTAGTGCTGCCATTCTTCCCTTTAAGGTGATGGGATGGGAGGCCCTAAGAATGGCACCAGTGCAATTCTCTTCTTTAGGGTCAAAGGAGGCCTTGAGAATGGCAGTGGTGCCATTCTCCCCTCCAATCAAGGTGATGGGGGGCCCTGAGCATGGAAATGGTGCCATTCTCTCCTTCAATCAAGATGATTGGAGGCCTTGAGAATGGTACCGCTCCCTCGAGATTGGCACCACTACCATTCTTCCTTCAATGTAAGGGATAATGGCACTGGTGTCATTCCCCCCTTCAAGAAGGTGATGGGAGGCCTTAAGAATGGCACCACTGTCATTCTTCCTTGAATGTAAAGGAGAACGACAATGGTGCCATTCTCCCCTTCAAGATGATGGGAGGCCTTGATAATTGCACCAGTTCTATTCTTCCTTGAATGTAAGGATGGCACCACTACCATTATTACTTGAATGTAAGAGAGAATGGCAGTGGTGCCATTCTCCCCTTCATGGTGATGGGAGGCCTTGACAGTGACACCACTACCATTCTTCAAAGAATGGAAGGGACAATGGCATTGTTGGTGCCATTCTCCCCTTCAGGTGGATGTGATGGGAGGCATTGAGAATGTTAGTGGTGCCATTCTCCCCTTTAAGTTGATTTGAAGCCCTAAGAATGGTAGTGGTGCCATTCTTCCATTCAATCAAAATGATGATATTCCATTAGAATGGAACCATTGCCATTCTTCCTTGAATGTAAGACAAAAAGGTAGTGGTGCCATTCCCCCCCTTCAAGGTGATGGGATGCCTTGAGAATGGCACCGGTGACATTCGTCCTTGAATGAAAGGGGAGAATGGAAATGGTGCCATTCTCCATGTCATGTTGATGGGAGGCCCTTCTTCCTTGAACATAAGGGAAAATGGCAGTGGTGCCATTATACCCTTCTTCAAGATGATTTCTTCAAGATGATGGGATGGGAGGCCCTGAGAATGGCAGTGGTGCCATTCTCCCCTTTAATTAAGGTGATGGGAGGCATTGATAATGGAATCACTGCCATTCCTCCTTGAATGTAAGGGAGAATGGGAGTAGTGTTATTCCCCCCTTCAAGGTGATGGGAGGCCTTCAGAATGGCACCACTGCCATTCGTCCTTTTATGTAAGGGACAATGGCAGTGGTGCCATCCACCCCTTCAAGGTTATGGGAGGCCTTGATAATGGCACCACTGTCATTCTTCCTTGAGCGTTTAAATAGTGCCACTATTCTCTTCAAGGTGCCATTCTCCGCTTCAAGGGGAGAATGGAAATGGTGCCATTCTCAGCTTTAAGGTGGTGGGAAGAATGCCTTGAGAATGGCACATACCATTCTCCCCTTTAAGGTGATGGGGGGCCTTGAGAATAGTGCCATTCTCCCCTTCAATCAATAATGGGATGCCCTGAGAATGGAACCATTACCATTCTTCCTTGAATGTAGGAGAGAAAGGTAGTGGTACTATTTCCCCCCCTTCAAGGTGATGGGATGCCTTGAGAATGGCACCAGTGCCATTCTTCCTTGAATGTAAGGAAGAATGGCAGTGGTGTCATTCTCCCGTTCCAAGGTGATGGGAGGCCTTGAACGTAAGGGAGAATATAGTGTTGCCATACGACCCTTTAAGATGATGGGATGGGAGGCTTTGAGAATGGTAATGGTGCCATTCTCCCCTTTCAAGTGATGGAAGGCCTTGAGAATAGCAGTGGTGCTATTCTCCTCTCATCAATCAAGGTGATGGGAGGCCTTGAGAATGTCATCACTGCCATTCTCCCTTTAATGTAAGGGAGAATGGCAGTGGTGTAAGGGAGAATGGCAGTGGTGTCATTCTCCACTTCAAGGTGTTGGGAGGCCTTGAGAATGGCACCAATGCCATTATTCCTTTAATGTAATGGAGAATGGTAGTGGTGCCATTATTCCCTTCAAGGTGATGGGATGGGAGGCCTTGAGAATGGCACCACTGCCATTCTCACCTTTAGGGTGAAAGAAGGAACTGAGAATGGCAACGGCTCCATTCTCCCCTCAAATCAGGATGAAGGAGGGCCCTGAGAATGGCACTGGTGCCATTCTCCCCTTCAGTCAAGGTGATTGGAGCCCTTAATAATGGTACCACTCCCTTGAGAATAGCACCACTGTCATTCTTCCTTCTTAAATGTAAGGGAGAACGACATTGGTGCCATTCCCCCCTTCAAGGTGATGGGGTGCCTTGACAATGGCACCAATGCCATTCTTCTTTGAATGTAAGGGAGAATGGCAGTGGTGCCATTCTCCCCTTCAAGGTGATGGGAGACTTTGAGAATGGCACCATTGGCATTCTTCCTTTGATGGTTAGGGAGAATGATAGTGGTTCCATTCTCCCCTCAAATCAAGGTGAAGGGGGGCCCTGAGAATGGAAGTGGTGCCATTCTCTCCTTCAATCAAGGTGATTGAAGGCCTTGAGAATGGTACCACTCCCTTGAGATTTACACCACTATCATTCTTCCTTGAATGTAAGGGAAAATGGCACTGGTGCCATTTTCCTCTTCAAGGTGATGGGAGGCCTTAACAATGGCACCACTGTCATTCTTCCTTGAATGTAAAGGAGAAGGACAATGGTGCCATTCTCCCCTTCAAGATGATGGGAGGCCTTGAGAATAGCACCAATGCCATTCTTTCTTTAATGTAATGGACAATGGTAGTGGTGCCATTTTTCTCTTCAAGGTGATGGGATGGGAGGCCTTGAGAATGGCACCACTGCCATTCTCACCTTTAGGGTCAAAGGAGGCACTAAGAATGGCAAGAGTTCCATTCTCCCCTCAAATTAAGGTTAAGGGGGACCCTGAGAATGGCAGTGGTGCCATTCTCCCCTTTAATCAAGGTGATTGGAGCCCTTGAGAATGGTACCACTCCCTTAAGAGTGGCACCATTGCCATTCTTCCTTAAATGTAAGGGAGAACGGCTGTGGTGCCATTCCCTCCTTCAAGGTGATGGGGTGCCTTGACAATGGCACAACTGCCATTCTCCTTTGAATGTAAGGGAGAATGGCAGTGGTGCCATTCTCCCCTTCAAGGTGATGGGAGGCCTTGAGAATGGCACGACTGGCATTCTTCCTTGATGGCAAGGGAGAATGGTAGTGGTGCAGTTCTCCCCTTCAATGTGATGGGATGGTAGGCCTTGAGAATGGCAATGGTTCCATTCTCCCCTTTAAGGTGATGGTGGAAGGCCTTGAGAATGGCAGTGGTTCCATTTCCCCCTTCAATCAAAATGATAGGATGCCCTGAGAATGGCACATCTCTCTCTCTCTCTCTCTCTCTCTCTCTCTCTCTCCACTTCAATCAAGATGATGGGATGCCCTGAGAATGGCACAACTGCCATTTTTCAAAGAACTTAAGAAAGAATGGCAGTGGTACCATTCTCCCCTTCAACGTAATGGGATGAGAGGCCTTAAGAATGGCATGGCATCGGTGCCATTCTCCCCTTCAATCAAAATGATGGGATGCCTTGAGAATGGAACCATTGCCATTCTTCCTTGAATGTAAGACAGAAAGGCAGTGGTGCCATTCCCCCCTTCAAGGTGATGGGAGGGAGGCGTTGAGAATGGCACCACTGACATTCTTCCTTGAACGTAAGGGATAATGGAAATGGTTTCATTTTCCTCTTCAAGGTGATGAAATGGAAGGTCTCCCATCAGTCATGCCGTTCCCCACTTTAATCAAAATGATGGGAGGTGATGGGAGGCCTTGACAATGGCACCATTGCAATTCTTCGAAGAACGTAAGGGAGAATGGTAGTGGTGCCATTCTCCCTATCAAGGGGATGGGATAGGAGGCCTTCAGAATGGAAATGGTGCCATTCTCCACTTTTAGGTGATTTGAGGGCCTAAGAATGGCAGTAGTGTCATTGCCCCCTTCAATATGACGGGATACCTTGAGAATGGCACCACTGCCATTCTTCCCTGAATGTAAGGGAGAATGAAAGTGGTGCCATTCCCCCCTTTAAGGTGATGGGAGGCCTTGATAATGGTACCACAGCCATTCTTCCTTGAACGTAAGGGAGATTGGAAACCATGTCATTTTTCCCTTCAAGGTGATTGGAAGGAAGGCCTTGAAAATGGCAGTGGTGCCATTTCCCCATTTAAGGTGATGGAAGGACCTGAGAATGGCAGTGGTGCCATTCCCCCCTTCAATAAAAATGATGGGATGCTCTGAGAAGGACACAACTCTCTCTCTCTCTCTAACACACACACACACACACACATTGTTCTCTCCACACATGTCCCCCCCCCTCTCTCTCTCTCTCTCTCTCTCAAACACCTACTCACACTAAGAATGGTAGTGGTGTCATTCTCTGCTTCAATCAAAATGAGAAAGGCACTAAGAATGGTGGTGTCATTATCTGCTTCAATCAAAATGATGGGATGCCCTGAGAAAGGCACCTCTCTCTCTCTCTCTCTCTCTCTCTCTCTCTCTCTCTCTCTCTCTCTCTCTCTCGCGCGCGCGCGCACACACACACACACACACACACACATAGTTCTCTCCACACTTCTCTCTCTCTCTCTCTCTCTCTCTCTCTCACACACACACATCCAACAAGAGATTACCTGGTGAACCACAACTGTCGTGGATCTTTCCAATGGCCGAGCTCATAACCCTTGAAGTCTCCAAGCTCTACAACTCCCTGAGAAGCAATTCCACCGTGCCTCCCACGAGCATTGTGACACTGTCGCATTGCACTACAAGTACTCGTCTCTCCTCTCACCTCACATCACTCACACACACTTACTAGCATGCATTAGAGGGAGAGAGATTAGCAAGAGGACTAGCAAGAGAAAGACTCCATTGCATAATGGGAGAGTATATTGTATTATGAGAGAAATTCACATATATATATGGCCGTAAGTATTCACACTCACTTAAACTTTGGCTAACCAGGCACTTTAGGCTCATAAGAGGCCTAATGCTATTACAATGACTACTCTCATAATATATCCATGAAGTACATGACTTGGGACTTCATTCTACATGCTACCACACGCTCTTGAAGCGGGAATCACCATAATTACTCCATCACACCATTATGGGCACCCGTCCAAGTTGTAGATTTGGACACCATTGCTTCATATCTTGAATGTATGACCCTTTGGTGTATCTAACTTGACTCCTTGATGTAAGATAATGGTGGTAGCTCTTGTTAACCCTAGGAATGGGTTAACATTTTCCCCTTCTTGATGGCGATCGCATCCTTGTAATCGCGTTGAAGACCTTTGTGTGGGGAGAATGGACAAGATTTGTCGATAGCTTTGATGTTGAGTGACCCTTAATGGTCTTTGTTCCTCTGGAAGGAATAACAAAAGCTAGTTAGTGAATGAAAATCTTAGTGGTTTATTGGGAATTCCTAACCGGGTGGGGGGTGAAGTTTTTTGCGAGTGATTGCATTTTTATATTTGTGTGAACATTTTTTTCAAATTTTTTTAAAAGGATTGTTTAAACACTTTATTTTTGGCAATCATAAGCTAGGTTACATGTGATTTGTGTTAGTGGGGATGCTAAGAGATGTTAATAATGGGAGAGAAGAGAGAGAAGGATCTCGAGACATAATCATCAGAGCGAGATGGTGATTTTCAGTTCCTCATTTGATTCATTGAAGCGACATTCATCATTTAAAGAAATTAGCTTTTGATGAAGTCCCTTTGTGTGGCAAGATTCTTGTCAAATGTTATTGAGTAGGACCTATTCTTGTATACTTCTTCCCATGTGATTTTTCTATTTTTATGTATATTTAAGTGCTCTTATGAAGTAGATATACATGAAGTACAAGAATTGAGTCAAATATACTCTTATTAACCTGTTGCGTTTTGTTGAAGTGGCCACTTGTTGTTGAGGATTTAAAGAATTACGTCGACTTGCGAGGCTAAGGTATCTTCACTAAAAATTGGAGATCATTGATTTGTGAAGATGGTAGCACCATTTGGAGAGGTTGGTAATTTGAAGGAAAATTCCAGGCGATAAGTTGTACCATTGACCAAGTTTGTAATTTGAAGGAAAATTCCAGGCGATAAGTTGTACCATTGACCAAGCTTTTGCCCACCATGCCCCCCCATCCAAAGATGTGCCTGGAAGTTGTTGGTGCAAATGTTCTCCAGTGCATGAGTATGGATATGTACTCGTGGAGAAGCTGCTACATTAACATAGCCAAAAGCATAGTAAGCGATAAGATTAACAAGATATAATGGCTATTGAAGATCCTTGAGAGTTGCTTGTGATATTCTACCACTTTTAGGTAGGCCATATGTGTGACTCCCTTGTGTTTGTATGTTTTTTTTTTAATACCACTGTGCAAGCAATAGGTTCTTGTGATTAGTCTCCTTTTTTGAGAGAATAGGTTCTTATGTTCTGCACTTGCGCTTCACATCGAGAGAGGTGAAAAGAGCATTGTGAGTTTGCCTTTGATGTGCTCATAAGTCTCCATTGCAGACGTGGGAATTGATTCTTGAATTTTTGGCTCAAATGTTGTCAAGGTGGTAGATAAGGCTGCTGGTTGGTTACCATTGGGGTTTTTTGAACACATAAGCTCTTATGTAGGTGCTGAATGCATGAGAGTGTTTGAGTGACTTGCCTGGTGTTGCTTGGGCCTCCATTCTTGTCAAACTTTAGGTGAAGCTATTGGGGTTAATGTCAATAACGAGAATTTCTTCATGTTGTTCGATTTGGCAACCATATGATGGGATGACCATCATAGTATCCTTGTTGTTGAAGCACATGCACACAGGTACCCATCTTTGATGAACATTATAATGTGGTGGTTGATGCTTATGGTGCTAAGGTTTCGTTTTTTGTGCAGGCTTAGGGGACTTTTTGATGCACTTGGGAATACAAACATTGGTATTTCCTTGGTAGTATCCTTGTGCTTGCAGTAATATTTTGGGTACCCACACTTGCTGAGATGTTAAGAGTTCGCTGAGGAACTCGCATAGGCTTTTGTGGACAGTGTTGTGGAGTACTTTTCTTTTTCCTTGGCCTCTGAGTGGTGCTGCGTTGAGGAAGATGATTTCAATATCGATGCACCCAACATTTGATTCGCACCTTTGTAGTAGCCTTGAGCAACAAGTAGCTGATTCTCCACCCACATTTTGATACCATTAAGATACCTTGATTTTGTTGTCTTGGTGGATTTATCTTTTTGGTTGAAGTGGAAGGTTGTGAGTTTTTCTTCACCACTGAGGTTGCACATTTGAGACTCATGGGCATTGTTAACGATGAGCTTCAAGTCTCTTGTAGAGTGGCATTCGATGATGAGGCTTTCAAGTATGCGGTTGTCTCCTTTGGTGAGGCTTTCAAGTATGCGGTTGTCTCGTTTGGTGAGGTTTGTCAATGAAGAGGCATAGGCTCCAGGGCTTTTCCTTTGAGTTCCATGTTAGGGATAGATGGTTGCACGGGGGAAACTTCTTTAGGAATAGCTGTTGATTACAATGTTTTGGCATCGTTGTTGGCATCGAACTTCATTGGTGAGGGTGGGGTTGAAGGAGTAGATGCTTTATAGGAGTCACCCGTTTTGACACACATGGTAGGTCATTGTGTAGAGGAGTTTTTGTGGAAGAGGCTTATAACTTTTTACGTTTAGCATCGTAGAAATCCATTAAGGTTGGATCCTCTTCCTTGCAGTATGGTATCATCAACTTTGTGCCATTGACCATCATAATGACCCTATTGGCAAAGCACAGTGGTGCTTGGGTAGCAATAGTCTATTTATGCCCCAATATCAAATCTGCTTTCAACACATACTCAACCACAAAAAACTTGCAATTAAGGGGGCCAGTTTCAATATACATTATATGTTCAAAGTACCCCAAACATGGCATGTTCAAGTCTTTTGTAAAGGAAATTCTTTGAGGATGATCCATGAGTGTTGGTTAACCTAAAAAATCCCATAATTTGAGGTTCATGAGATTGTGTTCTTGTGTTGGATAAAGTTGTGCTTGAACTATGGATGATTTTTATTGAAAAGTCTCAATCCAACTAGAATCCGAGGAATCTTTTCAGTAAGATATGTTGGAAGTTCCAGCTCCTCCAAGGTCTCTTCCTCCCATAATAACAATTGTACAATGCCTGCAGGAGTGTTCAAGGTGACTGTTTGCATGGATTCATCAATTGAATACAACAAGTCACGTATCCAAGTTCCACCAAGGACAACATCATACTTAAAGGGAATCTAAGATAACATGGAATGTAAATTCCACATCTCCACCGAGTATTTGAGTAGTATAGCTAAAGTAACCAGGAACTTCAATGTTTTGTCCATTGACTCCTCTTGCAAGACCATTGTCTGTAGGGATTAATTTAGGTTGCCCCAATGACACCCAAGTGTCTATTGTCATGATGTTATGATTAGCTCAAGGGCCAATGAACACGCGTTTACACTTTACATCATTGCTTGTAGGGAAATCCAACCATATCATGATAGAATCTTCAAGAGGAACCATGGATGTTTCATTTTTTGTTTCAGCTTTAGATCTCATTTCGATTTCATATTCCCATTCACTTTCATCCTCTGTTTGGATCTTAGCTTTTTCAAGAGTACCCAATGTATACACTGTCATACTTGGTCCTTTGACGATTCTAAATGAGGTCTTTTTGGAAACTTGTGAATCCTCACAGTCTCGTTCTATGGAGCTCTTTATGTCTTGGTATAACTCATGTTGATCCCTTAAAGGTGCAAGTGCTAATGTTATGCAGGCTTCACCCATGAGAGAAAAGCATTCCTCCAAATGACGTTTTCTGAGATTGCTTTAATTTTGTCATGGAATTATCAATTTCCTCACGTGATTTCTCAATCGCATAATTTGTGCAATTTGTCTCTAATGACTCTTCTGTAGAGAGTATGTCTTCCTCTTGAAAGGGGAAGCGATACTCCTGTGGGTTTTGTATTTTGGTTGCTTTTTTAAGATTGGCATTATTCGGTTCAATCACAATCGCTGATCCTGTAAGACACTCAACCGTGCTAAACATGCTCTTCTGAGCTTGCTTTTTGCATTTCTCATATGTCATATGATCATGATTTTTAATTTGGGGGGGTTGGGTGGGTTCTAGTTCCTTGATTGGTCTATGAGCTGCGCTGAGTGAAGAATAAGAAGTCGGTTCATCCTCACTGAGTGACGTACTAGAACTTGTTTCATTTTCTGACTTTCTTTGGATCATCAGGTTTTCTTTATGTTTGCGCATGCGACGAGATCGAATTTTCTTTTGGGCTTTTGTATCCTATGTCACACATATGGGTAGTTTCTACCCTTTGGACTGTTTCTATTTGGTGCATGGGAGACAGAGGTTTTGAGTTGATTGTTGATGAATTGGGACACTTTGTAGTATCATGATCAAAGAATTTACAATATATGTAGTATAGAAAAACAGGTGCCTTGTATGCACAATGGGGATTGGGATGGTCATAGTGATTGTACTTAACATAAGGCATTTCCCTCCTCACTTATAGAGGCAATAAGGATGTTTGGCTTTGAAGGATTTCATCCTCTCCTAGAGATGTCGATTGAAAGCTTTTAAGCACGGTTGCATAGAACTCAAGGAATGACGATTCCGAGATCGATCTTTCTTTTGCCAGTGCGTCACTTGGTTGAGATGAGAAACATCTCGTAGCATGATCGTCTTCCATCATGTTGTCATCTAAACATATATCTTCTTTACAACATTGATCAAATGTTTAATTTCTCCCATGACTCATATCATGAGTCCAAGAGTTTTATCCCAAAGGATAAAGTCTCTAATGGTTTCATTTGCTTTACGCTCAATTGAATAGAGTTCTTTCGTTGCACTCCACCGATCACCTTGTCTTGAAAAGCCATGGATAAAGGCTGTTTTCAAGATTCTAAAGTTGGTCTTGATTGCTGTCATCAATGTGATGAACCATCAACTAGCCTTTCCCTCTAAGCATAGGTTCAACGCATGTATCTTGGTAGGGCAGTTGGTATTTCCAAAGGCTTCGCATCATTGTTCAACTTATTTGTATGAATTGAACAGGATCTGTTATTTTGTCGTATTTGCCCATGATTGTGGAAATCTATACAGCTGCATTTAGGTATGAGTCACTGAGGCCGTATGTGAGTGCTCTTATTGGTATGGACTCACTGAGTCCTTGGCCTACCCCCTTGCTAGACTAGTCAGTATGTCCAAGGTGGGGGCATCGAGGGGTTGAAAAGGGTTGGTACCTATAAGATTGGTGGAAATGTTAGGTAAAGGACCAAAGCCTGGTGGGATTGAAGTGACAGGGGGTGTAAAACCCAATGACACACTTGTTGTAGGCATGGCCAATGGGAGTTGCAGTTGGGGCATAGATCTCAATGGCTTGAAGATGTCAGCCATTGGGTTCAATGAGGGTGTCGGCCCACGTAGTCCCTCTATTGTTTCCATGTCTGATTTTGCCTAATTGCTCCTTAATGAGCAAGCACAAATGTGTGTTTTTTTTTAACTTTTTGGATTTTCTCACAACCCCTACAGCCTCAAGAGGCCTGGCGTACTCTTCATTGGGTCAAACGGGTGTCCGTTTGCCCTAAATAGCTTAGCCTTCTACACGCACGTGAACAACCTTCGGATATTTTTCCGAAAAAAGTGCATGCCAATAACTTCTCAGATGGAAGAGGAGGTCCTAAAACCTATTTTCCATCGCTGTCTTAAGATAAATTTTTTTTGGGAGAATTTGTTTCCTGTTTCGCAACACGTTTTTGAGGGTGTTCCAAAAGGAATTTGGAAAAACTCTGTATGAGAGAGTTGTAGTATTTTTGGAGTACTACAACTTTGCCTCTCTGAGTTGTTCGTTATTTTGTCGTTTAGACCCTCAAAAAGTAGCCCGAATATGGTTCAAAGTAATTTTCGCATTGTTTTTTTACGATTTTGTGCTTTTCGGGTTGCTTTTTGTCTCGATTTCCAGGTCGAATTTTGAGGCTACTGGTCAGAGGCCAAAACGATTGATTTTGACTTTGGACAGTCAAGACCAAATTTGAAGAGCTCGATGTCGGCTTTCCGATGAGCACTAGAGTGTCTTCATCGGATTCACGTTTTAGGAGATACGAGTCTCCAAACATGGTTTTTGTTTTTTGTCTTTTTTTGCCAACGAACCCCCTTTCACGTCGTGAACTAGCAGCGTGTAGGTCACAGCGTGAAGTGGACTTCACAGATTTTATCAGATTTGATTTTTTTTTTTTTTGCCGACAAACCTCCTTTCACGTCCTGAACTAGTAGGGTGTAGTTCACAGCATGAAATGGACTTTAAGGATTTTATCAAATTTATTTATTTTTATTTTTGTTTTATTATTTCACGTCGTGAGATGCTTAGTGCTTCACGCCGTGAAATGCTTAGTGTTTCAAGCCGTGAACCAGACTTAACGAAAAATTTAAATTTATTTATTTTTAACTGTTTCACGTCGTGAGATGCCTAGTGCTTCACACCGTGAAATGCTTAGTGTTTCATGCCGTGAATTGGACTTCATGAAAAAATTAAATTTGATTTTTTTTTGGTCGTGAACCTCTAGGCGGTGAAGTGGACTTCATGGATTTTATCAAATTTATTTATTTATTTATTTTTTTATAATTGTTTCACGTCATGAGATGCATACTGCTTCACACCATGAAATGCTTAGAGTTTCATGCCGTGAACCAAACTTCATGGAAAAATTAAAATTTTTTAAAAATTGTTTCACGTCGTGAGATGCCTAGTGCTTCACATCGTGAAAAAATGTGTTTCACGCCGTGAACCAGATCCGCTTCACATAAAATTAAATTTTTTTTTGGGCGTAAACCCTTAGGCTATGAGACCTTAAGGCATGAGTGCAAAAAATGATTCACGTGTAAACTATTTTTTCATTTTTTTTGAGGCATGAACCCTTAGGCCATGAGACCTTAAGGCGTGAGAGTGCACCATTTTTTTCGAATTATTATTACTATTTCCTTTTTTTGGAGTGTAGTGGGAAATATGAATTTCCTTGTTTCGGGGGGATTTTTTTGAATTTAAAATTAAGGTGATATGGGCATTTTTTCAAAAAGGTAAGTGGGAATCAAAAAGTCAACCTTTTGATAACACCCCTTGGCACCCTTCATAAATGACCCCCAAAATGGACAATTTGATAACTCATGAGTATCTACTCATTCAATGCTCATTACCCTTAATGAGTTATGTAAAAAAGTGATTAAGAATTAATTAAAGATTAATTCTTTCACTAATCTTTCCCTCTTTTACGCTAAATAAGGCCTCTAATTAATCCCTAATCACTAATTAATTCACACAATTGAGCACATCATTGAATAGAGCAAGGAGTTTCTAAGTTATGTGCATCAACTAATGTGTAAATCAATGTATAATTGGAGATTAATTAAGCTCTTAATTTTTGTCTCTTCTTAAGGTAAAATTAAGCAAAAGGAGAGTCAAATTCCTCCAATTGATGAAGAAATTGATGTAATTAGGTGTTTTGATGCATCTAGATGCTCTAAAAACACTCAAAAACATTAATTTTGAATACTCACATGATCAATTCAGACCCCAATTAACATATTTTCTAAAAACTTTTACCCCTTGAACAAGATTAATTACCCTTAATGACAAAAACCAGTCCATTAAGAGAAATTAGTCGAATTCAAGGGTCTTTTGGTGGCTTTGAGATTTTTTTTTTAAAATTAAGGTACTTCTAATGATTGATAACACTCTAATGCAAATAATTTCAACAAAAAACATGCAAATTAAGCTAAAATTAATGATTTTAGTTCTATGTTTAACACTAAAGAGAACTAACATTCACTAAAAACTACATTTTATTGCATTGTTTGATGCAATGGATGCAAACAAAGCCTTGCACAATGTCCTAGCATCTACACCTCATGAAGAGGGCATTGTAAAAATGAAGGCTAAGGGGGTCTTTTTATAGGGAAACACCCACCTTGATACATGGGAAGGCTCCTAGTTTGGTATAGCCACCATGCGCTTTAGTTCACGTCCATCTACCCTAGTTAAACTACATCTTACTTGAGAAAAAAGGGGCTAACTCATGCATGCCACTCATTTTTGTGGGCTAGACTAAGGTGAAATCAAGTACCACCTAGTGAACTAATAAAATAAGGATATTCCTGACACCACCAAACCACCTTGGTGAATACCATCTACCCCACCAAAACCACAAGCTGGAATACCTCTTACAACTTTTCACAAACCATTTTCTCATTTCAACATGGTATTCTTGCAACCATGGTTTTCTCTCAACTCCTTGATAACCTTAGCCTTTACCTAATTATTTGATAATTAATTGCCTAAGGTTTCTTTAACCTTCGTCTAGAAAGATTTTTAATTTATTTCATGGACCTATACCTTTTCAAAAATCAAACCCTTGTAATTATAGGGTCAAGACTGTTGAGATATCGAGCTCTAGTGAGGCGGTGGACACTGATGACCTGCCTGGGGGATAGGCCCCGCACTTACACCACTGGCATGGTTGGTGAGATCTTGGGTGATATGCGGCCAGTGGGATGACAGGCTGTGTGACAGCCACTCTAGAGACTGGCATAGTTATAGCGCCAGCTCATTTAGTCGGGTTCACACTATAGAGAACCCGTGTATGTATTTGGTTGAGTACCTTTCATATTGTGTGTACTCTTATTCTTGTATATGGGTGTTGAGTGTTGAGTAGAGAAGAAGAAGATTTTCAGCCTCTCACCTTGTGTGTTGTCTATTAGGGTTTTGTGAGTGTGTGTGTGTGCTTGCAAGAGCTCAAGCTCTCTTCCCCCCTGCATCTTTTCATGGTATCAGAGCCTGGTTTGTGCTAAGGGCTGAGCTGCAAGCAAGAGAACCACAGGAAGCGGTACGAGGGTAAGAGCTTCAACTACTCTTCCCTATTTGTGTTGGTGACTACACCCTTGTCGGGAGCTCTACGGGAGGCACCGGCAAACGATCTCCGATTGAGGAGCTTTCTTCGCGGGAGTAAAGCTATAGGGCAACTATACAGTCCTTCGGACTAAGATTTTCGGGCCGAAAACGCGTTTCGGGCGCGTCTGGACCTCCGTTTTTCAGAAAGCAGGCTATTTCGAGCACTGCGGCGGGTAAGTCATCGATTCTCTGCAGAACTCTGTTTTAAGAACTGCAGGAAGACAGATTGACTGTGCAGACACTGTGGGTGCTGCAAAGAGGTCTACAGTTGCCATTGGGTGTATGTATGTGCATTGAAGTCACTGGTTGTGACATTTGAGAGTACTGCAGTACCGCTGTGCAGGAAATACAGCATTTGTGCAGAAAAAACCAGAGTGCAGTTTCTGGTAAAGTTGTGTGTTTGGCAAGATGTCAAATGATGGGATAACTCAGATTGTGGCTGAGAAGCTGGATAAGAATAACTTCCATGCTTGGAGGTTCAGGTTGACGAATTTCCTGATGGGAAAAGGTTATTGGGACTACATAGAAGGTGAGCATGAAGAGGCACCGGAGATACCGGATATAAATCCGACTGCTGCAGATGTGAAAGAGTTTAAAGACTGGAACCAAGGAGCCAGGAAGGTTATGTATTGGCTTTCCATTAGTATACAGGACACCATGATTGGGCACATTCAGGATGCCAAGTCCCCCAAGGAGGCGTGGGACACCTTGGTAAAGCTTTATGAAACAAACACCAAGGCACGTAAGATACAGTTGAAGAATGAACTTCATACTGTGGAGAAAAAGAGCATGTCTGTGAATGACTATGCGCTGAAGATAAAGGGTATTGTGGAATCCCTTGCATCTATTGGTGTGTCAGTAGATGATGATGACAAGGTGGAAGTCTGTCTACGTGGTCTCGGGCCACAATACAAGGCGTTCAAGACGTCCATTCAGACTCGGGAAAACATTCCCAACTTTACAGATTTGGTGTCTATGCTGATTATCGAAGAGAAGAACTTGGGTGAAGACCAACAGTCTTCACAAAGCAAAAACAGTTCAGAGCAACAGGCCTTCTACACGAGTTCAGGAAGAGGACGAGGTAGAGGAGGCCGTGGACGCGGTCAAGGAGGTGGCCGAACAGGTAATCAGAATTATGGCCAGCAGCAGCAGCAACAACAACAGTCCCAGAATCAACAACAACAACAACACGCAGGTGGAAGAGGCAAATTCAGAGGCAGGGGGAGTCAAAGAGGCCGTGGAAATTGGCAAAGGCAATATAATGATGCACGTGAATGCTATTATTGTGGTAATCCTGGACATGTGCAGTCAGAATGTTATAAGAAGCAGGCTGACATGCAAAATGGGAAAGTGCAGCAAAACAACTATGCATCCTCAAGCAGAAATAATGAGGATAATGAAAGGTTGTTTGTTATGCAGCATGTTGTGAATGCCATGTCTGAAAATGTTGATGCAGCACAAAAAGATAATGTATGGTATGTGGATTCAGGCGCTTCGAACCACATGACGAGTCATGGGGAGTGGTTCAAGGAGATGAAAAACCTGGAAAGACCAGGTTTTGTGGAAACAGGGGATGACACTGCTCATCCAATTGCCCACGTTGGAGATGTGCCATTGTCTATGCAGGATGGCAAAGTGAAGTACCTTGCAGATGTACTTCATGTACCGAACATAACAAAGAATCTGGTTTCAGTTGGCCAGATGATTGAGCAGGGTTTGCAGGTTAGGTTTAACCCTGATGGGTGTTATGTTGAAGACTTTAAAGACAAGTGCAGGTTGGTTGCAAAAGGCAACAGAGTGGGCAGAATGTTTACATTGAATGTAGACATGCCTGAAATGAGTGCTGCGATGTTTGCAAATGGTTCAGGAGTTGTTGCAGACACAGACATATGGCATAAAAGAATTGGACATGTAAATGTGCAGAGATTGAAGTCTATGCAGACAAAAGGAATTGTGACAGGGCTGCCAAAATTTAAAGTGGAAGGTATGCAGAAAATATGTGAAGCATGCCAATTTGGGAAGCAAACAAAGCATGTGTTTCCACGTAACAGATATGTGAGCAGAAATGCACTAGATGTTGTGCATTCAGATGTATGGGGTCCTACGAAGACCGTGTCTATGGGAGGCTGCAGATACTATGTCACTTTCATTGATGACCACACAAGGAAAGTGTGGGTATATTTCATGAAAGAGAAGAGTGAGGTGTTCACTCACTTTCAGAATTTCAGAGTTTTGGTTGAAAAGCAAACAGGGAAATATGTAAAGTGCCTAAGGTCAGATGGAGGGGGAGAGTACTTCTCCAATGAGTTCTCTGAATTCTTGAAGAAGAATGGTATTCGGAGACAGTTCACATGCAGATATACTCCGCAGCAAAATGGAGTTGCTGAGCGGAAAAACAGGCACATTGCTGAGATTGCGCGAGCATTGATGGAAGAGAAGAATATGCCGCATTGCTATTGGGCTGAGGCTGTTTCTACAGCAGTATACAGCATGAACAGGACTCCAACTGCAGCCATACATGATGTAACTCCAGAGGAGAGGTTTACTGGAAGAAAACCAGATTTGTCTCACTTGAAAGTCTTTGGATGCATTGCATATGTGCATGTGCCAGATGAGCTAAGAACTAAGCTGGATCCGAAAGCTGAAAAATGTGTGTTTATTGGATATTCCCTTGAGCAAAAGGGATACATGTGTTATAATCCTGCTACACGTGAGTTGAGGGTAAGCAGGGATGTTGTGTTTGATGAGATGAGCAGCTGGTATGCTGCTGGAAAAGAAGCTGTTGGGGCCGATGTGAGTGGAAGTGTGGTTGCACAGAATGCAGGTCAGCAATCACAGTCTTTGAGTGGACCAGGAGAGTCCTCATCTAGTGGGTCTGTTGATAGACCATGGAGTGGCAGGCTGCGTCATAATACCAGCCCTGCAAATGTGATTACTACATCACGTAAAGGAAAAGAGAAAGTGGTTGAGCCCCTTGGTATGCCTGACATTTCTGCAGGGCATTCTCATGTTGATGGAGAGTCTAGTGGCTCAGATATGAGCCTTGATAAGGAGCTTGGGATCCCAGCTATGAGAACACCTGGTGTAAAGAAGGCTATGGAAGCCATGAATGAAAAGCTGCGAAGATGAGGGAGAGTGAAGAACCCTGTGCAGAGATTTACATATGATGGTTATGTGGCACATCACTATGCATATATGGCAAAGGTTGTGCAGGTTGTTGAGCCCACATGCATTGATGAGGCTATTGGAAATGTGTGTTGGGAGAAAGCTATGGATGAGGAGATGGATGCACTATATGGAAATGAAACTTGGGATTTAGTGCAATTGCCTGAAGGCAAGAAAGCCATTGGATGCAAGTGGGTGTACAAAGTTAAACATAACAGTGATGGAAGCATAAACAGGTACAAGGCTAGATTGGTAGCCAAAGGATATGCGCAGACATATGGGATTGATTATGAGGAAACTTTCAGTCCAGTTGCCAAGATGGCAACGGTGAGAGTTGTGATAGCAGTGGCTGCGTCAAAGCAATGGTCTTTACATCAGATGGATGTAAAGAATGCATTCTTGCATGGGGATTTGCAAGAAGAGGTGTATATGTTGCAGCCACCTGGTTATGAGGATGTGGGTCACCCCGAGCATGTTTGCAGGTTGAAGAAAGCCTTGTATGGCTTAAAGCAAGCACCAAGAGCATGGTCTGACAAGATTTCTGAATATCTTGTCACTATTGGCTTTCATGTAGCCAATGCAGATTTCTCATTGTATGTGAGACATGGTGATAGAGGGGTTGTGCTTGTTGTCATCTATGTAGATGACTTGATCATTACGGGGGACCATGATGCAGAGATCTTTGATGTAAAGATCTTGCTTAGACAGAAGTTCGAGATGAAGGATCTGGGGGAGCTCAGATATTTCTTGGGCATTGAGGTGATTAGGTCACCACATGGTATTGGATTACTGCAGAGACAGTATGGCTTGGACATGTTGTCCAAGTATGGTATGGCAGGCTGTAAGCCTATTTCTGTGCCATTGGATCAAAATGGCAAGTTGAGTGCAGATTCAGGAGAGATCTTGGAGGATCCTACTATGTACAGGAGCATAGTAGGAAGTTTGATCTACATGACGATCACCAGACCAGATTTGAGCTATGCTGTTGGGTTGGTGAGTCAGTTTATGCAGGTTCCACGGAAACCGCATTTGGATGCAGTGAGACGCATACTGAGGTATGTGAAGTCTACTTTACATTGTGGACTATTCTATGAGACTGGGACAGAGATATGTGTACATGGGTACACAGATGCTGATTGGGCTGGTAGTATCTCAGACAGAAGATCTACCAGTGGATTCATGTTTTCTTTGGGGAGTGCTGCTGTGACTTGGAGCAGCAAGAAGCAGCCTACGGTTGCTCTATCGAGTACGGAGGCCGAGTACAGAGGAGCTGCTATGGCAGCATGTGAGGTAGCTTGGTTGAGAAAGCTACTTGCAGATTTGGGTCTATCAGTGGATAGACAAGTTGTCATTTTCTGTGACAACATGAGCAGTATACAGTTGGCCAGGAACCCAGTCTTTCATGCTCGTACGAAGCACATAGAGGTCCACTACCACTTCGTCAGAGAGAAGGTCTTGGCAGGAGACCTTGACCTTGTTTATGTCAGCACAGAGGATCAGGTAGCTGACATCTTCACCAAAGCATTGGGTACAGAGAAGCTCCGCAGATTCAGGGCTTCGCTTGGTGTACATGAGATGGAGTTGAGCTCGAGGGGGAGTGTTGAGATATCGAGCTCTAGTGAGGCGGTGGACACTGATGACCCGCCTGGGGGATAGGCCCCGCACTTACACCACTGGCATGGTTGGTGAGATCTTGGGTGATATGCGGCCAGTGGGATGACAGGCTGTGTGACAGCCACTCTAGAGACTGGCATAGTTATAGCGCCAGCTCATTTAGTCGGGTTCACACTATAGAGAACCCGTGTATGTATTTGGTTGAGTACCTTTCATATTGTGTGTACTCTTATTCTTGTATATGGGTGTTGAGTGTTGAGTAGAGAAGAAGAAGATTTTCAGCCTCTCACCTTGTGTGTTGTCTATTAGGGTTTTGTGAGTGTGTGTGTGTGCTTGCAAGAGCTCAAGCTCTCTTCCCCCCTGCATCTTTTCAAAGACCATATTCTAGACGCAATGGTGGTATCGTATTTACCAATTTCCAACTCTATCACATAGGTGTTGTTCACATGCACTTAGTCGGGTTATATATTTGTGTAAATTTTGACCCTTTTCTTTGGCACGTGTCTGAGTACTATTAGATTTACACATCCTAATGATAATTTCGTTATTACTTATATGGTGGTATCACCTAAATTGTCCTTGTGTGCCTTTATACACAATGTGCACGTGCACCTAGGGATATGTGCACCCTTAATTGACTTTTCTTTGTCAAGTTTGCTTTAGCCTCTTAAATTTCCCAAAAGTTTAATGTAAATCAACACATGGGAATAAATCTCTCAATCTTTTCCTAGAGAACTTAGAATTGGAATGAAATGGGTAGGAGGGATCTTACATCCTCTCCCACTTATGTTTCTCTTGTGCCAATGCATAAAGGGGTGATAAATTCATGTACCATGCTACAATCTTTCCTATACTTTAAGGCCAGTTCATAGAGCTAGTCAAAGAGCTACTTTAGGGCTAAAACTTCTCTTCTTAAATGCGTGTCAGTTGTGACACGCCTTCAACATCTTGTGCCAATCATGAAATTTTTGAGACCATGAAATTGAGTTATTCCCTTCCTCTTTGTTGCTATAAAGGATCCCTTAATATAGACAAGGGACCTGCAAAGTTAAAAACAAGTTACATGCATGCATCCACTTTTGAAGGTTTGCTTTTAACTTATTATATATCAATTTCAAATTTCTACCTTGAAAAACCACATTGTATGATGCAAATTTTAGGTCTCCATATCTTTTATTATTATAGGCTCCGTTATAAAAGGCTTGTGATGATCTGTATCATGTAGGTCAATAAAGTCATTTTGTTTTTCTCATGGCTCCCTTACTTTTGAAACCATGCAAGGTGGTTCATTTTTGAACGTTTTCTTGAATAAGCATCAAAACCACCACTTTTTAATGGTAGAGAAACTAGTAGTCTCACTTGTTAAGCTCATATCATGGTCTTTGTTCTTGTTCATGTTCTTATTATAGATTAGTAAAATCTAGGGATAAAGAAATAATGCTTGATATTTTCCCGTCAATCCCTAAAAAGATTGGTTTGAGTTTTCCCATCAACTTTCTAAAAAATATTCGTTTAAGATTTCACACCCTCACATCTCATATTAAAGGGCTCAAGGGCCTATAAGAAATGAGACTAATGAGAGTACCAACTATGTATTGGCAAGAAGTAAATTGGTTTAGTGCAAATGGTAGGAATGTAATTGGAGTATGATTTGGCATGCTCCACTTGCTTTCTTTGATGGCACAATGCACACTATACTACCTGATTCTCCACATACACCTTAGCAATTCTACTCACATTAGCTTGAGAGAGGGATTTGAGATAAGCTAGAGTACGTCAAACATCTGACAATTGTAATATCGCACTTTCTATGTATAAAATGATTTTATTACGTTGTCATCTATATATAGCACATTTGTAATATCACACTTTCTTATATGTAAAGGAAATTATTACACTTCTTAGTCTCTTTCCTTGAGGGCCCTTCTGGGGTGGGGCATGACGTTTAAGAAAATGCCCTTGGGGAGGCCATTCACCTCTAAAAACTCCTATGAGCATCAAATCCACGAGAAGGTTTTTGGAGCAGAGTGGCCTCCCTGAGGAAAAATCCCCTATGTTGAGGCCAGGAGGAGCAGGAGGGTAGTAACTATTATGGTAAGGTAATCATTATCTTACACATCGATGGAAAGGGAATGTCGATGGTGATTCAAGGAGTGTAGAAAGCTTGACAGCTAATTAGTTTTTGAAGGGAAAGGGCATTGGTAAATTGTGAGAGGAGTGTTGCATGTCAGATTCCCTTTTTGAAAAGGATGACGATCACAACGACCCATATGGAAATTCCAGCAATCTTGCTGAGACTGTCACAAAGCGACTCACTTTTGAGGCTCGTCGTCTCGGAGCTTGCCTATTGCCTTCAAAAGTGATAAATGTTTCGAAGGGTGGTACCCCCTTGTGGTACTTAAGTGTGTGTGTGTGTTTATAGAAAGGAGGATAGAATCTCCTATGCCTATAGGCTAGACTTAGGACTCAATCTCAGAAAAGAGGGTGGGAAGCCAATGACCACATATTCCTATACCTTCTTTGACTCCAAGTCTCCATTACCTTCGTCACTCATGATATTAGAATAGATGTGGCGAGATGAAACGTGTTGCTTATTGTGCCTTCAAGGTGGTATCTTGGTGGATAAGGCTTTACACTTTATATGAGAGGTCTTAGGTTTAAATCCCCTCGGGGGATACCTCATACTAAGGGTGTAGGTGGGCACGTAGGCTGCTATCCGTACACCTTACTGTCCTCATTCGAACATCTTGACGCTTACTTCCAGTGTGCTCTTTGGTGATCCTGTGGGCCACAACAATGTGCTTGCCCTTTAAGCTCATGGTGGATGATGGTTGCCATGGACATCAAAGATCGTGACTTAACTTACGATGCCTAGTTCTACCAAAGTTGTGGGAGGGTATTGACTCCAATAGGCCGAGCGACGTTATCCCGCGGCTTGTCCATTGCCTACAAAGTGACCAATATTTAGAGGGGTGGTACTCAGGTGTGTTTGCAGTCCTGAGGCTTGCCTCTGAAGTAGTATGGTATGTGTGTAAGAGGGTGAAATTCCCGTGAGCGACTAGGAATGCAAAGGGGCTTGTTGGCACGGTATTTCAAGAGAAATGTTTACCGAAGGAAAAGGAGGTGGTGGTGGCTAAGCATCTCCGTACTACGTGGTGTAATAGACCAGAGAGTTCGTAAATTTCCGGCACGTGGGGATTTAAGTGAACACATGTGAGCTGTTGTTTTTACTCTCACACACAATTTCACACAAACGAGGAGAAATGGATCGCGCTGGAGATGGTGGTTGTAACTCTCGCTTCTGGAGACAGCTGGGCCTTATAGGCAGGCAGGCAGGATCGATGTAAAGGGACTTGCTGCTGTGGGACGTTTCATTGAACGAGTGCGATAGCGACTCCAGAAGAAGCGGGTGGCGGACTCCGGACGCAAGAGGAGGCGCTCTTTCAGCTGTGGAGAATCATAGAACTTGAGACTTGAAAGGTCCGTCCGGCAGGCGCACGACAACACCGCCGCTTAGGTTTTCGAAGGGGCAAATGGCAGGCAGGGTGGCCACGGCAAAGCGTAAGATGGCGATGGAAAGCGGAGGTTCTGGCCGTGCGGCAGTGGGGCGGGCCGAACGTGTTAGCCTCTCAGGAGCGCGGAGGTCCCCATCGCGACGCAGGCCTTGTCTCGAGTGGCGCTCCTCTCACCATCCTAAAAATAGCAATGCTTGCAATCTTAGTAAAACTAAGTTACCCCATAAGTCGCGGTCCCCTCCTCAGCACCCTCGCCATCCATTGGGCTGCCCTTTACTCTCCTGGCGCTTTCATGCCTTTATGGAGTCGCCACCCTCACAGGTGCCGCTAGCAGCGCAGTCATGGAAATGGCCAGTATTCAACTAGGAAACAGTTCTATTATCTTAGCCCTCCTCGCACAGCTCTGCAAGATCTTCCAGACCAAACTAATCATGACGTCGTCCCGCATCGTAGACGCCCCTATTTCCCACGAAGAGCAGCTAACTGCAGCCGCCACCCCCATGGCTCCTCCCCTGCAGCTGCTGGTTGATCCCGCTCAAGAAAACAGCCAATCGTCGAGGCGGCTGTCCTTACCCCAGAGCCGCGGCAGCATCCCCATCCGTCGGATCGAGAACCCCACCAGCCGCCAAGTCACCTTCTCCAAGCGCCGCAACGGACTACTCAAGAAGGCTTACGAGCTTTCCATCCTCTGCGAGGCGGAGGTGGGCGTCATGATCTTCTCCGCCACTGGAAAGCTCTCCGAGTTCGCGAGCTCAAGGTACGCCTTCAGACATTTGAATTGCCCACTGTATAGTGAGCTCTAAAGCTTACTTTTAATTACTGTTAAGAATACGTCAGGTGCAACTACAATCTACCCAGATGCTCCCTCTCCCTCTCCCTTTCACCCATACGGGCCGATCTCTAAGGATTGGGCGGCTATGCTCCACTCATATTGAAGTCAAAATGTACGGTTGCAAAGAACTCTTTTTCTTGTACCCAAAATTGCTTCCGATACATACTCGATCATCCCCTCCTCGTTCACTAGAGGTAATTCATCTTGCACAAATACCTCCAGCCCAAGGTAAGCTTTGAGATGGACACATGAAATATATCATGAATCTTTGAAGTTGATAGAAGTGCCAATTGATAAGCAACTTCAACAACACACCTCACCACCTTGTATGGTCCATAGTAGTGATGAGCTAACTTGGTATTTGTGTTGTCCTTGAGAGAATCATATCTTGTCTTGGAAATCCTCATGAATACCCAATCACTCTCCATGAACTCCAAAGGCCTCTGATGAGCATTAGCATAATGTTTCATCCTTTCTTGAGCTTGCTTCATATTAGCTTTGCATTGTTGCAAGAGTGCAACTAGCTTTTCTATCTCCTCTTTTACATTAGAATTAATTTCTTATTGCTTTTGAACCATCATTGGTATATTCACTTTGTACCCATTGCATGTCTCAAAAGGTGATATGTTAATGCTCTCATGATGCGTGCTATTATAAGTAAACTCGGAAAGCAAAAACCACTCATCCCAAACACCTTGCGTATCATGGAAATAGTGACGTAAGTAAGTTTTCACCCACTTGTTCACCCACTTAGTTTGTCCATCGATTTTCGGGGGTGATAAGCGGTGCTAGGTGTCAAAACAATCCCCATGATCTCAAACAATGTCCTCCAAAATGAACTCAGAAGCTTCACATCTCGATCACTAACAATTTGTTGTGGCACTCCATGTAACTTGAACACATGACAAATTGTTTTGCAACCATAGATGTTGAAAATTTGACCTTGGAAGGAATTAAATGTGCCACTTTTGTCAAGCGGTCTACCACCACGTATATGATATCCCATCCCCTCCTTGTATGAGGAAGTCTCGTGTGATGAAATCTATAGAGATGTGTGTCCATTTGCCATGAGGAATAGGCAAAGGTTGAAGCAAGTCACCGGGCTTATGCGTGGGATCCTTGTTTTGTTGACAAGGTAAGCAACTTGTCACAAAAGTATACACATATTTTCACATTTCTTTCTAATAAAAACTCTTTTGCACCTTCTCAAAGATCTTAAACAGTGCCATGTGCCAAATAATGGAGAAGAATGCATCTCTTCTAATACCCTCTTCTTTTAGCTTGATGTAAGCACAAGGTAGACTTTGTCTTTGTAGTAGATGAGTCCATTATAAAGTTCAAAATATAGCAAATCATCATGGGACCCTTGCTGTAATGTTTGTCACATTGGTGCCGCTTTCTCATCCAATAGGTGCTCTTCTTAGATATCCAAAATCCAATCTTTATGTACCTTCAAAATTACCATGCATCTACATGTCCATATACGTGACCATGCATCCTCCACAATATTATTTTTCCCTTTCATGTAAGAGATTTCGAAATCATAATTTTGCAATGTAGCCACCCACCTTCTTTACTTGGGAGAGAGAGTGTAGATTGAGACAAGAAGTATTGAAGCACTCTATGATCACTCTTTACAAAGAAACGACTCCCATATAAGTAATGATGTCACTTTTTTATTGTATGAAGTATTGCCAACATCTCTTGATTATAGATATGCATAACTATTTCTTTCTCATCAAGCTTTTGGCTCTCTCAAATGTAATCACTCCATATTCTTGGAACAAAAAAGCTCCAATGCCTCTTCCACATGCATTATCTTGAACCAAAATGGCTTTGTGAAGTCTGGATATACAAGTATAGGGGTTGATGTAACCATCTCCTTGAGCTCTTGGAAGCTCCTATCGGTTGTAACATCTAAAAAGAAAGCTTCCAAGAGCTTGTCGGTAAGAGAAGCGGTGATATGAGCATACCTCTTAATGATATCCTATAGAATGATGACAAGTCGAAGAATCTCCTTAATTGATGAGTATTTGTAGCCATGGGCTGATTCTTAACACACTTAAACTTCTTAAGATCCACCATAATGCCTTCCTTGCTCAATATGTGTCCAAGATAATCTCCTTAAGCTTGTCGGTAAGAGGAGCGGTGACACAAACATATCTCTTAATGAACCTTATATAGAATGATGAAAAGCCCAAGAATCCCCTTAATTGATTAGTATTTGTAGGTGTGTATCAATTCTTAACACACTCAACCTTCTTAGGATCCACGATAATGCCTTCCTTGCTCACTATGTGTCCAAGATACTCAACCTTTTGTGCCATAAATATACATTTTCTCTCCTTTGCATACAAGTTGTTGGCTCTTAAATCATCCAAAACATCCCTTACATCATAGTCACAAGGGACGCAGGGGATAGGAGCTTGGGACGTGGGGACGGTATCCCAGGACGTGATAGAAATGGGGATGGACGGATGTTCCCCTGGAGGCCTTCCACACAAGGGACAGGGGATGGGGATGACTACTGGCTGGGAACGTTGTGGGGGGCAGCCCTGTAGGGGGATGACAGAGAGTCATTGCGCTTTGCAATGGTTCGTTTTCTAGCTATTTTTCGACCGTTTAAGTGGCTGTTTGGGGACGTCATCTCCTCTTGGGCCTTGGCACTTGCCTTGGCCTTTGGGGCTTGGCTCTCACCTCTCTCTCTTGCTTATCTATATAAGAACAAGCACACACACACACCTTCAAGAAACTTTCAAGTCTCTTATTGACCCCTTGAGCATGTAGTGGGCTTTGTTGGCAAATGGGGAGCCTTCCAATAGGGCGGGAGCTATCCTCCAAGGTATGTATGGACATGTCACAGTGTCCTTTTGTATGGCTCATTGCCTAAACAATCTCCTCAAGAACATAGGGGCATTGCCATGGATCAGCCCACTCATTGAGGAGGCTAACACCATGGTCTTCTTTGTCGTTAAACCACCAAAGACTTCGGCATGAGTTCAACAAGAGAGGTACTCTCTCTCTCTCCTTAAATATTTTGATACCCTTTTTGCCTACAACTTTCCCATGTTGGGCCAGTTGAAGGATTGTAGCGGTGCTTTGAGAGGGATTTTCTTTAGCGAGATGAGTTTGTCGGCATGCAAGAGTCTCGTACAAACACTGGCCAAGAGTGTAGGTTATGGGCGGATGACGTCTCTTGGTGGGAGAGTGTGAGGACCATGGATGCTATGGTGAGGCCCATAGTCCACCTATTGAGGGTTGTAGACTCTATGCAACCATGTATAGGCAAGGTTTACGAGGCCATGGATAGCACAATAGAGAAGTTAAAATACTTTGTGCTCCTGACAAAGATAAATACGAGGAGATCCATGCCTTGTGGCTTGGAAGGTGGAATTCCTACTACTCTCCATTGCATGCAACAACTTATGTGGTGGACCCAGAACTCCAAGGCAATAAGTAGGAGAGCGATCGAGAGGTGAGTGCTGGATGGAGAACCATCTTGGACCGTCTTGTGTGCCTGATGCATCAGTTAGGCGCAAGATTAGGGACCCACTTTCCATGTACAAGTCATTTCATGCATCCTATTGCTGTCATGATGCACAGATCGATTGCTCCAAAGTTGGTGCTGCTCTACGGTGGGAGGACTTTGGCTCGGATGGACTGGAGCTATAGCATCTGGCCATCCGCATACTTAGCCAGGCCGTCAGCTCCTCTTGCTTGGAGCAACTTTGGAGCACCTACAGCCACATTGCCTCTAGGAAGAGGAACCAACTTGGGGTAGAGCGTGCTAATAACCTTATCTTTGTCAGCATGAACTTGCGAATGTTTTGCAAGAGTGTGACCAAGAAGGTAAATCCCTTCACCGAGTGGGAGATGAGTCAACAAGAAGAGAAACAAGAGGATGAGGTGCAACAACATGTGAGTGAGGATGAACTTGATGCTCCTTTGGCACAAGCTACCCATGACCATGAGGCGATTACCTCACGTGGATGATCATTCATGGATCATGATTCATGGGCCTTACTACTTAACTCTAGCCTCTAGGCTTTAACACTTTTTGTCATTGACTCATTTGAGTCCTTCCATGTATTGTGCCTCCTTAAGGCTTAGTCCTCATTTTGTATCTACTTAATTATTAATATAATCAATCGTCAATGCCTTCACTCTTTAATTGACGTATTTTGTTATTATGACTCAAAATCTTACCATTTTAGTGTAAATTTGTGCTCATTTTGATGTACTTCCAAAGTAGAATAAGTTTAGAGTAGAAAAACTTTTAAAAAAGATTTTTTTGAGTGTCATTCCCTCACTCGTCCCGTGCCCGTCCCCCGTCCCTTTTGACTATGCCTTACATGCATTAAGTGCTCCTTCTCCCCTTTGACATATATCAAGATATCATCAAACAATACAAGCACCCATTTGTAGAGAAAAGGTCCAAGCACCTTGCTCATTAAGGCTTGAAATGTTATCGGGGCGCATTGCACAACCCAAACGACATAACCAAATAATGGTAAAGACTTGTCTCGGTCTGAAATGTCATTTTGTACTCATCACCTTCCTTGATCTTGATTCTCAATTGGTGATACCCCGATCTCAAATTAATCTTGGAGAAGAAACATGCACCTTTCAACTCATCAAGCAAGTCATCAATTTATGGAAGAGGGAATCTATTTTTGATTGTAGATTTATTCAAATCCCTATAGTCCATACACATGTGAAAAGTTCCATCCTTCTTCTTGAGAAAAAGTATGGGTGATTCAAAAGGAGATTGGCTAGGAGTAACCCATCCCAATGTGTCCATAAGCTCTTGCACTTGCTTTGCCATTTCATCCTTCTCCACTTTTGACAATCTATAAGGTGGTTTGTTAATGGGCTTGGTATGTGGCTGAAGCTCTATCCCCCATAATCTGCCTCCCTTTTTGGCGGGCAAGAACTTTGGCATTTGCAATAAATCCTCATACTCGTTTAACAATTTCTTCATACCTTTATGCATAACCTCACTTTTTTTCTCATTGATCTCCGTAAGAAGCATGACCTCCTTGATGGTTTCAGGTCTTTGAGCATCCACATCAACCTTGATGTTGTTTTATAGCCCTTTGATAAACTTCCTCAATTTGTATTCCTCACTCAAGGCTTTCACATGAAGTGATAACTTTATAAACTTGTGCACATTATCCTTGACATTGCTCGTTTGAGTGAGATCATCCCATTTCTCTACCATTCTTGATCTATTGAGGGCTGAAACAAAGGTTCTCCTCATCTCATTCTTGAAATCTTCCCAAGTAGTGATCAAATAGCCGTGAGCATTCAAGTGTCACCACCATGCATAGGCATAACCTTCTAGATACAAAGTAGCAAACAAAACCTTGGTCTTATCACTACGAGGACTAAGTTCAAATTAAAGATCTATCTTATCAATCCATTCTTCAAACTCCTAATTGGTTCAGCCTTCACCCTTGAAATTAGTAAAAAGTCAACTTGTCCTTCACTCCCTTAAACTCATCTTCATTACTATGCAGTCTATGCTCAATTGGTCTAACATGATTGGTCCCAAACTCATTGAAGTGATGAGGTCTACCATGATTAGGTTCCATCCCATTCAAATGATTACCCACCTCATCAAAGTGATGACCACTCATGTGTGAAGGATGATGACCCATCTCATCAAAATGATGACCATTCATGTGTGGATGATTCCAATTTTCATTATCCCTTAATTCTTCAAAAACTATGCCTTTGCTTTTGTTCACATTTCTCCCTTGCATTGATGAAACCCCATTCATAGGACCATGCACAGGCATACCGGGCATACTTTTTCCACCTTGATGCATCAATAACAGAGGCATCTTGTCTTTTCCAAGAATATACCCATGATTCCCATCAATATGGTGCATACTAGCTTGAGGAGTATGCAATGCATTTGCTCATGTGAAGGTCCCGTGTAGTAAAAGATCCATAAGCTTGTGGTTCCATTGGTGGAAAAGTGTTTGGTGTATATGGATGCAACATAGGCCCACCGTAAGCTTCTTTGCCTTTATTTGCTTCTTACCTTAAGCTTGAGATCCCATCATAAAACTCTTTGTTGTTAATAGAGTCAAACTTGTCCACCATGAATTAAAATATTTCGTCAGTCCTTTCAATCATGGTTTGTATGAGATACATCATGTTGTTCATGTTTATGTCCCCATCTTCTTTAGGTATTTGTGGAACATTTACCTCTTGATTCAACCGTTCATTGATGTTGCCACTAATTTCTTCTTGCATAGATTCTTGATCAACCTAGTTTGGTTCTTGTCTTTCTTTCGACTCAAGAGCTTCCTTGTAGTTTCCCTTGTTGAGTTTGGTCTTCAACATCATCTCAATTTCTCAAAAGACTTTTGGAAGGGTTCCCAAACTGCAAATTGAATGGTCTTTGACTCTATAGAGATGTATTTCAATGCTCTATTTCCAATTATGTACTTTCCTTTGCCTTAGTCAACCTTGTACTATTCTCTGTTTTGACTTTTTTTGAAAATTCAACTTCAACACAAAAATGACCAAATCTTGATTAAATGAAAACCATATTTTGAATTCTTTAGATTGATGGGATGATTTAAGCAAGACCTACGCATTCATATTAATGCCTTGACCAAATTTTATCGCCAATAGTGCTCTGTTTTGACTCCTTTTACTAATCAACTATTTTGATCAAGTCAACGATGCCAAGATCAAGAGCCCTTTCATTTTTTGGGGAGCTAATGGCATGTGCAGTGCCTCCATAGGCTCAAATCTCCAACTTAATTCTTTGTTTTTGATTGGGCACCACTTTTGCCTTACGAGGAGACTTGCCGATTGGAGAAGTAAATGGAGTCAGAATGGAGCAATTGAGGGCTCCAAATGTAGCCCTTGGAGACTAGAATGAATCTATGTAAACCCCTTGAAAACAATCTCAATCCTCTTGGACTAAATTAGGGTTTAGCAATGCAGCAAAAAATTATCAAGATTGTCTCCAATTGCTATCCACACTTCCCATTTGCATTGGTAATATCTTGGACCCATTCAAAGGCATGCACCACATCAATTTGCATCTTTGGGAATCCAAATCTAACCTGAAGTGCCTTGCATATGTGCTTTTTGCAAAAAAGTGATGGTTGGTCTTGTGATTTGAAATTAAGAGCAGCTCTCTCAAAATTTGGTCATCAGTCAACCCATGGACCCAAAACTTAGAAAAGATGAATCAAAACGATCAAATCCACTTAATCAAGATCACCATGTCTCTCTTCTTGATCAAGAAAATCAAGAAATCCAAGAATTTCTTAAATTTTCTTAAAACTAAGATGAAAGTGGATCAAAGACTAAGCTTTGATACCAATGAAAGAAAGGAGCATCTAGATTAGCCTTGGTTTAACCTAATTATTCTTAGATTAGCTTAGATTAGGATGATTAGTCTAGGTTTATGAAGAAGAGAGAGTAATTGACTTGTATATTGATGATTATCAAAAGGTATCCCAAATATGGCATATGTGACATATATACATGATCACCCCTTTCACATTATCATATGAGCATGTCCTATTGGCCTTAAGCCCATTATTCATATGCGACCATTTCACTTTGTTACAAACATAATGCATGCATATAATGCATTCTTTATCATCATAGTACTTATATATTGCTAGTTATACAGTAGTTTAAATAATGGATCCCTAAACAAGAAATTGATAGTGCATGCCATTAGAAGAAAATAGTTGATAATAGTTTTTCAACAAAAGCTAAAACATTTTAGTTAAAAAAAAAGATAGACTAAGCTATTTCAATAGTAGTGAAGTACACAAGATGGCTATTATAGCACGTGTCGATAGATACCAACTTGCGTAACCTCTTAAACTAGATGAAATGCATTGAGAAATGCATTGAGAAATGCTAAGCGTTTTGCTATTATTAATACCAAATTTTTCATTTTATATCATAAAACCACCCATTCATATAGGATGTTGATATCTCATCTCCTTGTAAGCTATTTTGTGATTGCTTATCTAGTTCTTTGGAGGATTAGTGATTGCACTAGACATGCAAAGTTTAAAAAAAACCACTCATTCATGAATGTTGATATCTCATATCCTTGTAAGCTAGTTTTTTATTGCTTAACTAGTTCTTTGGAGGATTAGTGATTGCACTAGACATGCAAAGTTTGGCTGTGTTAATCAGGTCGCTTCCATTTATTGAAGCTAACTAAATCATTACAAAATCTTGTTTAAAGATACACATGGAAAATTATGATTTTCTTACTTAAGTTATATTTTTCCTTTGTATGTGATAATTTAAAATAAAATTTTGGTAGTGGTAGAAATAATTAATTAACACATGCAAATGGAAATGAGAGTACAGAAGATAAAATTCTAGCAGTGGCAGAAATAATCAAATCAACACATACAAATGAAAATAAAATTCTAGCAGTGATAGAAATAATTAAATCAACACATACAAATGAAAATAAAGGAGTATATAAAACACTCTATTCTTTTTGCAATGGGTTTTATTTAGAACTATAATGCCCTTGCTATACCAATTGTTACCTAGAAGGTTAAGCCATGCATAGTTTGTTGTGAAAAAAGATTAATCCCATCACATTTTCATCACTAACAACATTTAAAATCAATTGAAACATCGATTTTGATTAAAGTTGCATGCTTTTTGCATGCATTCAATTATTGACCTCATATTTACTAGGCATTGTTTGTATTTTTCATACTATCTATTTGAAACATTGATTTTGATTAAAGTTGCATGCTTTATGCATGCATTCAATTATTGACCTCATATTTACTAGGCATTGTTTGTATTTTCATACTATCTAGTATGGTATACAAATAACTTACTAGCATCATTATTATATTTAATTATAGAATCACCCACCTTGATGATACCAATTATCTAGCATGATACAATTAAATTGGACATTCCTAATATATGAACAAAGTAGTGGTTCTCTCTTGGACATGTTAGTTGATACCCTTCCAACTAACAATCTATGATATTGATTACCCTTACAACTAACAATCTATGATATTGATTACACTTACAAACACTTTGGATTAGATCTAGTTTTTCACAAAAGGAACCTCACTTTTGTGCTTATTGGCCTAGCTCTAGAATGATTTTTATATTTGTAATAAATAGTAAATAATATACTTATTTTACTAGATAAATAACTATAGTGCTTAAAATTATAGTAGCTCTCCAATTGGAAAGAGGGTATAGAGAAATCAAGAAAAATATAGTGTTCCACGTAGCATGAGATAGAATTGACCCCCGAAGCTCAACCAATAGTCCTCCGCACGTACAAAATGTGAAAAGATGCATTTGAAAGCTTGTTTGTTTGTAAATGTGATAGAAAAACAAGTGAAATTTGTATGCATTTCGGTTAGAGTCATATTAATTGAACAAAACAAAATATTACTAATCACTATTGCATTGATTCCTCTAAATCAAAATGTTCTTTCTCACAAGCCCCAAGACGCAAATTATAATCTAAATATGTATGAATACTCAAATCAATTAATGTTAATTATAAGAGCATGCTTGTGATTTAGAAACTAAAAAATTATTCTTAGCAATCTATGTAAACAATTAAAGTATTCAGTAATTGCTTAATCCACATATAGTTTTGAAAATTTCAAGTTTGGCCGAATGGAAGCTAATAGCTCTACTTTAAAATCAAGTTTGGAAGAGTGGAAAACTACAAACTCTAAAATTTTGAAATCTAGAGCACTAATGGAGAATGTAAGAGTCATTTGGGATAGAATAAAAGATAGTAACTAAAGCCTTTTTGGATGAAGAATAAGCGCTATTCAAAATGTAGTAAACAAATGTAGTAGCTAAAGCCTTTTTTGGATGAAGAATAAGCGCTATTCAAAATGTAGTAAACAAATGTCAAGTTGGAGAAAAAGCATTATTATTATATTCTTCATCCTTACAAAGTAGGGGAGGGAGATTTTAAACAATTATTTGTGTTTTCTTATTGAGGAAATGGCTTGGCATCAACTGCATCTACTTTTGATAACTTTACATATTTTTCAATCAAATTAAATATAGCGTACTTGGTTTGTCCATGTATTCTTCTCTTTATTATAGTAAATATGCAAAAGTACTGCCAGTGAAAGGTAATTTTGTCCATTACATAGTGTGTTTTGATATTAGAAGATATTATTTATCTCCTTCAACTTAAAATTCCTCAAAAAGGACCACCCAAGATTCCTAACGGCTTTTTATTGACCAAATGGATGTGATGCCTATGACATTACAACCAATATTCATGTGTGTGAATTGTATAACTTTCAACATAAGCTCTTTGAACTAAAATTTGTCATAAATTAAGGGAATATTTTCATATTACATCATTGATATTTTTTAAGCCTACATTTACTCTTAGTTTCCATTATTTTTGGATAGAGTGAAAATGGAAGAAAGCCAGTTTAGTCTCCATCTTATAAAAAAATCATATAAGAGAGTTTGGGAAAATCCTATTAGTTTGGGAATTTTCTTTTCAATATACTTTTCAATGTATCTTCAACATATCAAATCCAAACTTGTCAGAGGATGTGGATTTAGAACCTACTCATCAACAGCTTTGCAATGATATGTCATATGAGCTGGTTTTGATAAAAGCTTAAAAGGGTTCACCATGCTCTCATTTTTTTAAATCTTGCAAAATGGAAATTGTGATTTTTTCAAATTCCCATATATGGTCTTTAAATGAATCCTATAGCAATGATTTTTTCAACGATTATTATTTACTCTCAATTGTAGATATAACTAAGGACTTAAGTAAGCTTTATTCTATGCAATATCTCTATGAGCAAATGCTTCTTTAAATAAATAAGATATATTTTCTCTCATAGTATCATGAAGAGAGGGAGATTCGTACAACTATATATATATATATATATATATATATATATATATATATATATATAATTTTCTAATGAGAGTAATTAATATACTCTCTTAAAGTCAATCTTCCATGCATTATTTCTATCTTAAATATATATGTGCTTACGTATGTTTGATGTTTTTGCTATCTACATAATGAGAGTAATTAATATACTCTCTTAAAGTCAATCTTCCATGCATTATTTCTATCTTAAATATATATGTGCTTATGTATGTTTGTTTTTGCTACCTACATAATAGCAATCTAGTTATGGCAATGAATAAATCTTTCCATGCATTATTTCTATCTTGAGTATATAAGTGTTCATGTATGTTTTACATATCTACACGGTAGCACTCTTATGGTCGAAATGATTAGTGTTTTAGTTGAAGTAATTAAAGATATAATCTTAATAGCAATACTAGATAAATTTATTCATTTGTATTTTGAGATCATAATTCTTTTAAATTGATTTTTTATTTGTTTTGAAAAATAAGGAGTTGTTAGATTTATATTTATATTTTATTTCGGCAATGATATAACTATTTTATGTTGTAATATTTATTACTTTAATGTGTAGCATGTTGAACATTCTGGAAAGATACCAAGAGTATGCAGTTGGCATTCCATCTAAACAATCTCTACTTCAAGATATTGAGGTATGTTAAACTGTGATCCTACTTTAATATATTGAGGTATGCTAAACATAGAAATTCAAAGATATTTTTTTTAAAATATGAAATATTTTTACATACTTGCACAAGTTAAGAGGCTTGCAAAATTCAAGAAATCCATAAGAGATGTAGTATAACATGTCAATTCATCATTTGTAAAATACACAAGAGATACACTATAACATGTAAATTCATCTTTTGTAAAATACACAAGAGATGAACCATAACATGTTATCAAGTTTATATTTTAATTCTTTTGACTTGTTTAGACAACTGCATTTGATTCTTTTAGCTTCTTTATACACCTTGTTACCTTTTTAAGTGTTGTTTACAAGACATACCTTTGTTATAAAATATCTTTGGGAGATAAATTTACAGTTTAAAAATATGATCTACAACTTTTGAAGCTTCTTTATAGTTAATCACCTTCTCTTTATTTCGTAAATGAATATGATAGATTGGTATATTATAATCTATACAAACATATTATGATATAGTTTTTTTTAATGAAAAAAATAGCGTGTAAATATTTTTAATTAATAATTTATTAATTGATATGTTAGTGATTAATAAAAATAAATTTGATATTAATTATTATAAGATTATTATTTTAATTTATTTTATAAGATATTTATACACACCCACACAAACACATACATACATACATACATACATACATGCATACCTATATATATATATATATATATATATATATATATATATATATATATATATATATATATATATTATTTTAAAGATATTAAGATTTATTTTTAAAATATTTTTAAGCTATCTAATTAGTAATATAATTAATAAATATATATATATTTTAAAATAGGTACAAATATAGTTATTTGTAAAAGTATAAATAATTAAATAGATATTTTTAAGTTAATATTTAATTAGTAATATGACTAGTAAAAATATATTAAAAAATAAGTATTTTTTAGTTTTTAAAATATCATAATAATCTAAATATTGAGAGATAAAAAGGAAGTTGCATAATCTCTTTTTGTCACATGTTACTCTTCAATGTATCTTCTGTAATTATCTTCTTTTGTGGTAAGTAGCTTAATTCCTTGCTACTTAGTGACAAATTTTGACACATTAGTTGGTTAGCCAAGTTTGAAAGATATTTTGGAGTTCATAACTTATCAAGGAGATCTTAAATGAAGATAGGGAAAGTTCTAGATAATTTAAAAAAAATATATTTATCAACATCAAGACAATCCATTAGTTACAAATTATATGAGTATAGTATACATTTTATTAGTTCTACTACTATGAAAACATTTTATATTTACAATTATATACATTTTTATATAGTTCTCTTGGTTATTTAAATTGGATATAACTCATCTTATATAGAAATAATGAATGAAAATACATGTATAAAATTATTTCATTATAGCATCTAGCTACTTATAACTTTTATGTTGTTCTAGCATAGATTAGAGAGTTTTAATACTAGTTTGATAATAGGATAGAAATGTATCCATGGACATACTTGATTCTTATTATTGACCAACTTTATGGAATTATTTGTAATATATGTATAGTGAAAATCCAAGTTTTTTTTCTCGAATCATTAGTACATAGTGACGAAAAAATGAGATTTTTTAAGATTATAATTACATTTTAATTATTCATTTTTTGTTAATCCCATTTTGAGGCTAACTAAATATCTCTCCATTACATAGGAGAGATAGCACAAGAAGTGTTATGAAAGGGCACTATAAATGTTCTAAATCTATGTATCTTGTAATTATAAGAATGGTCGGTAATGCCACAAATCCATGTATCTTATAATCATTTACTTTATATTTATTTAAGTTTTGGGTGTCCAAGTGTGAATAAGGGTGAGTTGTATAGATAATACAATCTCATAATGCAAGACGCAATCCCTTTCGTATCAATTGAGTTTAGTTTTATCTCCTTGCTCTCTTGTGTCTATGGTATGAGAGAAAGAAAGTTGAGAGGAGAGAGCTTCAATCTTGGTGCATGTTCCTCTTATGCTTGAGTTTCTAAGTGAGTAGAGAGGAGTGAGTGTCCTTGTATGAGGAGAGATAACCTCATGGTGACAGCTTGAGGAGGAGACAAAGCAGTAAAGCTAGCTACTACCACTAGCATAGCTTGGAATCTTCAAAGATACGAGCTTGGATATACGAGGAGGGATAGTGTAGCTTGTAACATTTTTGGCACTGTTGCGACGGGGAGCCATTGGTCTCTTTCTACTCCATTTGCACTTTCTGTCATCTTTTTACAAGTCTCTTAATATGGCTTTTTGAAGCGTTGTGATTGGTTGAGAAGATAGGTGGTGGGAGAAGAGAGAAAAAAGAGAAAAAGAAGAGCTACTTTTTATCACGGGGGTTCACTATATGTAAACTCTTTATATTACATGCGTTCAAGGCCTAATTAAAAAACCCCTTATCTGTAAAATTTTTCATGAATAAAACACTCTTTTTTTATTCAATCTGTAAATACTTCCTTTAAATGGTACCCTTCTGTATGTAAAAAATGTGTTAAAAAGAGATTTTAAAAACCCCTTCTGTTGAATCCATGTGCTACACTTACATATTTATGAGTGACCCCCTTGATATTTTTATTATTTTAGCATTTGAAATGATTGTTTGCATTGTTTAAGAGTTAGAAAAGTAACTAAATAAAGCATTTTCAAAACATGTATGATGGCAGTTGTTTGCCAGTAACTCCACAATCATGTTGTGATTATGCATGAAACACCCATTTATTGCATTTTTTGAAAATCTTAAATTTTTTAAAAATGAGAGCCATTGATCCTATTTCTTGATATTCTTTGAACATTTATATTACAAAGAAACATCTTGGAAAATGTGAATTGAAAATTTTAGATTTACACTTCCAAACCAATGATTTTTGGTTGAAATCTATGAAATCACATCGTCATGATTTTTTAGTTTGCAAAATCACATCCGTGATTTTTGATCATGCTTTTGATTTTTTATCATACCATGATTCTCTCATAATTTTAGCTTTTCTACTAATCTTGAGAGTACGTATTGAATGTGCGTTATCTCTGATGATAGATTTCATGTTATGTCATCTTATCCAAATATAATCACGGATCATAAATCATGGACATGATTGTTAATCACAATTGTGATTGCCACATCATAAACCACATCTTTGAATCATGCCCATGATAAAAAATCACGTTGCCATATCGCTCACAGTGATAGAACATAATAATTTAATAAGAACGACAATTGAAAAATAGCTATTAGGGAAATCAAGGAACTCGTATAAATATTCATTAAACTTGTTTGGGTGAAGGTTATCATTGTGATTCTGCAGAGAGGATCACGGTCATGATCCTTGATCCTATAGGATTATGTTAGTTCAGACCTTGGACAAGTGCTCACAGGGATATTTTTAAGGTCTCCTTGACACTAAGGGTAGTGGTAAGAAAACATTTGGGAATACTTTTTTTTTTTTCATGATTTCTATCGCGATCATGTTCGTGATTTAACTATGATTCTATAAAAATCTCGTAATTGCAGATCTAATAATTCCAATTGTTTGCAAATCCACATTTGGGCTAGTTATAGCCATTTTATGTCCTTAAGGTCGGGAGGACTTATTGGTGACGACCTCACCATTTTGATGACAATGCATTTAACCAAGATACTTCTACCAGAGAAGCCTAGGTTAAGCTTGCATGGCGAGCATATATAAGGTCGGGAAGGCTTGTAGGTGACGACATCACTATTGATGACAGTGCATCCAACTAAGATTTTTCTACCAGAGAAGTCTATGGTCAGCTCGCATAGCCAGCATACAAAGGAGTGTGTTTGCTTTGCAAATGTTAAACCATTTTAAATCATGTAGTAGTGAGAAAAACATGGAGAACCCTCTTAACATAAAATTTATGAGGAGAGAAAATTTGGACTAAAAAAAGAGTCCTCTAAGAAATGTCATGTCAGCTTTTTCTAGAAAAATGGGTTGAAGGCTAAATTTTCACAAATCAAATCAATTTTTTCAGAGATTGTAGATTACGGATCTACTCTTCAAGATCTTTTCAATGATATATAGCATGATGGAAAATTTTTCATATTTAAAAAGTTCTCAAATTGGTGATGATGTGGCATGTTACAAAGTTCCCAAATTGGTGACAATGTGGTATGCAACATCATCACTAATTTGGGAGCTTCTTGAATGTGAAAAATTGCACATCATGATCTATATCATTGGAATGATCTTGAAGAGAAGACTCCTAATCTAGAATCTTCGAAAAAATTGATTTGATTTGCAAAATCAGTCCATTTTTTTAAGAAAAAGCTGATATAGCATTTCTTAGAGGGTCCTTTTTTGAGTCCAAATTTTGCCTAATGTTCTTTTCCAATGTTATGGTGGTGGGTTCATGGTCTTCGCTTAAGGAATCCTAGGATACAATTATGAGCCTAAAAGGGAAGCTCCACAAGTTGTTAAGGGATAGCCATCGAGCTCGAACAGAGAAGTAATAAGCACTGAAAGACCTTGGAAAACATAGTAATAAACGGAGAAAGGAACATTTACCAGGGGGAGAAATCCTCAAAGTGAGGAAGGAATAGTTGCTAGGGGTGAAATCCTCAACCTACAGTATAGCTTACTTCCAAAATCCGAAGGGATTCTATAACTACCCAAAGAATAGGGAAAATGTATTTCCCCACTTCTAAGGACTTGCTAGAGATTGAGGAAATAATGAGAGAAGCATAAGCCCAACTTTGAAGCCTTGAACAAGACAAGATAAACTTAGATCTCTTCCAAGGAGTTGGTCGAGAGAGACATTCCTTTGATACGACAATACATAGGAAAGGTTCTTCCAATCTCAATAGATTGAGACATGATGAGGACTTGGTCGCACATGAGGTAATTCTAGGAAAATTGGACATGTAATGGAGGAGGGTATGCCACCTCCAGAGTCTATTTTGAAGGAGCCTCAAGTAGAATAGCTCTCCTCGCAACACCTCTCTCAGGAAATGATTATTAGTTGAGATATTTTGGAGAAAACTTACACTAAGACAAAAGTAGACGCAATGTTAAGAATCCCATATTTTTGAGAGTACATGAGAGGTATGTTGTTACACAAAAGAAACCTGGGAGAAATAGTCTTGGATGATGATATGATTAGGAATGTGGGAGGTGTTCCAATACAACTTGACCCAAGGGTACATGTAAATTTTCATGCTAGAGCCATAAGAGGGGTGGATAGCCATAGAAAGGATAGTATATGTGGCTCCATCTAGGGAGCTTATTAGAGTAACCACTCACATGGAGGTCGAAACACCTATCAATTTATTAGGAATTATTTAAGAAATAGGAAGAGGGGTTGTTAGGGAGTTAGGTACCACACTGGCACCACAAAGCACAACACCAGTCAAAGCCCAACCATGTGGTAAGATTAATGCAAAAGTTCTTAGATGATGGTGATGCCATACAACACCTCGAGATATTCAAATCAGTGTGCAAAACTTGTGGTCAGTTCAATGACCAAACAAAAATATTTGTGTTCTCCTTATACTTAAAGGAAAAGTGCACCAATGGTATTGATCACTTAGGCTGAATGACGTGATTAATTTTGCATAGCTTAGGGTTGTATCATACCTAGTTTTTTATGAAGTGGAGATGAGTGAAGCCATGTGGCTCAATTATATAACATTAAGCAAGAGGCACATGAGTCTATGAGACATTATATCTCACGTCTAAAGAACTTGAACGTAAGGTTTGATCCCAGAGAAAAGTTAAGATTTAAAGAATTCTTCCATGCTTGAAATGCGGAGTTAGAGACATGAGGATGCATGACTACATGTTGTTAGCTATTGGTGGCCAATGAGCCCATTTGGCTACCCAAGTTGCCGCTTGGTTGTCCCATTTTGTAGCAAACTATTATGGGATAATCTTTCTTACTTTGTGACAACTTTGTAACAGTTTCTTGCCAATGAGTAGTACCCGTATGGATGTAAGCAACAAAGGGGTGATTCCAATATATGTGGATTAGAGAATAGACAACTAAGTGGATAGTTGAGATTAGAGAATAGACAACTAAGTGGATAGTTGAGATTAGGAGTTCATGAGATGAGTTTTGCTAGTGTATTGTACTGTTGAGAGTCCAAAATAATATTAAAGAATGTCTCATAAGTTGAGATTAGGATTTCATGAGCTAAGCTTTGATAGTGTATTGTATTGTTGTTGAGAGTCCAAGCTAATTTAAGATTATGAGGATACCTTTAAAAATGACTGTCACTTCCCTTCCTTATATTTATGCTTTTTCTCTAGAATTTACACACTCCCTCTCCTTAGATTAAAGTATATTACTTTGAACCTTTTTGAGCGAACATAAGTATTTCATACGTATTACCAAGAAATATATGCTAAGTACTTGGAGATAATCATTGTAAATCACCACAACCTACTTGAATCATTGTTGTAAATCACCACAACCTACTTGAATCATTGCTAAAACATGTGATCATTTATTGATATCATTAGATTATAACCATACATACATCGTGAAAATAAATACTACCAAGGTCCCTCTCCCTAACTTAAATTTAAGATTTAGTATTCACCTTAATACATGGCCTTACCCCTACCTTATAAACGTATGCTTCATTTCCAAAACCCCCCATGTTGTACACTCACGCAATATCTTAAGTTTTCTAAGAGTAGATTCCCCAAGAATCTATGTTAATTTTATTCCTATCTAGACGCGAACTCCTATCCAGAATCATGAAGAACCTAGGGACTAGCTTTCTTGTAGTCACGAGACTGACTCCCCAAACTTAGCTAGACTAGTAGCTCAACATGCCAGCATTGGTGTGTTGCATTATTGGGCACATTTTTATTAGTCGCTACTCTTTAGGAGCTAACTAAGTCGTTTAAAACCACACGTGTCAAGTCTTAATTGGACTCCAACACTTCTGGCAATCTTGCTCATGAATGGTATGCCAGGAAGGGGAGTAGGAAGGTAGAGGCTAGTTTTGAGGTTAGTTTTGCACAGGAATTTCGACGAATAGAAAAGATAGTTGGAGTAGATCAAGAGAGGAAGTGCGCACATTCTTGGATCAGGTATGTTCACAAGGGACTCATAGGAGTGCAATTGTCAATGCATGGAGGATGAATAAAGCTCAAGTAGAGCAATGCGGTACCACCACACGTAGTCCGAAGCCGTAGAGGAAGTGAAGGGCAATTGCATCATCCAAGAAGACTTTCGAAAGGGATTCCACACCAACAAAAACGAAAGAATTAGGAACCTTTGAGAAATTAAGAGGAAGAGGAAGAGAAATGAGAGCTTCAAAATAGGAGATAAGAAGATTAAGAAGAAGACGAATCGGTAGATGTTGGGAAGGATGTCTCTCAAATACCTAAAATTCAAGAGTAAGAGTGAGTAGGATCACATCTTTCTCTTCGAGACCAACGTCTTGGCCACCTGAGCTCCATTGCTACAAAAGATAGAGTACTTTGCAACAATGACTCTGGGTAGCAAGGCCACCAGCTGGTATGCTCAGTATGGTCTAGAGCACTTATAGATGTTTCAAGAAATAAATAAGACTTTCTTGAAAAGATTTAGGAGAGACAAAACCATCACAAAGGTACTGCTGGAAAAGCTGCAAAGGCTAACTCTGAAGAAGAGGCCAATAGAGGATTATGCGACATAATCCAACAAACCTATCCCAACCACACTAAGCCAGTGGTTTGTGAGAGGACTAAGGAAAAATCTCCAGATGGTGGTAGCCTCATATAATTTGGAGACTCTCACTTTTGAACAAGTGGTGGTAGGAGCAACTAGAACTGACGAGATCTTGTAGCAGATAAGTAAAGACCCCAGAAAACAAAAAAGGACAAAATAAACAAGAAGGAAGAAGAAACTTCCGAGTCGGTTTTTGGAGAAGACACCTCAGAATTAGATTTTAGTGAAGAGTCAAATGCCAAAGAGTGAAATCTTTGAAAGAACAAAGGTAGGAAGGAGGTGTTGGTGTCTGGTAGACCTGCCACTTGTATGGTTTTGAACCGCCTAGGAAGGAGGTGTTGGTGTCCGGTAGACCTGCCACTTGTCTAGAACCGCCTAGTCGGCTCTAGACAAGAGGCGACTAATACAACTGTGCCCAATGTGATAACCTAACACTCATTTGCTGCACTACCAATTTGTGTAAGCTAAGGGAGTTAGTCATGATAACAGAGAAGTTAGTTCTTACATCTGAGAGGAACGTGGCTCGTGATCTTGTTTCTAGATAGGAGTCACGTCCAAATAGGAATGACTCTGGATCTAGATTCTAGTTAGAAGACATGTCCAGACAAGAAAGCACTTAACATAGACAAGGAAATAGATATACTTATATATTAAAGAGTAGATAATTGCATAGAGGAATCAGTGTATCACTAGAGTGAAGGCTTAGCCCAAGAGTACAATGTAGTAGCATAGAGGAATCAGTGTATCACTAGAGTGAAGGCTTAGCCCAAGAGTACAATGTAGTAGCATCTCAATTGTCACTCTTTCTTCTCTCTTCTCTCTTCTATATCTCGTATCTCAACCCCTGGATAGTTTCCCTTACTTCCTTTTTTTCTCTGCCGCTCGAGTACTACTTGTTAGAGTAAGATCAGTTTACAAAGTTCTTATAAGAAGGAAGATTCTAACCCAAGAGTTTGTTGCCCAACGGATACACTGGGCGGCGAGACTGATGACTGGATGGCCACCAACACCTGGCAATCACGGTGGACGCTGCAGGCCAGCAGAAAAGCCCATAATAGCTTATTGTCATTGTCGTCCGAGTTGAAGGATCTTAAACCTTGAAGTTTTGAGTTGTTGAGATTCAAGCTCGATGTCAGCTTGTGCCAGTTGTACTATGTGCTGGCATGTTAGGTAGTAACATGTGTGACATAAATGACGCCGTCTAGCTGGTCATAGTGTGGACATTAGCTAGGGTTAGCTGTGTGTGGACACAATACGTAGTGGATTGTAGCTTATAGATTATGGCTTTATGCATTGTGTGAGATAGGATATGGCTTCCCTCTATGGTTAGGGTTTGATTAATACATTAGGGTTTGCTCCTGTGTGTGTCTCCTCTCCCTCTACTATTTTTCATCATGGTATCAGAGCCTGGTTCTCTCTATTAGGGTTTATGAGAGTGAGAGAAGAGGGAGAAGAAGCTGTGAAGAAAAGCTGTGAAGCTTGCCATTGGAGCTGTGAAGCTTGGAGCACACTGATTTTCACCAAATCTGAGAGCTTGGCCTACCGAGTAAGGAATACTAAACATCCTTGAGTAGATTACAGGTGCAAAAAACACAAACAACATATTTGAGTTGCCCAAAGCAAAGGAAATTTTTTTATTTTGCAAGCTCTCCATTGAAGCTTGAGTGTGGTGAATGTATGAGGCAAATGGATGCAAATCTGACAAAGAATCATGTATCTGGAAAATGGGAATATATTGGCAGCTCATGTGCAAGCCCTAAATGAATTTGGAGCAAGTTTGAACATTTAAGTGATTGGAAATTCACTGTGCCCACATGCATTGATGAGGTTGTTGGAAATGTGTGTTGGGAGAAAGCCATGGGTGAGGAGATGGATGTACTATATGAAAATGAAACTTGGGATTTAGTGCAATTGCTTGAAGGCAAGAAAGCCATTGGATGCAAGTGGGTGTACAAAGTAAAACATAACAGTGATGGAAGCATAAACAGGTACAAGGCTAGATTGGTAGCCAAAGGATATGCGCAGACATATGGCATTGATTATGAGAAAACTTTCAGCCCAGTTGCCAAGATGGCAACAGTGAGAGTTGTGATAGCAGTGGTTGTGTCAAAGCAATGGTCTTTACATCAGATGGGTGTAAAGAATGCATTCTTGCATGGGGATTTGCATGAAGAGATGTATATATTGCAGCCACCTGGTTATGAGGATGTGGGTCACCCTGAGCATGTTTACAGGTTGAAGAAAGCCTTGTATGGCTTAAAACAAGCACCAAGAGCATGGTCTGACAAGATTTCTGAATATCTTGTCACTATTGGCTTTCATATAGCCAATGCAGATTTCTCATTGTATGTGAGATATGGTGATAGAGGGGTTGTGCTTGTTGTCATCTATGTAGATGACTTGATTATTACGGGAGACCATGATGCAGCAGAGATCTTTGATGTAAAGATCTTGCTTAGACAGAAGTTTGAGATGAAGGATCTGGGGGGGAGCTCAGATATTTCTTGGGCATTGAGGTGATTAGGTCACCACATGGTATTGGATTACTGTGCAGAGACAGTATGGCTTGGACATGTTGTCCAAGTATGGTATGTCAAGCTGTAAGCCTATTTCCATGCCATTGGATCAGAATGGCAAGTTGAGTGCAGATTCAGGAGAGATCTTGGAGGATCCTACTATGTATAAGCGCATAGTAGGAAACTTGATCTACATGACGATCACCAGACCAGATTTGAGCTATGCTGTTGGGTTAGTGAGTCAGTTTATGCAGGTTTCACGAAAACCGCATTTGGATGCAGTGAGATGCATACTGAGGTATGTGAGATCTACTTTGCATTGTGGACTATTCCATGAGATTGGGACAGAGATATGTGTACATGGGTACACAGATGCTGATTGGGCTGGTAGTATCTCAGATAGAAGATCTACCAGTGGATTCATGTTTTCTTTGGAGAGTGCTGCTGTAACTTGGAGTAGCAAGAAGCAGCCTACGGTTGCTCTATCCAGTACAGAGGCTGAGTACAGAGGAGCTGCTATGGTAGCATGTGAGGTAGCTTGGTTGAGAAAGCTACTTGCAGATTTGGGTCTATTAGTGGATAGACAAGTTGTCATTTTCTGTGACAACATTAGCAGTATACAGTTGGCCAGGAATCCAGTAAGTTTTTGTGCTCGCATGAAGCATATAGAGGTCCACTACCACTTCGTCAGAGAGAAGGTCTTGGCAAGAGAACTTGACCTTGTTTATGTTAGCAGGATTAGGTAGCTGATATCTTCACCAAAGCATTGGGTACAGAGAAGCTCCACAGATTCAGGGCTTCCTTGGTGTACATGAGATGGAGTTGAGCTCGAGGGGGAGTGTTGAGATATCGAGCTCGTCTAGCGAGACGGTGGACAACACTGATGGCCCGCCTAGGGGATAGGCCCCACACTTACACCACTGGCATGGTTGGTGAGATCATGGGTGATATGCGGCCAGTGGGATGACAGGTTGTGTGACAGCCATTCTAGAGACTGGCATAGTTATAGCGCGAGCTCATTTAGTTGGGTTCACACTATAGAGAACCTGTGTATGTATTGGTTGAGTATCTTTCATATTGTGTGTACTCTTATCTTGTATATGGTGTGTTGAGTGTTGAGTGAAGAAGAAGAAGATTTCCAGCCTCTCACCTTGTGTGTTCTCTATTAGGGTTTTGTGAGTGTGTGTGTGCTTGCAAGAGCTCAAGCTCTCTTCCCCCCTGCATCTTTTCAATGCATGTCAAGAAGGCATTGAGTGGGTAGTTTGATATGAAAGACTTGGATGAATTGAGATACTTTCTTGGGATTGAAGTGGTCAAAGACCATGCAGGGACATGGTTAGTGTGCAATGCCAATATGCATTGGAAATGTTGGCAAAATATGGGATAACAGGGTGTAAGCCAATCAGTACACCTTTGGAGCAGAATGTGAAGTTGCGGGTTGATTTTGGTGAAGAGTTGGATGATCCATCTATGTATAGAAAGATGGTTGGCAGTCTTATTTACATGACTATCACACGACCGGATCTCAGTTATCGGATCTCAGTTATGCTGTGGGACTAGTAAGCCAATTTATGCAAAGCCCCAGAAAACCTCATTTGGATACATTCAGACGCATTATGCGCTATGTAAAGACCACTACACATTATGGTCTTCTTTATGAGCATGGTAAAGGCTTGGATGTACACGGCTACACAAACGTAGATTGGGCAGGTAGCTCATATGACAGGAGGTCTACTAGTGGATATGCATTTATATTTGGAAGTGCAGTGGGGAGTTGGAGTAGTAAGAAGCAACCTACTGTTGCTTTATCTAGTACAGAGGCTGAATACAAGGGTGCAGCCATTGCTACATGTGAAAGAGTATGGTTAAAGAGTCTCTTGGCTGATTTGGGTGAGCCTATTCATGGCAAGGTTGTCATTCATTGTGACAACATGAGCAGCATACAGTTGGCTAAGAATCCAATTTTTCATACGCAGACGAAACATAAAGAGATCCATTATCATTTTGTCAGAGAAGTGTTGGATGGTATAGTGGATTTGCAGTATGTGAAGACTGAAGAGCAGGTGGCCGACATCTTTACAAAGCCACTTAGCAGGGAGAAGTTTGAGTACTTCCGTACTATATTGGGAGTATATGGGTTGAGCCTGAGGGGGAGTGTTGAGAGCTTTAATAGCCCAAGCTCATCTACATCTTCATCTATGGCAGTACATCATGAGCTTGAGAGGGGCTATTGAGATTTAAGCTAGATGTCAGCTTGTGCTAGTTGCACTATGTGCTAGCATGTTAGGTAGTAACATGTGAGACATAAATGACCATGTCCAGCTAGTCATAGTGTGTGGACATTAGCTAGGGTTAGCTGTGTGTGGACACAACACATGTAGTGGGTTGTAGCTTATGGATTATGGCTTTATGCATTGTGTGAGATGGGATATAGCTTCCCTCTATGGTTAGGGTTTGATTAATACATCAGGGTTTGCTCCTGTGTGTGTGTCTTCTCTCCCTCTACCTGTTTTTCATGAGTGACGGCCTTTTCTTGGTGGAGATAGCAGTGGATGACCGTGGCCTTAATCTTGTGCAACCAAAACAACTTCCTTCTTGAATGACCAAAATTTTATATCCAAAATCCGGATTCAAACTCTGTAGTCCATTTATCTAAGGCTTGTTCCAACTCCCTTCTTCTGGTTCTCTCTATGTGTGGTAAGTTCTCTTGACACAAACTTGATGGGCTTGTCCTGGGCATATATGGGCTTGTAAGCCCTCTTCTTGCTACTCATCCAAGTGTGTGGGCTTGTCTTGGGCATATGTGGGCTTGTAAGCCCTCTTCTTGCTACTCACCCAAGTGTGCCCAAGCCCAGTCTTCTCATTTGCATGACAGAATCGTACATCAATGGGCTTGGAATCTAGATACTTTTTCCTAGCCCTTCCCATTGCATCGATGACCATCCCTGTTGCAAAATCATGTGGCTATATCTAATCTAGGGTAATGATTGCATCCTCAAATATAGTGTGTTGAGGCTTTCTTACTCTTTTTCTTCCACCCTGACTCCACTACCACCTATATGGTGGTCTGTCTATTGGTTCTGATTTGGAGTGTGTCCTCTCTCTTTCTACCAAGTAACTTTGTTGGCGAGGGGCATTGGTAGTCCTGCTCTCTGCATGAGTTGTTATCTCCTCACCTAGATCCTCACGTCACAAGATCCCGCCACTTCCTTGGTAGTGCTCGGGATCCGGATAAGGGGCTTATTCTTGGCATTGACTCTTCTGTCCGAGAGTGCTTTGCCCTTGTTTCTCTGCTTGAGACATGTCCAATTGGTTCATAAATTTTGAAATGTCCTTCGAGTTGGGTGGTCTTACAGCTCTTGCCTACTTAGCAGCATGAATTAGGCTACTTTGTACGTGGCTAAGGGCTGCTGTCTCTTTCCAGACACGTGCTCTCTCTTGCTGGAGTCTTTGCTGTAGGACTTCTTTTTCTTTTTTCTCCCTTTTGGCCTATCCTTAGAAGTCTTCAATCATATTTTCTTTATTTTGCACTTCTACTGCATGTGCTTTCCTCATGGCCTCCACCTATTCTTGTCTTTTTTCGAGTTCGTGGCCTTGGATGCCTTCATCTCCTCTGCATGTGTTTTTCTCTTTAGTTCAGCATGGGATGTTGTCAGAGTGACATTCAACTCATTAACTGTCATTCTTCTTCCTTTTCCTCTTGTGTTCCTGGTAGAGGTTATAGATTCTAATTCCTTCTTGAGGGCTTTTATTGTCAACCCATCTTGTCGTGTTGTTGTTCCTTGAAATCTTCCACCAGGTCATCTAGTTCTTCGATTTAGGCCCTAAGTGCAGAGTCATTTCTGGCCCTTTCTTCTAGCTTCTTCATGGATGCCCAAGCATTCTCCTGGTAGCTCATTATCGGGGATTATTTCCATTGATGATGATGTGTCCAAGGAACTGGAATTTTCGGATACCCAGTTCTGCAATTAGTCAAAGCTTCTAGATTGCTGATGGAAATTCTCAACTTATAAACAACATATGGATGGAGGTAATACAAGCTTCTTTCCCTTTCCCTCATAGTGCTCCTGTGGTTTCTTGCCATCACCCTTTAGAAGAGTGAACCATTTTTTCCATGTTTCCAGCTCCATTCTCAACTGCTCATTTTGCACTTGCAACGCTTTTCTTTGCTGGTGCCTTCCACGCTTATCACCTGTAGCTTCGAACCACATTCTGAATTTGTCAATGGACTCCCCCAAATGTTCTTCAAACATGCGGCTGGCATGACTCCATAATTTTTGAGTATATTGCTGCACCTCTTTCTTCAACTCTTCCAAATCTGCCTCAGTCCCACCAACACTCCTGTATAACAGATTGCCCCTCCAAGACTGCTTTCTCCATACTGATCAACGGAGTCAGTCTGTTTATCAGAAAATTATTATCCGACATAAGCTCCACAATCCGGTCTTCAAATCAATGGCCATATTTAAGCCATTTGCCCAACTACCAAATTCCATAGCTGCTTGCAACACTTCCTCCATCTTCCCTTGCATCTGCTCATTTAATTTTGACAATTCTTGCTCAAGCTGAGCCTTTTCTTTTCCTGCTACATCCAAATGATCCTTAAGAAACTGAATCTGCCTTTCTAATACTCCCAACTGCTCTGAATTCACTTTCTGACCCTCCAAAGACACAAGCATTGCCTCTTGATTATTGATAAATCTTCCTAACTCTGCCAGGCTATTGATAGCCTCATTTGCAGTAAATATCCCCGGCAAATTGACACTAGCCCAACTCTGTGACATCAGAGGCTTAGACACAGATTGAAATCGCTTCAGTTCTCCCAACTTTTCCCCCAGCTTTTGCGGAATGAAAGTGGAATTCTTGGGCTTTGGCCCTACATGAGGCACACTTGGCAAAGAAGAAAACAATGTAGACTTACTTGCTCCCCCTTGGGCTACCGCATCACTACACTCCGGAGTCACCCAAGTTATGCGATTTGCTGGCTTTTGCTTTGAACCCGATGGAGATCCGTACTCCAGCTTCCACTTCTTTGCCTCCTTTGACAGCGTTATCACCGGTCCCACAAGTACCTGCAACACATGACTGAAAATACCCCCCAAATATGGGACAAGCTTCGTCAGGGACAGTGATCTCCTCTTTTCTTTGATCTCCGCAATCTGCAGTCTCTCAAAAAGAAATGAGGCCCAGTCAATGTGAACCTCGTGCTCTGCATTCCATAACGGTGCAAACGCCTCTTTGGACATGTATGCTGTCTTTGCCAGCAAATAGATTTTATCCAAGTACCAAAACAAATGCTTGCTTCTCACTTTTTCTGCATTCCTCACCATATAATAACCCTGGTGCCCTGTGGCGGCCCAAACTCCCCTTTCATGATAGACTCCGTAATCTTCTTCAGCTTTGCACCCTGTTGATTTGGCAACTTAAACACCTCAGCCACTAATTGCGGCGTCACCTCTTTATCATCAGTGATGTAGCCCCTGTTTTCCCTCAAATGCTGCATCTGCTGCTCTGCATAAGGATTTTACTGCCATGCAGACCAAGGCAACTGTGCATACTCAAACAATCCAATCCGCTTTAGCCAACAAACCTTCGTTTCATCTGCATGCAAATTGATACCTTCATCTGACTCCGTGTCGTGACTCTGAGCTTCTGATACATTGTCGGCTTCATCATCATCTTCAATCACCAGCACAGCAACTCGTGGCATCTTCAATTCCTCCAAAGCTACCTTCATCGAATGCGTCTGCAGCATAAGATCACTTCCCTGCTCCTGGGGCTGCATGAAGACTTTCTTCCTCAAACTCTCAGAGAACATCTTGAACAGGACACTGAAAATGCTCAAAAACACCAAGCTTCCACACACTTTGATTTGGACTAGTCGGGCACGTCGACCCTTCACAGGTTTATCATGGTGCTCCTTCTCAAAAAACGCATCCCATGCAAATTTCTCAAAAGGCGTGCCTAAAATCTGTCTCACACGTGGCACCATTCTTTTCTTAACTTGAGTGCAAAGATTCCCTCGAAATAATTTATTTCCCACATTTTGACTTCCATTTCGGCTATCCCTTTGACAAAATATCTGACACCCACATTGTCTATCCAAAAACTTCTTTCCCACACCCATTCCGATTCCGCTTCGGCCTGCCATCAAATTCCCCTGGAAACCTGGTTGCCAACTTACTTTCCTCCTCACTAATTCTACTCCAATTTCTAATTCAACTCCCACATGCCTCATAGATGTCCTCAGCCTTATTAATCATCCATCTTGGAATTTTAGGAATCTTGCCATAAAACTTCTTCAGTCGGAATCCATTTACTGGCTTAGGGATAGGAGTTCCAAACACATCTATCAATCTAAAAGTCCCTTGTCCCAATTCTTGCACAATCTGATATGGACCAAAATACCTAAGCTTCAACTTTCCCGGGTGTGGCCCTAGTTTCGAATTGTACATCATCACCCAATCACCTTTCTGAAAAATTTTGAATTTGACCTGTCTTGTCATCCATGCTTGCCTTCTGTTTTGACTTACTTCCGCCACATAAGCACTGTAAATTCTATCTTCTTCCAACTTTAACAATTCCTACTGCCTATGCATCACTAAATCTTCAAGGCTCAATCTATGCTGAACTGCAAGCCTCAAACTAGATATCACATATTCCATAGGGACAACTGCCTCAATCCCATAAACTAGCTTAAAAGGTGTCATGCCTGTTGCCACTTTGTATGCAGTCCTGAATGACCACAATGCTGAATCCAATTTCTCATCCCAATCTGCCCTGTTTTCAGAAACAATCTTCTTCAAAATCCTCACTAGTACCTTATTTGTGCTTTCTTCCTGCCCATTAGCTTGCGGATGATACGGGGTAGATTTCTTATGCAGAATCATGTGCTTGGATGTCAACTCCTTAATGACTGAATTTAGAAAATGGACACCTTGATCAGACACCAATTCTATCGGACATCCAAATCTAGTCATCATTTTGTACAGGAACCTAGCCACACTGGCTGCCTTGTTATCCTTCAAAGCCACTGCTTCCACCCATTTGGTGGCATAATCTGTTGCAACCAGGATGTACCTTGCTCCTGTTCTTCTGGATTTCGGCTTAATCGGCCCAACAAAATCAAGACCCCATTTTTGAAATGGTTCAAGGCGGATGATCCTACATCCGATCCATGGATGTTGGTTGGCCCATCTTCTGGCATTGCACACATTCTCTTGCAAATGAATAAGCATCCCTCAGCAATAATGGCCACCAGAGTCCAGCTTGCATAATCTTCCTACCAGTAATCTCTCCCGAAAAATGATCTCCAGCTACACCAAAATGTGCTTCTTGTAAAACTGCCTTCTGTTCTTCATCTGGCACACATTGCCGAATGATCTGATCTGCTCCTCTTCTACACAAAGATCCGGCAATTATCAAAAATGGTCTGCTCCTTAGAACAAACTTCTTCCTCTGATCAGCTGTCATGTTGGAAGGTAATACCCCATCGGTCAAAAACTGAACCATTTGGTCATACCAGTTGTCATATGCTTGACCTTGAACCTGAAACAATTCCGCATCTGGCAATTCATCCGACACCCCTGATGTATCTGAGATATTTTCTAGCTTGCTCAAATAATCCCCACTGCATGCTGATTTCTAGGAGTATGCACTACAGTGTAATCAAATTCCTGTAACAAAAGCATCCATCTTGCAAGCTTTCCTTCCAGCTTTGGTTTATCCAAAAACAACAGAGCTTGACGATTCACATGAAAAACAACTTTGTTTCCCAACAAATAATGCCTGAATTTTTCCAATGCAAAAATCATTCCCCTAGCTTCCCTATCTGTGACAGTGTAATTCCTTTCGGCTGGATTTAACATTCTACTTGCATAATACACTGGTCTAAACCATCCTGGAACCTTCTCCTGCATCAAAACAGCTTCGACTGCCATATCCAACGCATCCACATAAATATGGAAAGGTAACTCCCAATTTGGTGGTTGAAGGATAGGTGAAACTACCACCATTTTCCACATAAATATGGAAAGGTAACTCCCAATTTGGTGGTTGAAGGATAGGTGAAACTACCACCATTTTCTTGATAATCTAAAAGGCTTTTTCCTGTGCTTCACCCCACACAAAACTCACATCCTTTTTGGTCAAATGACAAAAGGTGCACACACATCAGCCAAATATCTCAAATAACGGCTATGCCATTTAGTTTGACCAAGAAACCACATAATTGCCTTCAAATTATTCGGTGCTATTGCCCTCTGAATTGCACTAATCTTGTCAGCATCAATTGACATCCCCTCCTTGGATATGATGTGACCCAGTAGCTTTCCTTTTTGAACTGCAATAGCACATTTGTGTGGGTTTAAAGCCATTCTAAACATCCTGCACCTCTCCAAACATTTCCTTAAATGCGCCAAATATTTAATCTTCTCCCCAAAAACTAAAAAATCATCCATGAGAATCCGCATACATTCTGTCAAATATGGTTCAAAAGTTTTAAAAGCTGCTTTTGAAAATGAAGGTGGCCCATTCTTCAACCCAAAGCTCATCACTGTATAAGCAAATGCTCCCCATTCAGTAATAAAAGCTATCTTCTCAATGTTCTCTTCTGCCATTGGAATCTGATTATAGCCAGAAAATCCATCAAGAAAGCTATACATCTCATGTCCTGCAACATCATCCAAAACTGAATCAATGAATGGTAATGGAAATGGATCTGCAATGGTTGCTGCATTCAACTTTTTGTAATCCACACAAACTCGGATTTTCCCTGACTTCTTTGGCACCACCACAATTGGGGACAACCACTCTGCTTTATCCACTGGGATGATAAATCCAACATTGAGAAGTTTATCCAACTCTTCCTTCACCTGTTTGGCGTAATTCGGATTCATTCGGTACCTTTGCTGAATCACAGGCACCGCATCCTCCTTTAAATTTATCTGATGCCTATACACCTGGGGATCCATACCCTTCAAATCAGAATAATCCCAAGCAAACACATCCATGAATTCCTGCAACAACACCTTTAAATTGGCCTTGAAATCATCATCTAGGTTGACACTCACTTTGACAACCTTTGGATTCTCCACAGATCCCAAATTTAAATCTTGCAAATCATCCTCCTTCACTCTGGAAACCTTCTCCATCAATTTATCATACAAGAACTCTGCTCTAATTATTACCTCCTTAGGCGCGATCTCTGCAGCATCATCAACTTCTTCCACCTTGTCACCATCATCAGTTTTTTCTTCCTTTATCTGCGGAATCTGCTCGGAAGTACTGTCAACTGTTTGACAAAACGCATTCTCCTGAATCGGATAATCAACATATCTATCAAGAATCCGTTCCACATCCACTTCAAAAACAGGAACCACTGTTGGATTGGCTGCCAAAAAATTATCTTCCTCATCATCCTCAACTTCTTCTGCCAAACTAATTGGTTGTGCCATCATTGGCTTCACTGCCCTTAACAGCTCCTGCTTAGACCCCATTGGTATTGTAATCACTTTCTTACCCTTCTTTAATGTGACCACATTCTTCTCCCAATCCTGCTTGAGCTTTGCTGTTCTAAACGATGGCCTTCCTAACAGCATTGAATATGCATTTGTATCATCCTTCATCCGCAAAACAACAAAATTTACTGGAAACTGCAAACCTTGTATGATAAGAGCTTGTTTCCTCAGCATCCCAATAGGTTGAACCCGACTTTGATCCGCCATGCGTACTTGAAATGGTGCTGGCTCAAGCTGAACATTCTTCATCTTCAAAAACTCCAATTCTGACAAAATATTGACTCCGGATCCGCCATCCAAAAAAACTATTGAAAATCTCCGATCATCAAAATCCAGTTGAACTGTGGGAACAGTGAAATCCACATCTTCTGGACTAATCTGATGACTGCCCACACTTTGATTCAACACAGCCCGGATTCCAGACACCTTCGACTTTCCCATAGCCGAATAAACTCGATCCCTAAACATCGGAACCAATGAAAGCAACTGATCCAATGTAAAACTGATAGGACTATTCAACAACTCTTGAAACAATGCTTCTGACTTATCCTCCTTATGCTCCTCCTTATCCAAGGATTTCTTCTTTCTTTGCTGCATTTCCTCTTTCTGTTGAGCATCCAAAATTCCTTCAGTTACTTCTTCACGAACATCCTTCTGTTCCTCCCAATCCAATGGAGACTTTAGCTTTGCTTTGGAACGTGTAACTGCCATAACTTTTGAATCCCATACAACACACTCCGAATAGTCACATGTTATCCCACATTCTGCCATTACTCCACTTGCTCTTGTTTCCAAACAAACATTCACATTCACCATATTACTCTGTGGACTCTCTGCAGGAGATGAGGGCATGCTATCTTGAGGTTTTTAGAGGGACCACATCACTTAGACAGATCTGGGAGAGATCGGACGAGAGACAGCTAGGCAGACTACTACTAGCACTACAGAGACACAGGGAGATCTTACTTCAGAAACCCACACATCATAGCAAAGGAAGACAGTCCTAGTTGACTGACTTCTTCTAGAGATTGGCACCAGTAGCCCAGCCACACACATTGGGAGTGACATCTTAGCGAAGCGGAGGAGATTCGAGCTAGGCGACGACCTAGACTAGCCGGATACCAGACACCATGGTTACACCACACAAAGAGATTGCGGCCATCCGGTCTCGACACCAGCAAGAGGTCCAGGAGCAGCTGGCACATTTTTGCTCTGATCCAAGATGTATGTTCCAGACATTTACGGCATCCTTAGATTGGATGTATGACATATTATACCCAGACTATGGGACTGGATGGAGTTAGGAGTAGATAACATATCATACTTGTATCACCCCTTCAGCATATAGAGATGCATTAGTAGCCCTAGTACTCCATCCACACCCTCTCATTTGTACACCACCATTGAGTCCCCTAGGGTCGTGTTGTCATACTTGTACATTTTATTACTCCACATTTTCCTCTTGATGACTGGAGGAACATCATTGTACTACTTGTTTGTCTCATAGGCCAATTTTGGCCTTTTGCAGACGTTACTATATCTTTCTTTCTTTCTTTCTTTCTCTCTCTACTATGAGCTTATGGCCTGCATACTCACTTTCCCTCTCTCCTCTCTCTCTACTATGCTTTCATGCCATTGTAACTCTCTCTCTATTGTGATTTCATGGCTTAACATCAACATAGATGTGTTAATACAATATTACTAGGGTATGGTATTCAAAGTTTTGAAGGTACCTACTTTTAGTGGAGAAGAGAAGGAGAGAAATAAAGATGCAATTCATATTTTTCTACCAAAATTACAAAATTTGTATCTTTTAAGAAATGTGTCTGATTATAACCGCTCCATTGAAGCTAGCCTATCCTTACAATGCAAAGCTTATAAGTGGTAGATGAGTTTAGCGAAAGCTAGGAAAGTACCCGATTCTTGGAATTTATTTAAGGAATTATTCTTGCAAGAATATCTTCCTGAAAATGAAGAAGATCAAAATTGGGAGGAGTGGATTAATTCTTCTATGGAATAAAAGAATTTAAATCTCACTCAATGTATAGCTTGCTATAGAGAAATTGTCTTAAAATGTAAGGCCATAGATAATTTTCAAAAAGTAAGAGGCTTCATTAGAGGCCTCAAAAGAGAGTACAAGAAAGAAGTTCTCTCCAAAGAGCCAAAAAACTTAGATGAGGCTATAAGATTTGTAAGACATTTTGATGGTACCATGGGTAATGGCAATTGTAAAGAAAAAGATAAGAATTTTTCATATAAGCCTCATGGAGAAAATTTTAGCTCTAAAAAAGAAAAGGGTTTTTTCTTTAAAAAGGGAAAACCTTCAAAAAAGCAAAAATCCTAGTAAGTTTTTGAAAAAGTAAGATTTTGAGAGGGTGATTAAAGAAAAACTTTGTTTCTTTTGTCTTGAGCCGAGACATGATAAAAAGAATTGTTCTAAGTCCCAAGGATAAGAACTTATTGGGAGTGCACACTATTAAAGTGTGCACTCCCAATAAGTGCACACTATTCAAGTGTGGACACTTAAGGATTCTCCTAAATATAAATCGGTCGAGGTTTGTCATTCTCTTGAAAAGCATTTTTGTATGGTGGCAAAATCTTTGTGGAAACCATCATTTGGACCACACACATAACTTTTTAAAGTACAACTTGGTTAAGAAACTTAAGTTGTCTCAATTCCCAAGTTCTCATAAGTATATAGTATCATTAGTCCCAATGGCTATGATAAAGACGAGTGAAATACTGTGGTAAATCAACTTGAGATAAAAATGCAAGAGTCTCAAGCACTTTTAGATTTTCAAGTGATGCGTATGTTGACTGTAGATGTAATTCTTGGGAGAGAATGGTTATTTTCATTGGGGGAAACACTTTTGATAAGCTATTTGCATAATACTCTAACATCTGAGCACAAAGCAAAATTAATTAAATTGCAAGGAGAGAAAAATGTACCGTCTTCTACTTTGTTATATAATATTGAGCTTCAAAAGCTTTATCAAGACAATGAAATAGAACAAATGTTTTTTTGTTATGTAATGCCATAATCTAAAAAGAATGGTGAAAATCTTGATTCAATTATTTGTGAAGTAGTTAATTCTTCTTTGAAAATTTTATTAGAAGAATTTAAAAAAATATTTTCCGAAAACAATACCAAAAGGTTTAACTTGGAATAGAGGAAAAAATCATCCTATAGAATTTTTAATAAAGGATTAAAAGCCAATTAGTAAGCCACCTTGTAGACTAAGTTTATCTGAAAGACAAGAAGTTGAAAAACAACTAGCTGAATATTTAGAACAAAGCTTTTTATCGAGTCAAGTATAACTTCTCACATTGGTATGATTTGTATTGTATTTAGATTTCTTTCTAGTTAACAAGAAATCACATGTGGATTTAAATATACTAGAGTGGCTTTAGAAGACATACTAGAGTGGCTTTGGAAGACATACTAGAGTGGCTTTCGAAGCTGTACTAGAGTTGATGTGGAAGACATAGTTGATATTGTTCTTCTCAAAATGTATTGACAAAAAGGCTAAAAGATAGTTTTCTTTGGATATTTCTTATATGTATAGTATTTCTTTAAATAGATGCAAATAAGTATAAAGTTTATACGGTTTAATTTTTATTAAGAGTATATGTATGTATGTATATATAATCATTCATGTTTTTTAAAATCTTGCATACCATATGCACTAAAACGGTATTTAATTATCCTTTATTTTTTTGAATTTTGAGTCCTCAAGACTTCTTAAAATGATCATTAAACTCTTGAGTCCTTACGCACTTATGTGAGAAATTTCTTGAGTAGTCCTTGGAATGATCTCTTATGCTCAAAGAAACTTATGGATTTTTGAAAGAATAAGCATTGAAAGGACTTTTAATTCTTGTAACGTTTAATTATTTAATAGATAAAACGAAACCTTCTTTTTGAAGACACTATTAGGATTACATATCTCTCCAAACCCTCATAACACTTGATTATGTAGATGGTACATGAGCACTCTATTGTTCAAATGACTATTTTTTAATAATGCCTTTATATGATAATAAAATAGTTCCACATTATTCTTACTAGGTAGATATTACTAAAAATCACTTTTTTATATCCTCAAACCCAAGTACCATTTTATCATGTACAAGGTATAAGATCACTCTATTGATCAAATCACTATTTGTGAAATAATGCTTCTAAAAAATAAGCAAATCATTCCACAATATGCCTACTAGGTAAATATTAATTTTTTTACTATTATTAGGTAGGAAAAACTAATTATTAGAGGTAGTTATTAAAATATTTGCTATTATTAGGTAGGACACAATAATTAATTCTAATAAACTATCCTCATATATCCTACATGCTATATAAGGTACGATAAACTTCCCTCAAAGGAATAACATTTTGCCTATCCTACCAAAAAATGGATATATCTCAATTATTCTCCTTATAATTTACAACAAATTCAATCGGTAATTTATTGTTTATCTTCACTCTACTCTATGAACAATAGAGTATGGGATGATATAAGTTTATAGCACTCATCGCAACACACTTAGTTTGCAAACAAAGATTTTTTGAATGTATATTATAAAATCCTTGTATTATATATTGTTGAGGATCAACTTGTTTCATAACATATATTAGTACTAGAGTTTTAAAGAAATTGCAATTTCTAATTTAAGAATGGTAAGAACAAGCTCAAAATTGGTTTTGAGATATCATTTATTATCATAAGTGCTTACATTGATGAATGCATATTCTTTGTTTCAAAAGGCTCTTTGATTGAAGTTCTATTGAAGTGAAATGGATAGTTGTCAGTAAAAGCATTTATGAGCCTCTCTCTCTCTCTCTCTCTCTCTCTCTCTCTCTCTCTCTCTCTCAAAATTGGTTTTGAGATATCATTTATTATCATAAGTTCTTAAATTGAATGCATAGTCTTTGTTTCAAAAGGATCTTTGTTTGAAGTTCTCTTCAAGTGAAATGGATAGTTGTTAGTAAAAAGCATATACAGGGTATCTCTCTCTCTCTCTGTCACACACACACACACACACACACACACACACACACTCAAAATTGGTTTTGAGATATCATTGATTATCATAATTTTTTACATTGATTGCATATTTGTTTATTTAAAAGAATCTTTTATTGAAGTGAAATGGATAGTTGTGAGTAAAAGCATATACACACACACTCTCTCTCTCTCTCTCATTGTCTATAAAAAAAACATATCCATGTTCTTTAGCTAATAATTCAAATGAAGCACTGCTTTGTAGTGAGTTCATACATATACTACTCAATTTCATGCTTGATTGGTGGATATGTGTTCATTTCTATATGCTCATGCTTGATTGGTGGATATATGTTCATTTCATAACTAGGGGGCCATATAGTACCATTCAATGAAAAGAACACACAACACAATATTTATCAGTACCTTATGTGGGATAGCCACCTTCTCATTATTTATTCTATGGTGACATCATTGAGAAATATGCTCTATACAATAGTACATGCATAACACACACATCATATGATAATCTTATTATCTTGAATAAATTTAGAGTCTTAATTAATTTTTTTTTTGAAATAGTATTGGAGACGTGAAGTTGTTCTGTTAAGGGAGCAAATATGCTACGTCAAGAATCTGCAAAGGTACCTAAACACTTTTGTATAATTACTCTTAACCAAGTTTTCATTATAAAGCATTTGTATATTTATAAGTCACAATGTTTCAAGCAAGTTTCATTATATGACATTTTGTTTTGAGAATTTTACAGTGGCATGTTGGGTGAGAATCTCATATTTATGAATCTCAATGAGATTCAAAAGATCGAAACTCGACTTGAAATTGCACTCAACAAGATAAGAGGCAGGAAGGCAAGTGGTTTTTGCACTTCAATGTACGGATTTATAAATAAGAAAAAGTGTCCATTAAAATAACGTTTTAAAAAAAGCTTCATTTGCAATTGTTTATATATTGGATGATGTAGATGCAACTACTGCAAGCAGAAGAAAAAAACATGCGTGAAAGGGTAAGATTCATTTCTTAAATGTATATTACAAAGTGGTAAATATATTTTAAAATCATTAATTCATATGTTTTTTAATAGTATTACTATTAGGGGGAAAAATAAGTTTTTAGATAAAAAGAGGTGGATTAGGTTGGAATGATTCTATTGGCATATTCGAAAGGGAAATAAATGACTTGCCTATGGTCAATGCCTATGGTCAAGACAAGAGAGTATCAAGAGCTTTAGTGTGAGGTAATAGATGAAAGACATGATAGTACTCTTACTCATACTAAAGTGGTTTTTCTAAAGATAAGGAAGTTTTAATAGACATTGATTGAATAAAGAACATTTGATAAACTTATTAGTGTCACACCATTTTGCCATAAGAGCTATAAGAACACAAGTTAGCGAGATTTGATCAAGAATGAGGATCGTAATGCATTTTTAAATAAACTAGAGATGTGTCCTTGGATCTACTATCTCTAAGAGTTTCTAAAAAGGAGGATGAATGCTTAACTTTTCTATTCAATCAAGGCAAGGAGGAATCTCTACATACAAATGGGATCATTATGTAGAATTAATTTACCTAGAGTGCACTATGAAGGAAAAAGTGATCAATCTAGTCCCTAGAAAACTACCTTATTCTACATAACATAGCTCTTAGGATATTTCTTACTATCAGAATTTATAGATTTAAAAACTTATTTTTTTATTTATATAATATAGTATGGAATTTTTACATCCATCCAAGAATAAATAGTAGGATATATTTTAATATTTAGAAGGAGTTTACAAACAAGGGGATAAGGTAATAAAATTTTACCTAGCTTAGCTATATGACAAGGTCTAGTGAAAACTTTAAAGAAATGTTTTATTGAATATAGTCTTTAGAGATAGGAACTAGATGTTTTATTGAATATAGTCTTTAGAGAGATAGGAACTAGATGTTTTTTTGGTGATAATAAAAAGTGTTGCATTGAAAGAGTGAAATTTGAAAAGTCAAAATTATGAAGAACTAGTTTGTATAACATTAGAAACTTTAATTGAGAATTTTTTGTTTAGACTTTAGATTCGTGATGGAGGTCTATATACTTCTGATAAACGGACCATTGCAATAGATTTAAGAGAGTAAAAATTATGACTTTTGGATACATTTCGAGTTGATTGTTATGCAATACAATATATCCATAGTTCTTGGTCTCCCAACGTTTTTGGATACATTTTGAGTTGATTGTTATGCAATACAATATATCCATAGTTCTTGGTCTCCCAACGTTTTTGCAAAGACATAGAACTAGACAACATGGATATAAATATTTGCAAGATAGTAGCCCACTTAATACTTGGAGTATATAACAAGGTGTAGGTTACCATCCTAGATTCTCAAGAAGGGAGAAGCTCGCCATGGAAGATTGATCTAGATAAGAAGATAACCCAATGGTTAATATTTCCAAAGATGTCAAAGATGTAAAAGATCCACAAACTATCCCATAAGCGACTTATATAGTCACTTACTCCTAGGACCTTTCACACAATATGGGCTGCTCAAAAACCCAAGTCATATGCCCTATATCATGTGTGTAGGCCCTCATCCCACATGTGCATGTGTAGTAAAACCAAGCACATAATTTCTTACATTACAAACCATCCCCTCCTAAAATGATTTCGTCCTCGAAATCGAAGGGTGGTTGTGTAAAACAAACCAAAATCGACCCACAATATGTAGAGTCATAGACCATAGTAAGCGCACAATAGTCTATGATCCTATATAATAAACTGAGTTACCACCAGTATCAAATGGAAAACCATGAATGTCGATGCATAAATAACATCAACATCAAAAGGTCCTCGTAGTCTCCTGGATCAAATGGAAAACTCCATGAACCAACTCCCTAGTTATAAAACATAATGCTACCTGGGTCAAAAAGATGATGTAGCCATGCATCCTTAAGCATTACATAATCTCCTAGGTCAAATAGAAGTCCAAAGTACTAGTGATCTATATGCATACATGCATAACCATATGCATTGAAGGAAGCTCCATCTAATAATCTACCAAAATGATGATTCACACGATCGCCTGGATGTAACAAATTGTTCTTAGGATGCAGATGCACATGGGATGGGCCTAGGAACATGGGCTTAGGATCATTTACATGTGGAATTAGGGCACATGGGCCTTGGAAATATAAAAGGCATGTGGTCTAGGAGTATTGTACCTTTTGAGACCTTTTTGACTCCTATTGACCTTTGGATATACTTCTTGATACTCATTACACTTAGTGCTAATCTCTATAGCTTTTCTTAATCTAAGATTAATTAAGATAATTTAAGATTAATTTAAGCTAATCTAGATGATCCTTTCTTTCATTGGGTATCAAAGCTTAGATCTTTATGCTTTGACTAGAAGATTAATCATTTTCGGATTACTGTTAACTCAGTTTTTTGAAATGCTTTTTTTTGATCAAGATTAGTGTCAATCATTTTTGAAATTGATTAAATTACACAGTTTTCAGATTTGCTAATTTCTTATTTTGACAAGAATAGCTATGAGACTTCTGCTAATCATTTTTAAATTTGTATTAATCACTATTTTTAGAATCCTAATCCACTTTATTGTTTGATTTCTTGAACTTATTGATCTTGATTTTCTTGATTTTTAAAATTAGGATTTGCAGAGATTTTAGTAACAAATATTGAGTGATTTTCTTCCACTATCTTACTTAGAGAGCCTATGGTTTCAAATATCAATCCTTCAGGCCTAATTTCTTCAAGATCAAATCCTAGATTCCCAAATCTTGAGTTCTTTGGGAGAAGCATTGCAAGAAGAAGATTGTGGTGCAAAAAATCAAGGTTGTTGTGCAGAGTTTTCAGATTACTATACGGAATTTTGGTTCATTCTCGAGAAAGTATGCAGAAATTTGATACAGTTTCAAGAAAGTGTGTAGAATCTTGGTACAGATTTCAAGATTTTATGTGCAATTGATACATGATTTCAAGGATTGGTGCAGATTTTTAAGAATAGTGCAGATCTACAGTGCAAAACAGAAGTTTACAGATTATGCTAAGTTTATTATGCTGAAATTAAATCTTGATGCAAAAACAGATACGGTAAGTGATTCTTGATCTTATCTTTCTAATCTTGTCACTTTCTTATAATAAAGTTGGACAAAGATTACAAATCTGTTGGAGTAGTAAAAATCTACACATATTAGTGTATAAATCTTGATGTATTGCAAGTAAAGGCAACAAGAAAAATGTTGAAAAGACAGTGTTTGCAAGCAACACATATTCTCGACTGCAACACTTTAGCACATTTCCATCAAGAAAATGTATAGCATGTTGTTCTATTACAGATCTAGGCATCAATATTATGCAAAGAGCATGTTCAAGACTAGTTGATGCAGCAAAAGTGTACAAGCTTTACAATTTCAAGTGTAGAAATTCAGAAACTTTGTTGGGTAATACTGTGTTTGCAAGTATGGCCCTATACGGAATTGAACCCAGTCCACTGGTATGAGTCAGTATGCCCAATACACCACAGGGTTCTATTAACTTGCGTACAAGGTTTCTTGAGTGTGAAGATCTCCAAGCAATAGTTTAGAGTTTGGTTGAGAGAGCAAACAATTTGGAACTTGGATTTTGGCATCATTAAGCCGTGAGTTTCCAATTTCTTTCAAGGATTTACAACAAGCAAGTAAGAGATGCTAAAAAGCAGTTAGCGCAGACATGGAATGTAGCTGGAATAACCATGTGTGCTTGCAAAAGATTGATGATCAATTGGTAGCACATGTGCTCTAGCAAACAAAAGTGTATTATTTGGAATTTGTATAGGAAGACTCCAAAACAGATTTATGTCCTTCCTTGCCCCACCACAAGCTAGTTATTTAAAGGAAAAGCTAGCTGTTAAAAGGAAAATATGTCATCAACTAATATTGAAAAATCCAGAAGAGTCTGTGCATAACTAGAGGTCTCATCCTCAGCTAAAGCCAAAGCAAGTTATGGTTACATTTCTCCGAGCTTGTGAGTGCCATCAAGAGCATTTGGTTAATGTGAAGAAGCGAAGTGAATCCTTCAGCAGCAAACCACCAACCAACTCAACGTCGTGTGCACAAGTAGAGTTCAGCATAGCTCCAGGCCACTAGAGGTTTTCATTTCATCTCAGGCCATTGTTTGCTTCAACAAAGAAAGCAACAGTGAGAGAAGCGCAAGCAACTTTGTTTCTGGGAAAAGCATTCAATCATCGCCGCAAAGGAGGTTTGGAAATCATTTAGGACTACACATTTCTAGGGGCAGCAGGAGGGATTCCAGAGAGCTCGAACTTCCCGAGCAGGTTGCTATCTCTGGTTCTGGTCCGCTCTCCTTCGAAGACTTGGATCGATACACTGGGCTGTCTGTTCTGAGCAAGTGGATTGTAACTTGAAGAGTGGACACGAGTCAAAGAAATAGTTTGCAGTCGTCGTGTGGTGAGCTAGCCGTCATCGCTTTTGCAAGCTTTGCACAATCAAACGTTCATCAGCAAGACCAGCCGCCTCAACAGCATGTGCAGGAGGGAGCGCTTCAATCAATGTTTTGCTGGGAAGGGCGGCTGGTCGACACGCATAAGGTCTCTTCATGAACAACAAGCATGGGCGTCGTATGCAAACGGTGAGCAGAAAATAGTATCGGCTTCATCGCCGCCTTCAGCACACAAGCATAAAATAGTATTGGTTTCAGCAGAAAATAGTATTGGCTTCATCGCCTTCTCCTTCTAGGAGGCTCATCTCGCAACAAAATGGACATTCGTTTCTTTTTTTTTTCTCCCCTACATATGCGCAGCGCAGACCTCACAAGAGAGCGCAACGTAGAATATCACAAGTAGCTAAGCAACATCATTCAGTGCAGTAGCTCGAAGCCATGGTTTTGCTTCAGCAAGCACATCAATAAGTTCACATCTTGGCGTCATTGAGCATGAACCTCTCAACTGAAATCTACCAAAGCAAGCTAAGCCATGGTTTTGCTTCAACATTAGCACTTAGTTTGGGTGCATTCACACACGGTGTTTCCTTGTAGCCCTTGTTCACACGCTTTGAGCATCGGGTAGTGTTCACACGTAGCCATGGTTTATTATCATTACCGTCTACTACTTGCACGGTCCTTTCTTTCTTCAACAACGACATCATCTTGTGACTCTTCATGATTGGGGATGCATGCGTGATGCTAGATTCTTAGTTGGGATTCTTCGTACACAAAACCATGGGTTACTCGACATGATCAGATTATACATCACTTTTGTCGACTTTGTGCATATATTTGGGACATCCAGACTTCGACCATCGAATCCTTCATCATCTATTTCACATGACGAGGTGATAGTTCATTTAAGCCATAGATGGAGGATGGAGTTGCGGAGTTTATTGTCTATACATGTTTGACATCTATGTGATGAGAGAGATTGGCACATTCAGCGATCCTTGGATTGTTAGTTATTGAGATATTTCTTGGAGGGAAATGGATCAAATTTTATGAGTTGGGATGACTTCTATGGTCGCTTATTTGAGTGTCCTACATTATTGAGTAGTTGTGATTATGTTCTTGAGGATGTAAATTGCATCAACATCGGCATAGATGATGATGTATTACACCCACATACTTATGATGATGTATCGTGTACACATACACATGATGATGTATTACACCCACATACTTATGATGATGTATCGTGCACACATACACATGATGATATTGATGTACCATACATACATACACATGATGATAGTGATACATGAGCACATGTTGCCACTGACATATATGCACATGATGATGATGTATGTGATAGTGATAGCGAGAGTGATGTATGTGAGTTAGATCATGTGGGCATGATCTTGATTGGAGGGATGGCAGCGAGCTTTTTGAGAATTGTGATTGATGATACACCTATGTCCATCTACCTTCGAGCGCATCATAGTGATGCATTAGACTATCATGGGGATCAACTCTTGACTAGTGATGCATCCATTTAAGTGTGAGATTCGGGATGTTGATACTTCACATGTTGATGAGCATACAATAGTGCATGAGGAGCATAGACCAAAGTTTCTAGTGCTAGATGAGTTACGCTACTCTTTTAGATATTCTATTCATGGAGATATCTATGAATTTATCTTTACTCCTAGCTCTCATAGCATACCTGGCAGCATTCATTTGGGTTTAGTGCATGTACTTGGACAGTCAGGAATTGCACATGAGCATAGTGATGATTTTGTTGAGGCGAGGCTTCATAGGAGAGAAAAGATTATGCATATGGATCTAAAGAGATTCGCATTTGATTTGGGTATTTTCCTAGATCCAGTGACTAGAGAGATTGACCTATCTTTGGATATAGGTTATATATGGATTCCATTGATGGATATGGACCATGATCATGATGATGATTTTAGAGATTGTGAGGATGACATGGTCACTGATTTGACGGATGACGATCATATCCATAGTAGATCACATGGTATAGATTTTGAGAGATTTTCATTTGATCTGGACATCTCCTTAGATCCTATACTATTGGAGATAGATTTAACATGGGATTATGGTCACATAGGGGCATCATTGAGATAGAGATAGACCATGTTTATGAGGATGACCTTGGAGGCCTTGGGGATGCCATAGATGATGATTTAGGAGATGATACCATTTATCTTTCATGTGAGGATACCTCTTCATTTTTTAGTGATGACTATGATGATGTTGATGATTATGTTGATATCTTAGATGATCATACACACATAGAGGGTCTTGCACATGAGGATATAGTTCATGGGTCGGCTCATACTCATGCACATATAGATGCAGTGGATCATGCCTTTGTCTTTTCGAGTAGAGCTACAAGGGTGCCAGATGGCATGGGTTTCCATTTGATTCTACATGAGGTTAACCTCGAGATAAGTTCATTTGGCTTCCATGGGTGTTTACATGATCCTATGATCTTTGGAGTTGCAATATTCATCTTTGGGTGCATTTCATGCCACGTGAGATGTATGGTGGATGATTATGTGAAACGACACTCAAGATGCACCTCTGAAACACCTTTGTATTGGCCTACATGATGATTCTTTTGTGCCAGGATCATTTTTCATTCCGACCATGTGTGATGGTTACATTCGGTGGACTCCACGAAAGTCAGATCTACATTATGGTCGTGAGGATAGATTACAAGTTTTTCTTATGACCTAGGAGCTACTATATCAACATCGGAGGTCCGTGATGTGCACTATATCTATCTGTTTGACCCAAGAGGGTTGGCAAGCTCCATCATCGACATTGGCTCTTCACATTTTCCATTTGATCCAGGTGGTTTGAGGGCCATTGTTTTTGTGTCTATATGATGGCTTGGGTTTATCTTTTATCTAAGTGGATGTGGTTATATGGATTATTTCATCTTCCGGGCAGCATTCATATCTTTTCCATTTGACCCTGGAGGATATTGGACTAGCCTCATCATCGACAAGAGTCTATTATCTTTTCCATTTGATCCCAAGGGTCATGAGATTCATGTATTGGTATTGGTTCTCTATGATAGTGACACTTGGTCATGCATTTGGTTCATTGTATATAGTCTTGACTCTTTGTATGTGTTTTTTACACGACCACCCTTCGATTTCGAGGATGAAATCATGGATCTTGGGTCTATAAAAGGAATGTTCTCTAGTAGTATTGTACCTTATGACCTTTTGAGACCTTTTGACACCTATTGACCTTTGGATATACTTCTTGATAATCATTACACTCAGTGTTATATAATCTCTCTAGCTTTCCCTAATCCAAGGCTAATTTGGATTCTCCTTTCTTCCTCTGGATCAAATGGAACTCCATGAATGTCGATGTCTCATAGTGATGGGAATGACAATGATATTTTTGCAGTGATCAATAAAGTGGCCACCAATCATTCTAGGTTCAAAGGGAAATTTATACGCTTTCCATCCTCAAAGTGGGAATATCCCTCCTATATTCGACAGGGCCTTTGCTTTTTAGATAATCCTGCTCCCGTAGGGCTTGTAGCTTGGTGGCCCACCGCAAGGGAACCCTATCAAGGTACTCCAGTTTTGGGTGCAAGATGTACCTCATTAGGCGGTCTCCCGAACATAGATTTTTGTGCAGCGGCAGTTTCTTAGTCCATGGTTCATTGGATGTTTGTACAAGGCCAAAAATTAGCACTGCTTGTACCCTTAGTTCTTGCCCTTCGCTCACTGGGCTTGTCCCTACCAAGTAATCATAAATGCAAAAGTGGCATGTCCCGTGATAAAAAAACATGCATGCCAAATGACATGTGACATATCTGAAAGTGAATGCCTTGACTCGATAAACCATGGATTATGATGACATCCACAAAGGCTAAATGAGCATGTCTCATACGTGGAATCATACACCATCATAAGCAAACTGACACCCTCCTCATATACATCATTGCTTGAATGATCCAAGGCATGGCCCACTATATCAATGTCTCTCTAGACAATATCAACATATGTATAACCATCATCATGAGCATGCATAACCATAACATTTGTAGCTTCCCAAATATATCCACGTGTGAATGTCTCATAGACCGAGTCTACAATATCAAGACAACACCCAATAAAGTGAAAAAACACTAATGCCTTGTAGATGTGATATCTGGCCTCATAAGAGCATCTACAGACATCAAAACAAAATGACTCAAAATGTAAATCATGCCAAGGTATAATCAATGTTAAACCATCAACATCATAGGCATCTTGCAAATCTGTCACCTAGAACCACATAGGCATATGAATGCTCAAAAGATGCATCCAAACCTCTACCACCATCCACATTTATGCATACATTCTCATTACAAAGACAATCATCAAAGTCCAAAACATCCTCCATGGAATCATTACACGAGTAATTTATCAATCTAGAGGTGTCATCGAGACTCAAGATGAAATCCAAAATTTTCATGATATGCATGTGGCTTTGCATTTTATTGTCCAGCAATTACAACAAGTCTCGTGTTCATTTCAACACCCACAATGTGTACATAAAGACCGCATAGACATACTCTATGCATTGACCAAAACGTTGAGCAAGCGGGTAATATCTTTTATCCCTTTTAATATCTAAATCTTTCAACATGAGTTGAAGCATAACATCCCCTCTATAGCATGAAGTGTAACCAAGAATGGGTACCACCATCTCATTCATCTCTATCTCGCTTAGCTCGAAAAACTTGCGCTTTTGTGATTGACCCTTTGGTATGCATGTGGACAAGTCACGCCAACACCATAATCTCATCAAGAATAATGTCCTCATCAATTTTTATAGTACTTTGACATACTTGCATGAAGTCTTTGTGTAATATTTGAACAAAACCCTCTATGATTTACTTCTCTTTGATGTTAAGACCTTAAAAGGAAAGGTACCGGTATTTACCCATATAGCTAGATAGAGAGTCCTCATGTGAGAATACCATGCATCGATCTCTAAAGCACTTTTGATCTTGGTTGGTCACAAAGTGTTGCACAACACCATATGTCAAATTTGGCCAATCCCCAATCATACTTGTGTATTTCCTTCAACCACCAAGATGTTGCTCTTCCCTTGAATGAGAAGTCGCTTTCTTCACTTTGTTAAGCTTGCCACAAGGAAAAGCATGAAAATAGGCATCCCAATTATGAATCCAATCCGTTAGTCCCATGCAGGTGACTTCTTCACCATCAAATGCAAAATAAAATCATGCAAATGGCTCTCCTCTTTTGAACCATAAACTACCCACTTGAGTAGACATGATATACTCAAGAAAAGCTTGCACTTTCATTGGTTTCAATAACCTTGTATGCATAAGTCCATACATCATGGAAAACCTAAATCTTGATTTTGCATCCAAAACCTTTTGACTTTGAATATTACCACCATAATGTTCTATACTCCTTATGTCTTCAAAAGCATATTGTCCTTTGACTTGACTCTCAATTTATAAAGGCCTTTTATAGGCATTTCCACATATTTTCCTTGAAGGTAAAAGGCCTCGTGTTGGCCTTGCTTGAGATATAACGCATCCTTGTATACCATACATGCTTGAAGAAGATTGCTTATGTCTTCAAAAGCATATTGTTGTTTGTCTTGATGCTCAATTTATAAAGGCCTTTGATAGGCATTTCCACCCATTTTCCTTTAAGATAAAAAGCCTTCGGTTGGCCTTGCTTAATATATAACTTCTCCTTGTATACCATATATGCTTGAAGAAGGTTGCTTAGTATAAACATTAATTCTTGCTTTCATAGCATCATAATCCTCTTCATCACTATCCTCATCAATTCAGTCCATAAGATCACTCTCAAGGGTGTTGAGTCGAGATTCAACTCCATTTTCTTGGTTCCAATCACCATCATTATGAGTGACCTCATACAAAGAATCGTAGCCACCTTGATTGAGCTGAGATTCAAGTCTATTTTCTTTGTTCCAATCACCATTGCTATGATTTATCTCATACAAATAATTGTAGCCACCTTGATTGCATTGAGATTCAAATTCACTTTCATGTATCCAATCATCATTGCTATGAGTGACCTCATAGGAAGAATCATAGCCAAGTTGATTCTCGTAGACATAATCATTCCTATGAGGTCACTCATCGCTATGAGTGACCTCATAGGAAGAATCATAGCCAACTTGATTCTCGTAGATATAAGCATATTTGATACCTTCCAAATTCCCTTGAAGATCATAATCATAGTTTTGATTACATTGAGCATTATCCATGCATGTTGAATGTTCATGATTGTCACTATTCCCATCGAAAGTATCATCCTTCGATGCAATTTTTCTCATCCATGGTAAAACTTCCATTGTAAGTAGTACGAGCATTGGTATTATAGTCATTTTCATCCCCATAATAGCTTTCATCATCCTCACTAGCATCGTTGAAAGAGTGCATAGAGCGGAAGTAGAGTGGCACTAGAATGTGCTGAATAGAGAGTGCGAGAGAGAGAGATATGGAGAAAACTATGATGAATAGAGAGTGCAAGAGAGAGATATGGAGAAAACTATGATGAATATACTGAAGCAAAATAGTCCCAAGTAACACACACTACAAGTCTTATAAGTGAGGGAGCAAAATATGTACAAGACTGAATGAACAATGAGAGGCCAGCACCCACTATTTATAATAGAGGTAAGCTGGCCGACTGGAGCTGCAAAACAGGCTGACTGGAGCTATTGGATAAGGCCGATTGGAAAATGCCAGAAAGGCTCAGACAAATCCTAGTAAAATACTATAAAAAGGGGTGGCAAGCCCACAAGCAATGGCCATGCAAAAAGGGACCAAATGGGCACCATAAAAAAGAGCAAAATGTGGGGATGAATGTGCTAACACCCCCTCTCAGAACCAGATGCTGAACAAACTCCGAGAATCCGAAGATGAGGAGCCAAGGAGGCCTGAGAAACTAGCTTGGTGAACAAATTTGCAACATTCTCCCATGGAAGGACAATACTCCAAACGCAAATCTCGAGCAGGAACCCATTCACGAACATAGTGATATTGAATCTCAATGTGTTTCGTACGAGCATGAAACACAGGGTTCTTCGCGATGGCGATGCAACTTTGATTGTCACACCAAAGAATAGTAGATCCAGTAGGAGGACAGCCAAGCTCCTCTAATAATCTCTGCAACCATATCGCCTCACATGTAGCATAACAAACTGCACGGTACTCTGCCTCGGTAGAGAAAAGTGCCACAATAGGTTGCTTTTTACTGCTCCAAGAAATGGCTCCAGACCCAAGTGAAAAAACACAACCAGTGGTCGAACGCTCTATATCTGGATCTCGAGCCCAAGAGTGCATCCCTGGCCAAAAAATATGCCAAAATCTAGTGTGCCATGCACGTAGAACTCTGAGAGCACATTGCCAATGTTGCTGACGGGATTTGGATGAGAAGGAACTCAATAAATTGACTGCGAAGCATATGTCCAATCGGGAGTAGGTCAACCATACCAAGAAACCAACAGGAATGTGATATTGTCCCTGATCAGTCCTTGGAGAAGCATCAAGTGAAGAAAGCTTCTCACCAATATCCATAGGAGAAGATACTAGTTTGCACCCAGTCATTCGAGAATCTCTCGAGTGTACTTCTGCTGAGAGAGAAAAATGCCCTTCGAGGTCTACCAAATCTCAAAGCCAAGAAAATAATGCAAGAGGCCAAGATCCGTCATCTCAAACTCTGTCTCCAAAGCATCCATATAACAAAATGGATCCACATAATAAGAACCTATAAAGATGAGGTCATCAACATAGACCACAATGATAACAATCAAACCCCTCTCAAGGAGGATATAAAGGTTCAAATTTGCGTGAGAATGGCGCAGGCCGAGCTTCTGAAAAAACTCATTAATCCACTGGTATCAAGCTTGCGGAGCTTGCTTTAGACCATATAAAGCCTTTTTTAGCTAGTACACATGATCATGTTTGCTCAGAACAACAAATCCTGGCGGCTATAAACCTCTTGTGTAAGCTCTCCATTCAGGAAAGTTGATTTGACGTCCATCTAAAAAATGGGCCATCTGTGCGAATGCGTCATCCGGGCCGTCGGAGTGAAGGTCTCATCAATGTCAACTCCAGGGCAGTGCTGAGCATAACCCTTGGCAAAAACCAACCTTGCCTTGTGGCTGTCCAAGCTACCATCAGCTCGAAACTTTGATTTGAAGATTCAACACACACCAATCACCTTATGTTGCAGTGGCTGAGGCACCAAAATCCAAGTGCCATTCCATTCGATACCATCTAGCTCTGCCTGCATAGCATGATGCCAAGGCTCATGTGTCAGAGCCTTTTCTACATAAGTGGGATCAGAAGGACCATTAATGATAGTAGACATAAGAGCATAATTAACAAACATGTTGCCCTCACGAATTTATTTCCCTGTAACTCTAGAGAACGCGGAAGAGAGCCACGCGGATGAGCAGAAGGAAGCTCACGTAACCTAGAATCACGAAGTGTCTGATAATACCAACTAGGTACATATCTGCTTAAACTCACCAAAGGAGGAGTAGAGTCATCATCATCTGACTGAGTATCCTTAGCTGGAGGTGTAATAGAAGTAGCGGGAGTAGGAGGAGGAGGAGAAGGAGGCGGAGACGGAGACAGAGGTAAAGGAAGAAGAAGCTCACCACCCCCTTCTGAAGATGTACGAGTCTCGTCGAACACCACATCACAGCTCACAAACATTTTTACTGGCCTAAGGATCATAAAGATGATATGCCTTGGTGTATCTGAGAAAAGTGAGACTTTGAGAGTCCAACTCGGATCGATGCTCCTTAGGCACTTGAACATACGTCGTACACCTAGATATCCGAAAATGAACAACGGAGGCCTTCTCACCATGGAAAGCCTCATATGGAGTTTTATCGGGAAGGGTAGTAGTAGGAGACCTGTTCTGAATGTAGGCAACAATGGAAGCTACCTTATCCCAGAAACGTTGAGGTAATGAAGAATGCTCAATCAAAGCACGGGCTATCTCCATAATGGTCCTATTCTTCCTCTTGGCAACTCCATTATGTGATATAATGGTCCTATTCTTCCTCACAGCAACTCCATTCTATGATGTAGTAAGCTGTCTCCGAATGCCATGTGTCTTGCAATATTCCTTAAACTCCTGGGATATGAACTCACCCCCTCCATCGGTCCTGAGAGCCTTGATGGAGTAATCGTTCTCTTTTTCCACCTCAGCTCTCCAATCACAAAAGTGCTGAAAAGTCTCATCCTTGTTCTTTAGAAAGAAAACCCAAGTATATCTGGTTAATATCATCCACCATCACGAGCATGTACAATGCCTTACTCAAAGACGCGGTACTCACAGGACCACATAAGTCTGCATGAATGAGAGTAAGTGATGTCGAAGATCTGTGTGTCGCCTCCTTTGGAAAAGCGGCTTGGTGTTGCTTCCCCTGTAAACAAGAGGAACATGCACAAGATGGAGCCTTGATTGTCGGTAATCCCTCAACCAACCCATCCTTCGAAGTTCACTGCAGAAGCTGATAGCTCAAATGGCCAAACCGAGCATGCCAACCAAAGAGCAGAAGAAGCACCAAAAGAAAGCAGAGCAGTCAACTTGTGGAGACCACTATCTTGGACTCCCTGAGCCAAGATGCTACCAGTCACCTTATCACAAATGGTAATCTCATAAAACGAGAAAAGATCACTTCTGCACCCTGAGCTGTAAGAGCACTCACTGACAAAAGGTTAAAAGCCAAATCTGAAATATACAGAACGTGAGAGAAGCACCTCTTGTCCTCGTCAGAATGGAAGATGGGGATAGTGCCATGTCCATGCACTGGCACGGAAGAAGAATCACCTAACGTGATCTCGCCTGATCTGGCCCGCCTGATTTGGTAGTGAAGTCCTCAAACCAATATCCATGGGGTGTCATATGAGTAGTAGCACCACTATATCAACAATTCAAAATCGTGGCACTGAGAAGTCACAAGAGCAAGTATACGCGGAGTACCTGCTAAGAGAAGAATGCCATCATCCTTCTTGGGTTGAGACACCGCCGTTGAGGAAGAGTTCTTTGCTGCTTCATCACGCTTCTTCTTATGACATTGGGGTAACTTGTGACCCTTCTTGCCACAATAATGACATTCAATGTCCTTATTCTTTGAAGATTTGTTGTCTTTATCCTTGTCGACATCCTTGGAGTTAATGTCAAAACCCCCTTTTCCTTTCTTTTGTTGATTCTTCCCTTTATCTCAACTACCAAAGCTCCATCAGGGCCACCAAAGGTGCTAGTCCGCTCCTCAAAGGCGAGACTCAATTTGCATAATGGAGGGGAGAAATTCCTCCCAAGTAACTGGAACAGGACTAGGAGAAAAACAAGAGACTAAAAGTATGCATCAAACCTCTCTGAAATTTAGAGAGCAGCCGAATAGCCATGTCCTTTGTGGAGATGTCCTTGCCACAAACAACAAGCTGGGCTCTCAAAGATCTTTCATCTTCGAGAGATGAAAGCAAATAAAGATGGAAAGGTAGAAACTAATAAGTTTATAAGTTGCTTTTCCAATGCCAAAATCTGACCCATCTCATAGAGATCTGCAAAAGCCTTCCAAACTTCATATGCAGCATCTGCTGTACGCACATGAGAGAGAATAGAATCCTGACAGTTCAACATCAGAAAGGAGAAAATGTGTCAGTCATTTGACTGCTAAATATCAATCTGTGCCTGAGTCGCACCACCGGAAGCAAGGGTGGGAGGGGTGGCATTGGCCGGTGTACAAGACAATCCCAAAGATCCACGCCACGCAAGGCCTATTTCACCTTCACCTTCCATAGGGTGTATCCAACTTGGGAGACTCAGCAAACATATGAAGAGAAGTCGGTGTAGCAATCACAAAATCTTGGGCTCAATCTCAAGAAAAAAATGCACAAACTCTGAAGTAGAAGTGTCCTCCCCACCACAGGTACCAAAAGTGCCACCAAAGCTTGAAACACCACAGACCCCCTCTGCAAAGGGAAAAGCCCACTAGAGAGGAAAACGCACCACACAGAAGGGTGTTGTCTTGAAAACACAAGCTGCTTATGTCCAATCTCCATGTGGAAAAGAAAATTCTCATCAAAGTACCTGATGGCTGTGTCGGTGAAGCCAAACTGTAGGCAAAAAGACCAACATGTGTTTTCCAGAAAACGCAGTAGCAAAGGGCTGCAAATCTAAGAGAAAATGCAGAGGAGAGGATGCTAAAAACAATGCTGAATTTGGGGCAACAAAGAGGTTGCTAAACCGGGAGTGATGATACCATGAAAGAGTGCATAGAGCAGAAGAAGAGTGGCACTAGAATGTGCTGAATAGAGAGTGCAAGAAAGAGAGAGATATGGAGAAAACTATGCTGAATATACTGAAGAAAAACAGTCCCAAGCAAGAGACACTACAAGTCTCATAAGTGAGGGAGCAAAATATGTACAAGACTGAATGAACAATGAGAGGCCAACACCCACTATTTATAGTAGGGATAAGCTGGCTGACTGGAGCTGCAAAACAGGCCGACTGGAGCTACTGGACAAGGCCGACTGGAAAATGCCAAAAAGGCTGGGAAAAGTCCTAGAAAAATACTAGAAAAAGGGGTGGCCAGCCCACAATCAAGGGCCATGCAAAAGGGACCAAATAGGTACCATAAAAGAGCAAAATCTGGGGATGAATGTGCTAACAATCATCACCCTTGGCTCTTGAATAGTATACCAGACCCAAAATTGCCCAACTATGCCCCCCGTACAACTTGTGATCCAACTAGTGACGCCGACTGAAAAGGTTGAAATATTTTCTTGAAGCTTATGGTGATGGTGTGAGGATTGAAGCCCAATGATTTCTTTTAAAATAGCCCTAAACCCTCTTGACTCAATTAGGGTTTAGCACTCTACTCTATGCGATCAAAAACTGCCAAAACATCGAATAGGTCATATTTTACTCAAATGGAGTCGATGAGCTTTAGTTTTCCATGTCCACAATGAAGAGAAGAACGTGTATGCCACATTGGATTCCACTTTCGATGTGTGTTCTACCTCTCTATTTTGAGATTTGTGCCACAAGTCCATTTTCTATTACACCACTCAAATGAACCCCAATTTGCATGAGATTTGGGTCATTGGAATGTTCTTGATGAGTAGATCAAGGATGTGTGAAAACAACTTTAAAAAGTTAACCTTGTTGACCAAAGCTGTGAAAAAGTCAACTACTTTGAATTGACTAGTCAAATAGTCTCCAAACCGGGCATGCTTGGGCTTGTTGGAAATCTCTTGACATTTACTTTCATGCTATATGATCACTTTTCCATTAGCGTGGCATTTATGACTAGGCCAAGGTTTTATATAATTTGCCCTAAAAAACAATGCAGTGGAAAATGCCAAAGTTCATCGCCTTTGCAAATTTTGAATCGTGATTTCTAATGCTTGTTAAAAATCTATTTAGTAGTGCTATCTAACACTCCAAACCACTTTAAAACATCCTGCATTGTTTGTGATTGAATTAAGCTTTTCTCCACTACTTGCAGGTAGTCAAAACTATCCCACTAGTCTCCAATGCATACCAAAAATGATCTTACCAATGTCAAATAGCATGTATTGACTCAAGATAAGAATTTGGCATTGCATTTCGAAGAAATTTTGGCATGACTTTTGGGTACTTGCTACCGGATCTCAATCCAAATGTTGCCACAAATAATGCCCAAGCATGGGCAATATATACATGCCAAACAATTGCAATCCTTTTCACTTTGCCTATGCCATTTCTTTGCCCCAAATGCAATAACCAAATTGTGCCATGTGTTATTTCTTTTCTCCAAACATAATTACTAACAAGATGATTGTCGATGAAATGTGTTGATGCTTGCCAATCTCTCGGCCAAGCACTTCCCACCCAGTTACCAAGTTTGGTATTCAAGGCAAGCATTGGGGCCAAGTCTTCACTCTGATGTGCCTAATGCCTCACTTTACTGCTTTAAGCCATGCTCCCCCGGTCTCTTCTCCATATACCGGGGTACACTCACAAATCACTAGTAACTAGAGATGAAAAGTGTAGTCTCAAATAGATGGTGAGATCACTTATAAACTGATTTTACACATGACATGCTCTTAGAAATGTTCATATAGTCAATCATGTTCTCATACCCATCCATCTTTAAGGCATAGATCCATAGCTCTCAAATATTCTCAACACATCATGCCCTTACCATGAAAGAAGATAAGCATACACAATCCAACCAAGCATCATTTAAGCATAGATTGCATCAATGTATGCGTATGATGAAGATTCTTTCAAAAGCCCTTTGATTGGATATGCCAATTGATTCAATATTTCTAGGTATGGTGTAGATCTTGCAAGATAATCTCAATTCAAGGCATTAACCATTTCCTTGTACATAAAAATCCATCATGAAACATTGACAATGGAAAAATTATCCATGTAATAATCCCCCATTTTCCCTCAAAGTAACAAAGAAGCGACCAATGCTTTTACTAAAATCAAGCATGGATTTCACTAATGCTTATGACTTGAATCACAACCAACAACCACAAATCATAGCCATCAATGCATCAAAGAGCCCCATGTGTCCACTCGTAGTATGTGATAGTTAATGAGGGCACAACACATCCCATTAGTTTGCAATCATGCATGTAGAATCTCCAATGGTATGTATGGAACCATTGAAACCATCTAATACTTGCTATAGATTGCAATACCTCCAAAAACACCATAACCTATTGATCTAGGGTTGGATGAATAGCTTAATGATGCCATTTCACATGCATAAGGTCCATAATGTTACTTCGCGTGGTTGTTTGGCAAATTGATTAGCATGTAATCAAGTCTTGATCCATGAGATTAAGATTTCTTGAAGGGAAACCTTAAATCTTGATAATGGACTGAAGAAGTGCAAGAAAGGAAAAAATTCCATGAAATCTCATGCTATAGCAACAATCAATTATATGTATGCATATAGCCAAGCATGGAGAAGGAGATTATTTAAAGAATTTTTCCCAAATTTATGATAGAAACCCTATGATGAGGAGCTTGGCATTCTGTCAGTGGTTAGTGTAAGGAGAACTAGGGTTATTTTGAGGACACCTAGCAGTGATCCAGGTGTATGCAGGTCTACAAGGGTTAGATACCCTATTGACACGTTGAGATATGATTGATATATAACCCATCATCATTATGCTTACAAGGTTAAAGCAATACAGGAGTTTGACTCCACTTGTTTTGAGCAAGCACTTAGAAACAAAAAAAGATAAGATGCCATGGATGAGAAGATTGTTGAAATTTGAGCTAAATGATGAGCTATGGTGGATCAAACACTAGAATCAACAGAATTATCAAGGTGATTAGCAAGTGATTAAGACGTAATTAGTGAATAATTAGCACATAGATTAATGTAGGCATGGATACTCAAAAACCAGCAAATTCTCATTAGGGCTATGCCTCAATTTACATTAGGAACTCAATGGAGTCTTCTTGGGCCCTTTAATTTGCCATGAGGTTATAGAAACGTTTAAATTTTTGACAAATAGGAGCCTGCCATGTAAGCAAAAACCATTGGTTTGTAAGAGAGGTGTAAGAGTGGTCAAAGGGTGCACTTTTTCCCCCAAAAAGGGGGGGGGGGGGGGGGGGGCAATTTTACAATTTTCGGACCTCCATAACTTCTACATACAAGCTCCGATCTGAGCGGAGATTACAGATCCGTGATCTACACATCAAGAGCTTTCCATAGATATGTTACATGATATGGTTTTATCCGCTAGATTTTAAATTCCATTTTCCCCCCCAAATTCAAATTCGAATAAAGTAGCCGTTTTGAAGCTTCAAATTAGAAAACGTTTCTTCTTAAGAGAAAAGGTTTGACTTCCTTAAACTGCCAAATAAAAGGGCCCAAGAAGACTCCATTGAGTTCCTAATGTAGTGTTTACATCAAGCATCAAATCCCCTTGATTTCTCCATGATTCACTCCCAGAATATCTCCACCTTTTGCCTGATTCTCTCCACCTCTTCTCTTTTCCCTGAATATCTCCCAGAATATCTCCACACTCCTAAATTCCCTCATGCTACCCATTATTCTCTCCCAGTAGATTCTTCTAACCTTTTCACAGGTTCTTTCACAATTACATCTCTTCTTTTACAGCCTCTATCCAAGAGCTTGTTCCCACACACACCCTATTCACTTGTATATTTCAACACCTCCCCTCAAGTGAATAATCCTAACACACCTAGACCCTATACCAAGTTTGCCTCCCCTTACTTGATAGCCCGCGACCAGTGCCTCAAGTCCCTAAACCCATAGTCCTTGACACTCTCTCTCTCTATGTGTCCAAGGCTTACTATAGTTGCCCGCGACCTTGACTAAAGTGCTCACACATACATCTATCTACCACGTGGCCTACATCATCGGTGGCTCAGAGGTGGTTTTACTTTATCGGGGCAGGTTACATTGGGTTGTGGGGTCTCTCTCTCTCTCTCTCAGAAAAGATGATCCGACTCCACTTCCCTTGGAGCCTCCATGAAGTTTGCCGATGTCGTTCCTTCTTCACTGGGTTTGCTATAGCAGTCTCTCGCCATGTGTCCTGGCTTTCCACATTTGTGGCAAGTGAAGGTCCTCCCTCCTACTCTGCCTCTTCCTCGTCCTCGTCCTCGAGAGAATCCTCCTCGGGTGAAGAATGCTTTTTCCTCTCCTGCTGTTGAGTCGAGCTCTTTCTTCTCTTTGCCTTTGCTCTCTTGCTCTAGTAGAGCTGCTTCTATCTCGTGTATCTTCAGTTCAGGTACATTTTTTAGTGTTGCTACAATGTTTTCATAATCTCCTTTGTCCACACTCTTCAAAAGTACAGCTAATGCTTCATCATCTTCTACCTTTTTGCCAATAGCTGCCAGCTGTTGCTTAATGCTTTTATATTTGTTCAAGTGTGTGATTAAAGGTTCACTTTCCTTCATGTCCAGTTTGTAAAATTGCATTAATAGATTTATCTTGGAATTTTTTGCTTGTGTACCAAATAATTTATTGAGTTCATCCCATGCATCTTTTGCCCACTGTATCCCTGTGATATGATGAATGATCTCATCATTTAAACTGAGTGCAATAAGCCCCAATGCTTTTTCATTCCTACTCTTCCACTCATTTTCCCCTCTCTCTGGGCATTCATCTCTCCCTTCAACTAATCCCCACAGATTTTTCCTCATCAGCAAATAGATGGTTTTTGTTTGCCATGTATAAAACTGTTCTCCATTAAATTTGGCTATTTCCTGTGCTGAATTCATGGTGATGTGAAGGGGGTCTTACCTCTTGATCCAAATTCAAGATTCAAGGGCAGTGTCTACCCTTTTACAACTCAATCTGGTGTTTAATAGATGATTACAACAATTTTATCACCATAAAATCACCAGAAATTACATTAAATTGAGAGTAACCAATTTGTACGGGATGGTTGGAGTATCAAACCAACTCCGATTTGCAATCTGAAGCTTTAGGGATCTGTATCAGATACCTAATGGTTAATTTGAACCCTCAATTGCACCAAAGTACAGTGATTAGCACTGATTAATCACTGATTAGCAAATTAATGCTCTGGTTTGTGTGCAGAAAACAGAGTATGCGGGGAGCTCAGATCTGGTGCCTTCCACTTCAAATGAGCTCAAATGCTTTCAAAGGCATCAATAGCAATGAGTCTAGTAGAGGATTAAGCCAAGAAACACAAGATTTGACCAAATAATAAAAGCTTAATCTCTGTTTTACCAAAGTCACCTGCAGATTTGATGAAGAGCTTTGATCTCTCTGTAGACTTGATGAAATTGATTTCTGTCTTCACCAGCTTGTAGAGCATGCTTGATTACTCCTTGGGCTAGGAGGAATTGAAGTAATTTGATTGGAGCAAAGAGAAATCTGCAGATTACTCAGGAAAAAACGCGCCGGCTAAAAACGTAAATTCTCCTGAATGCCTTCGCGGTTTGCAGCGCCGTTTCGATGGGCTGGTAGCTAGGGGTGTTGGCTAGCTTAAGCTAGAAGCTTGTGACCTAATTTGAAGTGTGCTAAGTGCTAGAGACCCTCCACCACTAGCTGGGGGTGAAGGGGAAGAGTGAAAGCTTACTAAAAAATTGATTTTTTACTAATTATTTTACTAATCCTAATTAATTCACTAATGGGCTCATAAATCTGGTTGATTCTAGGCATGGCTCTGATACCATGTTAAAATTTAAGCTAAATGATGAGCTATGGTGGATCAAACACTAGAATCAACATAATTATCAAGGTGATTAGCAAGTGATTAAGACGTAATTAGTGAATAATTAGCACATAGATTAATGTAGGCATGGATACTCAAAAACCAGCAAATTCTCATTAGGGCTATGCCTCAATTTATAGTGTTTACATCAAGCATCAAATCCCCTTGATTTCTCCATGATTCACTCCCAGAATATCTCCACCTTTTGCCTGATTCTCTCCACCTCTTCTCTTTTCCCTGAATATCTCCCAGAATATCTCCACACTCCTAAATTCCCTCATGCTACCCATTATTCTCTCCCAGTAGATTCTTCTAACCTTTTCACAGGTTCTTTCACAATTAGATCTCTTCTTTTACAGCCTCTATCCAAGAGCTTGTTCCCACACACACCCTATTCACTTGTATATTTCAACAAATATGGTAGCATTGGAGCCCACTTGTTTTAAGCAAGCACTTGGAAACCAAAAAAGAGAATATTCCCTGGATGAGGAGATGGTGGCATTGGATGCAATGCAACATGGGAGTAGTGCCTTTTCCTAAGGAAAATAAGGCAATTGTATGTAAGTGGATGTATAAGGTCAAGAATAACTCAGATGGATCAGGGCAAGATTGGTTGTGCTAAGGGTTATGCACAGACCAATAGTATTGACTATGAGAAAACATTCATCTCGATTGCGAGAATGGTAATCGTGAGAGCTATCGGTTAATTGCTAACTAATATCATCTTAATCATCATCTAATCACTTGCTAATGATGTTGATTCTTGCATTTGATCCACCATAGCTCATCACTTTGCTTGCATTTTAACTGACTCCAAAATTGTATCACCAATGAAAGCTTGTCTTGGGGAAGAGGATAGTGTACCCTCCTGAGGTTGTTGTTGGCGAGACGAGTGAGGTGCCAGTATCTCCTTGGGGGGCGAGAGGGTTAGTGGGAAAATCTATCTACTACTGAGGATTGAAAGTAGAGAATATGCAGTTGGCCTAAGATGTGTTAGTAGATGGTGCATTAGGATAAGGATTAAGGCTTGGAAGTCCACCTCACTCAACTTGCTTACCACAAACATTTTTCATATCTCAAGTTTAGACTTTGATTTGGCTCCACGGCAGAAAGCTGGGTTTCGGTTTCGGTTTCATTCCCCAAGTTCAAAATTTACTAGTGACATTAGAATATACGGGGTAAGTGGGAATGGAAGATGAATACGATGCCTCTTCTTAACCATGACCTGTGCTAGGGGGTGGGTGGCTAGGGAGTCATTGTTGCTGAGGAGGTCTGATATTGCAGTTTGGCGGACCATCCTTGCAGCATCCAAATCCTCGATTTGCCAAGTTGCTTCCTCTTGGGCACGCATGGCTGTAGCTTCTCTTTCTTGAGCTTCTGTGATTCTCTAGAGCCTTTTGGCAACCAGCCTCTGACTGTCTTGTAATTACTGCGTGATTTGTGCCATTGCTTCTTGGTGTGCTAATACCATCCTTTGCATCTCGACTTGAATGGCACCAAGAGATGTACAAAGTTGAGCATTGAAGTAAAATATGAAGTTCTTACACCTTGGAGAAGCATTGTTAAGTATCGTTTTGAAACCAATGTGATTCATAGCTCCCAATCTTAATGAAAAACATGCATAGTCCACGACCATCCTCATGAGAAGAATCATGTGTAGCATAAAGTCTCTTGTGGTGCTTGAGTTGAAGCTTATACCATCTTATTCAAAATCCTAGGCTTTTTTAAGCTTTAATCTTCTCATTGAAGCTCCAAGATTCCATTGAAAGGATGCACAACTGGTCGGCGGCTTGGCGAGCAGAAAAACACGGAAAACCTTACAATTTGATGCTTGAATTAAAGCTTTTTCCTTCCTCTTTCATAACCCTAGGCTATGGCAAGCTCAAAGTTGAAGATAGGAACACCATAGCCTTCACAAGATCAAAGTTGAACATAGGAACACCATAGCCTTCACAAGATCAAGGAGAGAGGGAATAAAGAGCAAAAACATTTTGATTAGAAAAAGTAATCATGATTAGTGACTTTCCCCCAAGTTTGGCCTTGCAAATTTGAAAATTTGATACGATACTCCAAAATTTGGTCCACATTAAGTCCAACGCCCAAAACCTTTAGGAATTTACCATAGAAATAGTAATTCCACCAGTCAATCACCCTAGTTATCTTCTTGATCAAGAAAATGATGTGACAAATGGTGGAAAATAGAAAAAACAATGGATCAAAGAAAATCTCTACCACTGCAAGATAGTGGCCAACTCAATATTTGGAGTAAGTAATAAGGGTATTAGTCACCATCCTAGCATCTCAAGAAGGGATAAGCTCACCATGGAAGCTTGCTCTAGGCATGAAGATGACCTAATGGTTAATATGTCTTCTTGCTCTAGGCAAGAAGATGACCCAACGGTTAATATGTCCGAAGATGTCAAAGATGTAAAATATGTAAAAAACCTTTCACACATGGGATGACCACCATAAACCCAAGTCCTATGCCCTATATCATGTGCTTAGGCCCTCAAGTACAACCAAGCATGTAATTTCCTACATTACAAAGGTATAGGACTTGAGTCTATGGGCAACCCATGTGTGAAAGGTCCTAAGAGAAAGTGACAATATAAGTCACTTATGGGATAGTTTGTGGATTTTTTACACATGGGCTGCCCATAAGCCCAAGTCAGATGTCCTATAAAATGTGCTTACGCCCCCTCATCCCACATGTGTATGTGTAGTACAACCAAGCACATAATTTCCTACATTAAAATATTTATTATGGAGGACTACCATGGTAAAGAAATCCAAAAAGAAAAGAGTTCCAAGAACTAAGGGCTTAGTGTCTTGCACATAAGTGTTACTATAAAAAAACTTGTTAGGTAAAGTCACATGCTACCATGTCTCTCTACTCTCAACCTTGGGGTATGAGAACTAGAGGCTTGATCAAGTTTTTTAAAGTTATGGCCCTTTTAGCAAAGTTTGTAATTAGGATGAAATACATTCAAAACTATATTTTTCACTAGTGGGGTTTTTATACAAAGTAAAAAAAAGTTTACGAGCCACTTGCGCTATCTATAATGCTACTCCTCATCAATTCCCTCGTTTTCTCCTCCGACTTCCTCCTTATCATCAATTGAGATACCCTATTATAATGAAAAATAAAGGACCATGAGAACCCATTAAGCATTAAGGACATACTCAAAAAGTGGATTTGAAAAATCAGTCGTATAGTTTACTATGTCGGTCCAATCTAGCTTGATGCCTTCCCTCCCCAACTTATTCAACAAGGAATTTGTCCCTCTCCTAAGGGTGTGCATGTATTATTCCATTATTGAATCATGGCTCATTATGAAATGTTGAATATATATTTACAAAGTATGCACAAATGTATACACACATGCGTGTGTGTTTGTGTGTATGTGTGTATGTGTGACACATAAGTACTTACAAAGTATAAATCAAATTGACCCTTTTTATCGCTACCAAGGTGAGAGGTTTCTATGGTCTCTTGTCTTCTATGATCTACATCTTGTTATTACTGTGTGTACATGTGTTTATTCATTTGAGACAAAGCCTTCTTCTAACTACACTTATGTACGTGAGTGGGCTTTGACTTTCCTGCTTTGATTAACTCCCTTGTGTTGAAATTTCTATGGCTCATTGCTTGCCTTTAAATATGGTGGTTTGTTACCAATGTTGTCATATCCTCTTGCAAGGGATGGATTTCTAGAAGGTAATGGACATGGCCCTTATATACCATCTTTATACTATATATTTAGAATAGTGACGAGCATCCAAATGTGGTCCACAAATTAGACATGCATGGATAACTAACTTGTAAAAACTAATATGTTTAGGAGATGGAAATGCTTGAAATGTATATTGAACTTTAAAAATATAAATCATCCCATCCTTGCAACATTGTACTTGAGCACTCACCTAGATATTCATGCATGGTCCATGTCAATACAACCTTGATATTCACATCTCATTGATTTCCAGGAGATTCGGATATATCTTGCATACTTAAGAACTCACCTAGATACTCATGCATGGTCCACATCAATACAACCTTGATATTCATATCTCATTGATCTCTAGGAGATTTGGGCATATCTTGCACAAGGTTTGAAGGTTTGAAGCTTCTCTATAATGGTGCCATGTATACATTCAATGTATACATTTATTTAAACTTTATCTTTCCATAATAAGAGAAGAAGTAGTGTCAAATTTTCATTCTTGATACTCATCCTCAGTGGTCTTATAGCTCACTAAGATCATTCGACATGTGGACTATGTTGTGCAGTGCAATCATAATAGATTTACACCATCCATTCTTAAACCAAGTTGCAAGTGCCCAAACTCCTTAAACTCTTATTATTTTTGCTCTAAATGTTTCCATTCTACATAATGAGCCAAAATCCTTAAGATACTATCACTAAAGTATGGGTATAGGGTTTTAGGATTTACGATTTATAGTTTAGATTTTAGGCTTTAGCATTTTAGATTTTAGGTTTTAGGGTTTATAGGTTTTGGATTCTAGGTTTAAGGTTTGGGTCTTGGGTTTTAGTTTTAGGGTTAAGGGTTTACGATTTAGACTTTAGGGTTTTATGGTATAGGTTTTAAAGTTTGGGGTTTAGGGTTTAGGATCTTAGTTTTATGGTTAGGTTTTAAGTGTTTAGGCCACATTTTTGAAATATTTTCATGGGTTCCAAGAGATAATTAACAAAATAATTAGTCTTAAGAGCAGATTTAATCAAAGATGCATAACATTTTCATTCGAGGTAAAAGTTGGTTTCCATTTGAGAACCATGACTAGCCAATCACTTGCCTTTAAAGATGATGGTTTTTTTACCAATGTTGTGATCTCCCAATGGATGGACTTATGGAAGATAAACAACATGGCCTTCATATACTATCTCTTTAGAATGACATGTATCCAAAATGTGGTCTACAAATCAGACATGCATGTTAACACTAATTGATAAACATGTATGGGTAATATAAAACCTTGGAATGTTTATGAGAAGGTAACGTTTAGCATGCATATTTAACTTTAAAAATATGAAGTATGTTTTGTTTGTAACACTATACTCAAGTACTCACCATGACCTAGATAGTCATACATGGTCCATATCAATAAAGCCTTGATATTATTCATACCTCAATTTCTGTGAGATCTTGACATAAGCTACACATTATTGCATTGCCATAAGGCTTACAGATGGTGCTTTGTATAAGTTCATCTCGGGGGGGTCACTATATGTAAAATATCCCTATCGCGTGCGTTCAAGGCCTATATTTTAAATCCCTTATTTGTGAATTTTTTAATCTATATAATATTCCCTTTTTTTATGAATCTGTAAATTTTTTTTGAAAAAATTTTAAATCATACCCTTATGTAAATATATTTCTGTAAGTTTCATAAATTAAAATTATGCTTCTGTTGAACGCACGTGATATTCACATTTTTTTGTGAGTGACCCCCCCGAGAAGTTCATATTGTCTAGTTCATAACACAAGAGGAGCAAGCATTAGATGTTGGTTTTTATACTCAACCTTGGTGTCTTTAAATTCACCAAAGAAACCACTAGTAGATGTGAACATTGTGTTAAATGTAATCAGAATGGATATACACCATCTATTCCTAACTAAAGTTACAAGTACTAAAGCGGTTTGTGGAGATCCATAACATTACACTCCTTACAAGCCTTGGCAATGCCAATGAGTGCAATATTTTGGACAGGTTACATCTTTCACAAAGACATGTTGCAATAGAATGCAACCATTTAGTCATGCCTTAATAAAAATCATAATACATACCTGTGTAGTCATAATCATTTTTGCTTCATCTTATGCCTCAAGCATGGTATTATGTTTGAAAAATAAACTTTGTAGTTTTCTATGAAAGAAAGAAAGGGAAATTTTGATTTCACATTTATAAAAATTAAAAAAATAATATCAATACTTACCTGAAAAGTATACAGAAACTAGTGTTGTGGACTGTCCATACATTGACTACAAGTTAAGATTTAAGAGGCACATTTTTAACTTAGATGTTTTTGCTCCTTCATATAAAAACATCTAGTGTTGAACTTTATATCCTTACCTCCTTCTCTGATATATTTGATTTTTTAGGATGGGAATTGAGCTAACATCTCCTGTAATGGTTCCTTGAGTATCTGAGACATATCCACATTATTAGGCAACTCTTCTTCCAAAATACACCTCCATGTATTCACTACATTGTCCTTTGTCCATTTCTTTTTAAGTATTTAGAGACACATTTCCACCTTGTAGATTGTGTAAATTCAATTCAATTGCACTTGAAAATACTATTCAATTATTACTAAGTCTTCATATGTGAAAAAAATATACAAGATCCATACTTATACAATTAGAATAAGAAAGATAATTGATACAAAGAGTACTTGTAATTGTAAAATACTCCAAAAAACATGTCATTAAGAACATATTGATCACTGATGCTCTTTAAAATTGAATAATTTCCTTTCAACCTCCCCACCATAATTACATACATGGACCTCTGAGTTTCCTCATAGTCTCTTAGTGCAGTACTTATATTGTGAGAACAAGGGAAGGAGATCTTGCCAACTTTGAGTCCCACACACACATGTTCTCAATTTGATTTGAAAGAATTGTTGGCATTCTCCATTTTTACTATTCATTTGAGAGGATTTTTCCACCCTAAGCAAGAAGAGGGGATTAGAGCAAGAAAAAACTTGATTTTAAAGCTTTAATGGTGAGCTTTAATGGATTTCAAGAGGGTAGCCCTGGTTTTTCTCCTGTAGCAACCGCGTCGAGCAACCATTAGGGCTTAAATTCAAGTTGTAGACTTCTAAGGCTATGGGCTTCAAAAGCCCTAAGCCAATATAGCCTACAACCGCCTATACATGGCGTATTGTTGTACGGCATCAGCTGCACAGTAGAGTGCCGAGTTGAACCAGTCGAAATGCCACGGCGGAGAGGAGACGATTCGGCTGATTGGCTGTACGAATGTGTGCGCTTGAGCCTCCCCTACAAGTTCTTAGTTGAACATTCCACGAGTTCTTGCCTCCACAAGTTGCTGGAGGGCCTCTAGGGCCAGGAGGTTCAGCTCCACAAGGGAAAAGATAAGAAAATTGACCTATTCTACACCACAAAAGTGACCTACTCTTGCCAAGCTCGAGATACCATGTTAGAATTCATGGTGCTCATGCTAGATCAACTATGTGGAGGAGAGAGACTCACAAAATACAAGAAAATATTAAGTTGCTCAAATACAACTAGGCGTCTTGCTCCATACAAAAATGCCTTCTAGCTCCACCTTTAAATAGATGAGCTAGTGGACCTTAAGTCCCTTCACACACACACACCCTTCTCTTCCCCTTTTACATAATCTTAGTCTCTTAATATTACCCCAGCCCTGCTTTAATATTAGGACCTTTACCTTTGCAAACCGATAGACATCTTAAGTAACCATGTACTACCTCCTAAATCCCTCACATCTTTATTGAGTTAAACTTAATTACTTCTTAATCCTACCCTTAATATCTTGCCCCTCCTTCAATACTAGGACTTTTATCTTTGCGATCGATAGACATCTTATTCAACCTCGTACTGTTTTTGAATCTTGATTAGTCTTCTTTCATACCCCAAGTGTCTTGAGAAGATGGCATCAATCACCATTAGCAATCTCTCTCATAATACACCTTTTGATATGGCAACAATGAGTTTTTTATTTTGTGTGGAGGGCATGCGAAGCAGAAGATCAAAGCTGCAAGATTACATAAAGTTAGAAAATTCTTCTGCTTCAATATTGTGAAAAGAATAAATAAGATGGTCACCTACCATATCCCACCAATACTAACATTAGGAGTTTTGGAGAATATAAAGTGTGGCGAAGAATTGGAATTACCCTTAGAACTTGGTTTTCTGAATTATGTTTGGAATATATAAATATACAATGGATATATAGAAAAATTGGCCTTGGGCTTTGATTATAGTACCTTGTGGTTGTGATACTTTGTGGAGGGTTTGGGAAAAGATAGGTTTGCCTTAACCTAGAACTTATTCAATTTCTAAAAAACCTTCTCAAATTGCAGGAGGAAGGAAAAACACCTCCTAAAAAAATCCAAGATTTAGTTATATTCAGATTTCAGTATAAAGAAAAAGCTTGTTCAAAATTATAATCTCCTCTTCAATGCATGATGAAAAGGATTGATGTAAGGCTGAGTAAAATTAATTTCCCGAACCCTGGAGTACTATGGCACTTGATAGGATGGAGCCTTGAGGGTCGTTAAAATAAAATCTAGGTTGGTTTGGCCAAAATCCGTGGAAAATGTAGGTGCTCTTCTGATTTGTTTTTAAATGTGTGTGTGTGTGCGCGTGCAGGAAGCAACTATTCTGGAGGAAAACAATATGCTTAAACTGAAGGTAAGAAGTTATGGTTATGTATTAATTGGAGTAACTAGATGTGTGTGTGATGGATTTAACATGGGTGAGTGAGCTCAACTCATCAAGAATTAGATATAAGGAGGTATCATGGGGGTTGCAGCTTGCGGAGGCGACTGCATTCAGGATGAACGTTCCCTCGCGAGCTTTCATGTGCACTCAGAGTACCATCCAAGAGTGCCCGAGTAGCAACTCGTCGTCTAGAGCAGGAGCAGGAGGAGCAGCAGCAGCAGCAGCACCCCCAGCTCCCTCGCGTGGTCGGAGGGGAGCTCCGAAATCAACCCACGAGGATTCTTTGCAGCTTGGGTACGTCTTCTGATATCACATTCAATATTGTATCCTGCTTCCTGCATATTCTCATGCGATTTGGCTTCCTCCCAGGCTAGAGCTGTTTCCGAGTTATACAGAGTAACAATGCCGCATATGATGCTGCTGCGCTCACAGTTGGGCTGCGATCTGCAACAGTGTGTTACCTGCAACGCATTATTATCCAAAGCAAAGCTTCTTCTTGCAGAAAACATCCTTTCCAGCACCTTAGTACTCTTCTTGCAGGATCTATATTATTGCCACCTTGTGACTGTAATTATAAAGGATACAGTAAATGCCTGCCTTCTTCTTCTCTTTTTTTTTGTGATGGCAGCAGTAACTTGGACATAAACGTAAAAGCTAGAAAGCTATGGTCTTTTTTTCAGACTCTATGGCCTGTCGTCATGTGTTCCTGTACATGATCACTGCTGAAAAACCCTCATATGTTGCATGTGTTGAAGAGGGCACCTGCACCACATCGAGCGGCTAGCTCTAGAGTTCTATCATAGCTATATCTCTGGAAATTGGGAACCTTTACAATCTGCTTGAACTTGCTAGCAAGTAAGAAACTTCACTTATATGTGCATACTTGAACTTATGAAGTTTAAGCATCTCTCTATTCCCCCCCCCCCCCCCCCCCCTCTCTCTCACACACACACTCTCTCTCTCTCTCTCTCACACACACACTCTCTCTCTCTCTCCCTCTCCCTCTCTCTCTCTTCTCAAAGCCAATTATTTTTTAGTGTTGTTGGCATGCCAGCCTTTTGTTTTCTCTTTTCCTCAAGTCACAAAATTAGAGAATCCATCCACTTTTTATGATGATTTATAGAGTAGATATTGGACTAAGGTAGAAATTCCAAGTTGGATCTCAACTCTAACTATTAATACAATCATATATGACACTCCTGTAATCCATAAAAATGTCCAATATAGTGCTCATAGGAATGCCATGTACCCCACTCCTCTATGCTAAAGGTGCAACATGACAATAGTCACTTTCTCCATCTAAACATTGTGTGTTGTCCATGTGGCATCTTTGTCATCCTAGGAATATGCTTGCCTAGCCCACAAGTACCAGAATTTAGTGATGCTATTTTGCTTAGAATTGAAGGGAGAAAGTGTTTGATGCATTCATAAGATTTGTAAACTTGGCTAAACAAAAAGGAGAACATGTTACCCACTAAATTTAATCCTTTAGTAACCTGAATTTTTCAGTATTGGTGCCCCTAAGTAAAGAATTACAATTTTGATAGAAACTCTATGACATGTGTGAGGAGTGTTCAAATAACACCTAGTACTATATTTCCTTATCATAGTCATTGTATTCCTTTAACATAAGCTATGTCTCATGCCATGTGTTGTGACAACATCACTATAGTTTAGAATGGTGTGTGCGAATGTGATTTTGCCAATGTTATTGAAAGAGGGGGCAAGATGATAACATAAAAGAAAAATCCAAATAAAGCTAAGGAAAATGAATAAAAAATTGAGTACCTACATGAGCTTTGCATTTGTTTCTTTGTGTGTGTGTGTGTGTGTTTTGTTAAGTGTGATAATGAGCTACAAAACGAGTGATAGAAGTTGGAAGTGAGGCCAAGAGAACAACAAGTTCATGTCAAAAAGAATAAAGGCTAGGGTGTTTCTATTGATAGTAGCCGATGTATGGTAGTGTAATTAACAATAATGAATTTTGTAAGTGAGGATTCATAAACTAGCTCATGTGTTTTTCTCATAAATCTCCAAAGTCAAATGTTGATCAATGTGCCATGCCATCTTTAGTTGAGAGAACCCATGATAATAATCCAAGAATAACCTTCAATCCAATCAACAATGTAAGCCAAATTAGGCTTTGTTTTATGTTTTGGGGCTCATATATACCAAATGGAAAATTTATTGTACCAAAACTAATTTAAACTTTTTTTGTGATCTTTAAATCTCCATGTGACTCCTTGGAGTTAAAATGTATTTATATGCCCTTAAATTTAGAGAACAAGAGGGAGGAGAGAGAGAGAGAGAGAGAGAGAGAGAGAGAGAGATGGACAAATATTGTTGTCATCTTCTTGTATGAATGTCTTCTTATAACATGCTATCGTTGAGCTATCGTATTAGGTCCCAGACAACCCTTACTTTCATATATAGATCTAGAAGACATGTATTTGGTTAGCATCTCAGAGCACACAAAACGATGGAAGATTGGGGGGGAGGGAGGGAGGAACAAACATTGTTCTCATCGTTTTGCATGAATGTCATCTTGTGACACAAGCTGTGGTTGAGCTATTGTATTAGCTCCTAGACAACCCTTACTTTCATTCATAGCTCCAAAAGACATGTATTTGGGTAGCACCTTAAAGCACACAAAATGACACAATCATGTTGTTCTCATGGAAGATGGGGAGGTTAAGAGGGCTAAGCATGTATATTTATGTGTAAGTATAGCACTATAGAAGATGGGAAGGATGGTGATGTTGTTTTTGCAAATGAGAGGGTAGAGAGCCATAAGTATGCACGTCTATAGGCGCATCTATTTGCTATCTTTTAAACGTGCCTTTAGATGCGGGTCTGTAGACGCGCTAATAGACGTGCAAATAGATGCGCCCATAAGTTTTTTTTTAGTTGAGTAAACGCGTCTGTGTGCGCGTCTGTAGGTGCTTTGTCTTGTTGTGCAGGATCAAATGGAAAATGTGAAGGGCCATCATTTATAATGAAGATAGTCATGTGCTCTCCATCAAAATCACACTCCGAATGGCACGAAGCACATCCATAAATGAATTCCCCAACTACATAAACCATCATCTCATGTCCACATCCACAGAGTCCAAAGATACATGCCTCATAGTAGCTGACATCCATATAGGCATACATGTGATCATCCAAGTATGCATGCTCACTATACATATGGCAATCTCCATCATCAAGCATAAAGCATGCATCATCATAATCATCCCCATCCCCATGATGGATGGTAGTAAAATTATAATCTAGCAAACCCTCCATAGGTATGACTCTCTCTATGTCATCCTTTTATGTAATAAGCTTAGCACCTATCAATCTGTCACATCATGTACAAGGAGAGTCGAGATACACATCACGGAAACAAGAAACATCTCCAATAGGTGTGTGCAAGGCATCACTATAATGCATAACACTCTGATCAATCATCATGTGCATAACTATCACCACATGTGACCTATGTAAGGTACAATCCTCTAGACCATCATAAACATGATCCCCATCAAGACTAGGCTCCGATAAGGCATCCACACATGAAGCAGTCGCATAGAGATCACAATCATAAACTTTCCACTCTAAGCTTAAAAAGGCATCATAAACTAGATTCACGAATGTAGTTAGTTCATGGACCATCCTTCAAAGCATCCATAAGTGAATCCCTAGTATGGCTGTCCACACCAATTAATGTATGTGTAACACCTACCATAGGCTGTTCAAAAGAAAACTTGTCCACACTATGAGTATCACACATGTCCACATCATGAGCATCACACAAAGTAGATGTACAACTATTCAATCTCTTGTAAACATAGGCATCCCTCTCTTCCGCAAAGTCATCATGCCCATAGATACATGCATCAATAGAAGGTGTAGTGCCTAAAGAAAAACCATCCTCCTCCATAACACATATGGATTCCATCATCTCATGCATATCCATATCTCTTCAGGATGACTCCATATCAACCCAATGAAAAGATAAGTAACCATAAGAAACTTGGTACCAATCCACATGTGAACAAGCTATAAATTTCCAGCCATCACAAAGCTCATCATTGGCTCACAACAATGAGCGGCTACATCAACAAATATGGATGTTTCCAAACAGAGGGAGGAAAAGATCTATGCATATCGGAACAAAATCGGCACATGATATAATGTCCAAAACTTCTTGCACTTGAGTGTATGGTTTCCCGATCACTTGCTTTTTTAGAATTTTCAGCAAGTGTGTTGAACCTAAGGATACCCTCAATGAACTCACACATAATCATAGTACATGCAATGACCAAAAGGTTGAGTAAGCATGTAACCTCTTTTATCCCTTTTGATATTCAAATATTTCAACATGATTTGAAGCATTTGATCCCAAATAAAGAATAAAGTATAGCCAAGAATGGGTACTACCAACTCATTCATTTCCATCTTCCTTAGCTCAACAAACTTGCCCTTGTGATTGACCCTTTGGGTATACATGCGCACAAGTCCCATCAACACCATGATCTCATCAAGACCAATGTACTCATAAATTTCCAAAATACTTTAAGATACTTGCATGAAATCTTTTTGTAATATTTGCACAAAACCCTCTATACTTTCCTTCTCTTTAATGTTGGGAACAAAGAAGGAAAGATACCAATATCTCTCCATATAACTAGATAGAGAGTCCTGATTTGAGAATACCATGCATCGATCTCTAAAGCACTTTTTCCTTGGGTGGTCACAAAGTATTACACAACATCATATGCCAAATTCAGTCAATCCCAATTATAGTTGTGCATTTCCTTCAACCACCAAGATCTAGCTCTTCCTTTGAAATTAGGAGTCGCTTTCTTCACTTTGGCAAGCTCGCCATAAGGAAAGGCATGAAAAAAGGCATCCCAATTACAAATCTAATCCTTGAGTCCCATGATGCAAGTGAGTCTTTCACCATCAAATGCAAACAATATTTGTGCAAATTGCTCTCCTCTTTTGAACCATTAAGTACTCACTTGAGTAGATACCATATAATCAAGAAAAGCTTGCACTTTCATTGATTCCGACAACCTTGTATGCTCTCCTTTTTTGAACCATTAAGTACTCACTTGAGTAGATACCATATAATCAAGAAAAGCTTGCACTTTCATTGATTCCGACAACCTTGTATGCAAAAGTCCATACATCATGGAAAATATAAATCTTGATTTTGCATCATAATGTTTCATAATACTTATGGCTTCAAAAGCATATTGTCCTTTGTCTTGACTCTCAATATTGATAAAGGCCTTTGATAGGCATTTCTATCCATTGCCTTTGAAAATGAAAAATCTCCGGTTGGCCTTGCTTGAGAGAAGCCTTGTCCATTTACACCATATATGCTTGAAGAAGGTTACTTGGTTGGTAAAAACATTGCTTCTTGCTTACATGTCATCAAAATACTCTTCATCAATATCCTCATCAATCGAGTTTATAAGATCACTCTCAATTGGGTTCCAATCACCATTGCTAAGAGTAACCTCATAGGAAGAATCGTAGCCACCTGCGTTGAGATTCAACTTCATCCAATCATCATTGCTATGAGTGATCTCATAGGAAGAATCATAGCCAATTTGATTTTTGTAAGTATAATAATCTTCCATATCTTCCGAATTCCCTTGAAAATCATACTCACATTAATCATCCTCCACACATGTTGAATCTTCATGATTGCCTTGATTCTCATTGGAAGTATCCTCTTCAATAATGCAATCTTCCTTATCTGTGGTATAACTTCCATTGCAAATAATATCATTAGTATAATATTAATCTTCATCTCCATAATAGATTTCATCAACCTCACTATCATAATCATCCATGACTCTCAAATAGTATACCGAACGCAAAATTGGTCAACTATGCCCCTAGTACAAGATTTAATCAACTATGCCCCTAGTACAAGATTTAATCAAAGTTGTGATTCCAAAATCTGATTGACGAGGTTGAAAATGCCCCTAGTACAAGATTTAATCAAAGTTGTGATTCCAAAATCTGATTGACGAGGTTGAAAGCTTGTCATGAAGCTTATGGGATAAGGATTGAAGCACAATGATTGCTTTCAAAACATCCATAAACCCTCTTGACTGAATTAGGGTTTAGCACTCTACTCGATGAGATCAAAAACTACCAAAACACCAAATAAGCCCTATTTTGCTCAAATGGACTCCAAATTTGATGACTTTAGTTTTTCACATCTGCAATTGAGAGAATAAAGTGTGTGCCACCCTAGATCCCACTTTGGATGAGCGCTTTACCTCTCTGCTTTTACGATTTGTGTCGCACGGCCATTTTCTACTACACCACTCAAATGAATCCCAATTTGTGTGATCTTTGGGTCATTGGAATGCTCTTGATGATTAGATCAATGATGCGTGAAAATAGATCTAAAAAGTCAAGTGTCCTCTGTTAACCAAAGTTGACTAGTGGAAAAGTCAACTGCCTTTGAGTTGACCGGTCAAACAGTCTCCGAACCAGACATGTTTGGGCTTGATGGTAATATCTTAATATGTAATTTCATGCTATATGATAACTTCTCCACAAACTCAAAGCATTTATGACTGGGCCAAGGTTTTGTCTGCCCCAAAATAGTGCGGTGGAAAATGCCAAAGTTCACCACCTTTGCAAATTCTGATTCAGGAGTTCTAATGCTTGTTAGAAATCTCTTTAATAGTTCTATCCAACACTCCAAACCCCTTCAAAACATCCTGCACCATTTGTGACTGAATTAAGCTTTTCTACACTACTTATGTGTAGTCAAAATTGTCCACTAGTCTCCAATGCATCAAGCTTGACCACAAATGATCTTACCAATGTCAAATAGCATGTATTTACTCAAGATAAGCATTTGGCATTATATTTTAAAGAGATTTCGGCATGACCTTTAGGAAATTTCTACCAAATCTCAATCCAAAATTGACCACAAATAATGCCCAAGCATAGGTAATATGCATGTACCCAACAATTATAATCGTTTCCACTTTGATTGTGCCATTGCTTTGCTCCAAATGCAATTACGAAATTAATGATTATCGCTGAAGCGTGTTCTCTTATCCAAGCTCTTCCAACCCTTTTACCCAAGTTTACAATCCAAGGACAAAGGTTTGGGCCATTTCTTCATCACCATGTACCTAATCCCTCACTGTACCACTTTACCAACGCCCTCATGACACGGTGAGTTTAAGACACACTCTCCTTAGCCTCTTCTCCTTATTGCCGAGGTACCCTCACCACATATCTAGCTTTCAACTTATGCAAGAATCAAATGAAAGCTTAGGATGGATGAGAGTGTAGATAACTTACAATTGAATGCATGAAGTCATGCTATACAAAACCATGTCATATATCATACGATTCCCCTTTTGGTCCATAACATGATCCATGTAATGTAGCACTCCAATAACCTCCCCAACATCAGCCATATGCCTTTACCATGGCATCCATATGAGTATAGGCAATTTAATGAATAACCATCATTGCATAAGCATCGAGTATATGTGTCCATTAACATCCCAAACATGTTAGAAGCTTTGAACATCATGAAATCCAATTGTAATGGCATTTGGTACCCAAGAATAACATCAAAGAGCCAACAAATAGCATAGGCCTCTTGCTAAATGTTCATGTACCTCTTGCTAATGTTCATGTACACCACATTTGACAATCCATATGGCCATGGATGCTTTTAAAATAGCATATGAGATTGCCCAAGCTTCATACAACCATGCATTTATTTAAGGCATGAATTCACTCCAATGGCATGCTAATAGGTCAATGTTTGCCAAAAATGGTTCAAATGAAGGCATGGATGAACATTAAGCCATCAATGGAAATTTCCAGATCGTATGCATGCTTAATGGCAATGGAAATTGATTTACGATGCAAGAAATTAGGGTTTCAAGCAAAAACCCAAAATCAACGAAGAGGTTAAATCATGGATTAATCATCATTAGAGACTTAATCAAGAATTCTATTCCCATGAGACTTTAAGCACAGCCCGTTTTTCTCTTCATTTAAGCAAAATTAGTGCTAATCATCACATTTAGCCATTATACATCTTCTTTCATGGGAATAAGACATGGCAATGCAAAGCATTATAGCAAATGAAGAGCTTAGGGTTTGCAAACAACCGGGATAGAGGCAGCGCAGCTCACGACAGTTTATGGATAGAAAAACGTCGATGGCACCCTTTCCAGCCCATTGAGGCACCAATCTTCAACATTAAACCCATGCTTAAGGGGATATGGCCTTGAAACATTGCTCAAAAAGCTGATGGCAGAGTTGTGAAGATCTCTTGAAGAATCCAGTCATAAACAACGTCGTTCGCAGCCATTGAGCATCTATCTTGATCATAGGAGTCTCCACAATGTCTACTTATGCTTTCAAGATGAGAAAACAAGCTCCAATTCTTCCCTAGAATCAAAAATGTGAGAGAGAAATTGGGGAATAAAATGTGCAGGTCCACACCACGTAAACCCTGTCCATTGCCCACTCACTTTGCCCAAAATGTGTCCGCTTGTCAAAAACTTGTCCAATGGCTCAAATTTGAGATAAATTATGTCGAAATGCCATGGCCAGCAATCGCCCTAAATTTTAGCATCAACATGAGTGATTCCTCTATGTTTGTACCAAAATTTCAAGAAAATTTTGGAAAATTTCAAGAAACTCAAGAAAGATCAAGAAAATTAAGAAATCCAAAAAATTCTCAAATTTTCTTGAAATCAAGATGAAAATGGATCAAAAACTAAGCTCTAATACCACTTCAAGAAGGAGACCCACTCATTACATGGAGCAGACAACACCATCCTAGAATCTCATGTGGCAGAAGCTCACCATGGATGCTTGCTCTCAAGGCAAGAAGATAACCATATGGTCATGTATCAAAGATATCCAAAAAGGTGTACAAACTATCTCATAAGTGACTTATATAGTCACTTACTCCTAGGACCTTTCACACTTGTTTCCTACGAACCCAAGTCTATGCCCCATATCATGTCCCTAATCCCTCATCCTACATGTGCACATAGTTTCCTACACTACAGTTTAACAGCAAGAATATTGATGTGGTTCTTGGAAAATAAGGAGACAGACAACGCGACGAGAGAAAAGCGTGCTCATTTCAAACCATTTTCAAGATTTTTTATAGTGTGCTAGTAGCCCGTCTAGTAGCTGGGTTAGTAGAGCGGAGCCAAAATGCCAAGCGAGTATCACACTAAGAAAAAAATCAAAGAGCAATTAAAGTACACATAGTTATAGGGCACTACGTGCCTAGCTACTAACCCATCAATCTTGCCCAGCTATGCCTCCTTTGTGTTGTAGTGTATGAAGATGTATAATATATATAACTCATTTACTCTACTTCAAAATGTCTAGACATGTTTATTGAACTCAATAAACCCCCTAGAGAACAACCATATAGCTAACACATGTCTGATATCTTACGATGCGCAAATAGACGCTCGGGGAGAAATTTTAAAAAACATACATACGCATGCATAGACACGTTTATAGATGCAATTATAAAGGTGTTTGTAGACGCGCAAATAGACGCTTCTTGAACAGACGGACGCGTATATAGACGCGTTTATAGACGCGCTACAAAATATTTTTAAATTTTGTGTGCTTGAACAGAATGCTGTATATGTTGTGTATGCTATGTAGTTACAGGAATCCCATTTCCACATTGTGTAATTCAATTCTTACACGCAACCGCATTTTAATTAGCACTCTTGCAAGCACGTCTATAGCTGACATTAATTACAATTCCAAATAAAACATTACAACTCCAAAACGTTTAGTTAGAAGGCATTAATTGATAGCTCAAAAAGTGCTTGTATGTACATATAGCACGAAGCTAAGCCACGTCCTGTGGCTTCAAGTACCAAAAATAAGAGGAGTGTATATACAAGAGGCACGAAGCCAAGCCAATGGGCTAAGTACAAAAAAGAGTAGCTAGCACTACTCCTCGCTCCCTTCTCCGCCTCCTTCTTCCTCGTCTTCTTCCTCATCTTCTTGTGCAGGGTCTTGTAAACAAGGGACAACATATATCAATGTATGAAAAATCAAATCTTATTTATAATATTGACATTATTTAATTACTTTCAAATACCTCGGGGGACTCTCCAGTAGCCCGGATATACTGCTCCTCAGTAATCAACCCATCATTTTAGAAGTGCCTCCATATATCTCCTCTGTGATGGTGGTGGTGGTAGGCTGTCTCGACAGGAGTAGGGTACCTACCCACGATATCAAGCTGCTGCAAGATGACACAATTTGCGGAGGGGTTAGTACAAAGAAACAACCTCCTAATAAACTACATAAACAATATAATTTGAGATCGATACTTACAAACTAGGCCTCCCATGATTCAACACCTCCTGTTCCAAAATGCACGCTTCCATATTGCTCCATTTGGATCCTTCGTGCCTCCACGTGCTTTAGACTGGGTTCCTCCTTCGCTGACTTCATTGCTTTCTTCCACTCACGCTTGTGAGCGGTGTGGGGCAAGCCCCTTGGTGGTTGACCTCCTTGGAGCTTGGCAAGCTCCGCTGGTGCATGCCTCTTAAGCGAAGATCTTTTATTGCTAAGTATCGAAAAAATCTTTGACTTGGCCCATTTATCTGTGAACTGAACATTGGAGGGGTTAGGATACCTAGAGCGAACAGCAACGAGGGTCTCATCAGCCAACCTCTTTGGTTGATCTTTGTAGAGTGAATAAAGCAATCTCTGTAATTGTTAGCAATTACAGAGCGCATGAAGGCCATGTCCTTCCCCCGTGCATCCATCAAGATGCCTCTTGTCTGAGTGATGTCATAGTAGATCGTACCATCACCTGGAGGCACGTTCTCGTCCCCACCACTACCCCTCCCGAAGCACTGTGCCATGCATCCCCCACCGCTCTCCCTGCTACTACGCCTACTACTGTGTCGTGTCGAGCTAGTACGCTGGCCACCTGTAGCTGGAGAACCAAGTCTCGACTGCACGAGAGTACGTTGACAACTCTGCGAGGCAGAAGGGCCTCCTGACGGCATGGGGAAAGGGGCATAGGACGGCATGGGGGAAGGGCCTCGGCTATGTAGCCGGCTGGGCTGTGTTGACTCCACTGGGGTAATCTCAAAAGGTGTGGGGTTGGGTGGTTTGGAGTCTGTAGTGCCGACTCCTGGGGGGTGTTTAGAGTACCCGTCATGTAGCCGTATAACTCCCCATGACTGGGAGGGTGCCCCAAAAGGTTATATAAGTCCCGAAAGATGGTTTCCCAAAGATCAGGTGCGCTTGAAGAGCTTCCTAGCCACATGATGAACTGGAAAAAAGAAAAAAAGAAGATTACTGTGATGAACTGAGAAGAGAAAAAGAAGAGAAAAAGAGAGAAAAAGAGAGTAGAAAAGGCATGCATAGCGGGGATAAAAGAGAAAAGGCATGCATAGCGGGGATAAAAGAGAGGAGAAAGGAGAGGAAAAGAGAGGAGAAAAAGAGGGGATAAAAGAGAGAAAAAGAGAGGAGAATAGAGGAAAAGAGAGGAGAAAAAAAGAGAGAAAAAGAGAGGAGATAAGAGAGAAAAAGAGAGACGAAAAGAGAAGGAAAGAGAGGATAAAAGAGAGAAGGAAAAAGGGAGGAAAATATAGAGTGCAATCCATTTTTTCAATCATGCTTTCCCTTTCCATCATTCATGCAATCCCCTTCTTCAATCATGCAATCCCTTTCCATCTTTCATGCAATCCCTTTCTTCATTCATGCAATCACTTATTTCCATGAAAGGAGAGGAAAAGATAGGAGAAAGGAGAGGAAAAGAGAGGAGAAAAAGTGGGGATAAAAGAGAGGAGAAAGGAGAGGAAAAGAGAGGAGAAAAAAATACAGAAAAAGAGAGGAGAGGAAAAAAAAGATAGAAAAAACACAGCGTCTATCTTCGCGTATAGCAGCATGTCTATAGACGCGGCTACTTGTTTCCAACACAGAGTAGACGCATCTATAGACGCGCTCTTAGATGCACTTTTAGACGTTCTCTCAGATGCGTTGACTCTGACAGACATACTATTCTAAAAACTCGAAAAGTACATGCGCCCGACGCGCCCGACACAAAAGCACAACAGCTGTACCAAAAACATTCATTTCAAAGAGAGAAAAGGATGAATCCAAAGAGAGCAACTTTCAAAGAAGATCAACCCTAAAGAGACTTACCCTTGATAGAGGTATGGAAGCTTCTTGTCCTTCTTCAAAGCTGCTTCTCTTTCTTCTCTTCCTTGTTCACCCTTTGCTTCTGTTTCTTCTCTTCCTTGTTCACTCTCTTCTCTTGTGTGCTTGGAGATGATTGTGTAAGCATGGAGATAAGTGTGGGTGCTTGAAGATAAGTGTGGATGCTAGGCTGTGGATCTGTTAATAACAAAGCAAGCCCGTTAAAAGTATGTGAAGAAAAGCAAGCGCGCTAAAAGTAGGTTTGAAAATGAAAATTGCATCTATAGGCGCGTCTAATGTCGCGTCTAATATCACATCTAAAACTGCATCTGTTCTGTGTAGTGCACGTGTATACACGCATCTAAATGAGCATTTAATTACACGTTTACAGCACGGTTTAGACGCGCACCACACAGAATAGACGCGGTTTTAAACGGGGTATTAGACGCGCCACAGAGTTTTTAGATTAAATATTTGATACAAGAGCAAATTTTTTTGGGTTGTTTATTTGTAGGATGTCTTCATCTTCAACAAGTAGCTCCAGTGAGGATGAATCCCTCCATATCCACCATCGCGAAATGTGGTTAGAGCAAAAAATCAAATGTATGTGTGATTGATGTCGAGGAAACATGTATCGTGCACGCAGGATTACATTCAATCACATCTCAAAGTATGGAGAATGGGATGCGACTGTAAACCTAGTAAGTGTTAAAGAGTTAAGGTTGATTGAGATACCTATGGGTGTTCATATGTTTGAGTTATGATCCTGTTTTAATTTGATACAGGATGCAATGCCACACCCGCATATGTTGCCCTATGCTCGTCGTGAGGAGGCAAAGCGTCGGCGATATGAGGTGGGATCTTCAGGAGGGACCGTTACGGATGCATGGAGTGATGGTGATAGTAGCCCTCCGCCATCACCTCATGAAGCCGTGGAGGAGGAGGTGTTTGATGATATGGTGCGGGATTTATATGTCCATCAATCCGAAGGGAGGGATGATAGCATGGAGCAGGACAATCTTTTTACTGCAACATCGACTGCACTGTTTGAGGGGTGCACATTCTCTGTTCTACGTGCCTCCCTTGAGTTACTAAACTTGCAAACCATCTATGGATGGATGATAGCATGGAGCAGGACGATCTTTTTACTGCAACATCGACTGCACTGTTTGAGGGGTGCACATTCTCTGTTCTACGTACCTCCCTTGAGTTACTAAACTTGCAAACCATCTATGGATGGATGATAGCATGGAGCAGGATGATCTTTTTACCGCAACATCGACTGCACTGTTTAAGGGGTGCACATTCTCTGTTCTACGTGCCTCCCTTGAGTTACTAAACTTGCAAACCATCTATAGATGGAACATTGCTCCATCTATGGATGGAGCAATGCAAGTTTGAATGCATTACTCAAGTAAGCTTTAAAGTCTATTTTGCAAACATGGTGAATTATGCTAGTGGGTCAATTACTCGAATGCTTTTCCTCATTTATGGTCTTCACGTGCAGGCTATTGTGTAAAATGCTTCCAAGGGAGAATAATTTACCGACCTCAAGAGATATGGCAAGGCAACATGTGACCTCTCTTGGAGGATTAGATTATAAGCGCATCCATGCATGCGTCAACGATTGCGTTTTGTTTCGTGGACTACATAAGGATGCAAGAGAGTGTCCTACTTGTGGAGAGGCAAGATATAGAGCAGATCTCAAAACTTTGGACGTGCCTCGTAAGGTTCTGCGACATTTTCCCATAATCCCTCGCATCCAACATATGTTCAAGTGCAAATCCATTGCAGAGCTCATGTCATGGCATTCCTCCCATCGTCAACCGATGGCAATTGGAGAACTCCCGTAGACACTCTTGCGTGGAAACATATTGAAGACACATGGCCAAGCTTCAAGGAAGAACCTAGGAGCTTGAGACTTGGATTGGGTATGGACGATGTGAACCCATTTGGTCTCAAAAGCACCTCTTACAGTGTATGGCCACAGTGTATGGCCAGTGATATTGGTGAATTATAATCTTCCACCCTCTATGGCGATTAAGAAAGGACATGTTATGTTATCCCTTCTAATTCCAGGGAAACATAAAGTCAAAAATCCTGATGTTTATTGATTGACGAGCTAGAGATACTTTGGAGAGGTATCGAGGTGCATGATGTGAGCAGGCCTCCCTCGTCTCACGAGACTTCAACTGCAGATTAAGCAATCTTGATGTGGACGATGCATGACTTCCCAGGCTATGGCGAGTGTTCAGGTAAGCATTGCACTTCTAATTATGAGTAGGCAAAGGATGTGGCACCCTAAACCCACCTTGAACTCTTAATTGCGTCTATTGTTCAGGTCTCACTACATCAGGTTACCATGCATGTCCTGTTTGTGGTCCTTCGCTTGTTGCCTCACGGGCAAACGCATTGAATAAGGTCATCTATGAGAATCACCATCGATTTCTCCCACCTGATCATCCTAGATATGTTGCCCCTTGGAATGAAGTCCTCCCACAATCACTCACACAGCGGGAGATTGGATGAGAAATTGGGACGGTTCCACGACTCCTCCACCACTTGGCATGAGCCGGTAAGGGTTTGTAACTATTGTGTGCTATATTGGCTAGAAATAAAGATTGCCCGCTACTAACACCAGCTTTTGTTTAGATACTCCATCTTTTATCGTTTACCGTATTGGTCCCACCTCAAGATCAATCACCTGCTTGATCCCATGCATATCTTCAAGAATGTGGCATCTACCATTTGGGAACATTTGAATGGGACACGAGATTCCGTAGTAGACATAAGGGAGGATCTACGTACCATAGGGAGGATGCGTGAAGCTTGGCCACAAGAGAGACCAAATGGGCGTGTTTTTTTACCTCGTGCACCGTGGAGGTTATCAAAGCTAGAGATGGTGGCGGTGAAGCGTGCTATTACTAGAATTCGTACTCCCACTGGATGCATGAGGTGTTTGAAGGGGGCCTTTACAAAGAGCAAGAAAAGAGGTGTAGAGCAATTATATGGCTTGAAATCTCATGATTGGCACAAGATGCTCCAAGTAAGTATTTTATGTGCATAATATCTTTTTCCTTTCAAATTTGTGAGTGTATTAGAAGCAACTAATCAACCATTCCTCGTGTGTTTAGTTCATACTACCTACTAGCATTTCTCGTAGTGCATCAAAGGACGTGAAAGATTGTATTTACAAGATGGGCGAGCTTGTGAGGTACTTTACATGATGATACAAAATGCATGCAAGGTGTTCATATTGCTAATATGGTGTAATTTTTCATTTCTAGGTATGTGAGCTCAAAGGAAATAGATCCCACCACGCTTGAGAATGCTCGAGTTATGTCAGTGGAGGTGGTTTGTTTAGTGGAGGAGACATTTCCACGTTCTATTCTCACAAGCCAACTACATCTCATAGTGCATTTGGTGGATGAGATTGCTATATGCGGTACTATACATGCACGATGGTTGTTCTTCCTCGAGCACTTCATGAAGACCTTGAAGGGTTTTGTGAGAGAAAATGCAAGACCCGAAGATAGCATGGTCGAGGGTTGGTTGGTACAAGAGTCACTTGTAAATATTTCTGAGTTTCTTGTTGATGTGGATAGCTCTCTCCCACGACTATGGAGAGATGATGAAGACCTAAGGATGACCTCTATTGTGCTGCCTCAAGGGAAAGGATGCAACAAAGTACTCCTTCTCCCTGCTAAGTGGCTTTGTAAAGATGTCTGCCACCTGCTCATCAGTCTTCACATACTGAAGATCAACTGTACCATCCAGCACCTTTTCTCTGACAAAGTGATAATGGACCTCTATGTGTTTGGTCCTCGCATGAAACACTGGATTCTTGGCCAACTGTATACTGCTCATGTTGTCACAATGAATGACAACTTTGCCATTAATAGGCTCACATAAATCTGCCAAGAGACCCTTTAACCATACTGCCTCACAAGTAGCAATGGCTGCACCCCTGTACTCAGCCTCTGTACTAGATAGAGCAACTGTAGGTTGCTTCTTGCTACTCCAACTCACCACGGCACTTCCAAGTGTAAAAGCATATCCACTAGTAGACCGCCTGTCATATGCGCTACCTGCCCAATCAGCATCTGTGTAGCCATGTATGTCCAAGCTTTTACCACTCTCATAAAGTAGACCATAATGTGTTGTGGTCTTCACATATCTCATGATGCGTCTCACTGCATCCAAATGTGGTTTTCTGGGGCTCTGCATAAACTGGCTTACTAGCCCCACAGCATAACTCAAATCCGGGCGTGTGATAGTCATGTATATGAGACTACCAACCATCTTCCTGTACATAGAAGGATCATCCAATTCCTCGCCATAATCAGCTCGCAACTTCACATTTTGCTCCAATGGTGTACTCATAGGCTTACACCCTGTCATGCCATACTTTGCCAACATATCCAATGCATATTGCGCTGTACTACCCATGTACCTGCATGATCTTTGACCACTTCAATTCCAAGAAAGTATCTCAACTCACCAAGGTCTTTCATGTCAAATTGCCCACTCAAAGCTTTCTTGACATGCATCACATCTGCACCATGATCACCTGTGATAATCAAGTCATCCACATAGATGACGAGTAAAACAATCCCATGCTCTGTCTTCTTCACATAGAGTGAAGAATCTGCTGTAGAAATCTGAAAACCAAGTGAGATAAGATATCTGCTCATCTTATCACTCCAAGCACGAGGTGCTTGCTTCAGACCATACAATGCCTTTTTCAATCTGCATACGTGAGTGGGATATCTAGGGTGGACATACCCTTCTGGCTGTGCCATGTACACTTCCTCTTGTAGATCTCCATTTAGAAATGCATTCTTGACATCCATTTGATGCATTTCCCAGCCATTAGCTGTAGCCATAGCAATGACTGCTCTCACTGTGCCCATCTTAGCCACTGGACTAAAGGTTTCATCATAGTCCAAACCTTGGGTCTGTGCATAACCCTTTGCTACCAATCTCACTTTATGTCTCTCAATAGAACCATCAGATTTGCACTTCACTTTGTAAACCCATTTACATCCAATAATATTCTTGTTCTTTGGTAATGCAACCAAGTCCCATGTGTCATTATGGACCAATGCGTCCATCTCTACATCCATTGCTTTCTCCCATACATGCTCTCCAATAGCCTCTGTATAGCATGTAGGTTCCACATGCTTCACCATAGATGTCATATATGCATAGTGCATAGCAAAATCTCGATATGTCAATCTGTCAACGGGATATCTGACTCTCTGGGATCTCCGCAATGCTTGCGGGTCACTCTGAACACCTGTAACTCTAGCATGTGGTGGCACATATCTATCCTGCCTAGCACCAGGTGTGCGTAAAACAGGTATGCCAAGCTCCTCATCCAAACTCTCAGAACTAGATGACTCATAACCTGTGATTCCAATTCCTTCGACTTTATTCTTGCCTTTATCCATAGCACTACTCCCAGTGCTCACACTCTCATGCCTCAAACGTCCTGACCATGGACGTACACTGCTACTCTCAGCTTCTGTTGCTGGCCCAGACATAGTAGTAGAACTAGAACTTGCTTGTGATGGCAAGTTCACATGCACATCAGCCTCAAGTGACTCAATGACTCCCTCATCTTTTGCTTTGTACCAACTAGCAAGCTCATCAAACACTACATCTCGTGAGATGACCACTTGTCTAGTTTGTGGATTATAACATTTGTATGCCTTTTGATCCTATGCATATCCAACAAATACACATTTCTCTGCCTTAGGATCCAACTTCCTTCTTCTTTCATTAGGCACATGTACATAAGCTATGCATCCAAAAACTTTAAGGTGTCCAATGTCTGGCCTATAACCTGTAAGCCGCATCTCTGGCATGCTTCCATGAATGGCTGCTGTAGGTGTTTTGTTCAATATATATACTGCAGTAGCACATGCTTCTGTCCAATAGTAATCTGGCATGCTCTTTTCATTGAGCATCGCTCTTGCCACTTCACATATGACTCTATTCTTTCTCTCAGCCACACCATTTTGCTGAGGTGTATACCTGCAAGTCAATTGTCTTCTTATTCCATGCTTCCTCAAGAAATGCTCAAAAGCCTTTGAGGTGTATTCACCACCTCCATCTGTCCTCAAACATTTAATCCAACAGCCATATTGCTTTTCTGCAAAAGCTTTGAAATCCATGAACTTTTCCAACACTTCACTCTTCTCTTTGAGAAAGTATATCCATGTCATCCTGCTGAAATCATCTATGAATGTAACATAGTATAAACTGCCTTTGATAGATGGGTTTTGTGCAGGACCCCATACATCACTATGTACGATCTCAAGTGGCCTGCGACTCATATTTCCTTCTCTAGGAAACCTCAATCTTGCCTACTTTCCAAACTGACAGGCTTCACAAACATGTATATTTCCATCATATTTGAATCTAGGCAATCCACTGACAATGTCTCTTGTTTGCATGTTCTTTAATCTCTGTATATTGACATGTCCAATCCTCTTATGCCACATATCAATGTCCTGTACCACATTCCTGCTTTTGGAGAACATGGCTGATTTTAGCTCAGGAATTCCAGCATCCAGCTTAAACAATCTGCCTTCTTTCTTGCCTTTAGCAATGACTCTACATCCATGTTTAAAGTCCTCAACGAAGCAACCATGCTCGTTGAACCTAACCTGTAATCCCTGTTCCACCATTTGGGCATTGGATGGTCCTGGCATGTCCGGCTCAATGAGCCAATCATCTCTAGACTCCCTTGCTCTGGAAAGCTTTGATAAGTCTAAGAACTCGCTTTTAGAGAGCTCCCCTAATTTGTCTACATTCTCTGGATGATAGGTGACTTCGTAGCGAACACCATCTCCACCCATGTACATGTTACCCTGGTCATTGACTAGAGGTGCTCTATCAAGTTCTGAGAAAAAGTCTGCGATCTTAACAAGATACCGTTGTTGTGGATCCCTAAAGATCTCAGCTCCTTGAGCATTCGTATAGACATATTGAAGTCTCACATTGAGTGGTAACCCCATGGTGTCGGCTTCAAATGGATTAAAAGATCTAGTGGGTGTCCTATTTGGGGCTAAGGGATGACTATTTGACGGCCCTAGATTGTCCATGGACAATGAGCTAGTTGTTCTGGAAAGGGTATCAGATTGGGATTCGGAAAAGGTTTCAGCAATATCTGCCAAATTTCCTACCGATTGGGTCCCACTTTCCTGCGTAGGTACTCTAGAAGGTGCCCTAGGTCCTATGGCAGTGTCTATATGACGTCCCGACCGCAAGTGCATAAGGTCCAATTTTAAGTTTTTTTTTGGTTTTTGTTTTGTTTTTTGTTTTTGTTTTTTTTTTGTATAATTGTAACTAACCTGAATATGTGTGTAACTATCTATCCTATTTTTTTATTTTTTATTTATATATTTTTTTATTTTTTACTAATTACACAAAATTACTAATTATGCACAAAATTACAAAAAATTAAAAAGATGCAAGTTACACTAATTATGTAAAAAATTTATAAAAATTTTAAAAAAATAAAAAATTACAAAATATGCAAAAAATGTGGACTCCTAAAATTACAGATTTTTTTTTCTTTCTTTCTTTCTTTTCTTTTTAAAAAAAAATTATTTTTATTGTTTATTTTTTTTATTTTTTTATTTTTTTTAAAATGCAAACAACATAAAAATTAACAAAAAAATAAAAAATAACAAATAACAAATTAAAAAATAACAAAATAACATACTAACCTTTTTTCCTGGCGCTTTCTCTGCGGATTCACCGGGCTCTTCACGACGTGACTCCTTATCTGCAGCCAGTCGTCCTTCACTCTTCACCTTCGGCGGTTACCTAGCCACCACCGCCTTCAATGGCTTTCACGTTCTTCGGCCACTTCGCCTTCTACACGGCCACCTCTTTCGCCTGCAGCCGCCTCTTTTGGCCACTTCGCACCCAGGCGCCCTCCACGCCGGCCACTACCTTCGCCTGTCTCTCGCCGGCCAGTTGCCTACACGCCGGCCACACGGCCTCAGATGCAACCGCATGGGCTACCACCTTCGCAGCTGCCGTCGGTCGGTCACCTTCACGCCGGCCACTACCTTCGCCTGTCTCTCGCCGGCCCAAGCTCTCACCACCCGACTACTCGTCGCCGGCCCCTTCACCTAAGTCGCCGGCCTTGCCCTTCGTTTTTTTTTTCCCTTCAGCCACCTAACCGCTGACGCCAACCACATCTTCGCCTCTACAGCCACCGCCTCCTTCACACTTCGCTGCCGTCTGCTACTGCCACCAGGCCTCTCTGGCCTTCGCTCGTCTCCATAGCTGTGCTTTTGCTGACGCCTGCTGCTGCGGACCCTCACCTCCTTGCGGCCTTCGCCGCCTTGACCTTCGCTGCCCGGCCTCTGCTGCGAGCTTAAGCTTTCTTTTGCTTTCGCTGATGCCTGCTGCGCACCCGCCGACCACCTTAGCCTTAGATGTAGCCGGCTACTCTTCTTGCTGTCGTCTTTGATGCTTTTGTCTGCTACAGCCACCTTCCACACCCCTTCTTCGCAACCGCCTCTCTCCACGCGGCCGCCTTCCACTGCTGCAGCCGGCTAGTCAACTTCACTGTTGATCAGCCTTTGCAGTTGCCTCCACTTCCTTCGCCACCAGCAGCTCTTCACCAACGCCTGCAGAAGCTGCAGTACCGCCTTTTCTCGCTTGCGCTTCTTTTATTTCTTTTATTATTTTTTACTAATTACATGTTAGCGAAAAGCATGAAAGCATGAAATGACAAAAAACAATGAAGGTAAGCATAATGAACGGTACTTGAAAAAGCATAAGAGCAATAAAACATAAAAAACAATGCGGGAGAAACCTCAACCGCTCAATGGGTTTTTCTTATCCTAACCTTATTCACTCACAACGGGATCGCACACCTGAACTTAACCTAATCACTCAATGGTTTTGCAACCAAAAGAGGAAATAGCGGTGGTTTCCACACACTCTCAACCGGATTTGAGTCTTCTCCCCGGCAACGGCGCCAATGGAGAGACGGAAAACTCTCTCACTTGTAGCAAGAGTAGCATGATCCACGTGTAGCTCAATCCAATGGGATTTGCATCCCTTTCGGAGCTAGGGATTCAACCCGTACCGGTGCACAAAAGCTTATCCACAAATGGAGAGAATGCTAAGAATACTACTACTATTGACATAGACTTAACACACACACAAGCTCAATCTTGCCATTGCTCACTCACTCATCATCCCACTCATTCATGCATCCAATATAAGAAGAAAGCTAAGCTAGTGCATACACAAGCTCAAAGCATACTTCATTCTCAAGCACTTACTTCCCTAGCATGCACACAAACCTTGAAGCTATCAACAAGAAACATGCACACTAGAGAATAGACATGAGAAGAGAGACAAACATCATATCATTGCATGGAATTAAAAAAAAGAACATTGCTCTTATAATAATGTAGATGGGGAGAGAGAAGAGCTTGCACCTCTATGGAAAAAGAGGGAGAGCTAGTCTCAAGAGAGCTCAAACATGAGTTTAGCCCAATGTGTCCATAAGCTCTCAAATGAGCCACTTTTTATACAAAAACTCTAAAACTCCCAAAACTTCCCATGTGGGATTATTCTTAAGCCTACTCCCACACTCATCTACAACTTGGAACTCTTTACAAGAGCCCTAAATAAGCCCGTCACGCAACAGTAGATGTCCAGTTTGAGAGACTAAATGCCCAATCTTCATCTGTGTACCCATATAGCTCCAATGGTACACCTACTACATAAAACAATACATAATCACTAGTGGCCCTCAAATACCGAAGTGTGCTCGTTGCACACTTTCAAGATGTGTTTTGCATGCAACCTGCATAAACCGGCTCTGTAAGCCAACAATGTAACTCAAATCTAGTGCGTTGATCGTGACATAGACCAAACTCCCACAATCTTCCTGTACATAGTGGGGTCCTCCAACACATAAAATGCATCTGCACACTGAGCTTGCCATTTTGATCTAATGGCACCGATATTTTCTTACAACCACCCATCCCATACTTGGACAACATGTCTAATACATATTGTCTCTGTGCTGGTGACAGCCAAATACCATGAGGTGTGTGAATGACCTCAATGCCCAAAAGTAGTACAAATCTCCCAAATCCTTCATGTCAAACTTCCTTTTGAGAAGACTTTTCACATAATCTCTTCTAAGTTGTCACCCTCAATAGTAAGATCATCTACATAGATGGTGATGATCATAATACCCTTATCACTCTTGCGCACATACAAAGAGTGATCTGCATCTACCATATGAAAATCGATAGTGACAAGATACTTAGCAATCTTATCATGCCATGCTTGTGGACCTTGCTTCAGCCCATACAAGGCCTTACGAAGCTTACATATATACTCTGGGTGACCTTTATCCTAAAAACTAGGTGGCTAATCCATATACACTTTTTCTTGCAAGTCACCATGCAAGAACACATTTTTAACATCCACTTGATGTAAAAACTAGCTTTTATCTGTAGCCACCGCAATCACAACTCTCAAAGTTGCCATGTTTGCAACTGGGAAAAACATTCTCATAATCAATCCCATGTGTTTGTGTATATCCTTTGGCTACCAATCTAGCCTTATACCTGCTTATGCTACCATCATTGTTATGTTTCACCTTATACAGCCACTTACATCTAATAGCTTTCTTGCCTTCAGTCAATGGCACTAAATCCCATCACTGTTATGTTTCACCTTATACACCCACTCACATTTAATAGCTTTCTTGCCTTCCAAGGCAGTGGTACTAAATCCCAAGTCTCAGTTCCATACAATGCAACCATTTCTTTATCCATGGATTTCTCCCAATCTAAATTCCCAACAGCTTCTTCAAAACATGTGGGTTCAACATCTTGCACAACTTTAGCCATATATGCATAATGATGAGCAACATAACCATCATATGTCAACCTATCAACAATTTTTCTGAATCTCCCTAACCTGCGTTGTCCATGATCACTACTTAGCATTTTTGCAGCTTCTCTTTCCTTTATTACATAAATTTTCTAATAGTTGGAATCCCAAGCTTATCATCAAGGCTCTGCTCCGAGCCACTAGACTCTCCATCAACATAAGAATCCCCATAGAAATGTCGGGCATACCAAGAGGCTCACCAACTTTCTCTTTGTCTTTCCGTATTATACCAATTGCATTTTTCAGGATTGGTATTTTGATGTAGCCTTCCACTCTATGGTTTATCAATAGAACCAACATAAGAGGACTCTCCAAGTCCACTCAATGACTGTGATTGTTGACTTGCATTTTGTGCAATCACATTTCTAGTTACATCAACCCCAACAACATCTTTTTCAACAGCATACCAGCTATCATTTCATTAAACACAGCATCCGTGCTTACCCCCTCAACTCACGTGTAGTAGGGTTATAGCATCTATATCCCTTTTTCTCAAGAGATTATCCAATAAACACACATTTTTCATCCTTTGGAGATGAGCTTTAGATCCAGCTTCGTACGCAACTCATCTGGCACATGCACATATGCAATACATCCAAAAACTTTCAAGTGAGAAAAATCAAATTTCTTGCCCCATTGAATTTCTCCTCTGGCATTACATCATGTATGGTTGTAGTAGGAGTCCTGTTCATGATATAAACTACTATAGAAACAGCTTCATCCCAATAGCTATACGACATATTCTTCTCTGTCTTATCAATGCTCGTGCTATCTCTACAATGTGCGTGTTTTTTTGCTCAACAACTCCATTTTTTTGCGGAGTGTATCTACATGTAAACTGTCTCTAAATGCCATTCTTCTGCAAGAAATCAAAGAACTCATTCGAGAAGTACTCTCCCCATCCATCTGATCTTAGGCACTTTACCTGCTTCCCTATCTGCTTTTCAGCCATCACTCTGAAATTTTGAAAATGAGTGAAAACTTTGTGTCATCATCCACACTTGGTCGTGCCATTGCCTCATGAAGGCCATATGTCTGGACATGCTCAATTGTTATACGACGTTGTCATATATATTGGCTCTTGTATCGATCACACAACGAATTGTTTCTCTCGACCATGACTCGGAACCGACTTCCAGTCCTTTATGATCACTGTCAAACATCTTTAACCTGGCCAAAACTCATTTAGGTTTTCTCTGCTGCACAACAAAAACAACATCGTTTTTTCGTTGCCCAACAGTAAAATATTGTTGCTCAGTAGAGCGACATTTCGCTGCTAAGTGGTGACCATTGTGACTCCCACTTAAATCATCGCCAAACGGGTGTAATTACCTACCTGCTTCCCCTATCCTGCACATGCACAGGCTACCCCTGTAGCCTAACTATTCCTCCCACCACACCTCTTTTCTCAAGGTTTTTGCATCAATTAACTCTCCCTCTCCAAGGTAAGCCCTCTTTCTTGCTTTCTTTAAGCTTTAATGGAAAGCTTCAATATTTACATTATTCCAAGCTTTCATGGAAAGTTTGTTCATAGCTCAATGTGAGCTTTTCTTCCCCTTCCTCTCATCTCTTTCCCCTTTCTCCCTTCCCCTCTCTTTTCTCTCCCATTTCCTAACTCTGGCCTAATGCATAGAGCTCTAATAGAGAGCTTTGATGGAGAGCTCTCCATCAAAGCTTTCTATTAAGCATTCTATGCATAATAGAGAGCTTTGATGGAGAGCTCTCCATCAAAGCTTTCTATTAAGCATTCTATGCATAGAGCTAGGGTTTAGGGTTAACATAAACTAATTTTTTCATTCACTTATGCATTATGAGTAGGGTTTAGGGTACTCACCTCTTTTTTCTCTTGTTCTTCTTGGTTGCTATAGGTGTCACTTTTTTATTTATTATGTTTCTTTTTTTGTAGGTTTATTCAAGTGAACAAATGTTTGGGCATAGGCTCTCATATGGTAAGCCCTCTTTCTTGATTTTGGCTTATGCTTCTTATCTTTGTGTTTTGCATCCTTGGGTGCCGGGGATTACGGTTAGGTCAATAGGCCTCTTGCAATAGGGTAATGCATAGCCCTTATGCATAATCCCTATGCAATAGGTTTATGCATAGCCTTATGCATAGGGATTATACATAACCCCTTGAAATAGGTTTATGCTGCATAGCCTTATGCATAATCCCTATGCAATAGGTTTATGCATAGCCTTATGCATAGGGATTATACATAACCCCTTGAAATAGGTTTATGCTGCATAGGCTTATGCATAGGGCTTATGCAATAGGGTTTATGCAAAAGCCTTATGCATAGGTTTATGCATAGCCTCATACATAGGGATTATGGATAAGCCCTATGTAATAGGTTTATGCATAGCCTTATGCATAAGGCTTATGCAATATCCTTATGCATAAGCCCTATGCATAGCCTATTGCATAAGCTTTATGTATAAGCCCTATTATGCATAAGCTTTATGCAATAGGGCCTATTTACATAAGCCTTATGCATAGGCCTTATACATAGGCCTTGCATAAGGCCTATTTCATAATATGTTAAAATGAACTTATTTTATGATTTTTTATGATAATCGTTTGTAGGTCTATTCAAGTGAACAGCCACCAAGGATTTAGGCCACGGGCGGCTCATAACGGATTCGACTACAAGAGGTAAGCCCTCTTTTTTCATTCTTTGTTTATGCTTATTCTCTTTGTGTTTTTTCACCCTTGGGTGTGCTAGGGATTAGGGTATAGTGCCTATGCATAGGTTAAGCGAATGTTTTGATTTATTATGATAATATTTTGTAGGTTATTCAAGTGAACAACCACCAAAGGGTTCCAGACACGTAGTGGTTCATACAGATTCGGCTAGAAGACGTAAGCTCTCTTTTTTCATTCTTTGTTTATGCTTCTTATCGTGTTTTTGCACCCTTAGATGTCGGGGATTAGGTTTAGGTCAAGAGCCTACGGTTCCTATGCATAGGCTATGCATACAGATCAGGCAAGAAGAGGGAAGTTCTATTTTTTGCACCCTTGGATATGTCGGGGATTAGGTTTAGGTCAAGAGCCTATGGTCCCTATGCATAGGCTATGCATACGGATCAGGCAAGAAGAGGGAAGTCCTCTTTTTTCATCCTTTATTTATTCTTCTTCTCTTTGTGTTTTTGCACCCTTGGGTGTCGGGGGTTAGGTTTAGGTCAAGAGCCTATGGCCCCTATGCATAGGCTATGCATAGATTATGCATACGCTATGTTTAGGGTATGCAGGCTATGCATAAGATATATACATAAGCTATGCATAGGCTATGCATAGGCTATGCATAAGATATGAATAGGGTATGCATAGGCTATGCATATGGTATGCATAAGCTGTGCATAGGGTATGAATAGGCTATGCAGCATAAGGTATGCATGGGTTATGCATAGGTTATGCATAGGCTATGCATAGGGTATGTGTGGATGCATACGCGAGGCATACACTTGGATGAGTCCGTTTTGGGGACTCAAGCAGATGAGGTAAGCGAGGCATACACTTGGATGAGTCCATTTTGGGGACTCAAGTAGATGAGGTAAGCGAGCCTAAACTATTCTCTTTTCTACATCTAATTGTATTTTAATGCCCTTGCTTACCTTGCTCTTGATGGCATGTATGTAGGATGAAGGGGAAGATGAACATAAGGATTCTCATTATGAGTATGAAACAATAGAAGCAAGTGAAGAGGATGAGGAAGACAATGATGATGAGGAAGACAATGATGATGATGAGGAAGACAATGATGATGATAACTCGAAATCCGATGAGGATTCCGGTTAGATACCTCTTCATTGTAAAAATTTAATGTATATATGGCCAAAGCCCCAACACTTTGTGAAATATAATAAAATTTGGGCTCAATTTCATTCTCCACAATCTATGTGTTTCTTGTGTTTGTGTTTGTGTCATAAAACTGAAACTATGACTCTGTTTTAATTTTAAAAACAAGCTCGGGCAGACTGGGGAGTGCAGACTCCCCAGTCCCTTAGCTCTTTTTTTGCTGTGTAGAGCAACGAACCCGTTGTAATGAAAATGGTAGTGTTTCTAGCAGCAAAAATAGCTCAACATCTTCCTACCCTTCTAATTATAAAAACATTGCTATTTTTGCTCTGCTACACCGTCATTGTGTTGTAGTGAGATTGATATCATTCTTTTTTCCAAGAGGTAAATAACTACTAGAATCTAATTTGACCTAAAAAAGATGTTAATGCATTACCATACTAATGTATATCTCCCTCTCCACACACACATATATATGTATGTATACATGTGTATATGTATATATATATATATATATGTATGTATGTATGTATGTATGTATGTGTGTGTGTGTGTGTCTGTATGTATGTATGTATAATGTATGTATACATACATACATATATATATGTGTGTGTGTGTGTATGTATACATATATACGTGTATACATGCATATTAGCATACACACACACACACATGTACATATACATATACATACATACATACATATATGTATATATATATATATACACACACACACACACACACACACACACACACACACACACACACACATATACACACACACACATATATATACATACATATACATATACATATACATATGTACACACACACACACGCATGCATATATATGTATATGTATGCCTATATGTGTGTGTATGTGTGTGTGTGTGTGCAGATTTGATGGCTATCTCTCTCCAACGTTGTATATATGTGTGTGTGTATTGTGTGCACGTGTGTGTGTGTAGGCACACACACACACACACACACACATATGTATGTATGTACGTATGTATGTATGTAAGTATATAAATATACATGTGTGTGTGTGTATACACACTCATACAATATACATTTACAATATTGGGGAGGAGATTAAAGTAGCAACATACACATAGATACAAGCAAGGAGATATATAGAGAAGCATAACACTCAAAGTATATTAATGAGAATAAGTAAAGTACAAGTGAAGTGTCATGAGATAAGGTCACTTACACACACTCATAAGAGAACGCACATATGCTCAAGGGAAAAAACACATAGAGTAAAAAAGTTATCATGCCCATTATTAGCCTGCGTCCACATATCACTACCATATAAATAGCTAACCGCCGTAACTTGACGATGCTTATAAACATTAAAATTGTAATGTGCCATTGTATACTTACATGCTTTGAAAACACGGTTCCATTTTAGGTCATGGCCTTCAGTTCCATCTTGGCAAACAACATCATGGTTTTGTGAGCCCACATGTAGTGGTACTCATCTTGCATGTAGCCCCGTCGGGCTACATTCAACTTGGATTAGAGAGAGCATTGCATAATATTTTATTAAGTATATAACAAAATTAGAGATCTTCACTTACAAAGTATGAACAAAAGCGTTGGCACCACCAATACCAAGATGAGATGACTCCAAAACCTTCCAATCATGCTTCAGTTACCTCTCAACACTGATGCTTGAACTTATTGGGAGTCTCACATAGCTCAACCTCCTTAACCTTCTTTCAGCCAATTGAGTGGAGTGAAGGAAGCTTCAATTTTTCCTCCCAAATGTTATCACAAACCTCACATCGGCGGTGGCTCATGAGTTCCCTCGTATGTGTAAGGTTCCTACTAAACTTGTCTCTCTCATATGGCATAGGAAACTCTCTGTAGAGCTTCTCATCATTGTCCTTAGTGGAATGTGTTAACCCAATTCTAGGGTTAACAAGATATACCACCATTATCTTACAACAAGGAGTCACAATAGATACATCATACACCAAAGGGTCATACATCAAGATATGAAGTAATAATGTCCAAAGCTACAACTTGGATGGGCGTCGTAATGGTGTGACGGAGTATTTATTGGCAATTCCCGCTTCAAGAGCATGTGGTAGCAAGTTAGGATGAAGTCCTAAGTGATGTAATTCATACATATATTATGAGAGTAGTCATTGTAATAGCATTAGGCCTCTTATGAGCCTAAAGTGCCCGGCTAGCCACAATTTAAGTAAGTGTGAACACTTATGGCCATGTATATAAAAGTGAATATCTCTCATAATACAACATACTCTCCCATTATGCAATTGAGTCTTTATCTTCCTAGTGAGTGTGTGTGAGTGAAGTGAGGTGAGGGACGAGCACCCGGAGTGTAATGTGGTGGGGTGAACGCTCACGGAGGCGTGTTGGAATTGCTTCTCAAGGAGTTATAGAGCTTGCAGACCTCAAGGGTTACGCTCGGCCATTGGAAAGATCCTCAACGATAGTTGCGGTTCACCAAGTAATCTCTTGTTGGATACATGTGTTTCAAGGGGGATTAGGGTGAGCCATAACATTTTTGGTGCCACTGCCAGGGAGCTATCCCTTAGCTTTTTCCATTGTGTTTTCTCTAATCTACGCATTACCCATTACCCATTGCCAATTATCTTGATTAATGGCTTCCCATGAAAAAGATTTGGATTTGATGTGGTGATTTGTGTAGCTCTCTTTTTTGTTTTTGTAAAGAATGCTTTTTGCTTAATTTTTAGCCTAAATTGTTATTTTTGTTGTTGTTATTGTGGTTTTTCATGTTCTTAGGGCTTGCACATAGTTTGTATTAGGCTTAGTTTAATCCTTCAAAAAATTTCTTAAAACCATAAAAAAACCCTTGAATTCGATTAATTTCTCTTAATGGACTGGTTTTTGTCATCAAGGGTCATTAATCTTGTTCCAAGAGGATTATAAATTAGAAAATGTGTTAATTGGGATCTAAATTGATCATGTGAGTAGTCGAAATTAGTGTGTTTGATTGTTTTGAGAGCATCTAGATGCATCAAAACACCTAATTATATCAATTGGAGAATTTTGACTCTCTTTGCTTCATTTTGCCTTAAAAGATGAGACCAAAATTAAGAGTCTAATTAATCTCCTATTTTAGATTAATTTACACATTTGTTGATACACATAGATTAGTATTCCCTTGCTCTATCCAATGATGTGCTCAATTGTGTGAGTTAATTAGGGATTAGTGGTTAATTAGAGTCCTTCATTAGTGTAAAAGAGAGAAAGATTAGTGAAAGGATTAATCTTTGATTAATTTATAATCACTTTTTTACATAACTCATTAATACTAATGAGCATTCAATGCATAGATGCTCTTGAGTTGTCAAATTGTCCATTTTGGGAGGTCGTTTATGAAGGGTGTAAGGGGTGTCATAAAAAGGTTGACTTTTTTGATTCCCCTTACCTTTTTGGGAAAATGCCAATATCTCCTTAAATTTAAATTCAAAAAAATCCCCCCCAAACATGGAAATTCGTATTTCCCACTAGACTCAAAGAAAATTAAAAAAATTAAAAATTTATTTCTTTTCTAAAAAAAAAAACTTGTGAGACAAGCCTTTGATGGCCGAGAGTTTCACGGTTCTAAGCCATTTTACGGAATTATTCTCCACACAATTACATTTCATGGAACTCCATTTCACGGAATTACCCTTCATGGAATTCCATTTGACGGAATTACATTTCACAGAACTACTCCATTTCACGGAATTACACTTCACGGAATTCCATTTCATGGAATTACCCTTCATGGAATTCCATTTCACGAAATTACTCGTCAACGGAATTCCATTTCACGAAATTATCCCACGGAATTCCATTTCACAGAATTAGCCCATTTCACGAAAAGCGTTTCACGACCAAGCATTTCACAACTAAGAGTTTCATGGCCAAGCGTTTCACGACCAAGCCTTTCACGGCCAAGCCTTTCACGGATTAAGGGTCTCACGCTTTAAGACCTCATGCCATTAAAAAAAAACACACCCCTGTTGGGAGGCTCGTATCTCCTAAGCCGCATATCCGATAAAGGCGCTCTAGGGCTCATTAGACAGCTGACATCGAGCTCTTGAACTTTGGTCTTGGTGGTCTGAAGTCAAGATCGATTGTTTTTGCCTCCAACCAGTAGCCTCAAAATTCGACCCAAAAATCGAGGTAAAAAACAACCTGAAAAGCACGAAAACTCGTAAAAAACAATGCGGAGTCGACATCGAACCATATTCAGGATACTTTTTAAGGGCCTAAATGACAAAGTCTCGAATGACTCAGCGAGACAAAGTTATAGTACTCCAAAAATACTGTAACTCTCATATACCGAGTTTTTCAAAATTCCTTTAAGAACACCCTAAAAAATGTTTTGCGAAACCAGAAACAAATTCCAAAAAAAAATCATCTTGAGACAATGATGGAAAATAGGTTTTAGACCTCTTCTTCCATCTGGGAAGTTACTAGCATGCACTTTTTCTAGAAAAATATCTCTAAAGAGGTCATTCACGTGGTTATAACGCCTAAGCTAATTAAGGAGAACGAACACCCGTTTGACCCAATGAAGAGAACACCAGGCCTCTTGAGGCTATAAAGGGCTATGAGAAAATATATAAAAAGTAAATTTAAAAAAACACATGTGTGCTTGCTCATTAAGGAGCAATTACGCAATAAAAAATGGCAACGATAGAGGGATTGCCCGGAATCACACAAGGACTAAACCCAATGGCTTATCTCTTCAAGCCATTTAGATCTATGCCGTAAATGCACCTTCCAATACCATTGTCCAGGCCTATAACAAGAGTGTCGTCAGGTTCTACACCCCTTGTCACTTCAATTCCATCGGGCTTTGGTCCCTTACATAACATTCCCACCAATCTTATAGGTACCAACCCTTTTCAACCCCTTGATGCCCACACCTTAGATATACTGACTAGTCTCGGAAGGGGGATTGCCCAAGGACTCAGTGAGTCTCTCCCAAGAAGAGCACTCACATACGGCCTTAGTGACTCATACATAAATACGTCGTACAGATTTCCAAAATTACGGGCAAATACAATGGAATAACAAACCCTGTTCAATTCATTCAAATGTTTAAACAGAGATGTGAAGCCTTTGGAAATCCCAATTGTCCCACCAAGATACATGCGTTAAACTTATTCTTAGAGGGAAAGGCTAGTTGATGGTTCATCACATTGATGCCGACAATCAAGACCAACTTTAGAACCTTGAAAATAGCCTTTATCCATGGCATCTCTAGACAACGTGATCAATGGAGTGCAGCAAAAGAACTTTATTCAATTGAGCGTAAACCAAATGAATCCATTAGAGACTTTATCCTATGGATAAAACTCTTGGACTCACGATATGATTAATGGAAAAAATGAAACGATTTTCAATTGAACTAGTCTCACAAAATATAACTCTTAACATCTTAAATGTACAAAATGGAAAATTATCCACGGTACCCTTGAATGTGCTTACACGCTTACAATTCAAGGCATGAGAAATGGTCAAAAAGAATGAAAAAGACAATACCTCCAATACCTCAACATGGGTAGAAGAACATGCTTTAAAGTAGAACCCAAAACAAGAAACAAAACCTTCTAAACCTAAGAAAAACAAGTGATAACAAACTATCGAAGCCAAAGTTGAATTAAAGGAAATGTAAAAGGAGCCTATGAAGGACATAAACCCAAAAGGGGACATAAACACAAAAGAGCCAAAAGATACACATGATGTAGAAGAATCCACATCAAAAGCCACCACACAAACCACAAAACCCACATGTGTGACACAGGATACAAAAGCCCAAAAGAAAATTTGATCTCGTCGCATGGACAAACATAATGAAAAGCTAACAATCCAAATAAAGTCAGAGAATGAAACAAGTTCTAGTACATCATTTAGTGAGGATGAATTTTGTTGAAAGTAACACTTTGATAATCAAAAAATTCCCAATATGCATCTTTCTATGCATAGAAATTAATTCTAATGAAAATAACACTTTTATAATAAAATATTTCTAATATGCATTTTTCTATGCGAATAAAAATAATGAGGATGAAATAATTTTTGACTCCTCACTAAGTGTACTTCACATACCAAAATGAAGAAACTAGAATGCACCCAAACCACCCCAAATAGAAAATCGTGATCATATGACATATGCGGGACGTAAAAAGCAAGCTCAGGAGAGCATGCTTAGCTTGGTTGAGTGTCTTACAGGATCACCAATTGTGATTGAGCCTAATAATACCAAACCTTAAAAGAAACCAAAATACAAAACCCAGAGAAGTACCTCTTACCCTTTCAAGAGGAAGACATACTCTTTATAGAGGAGTCATTTGAACATAATGCACAAATTATGCGGTTAATAAAGCATGTGAGGAATTCACTAATTCCCTTACAAAATTAAAGCAATCTCTCAAAACATCATTTGGAGGAATGCTCTTCTCTCATGGTGGTGAAGCCAGCATTACATCAGCACTTACACCTTTAAGGGATCAGCATGAGTTATGCCAAGACATAAAGAGCTCCATAAAATAGGACTGTCAGGATTTGCAAGTTTCCAAACTGACCTCATTTCGAATTGTCAGAGGGCCAAGTGTGCCAGTGTACGCATTGGGAACTCTTGAAAAAGATGAGAGCCAAAAGGAGGATGAAAGTGAGTGAGAATATGAAACAGAAATGGGATCTGAAGCTGAAACAAAAACTGAAACATCCATGGTTCCTCTAGAAGATTCTATCATGGTATGGCTATATTTCCCTACACGCAATGATATTAAGCGCAAACGTGTGTTGATTAGCCCTCAAGCTAGTCATAACATCATGACAATTAACACTTGGGTGTCATTTGGACAACCTAAACTTAATTGCTATTATGGGAGAACGAGACCATAGAGGAGCTGGAACTTCCAACATATCTTACTAAAAAAGATCCCTAGGATTTTGGTTGGATTAGAAATTTTAAATAAAATCACCACAGCTCAAGCACAGCTTTATCCAACATGAGAACACAATCTCATGATCCTCGAGCTATGAGATTTGTTACGTCAACCGACACTCACGGCTCATCCTGAAAGAATTCCCTTTACATGACTTGAACATGCCATGTTTGGGGTACTTTGAACATACAATGTATATTGAAACTAAACCCCATACAAGTTTTTTGTGGTTGAGTATGTGTTGGAAGCAGATTTGATCTTGGGGCATAAATGGACTATTACTCCCCAAGCACCACTATGCTTTGCTAGCGATAGATTCATCATGATGGTCGACAAAAAGATGACAATACCATATTGCAAGGAAGAGGATCCAACTTTAATGGATTTCTATGATGCTGAATGCAAAAAGTTACAAGCCTCTTTCACAGAAGCCCCTCTACACAATGACCAACCATCTGCCAATGATCGACTTTGATAAAGCATCTACTCCTTCAACCCTATGCTCACCAACAAAGTTTGATGCCAAAACCTCGTTATCAATAGCCATTCTTGAAGAAATTTCCCTAGCGCAACCATCTATCTATAACAAGGAACTCAAAGGAAAAGCCCTGGAGCCTATGCCTCTTCATCGACATACCCCACCAAACAAAACAACCGCATGCTTGAAAGCCTCATCATCGACAGTAACTCCACAAGAGACTCTAGCCTCATCATCGTCAACAATGGCCATGAGTCTCAAATCTGCAGCCTCCTCAGTGCCAAGCAATGTGAAAGAGGGCCCCAAACCTTCTGTATCACCCAAAAAGAACACTCCACTAAGATAGCCAAGATCAAGGTATCTTAATGATATTAAAATGTGGGTGTAAAAGCAGCTATTTGTAGCCCAAGGCTACTATGAAGGTGCCAATCAAATTTGGGTTCCTCAAGAGTCAAAGCCTCTTCCTCAATGTAGAACTCAAAGGCCAAGGAAAAAGAAATGTACTCCATAACACCGTCCACAAACGCCTATGCAAGTTCCTCAAAGAACTCCACAAAGTCATCAAGTGTAGGTACCAAAAATATTACCGCAAGCACAAGGGTACTACCAAAGTAATTCCCAAACTTGGATTCCCAAATGCATCACAAAGTCCCCTAAGCTTGCACAAACAAGGAAACCTGAGCACCAAGGCCATTTGCCCCACCAATTTATAATGTTCATCAAAAAGATGGGTGCCTATGCATGTGCTTCAAGAATACTATGATGGTAATCCCATCATATGGTTGCCAAAATCGAACAACGTGAAGACACCCTGCCACCCACTGACTTCAACCTCAACATCTTCACCTAAAGTTTGACAAGAATGGAGGCCCAAGAAACACCAAGTAAGTCACTCAACCACTTTCGTGCATTTAGCACCTACACAAGAGCTTGTGTATTCAAACAACCCCAATGGTAACCAACCAGCAGTCTTATCATCACTGCCTCGACAATATGTCAGCTAAAAATTCATGAATCAATTCCCACTTCTGCAAAACGGAGACTTATGAGTGCAGCAAAGACAAACTCACAATGCTCTTGTCACCCCTCTAGATGTGAAGCATAAGTGCACAAGTACCTGTTGCTCGCACGTCATGCCCTAGCTAACCCATAGAATCATTTCAAATAAAAAACCATTGAGATAAAAAACTGCAACTTCATGGGGTAACAACCGGTAATTTTATGGCCTGCACTTCCATAGCCTTAGACCATTTCACGGAATTACCCTTCACAAAATTACCCTTTCATGGCCTGCACTTTCAGAGAAACAGCATTTCACGGGATTAACTTTCACGGGCTTAGACCATTTCACAGAATATCCATTCACGACCAAAAAATTTGCAATCTCACGAGTTCAAGTCTCTCACGAATTAATATTCTCACGGCTTAAGAACTTGTACTTTTTGGATTTAAGCCATATCCTGGATTAAGCCATCTCACACATTAACACTTTCCCGATGATCTTCAATAGCCATTATATGTTTGTTAAGCTTATAGCTTACTATTCATTTGGCTAAATTAATGTACCACCTACTCCATGAGTACATATCCATACTCATGCATTGGAGAACATTTGCAGCAAAGCCTCACCATCGACAACTTCCAGGTACATCTCTAGATGGGGTGGCCATGGTGGGAAAAAGCGTCGTCAATGGTACAACCTATTGCCTAGAATTTTTCTTCAAATTCCAAACCTCTCCAAACGACAAAACCATCTTCACAAATCAATGATCTTTAGTCTTAGTAAAGATATCTATATTAGCCTTGCAAGTTGACGTAATTCTTTCAATCCTTAGTAAAGATATCTATATTAGCCTTGCAAGTTGACGTAATTCTTTCAATCCTCCCCAACAAGTGGCAACTTAACCACAGAGCAGTTCAATAAGAGTGTATATATGACTCAATTCTTGTACTTCATGTATATCTCCTTCATAAGAGCACTTAAATATACATCAAAACATAAAAAACACATGGGTAGAAGAAAGCGGGAATAGATCCTACTCAACAATATTTGACAAGAATCCTGCCATTTGACAAGAATCCTACCACACAAAGGGACATCATTGAAGGCCAATTTCTTCAAATGATGAATGTTACTTCAATGAATCAAATGAGGAACTGAGAAATCACCATCTCATTCTGATGATTAAGTCTACGTTCCTTCGGATCCTTCCTTCTCTTCTCTCCCATTATTAACATCTCTTAGTATTTCCACTAACACAAATCACATGTAACCTTGCTTATGATTGCCAAAAACAAAGTGACAAAAAAAAGGCTCACACAAATATAAAAATGTAATAATTCGTAAAAAAAAATCCCACCCCCACCCCGTTAGAAATTCCCAATAAACCACTAACCTTTTCATTCACTAACTAGCTTTTCTTATTCCTTCCGGAGGGACAAAGATCATTAATCAACATCAAAGCCATCGATAAAGCTTGTCCATTCTCCCCACACAAAGGTCTTCAACGCGATCATGCGAGGATGCGACCACCATCAGGAAGGGGGGGATGTTAACCCAATTCTAGGGTTAACAAGTTCTACTGCCATTATCTCTCGTCAAGGAGTCACGATAGATACACCAAAGGATGCGATCATCCTCACGAGGGCGCGATCACCATCAGGAAGGGGGGGATGTTAACACAATTCTAGGGTTAACAAGATCTGCTGCCATTATCTTACATCAATGAGTCATGGTAGATACACCAAAGGGTCATACATTCAAGATATGAAGAAATAGTGTCCAAAGCTACAACTTGGACGGGCGCTCATAATGGTGTGATAGAGTATTTATGGTGATTTCCGCTTCAAGAGCATGTGGTAGCAAGTTAGGATGAAGTCCTCAAGTGATGTACTTCATGGATATATTATGAGAGTAGTCATTATAATATCATTAGGCCTCTTATGAGCCTAAAGTTCCCGGCTAGCCACAATTTAAGTGAGTGTGAATACTTATGGCCTTGTATGAAAGTGAATATCTCTCATAATACAACATACTCTCCCATTGTGTAATTGAGTCTTGATCTTGCTAATCCTCTTGCTAATCTCTCTCCCTAATGCATGCTAATGAGTGTGTGAGAGTGAAGTGAGGTGAGAGGAGGGACAAGCACCTGTAGTGCAACGCGGCGGCGTGACAATGCTCGCACGAGGTGTGGTGGAATTGCTTCTCAGGGAGTTGTAGAGCTTGGAGACCTCAAGGGTTACGATACAAGGCCTTATCAAGCTTACATATATACTCTGGGTGAACTTTATCCTAAAAACTAGGTGGCTGATCCATATACACTTTTTCTTTGTAGGTTAACATACAAGAACACATTTCTAACATCCATCTGATGTAAAAACCAGCTTTTATCTGAAGCTACACAACTGGGAAAAATTTTCTCATAATTAATCCCATATGTTTGTGTATATCCTTTGGCTACCAATCTAGCCTTGTACTTGCTTATACTACCATCACTGTTATGTTTCACCTTATATACCCACTTACATATAATAGCTTTCTTGCCTTTAGGAAATGGCACTAAATCCCATCAATGTTATGTTTCACCTTATACACCCACTCACATTTAATAGCTTTCTTGCCTTCAAGCAATGCCACCAAATCCCAAGTCTCATTTCCATACAATGCAGCCATTTCTTTATCCATGAAATTCTCCCAATCTAAATTCCCAATAGCTTCTTCAAAACATGTGGATTCAACATCTTGAACATAACCATCATATGTCAACCTATCAACAACTTTTCTGAATCTCCCTAACCTGCATTGTCCATGATCACTACTTAGCATTTTTGCAACTTCTCTTTCCTTTCATAAATTTTCTAATAGCTGGAGTCCCAAGCTCATCATCAAGGCTCTGCTCCGAGCCACTAGACTCTCCATCTCCGCAAAAATGTCGGGCATACCAAGAGGCTCACCAACTTTCTCTTTGCCTTTTCGTATTATACCAATTGCATTTTCAGGATTGGTATTTTGACGTAGCCTTCCACTCTATGGTCTATCAATAGAACCAACACAAGAGGACTCTCCAAGTCCACTCAATGACTATGATTGCTAACTTGCATTCTGTGCAATCACATTTCCAATTACATGAACCCCAATAGTATCTTTTCAACAGTATACCAGCTATCATTTCATCAAACACAACATTTTCGCTTACCCTCAACTCAGGCGTAGTAGGGTTATAGCATCTATATCTCTTTTTCTCAAGGGAGTATCCAATAACACACATTTTTCATTCTTTGGATGAGCTTTGGATCTAGCTTCATACGCAACTTATCTGGCACGTGCACATATGCAATACATCCAAAAACTTTCAAGTGAGACAAATCAGATTTCTTGCCACTGAATTTCTCCTCTGGCATTACATCATGTATGGTTGGTATAGTAGGAGTCCTGTTCATGATATAAACTAATATAGAAACAACTTCATCCTAATAGCTATATGGCATATTCTTCTCTTTCATCCCAAAAGCTATATGGCATATTCTTCTCTTTCATCAATGCTCATGCTATCTCTACAATGTGTCTATTTTTCCGCTCAATAACTCCATTTTGTTGTGGTGTGTATCTACATGTAAACTGTCTCTGAATGCCATTTTTCTACAAAAGAAATCAAAGAATGCATTCGAGAAGTACTCTCCCCCTCCATCTGATCTTAGGCACTTCACGTGCTTCCCTGTCTGCTTTTCAGCCATCACTCTAAAATTTTAAAAATGAGTGAAAACTTCACTCTTCTCCTTCATGAAATACACCCACACTTTCCTCATGTGGTCATCAATGAATGTTACATAATACCTACAGCCACCCATGGGCGTAGTTTTTGCAGGATCCCATACATCTAAATGCACAACATCTAGTACATTCCTGCTCACATTTCTGTCATGTGAAAATACATACTTTGTCAGCTTTCTAAATTGACATGCTTCACACACTACAATAAAACACCATGCTTAACATCGCTTTCCTAACGTCACACCCAACCATGTACTCAAATAACAAAAGAATCTAGCAGTTTTTTTCTCCATATGATGGGAGACGTTAAATGTCAGGACAAAATGACATTTTTATTGGCGTTTAACGTCATACTATTTACGTAAACATATTTACGTCACTAATAACGTCGTAGCAAAGTGCTTTTTCAATAAATTTTACGAGAGATTCAATTTTTTTTCTTCTTATGACGTTTTACGTCACTAAAGTTAAGTAACTTTTAACATCAAAATGTTTATTACATGTAGATTAATTTTTTAAAATTTTAGTGACATTAAACGTCACTCCAAATAGTGATGTTTACAGTCACTTCAACTTTTCATGAATTGGTGACGTTGAACATTGTTTGTTTTATGAAGAAAACCTGCCATAAGAGCCCCCTGCTTGAATTCAGGAATCACAGTTCTCTATTTGCTGTACTTTTCTTTGCTCTTGTTGCATTATGCTTACCTAAGTGCTGTATCCTATTTGCTAGGGTTTACCTCTTGGTTGCCGAGAGTTTGTCTCTCTTCTCTTTCACATATTATTTTGCCAATACTCTTTCTCACATGGACCCAAGAAAAAAACTTTTGCTTGTTCTTCTCACCCAAATCTTGCAAGACTTAGGGCTTGATGGAGACACATTAAGAGATTCATTGACAGCTATGCAAGATGCCACTATCAAAGAGATCCAAGCATCAGTAGACATGATGAGAGAGAGGCTAATCACAAGGGAAGCTCCCTTGACCATACGGGAATTAGAAAGAGTCGGAGATGCACCTCCAACAAGTGGAAAAGGCAAAGCGGTGGTTATAAAGGAGCAACAAAAGAAGAAGCTTTGACCTAAACGATTGTAAGTTCTCTTTTTATGTAAATTTATTGATTTAATTATTTTTTCATGCATAATGAAGTACATGTATGGTTTTCTATACATGCACATATAACATAAGCAAAAGCTTATGTATGTATTGGCTTATCAGGCTATGATTGATTTGTATTACTTTTTATGCTTATGCATATATAGCATAAGCATAAGCTTGTGTATGTATGTGCTTATGAGGCTATGCATGTTTATGCACAAGCATAAGCTTATGCATATACATGAGCTAAAGCTTTTGTACATGCATATACATGCATTGTTCTTTAGAGTATCCATATTGCTTTTTTATTGCTTAGGAGGCTATGTATGTATATGCACAAGCCTTGCCCGGATGGTCGAGCTCTATAGATTCCAATCCCATTGTCATGACACGGTAGCTACCGGCAATTGTCAGTAGCACCCAGGAGCTAATGGCATGCACCGAGAGCTCCCAATGTCAGCTACCGGCATGCTTAGGGAGCACCCGGCATGCATTGGGAACTTCTGGTGCATGCCATTAGCTCCCAGGTGCTACTTGCGCTTGCCGATAGCTATCCGCGTGCTTAGGTAGCACACAACATATTTTGGGAGGTCCGAGTGCATGCCGGTAGCTACCGGCATGCTTGAGTGATATGTGTTTTTATTTACTATTAAAGCATGCATTAAGAGCGACCATCATGCATTGATAGCTCTATTGGCATGCTTAGGTATCTATCAGCATGCTTAGCTAGGACCATCATGCATTGACAGCTCTATTGGCATGCTTCGATAGCACCCGGCATGCTTAGGTATCTATCGGCATGCTTAGCTAGGATCCCACACTCATTGGGAGTGCCAAATGCATCCTTAGGTTGTACCGGCATGCTTAGCTAGGACCCCGCATGCATTGGAAGCTCCAAGTGCATGCTGTTAGCTACCAATAAGTGTCAGTAGCACCCGAGAGCTAATGGCATGCATCAAAAGCTCCCAATGCATGCTAGTAACTACTGGCATGTTTAAGTAGCACCCCGCATACATTGAGAGCTTCGAGTGCATGCCAGTAGCTACTGGGGTTCTTAGGTCACACTGGGTATGCATTGGGAAGTCTAAGTGCATGCTAATAGCTTTTGCCATGCTTAGGTAGCACCCTGCATGCATTGGGAGCTTCTAGTGCATGCCGATAGCTATCGGCATGCTTCGGTAGCACCCGGCATGCATTGGGAGGTCCCGGTGCATGCTGATAGCTATCGACATGATATTTTTCAGAATATTTTATCATGGGAGTGAATCCAATTAATTGTGTGATGCATGGTTCATATCTGAAGCATGGTAGTGTGAATGATTTGCATTTGTTATTTAGGGTTATTTTTGTGAGTGATTCCAAAGTAAGTGTGATCTAACATTTTGGACTATGTTGAGTATAGATCATGAGTTTGGAACAACCAAGGTGGACATTGGACGAGATTATCTAGCCGAGCACATGTGTGCTAAATACTTGATTTTGTATGATTTGGCCCATTGTACATATATTGGGTAATGTTTATTTTTTATGAGATGCTTTAAAAGCATTGGACTAAGGTTCAATTTTGTAAAATACCAATTTTGAAAAAGCTATGCTATTTATGACTCCAAGGGAAAATATCGCGTGTGGGAGTGGAGCCACACACGTCGGAGGGAGGAGGGAGATTGCACCCAATCTTGTGTTCTTTGATTTTGATGTTTTTGTTTTATGCTATGGTGATGATGGTTTATTTCTTGTATTATTCAATTTGTGAAATATTCTAATCTCCATGTACCATGGTCCTGTAACATTGCAAAAGGCAACAAAGTGAGCAGAATGTTTATAGTGAATGTAAATATGCCTGAATTAGTGATGTAATGTTTGCAAATGGATTAGGAGTTTTTGCAAATATAGAAATTTGGCATAAGAGAATTGGGCATGTAAATATGCAAAGAATTGTTAGAAAACATGGGAGCTCAAGGATGGATTGAGCACATGATTAGAGCAAGGATTAAGAACTAGGAAGCAAGACTATGCTTAAGCATGGCTAGATTAGCTAAAGACAAATCATATGAGCATAGTGACAATGTGAATAAGACAAAAACTAAAGTATATTCTTCATTAGATGAGGAGCCTTTAAATAGGCTGAAGTACAAAAGGACTAAGAAGGAGATTAGGATCTAATCCTAATCAAGATGCTTATCACTTGCCTAGAAGTGAGCACCAAAGCCTAGAGTAATGAGCAAGAAGTAGAGATTCTTCACCACTAAGGCATATAAAAAAGCTGAAAATAGGACCATCCAAAAAGGAGCTACTAACCCTTAGAGAAATAATCTGCTAAGGTCCAAATCTAAAGTCAAGCTACTAAACCTTAGAGAAATAATCTACTAAGGTCCACTACTAAAGCCATGTAGAGGGGCCATAAATTCCAATACCCTCCCTGGACCTCAACATGGCCTGAAAATAAGGCAAGAGCGTCCAAGAAGTGTGAAGGAATACCAAAATACCCGCCCATGTTCCAAACACTAAAACTATGGGACTAACCAAAAAGATTTGCCCTCCCAAGAGGCAAATGTCTAAAACGTTACATGAGGTACATCATGTGGTGCTCAGAGGTAACCATACAAAAGTCCCACTACTACTACTAAGAAAGTTACATGAGCTACATCATGTGGTGCTCAGAGGTAACATACATCAAAAAAGACTTCAAAAAGCCCAATCAGAATCAATAGAAGCAAAATTTGCTTCTTCTTCCTTTGTCAAAACTTCTTTTTCCTCAACCAAGTGTGCTTTATACTTCTTTTTAAAGCAAAAATTCTCTGAATGATCTTTAAGACCACAAAAACTGCATATCATCTTCAACCTGCATGTGTCAACTTTGTGTCTTGACTTTCCACAATGGGAGCAGGATACTTTTGATTTGCCTACTACCATTGCATTGTCAACTTGAAAGATTTGGCTTTCTTCACGGCTTTAATATATTTGACATACTTTGCATTGTTGGACTCACATGAAGAAGGCATGTTGAGCTTACAAAAAAAAAAGTGATTAATATCCACTAATCACTCATTAGTGATTAAGTTCACTATTTTGAAAAACCAAAAAACTGGGCCACCTTGGAGTGAAAGAATGGATGCCTTTCAACATTTTCAAAAAAGCTTCAACATGCTTCAATAGCAATGTGTCCACATGATAATCATCACCCTAAACACTTGATTAAGCAAAGAAATCATTAGTTAATCTCTGTTTTGACCAAAGTTCCTTTTGTAGTTGCCACAGTGCTAGAGGAGCTACAAGCAAACATTTTCAGCCAGATCTGATGCTACACGTGTGTTTGCCATGCCCAAAAACCCCTAGGGCTAAGAGGAATTAGATCAATTCGTGGTGATTGGCTCAATTTTCGCAAAAAGCCAAAATTTTTCCTTCAGGATGGCGATGGCGATTCCGCCTGTTTTGTGAGCATCGTTTTGCTTCGAGCCTCCACATAGAGGGTTGCCTAGGGGTTTAGCTTGAAGCCCCTAAGAGGGCTTGATCATTGTTGAAGTGGTTTGTGCACAGCAAGGCAATGTTCAACTGTGGGTGCAGATGGGCTATGGTGAGAAGAGGTAAAAGTGACTTAATTAATGAGGGATGATTAGCAAATGAGATTAGGGACTACACACAGCTTGAGGGTTACTTACACAGCTCTGATACCATGTTAGAAAACATGGGAGCTCAAGGATGGATTGAGCACATGATTAGAGCAAGGATTAAGAACTAGGAAGTAAGACTATGCTTAAGCATGGCTAGATTAGCTAAGGACAAATCATATGAGCATAATGATTGTGTGAATAAGGCAAAAACTAAAGTATATTCTTCATTAGATGAGGAGCCTTTAAATAGACTGAAGTACAAAAGGATTAAGGAGGAGATTAGGATCTAATCCTAATCAAGATGCTTATCACTTGCCTAGAAGTGAGCACCCAAAGCCTAGAGTAATGAGCAAGAAGTAGAGATTCTCCACTAAGGCATATAAAAAAGCTGAAAATAGGACCATCCAAAAAGGAGCTACTAACCCTTAGAGAAATAATCTGCTAAGGTCCAAATCTAAATTCAAGCTACTAAACCTTAGAGAAATAATCTACTAAGGTCCACTACTAAAGCCATATAGAGGGGACATAAATTCCAATAATAATGAAGTCTATATAGACTAAAGAAATTGTGACAGGGCTGCCTAAGTTTAAGGTTGATGGTATGAAAAAAGTATGTCACTATTACAAGAAACGAGGGGTCTAAGTGTCACTCCAAACGTCTCCCATGTAAGTGTAAAACTTGCGCGAGTTACGGGCGTCATTAGGATGACGCATCAAACACGTTGCTCAATGTCATCCTAAACGTCACTTTTTATGATGTTTAATGTCATAATGAAGAGTGACGTTAAGTGTCACAAAAGTGACACTTGGAGTGACACTAAATGTCAATTTTGTGACACTAGGAGTGACGTTTAGTGTCACAAAAGTGACACTTAGAGTGACACTAAACGTCACTCCTAGTGTCACAAAAGTGACGTTTAATGTCACTCAAAATCCCGTTTTGTGTGACATTAAACGTCATGTATATTATTATTTTTGTGACATAAAACGTCACTCCATTTCACCGTAAGTACAAATGACGTTATGTTTAACAATCATAAACGGCTCTATTCCCGCATAAAATCTTCTTCTTTGCTCTCTCTCTCTCTCTCTCTCTCTCTCTCTCTCTCTCTCTCTTTGTGGCTAATTCATTTTATGCATATCTTTGGTGCTCACACTTGGTGATTTGCGTATTGTGATTTACAAGGAGGATATCAACAAACACATAGGTTAGTCATCAATGTTAATGCCAAGCTTCAGTTATGTTAATTAAAATTTGTTTAAATATTCAATAACCTTGTATGTAGAAGAGACTCAATATTACAATAATGATCAATATATATGTGTATACGTGCGTGCGCTTTCAAAACGCATCATCTGGATGCAAGTATAAAATATATTATAAGTAGAGAAAAATATATGTAAAAAAGGCATCATCATGAGGTAAGTACAAAATATATAAGTAAGGAAAAATAAACATGTGTACAAAATGCATCATCATGATGCACGATACAAAGTAGAGAGAGTAAATACATCTACAAAATGCATCGACATGATGCAAGATACAAAGTATGGATAAATACATCTAGAGAAAGCATCATTCGTGATGCAAGATACAAAATGTAGTACAGATTAATACATTGACTACAAAATACATCATTCATGATGCAAGATACAAAATGTAGTAGAGTCCTATACTAGTGATACTCCTCTACCAGATCCATCTGACTCTGCATCATCAACCTCCACGATCATTCTCTCCATGGCTTGCCTCATCTTGACCCAAAGATTCTCCTCCAGTTTTCTACAATGACACATTATGATATTTAACATCAAATATTTACTATATATATATATATATATATATATATATATATATATTTGATTAATCATAATTAAAAGTTAATCCATGATTAAAAATTAATCCCTATTAAGAGGAGTTCACCCGCAGGAGAGGAAAATAGAACGAAAAATGAGAATTGAGAGGCGACGAGGGTCCCACGCACACGGGAGAGCATTCCATGCATCAATACGCGGCCCCTACTGCATTTTAGTAGAAAATTGGCAAAAATTCAATCGCATACCCGCGGAAAAACGCGCAAAAATGTATAAATAAATACATTTTTAACCATAAAAATGCTCAAAAATTTTCTAAAAAACTAGGAAAAAATTCCTAAAATTTCTAGAAATTTAGGGAATCCGTTCTACCAAAAATATCCACAGTAGAATATGCGGTATGTTTTAAAAATTTCCATTAATGCTTATTTTAAACCATAAAAAATAGGAAAAAATAGCATTTAAACTCACGAAATTTCCTCGCAACGTCGATTCGTTCATTGAAAAGTAGTAACACGCCTTCCAATCGCCATATCAACGATCCACGTGGAGCAAATCATCAACACAAATCAATTAAAAAAATATTTTTTCTTAGTAAATATTAAAAGTTACTTTAAAAAAATACCAAAAATTGTAATAAAAAAGAAGAATCAACAACACTTAACTAGAAATTACTCTGATACCACTGTTAAAATCCTAAGATCTCTCTAGATAATTGTTATGCATAAACATGCATAAATCAGGCATAAACTCATCCACTCGACCATCCCCGAGCCCAAGGGATGCATAATACATGAATTATAATGAAGTACATCGTACCTTTACCTTGATGTCCCATACCATCAAGAGGTATAACTCCAATCCAGTAGCATGTAGCTATAGTGTGAAATGGTAGGTGAGTAGTTATGATCCTCTACACAAGATAACATAACATAACCTAGCCTCAAGATAACATCAAGAGACCATAGCCTGAGTATCAAGATAACATAGCCTTGGCCTCCCAAGCCTCAAGCCTCCTCTTGAGTGTGCCTCATGCCCCTATTATATAAGAGGGCCCTCAAGTGACTCTTAACTCTCCATTTCCCATGTGTGACCCTTAGATGCCTGACCCTAACCTTGACCCTTAAGTTTAGTCCTAACCCATGCTCCAGTAGAGCTTGTTCCCATGCTCACAAGCCTAATGTGGGTTAGCCTCCTAGAGAGTGAAGAATTTGCTGAAGAAACCTGAAATCCAATGGAGATAAGATATCAGCTTATCTTATCACTCTTAGCACAAGGTGCTTACTTCAGACCATATAATGCTTTCTTTAACTTGCATACATGAGTGGGGTACCTCGGGTGTACATATCCTTATGGCTGTGCCATATAAACTTCCTCTTGTAAATCACCATTTAGAAATGCATTTTTCACATCCATTTGATGCATTTCCCAATCATTTGTTACAGGTGTAGCAATGGCTGCTCTCTCACTGTTCCCATCTTTGCAACTGGACTAAATGTTTCATCATAGTCTAAGCCTTGGGTTTATGCATAACCCTTAGCTACCAGCCGCACTTTATGGCACTCAATGGAACCATCTCTGATTTGCATTTCACCTTATAAACCCAGTTGCAACCAATGACATTCTTGCCTTTTGGTAAGGCAACCAAATCCCAAGTTTCATTATATGGACCAATGCATCCATCTCAACATCCATTGTCTTCCCCCATACATGCTTCCCAATAGCTTCTGCATAGCATGTAGGTTCCACATGCTTCACCAAAGAGGTCATATATCCGTAATGCATAGCAAAGTCACGATATATCAATTTGTCAACTAGATACCTAACCCTTTGGGATCTCCACAATGCATGCGGATCACTCTGAACACCTGTCACTCTAGCATGTGGAGGCACATATCTATCCTACCTTGCACCTGGTGTGCGTAAAACTGGTATTCCAAGTTCCTCATCGAAACTTTCTGAACTTGACGGCTCATAACCTGTAATGCCAATTCCTTCAACCTCCTTTTTTTAGTGCTCACACTATCATGTCTCAAGCATCCTGACCATGGACGTATACTGCTACTCTCAGACTCTACTGGCCCAGACATAGAAATAGAACTTGTTTGTGGCAAGTTCACATGCACATCAGCATCAATGGAATCAATGACACCCTCATTCTTTGCCTTGTACCAACTAGCAAGTTCATTAAACACCACATCTCATGAAATAAGCACTTGCCTAGTATGTGGATTGTAACATTCATATGCCTTGCGATCCTGTGCATACCCAACAAAAATGCACTTTTCTGCCTTAGGATCTAGCTTCTTCCTTCTCTCATCTAGCACATGCACATAAGCTATGCTACCAAACACTTTGAGGTGTCCAATATCTCGCCTAAAACCTATAAGACGCATCATAGTAGCTGTGGGTGTCTTATTAAGTGCATACACCGCTGTGGCACACGCTTCTGCCCAATAATAGTATGGCATGCTATTTTCATTGAGCATTGCCCTAGCCACATCACCAATGACTCTATGTAACACCATTTTGCTGAGGTGTGTACCTGCAAGTTAACTGCGTTCTTATGCCATTCTTTCTCAAGAAGTTCTCAAAAGCATGTGAGGTGTATTCACCACCTCCATCTGTCCTCAAACATTTTATCCAAGAGCCATACTACTTCTCTGCAAAAACTTTGAAGTCCATAAACTTTCCCAACAATTCCCAACACTTCACTCTTCTCTTTGAGAAAGTAAATCCAAGTCATTCTTCTGAAATCATCAATGAATGTCAGGACCCCATACATCACTATGAACAATCTCAAGTGGCATGCTACTCATGTTGCCTTCTTTAGGAAATGGCAACCTTGCTTGCTTTCCAAACTGGCACGTCACATACATGCATACTCCCATCATACTTGAATCTAGTCAGCCCACCAACAATACCTCTTGCTTGCCTGCATGTTCTTTAACTTTTGTATGTTCACATGTCCAATCCTTTTATGCCACATTTCAATGTCTTGTAACACATTTTGGCTTTTAGAGAAAATAGCTGATTTCAACTCAGGAATCCCAACATCCAATTTAAATAACTTGCCTTCTTTCTTGCATTTGGTAATGACTCTACATCCACTTTTGAAATCCTCAATGAAGAAACCATGCTTGTTGAAACGAACCTATAAACCTTGCTCAACCATTTGACCAACTGAGGCCAAACTCTTTGTAATAGAAGGCACATATAAGATGTGTGACATAGACTTCATTTCACCATTGTGCATCACCAATGGCACACTCCCAACATGAGTGATAGCATGCTGAGAATCATCACCTGTCGCCACATAGCCTTTCCCATCCATTGGCTTCATATGTTTAAACCATTCGCCATGACAAAGTCATATGGTTTGATGCTGTAGAGTCCATATACCAAGTGTCATCACTGTCACCATGTGTCATCATAGACCCCACAACATGTTTCATGGCAAACAAATGATTTGCACTACTATCATGACTGCTTGATGCAAAATTTCCACCATGTTGTGCTCCAAAATTTCCACTATTTACATAATTTCCACCATGTTGTGCTCTACCCCCTCTTAAATCATTTTGTTTGCGGTAATAGTCACGTGCCATATGACCAAACTTTCCACAATAATGGCATTCCACATTTTGCATAGATGCTTGTTGGCCTTGCCAACGTCCTCTTCCACGAGGATTACCTCTACCTCTTTGAGGTGTATATCCACAACCACCTTTAGCACCATATGAAGGTTGAAAATTCTATTGTGGTGACCTATCCTGCCATCCACGACCAACACCACGACCTCGTGATGCAAATATCCACCTGCCTCTAGATCTCCTTTGTGAATAGAAAGCCTGATTCCTAGCATGATCATCATGGCTAGTAGATGCATCATAAAAAGGGTCACTGAGTTTGATTTCCTCAACAAGCAAGAGTTAAACCAACTCATCAAAATCTCGTAAACCTATACTCTGAGCAGAGATAGATGTATCAAAAGACTTGTACTCCTTGCGAAGACCACGCAAGGCAACGTCGGGGCATTGATAGTTGCCAATGCATCTGCATCCTTCTTAATCTCTTGTACATAATCATGAATACTCCTTCCTTTCCGCTTCACATTGTGAATCTGTTGTCTCAAACAACTAAGACTTACGAGCACTAGTATGTGTATCAAATAGCTTTACCAAAGTATCCTATGCATCCTTGGGATTCTCAGCATCATGTATATGTATGCGTATAGCATCCGAGATACATATAGACAAGTAATGCAAAATTTTATATGCTCTCTCTGACCATTGTTTATGAGCTACAACTTGTTGTTGTGTAGGTTTTCGGGGTAGATGTGGCTCGGGCTCCGCACATGTAACAAGGTTCCAAATCCTTTTCCTTTTAGAAAGCTTTTGATCCTGTACTTCCATGCCTGGAAGTTCTTTCTATCCAACATCTCACCCACAATCTGTACTAGGTTGTCTGACATATTTGCTTAATGCAAATGCACCTTCTACACACGTTCAATCCTGAAAATGAGCCTTCCTCAGCTCAACCACACTCTAATAAGTGTCCCAGATACTCCAAAGTACTCAACCAACTTCACTGTTGATGTAGAAAATCACACTGAGCGCATTCAAATTGAACTAGCATATGTAGTCCAAAATACCCTATTTTGGTGCACTTTCTAAGGCTTCCAAATGCTTTAAATTATAATATAATGGTTCAATCAAGTGTGGATAACTTGCATTGATACTCGAAAAAGCTCAATGTTGCATATTAACACCAACCAAGGTGCATACATACCAGAAATATCAAATTTCCTTCTCTGTTTTGAGAAAAACCAATAAAACCAATAGGAAAAGTGCTCTAATTTCTTCAATTCTTGTCCAAATTGAGGGAACATGCATTCATTAGCTTAGCAATGATGTCTACTAACTCCATGTAAAAGTAATTAGACCAATTTTAAAAATTGAGGGAGTAATTAATCGATTAACGTCCCTCTGTTTCTCTAATCACAATTTACAGCATTCTTAATCAACTCATAATTGGCTCTCAAATACATAATTTCTCCAACAAACCACGTAGCATCCTTCTCCTTAGTGTGTATCACAGTATTGCTAAGAAAACTGTGTAGGTAATCAATCACCCAAGCTAAAATTAGACCTCAACCATGTAAAAAGAGGTAAAATCTGCTCTGTTTTAGCCTCCAAGCTGCGTCACCTACAATTAAGGAAAATTGAAGGCTTATGTGTGGCTAATGATGGTATATGGGAGTTGCCAACACCCCTAGGCATGCACCCAACCCACCAATCTTATGCTTTTTGCAAAAAACCAGCTCCAATTGCATAAAAAATGAGCCTCTATTCACTGTTTTGTGAGGGCTTCAAAACAAAAATTTTCCAATCACTTCAATGCATCACACTTGCTCCAAAATCAATCTAGGGCTTGCACATGAGTTTCCAACACATTTCCATTGCCATATACATGAATCTTTACCAGATTTGCAACCATTTGCATCATACATTCACCACTATCAAGCAAGGTGGTAAGGAAAGAATGGTTTTCAAGGCCAATATATAGGCGTGAGGCGGAGATGAAAGGATTTTTGCTTTGGACGATGCATGACTATCTCTCAGGTTCTCAAAGTGCTCAAGTACCTGCTTGAACCTTATATGCATAAGTCTTTAACCTTTAAACTTTAAGTTTACATCTCTATCTCAATCATCTCAATTTTTTAATAGGTTTGGCAACCTCTCGACATCATGCATATCAAATTATGGACCATCACCTGTTTCTGAAAGACCCTCTACACTTAAGAAGGTGGTTTATGATAAACATCATCGATTTCTCCGTCCACATCCCAAGTATCATCCACATGATGTCTCACCACTTGTGATGAGAGATAGAGATTGGTTTGAGGCATGGAGAAGCACTCCCAATCCACCACCCAATGGGATGTCTAGAAACTCAATCTTCTTTCAACTTCCATATTGGTGTAACATGAAGATAAATCATCTCTTAGATCCCATGCAGATTTTCAAGAATGTGGCAACAAATATTTGGGACCATTTAATTGGTAAACGAGACACAAAGGGTGCAAGGGATGACTTACAAAACATTGGATGCCTTCAAAGTGCATGGCCAATTGAAAGTGAGCGTGGCAACATAGTCCTACCAAAAAAGGCACCATGGTACTAACTAAGAGGGAGCACAATAAGGTGAAAAGTGTGATTGCCTCTTTTCGTAATACACAAAGGCGGGAGTAATGCATTCATTGAAGAGTGCCTTCACAAAGACCAAAAAGAAAGGAGAGGAACAATTATATGGTCTCAAGACACATGATTGGCACACAAGATATTACAGGTGTATAAATATTCGCTTATTAATTTTCTCTTTGTGGTTCATAATTTTCTCTTTGTGGTTCATAATTTGTAAGCTCATATACTAACTTTCATTTTTCTCTATGCATAGTTTATTCTTCTAATTGCTATAGTTGGTTGTGGAGACAAGAAGCTGAGAGAGGCTATTTTACAAAATGGGAAGCTTGGTGAGGTATGAATATTCTCTTCAATTCACTAAGTTATATTGCTTATTTAGTATTCTCATGCGCTCACAAGTTATGTATCGGTATAGTGCACATGGTTGCTATGTATGTAGGTACATATCCTTAAAGGAGATAGATCCTACATCCATTGAGATGGCTCAATGTTATTAAGATGGATTCTATATCCATTGAGATGGCTTGTCTCAATGTTATTGAGATAGATTCCACATCCATTGAGATGGCTCGTCTCTCAATATTATTGAGGTAGTGTGTATCGAGGATAGCTTTCCCAGAACAATTCTCATTATAGCCAATTGCATCTTGTGGGGTGCATTTGGTTGATGAAGTGGCGTTGTGTGGTGTTGTTCATGTTTAATGGATGTTTTTCCTTGAAAGCTTCATGAAAACCTTAAAGGACTTTGTGAGACAACGAGCAAGGTCATAAGCAAGCATGGCAAAGGGATGGTTGATCCAAGAGTCTCTTATGTATATCTCAAAACATCTATCTTGCATAAATCCTTCCATGCCAAGACTGTGGAGCAATGAGGAGGATGATCCCCGACTAATCACTAATGTGCCTCAGGGAAAAGGAAGGCAACGAAGACTGGATGAAGCATTACGCCACAAGGTGAATACATTCTGCATTCTAAATAGTCCCATCATGGAGAAGTGGATTGGGAGATATAAGGATGCAATCAATAGATGAAAGGATGAGAGAAGAGCTTTCAGAAGAGCAAATAGACGCTTGCCATTCCCGCCTGGTTTGGAACCTCTACCAAATGTGATCAATATAGAATGTCTTCGTATGGCAATATCAATGTCATCGCAAAATGGAGAGAGGATCACAAGAGAAGAGCATGAGTATGCAAGAGAATGTCACCCTCAAGTAAGTACATTCTTCATCCTTATCTCACGTATATACTTTGTTTAATGCACTATACTAAATGTCATGCTTTTGTTTAATGTTAGAATAAACTATATAATGCAATATGGTCAGAGGGAAGGCACTTTTGCATGGATAGTGTGGATTTAAAAAAAACATATTTTATTGTGGTGTGATGGCAACTTTTGAGCAAGAAAGTCAAACTAGTAGACATGTTACCAATGTCATAGAGGACAATCTTGAGTATTGTGGAACTATTCAGGATATTCTTAAGGTTAGATTTAGAGCATTTAGTTCATTCATCTTTGATGTCAAATGGTTCAAGGTGATATATAGAGGTGCTCAAGCAATCGTGAGAAGAAACATCCGAATGCGTTCTTTCAAATTGATTCCACCAAGTTTTGGAATGATGAGAAAGATACTTTTTTACTACCTCAACACTCTCAATAGGTTAGTAACCCAACCAATTCCAAATTAAATCTTGATGTAGTATAATAAAAGTGTAACCCCTTTGCTTTGTGATATTAGGTTGTGTTTTATGTTGATCGAATTGATCCAAAGTGCTGGTTTGTTATACAAGTTCCCCCCCATGTTCAAAACATATCTTTCAAGATCAAGATATGGAGGCCAAATCTTTGGATGAGGTGTAATTACTAATTGGCTCATTGGAAGAAGACGTTAAGAAAACATTTTGGAGGGACCCAATCAAGAGCATGAGCAACATCAATCCGAAGAAGATGATGAGTCACCTATCCATCATGACAATGTTTCATTGGATCATGATAGTGATATTGATATTGATATTGATATGGAACCCCATCGTTTCATTAAGCTTCCATCGTTTCATTGATATGGAACCCCATTGTTTCATTGAGCTTCCATTAGATATAGGCATTGATGAAGTAACACATATGGATTTATTACAAGATGGGATAGATTCATGATCTTGACATTGTTTCACTTCTTAAAAGTTTTCAACAAATTATCTTTTTTTTTTCTCGAAACATGGGTCCAAGCATTCTAATGGATATTTTTTTAAAACCATACATCATTTTTTGTGTGTATGTGATATGTATTTTTAAAATTCAGCATCCAACAACTCTCTCGAATTTCATGCAGCAAAAATATCAATGTAATTTTGCTGCTATTTTTGTTGTACAACAACAAAGTTACAGTATACCAGTGAAATTTTGCTGCTATAGGTGCTGCCCACCACCAGACAAAATTTCGCTACTACTAGAAGCGCTGTTGAGCAACGAATGGAATCCCTGACATCCTAACAAAATAAACTTTGCTAAAAAATGTTGCTATGCCCCCAACGTGTTGTAGTGTCTATTTGGAAAAAGAATGCAATTGGCCACTTGGATTCTAGTAGTTATACCTCTTAGAAAAAAGAATGACATTTGGTGAATTCAGTACTTGAAACTAATGATTAAATCAATAAAAGCACATAGGTGTTCAATTCAATGAAACCAATGATAATTAGTGAATTCAATATGTGAAACCATTGTTCAAATCAAGCACAGATGCGGTTGTAAAGGTATATGAATAGACAGTTAGCAATTATTGAGCTTTTTCTTGTAATGGTGAACCCTGTATAATCAATAGAGTTTATTGCTTGTAAGAGGGAAATAAAATATAGTTTTCTTTTTGGAAAATATATTTCGATACTATAATCGTATTTATGTATATAGGTTCCCAAGTAGACTATATCTTTGAGGTTTTTTTTCAATCCCAAAAAGTATGAGGCAAGAACAAAACCTTTAGTACCCATTTTAAAAGAAAAGATAAGGATAACTCTTTACTTTTTATGGTTTATTGTGTTCTTGTATTTTAGTTTTCAAGTTTAGAATATATGTACTTTTGCTTTGAATTAACTTTTTTTCAAACCATCACCAAGAAAGAGTGAAAGATCTACCATTGAAGGCCATATACCATAATTTCCCTCCACAAACAAGATAGGCACAAAAAATATGGCACAACAAACAAGGGTGACCCGCCAATAGTCCATGAGCAAAAATCTCAACATAAGCAATCCGAAAATGCTTGATAATGACTCAAGTACAAAAGATGAAGATGGACAAACATAATCAAAAGATTGTGACATATTCTCTTTGTCTGCCCCAAAGCAAACAACTTCTTGTAGCTTGATTCATATACGAAGTGAATTCGTTAGCTGTAGACACTGTCTTAAAGTTGCTTGCGGGTAGGTACTTGTAGCTTATTAAGAAAATGTGAAATACCTTGCTTTTTCAAAAGATTCATAAAAAAAGATTTCAGCTTGTGCACATGAAATGAACCGTGGACTAGGATGTAGCATCAAAAAATAAATAAAAAAGAGAAGAAGATATTTATTCTTCTATTATAGACTCAATAAGAAGGTAAGTTGGGCAAAGAGAGAAATGCATGATTCTGTGTGAATGTTGAATTCTCATATTCTCAAAATCATTATGTTTATCTTTTATCTAAGGGCAAGAAAAAAACTATTTTATGATTTTTCATATATAATAAGTTTCTTTAACATCAAAAGGTTTTTCCATTTACCATTTTTAAAAGGTATATCCCCCCATCCTGTTAGGATAACATAAGGGTGGCTCAAAGCTTGCAAGGTACATAGACGTTGTTGCATATTTTATGTTTATCACATGATTTGAAACCACACATTTACCTTGTCCCCTTGTTCTTTGTTGTTGTAAAGGAAGCCTTTAATAAATGCCCTAGACCTACAAGGTTAATTAAAATGAAGATACATAGATATTTTCACTTTTGAAGGTGTCCGATAAAGCTATCATAGATTGGTTGTAATACTACTTTGAAAATCCATCTATACCCACAATATGGTATAACTTTTAGGCTTCTATGCCCATCTTTTTTTTTTTGGTAAAGATTTAATTTTCTAAACAAACTCTCCTTTTTTCCCCTTTAGTCTAGACGTGTTTGAAAGACCAAAAAATAAGGAAAATAGTTTTTCGAAAACATACACACTAGTAGGATCGAAAGTTAAAACGTATGAAATTTGTCAAAATTACATTATCTATGTCTCTTTATTAACTACAATTTACTCCTGCTCCACCGAGCCAACGAGATCAAAGAGAAAGGATGATTTTTGGATTTTTAAATTTAAAATAAAGGTATAATTTTTCATCCTTAGGTCACGTTTAGAAAAGTTTTTATATATATATAAAGAAACTGGCTGGAATTAGAAAGAACAACACGGCGTGTATTTTTTATTGTACCCGAAAGGGGGAGAGAAAAGTATTTTTGTATTCTAAGGCCCAGCCCGAAACGAGCGTATTGCTACTCTAAATTTAGAAATGCACGGCTACGTGTAGCTCGATTTGAAGGGTGATGTACGTTAGTGGCGTACCTTAGTGCCACTGTGTGGTGACTGGACCATGCCACGTTCAGAAACTTTTCGCTGGTTGGCCAGGGCAGGCTATAGGATAGGGTATTCACAATTACAGAGAGACTTTTGGGTACTCAAGAGAGGGGTTGTTGCAACTTATTGGAGACCTGTCGCCCGTACTGTGTATACCCCAAAATACGAGCTTTGCCTGTGCCTGTGAGTGTGGGAGTTTATAAGTAACGTCCTTGGGTGGGTGAACACATGTGATGAGCTGTTCGTCTCCTAACACACACACACAGTGGAGGACTACAGGAGTGTCCGGACGCAAAAGAAAGCTGTGGCGGTGGACACTGCACAGAGACTGAAAGCGGGGGGCAAGCCGAGACACTGCCGTTTAGGTTTTTGAAGGGGCAACCGGCAGAACACGGAAAGGGGAGGGTGGCGATGGAAAGCGACGCTGGCAGTGGGTTGAGCTGAACGTGTTAGGCTTTGAGGAGAGCTTTGGAAAGGGAAGGGTGGTGATGGAAAGCGACGGTGCGGGCCGTGCGGCAGTGGGTTGAGCTGAACGTGTTAGGCTTTGAGGAGAGCTTTGGTTGCTATCAGCCCATCGTGACCAGATCCTTCCCTTTCTTGAGAGAGACATTGGCGTGGACAGTACATTGGGTGCGCGGACACACCAGAAACATCATCGGGCCTTCTATTTATAATCACCTCAGTGCGTGTCCTCTCCTTTAAATAGGCAATTTTGCAATCTTAGTAAAACTACGCGGACTCCACGCTGCAACATTGGGCAGGCCCCGTCTCCATCACCACCAGACCGCCAGCTGCCGTCGTCACCACCACAGACTCCACTCCCGGAGAACACAAGTCTTCCACCATTAGCCAATTGTTGGGCAGCCATTAGCCAATCCTATATTCAACTGCGAGCTTGTGAACTCTATCCTCTTAGCTCTCCTAGCACAGCTTTGTGACACCCGCAAGGCCGACATGTCGCCCGCCATCGTAGATACCACTACTTCCGACATGGAGCACACCGCTGCAGCCGCCATGGCCCCTCCCCTGCAGCTTCTGGCTGAACCCAGTCTGGAAAACAGCCAATCGTCGAGGCGGCTGTCCTTACCCCAGTGCCGCGGCAGCATCCCCATCCGTCGGATCGAGAACCGCACCAGCCGCCAGGTGACCTTCTCCAAGCGCCGCAACGGACTACTCAAGAAGGCTTATGAGCTCTCCGTTCTCTGCGATGCGGAGGTGGGCGTCCTGGTCTTCTCCGCCACTGGAAAGCTCTCCGAGTTCGCGAGCTCCAGGTAGGCCTTCGGTAGTGCGCCTCTTTTGAACCGTCGATTATATCTTGAACTAAAGAGTATCTTTAAACACCATTGGGAGCACAAGCTTAAGTAAGCAGTCATCCCTACAATATATAGGGAGTACAAGCTTAAGTAAGCAGTTAACTACAATATCCCTTTCACTCAGCGCGGTAAGACAATTAGATTTTCCTCCTCCACAGCGATAATGCTAGCTACTAGGTTCAGCGCGGACTATAAATCTAGCTGTGCAGCAAAACCATTATTGACAATTTTATTTGCGAACTCTTCTTCAGTCGTGAGCGCGGTCCAGTAGGAGTATTAGTACGAAGGGGAGAGAAACCTATGAGCAAGTCGTCCCGCAGCACTCCCCTTCCGCGCTGCGCCAGGCCCTCTGTTGCCTGAGTTTGGAAATTGCAACGCTCTGACAGGGCCCTTGCTACTCCGGAAAGGACCGCACGCCTAACACCGCCTATGATGTAACCTCAAAACCACCAGTTTGGCCCCAGAATCAGAATGACTGCACATGTGAACATGGATCGCGGTTTTCAAGGTGGGATTGATTGACAAGTAGTTTCTTAGACTCTCTATGATGCCTTAAGTTAAGCTGCTAGGATTGTTTCTTATGTATTAGGGTGGTGTTCTCTTTACTTGCTGTGAGTGCTCTCTCCTTGAAATTTCATCTTTTATGTCGTGCAATTGTGTCTTTTAAAAAAAAAGAGAGTTCTACCTAGGGGAAGACTTCAATACCTCTTTATACATCTTCCTAAATTTGTCAACGTAATATTTATAGTTAAATTAACTATAATTCAACGGGCCAACCCTCAAGGGGTGCGACCCTCCGATAGCCTATAAAGGGGTGCGACCCTCCGATATAGCTTATACGCTGTTTTTTTCCTAGAAGGGTGTATTTATGTGCCGTGTGCTGCCGTAGACATCGAACTTGGCCTCTAACCTTTAGGCATAGAACTCAGGTTGTCATCATGAAACTAACGGTTCTACCGGTTGAGCTACCTCACGTTTCATGACGGTTCTACTAGTTGAGCTACCAGACAGATCGAATTCGGGTTCTCATCGTAAAACTGACGGTTCTACCAGTTGAGCTACACGTCCGTTGGATATAACTTTTAAGCATTGAACTTGGGTCCTCATTGTGAAACTGACGATTGTACCAGTTGAGTTACACCACTGTTCGAAAAAAACTATTTTCCCAAAAAGTAAAAAACCTTCATCTAAAAATTGTGAAATTATTTATAAAGAAAATTTTCAAATTTTGAAGGTTTTTGTTCTACAACCCCTCAAAATATGCAAGTTTTTGTACCCTTAAGTTTCAAATTTGAAGGTAATTTTAAAAATCCGCAAGTGCAAATTACACTATACCCGGGTTTTTTTCGAACACTGAGTTACACGCCTATGGTGTATAACCTTTAGGCATCGAACCTGGGTCCTCATGATGAAACTGACCATAATTTGTACCAGTAGAACTACTCACCCATCAGTAACCTATAGACTTCTCTAACACTGATTAATTCAAGAAAAATACAATCGTATTTCAGACTACATCGTCTCATCCTCTCTCTACTCTCCTGTGGATACTGTGTGTCTCGTATTAAGTACGTTTTGAATATGTTACATGGTATCATATGCGTAACAGCCCTTTGTACCCTGGGATCAGAAAACACCACAACTTGGACACCCGCCTACAACACATTATCAATATAGATAGCATCATTTCGCTAGGACGATATGACACATTGTAATGCTTTGGCGAGCATAACTAGCAGACCCAACAACAACTCAACGATGCCTACAATTATACCTGATAATCAACGTAGTAGCTTGCTGCCCCAACCGCAACGAATTGAAGAGGAGCACTAGGAGCCACTGCTTCGAAGCTTCATACAAAGATCTTGCATAACCAATGTCTATGTTCAATATAGATGTAAAAGAAAAAGGAAAATCTCAAGAAAACAACATGGAAAGACAAAGACGCTCGTGATCCAAAATATGGTACTAAGATTCAAAAAGAATAATATCAAATAAAATTAAATTTAAACTTCAAAAAAATTAAAATCAGAAGGGGGAGTTGTCCACAAGATTTAATAATTAAATTAATTATAACTCAACGGGAGTTGTCCGATAGCTGGCGGGCTTCTTAACATTGTAATCAATTCAACGAAATACAATGGTATTCCAGTACCTAGTCTCATCATCTCTCTGCTCTCTTGTGCATACTCTGCATCTTGTATTAAGTATTAAGCACGTTTTGGATAGTTTATAAAATTTACATGCATGGGATTGTCAAGAGCTTCTTCAGTGATGACCAAAAAAAAAAAAACTTTTTGAGAGTGACAAAGAGAGAGAGTGAGAGATAGAAGATAGCAGGTAAACTAGAGATTATAACACGGTGGCTTCTCCTTATGTACCAAGAGTAGTTATTCCAAAAAATTCAAATATAAGTTTTAACTTTAGGTAGTGAAAGGATCTCAATTGATAAGAAAGCAACCACAATGCTTATTTAATAGACAGCTTACTATTTTTCAAATGGGACCAAGTATGCTTGTAGAAGTAGCTAGATGTGCAAACATTGCATTGATTCTTGCTCCACCATAACATGTAATAAATATCACTTCACAAAAGCTCGTTGCTAAGTGTCTTCAATCTTTTCAAATGAACTAGGTAGCTATTGATAAAGTTTGGGAGCTTTGTAAAAAGTAATATAGTTTAAACTCAATCACAAAGTAAAGAACTAAGTTGAAAATGCAATAGAATCAATGTTCTAACTAAAATAGGTATTAAAAATAATTAGTCACGATAATGAGGTACAACACAATGGACGCTTGTCTCAATCATAGTTGGCTAGACTTGAGGAGCTACCTAATCACCAAAATGAACACAAGATTGAGAACCTTAAACGACACACTCAATGAGCAATGCAAAAGGCTAATCTTCCATAATGGTTTACTAAGAATGCATCAAAATAAAGATATAACCATTCCAATATGGGTTCAAAATATTTCTTAGTTAATTAATTAGTTGAGAGAATAGAACCTAACAATGTAAACCTTACGTTGCAAGGATTACATTGTAATGTAAACCTTACACTGTAAAAACATGAGATTATGTGGGGCGTGAGGAAAAAAGTTAAAATTTGAAGACATCTCTAGATTCTTCATAACTGCCTCAAAATGCTAATAAAAAGAACGACTCTGCAATGGGCATTTGAGGTTGTGGCCTCCAGCGTGCGAGAGAAAAAGAGAGAGAGCGTGATCTTCATCCGAACATTTTTTTTCCCTGTGTTCTGCTTATTTTTTTTCGCTGGGTTTGGCCTGCGTCTCGCTTTGTTTTGATGTCTAGGGACTAAGGTTTTAACCTTAGGGCAATAATATATTAATTAGTTCCCATAAGGGCGCTAATTAATATGTTTTTGCTAGGCCCGAATATGGGAGTAAAAACACTATCTATCTATTCAATCTCTCTAATACAACGTATGGCTCACAAAGACATTGGTGGTTATTATATAGTGAGAAGATAAGGTAGCATTCAAATTAGACCACCACCACCACTCTTATCACCTTATCCATAAAAGTAACCTTGAGTTATGTTCATAGTCCATGGTTACCTAATCCTTGATTTATACCTACCAAAGATTAAAACAACCTCCACCAAGGTTCTCCATACAACACACGAGGTTCTTCATACAACACATGATGGAGATCGACATTATTGTCAACACCTTTCCTTGATCTCCACATGATGTGTACTAAGAGGTGAAAATCCACGAAGGACTTTGACTATGACTTACATTTTTAAAAATACACTCGCGTAAAATCACAAGGATACCACAACAAATGTTTTTAAAATGAACAGACCTCGGTGTAGTTTGCCTGCAAAGATGACTTCTCTATATCCTTGTCTTTTTATTTATTTTTATCCTCTTCGTCTTTCTTCCTTTTTAAATAATCTTTACAAGCAATATCTAAAAGGTTTTTGCATCTTTTTATTCGATCATGAAAGCTTTGGTCACTTGCACATGGTGGAGTTATATACTAATGAAGATATACTTACCTGAATCCTTGTTTTTGCCAAGTTCAAGGAGGATGCCACTAAGACAAGGGTTAAGTTGGATTGATTTGCAATGACTAGCACACAATGCTTATAGAAAGGTGCCATACTAGATAGTAGTACAAAAATTATCTTTTCCTCATTCATATTGACCCCAACTCGAGTAAGTTGGTCAATAAGGCTCCTAATGTTGCTAATATGAGTAGCAACAACATTGATCTTTTCATATTTTTTCACCCTATAATGCAAAGACTACTTTGAAGAGTTGAGTCTTGTCCATGCTGTATTTCAGCCTTTGGAAGAGTTCACTTAAGGAATTTGACCATGATGAAAGAGATGTCTTTTTTAAAGGCAAGCCCAGTTTTCTAGTTCTTAGAATCATTGGTAGTTGGTGCACCCTATGTTCCATTGACAATGTCCAACATATTCCTATTAATTAAATACATCTCCATTTTAATTCTTCAAGTATGAAACTTGGATCCCTCAAATTTTTGAGATTGATGAAAGTACCCTTGCATAGTGGTAGTCATATTGCACACATAGTATAAGGGAACCCTTTATAGTTAGAGCGTTATACAATGAGATATGAAAAAGTGAACTGACCCTCCATACTCAGTGAAGTAAGTTATTTGCAAGGCTTAGTAAGTTATTGTCGAGAGTTAAATTGCATCAATGTGATGAGCTATGGTAATCAAATGCAAGGATCAACATGATTAGCAAGTATTACAAGGTGATTAAGATGAGATTAGTACACAATTAATCTAATAGCTTAATGTAGGCATGGATACTCAAAAACCAATAATTTCTCATTAGGCCAATGTTCCAATTTATAGATTTTACATCCACAAGATACCAAGCATCTAATCCCACTGATTTCTCTTTGATTTGTGTTACCTTCCCTACATTTGGGTGCACCTTTTCTTAGAAGCTTTCCACACCCCTATATTCACTCATGCTACTCTTGATTCTCTCATTCAGTAGATTCTTCCCACCTTTTCACTGGTACCCACTCAATTACAAACTCCCTTTTATAGCTAAGGGCTTGTTGCCGCACACACCCATTCACTTGCGTATTTCAACACCTCCCCTCAAGTGAATAATTCTAGCATACCTGAATCTTATACCAAGTTTCCCTCTTACTTGGTAGCCTGGGACCAGTGCCTCAAGTCCCTAACTGATAGTCTTTGACATTCTCTCTCTATGTGTCCAAGGCTACTACAAGTGCTTGTGACCTTGACTAAAGTGCTCAAACATATATCTACCACATGGCCTATATCGGTGGCTCAAAGGTGGTTTTACTCTATTAGGGTAGGTTACATTAGGTTGTGGGGTTTCTCTCTTTTTCTCTTAGAAAAGATGTCCTAACTCCTCTACCTTAGGAGTATCCAAGAAGTTTGTCGATGCCGATCCTTCTTCATTTAATTTGCTATAGCAATCTCTAGCCATGTGTTCTAGCTTCCCACAGTTGTGGCAAGTGAAGGTCCTTCCTTCTCCCCTACCTCTTCCTCGTCCTCGTGTGAGGCCTCTGTAGGCATGTCTCTGTAGGCATATGCTCACTTATGGTAGTGCTATGTGTGAACAAGGCTTAACCAAGGGCACCTTTTTCCATGTGGTTTTTTTCCTTGGACATCAAGTGTGAAAGGACACTCTAACATATAATATTTTGTACTTCTATATTACATGGATGTGGCACACATGCAAGGGTTGACTTGCATTTTGTGGATACCACACTTTTGGCTCTCTCTCTCTCATTTCTGTGTGTGAGCTTCTCTACCCTCCTGCACCTAACCCTAATGTGCAGGTTTGTGTGTGTGAGTGTGTGAGTCCAACATCCAACAATTGGTATCAGAGCTGGGAGCTGGGAGCTGGCCCTGAAAATCTACCGCTGGAAGAAAACCTGTAGATTTTTGTCGTTCTACGGAGTTCCATCGCCATCCGTTCGACAGTTCCGTCGTCGTCCGTTTCCTCCGCCAGGTCCGGCCACCAGAAGCCGAGGCGGCACTAGTGGTGGGGAGCCCACCACCGCCACTCAGCCCACTGGTGGCACCTCCCTCTCCAGCCGACGGCAATAGTGCTGCTCGAAGCGCCTCCGCCCGTCAGCGCTCCGTTCCGACCGCCCAGAGCTGCACCGTCACAGCTCCGTCCCAACCGCCCACAGCCGCACTCGTCTGCTGCCTCTGGTCCATTCCGTCTGTTGGTAGCCGCCCTGCCGTCGCTTCTCCGTTCTGGCTGACGTCCTTCGGTCAGTGCTCCATTCCGGTCGCCGACAGCAGCCACGCCGTCCGCTGCTCCGAGCTCCGAACGTGACGCCCGCTGGCTATCATCGACGCGACACCATTCGCTGCTTCGTTACAATAGCCGTCGCCTCCGTCTGCACCTGGCCCCTCCTCTGACTGGCCCGACACCTGCGCAGCGCCCGCCTCTGGCTGCACTTGCCTTGCCCGACACCTGGCGCTGCCCCGCACCTCCGCCTGCCTCGTCAGCTCTGCGCGTCCTCGTCAACACCCAACAATTGGTAAATAAAATAAAAATAAGGTTGCAGGCATTCTGGAGCAGGTTCAGCAATCTCTTGGGATTTGCTAAAGGTTACCCTCTGCCATAAAAATTGCAGGTGGTGCCATTCAGTTTGTTTGGTTTGGAATTTGGGGGTTTTCGAAATTGAGGTCAAAATCAATAAATTGAACCTCTTTCATTTGTAAAAATTTGGGACTTTTGTGAAAATTGGCCAATTAGATGCACATTGAAGCGATTGGAGTGCATAAAAATTGGGAATTTTCAGATTGGAGCATGTAATTGGGCATTACAGCTGTAATTTGTCGCGTATGTTTACACATTGTGTGTAATTGGACAATTTGGTGCAGGTTTACACTTGCTTTGGTTTACAGACATACATTTGCACAGGACATTTGGTTGCCTGGCAGTACACATTGGTGCTTGGTTTGCTTGCAGGTATATTTTGTTGACATGGCACAGAATGCTACAGATGTATTTGGTGTGCTCACCCAGGAGGACAAGTTGGATGGATCTAACTACTCCCTCTGGAGTTTCATGATCCGTAATTTGCTGGTAGCCAAAGGGCTTTGGGGCATCGTGTGTGGTGATGACACATGCCCACTTACCATACAGCCAGCCACGCCTCAAAGGGGAGGTGCTCAAAAAGCTCCTAATGTAAAACCTGCTCTCCCACACAAGAGCAGAAGAGATGAGACTCTAGAGATGCACAGGCCATGTCATTAATAGCCCTTTCAATGAAAAGGACTATTATTTCGCACATTTGTTCTTGCAAGACATCGAAGCTTGCATGGGACACATTGGAAGCAATGTATCAGGTACACAACGAGGCAAGAGTTGCCTACTTGAAGAGGCAATTGGATCTTCTTTCTATGGATGAGGGTGACTCCATGGCAGATCATCTCACCAAAGTGAAAGATTTGCAGGAACAATTGCTCAACATTGATGAGGTTATCCCAGACAGACAGATGGTCACCAACACTCGTCATTCTTTACCGCCTTCCTACTTGGGCTTTCACACCTCTCTCAACCTCTCAATGAGAGGAGGTGGTGATCTTGTCACTTTTGAAGAGCTCGTGGGTTTACTCTTGCAGGAAGAGAAAACAAGAGCAAACTTATCGAGCAACTGTGGTGGTGGAGACAAGGCATTTACAACCAAGGATAAGGGTAAAGCAAAGAGATTTAAGCATGGGGGACAACAGTCTAGCAAGGCTAGTCATGGAAAGTCCTCTTCTAGTGGTGAAAAGTCTGACAAAGGGGATGCAAACAAGCCCAAAAAGAAGGGCAAATGTCACTACTACCATAAGCCTGGACACTACATGAGTGAATGTAGGAAACGGATTGCAAAAGAGAAAAGGAAAGAAGCAGGCAATGGAGTAGTAGCAGACTCTTCTGACAAAGCACAGCAATCAGCTAATGTAATCCAAGAAGAGCACTTTTTTGGTCACATGCACTAGTGGCACACTAAGTGCTTCAGACACTGATATGTCTTGCATTGCATTTGACAGATAGAATGCATCATGGTATTTTGATAGTGGTGCTTCGAGCCACATCACTTCATGCAAAGATGTATTTCAGCACTTGGTTTATGCTTTAAATGGCCGCACTGTATCATGTGCAGATCATACCACATATCCAGTAAAGGGAATTGAAAATGTCATACTTATTGCAGCCCATAGTGTCAATATATGTATGAAAAATGTATTATATGTTCCAGGGATAAAGAAAATCTGCTCTCCGTCTCAGCCATAAACGACCAAGGTTTAAAGGTTGAATTTGAAGACGGGAAGTGTTTGGTAAAAGACCCATCAAAGGGTTATGAAATAGTCACTTCTGGAACACGATACAAAGGCTTGTATAAGCTGGACAGCTATGACAAGCGTACTTATGATGCAAATACAGTGGCTGCCCACACTCCTCCTATGCATGATGCAGAGCTATGGCATGCTCGTTTTGGGCATGTAAATTTTTAGAGATTGATGCTTTTGCAGAAGCATCATATGGTTGATAATATGCTGCCTCTTGAGTCTCCACCAAGACATGTATATGAGGGGTGTATTTTGGGAAAGATGCAACGAAAACCATTCCCTAAAGATGGACCTGTTAGAGCTGAAAGTAAATTACAACTCATACATAGTGATGTATGTGATCCAATGCGGACACCATCCATAGGGGGCATCTTTACTTCGTCACATTCATTGATGACTACTCCAGGTTTGCTTGGGCTTACTCCTTGAAAGAGAAAGCAGATGTGTTTACATGCTTTCGACACTTTGTAGCAATGGCTGAAAATATGTGTGGATGTAAAGTCCAAACACTCTGCTCAGATAGAGGTGGAGAATACATGTCAAATGCATTCATGGATTATATGCTTCAAAAGGGCATCAAACACCAATGTACTGTGCCTTATACACCGCAGCAGAATGGTGTAGCTGAAAGGAAAAATAGATCTCTCATGGAGATGGCAAGATGCATGGTGAAAGCACAAAAGTTGCCTCACAAATTTTGGATGGAAGCTATAATGTGTTCGGAGTTGTTTTGGCACGTGCATATGCCAAACACCCAAATGTACGCATATAATCCACTGTTGGCTTTCGGGTATACCAAGCCTCAAATGGTGTTATGGTTTTCAAAGCTAGATGACAAAGCAATTAAATGCATTTTTGTGGGCTATAGCAATGAGAGAAAAGGATACCATCTTTATAATCCAACTACATGAAGGATTTTTGTAAGTAGAGATGTGGTATTTGCTGAAAATTCAGAACAGCCCATGGACAGCTTGTATAAAAGCAATGATATAGGCATACAAGACATGTTTGATGGACTTTTACCCATTGCAATTAGGGGGAATTCAGATCAGCCAGTCCCAACACAAGAAAATCCTCATGTAGAACATGTGGAACAACCAGCCATTTCGCCCCCTTCTATGGAAGAAGTGAAAGTTCTTGTCAGGGAAGAGCAAACAGCCATAGACACAGCCAAGTCAGTGCCAAGATGGTTGCTGAAAACTTTACAAGAAAGCAAACTTGCAGCTCCATTCATAGGTAGAACAAGGACTAGTTCCAGCCATGCTTTGAATATACATCGTGGTGGGGAGTCTGCATTAGCAATGGGTGGTCTCTTTGATTCAGAAGAGCCTTCTTCTTATGAAGAAGCACATGAGAATGAGCATTGGTTGCAAGCTATGCAAGCTGAAATTTCTTCTATCATGAAGAACAATACATGGGATCTTGTGGAATTGCCTAAAGGCAAGCATGTCATTGAAACAAAGTGGGTGTACAAAGTCAAAAGAAAGTCTGATGGTACTATTGACAGGTACATAGCAAGACTTGTGGCTAAAGGCTACTCCCAGAAAGAGAATAGATTATGAAGAGACTTTTACTCCTACTTCGAGAATGACCACAATAAGATCAGTGATTGCATTGGCTACACATAAAGGATGGAAAGTGCATCAAAACTGCATTCTTAAATGGGGATTTACAGGAGGAAGTATATGTAAATCAGCCCATTGGTTTTGTAGTTCCTGGTGAGGAACATAAAGTATGTAGGTTACACAAAGCATTGTATGGGTTAAAGCAAGCTGCAAGAGCTTGGTATGATAAGATACATGCTCATCTAACCAGCCAAGGTTATGAGAATAGTCCAGCTAAAAGCACATTGTATGTGAAGAAAGCCGATGCCGATATTCTCATAGTCATCTTGTATGTAGATGACATGCTCATTACAGGTACTATAGCAAAGCACAAATTTCAGATTTCAAAGCTGATTTGAAAGCTGAATTTGATATGTCAGATTTGGGGCCTTTACACTACTATCTCGACATACAGTTTATGCATACAGATGATGGCATTGTTATGCAGCAAACTAAGTACATAAAACGTTTGCTAAAAAGGTTTCACATGGATGAATGTAAGCCCATTTCTACTCCAGTAGAACTAGGTGTATGGCTTACTATGCATGATATTGGAGAGCCTTTTGAGGCCGGCATTTACAGCCAGGCAGGCAGTGGGATGCCCCATTTCTACTCCGGTAGAACAAGGTGTACGGCTTACTATGCATGATATTGGAGAGCCTTTTGAGGTCGGCATTTACAGCCAGGCAGTGGGATGCCTCATTTACTTGTGTAACATGAGGCCAGACATATCTTTTGGGGTGTCTTTGTTGAGCAAATTCATGCACAACCCAGGGACAAAGCATTGGCAAGCAGTCAAATGCATTTTTCGTCATCTTAAGGGTACCCTAGATCTTGGTTTGTTCTATCCCAGGCGAGGCAGCTTGCAGCTTTATGCATACATTGATTCAGATTGGGCTGCTGATTATGATACCAGGCAATCTACCAGTGGGAATTGTTTTTTTCTTGGCAGTTCATGCATATCTTGGTTGAGTAAAAAGCAACCCATTGTTGCTACATCTACTTGTGAGGCTGAGTACAGGGCAGTCTTCACAGCTACAGTAGATTGTGTATGGTTGAGGAGACTATGGCTGATCTTCGTGAGTGTCAGCAGACACCCACCACCATTCTCACACTAATAGCTGTGGCACGAAATCCAGTATTTCATGCTCGTACCAAAAGCACATTGAGATTCATTATCACTATGTCAGAGAGAGACTACATGCAAGGGAGATCAGTTTATCTTACTGCCCTACACAGGATAATGTTGCAGATCTATTCACAAAGGCTTTACCTCAAGAAAAGTTTGAAGCTTTCCGCAAAGCTTTGGGCTTACTCTCATACAGAGAGTGATCTGTTACCTTGTACAGGTTCACACTTCCACTACAGGGGGGATTTGTAGGCATATGCTCACTTATGGTAGTGCTATGTGTGAATAGGGCTTAACCAAGGGCACTTTTTTCCATGTGGTTTTTCCCCTTGGACATCAAGTGTGAAAGGACACTCTAACATATAATATTTTGTACTTCTATATTATATGGATGTGGCACAAATGCAAGGGTTGACTTGCATTTTGTGGATACCACACTTTTGGCTCTCTCTCTCTCATTTTGTGTGTGAGCTTCTCTACCTTGCACCTAACCCTAATGTGCAGGTTTGTGTGTGTGAGTGTGTGAGTCCAACACCCAACAGCCTCCTCGAGTGGTGTAGAATGCTTTCTCCTCTTGAGTTGTTGGTTCCAATCCTTTCTTCTCTTTAACCTTGTTCTCTTGCTCTAGTAGAGCTCCTTCTATCTCACGCAGCTTCAAATATGCTACATTCTTTAAGGTTGCCACAATGTTCTCATACTCTCCCTTGTCCACACTCTTTAGAAGCATTGCTAGTGCCTCGTTATCTTTTACTTTCTTCCCAATGGTTGCAAGTTGTTGCTTAATGATTTTGTATTTGTTCAAGTGTGGTTAGAGGTTCACTTTCCTTCATGTTAAATTTGTAGAATTTCATTAGTAGATTTATCTTTGAACTCTTTGCGTGAGTGCCAAATAATTTGTTAAGTTCATCCATGCATCTTTAGCTTGTCACTGTATCCCTGCAATGTGGTGAATGATTTCATCATTTAAGGTAAGTGCAATGTACCCTAATGCTTTCTCACTTCTGTTCTTCAACTCATTCTCCCCACTTTTCAGTGGACATTCATCTCTTCCCTTAATTAGCTTCTTCCTCATGAGCAAATACATGGTCTTTGTTTACCATGTATGGAACTGGTCCCTGTTGAGCTTAGCTATTTCTTGTGCATTGCTCATGATGATGTGAAGGGGGTCTTACCTCTTGATCTAAATCAAGATTCAAGGGTAGTGTCTACCCTTTTACAACTCTATTTTGGTGTTAAATGATGATTACAACCGATTTACAAGCAATACACCAAAAATTGCATAAAGCCAAGGATAATTGATTTTTGTACTAGATGGTTGGGATATCAAACCAACTTCAAATTGTAATCTAAAGTAATAGAGATCGGTATTCGATACCCAATGGTAAATTCGAATCATCAATTGCACCAAAATATAATGATTAGTTTTAATTAATCACTAATTAGTGAAATTAATCTCTTGTTTTGTGTGCAAACAATAGAGTGTACGGGGAGGCTAGATCTGGTGCCTTAGAGTTCAAACAAGATCAAATCCTTTCAAGATGCATCAATATCAGGTAGTCTAGTAGAGGATCAAGCCCAAAAACAAAAGATTTGACCAAACATTGAATGCTTAATTCCCTGTTTTACCAAAGTCACTTGCAGATTTGATGTAATGCTTGATGTAGCTTCTTCTTAATGAATTTCAAGATTCTAAGGCCACCAGAATATCCAGAGCACCCAAAAACCCCTTGGGCTAGCTCCATTCCTCCCAATTCTAAGGATTGAAGGCAAATTTACAGTTTTACTCAGAAAAACAAGCGTCGACGATTTTGCGAATTTCTGCAGCTCCCAGTGGTAATTTGACGTGCTAACACAGCAGGCTAATGCGTGGGCAAGATGGCAAGGTGTGGCTAACAGATTTTAGCCTAATTTAAGGGCTGGAGGGAGATCAAGCTGGGGTGCAGAGAATAGTTAAAAGAAGACTGAAAATGGGATTAACTTTTAATCTATAATTAGTAAAGTAATTAGGCTTAAATATTAGTTGAATCCTAAGCTATAACTTTGATACTAAGTTGAATTGCAATAATGTGATGAGCTATGGCGGATCAGATGATGCAAGAATCAACATGATTAGCAAAGGTGATTAAGATGAGATTAGTGCACAATTAATCTAATAGCTTAATGTAGGCATGGATATTCAAAAACCAACAATTTCTCATTAGGACAATGTCTCAATCTATAGATTTTACATCCACAAGATGCCAAGTATCTAATCACACTGATTTCTCGTTGATTTATGCCACCTCCGTCTACATCTGGGCGTCTACATCTGGGATACCTTTTCCTAGAATATTTCCACACCCCTATATTCACTCATGCTACCCTTGATTCTCTCATTCACTATATTCTTCTCACCTTTTCACTGTTACCCACTCAATTATAGACTCCCTTTTACAGTCTCTAGCTAAGGGCTTGTTCCCACACACACCCATTTACTTGCATATTTCAAGAAGGCTCTCTAAATTAAGTTCTTTGCAAGTGAATTAATGCTCCACATTGAGTGAAGTAAGTTATTTGCAAGGCTCATCAAAATATACTTTACCATATAGATTAGGTTGGTGTCCAAATAATAAGAAAATTTAAGTATCCTTGCCCAATGTGAGTAGTGTAGTATCCTTGCCCAATGTGAGTAGTGTACAATAGTATCTCTTTTTTTGTGATTTTCTTGGATTTATATATTGTTTAATCAACTTTGTGATCGGATGAATATAATGAGTCTACTAATTTTGGCCTTACTCATACACTTTCACACAACATAGGAGTATCCTTTATAATAGAGGATCACAAGACACATAGCCGCAACACGTTTAGGAGAGATACCTTTTATCACATGTAGGGAATGAAACCACAATTTGATTCCACCAAGCTGATGAAAGGGACTCTTCTTCATAGGGGCATGTGAAATCCCTCTTAAAATACACAAGGTATTATTTGAAACACAATAACCCAGGAAACATTTAGTAGACTGATATAGGTTGCAGCTCAAAAAAGAAGCTGTAATCAATGCTACCATATCGTCCTATGGTTGTCACCATCGTTATCTTCCAGTTAAAAGCTTCTAATGCATATTATGTTGAGAAGATCTACATTATTGAATTGCTAAAAATAAGTGTACCATTTTGGTTACGTGTTGGATGATGAGTGCTCAGCCACATTTATCACCTAGATTGTTGCTTACCTACAAATGCTCGACTTGTCCATCGTTTGGTCATGACTATGGTCGCCCCAATAGTAATCATTTCACAAAATTCACTCATTTTTTTATTCATCTATAATATTATAAAGAGAGATATTAAACCACCATGAATACATAATTATAATGTTATTTTAACGTACATACCTTGAGAAGTAATTAACAGTTATTAGGAACCCAACAATAGTTATTTGCTTTGTTTTGTGTTGACATGGAAAGTTTGCTATAGTTGTCTTAAAAAAATGTATTACGATGTTTATATTTGAGGTATTTTTGTTTATCCTTTGGTCACTTTCGAATTCTATCTAGATTTTGAATTAAAGTGGCTTAAAATAGGGTGTTTTTAACATAGTTCTTGCTTGATCATAGCACATGTAATTTAATCTTATTATCTGTGAATGTAGATACTAAAAAACGACTATACTTGTTACTTAATGTAAAATCACAAGTATTTAATATTATTGAAGTGTATAGATGTCTAAATTTTGATTCATATGGATTTTCAAACTTGAATCATTAAGATAATCTCTTAGTTTCAATTTCCCATGTGTTTTTTCTATCTTATTGAAAACGTAAATGTTGAAAATCATATATTATTTGCTTTTAAGAAATGGGGACTTTTTAGAATCGTTTTGTTTCTCTTTGTCTATTGATTTTGCATAACTACTTCATAACATGACATGGTTTATCTTTACTACATGTCTAGGATGTCAAACTTGATAGAAAGATACCAAGAGTATGCAACAATTGACACACCATCCAAACAATGTCTACTTCAAGGTGTCGAGGTAGGTGAAACTGTCGTGCTCAAATACTTCATTTTGTTATGCATCCATTAGTGACAAAAGAGAATCTAAACTTAATTTTACTTAGTTTCTCTCTTACCTTCATTGAAATTAAGAGTTTTATATTTGTTAAGAATGTTTGCATGAATACACAAGTGTAGATAAACGTATGTGCATTTGTTTACGTGGGTGTATGTGTTTTTACTTGCACATCTTTGTCAACTTTTTCTATAAATGGTTTTTAATAAATATTCAAACTCATTTGAACTTATAAATACCATTTAAAAAATATAGTAGTAACATTATATATTGTTTTTATGTCTAAATAATATGATAGCTTCACCTAGATAATATAATCTAACTTCGTTTGTAATTACTTCTTAAACTATACTATTGGTATGCTATCTATTCTTTACATTATTATGATGAAAATTACCATGTTCATTTATTTATAATAATACATTATGATGCCAATGAACATTTCATTTATTTGTAATGTTTACTACTATAATTTAAAATGAGTCACCTTACATGAACCAACTATAAAGTTAGCAAAACTATAGTAATTTTAATATTGGGTATAAAATAATTAAGTAAACTACAATGATATTATTGCTATGTAAAATCTCTAATGCTTGCAAGATATTTTCTAGTTGAAAAGATTATAAAGTTAATAAATTGTGTATAATTAGAGGAATTCTTTACTTAGCCTACACTATTTTTGGCTACTATGCATCTTATATTACATTGAAAAGAAAACAAATCCTAGAATTGACAAAAAATTGATACATGATTCTGTTACTTTTGTTCCATCAAAGACACGGATTTTATAGAGCATATAAAAGGAAGGAGGATTATAAATCAAGTATTATTTTGCTTGAGTGGACAAGTTTTATGTTAATATGACTAGGTGTCCTTGTCTAAACTAGATAGTATTTAGGTAGGCTTGTGGTAGAGAGACTATGCGAATAAGAGTACTAAGGATAAAGTGCTAGTGGCTTAAAAGGCTAACCACATTGGGTTATATCATTGGTTGAAGGATCTTAAGAGGTTAAAAATAAGGTGAAAATTTTGAGGTTGTAAGTGAAATGTATTTAGTGGTAAGGAGGCAAAGAGTATTTGACGCAGTTAAAGTTGTTTACATGCTCTAAGTATGTAGTCGTGGTGGATAAATACAAACATATGAACTTTGTGTACACTACATATAGGTTCAATTTTTTGTTTGCTAAAATATATAAGCAATTTTTTTTGATATAGTCAAGGCTTCGTTAAGAAGAAAGGTTTTTCTATTATAAGAAAATAAAAGAGTGCATAATGATGAAAATGGAAGATGTAATGAGAATATTTCACCAACTATATAATTTGATAGTCCAAGTGTCAAGCTATACTAAATACCAATTGTAAAGAGATGATGGTGCTCTATGTCCTTAAAAATAATCAACCCATGAACCATTGTTGATATCCACCCTTTTAAAGAAGAAAGTCTCATCATCAATTTTCCTTTGCACTAGATCCATCCTTATCATTGGCACTCTCCCCAAACAATGAAACCTATACTTTTCAAATGTATCCCAAACCTCCATGTTGGAAGCTATAGCTTCTACATCTCAAATATCTCAACCCTTAAGACTTTCCCTTATACTTAAAATCCTTTAGATTTGTAACAAAGTGAAATGATCTCATATGAATAATGGGTCCAAGGCCAATGTATCATGTCCCTGGACAACACTTATGATAGTGTGAAGGGGGTGGTCATGTATATATGTCAAATAGGTCATATTTGGGGTACCTTTTGATAACCATCATAATACAAGTCAATTACTCACTTTTCTCTCTAAGACTCTGGACATATACAAAATGCCTCTAAGCGGTTTTAGGCTTTGTAGCCTTGGCCTTGGCCTCCTTAGTCTTGGCATCCTCAGCCTTGGCCTCCTCCTTCGGCTCGGTCTCCTTTGTTGTTGGCGCCCTATCTACCCTGTCCTTGCCCTTGCCTACAAATGGAAGCTTCCTCTTTGCCTTGCCCTTGGTTCCCTTCTCAGGGACTCCTTGTTTAAAGTTGAAATGCTTCATAGGAGAATGAAACAACATCTTTTTTTTCTTCTTTGATGCACTAGTGCTACCCGCAACTGGTGGAAGTGGCGAGTCAGGGTCATCAGGTGTAATTGCATTGTTGAGGATAATGCTTATTGACTTTGCCCCCGCACACTCCACAGCAAGAACGCGTCTGAGTGAACAGACTCCAAAACAACATAAAAGTTAATTAGATTAATGCGGAATCTCTCATGAAATGAATATAGAGAAATTATATTACAATGACATAAGAAACTTACATGGCTGTCAAAATTAGTATACTTGGAAAGGAGGAACTTCCAGACATTTGCGACTACGTGCCAGCCACAAGAGTGCGAATCCTTTAGCATAGGAATGAGTTGGTTGAGAAATTTCTACTCTATATCCTTTTTCAATTCAGGACATAGAGTTTCAATCAATGCAACCGCTCTCTTACTACATGCCCTACAGTCAACGATATAAAGTAAGAATGACTTATAATCAACAATTAGGAAGCAAGAAGCAAACGATATAAAGTATAATGACTTACAATTTAGACTGTCTGTGCATTCCGAGAAGGCTATTCAAAAAATTATCCAGCAGTTCACCACATTACACTACAAGAGACGGGGCCATTATCCCACGTTTTTTTCGACGCTTTAGAACTAAGCTTAAAATCTCTTAAATGTCAAAATACCTGTCAAAAAAAGCATCAAAATAGAAATGTTGAAATAAGCACCAAAATAAGCATCGAAACAAGAGTCGAAAAAAGTAATTTTACCACACATTCTTCAACAGTATTTTCGACGACTATCTCGATTTATAATTTGACTACTATTTCGACGGTTGTTTCGACTGCAATTTGGACGTGTATTTCGACACTTATTTCGACTGTCATTTAGATGCTATCTTCGATGGGATGCAAGAAACTTTCGGCGCTGTTTTCGACGGATGCACGAAACTTTCAACGCTATTTTTGACGAATACAAGAAACTTTCGACGCTTATTTCAACGCGTGCAGGTATTAATCTTTTTTTTGGCATAATGGTGCATTCAGATGCAGTCTTGTAGCTGGATGCACCATTATGCCAAATTTATAGAGTACCAAAGGTAAGTGTACTTTGATGTGAAGAACGAAGCAAATTTGTTGAAAACGTTAGAGAGAGTACCATAACGTTTTCGACATTACAAAGTAGGTACACAATTCACACGTGCAAACAATGGCCAAATTATATTGCAAGATGTGAAATTTACATATCAAGCTCTGACAAGATAAGCCAAAATTAAAATTTACATATCAAGCTCTGACGAGATAAACCAAAATTTGCATACAATCTATACAAGCCCAAACAAAGATGTGAGCTGACCAAAATGTGTATGTACAAGGGGAAAGACATGGGCAGGGCCACTCTATGCGGAGCCCTCACTCAGGATCAGGCATTGGTTCCTGCAAAAACCATACAAGATGCTTTTTTTGGTATACCAAAAGAACGATCCAACATGACAAGGCAAAGCAAGTATACAAATCATAAGGTTAAGGCTTTTTGTACTTACTATATCTACAATGCGCCCCCAATTGAGGTTGGTACCTTCTTGCTCAAGCTTCTCCAAAAGAAAGTATCTGTTATGGCGGCGAGCAATGTCCTCTTCTCCCGTTGCCAGTTGACCAACCACTTGATTCTAAAAGTACCAAAACAACAAGATAAGCGTTGATACTTATAAAGTAGACATAACATCAAATGAAACATACAAGATAAATGTTGATACTTACAAAGTAGACATGGAATGCGTCCCAACCGTCACTTCCAAGGTGAGAGCTTCCTACGCTCTTCATTCGGGCTTTGGCCGCATCCTCTTGTTGCTTGTAGCGTTGGGGATTTTGAGCATGCTTTTGCCTCTTCTCATTCCAATCCTAGGTGCTCATGTACCAAGGTTTCTCACCCCGTGCCTTCACTCTCCTAGTCACATCCCCGGCAATGTTTCATGACGTCCATCATGTGGTCCTTTATCCACCTTCTTATGGGGACGACATCACTACTACCGGTCAGCTTGTACTCATCCTTGATTTGATTTACGACTCTATCTTTCTTGTCTTTATCCAACTTTGGCCATAAAGTCATAAAGTCAATTGCAAAGACAATGTGGCAAAGCTCATGGATGCAACTCTTCATCTCTTTTCCGTTATTATCCAAAATCACATTGCTATTAACAATTGTGTAAAATTTCTCTCCATTGGTGGGTGTGGGCTATGTGTCGAAACGTCGCGAAGGATGCTCACGTGGGGGCGTAGACCCATCCGTGCCCCCACTTGGACAACAACTGCCTCCACCTCCACTACTCGAGCGTTGTGCTCTGCGAGTGGACGAGCAACCTGAGAGAGGGGTTCTAGCAACTCTTTGTGGGGTTTCTACAGGTGAACTAGGATTATCGGTGGTGGTGCTCGATGGTGCAGCTGAAGTGCCCGCTCCTCTCCCAAAATATTGTTGTACCATCGCTCTTTGCTCGAGCGTGGCTTGTGTTAAAAAACCCATGAACTGGTTAGGCAACATGGCATATGGAGAGAAGGATGGAGAGTAAGCCGGTGTCTCATCTGGAGTGCGAGACATATTTCTACACACACATAACAAAGCCCACATGGACACTTTAATAAGAGCATACACATGAATTATCCCTCAACATTCATTATGCATAAAGCATTATGCATAAAGCTATGCATGAGGCTTATGCATAAAGCACTATGCATAAAAGCATTATGCATAAAGCTTAATGCTTTATGCATAGTGCATAATGCATAAAGCATTATGCATAAAGCTTATGCATGAGGCCTTATGCATAAAGCTATGCATGAGGCTTATGCATAAAGCATGAATGAGCATTATGCATAATGCTTATGCACAAATCTACAAAACAAATCCCGAGCACCCAAGGGTGAAATAATAATAGAGGAAAGAGAGGAAAGATAGAAAAGCACTTACCTCTTTATCATGATGAAAGAGAGGATTAGAGGACCTACAAAACCAACAAAAGGGTAAGGAAAGAATTAGTAATGCATACATACAAAAGCTTATGCATGAGGCCTTATACATAAAGCTTATAGCATTATGCATGAGGCTTTTGCATAAAGCATTATGCATGAGGCTTTTGCATAAAGCACTATGCAAGCCACGCTATCCTAAACTAAACCGTATCCCGGCACTATGCATTAAGCATGCATGCATAGAGCTTAATTCATGCATTAAGCTCTATGAATAGAGCTTAATCTATGCATATATCTCTATGTATTATGAATGCATGCATAGAGCTTAATGCATGCATTAAGCTCTATCCGCATAGAGCTTAATCTATGCATATATCTCTATGCATTATGAATGCATGCATAGAGCTTAATCTATGTATTAAGCTATATGAATAGAGCTTAATGCATAGATTAAGCTCTATGCATAGAGGACCTATAAAACAAAACCCTTCTTTTTTTTGGTAGATAAAAATACAGGAAAGAGAGAAAGGAATTCACCTCTTTTTGGTGAAGTTTATAGAGAGGATTAGAAGACCTACAAAACAAAACAAAAAGTTGAGAAAAGAATTAGTATTACAAAACCCTAAAAGTGTGAATAGCATGGATACACAAGGAGGTTTATTCTTCAACACACACACACCAATTTAGCAACCAAGAGGAGAGGAGAGGAGAGGGGAGGGCAGGGCAGGGCAGGGAGGGCAAAGAAGGAGATGGAGAAGAGCTTGGGAGAGAGAAAGAACCTACAAAACAAACGAGAAAGCCAAAAAACAAAAAAATTACTCATAATTACACACAGACATTTTACATCACATGTACATGTAACCAAGAGGAGATGGGAGTGAGGGAAAAGGAGGCATACTTGGTGAGGAAGCAAAACACATGCGCACGAAAAAAAAGCAGAAAAAAGAGAGGTTCTGTTTTACTATAAAAACCTGCACCGTCGATATATGCGTCAAAATAAGCGTGGAAAAATGCGTCGAAAAGTACATGGAAAATAGCGTGGAAATAGGAGTCAAAAAAATAAAATTTCCATGCTCTTTTCGATAGTTATTTCGATGATCTTTTGGATGCTTATTTCGATGATCGTTACTTTTTATTCAAATTTAAAATCTGTCCAGATCTTGCGCATCCCCGACATTTCAAATTACCTACCACTGACTACCACCCTCCACAAATACTTAAGGTTGGATTCCCCTCCAAAAATAAGCATGCGTTCTCATTTTGCAAATCAATATGGAAACTATGGACGATGCCACACCCTTAAATTTTGTTGAATTAGAGGAGAAGACACTTTGCCCATGTACTCGTTGCAAATACCAAGTGGCTCGATGTCGACGAATTTGCAATGATCATAAAAAAATGAAGAATATTTTCGGTGGAGCGATTGGAACATCTAATTAGTGGCAATGTGCGCTTCAACAATGACAAACCAGTGGATATCCGGCCTGAAACGATGGACCAAATGAGGTGATCCAACAACCCGAGGAACTTAAGGTAGACTCGAAGTAAATACTAGAACATGACATGGATGACATGATAAATGCCTTACACAATGGAATAGAAGATCGAGGTTTGGAACACAAAGGGATAGAAGAAAATACACGTGTGAAATACGCTTCCTAAGAAGAGAAACAACTACGCATGCTTGCTCATCTTCCACTATATCGTGGAGCACATGTGTCTGTTTTACATGCTTGCCTATCCATATTGAATTTGCAACGAGCGTATCAAAACTTTTTGCATAAGTGATAATATCATATGCAATTAGTGAGTTATGTACCTTTATATACATTTTCTTAGCCTGACTATTTTGTGTAACAATTTATTGAAACATCAAATATTGCCAGAAGATAATGAGATGCCATTGGACTGTAGTCAAGCAAAAGCAATGTTGCACTCAATTGGCATGGACTACAACACACACCATGCTTGTCCAAATGATTGCATTCTTTATGGACAAGAATGTACCAATGCAGTACAATGTCCGCATTGTGGTACATCGAGATATAGACAAGATGTCCAAGGAGAAAGGGTACCAACAAAAGTTTTATGACACTTTCCTATCATCCCTCGGATTAAAATAATGTTCAAGTGCAAATCCATTGTAGGATTGATGACTTGGCACCGTAACATTGGGTCCATGGATGGTGTTATGCGTGTGCCCGCAGATTCCCTTACATAGAAGCACATTGAAGAGAGAAGTGGGTAGCCTTTCAGGAGGAGGCTTGTTAAGGCTTTCTTATGTAATTCTTAGACCTTAGTCAAAGGGCTTGGGGGTTAGTTACGTGTGGATGTACCCTTAGGAATGTGAATCGAGTAGTTATTACCCTGACAGTTGTATCTAGAGAGAGAGAGATGGAACGTTGATTCTGATCGCTAATGAATGAAGGAGAAGTTCTGCTATGTCTTTGCTCAGTGTTTTATTATGTCTTTCTTGATGTTTGTGCAATCATTATGCTGTCGTGATGAATCAGAGTCTGCACTCCGATGTGCTCTGAGTGGTGTTGAGAGATGTATTATTTATTAATGCCTTGTACAGAACCTTTTAGAGGGCCATGTACACATTGGCGATCCTGCGGGTTCGAATGCCCCTCGAATGCCCTGAGGTCTGGGAGGATACGACTTATTCAGAGGACCACTAGCCTTGGATGTCTGAAGATAATTCGGGGAATTCAAGAAGATATTATACAAGGTCAAGGGCCAGAGATGCTGACGTTGCTTTAACAGGCAGAAATGATGATGAAGAAGGTGATGATTATGATTCAGATTATGAAGTTCCTCCGGGAACAAGTGTAGCATTGGAAACTGTTTTGGAAGAAGATGTAGAGGAGGAAACATTGGATCAAGAAGCAAAGGAGATTGATGATGAGGAAGAAGTACATGATCAGTTTGTGGATGCTCTTCAAGGAGAAGGGATTCCGACAGGTTCAGTACAATCTGAATCTGATTTGGGTATTCCAATTTTAAATAATGATTCAAATGCTAATGCAAAAGTAGGAAGTGTTGAGGATGCTCAAAATCCACCAGTATTCTCAAGCACTTTCAGGACATTTCTTGGGGAAACCTTGTTGAATAGAGTTATTAGGGGAAGTAGTAGGACAAGGTTGCAGTTTGAACCATTACCAGTCTTAGCAAGAAGGCCAGTTAGAGGGGCAGCAATGAATCCTCAAAATCCACCAGCACAGAACCCAAAGGTGAGATCAGCAAAGTTCAGGGGAAAATCCAAGGAGGACCCTGACTGCCATGTAGCCCAATTCCAAACAAGGTGGGAGGCTAGTGGCTATGACACACTTTATGGGGGAGAGGTGAAGAAGAGGCAGTTTGCTGCTACCTTAGAAGGCTCAGCAATGGATTGGTTTAGCCAATATGGTTTGGGACATTTTGGAAACTTTGATGCTTTGAGAGATAGTTTTCTTGCCAGGTTCAGAAGGGAGAAAACAGCCAATGACATCATAAATAAAATTAAAGATCTTCAACAAAAAGAAATGCTAGTAGAGGACTATGCTCAGAAGTTCAGGGTTCTCTCTCGAACATTGGAAGGAGATGATAGGCTTTCCAATGAGATGTTAGCTTCTTATTTCTTGAATGGATTAAGGAACACAATCAGATCAGCAGTGGCTAATGTAGACATTGCTGCAGGTTTTGATGCTTTGGTGCAAGCAACAGTAAGAGTAGAAAAGAGATTGGGTGTTACTAAGAAGAAACAAAAGAAAAAGAGGTCTGATTCAGACCTGGAATTTGACTCTGATGGAGACATAGACTCAGAGAGCTCTGATGATAATTTAGAATATAATAGTGACTCACATTCAGATGATGAATCAACTAGCCAGAAAAGGAAAAAGAAGAAGAAATCTTCAAAGTCCAAAGATAAGGGCAAAAAGAAGAAGAAATGATTGGATGATGAACAACTATTAAAGAGGCTTAAAGCATTGAAGTATGCCTCAGTATTAACAAATGATAGATCAGTGTGTCAGATATGCTCAAAGGAAGGACATTTAGCAACCAATTGCTGGTATAACCCAAATTTCAGAGGAAGAGTTCCCCTCGGTGTACAAAGGTCAAAGAAGCAGTAGAACTAAACTTCATCTAATCAAGTTTTCCCTGCTCAAGCTAGAGGACCAAATAGACAGTTCAGATCACAGCCTAGACAAACATGGCAATCAAATTTTAGAGGAGAATTGAAGTGCACTTATTGTGACAAAGAGGGTAATAGACAGGGTTGAGTTATGGTGCAAGCATAGGACAGAGAGGGGTATCCCAATTGTAAGGTACCCTGTAGCAGATCAAAATCAGAGAGGAAAGATGCAGCAAAACCAACAAATAACACAGTTAAATGCAGTGACAGTGATAGAGGACCAGTTTCAGAGTAACTCTGATATGGTTGAGAATGTTGCTTGTGATTGTTCTGGATGTGTAGTCCATGCAAATGATAAGGATGGGAAACAACAAGTTCCTGCCTTGGCACTGACAAGAGCTGCAAAGTTGAATAAAGGTCCAATTCAATGGGCAGATCAGGAGAAAGTTAGAAGCAAGGTTCAGAGGAAGTTGGACAAGAAGAAGCCAGCTTTGGAAGAACTAATGTTAGAACAAATTGAAGGGGTTTGTGAAGAACAAGGACAGGACAAAGGAGAAGAGGAAATTTCTATGGTTGACTCACTCTATGAAGCTCTGTTACATTCAAAAATTCAGATTTCTCTTGACCAATTGTTGACATTAGTACCAGGATTCAGAGATTTGCTGTTTCAAAGAATTCTTCAGAGAAAAGGTGTTGATTCACCTCAAAGTAATTTTTTAATGAGTAATATTGTTCAGGTGAAAGATATTGATTTCAAAGTAATTTTTTAATGAGTAATATTGTTCAGGTGAAAGATATTGATTTCAAAGTTCGTGCCATATCAGTCACATATCAGGGCCAGCCCATACATGGAGTTCTTTTGGATGGTGGATCAGGAGTTAATATACTTCCTGAGTCAGTTTATATTCAATTTGGGAGCCAAAAGTTGCATCCAGCACCTTTTCAGGTAAAAATGGCTGATCAGAGGAGATTACAACCTTTAGGTTTGCTAAAAAACCAGGAGATCTTCATTGCAGGATTGAAGTTTATGGTCAACTTTGTAGTACTCAGAATGCAATCAGGGAACTTGGCTTACCCAATGCTCCTTGGAAGACCTTGGTTCAGGCAGGCTAAGTTACAGGAAGATTGGGGAGCTAATATGGTGATCTTGAAACAGGGGAACCAGAAACAGACTTTACCCATGACATCTACTATATTTATGCCAAAGGAGCAAAGAGCTTTGTGGGCACAAGGCATACACCTGGCAGATGAAGTAGAAGATGATGAAGAAGAGGAATATTTGAAGGCCAATCCAGCAGTTGTCCCAGTGTTTGATATAAATGTGATGACTATTTTGGGAGATTATGAGGATTGTTTTGCTGTAGCTGCAGAAGAGGAAAGAGACCAGCAATTACAGGATATTCAAACAGGGATTGAGATGACTAAGGAACAGTTCAGAGTTCTATAGCAATAGGAGAGCAAAGATATGAAAACAGTATGAAGAAATCAGCTAGAGTTATGGAGGATGATCTGAATGAATGGAATTTGGGAACAGAGAATGACCCTAAAGTTGTCAAAGTTAGTGTTTATGTGGAAGGAGAATTTAAAGACAATCTTTTGAAATTATCAATGGAATACAAGGATATTTTTGCATGGGAATATTCAGATATGAAGGGGATTGATCCTGCATTTTATTCCCATAGGATTAATTTAAAGCAAGATGCTAAGCCTGTTATCCAACAGAGGTACACAATGAATCCCAATTATGCAAAGCAGGTTAAAGATGAAATTGACAAGCTGCTCAGGGTGGGATTCATTAAGCCTGTACATGAAGCAACATGGCTATCTCCAATTGTAGTAGTCCCCAAGAAAAATGGAAGAAGCAGAGTTTGTGTTGATTATAGAAAGCTCAATGCAGCCACAATCACAGATCCTTTTCCATTACCTTTTGCAGATTCTCTGCTAGATTCAGTTTGCAGGGCATCAAATGTATAGTTTTCTGGATGGGTTCTCAAGATATAATCAAATCAAGATACACCCTGATGATGAACACAAAACAGCCTTCATTACAGAGTGGGGAGCATTTGTGTTCACAGTAATGAGCTTTGGATTAAAAAATGGACCACCAGCTTTCTCAGAGGTGGCAAGTAGAGTGTTTGAGCCCTATTTTTCTTCTTTTATGAGGGTATTTATGGATGATTTCTATGTGTTTGGATCCAAAGAGATGCATTTGGAGCACTTGAGGAAAGGTTTTGAGAGATGCAGGAAGTATGGTATGTCATTGAATCCATACAAATGTGCAATAGCAGTTAAAAGAGGAGTTTTGTTGGGCCACATAAATTCAGAGGAAGCTATACAGGTGGATCCAAGAAAAATTCAGAGCATCATAAAGTCCAAGAGCCCAGTGAATCTGAAGGAAACATCTAGGTTTGTGGGTTAGATCAAGTGGCACAGTAGACATTTAAGATATTTGTCAGATGTATGTGCACCCTTGTCACATTTAACCAAGAAAAGAGTAGAATTCAGGTGGTCAGAGGCCCAAGAAAAGGCATTTCAGACTTTAAAGAAGATGATGGTGGTAGCTCCAATTTTACAGCCTCTTGATTGGTCTTTACCATTCCATGTATTTGTTGATGCTTTAGACATTGCAGTAGGAGCTGTTCTTATGCAGGCAAAAATCAAAAATTGGTTTAGACCTGTCTACTATATGCAAGTAGAATGCTTACTTCAGTTGAGAGGAATTACTCAGTTACAGAGAGAGAAGCTTTGGGCATGGTGTTCTCTTTACAGAAATTTCGACATTATCTCTTGGCTAACAAAGTCTTCTTCCATGTTGACCATCAAGCTCTGTTATTTCTTGTGAAGAAACCACAGTTGACAGGAAGGTTAGCAAGATGGATGTTGTTGCAAGAATTTGACTTTGTGATAGTACATACTCCAGGGAATTAGCATGTTGTGGCAGATTATTTAAGCAGACTTGAACGTAAAGAAGATGCGGCAGGAGTTAATGATTATTTCCCTGACTTTGATCTGTTTGTTGTTCAGAGTTGGAGCTCTGACTCCTTTTATGATCAAATGTTGTTGTTTCTCACTGATGGGTTGTTACCAGTAGAGATGAGTGTGGATCAAATAAGGAAGTTTGTGCTGAAAAGCAAACTATTTTTAGTCATTGCTGGAGCATTGTATAGAAAGGGGATAGATCAGATAATAAGAAGATTTGTTCCTGATTTTGAACAAGCAGTAGTGGTACAAGAGGCACATGCAGGGTTGTCTGGAGGTCATTTCTCAGGGGAAATAACAGGAAAGAAGATTTTACAATCAGGTCTGTGGTGGCCAACAGTTTTGAAGGATGCTCACACATATGCCAAGGAATGTTTGGTTTGTCAGAGCGAGTGGGCCAACCCAATTCTAAAGATAGGATGTCAGACCACCCTGTGCTACCTTTAGATCCATTTCAGAAATGGGGATTAGATTTTGTGGATCCTATTAAACCAAAAAGCAAGACAGGTAAGAGTTATGTTCTAGTGGCTATAGATTACTGTACTAAATGGGTGGAAGCAGTGGCTCTCAGAGATAATAAAGCAGCTAGTGTGGCCAAATTCTTGTATAGTAACATCATGACAAGGTTTGGATGTCCTATTGAGCTTGTTAGTGATCAGGGAACACACTTCTTGAATGATGTTATCAGAGAGCTGACTCAAACCCATATGATTTTGGATCAGAAGTCCACTCCCTATCATCCTCAGGCAAATGGACAGGCTGAGAGTTCAAACAAAATCCTGCTTAAAATCATCAAGAAGATTGTTCAGGATAACAAGTCTAATTGGGATATGAAATTGGACTCAACTCTATGGTCATTTTGAACAGCTTTTAAAGTAACCACACTGGAATGACTCCTTTTAGGCTTGTTTATGGGTTAGAAGCAGTAGTACCCATGGAGTTTGTGGTGCCTATCTTGAGAGTTGCTGCAGAAAGCAGACTCCCACTCAGAGAATCTCTGATCTATAGACAACACAATCTGAATCAGTTGGAGGAAGACAGAGTAATGAGTGCTTATGTTTCAGAGATTATTCAAAAAAGGAGACAAGCTTGGGTAAATAGGAATGTCAAGTTCAAAGTCTTCAAAGTGGGAGATTGGGTCATGCTTTACAATTCCAAGTTGGGCCACACCCAGGGAAGTTGAGGCTCAGGTACATTGGGCCCTACAAAATTGAAAAAGACTTAGGGCAAGGAACCTTCATGCTTTCAGATGCCTTTGGAACATTGGTACCAAAGGGGATAAATGGGTTTAGACTTAAGCCATTTGTGGGCACTCCCCCTATAGTTCAGAGTACATGTTCAGATCAGGGCGGCGGAGTAAAAGATCAGAGAACAGAGGAAATTCAGAGCTTGTGTGTGGATCAGAGTCCGCTTGGATTTTTAAATTTGAACGGTGGGGAATACATTTCGCACGAGTCGGCTGTCAATTGGCTTGATTTAACTTTTTGTCTGACATTATTTACGGTAATGGCCGACGTGATGCATGAGAATCCCTATAAACGCGCACTAGTGAGGGGACGGCACATGCACGAATTCATCGAGCCCATTCTAGCAATGTATGGAAGGGGAGATTGCGAGAGGTGACATCTGCGTTTCATTCTTCTTCTCTTTGTTCTGCTTATTTCCCTACTCACATGCCCCGTAGTTCTCCCACTAGGCCGGACCTTCTTGCCCTGAATACAGCTAGGCAGAGGTTAGCCATGGTGAAGGGTAAGCAGCCTATGCAACAAGGGCGACCTAAGGCGGAGACCACATCAGTTTGACGGTCCTTGCGAGAGCATTCAGCGCCAAGCAAAGAAGTGGAGCAGTGTTTTAGCTCAGATTCTGAAGAGACGGAGCAACTGGAGGAGACTTCTATGAAGGACATTGCTACTGCTCTGGGTAGCCTGATGGAGAACTTTGCACCTTTTAAGTACAGCATGGATTTGGAGAACTTTGCACCTTTTAAGTATAGCATGGATTTGGAGAATAACGCAAACATTCAGTGGCGTACTTCAATTGGGTTGATCGGGTATGCAAAGTTAGCCTGGGCTGAGTGGCAAGGCAATATATATGCTCCCACACAGCTAGCTTTGGTGAGAAAGGCAAAGGGAGTACTCAAAGGAGGTACAAGGATAACCCCAACTCTGATTTCTCAGCTATTTGAATTACCTTTTAACCCAGGTTTAAAAGCTTTGAATTTAGTTTGCGATGAGGATATGGAGAGAGAATTTGGGAATCCTGTGGGCTCCAGGCATTATTATCATTTGAAGATAGTAGAAGCCGCCAGGAAGCAGCAATTGCGATGGTTTATGGAGCGTGTTCTTTTACTCCAGAAGGTTGATTATATGTCAAAGGAATCTTATACCCCTTTAGCTGCAACAGCAGAGGCAGGAGTAGATGTGGATTGGGTCACTGTGGTACATCAGAGGATTATGATTGAAGTGGGAGAGAAGGATAAAAGGAGAGCAGTTAGTAAGAGCAGGCTAGGCCCTTTCCTTAAAGCCTTATTTGATTATGACTCTTTTCAAACAGCTATACCTGCAAAGCCTGTGGACCCTAGACTCTCTTCACATACAGTGGCTCTGACTCTGAAGAGGAAACTTAGGGATAGACAGCTGACAGAGGAGGAGCAGAAAGTAGTAGGGTGTGTCTTTTGGAGGTAGGTTATAGTTTGGAAGAGGCTACAACTTCTGTGTTGCAGTCTGGGATAGATGATGAAGATGAACCATTTTTAGGGACAAGTCTCTCGGATAGGGCAATCTTTGACTCTTTCTCAAACAAAGTTGGCAAAGAAGATGCAGTTGGGTGAAAAGGAATATGTGGCAGGAGGCAGCAAAAGATCTGATCTTTTGAAGATGCAAGGGATGCCTTCGAAGGTGACTCCGTTGGCAGTTAAACTTGGTTCAGAGCAATCTTGGACTCTCACTTCAGAAAATGTGGGAGATACTCTTGAAGTTCTGAAGAAGTTTTGTCTACGGCAAGTTGAAAAGATTAGGGAATATAAAAAATAGAGCTTATGTGGAAGAGCAGTTGCAGAAGGCTAATGATCAATTTAGACAAATGCTTGTAGAAAAAGCTCAAGAAGTTGAATTGTTGCAGAATCAGATTAAAACTCTGAATGCTGAAATGGCTGAGTTGAAAGTTTTTTCAGCTAAGGAGATCTCTGAAAACAGACTAGTCAGTTGGTTAAGAATAGATTGTCTCTGAAGTTGTTTGAAGAATGGACAACATCTTTGAAGGATAGTGTAGAGTCAGAGATGCAAAGACTTCTTGAAAGACAGGTGGAGCTTGAAATAGAGAATAGGATGCTTCTAAATAGATTGGAACCCTTAGAACAGATGAAGGAGCAAATATTAAGTGAGCATGAGGAACTGTTTGTAGGAGGTGTTCTGGTCTCTGAAGCAGATCTTTGAAGCAGATGTGGGGAGAATCAAATCAGAAATGATTCAACAAGGATCAGTGATATGGAAAGAGATGAGAGAAAGAATTGGGTAGTTTGTTTTCAAGCCTTATCAGAACCTCAAAGGCATTGTGAACACAATGGAGCAAGAGGTGAATTTGAAGCGCATTGCTCAACTGGAAGCTGAGGTGGTACAGCTTGTAGCTGAAAAGTCCAAAATTCAGAGCAAGGTGGATGAAACAGAGGATATGCTGGAATATAAGACGCCGAGTGGTTTTACTCTGAAAAGCACAATCAGACCAGAGGAGTCTCATATGATGGGGATAGAAAGTCCAAGTTCTAATCCTTTTAAGCTTGTTAAGTTGAAATCATCTGCAGGGAAGCTGAAGAAGATTAGAGCCCTTTTTCAGACACATGAAGAAGGAGTAGGTGCTGCTAAAGGACAAACATCTGGAGCTGTTCAGACAAAGAGCTCTGATGACCACGTGGGCTTATTGATGGGTATAGATAAAGCTTTACCAGATGATGAAGACCCTGAGGCACTGATCAACATTGCAAAGGAGGTTCAAATGGATGTGGAAGCACAGCAGGAGCAGGACTTAGCGATTCAGACTGACTAACTAGGTCAGGCATAGTGATGCTCGGAATGTTTCCACAGTGTTTTTCAACACTACAAAAAAAAAAAACAGACAAACACTAGGCATTTTCTTTTTAGGGAAATTTTATTTTGTTCTAGACACTCTCTTTACATGATCAGAGATCTACTGCAGGAATCAGATTTTGCTGATCAGGGATTGATGGGTTCAGGTCAAATTTTTGGGAAAAAATTTAGCCACTAGGCTGTGCCAAGTGTTAAGGCTTTCTTATGTAATTCTTAGACCTTAGTCAAAGGGCTTGGGGGTTAGTTACATGTGGATGTACCCTTTGGGATCTGAATCGAGTAGTTATTACCCTAACATTTGTATCTAGAGAGAGAGAGATGGAACGTTGATTCTGATCGCTAATGAATGAAGGAGAAGTTTTGCTATGTCTTTGCTCAGTGTTTTATTATGTCTTTTTTGATGTTTGTGCAATCATTATGCTGTCGCGATGAATCAGAGTCTGCGCTCTGATGTGTCTGAGTGGTGTTGAGAGATGTATTATTTATTAATGCCTTGTACAAAACCTTTTAGAGGGCCATGTACAAGGCTCGCCATATTCGACTGGGACTAGCGATGGATGGAGTGAATCCATTTGGGCTACAAAGTTCATCATGGAGTACATGGCCTCTTTATCTAGTTAACTATAATCTTCAACCATGGCTAGCGATAAAAAAAGGACATCTTTTATTGTCTTTGATAGTTCCTGGAAAGTACAAAAGGTGAAGAACATGGATGTGTATTTAGCCCCTTTAGTTGAGGAGCTTCGTGTTCTATGGGAGGGCATTGAAGTTCATGATATTTTTAAGAGGTTTGGACAATGTGCGCTAACATTGAGAGGAATACTTATATGGACTATGCATGATTGGCCTGACTATGGAGAGTGCTTAGGTAATATTGTAGCTTGTTAACATATTATGTTAAGTCATGATTGTCATTCAAACTTACCTGCTACAATCTTTTTTGATATTCTATAGGGCTTTCAGTGTTAGGGTATAATGAATGTCCATTATGTGGGCCACAACTTGAGGCTCGATACTCAAAGTCTATGAAGAAGATAGTATACGAGGGCCACAAGAAGTATCTCCCAGTGGACCATCCTTTGCGTGAGGGATTTCTAGGGAGGTCTCCTTGCATATGGAAGAGCAGTGATTGGAGGACCTTATAGGAGCTTGATCCAACCTGTACACCTCTGAGAATGAAGCGTCTATCCATTTTCCATCAACTTCCATACTGGAATGACCTTCTAGTGAACCATCTTCTTGACCTAATGCACATTTTCAAGAATATAGCTGAGGTGCTTTGGAAAACCATCACAAAAGAAAAGGAGAGTAAGACACAACAAGATGATTTTACAAAGGTTCAACGCATGCACCACTTATGGGCCCAAAATAGAGCAGATGGATAGGTGAAGCTACCAAAAGCACCTTGGGTCATGACAAAGGATGAGCAACGGCACATGTAAAGAAGTACATTAGTGAGTTTCGTACCCCTACACAATGCATGCATTGCTTGAAGGGAGCATTTACAACGGACGATGAGCTTAGTGGCTTGAAGAGTCATGATTGGCACAAATTCTTGCAATTCGTGCTTCCTATAGCCATAAAGGATTGCCTCAATAATGACATTAGAGCAACAATTTATAAAATTGGTGCAATGGTACGTTGGATATCAAGGAAAGAGATTAGTAGAGACACAGTGGAAGAAGCACACGATTAAACTCCATTGAGACTATTATAATGGCTGAGATATACTTCCCAACAAGTATTTTAACCATTCAATTGCACTTTCTAGTTCATGTGGTTGATGAAGTTGCTATGGCTGGGGTTGTCCATAGCCGATGGATGTTTTTCTTGAAGAGAATTATGAAGACACTTAAGGGATTTCTTCGTCATTCAAAGAGCTCGTTCTGAAGGTAGTATGGCAGCGAGATGACTTGTTCAGGAATCACTTGTATATATAACTGAATTGCTCAGTACGTCTGATCTCGATATGCCAAGATTATGGACACAAGAAGAAGATGATCAACTAGTTGGGGAAGAGCCACAAGGGAAAGGCCTTGTGAGAACAATGGATGTAGCATTGCGTGAGAAGATCAATAAATTTTTCATCTATGGAGAAATGGATCGAGAGATATAACTTGGTGAAGGCTGAAAGGGACCAAGCCCGTTTGAAGGAGTCAAACAACTTGCACACTACCGTACCCAATAGAACTTGCACTTCTTCCAGATTTTCCTTCTAATATATGGCTCGAGCAAACCATACTACAAGCTAAACGCAATGGTGAATACATAAGTGATGAGGAGGAGGACCTTGCATATGGTTGTGATTTCCATGTATGTGCGTTAGAGATATCTATGCATTGTCTTTTATGTTGTGATTTCGTGAATTTATACAATAAAAGTACTTATTTATTGTGCTTACATACTATTGTAAGTTTGGGGCAATTTGGTCATGTGGACGTTACTTTCGAGTAGAAGGAATAGATAAAAAGAGAACAACATTTGATTGTGGTGTGAAGGCTAATTTCATGCAAGAAAGTCATTCAAGTGCAAGTGATGGCAATACTGACGTAGGCATGCAAGAAAGTCATTCAAGTGCAAGTGATGGCAATACTGACGTAGGCATGCTAGATTATTGTGGAACAATCCAAGATATTATCAAGGTTGGATCCAAAAAGTTTGATATGTTCATTTTTGATGTGAAATGGTTCAAGTTGGTAACTCAAGGGGCGCAAGTAAATGTACACAAAGACAAGTGTGGATTTCTTCAAGTAGTAGATCGCACAAAGATATGGACTGACCAAAAGGGACACATTTGTGCTACCAGAGCACTGTGAGCAAGTCATCTTTGTGGAAGATCCAGCAAATCATAAATGGTTGTTTGTGATCTAAATAAATCCACGTGGAAAACAAATATTTGAAGAGGTGAAAATAGTAGTTGACTATTTGCGAGATGCTGAGGAACTCCCCCTCAGATCATGTGATGTTTGAGAATACACCACTAGCACCTATTGAACAACGAGAAGAACAAGAACAAGACATACTACTTGAGGAAGTAGGTGAGGCTCAAACGGGATTAGGATCGGATGAAGGTGTACTCATTGAGCAAATACATCTTCAACGAGAAACAAACACTAGAGATAATCGAGAAGAAGAAGAGATTCAAACTAAGTATGATCATGATGCATCGATAGCTCTCATGGCTAGAGCTAGAAGAGAATGACGACATGGATGAATTACCTTCTACTACTACAAGACAACTAATTCCACCAATTGACAACAAATGATGGAGTATCTCTAGAAATAGATTTATTTGAAGCCATGGATCTCGCTAAGGACGAGCAAGTTGATGATGAACGTTAATTTCATTGTAAAATAGAGCACTTTCTTAATTGCACCTTAGTGATGAGGAGGAGGAGCTAGCATTTTTTCTCCTCAAAGAGCGTGACGACCTAGAAATCGAGGTAAAAAACTACCTGAAAAGCACGAAAACTCGTAAAAAACAGTGTGGAGTCGACGCCGAGCCATATTCAGGATACTTTTTGAGGGTCTAAACGACAAAGTCTCGAAGGACTCAGGGAGACAAAGTTATAGTACTCCAAAAATACTACAACTCTCTTACACAGAGTTTTTAAAAATTCCTTTAAGAACACCCTAAAAAATGTTTTGTGAAACCAGAAACAAATTCTCAAAAAAAAAATCATCTTAAGACAATGATGGAAAATAGGTTTTAGGACCTCTTCTTTCATCTGGGAAGTTACTAGCGTGCACTTTTTCTAGAAAAATATATCTAAAGAGGTCATTCACGTGGTTATAGCACCTAAGCTAATTAAGGAGAATGAACACCCATTTGACCCAACGAAGAGAACGCCATGCCTCTTGAGGCTGTAAAGGGCTATGAGAAAATATAAAAAGTAAATTTAAAAAAAACACGTGTGCTTGCTCATTAAGGAGCAATTACACAATCAAACATGGCAATGACAGAGGGATTGCTCGGAATCACACAAGGACTAAACCCAATGGCTTATCTCTTCAAGACATTGAGATCTATGCCGAAAATGCACCTCCCAATACCATTGGCCATGCCTATAACAAGAGTGTCATCAGGTTCTACACCCCTTGTCACTTCAATTCCATCGGGCTTTGGTCCCTTACATAACATTCCCACCAATCTTATAGGTACCAACCCTTTTCAACCCCTTGATGCCCACACCTTAGATATACTGACTAGTCTCGGAAAGGGGGATGCCTAATGACTCAGTGAGTCTCTCCCAAGAAGAGCACTCACATACGGCCTTAGTGACTCATACATAAATATGTTGTACAGATTTTCAAAATTATGGGCAAAATCAACGGAATAACAAACCCTGTTCAATTCATTCAAATGTTTAAACAGAGATGTGAAGCCTTTGGAAATCCCAATCATCCCACCAAGATACATGTGTTGAACTTATGCTTAGAGAGAAAGGCTAGTCGATGGTTCATCACATTGATGCCGGCAATCAAGACCAACTTCAGAACCTTGAAAATAGCCTTTATCCATGGCTTTTCTAGACAAGGTGATGAATGGAGTGCAGCAAAAGAACTTTATTCAATTGAGCGTAAACCAAATGAATCCATTAGAGACTTTATCCTATGGATAAAACTCTTGGACTCACGATGTGATTAATGGGAAAAATGAAATGATTTTCAATTGAAGAGATGTTTCATGATGGGCTTAAAGAATAACAGCTTACACAACTTGATCATTGTATCCAATCCGAAAACATTCGATCAATGTTATAACAAAGCAATACGTTTAGATGACAACATGTTGGAAGATGATCTTGTTACTACGAGGTGTTCCTCATCTAAACCAAGTGAAGCAATGGCAAAAGAAAGATCGATCTCGGAATTATCATTTCTAGAATTTTATCCAGCCTTGCTTAAAACCAAACATTCTTAAAAATTTAAATTAACATCTCTAAGAGAGGATGAGATCCCTAAAAACCAAACATCCTTAATGCCTCTACAAGTGAGGAATGAAATGCCTTGTGTTGAGTGCAATCACTACGACCATCCCAATCCCCATTGTGCATACAAGAATGCACCTATTTTTCTATACTACATATATTGTAAAACCTTTAATCATGATACCAAAAAGTCTCCCACTTCATCCACAATTGACTCAAAACCTCCATCTCCGGTGCACCAAACATAAACAGTCCAAAGGGTAGAAACTACTCAAGAAGCGGTTAATCGAACACTTCACTGTTTCTATTGTCGTGGACCTCACAAAGTGACAGACTGTATAGTTTGAAATACTTCCATGCCCATAGTCACTGACATTCTGTAAACCATGTGTGAACGATGTGGCATTGATCACATGCTCCAGGATTTCCCAAGATAAGTTGCTTCAATGCAACTAGTCTCACAAAATATAACTCTTAACATCTTAAAAGTACAAAATGGAAAATTATCCAGGGTACCCTTGAATGTGCTTACACGCTTACAAGTCAAGGCATGAGAAATGGTCAAAAAGAATGAAAAAGACAATACCTCAACATGGGTAGAAGAACATGCTTTAAAGTAGAACCCAAAACAAGAAACAAAACCTTCTAAACCCAAGAAAAACAAGTGATAACAAACTATCGAAACCAAAGTTGAATTAAAGGAAATGTAAAAGGAGCCTCTGAAGGACATAAACCCAAAAGGGGACATAAACACAAAAGAGCCAAAAGATACACATGATGTAGAAGAATCCACATCAAAAGATACACATGATGTAGAAGAATCCACATCAAAAGCCACCACACAAACCACAACACCCACACGTGTGATACATGATACAAAAGCGTAAAAGAAAATTTGATCTCGTCGCATGGGCAATCATAATGAAAAGATGACAATCCAAATAAAGTCAGAAAAATGAAACAAGTTCTAGTACATCACTTAGTGAGGATGAAATAATTTCTGATCACTAAGTGTACTTCACATACCAATGAAGAAACTAGAACGCACCCAAAGCACCCCAAATAGAAAATCGTGATCATATAACATATGCGGGATGCAAAAAGCAAGCTCAGGAGAGCATGCTTAGCTTGGTTGAGTGTTTTACAGGATCACCAATTGTGATTGAGCCTAATAATACCAAACCTTTAAAAAAAAAACAAAATACAAAACCTAGAGAAGTACCTCTTACCCTTTCAAGAGGAAGACATACTCTCTATAGAAGAGTCATTTGAGACATAATGCACAAATTATGCGATCAATAAATCACATGAGGAATTCACTAATTCTCTTACAAAATTAAAGCAATCTCTCAAAACATCATTTGAAGGAATGCTCTTCTCTCATGTGGTTAAGCCAACATTACATCAACACTTGCAGCTTTAAGGGATCAGCATGAGTTATGCCAAGACATAAAGAGCTCCATAGAATAGGACTGTCAGGATTTGCAAGTTTCCAAACTGACCTCATTTCGAATTGTCAGAGGGCCAAGTGTGCCAGTGTATGCATTAGGAACTCTTGAAAAAGATGAGAGACAAAAGGAGGATGAAAGTGAGTGGGAATATGAAACAAAAATGGGATCTGAAGCTAAAACAAAAACTGAAACATCCATGGTTCCTCTAGAAGATTCTATCATGGTATGGTTATATTTCCCTACACGTAATGACATTAAGCGCAAACATGTGTTGATTAGCCCTCTAGCTAGTCGTAACATCATGACAATTAACACTTGGGTGTCATTGGGACAACCTAAAGTTAATTGCTATTATGGGAGAACGAGACCATAGAGGAGCTAGAACTTCCAACATATCTTACTGAAAAAGATCCCTAGGATTTTGGTTCGATTAGAAATTTTAAATAAAATCACCAACAACTCAAGCACAGCTTTATCCAACATGAGAACACAATCTCATGACCCTCGAGCTATGGGATTTGTTACGTCAACCGACACTAACGGCTCATCATCCTGAAAGAATTCCCTTTACACAAGACTTGAACATGCCATGTTTGGGGTACTTTGAACATACAATGTATATTGAAACTAAACCCCTTAATTAAAAGTTTTTTGTGGTTGACTATGTGTTGGAAGCAGATTTGATCTTGGGGCATAAATGGACTATTGCTCCCCAAGCACCACTGTGCTTTGCTAGCGATAGATTCATCATGATGGTCGACAAAAAGATGACAATACCATATTGCAAGGAAGAGGATCCAACTTTAATGGATTTCTATGATGCTGAATACAAAAAGTTACAAGCCTCTTCACAGAAGCCCCTCTACACAATGACCTACCATCTGCATCAACGATCAACTCCGATAAAGCATCTACTCCTTCAACCCTATCCTCACCAACAAAGTTCGATGCCAAAACCCCGTTATCATTAGCCATTCTTGAAGAAGTTCCCCCAACACAACCATCTATCTATAACAAGGAACTCAAAGGAAAAGCCCCGGAGCCTATGCCTCTTCATCGACATACCCCACCAAACGAAACAACCGCGTGCTCGAAAGCCTCATCATGGACAGTAACTCCACAAGAGACTCTAGCCTCATCATCGTTCAACAATGGCCATGAGTCTCAAATCTAAAGCCTCCTCAGTGCCAACCAATGTGAAGGAGGGCCCCAAACCTTCTGTATATCAACCAAAAAGAACACTCCACCAAGATAGCCAAGATCAAGGTATCTTAATGATATCAAAATGTGGGTGTAAAAGTAGCTACTTGTAGCCCAAGGCTACTATGAAGGTGCCAATCAAATTTGGGTTCCTCGATAGTCAAAGCCTCTTCCTCAATGCAGCACTCAAAGGCCAAGGAAAAAGAAATGTACTCCATAACACCGTCCACAAATGCCTATGCAAGTTTCTCAAAGAACTCCACGAAGTCATCAAGTGTAGGTACCAAAAATATTACCGCCCGCAAGCACAAGGGTACTACCAAAGTAATTCCAAAACTTGGATTCCCAAATGCATCACGAAGTCCCCTAAGCTTGCACAAACAAGGAAACCTGAGCACCAAGCGCATCAGCCCCACCAATTTATAATGTTCATTAAAAAAATGGGTGCCTATGCATGTGCTTCAAGGATACTATGATGGTAATCCCATCATATGGTTGCCAAAATCAAACAACGTGAAGACACCCTGCCACTGACTTCAACCTCAACAGCTTCACCTAAAGCTCGACAAGAATGGAGGCCCAAGAAACACCAAGTAAGTCACTCAACCACTCTCGTGCATTCAGCACCTACACCACAAGAGCTTGTGTATTCAAACAACCCCAATGGTAACCAACCAGCAGTCTTATCACTGTCTCGACAATATGTCAGCCAAAAATTCATGAATCAATTCCCACGTCTGCAAACGGAGACTTATGAGTGCAGCAAAGACAAACTCACAATGCTCTTGTTAACCCTCTGGATATGAAGCATAAGTGCACAAGTACCTGTTGCTTGCATGTCATGCCCTAGCTAACCCATAGAATCATTTCAAATAAAAAACCATCGAGATCAAAACCTACAACTTCACGGGGTCACAACCTGTAATTTCATGGTCTGCACTTTCATAGCCTTACACCAATTCACGGAATTACCCTTCACGGAATTACCCTTTTATGGCCTGCACTTTCACAGAAACAACATTTCATGGGATTAACTTTCATGGGCTTAGACCATTTCACAGAATATCCATTCACGGCCAAAAAACCTGCAATCTCAGGAGTTCAAGTCTCTCACAAATTAATATTCTCACGGCTGAAGAACTTGTACTTTTTGGATTTAAGCCATATCAGGGATTAAGCCATCTCACACATTAACACTTTTCCCAATAATCTTCAATAGCCATTATATGTTTGTTAAGCTTATAGCTTACTATTCATTTGGCTAAATTAATGAACCACCTACTCCATGAGTACATATCCATACTCATGCATTGGAGAACATTTGCACCAAAGCCTCACCATCGATAACTTCCAGGTACATCTCTGGATGGGGCGGCCATGGTGGGAAAAAGCGTGGTCAATGGTACAACCTATTGCCTAGAATTTTCCTTCAAATTCCAAACCTCTCCAAACGACAAAATCATCTTCACAAATCAATGATATTTAATCCTTAGTAAAGATATCTATATTAGCCTTGCAAGTGGACGTAATTCTTTCAATCCTCCCCAACAAGTGGCAACTTAACCACAGAGCAGTTCAATAAGAGTCTATATATGACTCAATTCTTGTACTTCATGTATATCTGCTTCATAAGAGCACTTAAATATACATCAAAACATAAAAAACACATGGGTAGTAGAAGAAAGCGGGAATAGGTCCTACAACTCAACAACATTTGAGAAGAATCCTGCCACACAAAGGGACATCATTGAAGGCCAATTTCTTCAAATGATGAATGTCACTTCAATGAATCAAATGAGGAACTGAGAAATCACCATCTCATTTTGATGATTAAGTCTACGTTTCTCCGGATCCTTCCTTCTCTTCTCTCCCATTATTAACCTCTTAGTATTTCCACTAACACAAATCACATGTAACCTTGCTTATGATTGCCAAAAACAAAGTGACAAAAAAGGCTCACACATATATAAAAATGCAATAATTCGTAAAAAAATCCCACCCCCACCCCGTTAGGAATTTCCAATAAACCACTAACCTTTTCATTCACTAACTAGCTTTTCTTATTCCTTCCGGAGGGACAAAGATCATTGAGCGTTAATTAACATCAAAGCCATCAACAAAGCTTGTCCATTCTCCCACACAAAGGTCTTCAACGCGATCACGAGGATGCGATCGCCACATCAGGAAGGGGGGGATGTTAACCCAATTCTAGGGTTAACAAGATCTACTGCCATTATCTTACATCAAGGAGTCACGATAGCTACACCAAAGGATGCGATCACGAGGGCGCGATTGCCATCAGGAAGGGGGGGATGTTAACACAATTCTAGGGTTAACAAGATCTGCGGCCATTATCTTACATCAAGGAGTCATGGTAGATACACCAAAGGGACATACATTCAAGATATGAAGCAATAGTGTCCAAAGCTACAACTTGGACGGGCGCTTGTAATGGTGCGATGGAGTATTTATGGTGATTCCCGCTTCAAGAGCATGTGGTAGCAAGTTAGGATGAAGTCCTAAGTGATGTATTTCATGGATATATTATGAGAGTAGTCATTATAATATCATTAGGCCTCTTATGAGCCTAAAGTTCTTGGCTAGCCACAGTTTAAGTGAGTGTGAACACTTATGGCCATGTATGAAAGTGAATATCTCTCATAATACAACATACTCTCCCGTTGTGTAATTGAGTCTTGATCTTGCTAATCCTCTTGCTAATATCTCTCCCTAATGCATGCTAATGAGTGTGTGAGAGTGAAGTGAGGTGAGAGGAGAGACAAGCACCTATAGTGCAATGCGGCGGGGTGACAATGCTCGCGGGAGGTGTGGTGGAATTGCTTCTCAGGGAGTTGTAGAGCTTGGAGACCTCAAGGGTTACGAGCTCAACCATTGGAAAGATCCTCATACGACAATTGTGGTTCACGAGGTAATCTCTTGTTGGATGTGTTTCAAGGGGGATTAGGGTGAGCCATAACAGAATGGTGTGTCCACTTAGCGAGGAAATTGTGACCAAAACACACTGAGAAAATCTGATGCATATGCATCATTACCAGGAAAATCCTCTCATCCTTGATGTTGGATCCATTATTAAAGAGATTCAATGAGTACAGCGGCATGTGAGGTGTGGCGAGACTATGAGCATAGGGAGATTTATCATGAGGAGTGACATTGCTTGGAGTAGGGCCTAGAGGGGTGTTCATTGGAGTATGATGTGAAGTAGGGAGAGTACAATCATTAGAGAACAATCCGAAGCAGGGGTGGGTGCACGACTACGACATGGTGGTGTTGTGTAACCACATTAGCACCACCACCACCACCACCACAACAACAACCATTGCCAACCACCACCAGTAAAACCACACAACAACAACCATCACCACCATAAAAACCAACACCACCACCACCACTACAATGATAATTATGAGATGAGGATCATCATAAGCTATGATGCTCCAAAGCATTGGTCCCCATAGTGGGGCTGGAAGGAGCAATTTAGGAAAGCTCTTACATGGCTATCTCATGCTACTTAGGAGTGTTTATTTTGTAGGCTTTGAAAATTTCCACCCAGCTTTGAAAATTTTATAGGCTTTGAAAATTTCCACCTAGCTTTTAGCTCAGCTATTGGCCTAGCTAGAACTGGGTCTATGTAGTCGGTAGGTTTACAACAAAAAAACAGGGGTTTCCCTTGCTCGCACTCTAGAAACTGATTTTGAACATAGCAGTAGTGGTACAAGAGGCACATGCAGGGTTGTCTGGAGGTAATTTCGCAGGGGAAATGACAGGAAAGAAGATTTTACAATCAGGTCTATGGTGGCCAATAGTTTTGAAGGATGCTCACACATATGCCAAGGAATGTTTGGTTTGTCAGCAAGTGGGCCAACCCAATTCTAAAGATAGGATGTCAGACCACCCTGTGCTACCTTTAGATCCATTTCAAAAATGGGGATTAGATTTTGTGGATCCTATTAAACCAAAAAGCAAGACAGGTAAGAGTTATGTTCTGGTGGCTACAGATTACTATACTAAATGGGTGGAAGCACTGACTCTCAGAGATAATAAAGCAGCTAGTGTGGCCAAATTCTTGTATAGTAACATCATGACAAGGTTTGGATGTCCCATTGAGCTTGTCAGTGATCAGGGAACACACTTCTTGAATGATGTTATCAGAGAGCTGACTCAAAGCCATATGATTTTGCATAAGAAGTCCACTCCCTATCATCCTCAGGCAAATGGACAGGCTGAGAGTTCAAACAAAATCTTGCTTAAAATCATGAAGAAGATTGTTCAGGACAACAAGTCTGATTGGGATATGAAATTGGACTCAGCTCTATGGTCATTTCGAACAGCTTTTAAACCACTGGAATGACTCCTTTTAGGCTTGTTTATGGGTTAGAAGCAGTAGTACCCATGGAGTTTGTGGTGCCTAGCTTGAGAGTTGCTGCAGAAAGCAGACTCCCACTCAGAGAATCTCTGATCTATAGACAGCACAATCTGAATCAGTTGGAGGAAGACAGAGCAATGAGTGCTTATGTTTCAGAGATTATTCAAAAAAGGAGACAAGCTTGGGTAAATAGGAATGTCAAGTTCAAAGTCTTCAAAGTGGGAGATTGGGTCATGCTTTACAATTCCAAGTTAGGGCCACACCCAGGGAAGTTGAGGCTCAGGTACATTGGGCCCTACAGAATTGAAAAAGACTTAGGGCAAGGAACCTTCATGCTTTCAGATGCCTTTGGAACATTGGTACCAAAGGGGGTAAATGGGTTTAGACTTAAGCCATTTGTGGGCACTCCCCCTGTAGTTCAGAGTACATGTTCAGATCAGGGTAGAGTAAAAGATCAGAGAACAGAGGAAATTCAGAGCTTGTGTGTGGATCAGAGTCCGCTTGGATTTTTAAATTTAACGGTGGGGAATACATTTCGCACGAGTTGGCTGTCAATTGGCTTGATTTAACTTTTTGTCTGACATTATTTACAGTAATGGTCGACGTGATGCATGAGAATCCCTATAAACGCGCACTAGTGAGGGGACGGCACATGCACGAATTCATCGAGCCCATTCTAACAGTGTATGGAAGGGGAGATTACAAGAGGTGACATCTGCATTTCATTCTTCTTCTCTTTGTTCTGCTTATTTCCCTACTCACATGCCCCGAGCAGTGTTTTAGCTCGGATTCTGAAGAGACGGAGCAACAGGAGGAGACTTCTATGAAGGATATTTCTATTGTTGTGGGTAGCCTGATGGAGAACTTTGCACCTTTTAAGTACAGCATGGATTTGGAGAATAACGCAAACATTCAGTGGCGTACTTCAATTGGGTTGATCGGGTATGCAAAGTTAGCCTGGGCTGAGTGGCAAGACAATATATATGCTCCCACACAGCTAGCTTTGGTGAGAAAGGCAGAGGGAGTACTCAAAGGAGGTACAAGGATAACCCCAGCTCTGATTTCTCAGCTATTTGAATTACCTTAGTTTGGAAGCTTTGAATTTAGTTTGTGATGAGGATATGGAGAGAGAATTTGGGAATCCTGTGGGCTCCGGGCATTATTATCGTTTGAAGATAGTAGAAGCCGCCAAGAAGCAGCAATTGCGATGGTTTATGGAGCGTGTTCTTTTACTCCAGAAGGTTGATTATATGTCAAAGGAATCTTATACCCCTTTAGCTGCAGAGCAGAGGCAGGAGTAGATGTGGATTGGGCGACTGTGGTACATCAGAGGATTATGATTGAAGTGGGAGAGAAGGATAAAAGGAGAGCAGTTAGTAAGAGCAGGCTAGGCCCTTTCCTTAAAGCCTTATTTGATTATGACTCTTTTCAAACAGCTATACCTGCAAAGCCTGTGGACCCTAGACTCTCTTCACATACAGTGGCTCTGACTCTGAAGAGGAAACTTAGGGATAGACAGCTGACAGAGGAGGAGTTGAAAGTAGTAGGGTGTGTCTTTTGGAGGTAGGTTATAGTTTGGAAGAGGCTACAACTTCTGTGTTGCAGTCTGGGATAGATGATGAAGATGAACCATTTTTAGGGACAAGTCTCTGGGATAGGGCAATCTTCGACTCTTTCTCAAACAAAGTTGGCAAAGAAGATGCAGTTGGGTGAAAAGGAATATGTGGCAGGAGGCAGCAAAAGATCTGATCTTTTGAAGATGCAAGGGATGCCTTCGCAGGTGTCCGTTGGCAGTTAAATTTGGTTCAGAGCAGTCTTGGACTCTCACTTCAGAAAATGTGGGAGATACTCTTGAAGTTCTGAAGAAGTTTTGTCTACAGCAAGTTGAAAAGATTAGGGAATATCAAAATAGAGCTTATGTGGAAGAGGAGTTGCAGAAGGCTAATGATCAATTTAGACAAATGCTTTTAGAAAAAGCTCAAGAAGTTGAATTGTTGCAGAATCAGATTAAAACTCTGAATGCTGAAATGGATGAGTTGAAAGTTTCTTCAGCTAAGGAGATCTCTGAATAGACTAGTCAGTTGGTTAAGAATAGATTGTCTCTGAAGTTGTTTGAAGAATGGACAACATCTTTGAAGGATAGTGTAGAGTCAGAGATGCAAAGACTTCTTGAAAGACAGGTGGAGCTCGAAATAGAGAATAGGATGCTTCTAAATAGATTGGAACCCTTAGAACAGATGAAGGAGCAAATATTAAGTGAGCATGAGGAACTGTCTGTAGGAGGTGTTCTGGTCTCTAAAGCAGATCTCTGAAGCAGATGTGGGGAGAATCAAATCAGAAATGATTCAACAAGGATCAGTGATATGGAAAGAGATCAGAGAAAGAATTGGGTAGTTTGTTTTCAAGCCTTATCAGAACCTCAAAGGCGTTGTGAACACAATGGAGCAAGAGGTGAATTTGAAGCGCATTGCTCAACTGGAAGCTGAGGTGGTACAGCTTATAGCTGAAAAGTCCAAATTTCAGAGCAAGGTGGATGAAACAGAGGATATGCTGGAATATAAGACGCCGAGTGGTTTTGCTCTGAAAAGCACAATCAGACTAGAGGAGTCTCATATGATGGGGATAGAAAGTCCAAGTTCTAATCCTCTTAAGCTTGTTAAGTTGAAATCATCTGCAGGGAAGCTGAAGAAGATTAGAGCCCTTTTTCAGACACATGAAGAAGGAGTAGGTGCTGCTAAAGGATAAACATCTGGAGCTGTTCAGACAAAGAGCTCTGATGACCACGTGGGCTTGTTGATGGGTATGGATAAAGCTTTACCAGATGATGAAGACCCTGAGGCAGTGATCAACATTGCAAAGGAGGTTCAAATGGATGTGGAAGCACAACAGGAGCAGGTCTTAGCGATTCAGACTGACCAACTAGGTCAGGCATAGTGATGCTCGGAATGTTTCAAAAAAAAAACAGACAAACACTAGGCATTTTCTTTTTAGGGAAATTTTATTTTGTTCTAGACACTCTCTTTACATGATCAGAGATCTACTGCAGAAATCAGATTTTGCTGATCAGGGATTGATGGGTTCAGGTCAAATTTTTGGGGAAAAATTTAGCCACTAGGCTGTGCCAAGTGTTAAGGCTTTCTTATGTAATTCTTAGACCTTAGTCAAAGGGCTTGGGGGTTAGTTACGTGTGGATGTACCCTTTGGGATCTGAACCGAGTAGTTATTACCCTGACATTTGTATCTAGAGAGAGAGAGATGGAACGTTGATTCTGATCGCTAATGAATGAAGGAGAAGTTTTGCTATGTCTTTGCTCAGTGTTTTATTATGTCTTTCTTGATGTTTGTGCAATCATTATGCTGTCGCGATGAATCAGAGTCTGCGCTCTGATGTGCTCTGAGTGGTGTTGAGAGATGTATTATTTATTAATGTCTTGTAGTACAGAACCTTTTAGAGGGCCATGTACAAGGCTCGCCATATTCGACTGGGACTAGTGATGGATGGAGTGAATCCATTTGGTCTACGAAGTTCATCATGGAGTACATGGCCTCTTTATCTAGTTAATTATAATCTTCAACCATGGCTAGCGATAAAAAAAGGACATCTTTTATTGTCTTTGATAGTTCCTGGAAAGTACAAAAGGTGAAGAACATGGATGTGTATTTAGCCCCTTTAGTTGAGGAGCTTCGTGTTCTATGGGAGGGCATTGAAGTTCATGATATTTTCAAGAGGTTTGGACAATGTGCGCTAACATTGAGAGGAATACTTATATGGACTATGCATGATTGGCCTGACTATGGAGAGTGCTTAGGTAATATTGTAGCTTGTTAACATATTATGTTAAGTCATGATTGTCATCCAAACTTACCTGCTACAATCTTTTTTGATATTCTATAGGGCTTTCAGTGTTAGGGTATAATGAATGTCCATTATGTGGGCCTCAACTTGAGGCTCGATACTCAAAGTCTATGAAGAAGATAGTATACGAGGGCCACAAGAAGTATCTCCCAGTGGACCATCCTTTGCGTGAGGGATTTCTAGGGAGGTCTCCTTGCATATGGAAGAGCAGTGATTGGAGGACCTTATAGGAGCTTGATCCAACCTGTACACCTCTGAGAATGAAGCGTCTATCCATTTTCCATCAACTTCCATACTGGAATGACCTTCTAGTGAACCATCTTCTTGACCTAATGCACATTTTCAAGAATATAGCTGAGGTGCTTTGGAAAACCATCACAAAAGAAAAGGAGAGTAAGACACAACAAGATGATTTTACAAAGGTTCAACGCATGCACCACTTATGGGCCCAAAATAGAGCAGATGGATAGGTGAAGCTACCAAAAGCACCTTGGGTCATGACAAAGGATGAGCAACGGCACATGTAAAGAAGTACATTAGTGAGTTTCGTACCCCTACACGATGCATGCATTGCTTGAAGGGAGCATTTACAACGGACAATGAGCTTAGTGGCTTGAAGAGTCATGATTGGCACAAATTCTTGTAATTCGTGCTTCTTATAGCCATAAAGGATTGCCTCAATAATGACATTAGAGCAACAATTTATAAAATCGGTGTACTCATTGAGCAAATACATCTTGAACGAGAAATAAACACTAGAGATAATCGAGAAGAAGAAGAGATCCAAACTAAGTATGATCATGATGCATCGATAGCTCTCATGGCTAGAGCTAGAAGAGAATGACGACATGGATGAATTACCTTCTACTACTACAAAACAACTGATTCCACCAATTGACAACAATGATAGAGTATTTCTAGAAATAGATTTATTTGAAGCCATGGATCTCGCTAAGGACGAGCAAGTTGATCATCAACGTTAATTTCATTGTAAAATAGAGCACTTTCTTAATTGCACCTTAGTGATGAGGAGGAGGAGCTAGCATTTTTTCTCCTCAAAGAGCGTGACGACCTAGAAATCGAGGTAAAAAACTACCTGAAAAGCACAAAAACTCGTAAAAAACAGTGGAGTCGACGCCGAGCCATATTCAGGATACTTTTTGAGGGTCTAAACGACAAAGTCTTGAATGACTCAGGGAGACAAGTTATAGTACTCCAAAAATACTACAACTCTCTTATACAGAGTTTTTCAAAATTCCTTTAAGAACACCCTAAAAAATGTTTTGCGAAACTAGAAACAAATTCTCAAAAAAAAAATCGTCTTGAGACAATGTTGGAAAATAGGTTTTAGGACCTCTTCTTTCATTTGGGAAGTTACTAGTGTGCACTTTTTCTAGAAAAATATATCTAAAGAGGTCATTCACGTGGTTATAGCGCCTAAGCTAATTAAGGAGAACGAACACCCATTTGACCCAACGAAGAGAACGCCAAGCCTCTTGAGGCTGTAAAGGGCTATGAGAAAATATAAAAAGTAGATTTAAAAAAAACACATGTGTGCTTGCTCATTAAGGAGCAATTACGCAATCAAACATGGCAATGACAGAGGGATTGCTCGAAATCACACAACGACTAAACCCAATGGCTTATCTCTTCAAGACATTGAGATCTATGCCGAAAATGCACCTCCCAATACCATTGGCCATGCCTATAACAAGAGTGTCGTCAGGTTCTACACCCCTTGTCACTTCAATTCCATCGGGCTTTGGTCCCTTACATAACATTCCCACCAATCTTATAGGTACCAACCCTTTTCAATCCCTTGATGCCCACACCTTAGATATACTGACTAGTCTTGGAAAGGGGGTTGCCTAATGACTCAGTGAGTCTCTCCCAAGAAGAGCAGTCACATACGGCCTTAGTGACTCATACATAAATACGTCGTACAGATTTCCAAAATTATGGGCAAAAATAACGGAATAACAAACCCTGTTCAATTCATTCAAATGTTTAAACAGAGATGTGAAGCCTTTGGAAATCCCAATTGTCCCACCAAGATACATGCGTTGAACTTATGCTTAGAGAGAAAGGCTAGTCGATGGTTCATCACATTGATGCCGGCAATCAAGACCAACTTCAGAACCTTGAAAATAGCCTTTATCCATGGCTTTTCTAGACAAGGTGATCAATGGAGTGCAGCAAAAGAACTTTATTCAATTGAGTGTAAACCAAATCAATCCATTAGAGATTTTATCCTATGGATAAAACTCTTGGACTCACGATGTGATTAATGGGAAAAATGAAATGATTTTCAATTGAAGAGATGTTTCATGATGGGCTTAAAGAATAACAGCTTACACAACTTGATCATTTTATCCAATCCGAAAACATTCGATCAATGTTATAACAAAGCAATACGTTTAGATGACAACATGTTGGAAGATGATCTTGTTACTACGAGGTGTTCCTCATCTAAACCAAGTGAAGCAATGGCAAAAGAAAGATCGATCTCGGAATGATCATTTCTAGAATTTTATCTAGCCTTGCTTAAAACCAAACATTCTTAAAAATTTAAATTAACATCTCTAAGAGAGGATGAGATCCTTAAAAACCAAACATCCTTAATGCCTCTACAAGTGAGGAATGAAATGCCTTGTGTTAAATGCAATCACTACGACCATCCCAATCCCCATTGTGCATACAGGAATGCACCTATTTTTCTATACTAGATATATTGTAAAACCTTTAATCATGATACCAAAAAGTCTCCCACTTCATCCACAATTGACTCAAAACCTTCATCTCCGGTGCACCAAACATAAACAGTCCAAAGGGTAGAAACTACTCAAGAAGCGGTTAATCGAACACTTCACTGTTTCTATTGTCGTGGACCTCACAAAGTGACAGACTGTATAGTTTGAAATACTTCCATGCCCATAGTCACTGACATTCTGTAAACCATGTGTGAACGATGTGGCATTGATCACATGCTCCAGGATTTCCCAAGATAAGTTGCTTCAATGCAACTAGTCTCACAAAATATAACTCTTAACATCTTAAAAGTACAAAATGAAAAATTATCCAGGGTACCCTTGAATGTGCTTACACGCTTACAAGTCAAGGCATGAGAAATGGTCAAAAAGAATGAAAAAGACAATACCTCAACATGGGTAGAAGAACATGCTTTAAAGTAGAACCCAAAACAAGAAACAAAACCTTCTAAACCCAAGAAAAACAAGTGATAACAAACTATCGAAACCAAAGTTGAATTAAAGGAAATGTAAAAGGAGCCTCTGAAGGATATAAACCCAAAAGGGGACATAAACACAAAAGAGCCAAAAGATACACATGATGTAGAAGAATCCACATCAAAAGCCACCACACAAACCACAACACCCACACGTGTGATACATGATACAAAAGCGCAAAAGAAAATTTGATCTCGTCGCATGGGCAATCATAATGAAAAGATGACAATCGAAATAAAGTCAGAAAAATGAAACAAGTTCTAGTACATCACTTAGTGAGGATGAAATAATTTCTGATCACTAAGTGTACTTCACATACCAATGAAGAAACTAGAACGCACCCAAAGCACCCCAAATAGAAAATCGTGATCATATAGCATATGCGGGATGCAAAAAGCAAGCTCAGGAGAGCATGCTTAGCTTGGTTGAGTGTTTTACAGGATCACCAATTGTGATTGAGCCTAATAATACCAAACCTTAAAAAAAAAAACAAAATACAAAACCCAGAGAAGTACCTTTTACCCTTTCAAGAGGAAGACATACTCTCTATAGAAGAGTCATTTGAGACATAATGCACAAATTATGCCATCAATAAAGCACGTGAGGAATTCACTAATTCCCTTACAGAATTAAAGCAATCTCTCAAAACATCATTTGGAGGAATGCTCTTCTCTCATGTGGTTAAGCCAACATTACATCAGCACTTGCACCTTTAAGGGATCAGCATGAGTTATGCCAAGACATAAAGAGCTCCATAGAATAGGACTGTCAGGATTTGCAAGCTTCCAAACTGACCTCATTTTGAATTGTCAGAGGGCCAAGTGTGCCAGTGTATGCATTGGGAACTCTTGAAAAAGATGAGAGACAAAAGGAGGATGAAAGTGAGTGGGAATATGAAACAAAAATGGGATCTGAAGCTAAAACAAAAACTGAAACATCCATGGTTCCTCTAGAAGATTCTATCATGGTATGGTTATATTTTCCTACACGCAATGACATTAAGTGCAAACGTGTGTTGATTAGCCCTCCAGCTAGTCGTAACATCATGACAATTAACACTTGGGTGTCATTGGGACAACCTAAACTTAATTGCTATTATGGGAGAACGAGACCATAGAGGAGCTAGAACTTCCAACATATCTTACTGAAAAAGATCCCTAGGATTTTGGTTCGATTAGAAATTTTAACTAAAATCACCAACAACTCAAGCACAGCTTTATCCAACATGAGAACACAATCTCATGACCCTCGAGCTATGGGATTTGTTACGTCAACCGACACTCACGGCTCATCATCCTGAAAGAATTCCCTTTACACAAGACTTGAACATGCCATGTTTGGGGTACTTTGAACATACAATTTATATTGAAACTAAACCCCTTAATTAAAAGTTTTTTGTGGTTGACTATGTGTTGGAAGCAGATTTGATCTTGGGGCATAAATGGACTATTGCTCCCCAAGCACCACTGTGCTTTGCTAACGATAGATTCATCATGATGGTCGACAAAAAGATGACGATACCATATTGCAAGGAAGAGGATCCAACTTTAATGGATTTCTATGATGCTGAATACAAAAAGTTACAAGCCTCTTCACAGAAGCCCCTCTACATAATGACCTACCATCTGCATCAACGATCAACTCCGATAAAGCATCTACTCCTTCAACCCTATCCTCACCAACAAAGTTCGATGCCAAAACCCCATTATCAATAGCCATTCTTAAAGAAGTTCCCCCAACACAACCATCTATCTATAACAAGGAACTCAAAGGAAAAGCCCCGGAGCCTATGCCTCTTCATCGACATACCCCACCAAACGAAACAACTGCGTGCTCGAAAGCCTCATCATGGACAGTAACTCCACAAGAGACTCTAGCCTCATCATCGTTCAACAATGGCCATGAGTCTCAAATTTGAAGCCTCCTCAGTGCCAACCAATGTGAAGGAGGGTCCCAAACCTTCTGTATCAACCAAAAAGAACACTCCACCAAGATAGCCAAGATCAAGGTATCTTAATGATATCAAAATGTGGGTGTAAAAGCAGCTACTTGTAGCCCAAGGCTACTATGAAGGTGCCAATCAAATTTGGATTCCTCGATAGTCAAAGCCTCTTCCTCAATGTAGCACTCAAAGGCCAAGGAAAAAGAAATGTACTCCATAACACCGTCCACAAACGCCTATGCAAGTTCCTCAAAGAACTCCACGACGTCATCAAGTGTAGGTACCAAAAATATTACCGCAAGCACAAGGGTACTACCAAGCACAAGGGTACTACCAAAGTAATTCCAAAACTTGGATTCCCAAATGCATCACAAAGTCCCCTAAGCTTGCACAAACAAGGAAACCTGAGCACCAAGCGCATCAGCCCCACCAATTTATAATGTTCATCAAAATAATGGGTGCCTATGCAGGTGCTTCAAGGATACTATGATGGTAATCCCATCATATGGTTGCCAAAATCAAACAACGTGAAGACACCCTACCACTGACTTCAACCTCAACAGCTTCACCTAAAGTTCGACACGAATGGAGGCCCAAGAAACACCAAGTAAGTCACTCAACCACTCTCGTGCATTCAGCACCTACACCACAAGAGCTTGTGTATTCAAACAACCCCAATGGTAACCAACCAGCAGTCTTATCACTGTCTCGACAATATGTCAGCCAAAAATTCATGAATCAATTCCCACGTCTGCAAAACGGAGACTTATGAGTGTAGCAAAGACAAACTCACAATGCTCTTGTTAACCCTCTGGATATGAAGCATAAGTGCACAAGTACCTGTTGCTTGCACGTCATGCCCTAGCTAGCCCATAGAATCATGCCCTAGCTAGCCCATAGAATCATTTTAAATAAAAAACCATCGAGATCAAAACCAACTTCACGGGGTCACAACCTGTAATTTCATGGTCTGCACTTTCATAGTCTTACACCATTTCACGGAATTACCCTTCACGGAATTACCCTTTTATGGCCTGCACTTTCACATAAACAACATTTCATGGGATTAACTTTCACGAGCTTAGACCATTTCATAGAATATCCATTCACGGCCAAAAAACCTGCAATCTCAGGAGTTCAAGTCTCTCACAAATTAATATTCTCACGGCTTAAGAACTTGTACTTTTTGGATTTAAGCCATATCAGGGATTAAGCCATCTCACACATTAACACTTTTCCCAATGATCTTCAATAGCCATTATATGTTTGTTAAGCTTATAGCTTACTATTCATTTGGCTAAATTAATGAACCACCTACTCCATGAGTACATATCCATACTCATGCATTGGAGAAGATTTGCACCAAAGCCTCACCATCGACAACTTCCAGGTACATCTCTGGATGGGGCGGCCATGGTGGGAAAAAGCGTGGTCAATGGTACAATCTATTGCCTAGAATTTTCCTTCAAATTCCAAACCTCTCCAAACGACAAAATCATCTTCACAAATCAATGATATTTAATCCTTAGTAAAGATATCTATATTAGCCTTGCAAGTTGACGTAATTCTTTCAATCCTCCCCAACAAGTGGCAACTTAACCACAGAGCAGCTCAATAAGAGTCTATATATGACTCAATTCTTGTACTTCATGTATATCTGCTTCATAAGAGCACTTAAATATACATCAAAACATAAAAAACACATGGGTAGTAGAAGAAAGCGGGAATAGGTCCTACAACTCAACAACATTTGAGAAGAATCCTGCCACACAAAGGGACATCATTGAAGGCCAATTTCTTCAAATGATGAATGTCACTTCAATGAATCAAATGAGGAACTGAGAAATCACCATCTCATTTTGATGATTAAGTCTACGTTTCTCCGGATCCTTGCTTCTCTTCTCTCCCATTATTAACATCTCTTAGTATTTCCACTAACACAAATCACATGTAACCTTGCTTATGATTGCCAAAAACAAAGTGACAAAAAAAAGGCTCACACATATATAAAAATGTAATAATTTGCAAAAAAATCCCACCCCCACCCCGTTAGGAATTTCCAATAAACCACTAACCTTTTCATTCACTAACTAGCTTTTCTTATTCCTTCCGGAGGGACAAAGATCATTGAGCATTAATTAACATCAAAGCCATCAACAAAGCTTGTCCATTCTCCCCACACAAAGGTCTTCAACGCGATCACGAGGATGCGATCGCCACATCAGGAAGGGGGGGATGTTAACCCAATTCTAGGGTTAACAAGATCTACTGCCATTATCTTACATCAAGGAGTCACGATAGATACACCAAAGGATGCGATCACGAGGGCGCGATCGCCATCAGGAAGGGGGGAATGTTAACACAATTCTAGGGTTAACAAGATCTGCTGCCATTATCTTACATCAAGGAGTCATGGTAGATACACCAAAGGGACATATATTCAAGATATGAAGCAATAGTGTCCACAGCTACAACTTGGACGGGCGCTTGTAATGGTGCGATGGAGTATTTATGGTGATTCCCGCTTCAAGAGCATGTGGTAGCAAGTTAGGATGAAGTCCTAAGTGATGTATTTCATGGATATATTATGAGAGTAGTCATTATAATATCATTAGGCCTCTTATGAGCCTAAAGTTCCTGGCTAGCCACAGTTTAAGTGAGTGTGAACACTTATGGCCATGTATGAAAGTGAATATCTCTCATAATACAACATACTCTCCCGTTGTGTAACTGAGTCTTGATCTTGCTAATCCTCTTGCTAATATCTCTCCCTAATGCATGCTAATGAGTGTGTGAGAGTGAAGTGAGGTGAGAGGAGAGACAAGCACCTGTAGTGCAACGCGACGGGGTGACAATGCTCGCGGGAGGTGTGGTGGAATTGCTTCTCAGGGAGTTGTAGAGCTTGGAGACCTCAAGGGTTACGAGCTCAGCCATTGGAAAGATCCTCATACGACAATTGTGGTTCACAAGGTAATCTCTTGTTGGATGTGTTTCAAGGGGGATTAGGGTGAGCCATAACAGAATGGTGTGTCCACTTAGCGAGGAAATTGTGACCAAAACACACTGAGAAAATCTGATGCATATGCATCATTACCAGGAAAATCCTCTCATCCTTGATGTTGGATCCATTATTAAAGAGATTCAATGAGTACAGCGGCATGTGTGGTGTGGCGAGACTATGAGCATAGGGAGATTTATCATGAGGAGTGACATTGCTTGGAGTAGGGCCTAGAGGGGTGTTCATTGGAGTATGATGTGAAGTAGGGCCTAGAGGGGTGTTCATTGGAGTATGATGTGAAGTAGGGAGAGTACAATCATTAGAGAACAATCCGAAGCAGGGGTGGGTGCACGACTACGACATGGTGGTGTTGTGTAACCACATTAGCACCACCACCACCACCACCACAACAACAACCATTGCCAACCACCACCAGTAAAACCACACAACAACAACCATCACCACCATAAAAACCAACACCACCACCACCACTACAATGATAATTATGAGATGAGGATCATCACAAGCTATGATGCTCCAAAGCATTGGTCCCCATAGTGGGGTTGGAAGGAGCAATTTAGGAAAGCTCTTACATGGCTATCTCATGCTACTTAGGAGTGTTTATTTTGTAGGCTTTGAAAATTTCCACCCAGCTTTGAAAATTTTATAGGCTTTGAAAATTTCCACCTAGCTTTTAGCTCAGCTATTGGCCTAGCTAGAACCGGGTCTATGTAGTCGGTAGGTTTACAACAAAAAAACAGGGGTTTCCCTTGCTCGCACTCTAGAAACTACATTGCATGATGCAAGGGAGCCTACTATTTTTTTTCTTGTGCATGTGCAAGTGTGCAAGTGAAGGTTATTGAGAAACAAGGGTACCATGTACATTGGTACATGATGATTATTTCTAATCCTACACTAATCTAGTGATTAAGCTAATCTAAGGTGGGTGACATCTAAGCATAAACATGATGATTAATTGCTAAACTAACTAAGGAGGAGACTTAAGCACAAATAGGTTACAAGATTGAGACTTGTACTCATATAGTGGCTTAAGAGCTTTATTCATATTTCATTCTTGAAATGCCTCCCTTTTATATGACAAGGTACATCCTTGGGATTGCACGTCAATGTGGGATAATTCCCCTTGCTCTTGCTTGGCTACTCATCCTCACTCCCTACCTTTTCCTTGTGCTCAATGGTACCACATTTTTTAAACACCCCCTTTGGTACCATTTTTTAAGGCTACTGCAAGGTGGTTAGATGCAAGTTTTATAACATATTTTCATCCCCCTCATTTCTAACTTGGCTAGGTAACTCAGAGGCTCTTTGGCTTGGTTACTCTCTAGCTTAAAGGTTACTTTAGATATGGTCGGGTTAACTTTCACTCCCCCAGGGTACTACTTTGGCTACTCTTTGGTGGCTAAGTATGGTTAAAACATATTAATTTGCCTACTCATTTGGTGGCTTTTACAACATATGATCTAGGTTAGGGTAGTGGTTGGTAGCTTCTTTGTTTCTTAATGTTATTACTTGGTTGAGATCTCCTTGCTTTTTCTTGATGAAAATCCCTTGTTGTTGCTACCTTTGTAATGTGGTCACTCCGTGCATTTGTTCTATTAGCATGCTTAGGAAAGTGTTGTGTATCCTTGCTTTGGTTATGCACATGTGAGTACCCATTCATGCTAATGAGGTGCTTTGCCCGTGTGTATGTCTCTTCCCTAATGAGCTTCTCAATGCTTGATGCCATGTCTGTGTTTGTCATTTAAGAAAGGTCTTACCTATTGATCTCTTTTGAGTATCAATGGCAATGTCTACTTCTCATACATTTTGGCAAATAGACTTAAATTTAAAGCTTAATGCAATGTGGATGATGTAAAATGTAAACAATTTTTATTTTGATGCTTGAAATGTGATGAACAATGCTTAATCCCAAATTCTACAGCTCTTGGACACTCTTAGCAATTCTGTACTAGCTCTTCAAATCCTTCCCATCAATATCAAATGATGTGATTTGATGTTGAATTAAGGCTAATATACCCCAATGAATCTAATTTAACCTTCAATTAACCTAAGTTTTGTTAATTATCCCTTTAATGAGATTAATGCTATAAAATATGATTAGCAAGCTTTATTTTGGAGGCTTCAATTGATCTTGTGAAGGGTAAAGTTAATTGGGGCTTTTTCATAAGCTTGTTTTCTTTGGTAGATTGATAGTAGCAGGATTTATTTTGGAGGCTTCAATTGAGCTTGTGGAGGAGGGTAAAGTAAATTGGGGTTTTTTTCATAAGCTTGTTGTCTTTCGTAGATTGATAGTCCCCAAGCTCACAAACCACTTCAATGATGTTTCAAATTGACTTACTGAAGCAATTTGTATTGGTTATTCATTGACTCTGGCGCAACCAAAGAATAGTTTGAGCCGAGGTTTGAGTTTTGGGTATCTTAAGCTATGCCTAAGCTTGCCCTTCGGCCAATTTTAAGTCTACAATGAGAATGGCATAGCTTTCCCTAATAAGAGGGCTTGGGTCAACTTTAAGTCTACATTGAGAATGGCATAAAAGATCAGCTATATGCTTTGCACTGAATTCAGGCTGGAAGCAGCATTTTGCGCGGTGATTCCTCCATAGGCTAGGGTCACCTAGGAGTGGGTAAGAGGCTCCTAAAATATGAGAGCCAATGGTGCCTTGCACACTAAGAATCTACCTTGACGAATTTCAGCCACAAAGGAGATGAGAGGATAAGGTTATAATTAGTACCTTAATGATATGGTTAGTGCAAATGATGTTCTAGATAGATAATACTAATGAGAAGCTCAAGGAGAGAGGCAAGGCTCTGATACCATGTTGAGAAACAAGGATACCATGTGCATGGCTATGGTGACTAGTACTAATCTTACACTAATCTAGTGATTAAGCTAATCTAAGGTGGGTGATGCCTAAGCATAAACATCATGACTAACTGCTAAACTAATTAAGAAAGAGACTAAAGCACAATTAAGTTACAAGATTGAGACTTGTACTCATATAGAGGCTTAAGAGCTTGCTTTATATTTTATTGCTTAAAATGGCCCCCTTTTATATGAGGACATACATCCTTGGGCTTGTACATCAATGTGGGATAATTCCCTTTTCTCTTGCTTGGCTACTCATTCTCACTCCATGGTTTTTCCTTGTGGTGGTCAATGGCATGACATTTCTCAACAAAGGTGAAGACAACAAATTTGCATAAGATTGAGGCCAAAGCATAGAAAAATAAAAAATAACTATTTTATATACAAGAAAAACATCGAGAAAATAAAGATAACTATTTTGTAGAAGATTGAGGCTAAATCATAGATTTTATTACTTTATTGCTTTCAAGGTTGAGACCGCACCATCGAGAAATTAAAGATAAATATTTTGCACAAGGTTGAGGCTAAAACAAAGATTTTATTGCTTAATCATTGGCAATCTACATCTCAAATTGTAGCAAAGAAAGATTAATCCCTTATCATAGGAAAAAAATAAAATAATAACATAATAAGGTGAATAATCATCGATTTTAAACAAACATATAAGTTAGGGCTACCCAAGGCAGCCCTCTACGCATGCCTATATGCATGCCATAAACATGGGATACATATAGAGGGTATCCCTAAGGGTAGTCCTAATGCATAGAGGGGAGTCCACTAGAAATTAGAGATACCCTTGGGGTTTCCCTCTATGCATGCCTAGGTATGCTCTCTATTCATGCCCTTTATGTATTAGGGCTATCTGTGGAAGCCCTCTCTAAATGGCTACATATGGCATGCATAGAGGGTACCTCAAGAAACCCTAAGGGAATCCCTCAATGCATTAGGGCTACCCATGGTAGCCATTTATGCATGCCCTTGATTTAAAAAAAAACTTAAAAAATGTAGAAAAGAAACTAGAGAAAAAAATAGAACACCAATTTGTGCTTGGTGTATCTTGGGATGCCCGAGGACACATTGGATAGTGTGCATAGCCACCTACAAAAAAGGGGGAAAAAAAGAAAGCAATTGCATGAGGGTATTCCATTCTCCATTTAAGGAAAAAAAGAAAGCAATTGCATGAGGGTATTCCATTCTCCATTTAAGAAAAAACAAAAATAGGAAAGAGAGAGAAAGGCGGGTACCTGACACAGAGAAGTGTATACCTAACAATAGAGAAACCTATAACACATCACAAAAAATACAATTGAATAAAAGAACATTAGTATTCTAAAATAAAAGAAGAAGAAAAGAATATGTAACTAGAAAATCATTGAGAAGAAGAAAAGAATATGTAACTAGAAAATCAAGTCTCTTGTATCTAAGCTAATTCATCTTGATGTCTAATTATACGTAAGTGCATTTTAATTAGCACACTCATTATGAGTTTTCTTCATTTCTATCCACTGTAGATTAGTGATATCATTAGTGTAAGATAAGTATATCATTAGGTAGATGACTTATCATTAGGAGAGCTTGATCCATGATTCTCAACATGGTATCAGAACTAGGGTGACGCTCTACATTAGCTTAAGTGATTATAGGATTACTTTCTTTTCTAGTTAGGGTTTATGAGTTTGTTCTTCCTTTCTCCACATTTAGGGTTTCATTAGTGTGAGAGAAAGCGTGTTTGTTGTATAGAAGTAAGAAACAACAAGCCTTTTTGGAGAGAAGTGCCTAGTGTGAAGCTATGAAGTGGCAAACAAGACCTTCATCCTCACTGCCAAAACTTGGAGCATTGCGAAGAAGCTGCCATAAGAAGGAGGTTTAGAAGCATAAAGAGTCACATAGCCGACAACTTTTTGCCCTCGGCTCCCCCCCCCCCTCTCTCTCTCTCTCTTTATCTATCTCTTTCTCTCTGATCATCTCTCTCTCTAGCTCTATCGCTCTCTTTATCTATCTCTTTCTCTGTGATCATCTCTCTCTCTAGCTCTCTCGCTCTCTCTCATAGACACATATGCTTGCAACAAAGAGGTAGAAAGAGAAGGCTAAAACACACCCCAGGATGGGAACTAGTAAATATTATATATAAATTTAATTTTTTTTAAGAAAAATTTCGACTGTTATTTCGACGCTTATTCCGCCGACTTTTTCCACGCATGTTTCAAATGTTATTTCGACGCATTTTTCCATGCCTATTTGGATGCCTATTTGTATGCCTATTTCGATGACGCGACCAGGCGTGGAAACTAAGCGTCGAAAAATAACAGGCGACCAGGCGTGGAAACTAAGCGTCGAAAAATAACGATTCTCTTGTAGTGTTAATTAAACAAGGAGACCAGTGCCCTCTGAAATTAAGAAAGTAAACAAAAAATATAAGAAACCTAACACATGCAACTAATAATTTAAATTCCATCAACATCTTAAAATACAAAGAAAATACATACTTCTCTATATATGGCAGCACAACAAAGCAGGTACCCAGACTAACTCCTTAGAAATAAGGAGCAAGGTCCTCTTCAGACCTCGATGGGTCAATTAGGATAGTTGATACCAAAGGATAAAAAATATATACTTGCTTTGCCTGGTCTGGTAAAAGCTCTTTCAACAGTGCCCTGCAGATTGAATTAAAAACTTTAGAAAAGGGAAAAAGAAATCAAAATAAGGAAGCATTCAAAAAAAGGTGAAGAGTACACACCTTAAACAAGTAAGCACAATACTGTCATTGATCTCCCTATTCTTTTCAACGAGTATATAAACATCCGTTGGAGCGATATGGAGGTACTCCTCGTGCTCGACAGTGTACGAGATAGTATGTCATTATTCTCTGTCTCCAACTCTAGAAGGTTTTCTGCCAATACATCCCTAACAAAATTCTCTTCTAAAACTGTCTCCTTTCCCTTCAAATCTGCTCCCTTTACCAGCCTCTTCCAACTTTGTGGACCTGGTGTTGTCACCTCTTCAATCACCACCTTGTCGAAAGTCCTCTTCCTCTTCAAAGTAGGAGGAATGAAGAGGATTTCTACTGCCTTCCTATCCCTGAATGGCAAAGGTTGCATGAACGTATCATACCTATACCTAACTCTGCTTACTAGTGTCATGTCCTTGTCCATTAGTGTGATACTCCTAGCATGGGCAGCACAAATGTTACTATCATTCAATAGGTCTATAAGAAGTCCTCGCATGACTCTTGAAGACATGCAATGGCACTACTTTGCCATTTAAAGTAACTTCCTCGGTGTACCTATGACATCATCGGCAACTAGAACTCTCACCACTTGGTCAATCCATCTAGGCTCACCTAGTACTTCACTCAGGGGCCTTTTCAATAGTTCCTAGCTTATAGTACCTAGGAGCATAATCAAGATTTTTTCATAAAATCCATATTCCATTCATTCCTTCCTCTGCGTACCTATGGCATCATTGGCAACCAGAATGCTCACCACCTGGTCACTCAGGGGCCTGTTCAATAGTTCCTAGCTCATAGTACCTAGGAGTATAATCTCATAAAATCCATATGGACTCTTCGTTGAAGATTAGCTAGATCAACCAACAAGATCCATTTATCAAAAAGAGCCATGAACTCATCCATTTGAAGACCAGCAAGGCCAATCAACTAGATCCATGCCTGTGTTCAGAAAACAACTCCAACTCATTTTCTTCCTTGACGGACGTGTGGATCCTCAGTGACTTAAACTGTATGGTGAGTACTCTCTAGGCTCCTTTGCCAGGTGAGCTAGTGCTTTACTCATAGACCGCTTCCTTGGTCCCTCATCCATTGTACCGGAAGCTCACCATTTTAACTGAACTGAGGTTGGTCAAGACCTTGGCCGGCCTTGCTACCATGCAAGACGTCCTTCTTTGACTCTATGTCAGCTATTGCAACAGTTTTCACTTAGGTCCCCACCATGACCTCATTCCATAAGATAGTCAAAATGCTTCCCCAACATTCTTGACGTAAAACAATCTTTAAAAAATAGGTTTCACATACAAATACGATTTCCAAACAAAATTCCTATCTTTCCATATCATTCCTCATCATTTCTCTTTAGATGCTCTCTTAACGATCCGCCAGGGTGAGCCATCTCATATTCGATATCATTTCATCATTCATTATTTCTCTTTGGATGCTCTCTTTACAATCCGCTAGGGTGAGTCATCCCATATTCCACATCATTTTATATTATTTCTCATTAATTCACATCATCCCACATTATTCCACATCATTCCACACACCACCCCACATTATTCCACACATCAATCCACATCAATCCACATCATTCCACATCATTCCACATCACTCCACATCAATCCACATCACTCCACACATCAATCCACATCACTCCACACATCAATCCACACAAACCACATCAATCCACATCAATTCTCATCAATTCATATCAACTTCATCAATTCATATCAACTTCATCAATCCACATCAACCACACCAATTCATATCAATCCACACATCAACCCACATCAATTCACATCAACCTCATCAATCCACATCAACCACACCAATTCACATCAATCCACACATCAATCCATATAAATCCACATCAATCCACATCACTCCACATCAATCCACATCAATCTACATCAATTCACATCAATCCATATCAACCCACATCAATTCACATCAATCCACATCAATCCACATCAATTCACATCAACCTCATCAATCCACATCAACCACACCAATTCACATCAATCCACACATCAATCCATATCAACCCACATCAATTCACATCAATCCACATCACTCCGCATCAATCCACATCATTCCACACATCAATCCATAACAATCCACATCAATCCACATCAATTCAAAATCAACCTCATCAATCCACATCAATCCATATCAACCACACCAATTCACATCAATCCACATCAACTCACATCAAATCACATCAAATCACATCAACCTCATCAATCGACATCAATCCACACATTCCACACATCACTACACATCAATCCATATCACTCCACACATTAATCCACATCAATCACATCATTTCACATCAATCCACATCAATCCACATCATTCCACATCAATCCACATCAACCCACATCAATTCACATCAATTCACATCAATCCACATCAATTCACATCAACCTCATCAATCGACATCAATCCACATCAACCACACAAATTCACATGAATCCACATCAACCCACATCAATTCACATCAACCTCATCAATCCACATCAATTCACACATTACAGACATCACTACATCACTCCACATCATTCCACACCTCAATCCAATTTTCACAAAAAAGATGGTCTTTTTTCGCTTTCAGCAAATCAGGTTTGATTATCAACTTCCTTGATGTAGTTATTAGAATTATTATTCCACAATCAACCAGGTTAAAAGTACATTTACTCTACTTTTTATACTAATAAAACTTTTTAAGTCTCGGCCATTACACTTGGCTTAGTCAAAGGTAACTTTTTCTCGACTTAATTCAATTAAGTCTAAATTTTTTATCCTTTCAAGACTTCCAAAATCCTTTTCCAGGGAATCTAGGAATAGGTAAGTCACAAGCATTTACATTCATGCAACTAAGCATGTTTCTGGTCTTTTTCTGAGAAATCCTTTTCCCATTCTAGAGTGTACTTAAGATTCTTTTCTCGAGATTCTAGATGTATACTTCAATTTTTTAAAAGTTAAATATGTTCATGATTCCTCTTTCTGATTAAAATTTATCCATGTTTTCTCGATGCATTTCTATGAATATTTTCACATTCTTTTCTCAATATTCGTAAAATAAAATATGCTCAATATTCTTCTTTTTGAATAAAAGATTTATGCATACGATCTTATGGGATTTATAAAATTAATTATACCCGTAATTCCTCTTTCAGCATAAAACATTTATGCACACATACTAATTCATTTTTATCTAAATGAATTATATTTATAATCCTTTTCATACTTCTCATAAATTGAATGAATCTAGAAAATTTGTGCATAACCTTCTTTATTTTTCTAGTAAATGAATAATGCTAAAAACTCCACTTTTAGCATAAAATTTATTATGCATAAATTCATCTTCTAATGAGATGAAAATACAAAGGAATGGGGGTCTATTAATAGGTGAGGGAGGCCACCAACTAAGTTCAACTGGGATCTAGAGGCTTTCACCTTCAGTTTGATCCAATTTGGACAAGTTTTAGACTAGTTATGCCAGTTTTAGACTAGTTATGCGAGTTTTTGATCTAGTTTGGGAGAGGAGGAATGAGAGATGAAATATCCAACCACTTTTATGATTTTTTTGAATAAAAAATGACCTCCTTGATGTGATTTCTAGGTGCCTCCTTGATGAGGGGGTTTCTCTCTCTCCTGAGGTGTCAAAATTTACATTTTTATACTAAAGTATCAGTACTAGTCAACTCTTCATCTTATGTGTGAATTTACTCATTTTTTAGAAATTTTCTTTTATTCTTGCATTTTCTTTATTCAAAAAATTAGATTAATCATTTAGGCCCATCAGAACACTCTTTGAAACTTAATCCATAATTTTCTGAAAATAGGTATCCCTAGGCTAAGGTGTCCTATATACATATTCAATTAATTTCTAATGCATATTGGAAAACTCTTTTTTAAACTCCTATTTCAGGGGATCACTTCCTATTGACTCAAAGAAAGTACTTATCTAAAAATATTTCAAATTTGTATTATCTCTCTCTAGACCAAAACAGGGTCAAACAAGCTCTTTTTCTATTTTTGAAGGAGGGGGGAATGACTACAAGAGACTGAAGGGGAGGTTCTTTCATCTTTACATCATCAAAAGCTAGAGGGAGAAATCTTACAATAAAGGCCTGCCTTCCTTCTGGTAAAACAGTGCACATTCAATGCCCAGGACAAGGTCGCTTATATCCATTGGGTGTGACACTATCTCAAGCTTTCATGTTTTTTCAACCACACTTCAAACAACCGCTCAACTGGAGACCCTACGATAGCATTACTAGCTTGGTCATCCAAGCCATAAGGTCCTCCGTGAGATGCAGTCTCATCACATGGCCACATGATTTAACTTCAAACTTACACCAATCGACTTATGTGAAGGCTGCATATATGGCAAAGCTCAAAACCAAAAATTTTCTCTCACGAACCAAAACTCATTCTCCACTTCAGTTAGTTCATTTAGATGTCTATGGTCCCACGAGCCTACATTCTCTTACCAGATCTAAATACTTCATAAAATTCATTGATGATTATACTAGATATACTCTAGTGTCTTTCTTTGCAGACAAATCCACGGTCTTGGATCACTTCAAAGCTTATCAACACCTCGTGGAGAATCAGCTGGGCAAAAAGATCAAGGCGCTCCACACCAACAATGGTGGAGAATACGTCTCCAACAACTAGCAGCTGTGCTAGAGGCCTTTCACTATACTGTGAAAGCTTCTTGGTCAAATTGCAATGGTTGTTTTTGCTCTTTGTTGGCCACATCGATGCTCTGTTTAACCTACTCAATCATGGTAGATCCCATTGGAACCGAGAGACAAAGAAGAAGACGAAGTTGATCCTCCATTGCATCCTTGCTTAAGCTTTTGGTGTAATGCTAGCTTGACCCTAGGAGACAACAGCTTTTGAGAAGAGACTTTCTTGGAAGCATACATAGAAAGGGCCCGTGATGGATGCAAGCAGTGAAGGTGACAACGGAATGATCTTGCATGTGTTGTGGGAGCACACATGCAATTCTGTTTCTTGAAATTAGAATCTTCTAGAAAAGATTTTGTGCTAAGAAGAGATCAAATGACATTACTGTTTCTATGGCAGACCAAAAGGGAAACTATTGCTCCTCCACCATAGCCACTGGTCAAAACGGCCACACATTTGAAATTGCTGAGAAGAAAAATGACCAATAATTGCCAAGGCCAAATGGATGCAACCACTATCAAAACACCAAGGTGCTTGTTTGGAAGATGAAGGAAAGAGGGACTCTACAAGGCACTTGGGAGAGGAGTGTGAAAATCAAGCACCTGGGAGGAGGAGTGTGAAAATCAAGCAAAGAAAAGTGAGGAGTTTTAGGTTCCTAGTGTACTCATGCAGAAACGGAAGCAAAAGAAGAGTTTTTAAGGAGTTTCACATTTTTTGGTATGTTCATGCACAAAGGAAAGCAGCAGCAACAACAACCTCCTCTTCTTCTTATAGTTGATCTTTTCATCGTGGTTCGACAACACTTGAGAGGGTAGTTGCATCTTCCAAAGTTTCAAGTTTTTGGTTTGCTTATGTGCTAAGGGAAGCATCAGCAACAACCAATGGCCTCTTCTTCTTCTCGTAGTTGATCTTGTCATGGTTGCAGCAAGTGAAGCACTCTTTATTGCTCTACTAGTTGTGCCTCTTTTCTAAAAAGACAAAAATTGGCATAGGTCATGCTTAGTGGATGTCCATCAAAGTAATCTTTGGCACCTAAGCAAATGGCAGATGTCATGCTTACTCATGTCATGGATGGCATTCAAATGCAAGCAATGGAGGAGGGTATAGGTGGTTTTTATCATGATGCAAATGTTTTGCAAAATGTTATACCACATAATACAAATGCCTTGCAATATGTGGTTCCACAAGAGGGAAATGATTTTGTACATGTAGTCCAAGATGGGACAATCCCTTATGTGCAAGATGTGGAAATTAGGGCATCATCACATGCCAAGGAAATGGTTACACATGCATCTATGCATGGTAAAAGTGCAAATGGAGGGATAGGTCTACAAGATGCAAATGCAACGGCACATTTGCAAGATGTGAGTGGTCATATTCCCAATGTGACCATGCCTATGCCTTCCCATGTACCAAGGCAAGAAGGAAATGTTGGGACAACCATGAATCAATATTTCATTTACAGTTGCTTACATGAAAAAGAAAAAAGGCATGATGTTTCAAATGCAAAGCTCTTTGCATTCCATGGTGCAACTACAAATGGGATTCAAGGATATAATGTGTGGGTTTGGGCAACAACTAGCACAAATGATTGGGAAAAAGATTGAAAGCATGTGCGCCAACAGTCCCATATTCCATGAGAATGCTACTCAATGAAGAGGGAAACGAGCTATGGAAGTGGAGAATATTCTTGGTTCTTTAAGTGTGGGACAAATGGCATCTAAAGGGGCAGTCCAACATGGTTTTGGTAGTAGCTCATGGGTTCCGCAAGGGCTACATATATCTCCTCTCCTCAAAGAGAGGATGGAAATGACCATGTGTTACTTAGAGGTCTGCATAATGATGCTATTGCATATGGATTCGGTGTACCCAATGATGGTGATACACATGACCATGTGTTGCCTAGAGGTGTGCACAATCATGGTGTTGCATATGGATTTGGTTATGCAAGTTTATTGCCTAATGTGGATGGATTGAATCATGAAGACATTCATGTACTTGGAGATGAGAATGTACATGAAAACTCACATGCTCATGTTCATGATGTGTATCATGCAAATCGAAGAGGTGAAATGCATGCCATGACAAATACAAAGGATAAGATTGTGCTATCTAATTTCAAAGGGATTGGTGCTTCCATTGATGATCTTGATGAATCGATTAGTAAAATGGAAGATTACTTCTTCTTGAATCCTAGGGAAGATAGGGCCAAAGTGCAGTTTGCAACTTTACAACTTGAAGCAGGGATTTAATATTCACGTGATCACAAGATTTTTTGTGATAATAACACATGTGAACAAGTTATTCACATGTTCTCATGTTACCATTCACAAAATAACAGGTCACTTGCCATTTGGGAACCCCTTAAAAGCTTGGCTACACATGGGAATAAGCTATTCACATGTTCTCATGTTACCATCTTCACATAATAGTAGGTCAGTGGCTCGGGGGGGTCACTATATGTAAATCCTCTATATCACGTGCGTTCAAGGCCTATTTAAAAAGTCCCTTATCTATGAATTTTTTAGTGAATATAATGTATCCTTTCCTATTCAAATCTGTAATTTTTTTAAAAAATACAATAAATAAATCCCCTCTGTAAATATATTTCTGTAAGTTTTAAATATTTAAAATGTCCTTCTGTTGAACCCACGTGATACTTACATATTTATACGAGTGACCCCCCCGAGGTCAGTGGCCACCTAAGAAGATTTTTTATGCCCGACAAAGATAAATTTTTTAGGCCCTTGTGAAAGCTTTGTGAATATAACATGTGATCACAAGATTTTTTGTGTTATTAACATGTTCACATGTTCTCATTTACGTCAGTGAAATCCCTGACTTGAAGACTATGCACATACTTGGCGGAAAAGCTTACAAAAGAATGGTTGTGTTTTCAATACATGGGCTGATTTCAAAAATGGAATGCTTGACACATTCTCTTACAATCTTGAGAAGTAAAGAATGGTTGGAAATTGGTATGATCTTGACCAAAAAGGCAAAAGGGTGAAGGAGTATTGCATGTAGTTTTTGAAGCTTCGCATCCATGTGAATGGGGTAGATGAGCACTACAAGACAGACAAGTTCGTTCATGGGTTGCAACCATGCATAAGGGCTGATGTTAGTCCTCAAATTCCAAATAATTTTTTTGATGCCATGACTTTGGCTGATGTATATGAGCCCAAATACCATCATGGGTCTAATCATAGCACTCCTAGATCCTCTTCCAAAGTTTCAACTATGGATCATACTAGTGGAGGGACATCCTATTCTCCTTCAACTTTAAAAATACCCGTGTATCCCACTTATTTGTCTTTGGACAGAAAAGACACGTGAACCTCTTGTAACCAAAAGCCTTATCATGTGAATGATGTTATGATCATAAGCTTTCAAAGCATATTCAACCCACAACATCAAGCAATGACTTATGACATTTTCATCACTTTGTTTTACAAAACCAGAAGATTATAGCATACTTTATTATGATTTTTGCATCGTATCCATGAGGAATATTTCTTTAACTCCATCATGTACAACTCTAAATAAAATTCTTATATAACACGTGGCTCATGAGTAATACTTAAATAATCCAAAGGCAATCACCTCTCTTTGGATCAATGCCTACTTTCAATGCTGAGTTTGAATTGTTTCTTCATAAATATTTCTTCATGAGTAGACAAAAGAACCTGGACCTAAAATGGGATGGCAAAAAAAAAAAAACTAAGTCATTCTTTCTTGCATGGTAGAATTAAAAACATCTTGGATGAATCTCGATCAAAAACATTTGATATCATTGTTAGAATATTTGATAACTACTACTCATAAACTAAAGTAAAGTACACAAGAATCTCTGTCAAAAATGTATGACATCATTGTTAAATTATTTGATAATTGCTACTCATAAATTTGACCAAAATTTAGTATCTCTTCTTAAAAATATTCATTGATCTCAATAAAGAGATTTTGACTTTATGCTTGGAGCCTAATTCTAGTTGTTATTGGTATCCTAAGAGCAAGCCATTAAATTTTGATGTTGTGAAAAAATCATATATCTACAAACCAAAAATTATTTATATCTACAAAACCTAAAAGCATGAATACACCACAGTAACTATTAAAATAAAATTCCATAGTGATAATAAAGTTCTATCAATAGTTCTAGTCAAATAGTGCTAAATAAGCAACTAATAAAACTAGCACAACAACTAAGCTAGATTATGCTCTTATTTTGTTTCTCATGGTTGTGTGCTTTGTTACTAACTTTTCATTGTTTCAACCAAAATATAGCATCATTAAATATTCAATTCCTTGGAAAAGTAGTGATGGATTGCTTCACACATGAAAATAGTTTCCAACCAAAATATAGCATCATTAAATATTCATTTCCCTGGAAAAGTAGTGATGGATTGCTTCACACATGAAAATATATGATATGTATGGTCCTGCCATAGAATTCAAAATCAAACATAAGAGGCAAAGAAAATATAAAGAGGAGAGAAAGAATTCTCAAAATAAAATAAATATCAAGGTAAAGAAAGTCACAATTTTGCATCAATGCAACCTTTAAGCATATTAATATCCAAGAAATGTCTCATCAAGATTCAACTACTCCTTGTCAATCTTACTCCTGTTCTCCTCACCATAAGCATTTGTGTCGAATATATTTTGCACATACATATTTAAACTATAGCGGAGTCTCTAGTTGCAACATTATCTACATCTTCATTGACTCACCATGAACCACAAATGTTACTCAGAACAAAAAGGAGAGCCTTTTTCATTAATCTAGTTAGAATGGAATGTTCCATTAATATATATCAACTAATGATATATTTGAAATGACATGCTTAATTGTAGTAGGGATTTCTTGATCACGTCATCATCACATTATGAATGTGTATTTACCATGTTGTAAGCTTTCATCTCCTTATGTTGTATTCATATATTTTTCTTATTTATGTAATATATTGAGTTACTCTTATTTTGTTCTCTCTTACTCTTTGAATATATATGTGTGGATATGTTTAGATTGCATTCTTATCTTATTTTCTTCTGTAAGGGTCTCGCGTCATGTTCCAAGGCGTACTTAGTGATAGAGCTTGATATTTTATGTAGGCCACACAATTCTCTACCTAAAACATTCAGATCTAGCATGCTATTGGATACCCATGGTATACTTCCATCCAAGAAACCTCTCTTGATCACCAAATCCTTGTTATCCATATATACCCATGGATAAAAGAGAAATCAAGAAAATAAAACTCTTAAATGCATTGACATATTTACTAGAAGATTATAAACTAATAATTTTGAATAATAATATGAGAGTTTATAATGTTTTTCTTGTAGAAGGTTTAGTATGGAGATAAAAGTGGAATAAGAAGTAAATAGTCTTAGTATGCAATCAAACCAAATAGGTGTAAAAGAAGAAAGAAGAAAAAAAATAGAAATAAAGCTTTTCAGAAACATTTATTTATAGTTGTATATGATATACAAAATAAAACATACATCTAATATTTGTTAATACTTGGATATATAGCATATATAAACATAAATAATAGAGCACGATCTTTCATAGTATGAAGATAATACTCTTTTATATAACTTCTTTAGTGTTTTTAATGTTTTTCTTGTAGAAGGTTTAGTATGGAGATAAAAGTGGAATAAGAAGTAAATATTCTTAGTATGCAATCAAACCAAATAGGTGTAAAAAAAGAAAGAAGAAAAAAAATAGAAATAAAACTTTTTAGAAACATTTATTTATAGTTGTATATGATATATAAAATAAAACATACATCTAATATTTGTTATTACTTGGATATATAGCATATATAAACATAAATAATAGAGCACGATCTTTCATAGTATGAAGATGATACTCTTTTATATAACTTCTTTAGTGGCTTACATAAATCTACACAAAGACTAAACCACATTAAGATGACTTCATCAACTTTATAATTTGCACGCTCATAACTTGTTCTAGCATTTTTACATGCATGATGACTCTTCAAGCGAGTAGATATGATTAATGTTCTTATGAGTGGAAATAATTAGTATTTTTATGATAAAATTATCTTTTAAGAAAAATATAAAAAAGAAATTCAAACTAGGAAAAGATCTTAAGCTATTCATTGATGTAAAATTTTAAGTGAAAAAAGACTCATACTTTTGTCATTTTTTCTTTAATACTTAATAGAAGTTATGTAAAGAAACATAGTATTTTATAGCTGGTTTGTATGTAGAATGTTTATTAATATTTTAGTAAGAATAAATAAAATAATCTAGAATAATATTTTTAATTAAAGGATTGATCATTCATTAATTGATTTATTTATAAATAATAAATATATTTTTGATAAATATATTTATTATTTATTATTTATTATTTTATATATAAAATTTGATAAATAATATTACATAAAAATATTTGAATCGTAAAAGAAATGTTAAAGATGTAGGATATGATGTCATTACCACCATTTTTTTTATCATCACACAAATATAAGTCAAGATCAATCAGGTTTGATGTTTCTATAGAGATCTAAAATATTTATAATAAATTATTTTTTATAGATATTAAAATTTTCATAATTGAGTTGGATCCTATTTGAGCTTTGTTTTGTTTTAAATCTTAGTACTTGAACGAAAAACTCTATTTAATGTTAAGATTGAAAGGAATTTCATAGCTTATATTTTATATATTAGTTTTTTAATAATAAAATATTAATAAAATATAGAACTTAAAGAAATCATACATTGTTAATTATTGAATCACTAAAATAATCTATATACTATCACAGTCACTATAGGTCAACATAAGCCAGTTTGATGTTTTTATAAAGATATAAAATATTTTTATGAAATTAGTTTTTAGAGATATTCTAGTTTTCATAATTGAGTTGGATTATCTTTGAACCTCGTTTTGTTTTAAATCCTAGCACTCGAATAAAAAACTCTATTTAATGTTAAGATTAAAAGAACTTTCATAGCTTATATTTTATATATTGGACTTTTAATAATCAACTCATGACAAAAAAAATGTAGAGCTTAAAGAAATCATGCATCATTAATTATTGCATCACTAAAATAATCTATATTTATCAAAACCAAGAAGATATTTTAGTAATTTATTATGGAGTAAAACCTAAACAAGATAATTCTTTCAAAATCAAGAAGACATTTCATTGATTCCTTATAGAATAAAATTTAAACAAGATATATAGTATTTTTTATAAGGTGATTTAAATTTCTTCTAAATCTACTTTTAAAAAGAAGATATAGCTCGTTTATAAAAACACATAGATTGAAAGGATTTATTTTTTAAAAACTATAACCAGTTATAATTCTTTTATTTGAACATTGATAAGAAAAAACATAAAAATATATATATATATAAATTTAATTAGTTTTATATTGACAAGTTCTATTTTGGACTATATATATGTGTGTATTTTTATTATGTTTTCATTGACTCAATATTAACCATAGTTATGTTGTATACCAAGAATATTAATCATAACAAAAAAGGGAGTCTTTTTTATTAATCTAGTTAGAATAGAATATTCCATCAATATATATCAAGAAATCATATATTTGAAATGTTAGGCTTCATTGTAGTAGGAAATTTTTCATCACCATATCATCCTCACATTATGAATGTGTCATATGCTAATATAATGTGTATATACTAGTTATTATTGTTTTTTGTTTTCTTACGGATCAATATATCCATGGTATCATTGCACCACTCATGGTCTTATAGATCCTTTGGGGTATTTTGCTTATGTTGTCTATCTTTCAATATACATCTATTCGATTCACTCTCCTTGTAATTCTAAACATAACAAGCATATTGGAGCTTCAAGTGCAACCACATGAGGATACTCTTTGTAGACGTCTCTATTTTTTTTTCTTTCTTTTTATTTCTTTTGTATTATCTATTCTTGAAATCGTAGACATAGCAAGAAAATTAGATCTTGGAGAAACCACATGAATGAGCTTTGAATCCTATCATTGCACATCTTTTTGATTCTCTCTTTTTGTAATTCTAAAGATAATAAGCAGATTAGAGCTTTAAGCAATCACATAAGCTTACTCTCTAGCACCCACATGAATTTAATTTTTTTATCTTGCTCTATTTTTTAAATGGAGTTATAGCTCGTTTATACAAATACATGGATTGGAAGGATTGAAATAATTTTAACTATAAAGAGTTATAATACTTTTATTTGGACATAAATAAGAAAACGTGTTAAAACCTGTAACATTAGTATATAAACTTAATTAGTTTAAAATTGGCACGTATTTTGGACTATATATATGTGTGTATGTATTTTTTATGCCATGACTTTGGCTGATGTATATGAGCCCAAATATCATCATGGGTCTTATCATAGCACTCCTAAATCCTCTTCCAAAGTTTCAACTATGGATCATACTAGTGGAGGGACATCCTATTCTCCTTCTTTAACTTCAAGTATACCTGTGTATCCCACTTTTTTGTCTTTGGCCAGCATGCAAGATCAAAGGGGACTGCATTGGGTGTGGAATTTGAGGACAAAATCTCTCTCATAAGAGGGAATTGATGTAAGAGAGTGGGACACAAGTTAGTTAGTGTGGGTGGACATAGTGGCTAGTTGGGGGCAGACACACTTTAATAAGTGTGGACGAACATGGATAAGTTTCTATGTATGTCACCTTTTGGTAGTGTGTACATATAGTTTTGGGACATAATACGCTTTTGGAGATTTGATCTCCTTCATCCTTCAAGGTTTCATGGCTTTCTTCATGGACATGTGTAGACTCCATTCTTGAGGATTGAACTATGTGGTACTTTGGGCCTAGGGTACCCCGTGTGGACTCTGGTTAAGTGTCTAAATCTTATCCTTCACAAATCCCTTCCTTACAACTATCAACTTCATCCCTAAGATGGAAACACCACAAAAAATTGCATCCAAAAGATACAATACCAAAAGAGCTCGTCTCATCTAGGGTTTATGCTTTAACTTCAACAATAACATCAACCGTAAGTCTATTCTACACATATAACTTGGAGTTAATAAAAGTGTCAACAATGTCAATAATGCAAGTTGTAGTGTATAAAATCTTGCATTCAATTTTAAGATGAAGTGGAATCCACTCATACTTAAAAAGGCTATACAAACTTAACACATCTCCATAACAAGTCGAATCATTAAAGAGAGTCTTCAAAGAGTACTAAACTATTTAACACCTACATAGAAGATACAACTAGAATATACAAGTAATTTGGTTCTAAATAATGGCAATAGACAAAAGAATTAGCTCCTCCTAGCAAGGGGAAAAATGAAAAAGAAGCAAAGGCACGTGAACTTCTTGTAACCAAACGCCTTATCATGTCAATGATGTTATGATCATAAGCTTTCAAAGGATATTCAATCCACAACATCAAGCAACGACTTATGACATTTTCATCACTTTGTTTTACAAAACCAAAAGATTATAGCATACTTTATTATGGTTTTTGCATCATATCCATGAGGAATATTTCTTTAACTCCAGCATGTACAACTCTGAATAAAATTCTTATATAACACATGGCTCATGAGTAATACTTAAATAATCCAAAGGCAATCACCTCTTTTTGGATCAATGCCTGTCTCAATGCCGAGTTTAAATTGTTTCTTCACAAATATTTCTTCATGAGTAGACAAAAGAACCTGGAACTAAAATGGGATGGCAAAAAAAAAACTAAGTCATTCTTTCTTGCATGGTGGAATTAAAAACATCTTGGAAGTATAGAATAATTTTCTTTAAAAAGCTAGAGTACACATGAATCTCCATCAAAAACATTTGATATCATTGTTAGATTATTTGATAACTACTACTCATAAGCTAAAGTAAAGTACACAAGAATCTTTGTCGAAAATGTTTGACATCATTGTTAAATTATTTGATAATTTCTACTCATAAATTTGACCAAAATTTAGTATCTCTTCTTATAAATATTCATTGATCTCAATAAACAGATTTTGACTTTATTCTTGGAGCCTAATTCTAGTTGTTATTGGTATCCTAAGAGCAAGCCATAAAATTTTGATGTTGTAAAAAAATCATATATCTACAAACCAAAAATTATTTATATCTACAAAACCTAAAAGCATGAATACACCACAATAACTATTAAAACGAAATTCCATAGTGATAATAAAGTACTATCAATAGTTATAGTCAAATAGTGCTAAATAAGTAACTAATAAAACTAGCACAACAACTAAGCTAGATCATGCTCTTATTTTGTTTCTCATGGTTGTGTGCTTGTTACTCCAAAATGTCCACTCATCATTTGATTTACTAACTTTTCATTGTTTCCAACCAAAATATAGCATCATTAAATATTCATTTCCTTGGAGAAGTAGTGATGGATTGCTTCACGCATGAAAATATATGATATGTATGGTCCTGCCATAGAATTCAAAATCAAACATAAGAGGCAAAGAAAATATAAAGAGGAGAGAAAGAATTCTCAAAATAAAATAAATATTGAGGCAAAGAAAGTCACAATTTTGCATCAATGCCAACCTTTAAGCATATTAATATCCAAGAAATGTCTCATCAAGATTCAACTACTCCTTGTGAATCTTACTCCTTCTGTTCACCATAAGCATTTGTGTCTCATATATTTTGCACATACATATTTAAACTATAGTGGAGTCTCTAGTTGTTGCAACATTATCTACATCTTCATTGACTCACCACCATGAACCACAAATGTTACTCATCAGAAAAAAAAGGGGAGCCTTTTTCATTAATCTAGTTGGAATGTAATGTTCCATTAATATATATCAACCAACGATATATTTGAAATGACATGCTTAATTGTAGTAGGGATTTCTTGATCACGTCATCATCACATTATGAATGTGTATTTACCATGTTGTAAGCTTTCATCTCCTTATGTTGTATTCATATATTTTTCTTCTTTATTTAATATATTGAGTTACTCTTATTTTTTTCTCTCTTACTCTTTGAATATATATGTGTGGATATTTTTAGATTGTATTCTTATAACTAGTGAATTATTAATGAATTCACAATTCTTGGCTTAGGTGAAGTAGAGTAACAATGCATTAAACATTGTTGGGTCTAGCATTATGTTCCAAGGCGTACTTAGTGATAGAGCTTGATATTTTATGTAGGCCACACAATTCTCTACCTAAAACATTCAGATCTAGCATGCTATTGGATACCCATGGTATACTTCCATTCAAGGAACCTCTCTTGATCACCAAATTAGTATTGGTTCAGGGAGGGCATTACCACTATAAGGTAACATGCTAGTAACATGTGTATATACTAGTTATAGTTGTTTTAACTTCTCTGATGGGTCAATATATCCATGGTATCATTGTACCACTCATGGTTTTATAGATCCTTTTGGGTATTTTGGTTATGTTTTTTTAATTTGATTGTATATCTTTTCGATTCACTCTCCTTGTAATTCTAAACATAACAAGCATATTGGAGCTTTGAGAGAAGACACATGAGCTTACTCTTTGTTGATGTATCTATTTTTTTTTATTTTTATTTATTCTCTATTATTGCAATCCTATACATAGTAAGCAAATTGGATCTTGGAGCAACCACATGATCTTTGAATCCTTTCATTGTAAATCTTTTGGATTCTCTTTATTTGTAATCTAAACATAACAAGCAGATTGGAGCTTTGAGCAGCCACATAAGCTTGATCTTTGTAGATGTTAATATTTATTTCTTTTTTTAAAAAAACAATTCTCTTCTTGTTATCCTAGACATAGAAAACATATTTGATCTTGGAGCAAGCACATAAGCTTTCAGTCCTAGCACAAGTTAAAAGCAAACACCCTTAGTTTGTATTCACTCAAATAGGTGTACAATAGGATAAAAGAGAAATTAAGAAAATAAAACTCTTAAATGCATTGATATAATTTACTAGAAGATTATAAACTAATAATTTTGAATAATAATATGAGATTAGTCATAGAGTTTATAATGTTTTTCTTGTAGAAGGTTTAGTATGGAGATAAAAGTGGAACAAGAAGTAAACAGTCTTAGTATACAATCAAACCAAATAGGTGTACAAGAAGAAAGAAGGAAAAAAATAGAAATAAAACTTTTTAAAAACATTTATTTATAGTTATATATGATATATAAAATAAAACATACATCTAATATTTGTTAATACTTGGATATATAACATATATAAACATAAATAATAGAGAATGATCTTTCATAGTATGAAGATGATACTTATTTATATAACTTTTTTAGTGGCTTACATAAATCTACACAAAGACTAAACCATATTAAGATGACTTCACCAACTTTATAATTTGCAAGCTCATAACTTGTTCTAGCATTCTTACATGCGTGATAACTCTTCAAGCGAGTAGATATTATTAATGTTCTTATGAGTAGAAATAATTAATATTTTTATGATAAAATTATCTTTTAAGAAAAATGCAAAAAAGAAATTCAAACTAAGAAAATATCTTTAGCTATTGATTGATGTAAAGTTTTAAGTGAAAAAAAGACTCATACTTTTGTCATTTTTTCTATAACGTTTAATAGAAGTTATGTAAAGAAACATGGTATTTTATAGTTGGTTTCTATGTAGAATGTTTATTAATATTTTAGTAAGAATAAATAAAATAATCTAGAATAATATTTTTAATTAAAGGATTAATCATTCATTAATTGATTTATTTATAAATAATAAATATATTTTTGATAAATATATTTATTATTTATAATAAATTATTTTATATATTAAATTTGATAAATAATGTTATATCAAAATATTTGGATCCTAAAAGAAATGTTAAAGATGTAGGATATGATGTCATTACCACCATTTTTTTTATCATCACACAAATATAAGTCAAGATCAATGAGTTTGATGTTTCTATAGAGATATAAAATATTTAGAATAAATTAGTTTTTATAGATATTTAAATTTTCATAATAGAGTTGGATCCTATTTAAGCTTTGTTTTGTTTTAAATCTTAGTACTTGAACAAAAAACTCTATTTAATGTTAAGATTGAAAGGAATTTTATAACTTATATTTTATATATTAGTTTTTTAATAATAAAATAATAATAAAATATAGAACTTAAAGAAATCATACATTGTTAATTATTGAATCACTAAAATAATCTATATACTATCACAGTCACTATAGGTCAACATAAACCAGTTTGATGTTTTTATAGAGATATAAAATATTTATAATAAATTAGTTTTTAGAGATATTTTAATTTTCATAATTGAGTTGGATCATCTTTGAGCCTTGTTCTGTTTTAAATCCTAGCACTTGAATGAAAAACTCTATTTAATGTTAAGATTAAAAAAACTTTCATATCTTATATTTTATATATTGGACTTTCAATAATCAACTCATGACAAAAAAAATATAGAGCTTAAAGAAATCATGCATCATTAATTATTGCATCTCTATAATAAATTATATTTATCAGATATTTAGTGATTTATTATGGAGTAAAACCTAAACAAGATAACTCTTTTAAAATCAAGAAGACATTTCATTGATTCCTTATAGAATAAAATTTAAACAAGATATATAGTATTTTTTATAAGGTGATTAAATTTATTTTAAATCTTTTTTTAAAAAGGAGATATAGCTCGTTTATAAAAATACATAGATTGAAAGGATTTATTTTTTTAAAACTATAACTAGTTATAATTCTTTTATTTAAACATGGATAAGAAAAAACATAAAAATATATTATATATAAATTTAATTAGTTTGAAATTGATAAGGTCTTCTTTGTACTATATATATGTGTGTATTTTTATTATGTTTTCAGTGACTGAATATTAACCATAGTTATGTTGTATACCAAGAATATTACTCATTTTCTTATTAATCAATATATACATGGTATCATTGCACCACTCATGGTTTTATAGATCCTTTGGGGTATTTTGCTTATGTTGTCTATCTTTCAATATATATCTATTCGATTCACTCTCCGTGTAATTCTAAACATAACAAGCATATTGGAGCTTCGAGTGCAACCACATGAGCATACTCTTTGTAGACGTCTCTATTTCTTTTTTTCTTTCTTTTTATTTCTTTTGTATTCTCTATTCTTGAAATCCTAGACATAGCAAGAAAATTAGATCTTGGAGAAACCACATGAGCTTTGAATCCTATCATTGTACATCTTTTTGATTCTCTCTATTTGTAATTCTAAAGTTAATAAGCATATTAGAGCTTTAAGCAACCACATACGCTTACTCTCTAGCACCCACATGAATTTAATTTTTTTTATCTTGCTCTATTTTTTAAATGGAGTTATAGCTTGTTTATACAAATACATGGATTGGAAGGATTGAAAGAATTTTAACTATAAAGAGTTATAATTCTTTTATTTGGACATAGATAAGAAAACCTCTAAAAAATATTACATGGAACATTAATATAAAAACTTAATTAGTTTTAAATTGGCACGTATTTTGGACTATATATATGTGTGTATGTATTTTTTAAACTTCTTCATTGACTCACCATAAACCATAGTTATGTTAGATTAGAAGAATGTTACTTATAACAAAACAAAAAAGGAACATTTTTCATTAATCTAGTTAGAATGGAATGTTCCATTCATATATATCAAGCAATTATATATTTGAAATATTAAGCTTCATTTTAGTAGGAATCTCTTCATTACACTACAAGGAAAAGCGACCATAGGCGCGTTTTGACAACGTGGTTTAAAATGTTACGGCGCATTTATAAGCGCGTCTACTGACAGGCGTCTATATGCGCTTCTATATCAGTATAGACGTGTGTATAGTCTCTATTATAAATACGTTGTGGAATTTATAAATATTCTAGAGAGCTGCTTGTGCAGATTTACAGCTGCATTTTCTGCACAAGCAGCTCTCTCGTTTAAGGTTTTTCTTACTTGTACATAAAGGAATAAAGATTAGCAAAGATATCAACATAAAAACTTAAATTAAAGATAGATATTCACAAAAAGATTTGTGAACACACTTTGAATATTGATTAAAGAAGACGAGAAATTACATTTTATATCCAAAAATTTATCCATACATGATCGTAGCCACATAAGACTTGAATAAAAACATAGATACATAAGAAGATGAAAAATTTCATCTTATATCCAAGAAGTTATCCATACATGATGTTAGCCACATCATGAGGCTTGAAAAAGAAACATAGTTGCATAAACCAAAACTATACATGAAGAAAAACCAGCGGGCGACTACTTAGAGGAGTCGTCACTCTCCGAGTCATGTTGTCCTTCTTCTTATCCACCTTGTGCCTACACAAAGTAAAAATATATACAAATAAAAATAAAAAGTATTATAAAGGTTGAAACATGTTTTGTAAATTAAAATAAAAAGTATTACTTGCATTGGTGTTCTCCTTGCTCGATTATATTGTTCGTCGAGATGATCCCTTTATCGTGAGATGAAGGTAATCACATGTATCTCCTCTACTGTGGCAATGATGGTAGCTAGTCTTTGCTCAGGTAGGATCTCTATCCACAATGTCACGTGACATCATAAGACAAACATTATAACACAACTCAAATAGAGAGAATACAAAGAAAAGACATGAAGTTGCACTATACATACAAACTCGGCCTTCCATGATGCACGACCTCCAGATCCAAAGTGCGATGATCCATATCACTTCATTTGTATTTGCCACGCTTCTCTTTGTTTGTTGGTTCACTACTTCTTCTAAGAGCTCCTTCTTAACCCACTCGCCCTTATAACTAGTAGATGGCTTACCGTGTCCATTTTGACCGGCATCTATTCGGGTTTTCTCGTCCTTTGCATGTCTCCTTATTACTAGAGACCTTCTATTCTTATATATATCTTTGATTTTGTGTCATGCCCATCTACTATTAAACCTTTGTGGTCGTGAGGATTAGGATACTTCTTGTGGACAGCTTTAAATGTAATCATCCACTAGGCTCTCCCTTTGCTGCTTAAAATGTATAAAACAGTCTTTATAGTGTGCAAAAACTACTTTAGCGCAAGTAGTTTACCACCTCTTTCCCACGAGAGTCATTAAATATGCCACCCATATCTATGATATCATAATATGATATATCAACATGATGTGGTGGTGACTCTGACGAACTATCCCCACCCCCAAAGCATTGCCCTAGGCACCCTCTATCTCCTCTATCTCCTCTACCTTCACTCTCAGTGCTAGTGCAGCATGAGGTACGACCGCCACTATCTCCACAACTACCCTCCCTACACGAGACGATGACTGCCACTCTCATGAGAGCCATGATAACTGTGAGGTGTCACATCTCCTGAAGGTGGAGGTGTAGGAGATGCTGTAGTACTAATTGGGGCTAACGGATGAAGGGTGAATGTAAAGGCAAGTGAAGTGTCTAGCAAGGGTAAAGTTCTTGGCGAGGGATGCCAACTTCTCGGGAGTGGGAGTATAGACAAAGATGCCCTCTACCTCCCTACTAGCAAATTGTCATTGAGACTCGATGAGAGCCTCAACCTGTAGGTATATGGGACAAGAGGACGAGGACCCATGCCACATCTATACAAACAAAGAAAATATTAAAAAAATATTATGCAAGCCTTATGCAAGCTAGAGAAGCCTTATATAAGCATTATGTTTAAAGTACTATGCATAAGCTTAAAAAACTATGCATTATTTTTAAAGCAGTATGCGTTATGCAAGCCGTTATGCAAGCCTTGCATAAAGCATTATGCATAAATCATGAATGAGGCCTTATGTATAAAGCTTATGCATAAGGCTTATGCATAAAGCACTATGCATAAGGCCTTAAGCATGAGGCCTTAAGCATAAAACTATGCATAAGGCCTTATGCATAAAGCTTATGCATGAGGGCTTATGCATAAAGCATGCATGAGCATTATTCATAAAGCATTATGCATAAAGCTTATACGCAAACCTACAAAACAAGTCCCCAACACCCAAGAATGCAATAATAATAGAAGAAAGAGAGGAAGATATGAAAGCACTTACCTCTTTTTCATGATGTTGAAAGAGAGGATTAGAGGACCTACAAAACCAACAAAAAGGCGAGAAAAAGATTAGTAATGCATACATACAAAAGCTTATGCAAGCTATGCCGGTATACAAGTCCCTTGCAAGCCCTAAGCCTTATGCAATCTATGCTAAAGCTTACGCATAAAGCATGCATGATGCCTTATGCATAAAGCTTTAAGCATAATGCTTTAGGCCATGAGGCCTTATGCATAATAAAGCTTTAAGCATAATGCTTTATGCATAAAGCTTAGGCCTAAAGCATTATGCATAAGGCTTATGCATAAAGCACTATGTGCCATAAGGCCTTAAGAATAAAACTATGCACAAGGCCTTATGCATAAAGCTTATGAATAAAGCATGCATGAGGCCTTATGCATAAAGCCTATGCATGTATAAAGATATGCATAAGGCCTTATGCATAAAGCTATGCATGAGGCTTATGCATAAAGCATGCATGAGCATTATGCATAAAACACGCATAAAGCTTATGCGTAAACCTACAAAACAAATCCCCAGCACCCAAGGGTGCAATAATAATAGAGGAAAGAGAGGAAAGAGAGGAAAGCACTTACCTCTTTTTCGTGATGTTAAAAGAGAGGATTAGAGGAACTACAAAACCAACAAAAGGGTGAGGAAAGGATTAGTAATGCATACATACAAAAGTTTATGCAAGCTATGCTGCTATGCAAGCCTTATGCAAACTATGCCGCTATGCAAGCCTTATGCAAACTATGCTAAAGCTTATGCATAAAGCATGCATGAGGCCTTATGCATAATGCTTTATGCATGAGGCCTTTTGCATAATAAGGCTTTAATCATAATGCTTTATACATGAGGCCTTATGCATAAAGCATGATGCATAAGGCTTATGCATAAAGCACTATGCATAAAAGCATGATGCATAAGGCTTATGCATAAAGCACTATGCATAAGGTCTTAAAAGCATGAGGCCTTAAGCATAAAACTATGTATGAGGCCTTATGCATAAAGCATGCATGAGGCCTTATGAATAAATCCTATGCATAAAGCTATGCATGAGGCCTTATGCATAAGCTATGCATGAGGCTTATGCATAAAGTTTATGCGCAAACCTACTAAACAAATTCGCAGCATCCAAGGGTGCAGTAATAATAGAGGAAAGAGAGGAAAGATAGAAAAGCACTTACCTCTTTTTCGTAATGTTGAAAGAGAGGATTAAAGGACCTACAAAACCAAAAAAAGGGTGATGAAAGGATTAGTAATGCATACATACAAAAGCTTATGCAAGATATGCTAAAGCTTATGTAAGCTATGCCGCTATGCAAGCCTTATGCAAACTATGCCGCTATGCAAGCCTTATGCAAGCTATGCTAGATCTTATGCATAAAGCATGCATGAGGCCTTATGCATAAAGCATTAGGCTTATGAATAAATCATGCATAAGGCCTTATGCATAAAGCTATGCATGAGGCTTATGCATAAAGCTATAAGCCTAAACTATGCATGAGGCTTATGCATAAAGCACTATATAAGCCTAAACTAAAACGTACCCTGGCACTATGCATTAAGAATGCATACATAGGGCTTTTTGCATGCATAGATTAATATCTATGCATAGAGCTGAATGCATGCATAGAGCTTAATCTATGCATAGATCTCTATGCATTATGGACGCATGCATAGATCTTAATCTATACATTAAGCTCTACGAATAGAGCTTAATGCATAGATTAAGATATATGATTAGAACTCTATTCATAGATTAAGCTCTATGCATAGTGGACCTACAAAACAAAAACCCACTTGGTAGATAAAAATAGAGGAAAGAGAATATAAAACGATAGGAAAGAAGGAAAGATAGGAAAGCACTTACCTCTTTTTGGTGATGTTGAAAGAGAAGATTAGAAGAGCTACAAAACTAACAAAAGTGTGCGTAAAGGATTACCTTGTGAGGAATCGTCCTTGGGAGGAGACTTTCGATTACCTTGTAAGGAATCCTCCTTGGGAAGAGACTTGGGAGGAGACAAGTGAGATAGAGATTACCTTGTGAGGAGACTTGGGAGGAGACAAGTGAGATAGAGATTACCTTGTGAGGAATCGTCCTTTTTGGGAGGAGACTTGGGAGGAGACAAGTGAGATAGAGATTACCTTGTGAGGAATCGTCCTTGTTTGGGAGGAGACTTTCGATTACCTTGTAAGGAATCCTCCTTGGGAAGAGACTTGGGAGGAGACTTTGTGAGGAGAGGACAAAGGGTGAGGTGCATCCATCATGTGGAAGAGAGGGTTGCAAAAACTTAGGGTTATGTACAGCAGAGGGAGTAGAGGGGAAGCGAAATAGTTACGGCACCGACGCGGGATTATTCGATTTTTTTTAAAACAGAGTGCATCTATATTGATATAGACGTGCTTATATACGCGCTTATAGATGCGCATATAGCCGTACATATATCTACGCATATAGCCGTGCATATAGTTGTGTAAATAGCCGCGTAAACCCCGCCACATCGCAAATTCGCCCATGGTCCCTCTCTTTCTTCCATCTCTCTCTAGTTTCTGCGGCTATGTTCTCATTCTCTTGTAGTGTCAACACGTCATCATCACATTATGAATATGTATTTATCATGTTATAAGTTTTCATCTCCTCATGTTGTATTCATATAATTTTCTCCTATATATTTATCATGTTATAAGTTTTCATCTCCTCTTTGAACATGTATGTGTGGATATGTTTATGTGTGTAAGCAATCCCATCCATTAGATTGTATGCTTATCTTATTTTCTTCTCTATTTATCTAGCCTCATGTCCCAAAGGGGTCCTTAGTGATAGAGATTGATCTTTTATGTAGGCCACACAATCCTCTACCTACTAAAAGATTCAAATCTAAAATATTTTCGATTCACTCTCCTTGTAATTTCTTTTTTATTCTCTTCTTTTTTGCAATCCTAGACATAGCAAGTTGATTGGATCTTGGAGCAACCACATGAGCTTGTTTTAGCAATATTATATGTGAGTAGACATGATTAATATTCTTATGATCCAATTATATTTTTTGAATAATTTTGAAAAAGAAATTTGTACTAGGGAAAGATCTTTTGCTATTCATTGTTGATATGACTTTAAATGAAAAAAAGGATTTTTTATTTAGTCATACTTTTGTCATTTTTTGTTTTAACATTCAATAGAAATTATGTAAAGAAACATTGCATCATATAGTTGGTTTGGATGAAGATGATTTTGTAATAGTTTAGTAAAAATAAATAAAATAATATAAAAATGATTTTAATCAGAGGATTAATCATTCATTATTTAAATTTTTAATGATTCAATGTAAAAATAATAATAAATATTTTTATAAATATATTGATTAATTATTTATATATATTTATGTATTAAAATATTCTATATATGAAATGTTATAAGGTATTCTAACATATTAATATATTTATAAAAATATAAAATATTTATAATAAACTAGTTTTAGAGATATATAGTATTGGTTTGCTTTAATGTTTCAGAATAGAGATGGATCATCTTTGAGCCTTGTTTTGTTTTAAATCCTAATACTTGAAAGAAAGTTACTAGTCTTATTAACCTAGAAAATATGAATTAAGTAAATATTAGTAAAGATGAAAGAGATTTGTTTATGATTAGGAAAGAAAGGATAATTTTTATTAAGAGAGTGATTATCAAGATTCATAAGAGATTAGGCCTCATATTCAATTATATACTAGGCTATCCTTTCACACTACACTTATTAATGTCCATGGGCATGCCCAACTCTATTCCTAACCTTTGGTCCCTTTCACATCCCCTTCATTCTTTGGCCTTGGATCCAAATTAACTTAAGTCCTTCAAATAAAGAAGCATCTAGATTAGCCTTAAATTAGTCTAATTAGCTTAGATTAGGATGATTATCCTAGGTTTAGAGAAAGTGAGAGTAATTGACTTGTATTATGTGATGATTATCAAAAGGTTCCGATGACATTGGCCCATATTCACTTATTATAATATACTAGGCTAGACTTTCACAATACACTTATTAATGTCCATGGACATACCCAAGCCTAGTTTTAACCCTTGGCCCCTTTCACATTCCCTTCATCCCTTGGTCTTAGACCCAAATTAAGTTGAGTCCCTTTTTAATTTGTTATAAACCATCCCCACCCAAGAGGTTTTATCTTTAAAACCTTAGGTATACATGTACAAACTTGCATGGATGAAGTATACCATCAAGGACTCATGTCAAGTAGAGATTAATAGACTTGTATTATGATTATTATCAAAAGGTTACCGTGATATTAGCCCATATTCACTTATATACTAGGCCACACTTTCACAGTACACTTATTAATTTCCATGAACATGCCCAAATTCATTCCTAACCCTTGGTCCTTCACATTCCCTTCATTTCTTGGCCTTGGGTCCAAATTAACTTGAGTCCCTTTTTACTTTGTTATTACAAACCATCCCCACCCAAGAGGTTTCTTCCTCAAAACCTTAGGTATACATGTACAAACTTTCATGGATGAAGCATACCATCAAGGACTCATGTCAAGTAGCATGGTCACCCATGTATGTTGGAGCCAAATAGACTGTATGGTTGCAAACTATCCATAAATCCCTCAAATCAAGACACATCATGCACTTCATAATGGCATATGCATTTCATGAAGATTCCATGCATTTTACAACCCAAAACCAAAAGGCATAGGGCTGTCCAAACAGTGATTTTTAGAAATTCTAGCACAACCAATTGTTTCTTCAAAGGTAGCCAAAGGATAACCTATAAAAATCTTTGCTCTCCCGGATCAAAAGTTAAACCATGAGACCAACAATCAAGCCTCCTCAAGCACAAGTAGCCACCTGGATCAAAAGGATAGTTACTATAATTTCCAACCCACACAACTTGGCTATCACATATACCGGGGTCGAAAGAAAAGCATACCAGTATATTTATAAATCCGGAGCATAAATTTGTAATATACCACGTGAAAAAGCATTTCCATCATCTAAAGGCAATACACCAAAACCATGGCTTGCCACATAGTCTTGCACTATGCATCTCATATGACAAGTGATGCATCCAAAAGTGAATACCCCAATCTCATAAACCATAGAATCACTTTGGAAATCTAAAAGAGCACACCTAAAACTCTATGTCTATAAAAAAGTGGAATGGTCTCATATGAATAATGGGCTGAAGGCCAATTAAACATTGCCCATGAACAACACTTATGAGAGTGTAAAATGGGGGTCATATATATAGGTCTCATACACTATATTTTTGATACCTTTTTGATAATCAAGCTACACAAGCCTTTGCTTTCTCTTCATGTTCTAATCTTAGGTTAATCTCTCATGTTTATCTTCATCTTACGCTAATGAGGATCAATCCAGATTTCCACTTTATTTCATTGGTATCAGAGCCATGTCTTTAATCTGATTTTTCTAAAATTTTCTTAATTTCTTGCATTTTCTTGGATTTCTTGGTTTTCTTGATCAAGAAGTGGGCAGTGGTAATCTGGATTGGATGAAATTGATTTCTAATGAGCATATTTGCAAGGTTTTGGGATCATGGGCTGGCTGGGGATCCAAATCTGAGGCGGTTGCTCCAAAATTTGAAAGCAGGGATCTTAATTGGGAGAAAGATTAGTGTTAATCTTGATTACTTCTCTTAATCAAAATTATTTCCTCTATGTTGCCTTCTTTGTGCTTGTTCTTTTTGATGGCTATGGAACCTTGCATGTCCTAAATTTGTTGCCATTACTTTAATCTTGAGATTAGCCATGACTAGAGCTTCATAACAAGTATGATCTTGCACACCTGATCATAATTTTAACACTGGAGGTAGCTGCCAATTATGTTGTATTTTTCTCATCAATCAAAGACAATCTCATGGCCATTGCTAGGCTAATCTTAAGCCTAAGCTTATTCTAGGACACATGGAGGATTAAGGGGTTGATTGAAGCATGATTCAAAGGCTCTGAGGAGCCGTGGAAGCCGAGCACCATTTCCTAGAAGAGGGAGCTTAAAGAAGGTTTACAATGGGAACAACTAGCTTTCTCAAAGATGTAAGACAAGTCTCACTCCATTGATGTTGCATTTCTTCTTCTTTTTTCATGGTTGGGAGCTCATGAAGAAATGAGGGTGTTCTCATTAAATTTTTCAAAAATTTCTTCAAGGATCCTTTTATTCACACTTGGCTACACTTACAAATAGTTAAATTCTTGAGTAAGTACGAGGTTTCTTCAATTTCCTTCACTTCTTGAATCCCATGGGAGAATTAGGGTTTGTAACCAAACTTTTGAGAAATTTTCTCAATATTTCTCTTAATCCTTCTTAGGTATATACACATAAGTGATCGATTTGTGCATCGGTGAGGGGTTTCAAGTGCAATTTCCTCTTTTTATAATTTTGAAACTTCTTAAAAATTAGGGTTTATGAATGTGTTTCATGAAATCCATAGCATTCATTGTCTTCATTAAGCCTTTCTCTATCCTCCTATATCACTTTTTCATCAAAATCAATTGGGGATTAGGGTTTATTGGAGAAACAAGGTTTTAGAGAAAGAGCCCTACAATTAGGGTTGCTTGGGTTTTATCTTCAATATGCATGCATGGACACATGCCCATAGAACTCATTGGTCATGTGATGCATTGATTTCATTAGGGGAAATTACATATACCAAAATAAAGGGATCATTGAATTCAAATTACCCTTTTCTTTTGGGGTTTCTTTGTGCAATTGGCATTGTTTTGTTTTCATATGAAGATAAGTTTGAAGACATCAAGAATCTTAAGTGTATTCCCAAATAACCTCTTCTACGGTATTAGCTTTGTATGTTGGATAATCATGGCATGCAACTATAAGTGTCGATTGTAAGTGGATTACCTTCAAGTTCATGTTTCAGAACTCACACACACTTGTACTCACATCTCAATTCTTAGTAATCAAGTGATGTGTGAGGGTACCTCCACATTTGGAGGAGAACCCGTTGGGGAGCATGTCTTGAATCCACCTTGCTATGAGTGCCTTGGAAAAGAGGTAAGGTGGAGGATTAGGTACCGGTGGTGAAGAAATGGCCCCAACTTGTGCTTAGTTTTGATTTGGGTATGAGGGTGGAAAGAGCTTGGTTGGGCGGTCCCCAAGCTTCAACGCTCTTCATGGCTTTTGAGTGCCTATTGTGGACGCATCTTATTGGGCAAGCAGGGAATTCAGTATTGCAAGTGATTTTGTTTGATTTGATCTTGAGATTTGATTGCCAAAACAAAGGAGGTGTTGCCAATTTTTTTGCAAAAAAACTTATGCAAGACACTTGAGGTTACATGTGGATGCCAAGTTTCAAATTGATGAGATTCATGCCTTCAAATAAGGTCTAAGACATTGCCAATGCAAAAGGGAAGTGAGGATTGATTTGGAGAGAAGTTTGACAGTTTTCTACTATGGCACTAAACCCTAATTAAATCCAAGGGATTTAGGGATACTTCCAAGGTTTGCATAGCCTTATTCTACTCTCCAAGGGCTACGTTTGGAGCCCTCAAGTGTTCGATTCGGACTCTGTTTACTTCTTCAATTGGCAAGATTAACCTTCGGACAAGAAGGCTACCCAGTAAAAAACATCACATCATTTTGGCAAAGTGATCATAGGGCTAGGTTCCCCATACCCCTAATCTTCCTATCTAGCCTTATATCTTACCATTCGGACATAGGAGCCATCTGCTATATCCATTTTTCCATTGGACACCCTATTTTTGCAAAAATTAGGGTTTTGGACTAAACCTATTTTGTCACCATAGCTAGATAGTACACTCTTCCCTTATTCCAAAAAACTAAAAAACTTCAAAATTTGGATCCCATTTGCTTGGTTAAAGTGGTAATCTACTCATCGGTTGACTTTTCAAAGAAGTCAAAATAGAGGGTACCTATGCATTGACCGTGGTCAAAGTGATCATACACGGGTGTTCTACACATCATTTCCTCTCCATAGAGCTAAAGATCTTGTAAATCAAAGTTCGGGGAACATATCCAACTTGAAATTTGTCATTTTTCAATGGCATCCAAGTCAAAGGTCAAGGCTACTTTCAAGGAGGTAGTGGAGCATGAGGGTGGTGTTCTGGAAACAAGGCAAGATGTTCAAGAGCATGTGCAAGGAAATGTTGATTTGCATCAAGGGTGAAACTTACCTCAAGGGTCCATGGAGAATCTAGGGATTGTGCAATGGAGAAGATGTATCTTGACTAACACAACACTATGAGTCAAATGCTAAAGCTTATAAAGAGACTTGGTCAAAAATCTCAAGATGTTGCAAGTGAGGAAAAATTCTTAACCGCTTGGATCAAAGCTTTGAAGCCATGTATCCAAATTTCAGAAAGGTTAGTGACACCTTGCATGATGGATTTATTGAGATGAAGGAAGGAATCAATACCTTAAGGCAGGAATTGGAAAAGGGAAAGGAAGTTCTCAACGAGCCAATGGGATCTCAAGCATTGGGACCCCAACCTCTTGGATCTACCATGGGAGCTTTGAATGCAAATGCTTCACAACTACCTCAAGCTAATCTTCATCAACTTGAATCGAGCCACGGGCCTCTAAGATGTACCAAGGTGGAGCAAGCACATTTGGAATGCCGATGCAACAAGGTGGTTATGGGATGCCTATGAAATCAAGTGGAAATAATGCTCCAAATATTCTTATGGGAATGCTAATATGGCAAGTACATCGGGGCATAGGTTATCTCCAATGCAAGGGAGAAGTTTGGAAAGAGGAAAAGGTATTCCATTAGGTAAACCACCTCCATTTAGAAATTGGAATGCTTCTCAAGTTTGCGAGATCGTCATTCCAATGACTTGGGTGGCCGTTTCATCAATTATTTGGGGCAAGTCATGATTTTTCAATGGTTCGGGACCCCATCACATTAGGCCACCTCAATTCAATGACATAGGTGCTTCTCATCCAAGAGCACATGATCGTCATAGAGATGATGATGAGGAGTTCAAAGGTGTTAAAGATAAGATTACTTTCACTAAGTTCAAAGGAGAGGGTTCATCGAATGATGATTTTGAAGAATGGATTGACAAGATGAAGCTTTAATTTCAACTTAGCCCTCGTAGTGATAGGGCCAAGGTTTTGTTTGCTACTTTGCATCTAGAAGGTTATGCCCATGCATGGTGGTGGCACTTGAATGCTTATGGTTATTTGATCACTACTTGGGATGATTTCAATCTTGAAATGAGGAGAGCCTTTGTTTTAGTCCTTAATAGATCAAGGATGATTGAGAAATGGGATGATCTCACTCAAATGAGCAATGTCAAGGACTATATGCACAAGTTTATGAAGTTTTCACTTCATGTGAAAGGTTTGCGTGAGGAGTACAAATTGAGGAAGGGCTGCAAAATAAAATCAAGGTTTATGTGGATGCTGAAAGGCCCGACACCATCAAGGAAGCCATACTTCTCGCGGAGATTTATGAGGCAAAATATACACATGCTAGTGGATCAAGACATGGAGTTAGGGCTGATAAATGACATTTCAACTTTTGGCAAATATGCTAGTGGAGTTGCTTTTCACACGGGAGTTAGGGCTGATATTGGCACTTCAACTTTGGGCAAATCGTCAAGTGGAGTTGTTCATCAAACAAGTCCTCCTAGATTTCCAACCGTCTATGAAAGAGGTGGAAGAGGAAATTTCAGATTTGGTAACACTCTTTCTCGACCTCCACATGGTTATGGGAAAGCAAGTTGATGCAAAAGCATCTAACAAGAGCAAGGTTTTGGGAGAAGATTGTATTAATGATCTTTATGAAAAGGGTTTATGATACAAATGTGGTAACAAGTGGAACAAGGATCATTGGAAGGTTTGTAAGGCCAAGAAGATGGCCCTAAGCATGATTCTCACCGAACCTTGCCATGAGGACCTTAAGGAGGATGTGGATGAGTATGAGGAGTACTATGAAGATGCCAATAATGAAGTTGAGGATGTAGAGAAGGATGATGAATTTCCCTTTGATCGGGAGGATTAAAGAAGGAAAATGTTGACTATGATGATGGGTTACTAATGCGTATGTGTATTGATCATAACAAAGACAATATGGCTACTCTATGCAATATCTCAAGTGATGCCTATGATGTTGGTTGCAAAGGAGCCAATACATCAAGATTGAAGGCATGCATTAATGGAAGGGTGACACATGTTTTGATTGATATTTGAAGTACACATAGCTTTATCAACACCAAATCCATGTGCAGTCTCAAATTACAGCTCGTAGCTTTATCTTTGTGGCATAAAGTTCAAGTTGCTAATGGAGCAAATCTGGATTGCACAATGGTATGCAAGAATGTGAGGTTGATTTTTACCAATGATTATACTTGCAAGGCTGATTTACTTGTATTGGATATGGATCCCATTGACATTGTTTTGGGATGTGATTGGTTGGAAACTCTTGGGTTGTTTCAAATGAATTTACAGCAAGGATATATGCCTTTTATGCATGGAAACCATGAGGTTATATTGACCGAAACTCATGTGCCTAGTATCAAGATGATCAATGCCACACAACTCAAGAGGGAGATAAAGAAGATGGGGTGCATATATGTTTTACAGCTTTGCAAGAGGAGGGAAATGAACACAAGGGTGAAGTTATGCATAAAGGTATGAAGGAATTATTGAAGGAGTATGAGGATGTGTTCCAAATGCCAAAGTGCTTGTCGCCAACAAAAAGGGAGGTGGATCATGGGATAGAGCTTGAACCGCATACCAAACCCGACCATCAACAAGCCAACTTATAGATTGTCAAAAGTAGAGAAGGATGAAGTGGCAAGCAAGTGCAAGAGCTTATGGATATGGGATGGGTTACTCCTATTCAATCACCTTTTGCATCACCCATACTCCTAGTCAAGAAGAAGGATGGCACTCTTCGCATCATGTGCATAGATTATAGGGATTTAAACAAATCTACAATCAAGAATAGATTTCCCATTCCACGAATTGATGACTTTGTTGATGAGCTGAAAGGTGCACGTTTTTTCTCCAAGATTGATTTGAGATCGGGCTATCACCAATTGAGAATCAAGGAAGGTGATGATGAGTACAAAACAGCATTTCGGATCGAGAGGGGTCTCTACCATTATTTGGTTATGCCGTTTGGGTTGTGCAATGCACCCAAAAACATTTCAAGCTCTAATGAACAAGGCGCTTGGAACTTTCCTTTATAAATGGGTGCTTGTATTCTTTGATGATATCTTGATATATAGCAAAGGGGAGAAGGAGAACTTGGTGCATGTAAGGGCTCTTTTGGATGCCTCAAGAGCCAACAACTTATATGCAAAGGAGAGTAAATGTACATTTTTTGGACAAAAGGTTGAGTATCTTGGTCACATAATGAGCAAAGAAGGCATTATGGTGGACCCTAAGAAGGTTGAGTGTGTTAAGAATTTGCCCACACCAACAAATACCACTCAATTAAGGGGATTCTTAGGCTTGTCATCATTCTATAAGAGGTTCATTATTAAGAGGTATACTCATATTGCCACACCTCTCACCGGACAAGCTTAAGAAAGAGGGTTTATTTCGGGATGCTATAGCTGATAAGAGCTTTCAGAAGCTCAAGGAGATGCTCACATCAGCCCCTATACTTGTATGCATGGACTTCTCAAAGCCCTTCGTGGTCTAAGAAGCCGTTTTTGTTCTGACAAGAACATGGAGTGATTGCTTTTGAGAGTCGAAAACTTGATGAGAAGAAAATGGTTATGCATGTCTATGATAAAGAGATGTTGGCAATACTTCTTGCAATAAATAAGTGACATCATTACTTGTATGGGAGTCATTTCTTTATAAAGAGTGATTATAGAGTGCTTCAATACTTCTTGTCTCAACCTATACTCTCTCCCAGCCAAACAAGGTGGGTGGCTACATTGCAAAATTATGACTTTGAGATCTCTTACATGAAGGAGAAAGAGAATGTTGTGGTGGGGATGCATTGTCAGCATATGGTCATGTAGATGCATGGCAATTTTGGAGGTACATAAAGATTAGATTTTGAATATCAAGGAAGAGTACCTATTGGATGAGAAAGTGGCACCATTGTGGCATAAATTATAGCAAAGATCCCATGATGATTTGCTACATTTTGAACTTCGTAATGGACTCATCTACTACAAAGGCAAAGTCTACCTTGTGCCTACTTCAAGCTATAGGAAGAGGGTGTTAGAAGAAATGCATTCTTCTCCATTGTCGGGGAAGATGGGGCTGTTTAAGACCTTTGAAAAGGTGTGGAAGAGGTTTTATTGGAAGGGAATGTGGAAAGATGTGTATACTTTTGTGACAAGTTTCTTGTCTTGTCATCAACAAAACAAAGATCCCACACATAAGCCCGATGGTTTGCTTCAGCCTTTGCCTATTCTCGATGGCAAATGGACACACATTTCTATGGATTTCATCACGGGGCTTCCTCATACAAGGAGGGGATGGGATATCATATATGTGGTGGTAGACCGCTTGACAAAAGTGGCGCATTTTATTCCTTCCAAGGTCAAATTTACAGCATCTATGGTTGCAAAACAATTTGTGGATCATGTGTTCAAGTTGCATGGAGTGCCACAACAAATTGTTAGTGACTGAGATATGAAGTTTATAAGTTCATTTTGGAAGACATTGTTAGAGATCATGGGGACTGTTTTGACACCTAGCACTGCATATCATCCCGAAGCCGACGGGCAAACCTAGAGGGTGAACAAGTGGGTGAAAACTACTTAAGGCACTATTGTCATGATACACAAGCTATTTGGGATGAGTGGTTTTTGCTTGCAGAGTTTGCTCATAAATTGGAATGGTCTCATATGAATAATGGGCCCAAGGCCAATTGATCATATCCATAGACAACACTGATGATAGTGTGAAATGGGAGTCATGTATATAGGTCTCATACGCCATAATTTTGATAGCTTTTTGATTATCAAGCTACACAAGCCTTTGCTTTCTTTTCATGTTCTAATCTTAGGTTGATATCTCATGTTTATCTTAATCTCAGGATCAATCTAGATTACCACTTTCTTTCAATGTTCATATGATCTTTAGTGTCATCCTCAAAATTCCCTTAAAGATATCCACTACAAAGCATAGAACATGCATCCTCATAATGAATATCTTCATTGTTAAGGCTACCATCATCCACATCTTCATAGACATCCTATTACAGGACCATGGTACATGGAGATTAAATTATTCCACAAATTACATAATAAAAGAAATAAACTATAACATCATAGCATAAATCAAGATCATGAAAATCAAAGAACACTAGATTGGGTGCAATCTCCTCCCCGACGTATGTGGCTCTAATCCCACACGCGGTATGTAAATCATATTAATAAATTTAGCCCTTGGAGCCATAAATAGCATACGTTTTTCAAAATTGAGCTTTTTATGAAATTATACCTTAGTCTAATGCTTTTAAAGCATCTCATCAAAAATAAACCTTGCCCAACATATGTCAATGGGCCAACCCATAAAAAATCAAATATTTAGCACACATGTGCTTGGCTAGATAATCTCGTCCAATGTCCACCTTGGTTGTCATGAACTCATGATCTATACTCAACATAGTCCACAATGTTAAATCAAAATTTCTTTGAAATCGCTCACAAAAATTAATTCTAACAAATGGAAATCATTCACTACCGTGCTTCACACATAATTATTTGGATTCACTCCCATGATAAAATATTCTGAAAAATCTCACTCCCGTGATAGTCCTCCCGTTTGAGAAAACAACTATCCTCGGTTATAACTATCAGCACACAACATGAGCACAACATGAGTGATCAAATACATTAATTGTTCCCACATTAGATTCACTCACAATGTCATTGTGTATTTAAGTGGATTCACTCCCACATGTCCTCACACGCATCACACGTGTCTTAAAGGTGATTGGAGTCACTCATCTCACAGAACCTTTACATGCATCACACATGTATTAGAGTTGATCGGATTCACTCACAACAATCAAACTCTGACATTGGATACACTCACAATGTTTTTATACACGTCACACGTATTCACAATGTTTTCACACATGTCACAGCTGGTTGGATTCACTCACAATCAACTAGGATCACCCTCATCAAGAATTAATTCAAAAGAGTTGATTGGATTCAGTCACAATCAAACTCACATTTCTTACATGCGTCACACATGTCACAGTTGGTTGGATTCACTTACAACCATATTAATCACACTTAGGTCACCAAAGATATTCTTTTCACTTATTGGATCACCCAATAATAAATTAATTACCGTAACATTTCCTCTTGTTTGGGTTGCAATTGACCTCAATTGCATATTTAATTAGCAAGTGATGAAGAGAGTTAAAATATAAATCTGTCTCACAGATAGAATCTGTCTCAAAACTAGATTGTGATAAGTTATCTATCATATAGATAAATATCACTTAGATTATCTTTCTCGGACATCAAAAGAGTATCCTTCACATATACTAACATGAGTATCTTTCACAGACACCAACACAAGTATCTTTCACACAGACATCAATACAAGTATCTCAGACACCTGGTTATCCTTACTTGAAATAATAATAATAATAATTTGAAGAAAGTGTTTTAAATGAGGTGTTAAATCTTGAAGGTTGAATGTGAAATAACAATAAGTTACATACAATCTTCGGTGATCAGTCGAAAAACATATGTGCAACATATGTACTTCAAGTCTTGATAGTGAATGGTCGAATATGTATTTTCTTCCACATATAGAAAGTACATATCAATTATTGAACTATCTTGAACAATAAATTTGAATTTTAAGTGTAGTTTTTTAATTAAAAAAATAAAAAATAAAATTAAAGAATGCGTAAGTAGGTGGTTGTTGATAGATTGCCATTGTAGAAGAAACAAATAAAATATTATGGAAATATAAAAATAAAATAGAAAAGGTAGTAAACTTATATGACTCCCGTGTATTTGGAAAGAAAGGTTGATGAAGTGCTCAAAGTCGATGGTGTCGAATCGAATAATAAGAATAATAATCCAATAATGGCGTGATGCCGACAATTTGAAAAAAAAATGCCATTCAAAACCTCTTCGAAAAATCTTCTGAAATTTTGTTGAAAAATAACGTCGAGAATATTTTGCAAGGGGCTTCTAAATAATATGAGGAAGTTCCAATAATTTTTGCAATCTTGAAATTTGTGAATTTTTTTCTAATAGTTGTGAAGTGTCTTTCTCCTTGATATCTTTGAAAGCTTTTGAGCCATAAATACATATATACATATATATGTGTGTGTGTGTAAGGCTTGTATAAAGGATCCCCACAACTACCAAAAGGGTGTAATATCCAGCCTTTAGTAGAGTTAAGCTTTTGAAATCTTATGGCAATAATAAGCTTTTAAGATGACCAAAAGCTTTAAAACTAAGCTTTAATTCAAAGCTTAGTGAAGCCTTGAAATAAACTTATTTAAAGCTTGTAAAAAGCTTCACAGCTCGCAACCTGCCAACACTCAGCGCGCTGCCACCACACGCATTAGAAGAAGAAGGCCACCGTTGTGCCATCTAGCCGGTGGAGAAAGAGAGGAGAGAATTGAAAATTCAGGCTGTAGGCGCTCTCGCCGGCTCAATCGGAGAGAAAGGATGGGAAGGAAATTTTTTAATTGGGAAAGGAAATTTTTTAATTGGGAAATTATATATAATGAGAAAGAAAATTTCTTGGCTCTTTAAAAATTAACCCACCAGCGCACTGTTATTTTTGGAGAAGAGGCGAAGAAATTTTTTGAGAGCCCTTCATTGTGCAATTTGACCACAAGGCAAGCTTAGAAATTCTTAGATGAGACCCATAACCTCCTCAAAGAGCTAATTTAATCCATAAGGATAGATTATGGAGAGGATTTGCATTGACTAAGGTGGTTCTGGGAGAAGAAGGCTAGTTTTGGGAATCCATGGATGGTTTTCTTCAAAAAGGGCTTTCTTCTTAGCCCTTGATCCAAATCTTGATCTAATGGTCCACAAAATTCACATAACCCTACCTTATTTTGCCCAAATTTATCTCTTGGATTCAAGGGCTAGAATTTGTTGTATTTTGAATTTGAAGGCTCTGGACAAGAATAGAGTTCATTCAAAAGTCCAAGGAAGGCTTTGGACAAGGATAGAGTTCATTTGTTGTATTTTGAATTTGTTGAAAAGCCTTCAACTTTGCTCCAAGCCAGTAATCTTTGAGTAAAAATCAATTTCTTGATTTTTTTCAACTCTCCAGGACCCAAATTCAATTCTTGAATTTGTTGTGCTCTGATACCACTATTACAGGACCATGGTACATGAAGATTAGATTATTCCATAAATTAAATAATAAAAGAAATAAACCATAACATCATAGCATAAATCAAGAGAATGAAAATCAAAGAATACAAGATTGGGTGCAATCTCCCTCCCCCACCCTCCCGGCGACATATGTGGCTCCACTCCCACACGCGGTATTTAAATCATTATAATAAATGTAGCCCTTGGAGCTAATAATAGCATAATTTTTTCCAAAACTAGGCTTTTTACAAAATTGATCCTTAGTCAATGCTTGTAAAGCATCTCATCATAAATAAACCTTGCCCAACATATGTCAATGGGCCAACCCATACAAAGTCAAATATTTAGCACACATGTGCTTGGCTAGATGATCTCGTCCAATGTCCACCTTGGTTGTCTCGAACTCATGATCTATATTCAATATAGTCCACAATGTTAGATCATAATTTCTTTGGAATCACTCACAAAAATTAATTCTAACAAATGGAAATCGTTCACTACCATGCTTCACACATGAACCATGCATCACATATAATTATATGGATTCACTCCTGTTGATAAAATATTCTGAAAAATCTCACTCCCGTGATACATTCTTGTCCTCGTGAATGAATGGTAGTACCATGATCATCAACATCAACCACCCACATATTATTACCACATGTGTAAACAATCTTATCATGAGAAAATTCTTCTTTACTTGTATCATGATCTAAGCCTTCATAGTCAAATAATTGACAATCATATATCTTCCAAACTAGACTTAAAAATGGATCATACAACGCATTCTCATGAACCTTCCATGAGCCACTCAATGCATCACCCAATTCATGATCATCCAAAGCATGGTCATCATGTGTATCACCAACAAATAAGTCATCATACCATTCTTCATTAACAAACAAGTACTTAACTAGAATTTCATCAATGACCATGTTATCACAATCTCTTGGCATCATAGCATGAGCTGAAAATTCCTTAATTAAAGCACTTAAGAAAGCTGTCCAATCATATCCATCAATAGCTTGCGTATCCCCTTTGACCATGGATACATTGGTAACTTGTTGAGAAAGATTCAGCAACAAAGTATCTTCATCTTCTTGTTGTTGTCCAGAAACTACAGCAAGAATACCCTCCAATTAAACATTCATATGTGTGCATAAGGGTCCACATAGTCACACTCCGTACATCGGTCAAGTGTAAAAGTGAACGGAGATCCTCCATTGCTTTGGGAAAAATCCAAATCTAGTAACATCGAGTGTATAATAGGTCTTCTATCCCCAATCAAAGTAATAGGGAAACCAAGAGTCAGCACGAACAATTCACATACATTGAGCCTTCTTATTTTGGCTTCACTTCTAGTATCTTCACCATCAAACATTGTGAAATGCCTTTCTCCAATCACTCCTTTTGAATAGAAGAGTGTTTGATAATGTGACTCATTGATAGACAAGGGTGAAGGGCATCTTTGATTACACATATGCATTGAAGAGGAACCATACATAGGCATACTTGATCCATTTGTATCAACGTGATGCATAGGCATAACAAATGCTTGTTGCATTGAATATGGAGTTAAGTTCCTCTTTTCAAGCATAGATCCATGACTTTGATCACCATAATATATACTAGATTGAAGAGCATGTAATGTTTTGCACGTGTTGAACCCACAAAAGGCTTACCATCTCGTGGTCCATTTGCTTAAAATGTATTTGGTGCATAAATATGCAACATTGCTTAAAATGTATTTGCCAAGTTCTTTTTCCAAGCTAGATAATCCACATCTTGATCAAAGCATTGGACTTATCTACTATGAGTTGGAAATTTTGGTCCATTCTATCAAAGCATTGGACTTATCTACTATGCGTTAGAAATTTTGGTCCATTCTATCAAGCATGTTTTGCACATGAAGTGTATCATTGTGTTCATATTATTGGCCCCAATCATAGGACCATCCATAGGCCTACGGAGCATACTTGTTCCACCTTGATGTATCAATGGTGGCAGACGCATCTTGTCTTTTCAATGAGTAGAGCCATGATTCCCATCAACATGGTGCATACTAGCTTGAGGAGTATGTAATGCATTTGCATGTGCAGGTCCCAAAAAAGATCTATAAGCTTGTGGCCCCATTGGTGGAAAAGTGTTAGGTGCATATGGATGCAACATAGGTCTACTACAAGCTTGTGATCCCTTCATGCAACTCCTTTATGATAGAGTCACACTTGGCCACCATGGACTGAAATCTTTGGTCCATCCTTTCGATCATAGTTTGCATGAGATACATTATATTGTTCATGTTCATGTCCTCGTCTTCTTTAGGTATTTGTGGAATGTTTTCATCTGGATGCAACCCCTCATTGATATTGCCACTAATTTCTTCTTGCATAGTTCCTTGAACATCCTGATTTGGTTCTTGTCTTGCTTCCGATATGTCCCCTTCATACTCAAGAGCTTCCTTGTAGTTCCCCTTATTGAGTTTGGTCTGCGGCATATCATCTCAATTGATCTAAAGACTTTTGAAAGGGTTTAAAAACTTCAAATTTCATGGTATTTCTCTATGGATAGCTAATGATGTGAGCTAACACAATATGCAAAGATAAAACATTTCCAAATGAGGCAATTACTCTCTATTTTAGGATTTATGAAGTACTATTGAAAATGAAAAGTTGACTTTAGGATGATAAAAATTGCAACAACTACCTCTTGGGTTCAAGAGTAAGCACCAAAAGCTGAGGTTGCAAAAACCTCACATGCGGTTCACTTCCAGGAAAATGTTACAGTGATTTGCGGATTCTTCCGAGTCGTCCAGAAGTAGTCTGCAGGTGCTGGAGGGATCCACAAAGCCTTAACAGCAGTGGTGAGCAATCAGGAGGCAATGACTGGGATGAACTCTTGCAAGCACCACTTCAGATCAAGTTGGGATAATTACTTAAGCTTGCTCCAAATTTTCACCATTCCCTGTTGACAACCGCTGATGTGGGTAAGGTGTTCCCCATAGTGGCTGTGCGATTGAAGCTCAGGAAGAACCAGTCCTCCCTGACATCCTGGTGACAGACATACGCATTCTGTAGATTTCGGTGGTTCATCATGGGACTGTATCAAGTTCTGATTGATGGTGGTGCAGGTGTTAATATTGCAACGTAGTCGACTTGTGAGACGATGGGATGGTTGGAATGGGAACCAGCTCCGTTTTTGGTGCGGATGGCTGACCACCGAGTTCATTCTCTGGGCATTTTGAAAGGAATAGTGATTGAGGTTGCAGGGATTTCATTTGTGATGTCTTTTGTGGTCCTCAGTATGGAAGACTCCAATCAGGAGTGTAATCTCTTGTTTGGCCGTCCATGGTTACGGTAGGCCAAGGTGCCGCACAATTGGGAACACAATCACATGACTGTTTGGCAGGGTCAGAAAAAAGTGAAGTTCGCATTACGGGAGCACCGTCGGCTGAATAGTGCGGTCATTGGCAGAAACAGTAAATATGGCTGAAGGCTTGGATGAAGATGAAGAGGAGTAATTTTTGCGACCTAATGCAGATTTGGTTCCACTATGTGTGGTGGATGTAGCATGCATTTCTGCAGAGTATGCGGTGGTACGGATGGTGGCTCCTATGCCACAGAAGATCCTCAGGGAGCTATTTCTTGGTGTGGATGGTCATTTCCTAGATGATATTGAGCTGAAAGAAATTTTGGAACAAGAAAGAGCTTTTGAGGCGCAAATGAGTAAGGTTACCAAAGTCGAAGAAGATGCTCTAGAGACAATATTTCTAGGAAAAGATAAGGGATCCAAACCAGTGAGAAAGTCAATAGTTTACTTTGGGGATGATAAGTTTCGGGAGGCTCTGGTGGATCTTTTGACAGAATTAATGGATGTCTTTGCATGGGATTACTCAGACATAAAGGGCCTAGATCCTAAGTTTTATCAACATCGCATTCATATAAAGCCAGATGTAATTCCTTCAAGAGACAATAGCGGAGAATGAATCCCCATGTTGCAAAGCAAGTTAAAGAAGAGATGGCTTTCTCCTACGAGTTGGATTCATTGCTCCAATAGAGAATCCATAGTGGATTTCTCCAATCGTAATCGTGCCCAAGAAGAATAAGAAGATACGCATCTGTGTGGTGTCGATTACAGGAAACTTACTGGGCGGCTACTGTTCGAGATCTTTTTCCCTTACCATACATGGATACCATCTTGGATGATGTGGCAGGCCATGAGATGTATTCATTTCTTGATGGATTTAGTGGATACAGTCAGATTCGTATGGCACTAGAGGATCAAGCTAAGACAACATTCATCATAGTTTAGGGTGTGTTTGTGTGTACAGTGATGTGGTTTGGCTTGAGGAAGGAATGCTTTTCTGACTTAATAGACCAATCTATTTAGTGAGGAAGTTTCGGCATTATCTACTGGGCATTAACTATGTCTCACTGTGTATAATTGTTTTTGTATTCAATTAGCATTATAAGTCACCTTTCCAATTAATGTTGTATGCTAAGAGGGTAATCATTCTCATATTACTATGCTGATGTGAAGTACGTGATACACTCATAGTCCTCTTCATCATCGTTCTCATCAAATTCACTCAGAAGGTTCTCATAGTCCTCTTCATCATCCTTCTTATCAAATTCACCCAAATGCTTGAAGACTTAAGGATGGTATATGACTAGTAAGAAATAGTGATTAGGGTTTTGAACACCTTTATAGAAAGATTCATGGAGATGTAATGAGCTAAACCTCATGATCCATGGAGCTTGGAGGCCTCCGTGTGTAGACAGCCTTTGTAATGAGTTTCTAGGAAGTAAAACACAGTTGACAAACCCACGACGCTGCAAGCGGCAATCGTATTTCTTATATACTTTCCCAAAAAAAATTGAAAAAATTTCATAAGCAGATGGCCATGGACCAAATTTTTTTTCTTCCACACCCAATTTCACCATGTCCAGGGTGATCTTTTGAAGTAAAATTTGCCCAAAATCTCATGAAAATTGATCAATTCTCACCTATTTGATGCTTGGTTTGCTTTCAAGCTCACCATAGCTTGGGTTCTTAACATCGACTCGAACACTCCTCGAACATCGTCCATGATTGCACCAAAATGTTTCAAGAAAAGTTGAGAAGAATTAAGAAGATCAAGCTCTGACACCAATGAAAGAAAGTACCTAGCTTGATTATCCTAGATTAGCTGAAAAACATGGACTAATAAAAGATTATTAAAGATTAGCCTATGATTAGGGAAAAATGGATAATTTTTATTAGGAAAGTGATTATCAAGACTCATAAGAGAAAAGATCCCATATTTATTTATATACTAGGTCACCCTTTCACACTACACTTATTAATGTCCATGGACACGCCCAAATATAGTCTTAACCCTTTCACACTACACTTATTAATGTCCATGGACACTTATTAATGTCCATGGACACGCCCAAATATAGTCTTAACCCTTAGCTTCTTTCACATCCCCTTCATCCCTTGGCCTTGGTCCTAAATTGACTTAAGTTCCTTTTACTTTGTTTTTACATCACTTGAATGAAAAAACCTTTTTAATGTTAAGATTGAAAGAAATTTCATAGCCTATATTTTATATATTAGACTTTGGATAAAAAAACTCATAGGAATAAAAATGTAGAACTTAAAGAAATGTTTACGTCCTTTATTATTGAATCACTAAAGTAATCCATATTGATCGATCATTATCAAAACTGAGAAGACATTTCATTAATTTCTTATGGAGTAAAACCAAAACAAGATATATAGTATTTTTTATAAGGTGATATAATTTCTAAATGGAGATATAGCTCGTTTATAAAAACACATGGATTCAAAGGACTGAAAGAATTATAAAAACACATGGATTCAAAGGACTGAAAGAATTATAACTATTTATAATTCTTTTTTTTACATAGATAAGAATAACTATAAAACATGTAACATAGAACATTATTATATAAATTTAGCTAGTTTTGTATTGGTACATTGTATTTTGGACTATATGTATATGTGTATGTATTTTTATCACATCTTCATTCTCTCACCATGAGCCATAGTTATTTTTTATTATAAGAATGTTACTAATAACAAAAAACTTTTTCAATAGTATAGTTGGAATGGAATGTTCCATCAATATATATCAAGTAATCATATATTTAAAATGTTAGGCTTCATTGTAGTAGGGATTTCCTCATCACCACGTCATGAGGACATTATGAATGTGTATTTACCATGTTGTATGCTTTCATCTCCTCATGTTGTATTCACAAAATTTTTTCATTTTAATAATAGATTTAGTCTTCTTTTGTTCTCTCTTAGTCTTTAAACATGTATGTGGATATGTTTATGTGTAACTAATCCCATCCATTAGATTCTATGCTTATCTTATTTTCTTCTCTGTTGATCTAGCCTTATGTCCCAAAAGGGTCCTTAGTGATAGAGCTTGATCTTTTATGTAGGCCACACAATTCTCTACCTAAAAGATTCAGATCTAGGATGCTATTGGATACCCAATATGACATACTTCCATTCAAGAAACCTCTCTTGGTCCCCAGATTAATATTGGTGAGGGTGGGCATTACCATTATAGGGTAATATCATATGTATATACTAGTTATAGTTCCTTTCCCTTTTCTTATGGGTCAATATATCCATGGTATCATTGTATTACTCATGGTATTATAGATTGTTTTGGGTATTTTGCTTATGTTTTATTTCTTTCATTGTACATATTTTTGATTCACTCTCCTTGTAATTTTAAACATAACAACCATATTGGAGTTTCGAGAGAAACCACATGAGATTACTCTTTGTAGAAATATTTATTTATTTATTTTCTTTCTTATTCTCTATTCTTGCAATCCTAGACATAACAAGGAAATTGAATCTTGGAGCAACCACATGATCTTTGAATCCTAATAAGTGCATAAGAAGAAAGAAGAGAAATCATCGAAAAAAAACTCTCCAAACTACTAAAGAAGCATTTATTTATAGATATATATGATATATGACAAAAAACATACATCCAATATTTGTTACTACTTGGATATAACATACATAAACATAAATATTAGATTACCATCTTTCTATAGTATTAATATGATACTTATTTATATATACTTCTTTAGTGGCCTACATAAATCCATATAAGGGATAAGCCATATCAAGATCAGTTTGTTAGGGGAATTCCCAGGGATTTCCTAGCCACTGTGTTGTTTGTTGGTATCTCTTCCTTGAAGGTTGGTCATCATGACTTAAACAAGTTGAATATTTTCAAACTCATAACTTCTTTTAGCATTCTTACATGTGTAATGACTGTTGAAGTGAGTAGATATGATCAATATTTTTATGAGTAAACCTGATTAATATTCAACTCATAACTTGTTTTAGTATTCTTATATGTGTAATGACTCTTCAAGTGAGTAGACATGATTAACATTCTTATGATAAAAAGGAAATTCATACCAGGGAAAGATCTTGAGCTACTTGATTGACGTAAAACTTTAAGTGCAAAAAGAGATTCTCAAATTATTCATACTTTTGTTATTTTTGTTTTAACATTCAATAAAAGTTATGGAAAGAAACAAGGCATTGTATAGTTGGTTTGTATATAGATGCTTAAAAAATATTTTAGTTAAAAAATAAAAATTTTTTGAATTAAAAGATTAATCATTCATTAATTTATATTTTATGATCTAATTTAATAATAGTAAAAAATATTTTTGATAAATATGTATATTAATTATTTATATATATCTATATAATAAATATATAAATATATTATATATAATAAATATAACAATAGAAATGTATAAATATATTTATATATATCTATATATAAAAAATATAAACATAAATATTATGAATTATTTATATTTTTAAAAAATTAATAATATTTATAATTAATTAATTTTTAAAGATATTTAGTATTATTTAATTGAAATTTTTGTAATTGAGTTAGATCATCTTCTTTGAACCTTTTTTTGTTTTAAATCCTTGTACATTAATGAAGAACCCTCTTTAATGTTAAGATTGAAAAAACTTTCATAACCTTTATTTTATATATTAAAATTTAGATAAAAAATCATAAGAATAAAAAAATATAAAACTTAAAGAAATCTTTACATCTTTAATTATTTAATCCCTAAAGTAATCCTTTTTAATCGATAATTATCAAAATCGAGAAGACATTTCATTGATTTCTTATGGAGTAAAACCTAAACAAGATATATAGTATTTCTTGTAAGGTGACTTATTTTCTAATCTTGCTTAATTTTTAAATGGAGATATACCTCATTTATACAAATATATGGATTGAGAGGATTGAAATAATTAAACTAGTTATTATTCTTTTATTTTAATATGGATAAGAAAAAATTTAAAAAAAATTATAACATAGAACATTAGTATATAAATTTAGTTTGTTTTAAATTGAGTCGTATTTTGGACCATATGTATTTGTATGTTTGTATTTTTATCATTTTTATAAGAGAAAACCTTTTAAAATATGGTAAGATGATTTGTATAATCACTCCTCCAAACATACGATATGATGTGAGAAAATTAGTTAGATAATATTGTTTGAATGGACACCAAAATAGTCATTGTATACAAATATATGAATCACATGAGTTAATCGGTATGATATCGTAATATTTTGCATTATACATTGTATACAAGGGTTGTATTACTATGCCGCCTTAAAAGTATGTGTATAAGTATATTAGAGGGTCCTAAAATGCCCAAAAATATATATAAGGGATTTTTATATAGAGCCATTAACTTACGTGATAGTAGGGTTTCTCAAAGAGTGAACTTACTTGATAGTAGGATTTCTCAAAGACTGTAAACTTACGTGATAGTAGGATTTCTCAAAGAGTGAACTTACTTGATAGTAGGATTTCTCAAAGAGTGTGAACTTACATGATAGTAGGATTTCTCAAAGAGTGTGAACTTACATGATAGTAGGATTTCTCAAAGAGTGTGAACTTACGTGATAGTAGGATTTCTTAAAGAGTGATTTACCTCAAATAAAAGTAAATGAACAAGGATAATATGGAGGTCCAAGAATGGTATTGTAAGATAATTGGATTGTTTTTGTGGATTTAACACATTGAGAATACTCATTTTGGCATAAAATTTATATAATTTGGGTACAATTGTTAAAACATTATATATAAACTATGTAGCTTTCTTTCTAAAAGTGATAAAATAATTAAAGTACTTGTGCTAAATTTGATCGATATTAAAAAAAATAGCATTTTATATTCATAAGTTGTGTATAAAAAAAGAAATATACATTTTTTTGGAAAACATAGCAAAGATGTAAAAAAAACCACTAAATTATAACTTTGTTATTGGTTGATAAATCTTGAAGCATAAAGTGAAATATCTTTCAATAAATGTGTGATATTTTCAATGTAAATATTAAATATTTAGTTTTTTTGATATTTTCTAGTTATTGAAAAAAAAATATTTATTTTATAAAGCTTCTATTTGATATGTTTGGTTCTTAAAAGATAGATAATGAGTTTTTGTGTATTATTTTTCATAAAATAGAATTTTCATAGTTAAAAGAAAGTACTTTAAGCCCATAAATAATTTAACAATGATCTCACTTAGGATTAACATAGATGTGTGATGTATTTCTAAGTATTAAAGTCATGAGTTATAATATCTTCACAACAACCATTGATGTCATCTAAAGAAATATGATTATTTGTATGTGGTGTAAATTACGATTATTGCTTTAATCAAGTGATAGTATTATGTATATTTTTATTTGAGTGGTAATACATGACTTCTAACATTTTTGACTATATATAATAATAATAGACTATATACTTGATTTTATGTAACAAAGTGAAAAGTCTTATGTCTATTTAGGACCAAGGCCAAGAATAAGTGTATGTAAAAGGTTCAAGGGCTAGAGAATAGGATGGCTATTCTTCTTGTGGGAGGTTGACATGAACCTATTTGATTGATTGCAAAGTATCAAACATAAAGCCTAAAATAGAATAAATGATTGTCTACACACAAGCGTGAGTACATGCTTACTCTCTTGGTGTATTTTTAATTGCTTGAAATAAATTTTGGGGCTCAAAGTAGTGTCCTTTTACAAATATGTGGAGTTCTTAAAAAATAGCTTAATCTTAAAAAATAGCTTGCTTTATTTTTGGATGTGTGAGTTAATCTACTAAAAAATAGATGTGAACTTAAAACCATATAAAAAGTATGCACAAGGGAGATTTCACATGTCAATAAATATATATACATCATCAATAAATAAGAATGATGCTTAAAATAAAATAATGAGAGTTGTATATCACAAAATTAAATAATATTCATTGACACTCAAAATCAATTATCTCAAAATATTCTTGACCATACCACCACCTCTCTTCTATTATCCAATCCAGGGACCTACACTTATATCAACTATATCAACTATGTTGATCAATTAATAAAATAATTGATAAAAATACAAATAACCATACAAAACTTATAACATGAAGATGATGCAACCAATACTTCCATGCATGTACGGATAAAATAACCATACAAAACTATGTCAATGAATTAATAGAAGAATTGATTAAAATGCATAACATCAAGAAGATGCAATCAATACTCTCATGCATGTATGGATTCACTTACGTACATGTAAAGTAGGCTACGATCACTCGGATTTGGAAAGGAGTAACAATCTAAACTCGTCTAAGAGAATTCATAAATAATAAGGAACATGGGATTATAAATATTCTTCCATGAATTAACTTCTAATAACATGCCCGAGGGGTGATAACAAAATCATAAATAAACATCATGGGTAAGTAAGAACATAAGATGCAATCATAAACATGCCCTCAATTGTCATGAAATCATAAATAAACATCATGGACAATTAAGAACATAAGATGTAATCAAGGATGGATAGATAACGAGGACATGATCAAGTAACCATTGAGAATCTCTAATGGGGTAGCCTTTATTATTAACTAGATTATATTTATGATAAATATTACCTTTTCTTGTTATTGTTTGCTTATGGTCTATAATGATTTTTGGTTCGTCGGTCTCAGAATCTTAGTCCAATAATGGACAATCATCATAGTCTGAATAGATTGGAAGAGGGTCTCTAAATGGTTAGTAATAGACTATAACATGAGTTTGTCGATGTGATGGAGTATCTAGATGACAAGCATTATGGGCCATAAAATCTAGGGGATAATTTAACGATCGGGTGTCTTTACACTTTTGAGTCTTATTTTCTCTACATGAAGCCAAATATAATCACCTTCATGAGTGAAAAGTGATTGCCTTACATTTCTTATTTGCTTAATTTTGGCATATTATGTTTCAGATTTAGCTATAGCTTCAAATACTTATTAAAGTATACGGGTATGGTGTCTAGTGAAATAATTAGCTGTAGAGACAATATGTGAAAGTCGAGAAGCCCGTGTCAATAATTTCTTACTATACATGACTTCAAAAGCAGCTTTCCTTATAGAAGAGTGGTGTAGTATTGTAAGTAATTTGTAGCAAATGTAGATATTGGTCCTAAGTATCTAGTGTAGAAATAGTATAGGACTTTAATAAATTTAGAATGATACTATTAGTTACTTTGATTTAGCCATTGCTTTTGGGATGGAAAGTAGACGTGAAATCAATTTAGATTCAAGATGTGAAAATAAAGCAAGCCATCAATGATTACACAATCTAGAGTCACGATGCGATACAAAAACTTTAGGTAAATCATGATGTGTGAAGATATTTTTAATAAAAATATGTATATAGCTTGTGAAGCAGACAATGTCTTTTTAGATGCAATAAAATATGCTTGCTTAATAAATCTATCAACAATTGTCCAAAGAATATCATTTCGTGCAAAAGTAACAAGTAAACCACTAATGAAATCCATAGAAATTTCTTCCCAAGGACCATTAAGAATAAGTAATGGCACAAGTAAACCATTTTTTTTTTCATAATTTTGCTTGACTCGTTGACAAACAAGACATTGAGAAATAAAGTTAGAAACATTATTTTCTAGTTAGACCAATAAAAATATCCTATAGTGCTTTTATAGTATTTATACCTTTATGAATAATGTAAGGATAATTATCTAAATTAAAGAATTATTCATAAACGCTTTTCAAAGAAAAGGAATCCATTATGGTATGAATAATTAGCAATTGGTAAATAGTTTAGAATGCAGTTTCAACCATATATCATGAAATTAAGGATCATTCACATATGTATCACACATAGCATTACTGTAATGCATGTCAAGAACATAAATATTTGTAATGGAAGGATATCTACTTAATACAACAGCTATAACATTTTCTTTTTCTCGTTGATATTAAATGAGGGGATGAAAATTTTCAATAAATAATGTCCATTTAATATGATGATCGGATATCAAAGGTTAGGAAAGCAGATGTCATGTAATTTATATACTTTATTGATCAGTTTTAATGAGAAACTCAGAATCCTTTAAATAATGTCTCTATATATGAAGGGCATGCATAATAAGAATAAGTTATTTATTATAAGTATTGTATTTAGTTTTACAGGGCTTGAGCTTATGACTTGCATATACAAGAGGATAACCATTCTCCATAAGAATTGCATTAGTACATGATTCATATGCATCAGTGGATGTCAAGGAAGAAAGGTATAGAAAACCTAGTTAATTTAAGGACTGGGTATTTGTCAGAATATGCTTATGGGTATTTGTTAGAATATGCTTACGTATGTCAAAGGATTTTTGTTGATATTCATTCCAATGATAGAAAATAATCGGCTTGCGAAGAAGTATAGTTGAAGGTAATGCAATCAAAGAAAAAATTCGAATAAATTTTCTATAATAATTGTAAAGATCTAGAAAAGAATGAGCCTCAGTAACATTCTTTGGAGTAGGCCAAGTCTTAATAATGTGAGTTTCTTTTTGGAATCTACTCTAATACCTTTAGCTAATAAGACAATGTGACCTATATATATATATATTTTTAAAGAATGCACTTTTCTCTAGATTTACAAACAATTGATTTTCGTGAAGACAAATGTTAGATGTTGTTTGTGCTTTTCTTCATTTTGACTCAAAATGTTAGATGTTGTTTGTGCTTTTCTTCATTTTGACTGAAAATAAGAATGTCATCAAAGAAAAGAATGGCAAAGTATTAGTGTTTCAAGAAAATGTGTTTCATCATTCTACTAAATGTGGCAGATGCATTGGTAAGACCAAAAGACAGCAAGAAATTTATAGTGACCTGATAGAGTGCAAAAAAGAGTCTTGTAAATATTCAAAGTATGCATACGAATCTAATCATATATAGATTTTAAATATATGTTACTAAATACACATGCACCATGTAGCTTATCTAACAAATCATCAACACAAGGAATAAGATACCTGCTTTTAATAATTATTTTATTCACATCCCTTTAATCAATGCATATGCAATATGTTTTATTCTTTTTTTGAACTAAGAGTATTGGGGCACCAAAAGAAGAACTACCAGGTCATATGCGTCCATGGTCTTTATTTGTCATTGTATTTCTTTTTGTTGAATTTGATTTTGTCTATAACGGGCCTTATGAGGTGCTTGACTACTAGGGAGAATCTCAATTATATGGTCTTTTGGATAAGACATAGGTAGTTCTGGGATTATTTCATCGGTAAAAGGTTCTTTGCATTGATCTAGAAAAATTTCTTGACTATATGACAATCTATGGTCAGTTGCTTCAATTTCATTCACATAAATCATGTAAGCTTTATCTTGTTTCCTTACACATGTTTATCCTGAGTGTGATTAAAAAATGGATAAAGTTCATGTGTGACCTCACTCTATGAAGAGTTAGATTTTCATTTTGATGTGTGATTCACATTATATGTATGTCATAGTCAATTTGAGGATTGAACTGATGATGATGACATAGCATGCCTAACATGATATCGCTAGTGTGCAAAGGTGCAATTAGGAAATTTGTTTTCTCTTTATAAGGACCAATAACAATTTCTAATTGCCTGATTCCCTTAGTAACATTATAATATGTACCTTGGAATGTAGATTTAACCTTATAACGTGTTGAGTGTATCTCTAATTGCAATTTCTTAATAACACATGTAGGAAAACAATCATGTGAACTACCATCATCATGTAACATAGTAATATCATAAATATTAATTTTACTCTTAATTTTAAGCAATAAATAAAATGAAATAGAACCACTTGGCACATCTCTTTAGTTGGGATACCATCATCATCATGTAGCATATCTTTGGACCAATCTGGAGCATAGTCACATCCTTAAGCACCTCTTCGATGTTGTGAACTTAAGCAACGTACAGTTTGGAAGTCTTCTAACATCGAGAAGCAAAGTGTCGGATTTGGTTATAGTTGTAGTATATAGGTCAAGTTTTCTTTGTAAAACTAGTATTGTGACTAATAGGCTTGGGTTGATTTTACATTACTTTGATCATTAGTAGTCTTTATAATTTGATTGGAATTTGTGTATACATTACTAAGTTCTACCTAAGGTTGAAGCTTGAGGTTTTGTTGATTTTTGGATAAAGAAGTATTAAATTGATGAGAGAGTTTATATAAACCTCTTTTGTGTTCTACATCATAAGCTAAAGAAAGAGCTTTATCAACAAGTGAAGTAGGTCCGAACATGTTCACCTCTGCTTGAATAGTCTCTTCGAGTATAGATTCATAAACAACGTTAAATTGTATCCTTAAGCATGCAAAGTTAAAGTAGAGTTTTTTAAAATTTCCTCATGTATTGGGGTATCGTCTGATGGTCGGGACATAGTCAAAGTGTCCCATAATGACAAGCTTTAAGAGTAAACTTCGGTGGCAAAAACTTGAGTTCTCTTTGTGTTGAAATTTTGCTAAGTAGTTTGTTTGTCATGGCTATTACAAAGAACATTCCACAATAATGATGCACGATTAACCATTTGCTTGGTGATATATTTTATCTTATCCCTTTCTGAAAAGGTCTCCTTAGAAAAATAATCATCCAATTGACTTAACCCCATGAAAGCATAAGACAAGTATTCTTTTTTGCCATTAAATTTGATAAAAACAAAAGTACAATGGCTAATGTTATTGTCATTTCTTGTTTGTCAAGCATTGAAAGTAGCCTTGATGATCTTGGTGATACGTGTGTCTTCAAAATGAGGAGTAGAGAACTCATTACCAACAACAAGTCATTGTTCGAGGACAAGGAGCTTATATTGTTCATCTTAGATTAGTTTCTCAAGAAGTTGAATACAATCTTCAAAAGTCAGTTGTGGAAGTGGATAATTAGAAAATTCACCATCCCAAGTATTAGCATCTTCATTGGTGGTGTTGTCGTTGATAGGTTGGTTGAAATAGGCACCCAAATCCTTTGGTTGGAGATTAAGAGGCTTGAATCCATTTGGTTCTATGGCTAGAAAGTTGGCCAATTGCTTGCAAAAATTGTTAATTTTTAAAAAAACTTCAAGGAAATTTTGGGGTGTAAAATAATGATTTAGAAACACAAAAAGCACTCTGGATTTTTTTTGAAGAGAAAAAAACTGCAAGGCTATGATTGGGTTGTGGGCAGGGGAGTTAAAAAAATTTGAGAACTTGATAGGTTTGAAAACAAATTTAGATAAGCTTTATAAGGCTTAAATTTTTTTAGCATTTAAAGCTTATGGCATAAAGCTTCTATTGATGGCCTCGCTAGTGCACAAAAAAAAGGAAAAGAAGTAATTTAGAAAGAAGAAGGGTGTCAACGTGCGCCATTGGAAGAGGAAAATAGAGATGAATTTGAAACAAAGATCAAGATAAAAGTGGAATTGAAGCCTCCAAGATGAGATAAATTGATCTATAGTGTTAGATCCAGTAGAGGGAAAGAAAATGAAAAAACCAATTTTGGATTTTTGGTGGTTTGACAAGTGGTTATCTACCTTTCTTTAACTTATGGGTTAAAGAAACATGGATTTTGTTTACCCAACAAAAACAAACTTTCTTTTAAATCTTTGATTTTTTCCTAGACCTTTAAATGTTCATGGGAAGCATGTTGATGATAAAGGAGCCAACAAGAGCAAGGTCATTGGTGAAGATCACATCAACAACTTGAAGGACAAGGAATTGTGCTTCAAGTGTAGTGAGACAAATGGTACCAGACTCATTGGAAGGTTTGAAAATCCAAGAAGATGACATTAAGCATGATCCTCACCGAGTCTTGCAATGATGAAGGCACAAAAGAAGATGTGGACAAGTATGAGGATTGCTTTGAAGATGCCAACAATGAAGTTGAAGATGTAGAGTATGATAGTCAATTTATTTTTGATTTAAGTGGTTCAAAGAAGAGATAAGTTGATTGTGATGATGGATTACTATTGCCTATGCATGTTTGTTATGGCCACTTTGTGCAATATGTCTAGTGATGCCTATGTTGGTTGTAAGAGTGTAAGTGCATTAAGGCTTAAGGCATGCATAAATGGAAGGGTGGTGCATGTTTTGTTGATAGCATGAGCATACTTAGCTTCATCAATATAAAATCTATGTACACTCTCAAATGATTGCCCATAGATCTACCCTCGTGGCATAAAGTTCAAATGGCTAATGGTGGGGAAAAGATGGATTTCACATTGGTCACAAGTGATTACACTTGCAAGGCTAATTTGTATTGGGACATGGGTACCATTCACATTATATTGGGTTGTGATTGTATTGGCTATTGTTGGGTCTTTCATAATGAACTTATAGCTTAGATATAAGAGTTTTATGGATGGTAAATAAAGAGATTACATTCACTGGAAGTCATATGCCAAGGATGAAGTTGATTAACTCCACATAACTCAAGGGAGAGATCAAGAGTATGGGATGCATATACATGTTACAACTTTGTAAAAAACAAGACAATATTAAGGATAAAGAAATGCATGAAGTCATGAAATGGTTACTTAATGAGTATGAAGTATTCCAAATTCCCAAGTGTTTGTCCCCAAGGAGAGGTTATCAAAGGTTGAAAAATATTAGGTGTGGCAAAGCAAGTAAAAGAGCTCATTGATATCAAGGAATTGGTCTCTCCTCCTAGTTAATCACCCTTTATATCTCCTATAATTTTAGTCAAGAAGAAAGACTACACCTTTAGGATGTGTGTAATAAAGCAAAAAGAGGCATAATACTAGTTTGGTAGCTCAACATGACATAAATATGTCTTTTCACGGGTTTGCTAAAAATATTATATTCTATGGAGTGGTATTTTAGCATTTCTCTTCTAACGAATGTCTTCATGAATGTGGCAAACCTTTGGAATTTAGTTAGATGATAAAAATAGTCCTGAATATAATTAATAAATCACCATAAGAAACTTTCAAAATTGCATTGATAATAAAACAACATATATGAATCCTTGTTTATATTTGGATCATCTAGTGAGAAAATAGTGTTTATTATTTTATAAAATGACTAGATTTCACTTAAATACTCATGAGATATTTAAAAATACATGAAGTAGTCTCGTATCCTATAGTAATAAATATAGTTCAAAATTTGTAAAATTTTGTAAAAAACAAAGTTCCTAAAAGGATAGATGTATATGTGACTGGCTCTCACAAAATGCACCAGCAAGTCATAACATTGTACAAAACATTTGTGTAATATTTGGTCCTAGTTTATGATTGTTTGATTAGCTATAAAAATTCTCAAAGTTAATTTTTTTGAGACAGCTAAATATCTTAGATTTTTCATTAAGACCTAAATTTTAAAGTTCTAATTAATTTTTGAGCCTAAGCTGGATCATATCACACTATATATATGTTTGTGAAGCACTAATATTAGTTTCGTTATAGGACAAAAAAGTGTTTGTGGATATATTTATGTCTATGTCCTCTTTATTGACCAACTTTATGAAATTATTTAGAAAACACAGATAGTGAAAATCAAAGGTTTTCTTTTTTCATATCATCATGTATATAGTGAAACAAAATGAGATTTCTGGGGATCACAATAGTTATCTCTAGAATTTTTAATTTCATAAGAATTTATAAGCCAAATTACAATCATAATAGAGAGTTGTTTGGAATATATTTGGATCAAAGGCTTTAATTGGCCAATTTCTCATTGCTTTCTAAAGTTTTTTGGTTGTGCATTCCTTCACAAACACATATATAGTGTAATACAATTCAGCTTACTAAGCCTTAAAAATCAATTAGAACTCCCAAGGTCTTAATAAAAATTCTAAGGTATTTAGCTGTCTCAAAAAATGTTAACTTTGAGGATTTTTACAGTTAGTCAATCATAGACTAGGACCGAATCTTGTACACATGTTTTGTACAATGTTATACTTTTCTCATGTATTTTGTGAGAGCCAATCACATATACACCTATCCTTTTAAGCACTTTTTTTAAGACAAAAGTTTATAAATTTTAAACCATATTTATTACTATAGAATAAGAGACTACCTTCGACATTTTTCAACATCTCATAAGTCTTTAAGTTGAATATCTAGTCATTTTATATAATCATAAACACTATTTTGATAAGTTTCTCACTAGATGATCCAAATATAAGCAAGGATCCATATAAGTTATTTTGTTATTAATGCAGTTTTAAAAGTTGAGACCATCAATTTATCTTCTAACTAAATTGAAATATTTAGAAATGTATTCTTGACCAATTACTTTAGTGGAGACATTGATTTATTAGTATAACTAAAGTAAATCACCATATAAGCTCACATTATTGTCGTATTTTGGGTGTCAAAGACTCAACAACTAAAAAACGATTCCAAAAGGTAAATATAATTTAATTAATTATCAATATAATAATTTTTTTGTTATGAGAAGTTTGTTTCTAATCTCTTAAATACTATGTAAAGTTTAAGAGAAATTTATAATGAGTCAAGATCATTATTTTCTTGCATGTAGGAACTAACTTTGTAAATTAGTAACCTGTTTGGATTATAGTGCTAGATATACCTATACTTATGGTGATTTATCAATTGTATTTAAGGTTATTTTTTTATCTTTTTAATAATTTTCTAAGGTTTTTCACATTCATGAAGACATGACCTAGAAGAGAAATATTAAAATACTGCTCTCATTCACAAGATATGAATTTTTTAGCAAACCCTTGAAAAGATATATTTATGTCCTGCTCAGTTACCAAAATAGTGTTAATACACATTCAAAAACTTTGAAAAGCAATGAGAAATTGGCTAAATAAAGTCTTTGATCAAAATATACTCCAAAAAACTATGAATTATGACTGCACTTTAGCCCATAAATTCTTACGAAACAAGAAGCTATAATATCTTCCACGAGGTCAAGGTATGATAGAAAGTAGGAAGGGGGGACTTATGCTAATATCATTACTTTTATCCTCTATGTTTTGCTCCCCAACAAATTTCATGTCCATATCAAGAGGGACAAGAGACTTTGATACCATGTTAGAAAGTGAATGATGAGATTGCAATGCTAATGATGTTAATGACTTAGATTGTGAAGCACAAACACACATAAGCATACACAATGCTAGTGAAATAAGTGAATAGATGCACCAAGAATATAAGAGACTAGATAATAAATATCACGGATAGAAATGGTAAGCAATGAACACCATGTTTGACCTCCCAGCCAACAAGCTCTTCCAACCCCCTTACTCAAGTTTGAGATCCAAGAGCAAGGGCTTGGGCCAAGTCTTCACCACCATAGTACATAATCCCCCACCATACAAATTTACCATGGCACTCATGGCACGATGAGTTCAAGAAACACTCTCCTTGGCCTCTTATCCTTTTTGGCAAGGTACCTTCACCACATATGTAGCTTTCTAGTTATGCAAGAATCAAATGAAAGATTAGAAATAGATGAGAGTAAAGATAACTTACAAATTTCATTTATAGATGCATGCCAAATCATTACAACTGATAAGCATAACTTTCAATGTGTCCCGGTATCAAATCTTTCACCAAAGGCGTAAGGAACTACATGAAACCCAACCATTTGAGTCAAAACATATCTCCTATGCACCATTATGTATACATTGTGCCGTAACCAACTCCAAATTCACCCCAATGCACGATTAATCTTAGCTATGTGAATCCATTATTGCCAAAAGAGTTACCAATTTGATGCAGACTTAAGTGCAAAAACCACCAATGAAAATATAAGCATGTATGTGGCTTCCATAGCCATCGAAAAACTTACCAAAGTCTCAAGATTCAAGAAATCAAGCAATGAAGCCCTATTATAATGATTTCTTGCTCAATAAGGGTAATGGATGAAGCCAACCTTGTCAATATGATGAGATTCAATATTAGGGTAATATAGACTAATATTTCTTAGTTTCTTGATGAAAATCAATAAAAGACCATGGAAATCAATCCATAGATCAATGGAAGCTCACTAATGTATCAAAAGCCTTTACGATAAAGAGTAATTGAAGAACTTGGAGAGCCATTCTCATCATTGCTAAGCTCCATAAGCAATCAAATGATTAATGTGATCAATACCATCAATGTACTCACAAGATTTTCCATGCAATCTGCAGCCGAGGTCGTGTCTAAATCGTGCTTGAAATTCGTAGATATCCGCCTTCAATATAATCTTAAAACCCAAGAAGTGACTATCTTTTGGATAATCCTAATAAGCTTTTCTAAGCTTAAAGCCATGCATTGGCTAAGCTAAGATGGACTCAATCGCACCAGAGACAGACTAAATCGCTCCTGAGATCTCCAAAAATCTCCCTTCGATGATTGAATCTTAAATCCCAGGAAAACGCCATCTTTTGGCTAATGAAAGATTTGTTAATCCTTAAGCCATACATTGGCTAAGAAAAGATGGTGTATTTAGCTCTTAATCAGTCCCCAAAAATGCACATCAACGGCACCGTGTGACGGGAAAATTTCATCAACTAAATCTTCCATTGGATAGCTTGTTGTGAAGATCATCCCCTCTCAAGACTAAACCCTAAGGTATCGCAAAGATTTAGCCAAGGATTGAAGCTCTAATCACTCCAAGATCAATCATGGAGAAGGAGGAAAAGAAAATACGTTTTTGGATTAGCGCTAATCAAGATTAGCAATCTTTTCTCCAATTTCGGTCATGTGATTTGAAATTAGGAGTGGCTCCCTCAAACTTTATCCTCAGCCAACCCATGGCCCCAAAACTTAGTAAAAATGAATCAAAATGATCAAATTCACTCAATCAAGATCACCATGTCCCAGTTCTAATTCAAGAAAATCAAGAAATCCAAGAATTTTTGAAATTTTCTTGAAACCAAGATGAGAGTGGATCAAAAAATAAACTCTGATACTAATTAAAGAAATGAGTATCTAGATTAGCCTTGGATTAGCCTAAATTAGAATGATTAGTGTAGGTTTAGAGAGAAGAGAGAATAATTGACTTGTATATTGATGATTATCAAAAGGTTCCCATAACATTGGCCCATATTCACTTATATACTAGGCCACCCTTTCACACTACACTTATTAATGTCCATGGACATGCCCCACCCTAGTCCTAGCCCTTGGACCCTTTCACATCCCCCTTCATCCCTTGGCCTTGGCTCCAAATTGACTTGAGTCCTTTTTTACTTTGTTACAAAAGAAGTATAGAAATGGGATTAGGTACATAAAGTGAAGACATGTCCTCAACATTGCTATCAGACTCTAAACTTTGGTAAGGAGTGAGAAGACTTGGTCAGGAGCTCGACAAGCTAGAGTATTCCTTCAACATATCACAAGTGGTAAATGGACAAATGCAATTGGACAATTGTGTATGTCTTGCCAATGGATAGTGGATGCAATTTTTCATTTAAGATTTGGTTGGAATTGCAAAGAAGATTATGCCCATTTCTTTTTCAAAATACATATATAATGCTTATGAATTGAGTTGGGTCTACTTTAATACATACTACCTAATGCTTATGAATTTAGTTGGGTCTACTCCAATACATACCTAATACTTAAGAATTCAATTAGTTCTACTCAAATACATACCTAAAGTTTCTGAATAACACTTCTGATGCATTGGAGAAATGGTAAATGCAATTAGGATGCACTATGTCAGTTTTTGGGACATTTTGACTATGTTCTATAGGACTGACCACAAAACCTTAATCAATCAAAACTGGTTGGGACTATTTTGTGAGTGTTTGCATAGATTTTTAGTACTCTCTAAGAGGTACATCTAGATCCATTAAGCTCTGAAATTTTGGTACTATTTGATATCCCAACTGGCAAGGTCAATCATGAGTAGAAACCCCAATTCATTTGTAGCCTATTTTTTACCTTGCCCAAGTGTTCAGATATTTTGAGAGTAGTCCCTTGGAGCTTCAAGAAGATTCATTGAACTTCTCGATCCATTACTCTTTGGTTGGTCAAAAGTTTTGAAAAAGTCAAAAAATAATATACACTTACCCTTTGACTTTGATCAAATCCTCTTGGGAGAAGTACTAGCCTGATTGGGAGACCTAGAGATTGTATTTTAAGCTAGAATTTGATTTTCATGTTTTCCAACATGTGTAATTACAATTTTTGTCATCATATACATTTTTCCATCTCCGCAATTGTTAATAAATCCAATCAGAAGTGGGGTTTTAGTCATTTTGGGCACACTCTATTTCTACCTTTAGTTGTCTAGCCCTAATCCCACTTTACAATCATCTTGTAACCATGGCTTAGAGCCTCTACAAAAGTTAACCTTGTGAGTTAAAATTAACTTGCAAGTTCTAGTCAACCATTTGACCGATAAAAAATAGATTTTTAGTAACATTAGGTTTGTGTAATATAAATGCTTGACACAACTTGATGGCATCTTGATAGACACTTTGCCAATGTGTGATCAAATGTGATGTATCATCATCCATGGATATGTAAAGTGAATTCTTCATTGGCTCCATGTTTCAAAACTACTCTCCATGAGTTGTCATGTGGTTTGAAGCCCTTATATCTTTCAATTATTCATTGGCTCTATATTTCAAAACTACTCTCCATGAGTTGTCATGTGGTTTGAAGCCCTTAATGTGTGATCAAATGTGATGTATCATCATCCATGAATATGCAAAGTGAATTCTTCATTGGCTCCATGTTTCAAAACTACTCTCCATGGTAGACTGCATATTTGGTTAAATATTCATCCAAACCAAAGTTGTAGCTCAAAGAGATCAGTAAGGATCTCTAAGGATTAAATATTGTATGCTTAAGATCAAGAATATTTTGCACCAACAGTGATCCATTAGAGTGTCTTTGTTGGGGATTAAGCTGACATAGTCTTGGTCACATGACATGGGCTAGGTAAGATTTAAAAACCATTTAAAAACTCTAGCTCAGTTAGAAGTAAACATTCCAACCTTAAGGAGTTGATTTCCCCCCTCGTATTTGAGAAGAGGGGTTGACAAATGTTGTACAAGCTAGGGCATCAACCTAACAAGACTTTATCATGGAGAACAGAGGTAGAGAGGTGGCAAGTCTAGAAGAGGCCAATTAGGAATATAATCTAGAAGGTATAATTGACAACATATAGGATAGTTAAATAGCAAGGGCATCAACATTTGAGGAGATGGGATTGACAAATGTTGTACAAGCTAGGACATCAACATAACAAGACTTTATCATGGAGAACAAAGGTATAGAAGTGGCAAGTCCATACAAGGCCAAAGAGGAATATACTATAGAAGGTATAATTAACAACATATAGGATAGTTAAACACATCAAAGAAAATGTCATTAAGTTGGTCAGAATAAGGGTAAACCAAGCTCTAGATCTAGGGGGACATACAAATGTGGAGGGAGGTACAAAAACCAACCCCAAAATGCTAGAAATTACAATTATTAGAATTTAAGACAAAAAATGGCTTGAAAAATGGTAAGATAGTTCTACAAGGTAGTTATGCATCTTCTTGGTAGAAGAAAGATGCAAGCAAGAATGAATATTTGTTTGTTGTGATTCATGTAATGAGTGACATGTATGTAGCTAGCTAGGATGAATAATTGAAAGATATAAGGGCTTCAAACCACACGACAACAAGCTTCCTTGAGAGTGGCTACTTAGGACCAAATGGGTGCAAAGGTAGTTGGTGGTTGTCCCATAAGCAAGCCTCATAACTTAGGCTTACTCATTTAAAAGTTCTGTTTACTTTGTTGCCTTATCTCCTACACATTGCAACAAGTGTGGTACTCTCTTTCTTCTACTATTATCTATTCTTTAGGCTTCCATTTTAGTCTAAAATCCAAACTCTTAGCACTTCTCATTAATCTAGATCCTAGTAATTTCTAGAATTTTATAGATCACTAAATTTCCAAACTCTCTTTCTTTTACCATTATCCACTTGTTTGGGCTTCCATTTTAGTCTAAAATCCAAACTCTACACACTTCTCATTGGATATAGATGTCTTGCTACATTCTATGGTTTATGTTAGTTATCACACGATAAATATTTATCCATTCTAATTAATTTAATGTTTACAATATTCCACATAGCTTCTTGCTTTTAAATAATACTATGTTTTGTAAGAGGATACAACATATGGTGTATGCGAGAAACACGAATAATAAGTATAATCTTTGATAGCACAAACTTTTTAATTCATATGGCACTAATATAGAGATAAAAAACCATAGCATGTTATTTATTCCATAAAATAGTTAGTAAAACTTGACACCCATATGTTCTTTTTATAGAAGCTTTGATGGTTGATCTCAAACTAATAAGAAAAAACTGTATAGGAATAGAAGCTATGGAGTTAATAAATGGTGATGGTCAATGTACTATAAGCAGCTCGGGAGGTTCCTAGTACCTATACATAGATTTGAATGCATAGGTTGACCATGACTAGACCTTGTTGGTCCATAATCATAGTTGGTGCCATTGCTTTTGGTGTTTTACGAGTTCATTAAAAACTACTAGATAATACCTCATAATGCTTGCATCTTTCATGTCTATTCAAGCTGATCCTTATAAATGGTGTCTGAGAGTTACGTATGTGTACCATGTTTGTGGATTATAGTTATAAAACATCAGCCCACTCTAGCATGTTGTCTATTTGGTTATGTGTCTTGTCTTGTTTAAGCCCTCATTGCACCATTTTGTCTCCTAGCCCATTTTTGTGTATGCGTATAGAGAATATTTTCTCAACCACTTATTTCTATTATAATAAGGATTGTATAAACAAGGATATTGAGAATAGTTTCTAAACCATGTATCTTTATTATAACAAGGATTATATAAATATGAACAGTGCTTGAGAATTACTATATAAATCTCTAGGCATTGATATCCAATAGCCCTTTCTACAAAATGTTGTTACACACATCGTCTGTCCACAGGGGGCAATTTTTAACGTTTCAAATCAATTTATAAAAATCATTTATTATTTTAGAGGTTGAAGGTCCCTCTTAAGGCCTTGATTTGTATGGTATTTTTTAGAGTAAAATATGGGTAATAGTGCACAATGAGGCATGAAAGAAGTTGGTCGATGCAACCAATTACGAGTGATGATTTGAAATATGTAAAAGGGATTCTAGGGAGGTCCACACGTAAACATAAGTGAGAAGAATATGTGTTGAGGGGATTAGTATGTAAAGCTTGGTGATTTGAAGCTAATCTAAATGAGGTTCTATAATAGTGATCCAAGAGTTTGCAAGCTCTATTAAGGCTCATACTATTATCGCATAGCTTTTACATAAAACTAAGAGGTTGATAGAAGTGAAAATCTTGTGTGCCTAAAGGAGACTCATTTAAACCTAATTAAATTATAAAATCCAAGTATTAGAAGCATAGAATCTAGTTCATTATGTTTTCTTTTTCTTTTTTGACTATTAATCAATCAAACAACCAAGAGAAAAAAAATAGATTATGTATGCTACTGTGAATCCTATGCTGCAGATAGAGGGATAGGAGTCTCATAGTAATCTAAACTTACATGTTCTTTTATTTATTAAGGCATAAAAATACTGACCATGTGAGTGATCTCCTATAATTATTTTTACAAATTTAAAGATCTAAATAAAATACTATTTTGAAATCCATGTAACATTCTTTTATATTCGCTAGGAAGCCTGGTCATTAGACCATGCACAATGTTTGAATAATAAATCTACTACTTGTTAACTAACATTTATATATGATATCTAATTCATTATAAATTATTCTTATTAGGTACATGTTTCAAACGTTCTTAATTAAATACAATAAACTCTCTTAGGTCTCTTCTTATGTCTCCTACATGCCATATTAGTGCTAGTGAAAACATTTTCTTTCTTGAAATCTTTAAAGTATAAGGAAAGATGTAAAAAATTATCTTCAATTTTCAAAGACATCAAATGGTAAATTATATTTTACCTTTAAAGATGATATGTAAATAATACATGTTTTTAGCACTCCTAACCACACATTTCTTGAAATTTGTACATGTAAATTACAAAATTCTAGTAGTACATATTATTGTTGATCAAATTTTTTTCAGAAAGGAGTTACATTTTTTTTAAAAGTAAAAGTTTTTTTTAAAAGAAAAACAATAAAGCTTGAGTATGTTTTTGTGATATTATCTTGTTTTATACGGTTTACATTCAATATGAACATTTTGTTTCAAATGCAATATGGTTAAAATGTTGTAAAAAACACATTGTACATGTGGAAAGCATATATAAGGTATGCATCGCTCTTTTCAAAAATTGACTAATGAAATATTTTTAATTAATATAAAATCATAATAATACTCAATTAAAATGCTTAATTTATAGATATTTAGTCATTTAATGAACTAGGTGGCCATTTATTATCAATAAAAACAATACCATTCAGCAAAAAATAATAGCAAAGCCTTATATGGGATCATCAAATTCTTATTTGATCTTTAAACACTCTATGAATATAGTAGCATGAGTTTTTTTTAAATGTAGTATGTTCACATTTTTAGATAGAATAACCTTCAAGTCTTGGTTTGATTTTATTTATATTTGAAATAGTATTGGAGACATGAAGTTCTTCTTCTAAGGGAGCAAATATGCTACCTAAAGAATCTACAAAGGTACCCAAATATCTTTCATAGATTTAAAACTCATCATGTATTAATTGATTTTTTTCCCTCAAGGAGTTTTGACAATTGTTTTTAAAAACTTCACAGCTACATGCTGGGTGAGAATCTCACATCCTTGAAGCTCAATGAGGTTGAAAGGATCGAAAATGGACTTGATATTGCACTTAACAAGATCAGAGCCAAGAAGGTAAGCATTTTCAACATTTTACTATAGGTTTTCTATGGATGAGATGTGGAAAAAAATGTTTTTCATAATAAAAGCTTCATATTTACATGTTTTATAATGTAGGTGCAACTATTGCAAGTAGAAGCTCAAGAAAGACATGAAAGGGTAAGCTTTATTTATACATTTAATAGGTATTCTCATGTACATAAAATGATAAACATTCTTCATAGTTAGAAACAACATTATTTTTTGAAAGGAGGCAATGCTAAGTTTATTGAAACAAAATAAAAATAAAACATAGTAAAAACAAGGACTAACTACATTGTTAAATGTTTTCTTTTATTTTTCGCAATTGTGGAGAATGTGATCCACTATGCGGAGTCATGTACAATAGGTTCACATGGAGTTTGGGAGTAGGAGTTGCACATATTTTTGTGTTCTTCTGGGGGCTAAAGTCCTTAAGGTTTATTTAGGTGTAAATACATTTTTGTTTATGGTGGATGTGAAGCTAAAGGAAAGCTAGTAATTGAGGCGGAGGAAATTCTAGGGGTTCCAAACATACATAAATGGTTTATTGAAAGAAACAAATCCTTGTTTAGGAGAGGCATAAAGGGAAGAAAAGAGTAGGTCTTAGCGAAAGAATTGCTGGACTCACCATCAAGGAAGATCTCCTTGCATTAATAGAGGGTAAGTATTTTAAAGCAAGGAGTTGTGAACTTTTGGCTAGGGAATATGGTCATGAGGACTACCTTTTACATGAGGAGAGAGTCATGACGTATTAGACATGAGGAGAGAGTCATGATGTATTAGACATGAGGAGAATCTTTTTTTCCATATAATTAGAAGCTTGAGAACAGAGTAGGACTTTCCATGAGAAAAGAAGAAGAAAAACAATTTGGAGGCTACATTCTTTCTCGATCATGAAGAAGGAGATATAGACATTTTCTTTTGTCACAATCAAGGAAGATTTCCTTGCATGAATGTTGCTTTTCTAATACTTGTTTGTAAGAAAGGAGTATCAAAGGTGAGGGTAGGATTTAAATTTGTAAACCTACCTTGGATTTCAAAGTCTTTAAATTTAAAGGCTTGTAAGGTAACAAAGCATTATGCATGAAAGCCTACTTTGGATGGTAATAACTCCTTAATTTAAGCTTTGAAAGTGTTATTCGAAAATAAGGATGTGGTATACAAAAAGATGTATCTATCATTGTCTTTGGTGCTTACTTGGCTACATGCATATTACATTGAAGACATGATATATTTATTCATATATCATTAAAGCTATCATGTCTTCAATGTAATATGCATGTAGCCAGGTAAGAACCAAAGACAGTGATAGTAATACAAGATTTTCTCCACTTTTAGACTCTTATTCATATATCAAGGTATAATATTTCCTTCTCATTTATATTACATTAAATATATCATGTCTTTAATGTAACATGCACAAAGTAGCCAAGTCAACACCAAATACAATTATAGTAATACAAGGAATCCTTCTCTTCTAGAGTCATGGGTTGTTGTAAGATCAGGGTGTCTAGTTTATGATGCAGTGGGACAATGCTTAGAGAGGAGATTTTGGGGGACAAGGTACCTCAAAAGGTACCTCAAATGAGATCAAGTAACTAATAGAAAATACACATGCACTCAAATTAACCTAATATAACTTAAATTAATACAAATTATTCTAATTAATTAAAATTAATAAAAAATATGATAAAATGATAAAAAAATGATCTTTCTATACTTAGAGTGATCCATGCAAGAAAGATGCATCTATATTAATCTAGATTAATCTTGGATTATCCTAATTAACCTTGACCTAAGAAAATCTAAGAAAATTAACACTATGCAATATTGAGTGATCTTCCATTACCTTGCTTAGAGAGTCTACAGTTTCAAATATTAATCCTTTAAGCTCCTATTTCTTCAAGATCAAACTCTAGATTATCAAATATGAGTTCTTGGAAAAAGCATTGCAAGAAGTAGGTTGTTGTGCATAAAATCAAGGTTGTTGTGCAAAGTTTTTAAATTGTTGTGCAGAGTTCAGATTGTTGTGCAAAGTTTTCAATTTACTATGTAGAATATTCAGATAACTATCTAGAGTTCTCAAATTTCTATTACAAAGTTATAGAGTGCTGTGCTGAGTGCAGATTTATAGCAATTTTGAACAGATTTGAGTGCAAATTTTTAAGGAAAGTGCAGAAAATTCAAATTTCTTCAAATTTAGTACAAGAAATAATGCTAGTGAGTTACTTTCAACCCTAATCTTATGCTAAAGTTGATTTACTTGGAATTTGTATAAGATCTTTACATTCTGTTCAAGAAAACTTCAATATCAAGTTTTATTTAGTCATCATAAATGTATAAGAAGTGGAGACAGAAGTGAATCTTGGTGTGTTGGAGTGCAAGTGCACATCTTGCAAGATTCTTGATAGGTAAGCCAATTTGATGTAAATCTTGATTTATGCAAGTTAATATTGATACAAACAAGGCATCCATGGCTTGAGGTTGACAAATTTGTAAAAAGATGATGTATGCATATCAAAGATGATGTATGCAAGGCATAAGCTGAAGTATGCAAGGCATAAGATGAAGTATGCATGCACTATTGAGTGGAAATTTGCTGCTCAACTATTTGTTGATACTTATAAAGTCCCACTTGGAGCTGAACTTAGTCCTCTGGCCATAGCCACTGTGCTTCGTACACCAAAGGACATTGTGGTTGTGTTGGCAGTTGGAGAAAAAGACTACCAACAACCATTAATTGGTTGGGAGCCATAAGGAATTGCAACAAGCTAGGCATCACAAAGAGTGTTCTTCTAACCTAGCTGGCCAAGGTGGCAAACACTTAAATCCTATCTACATAAATAGCAATCGCTAAGGTGTCACTTGCAACCAAACTAAGCATTCAAATTAGAGGAGAACCACATTTCACAGAGATCTGAAGGTAGCATATTTGTGAAAGTGTGAAGAGAGCATTTGCTCTCTATAGAAGGAGAGGTATCCATATAAGGAGAGCTACCTATAGAAGCGGCAATGTAGCAATGATAAGCATTATGGTTTACTAAACCCGTTAAAGACCATAATAGGGCACCACAATTGTTCAAACAAGAGGCTATGAATTCTCATAACCTATAACAACAAAGGAAAGGGAAAGAGGCTATGTAATGCCCAAAATCACAAGAAGGAAGCACAAGCTCCCCAAGAGAACCTCTCAACGCAGCCAATAGCAGCATCATCGATGATGCAGCCAATAGCAGCATCATCCAGCTCTCTTGGAGGAGCTCTTAGCACAGCTTCTCATTCCTTCTTTACGTACTTCAGAGGTCTAGAGCAACACTATTCCTCAACATCCCAAGTAAGATTGCTTAATAGTTAAGAGAGCCGCTTGCTCTCACCATCAACACAACAGTAGAGCGACTCTTGTGGTTGTGGCCAACTCCTCCTTCGCAAGGAATGCAAAGTGCATCATTACACCTTCATTTCACACTTTTCCTCATTTACCTTACTTTTCTTGGGATCAAGGGGCAGTTCATGCGTAGAGTGGTCCGCATGAATTTGGGTTATCACATGCGATGATTGAGTTTGTTCACATGCGGCATGCCTTGAGTCTCAAGAAGGTTATTTGTACACATTGAGTCGATTTGGTGTATTTGGGGAGTGTTCACCATGCACCCTACGCTGTGGTTTGGATTTGCATAATTTTGAAAACTTATGTGGTGATTCCTACACGATTTTGGATCTTGTTTCACATTTGGGATTTTCTTTTAGCCTTTATTCACATGCTTAGTGCTTTGTAAGTGTGTATTAGGAAATTTTTGGACCCAAAAAGGACCTCCTAAGGATTCCTAATTTTAAGGGATTAGAGCTTAAGAAGCTGGGCTTAAGGGAGACAAAAGCTATGATGACCCCTATTTTTTGCCTTGCCACATCAGCCATACCCCCTAGTTTTACTTTTTAAAGAGAATATTCTCATACTCTCTCTTACTTTTTGACTTTTCTCATACTTTTTGAATTTTTTATCTTCACTCTCTACAAATTGAATCTTTCTTATTAGTTTGAAATCTCCTTTCTCATTAACTCCCACCATATCTCCCTTCCACAACAGAGCAAAATATTCTCGTATTTAGGTGGGCCCAAAGAGAAAAAAAATTTAATTTTTAATTTTTTTACATTTTGAGGTGAAAAAAACACCACCAAACCAATATGTATGAATTTTTTATCTTCACTATCTACAAATTGAATCTTTCTTACCAGTTTGAAATCTCCTTTCTCATTAACTCCCACCATATCTCCCTTCCACATCAGCAAAACATTCTCGTATTTAGGTGGACCCCAAAAAGTGAAAATTTTTATTTTTTTTATTTTTTTACATTTTGAGATGGAAAAAATAGCACCCAACCAATATGTATGTTGAAAATAATTTTCTCCCTCCAAAAAGCTTTGTAATTCAAGGGTCACATCAAAAGCCTATTAGGAGCCAATACATCCATAACTAACTGTCAAGTCCCCACAACCTCATAAAAATAACTAACTCTCAGAAACCACTACATCCATGAGATCTCGAAATTGTGGGGACCCCAAAAATTATTGTTTTTTAATTTTTCTCATAAATGTAATTTATTGATGAAAAACTCCATGTTTGTATATTTGTGTATCAAAAATATCATTTTCTACTTAGAAAAACAGATTTGTGTTAAACCTCCCCCAACAACAAACCTTTAACACCAAAGTTTTAACAATCTCTCTCACTCACTCTCTCTCTCTCTCTCTCTCTCTCTCTCTCTCTCTCTCTCTCTCTCCCCTTTGAGGATCTCTTTGCTTTAGCTTCTTCCTCTGCTTAGCTATGGAGCCTTTGCAAGTTGTGTCTGTATCCTCTTATGAAGCTAGAAAACAGAAGGTTGATTTCCACATTCGTATTCCTGAAGAGTATGACAGCTCTAAAAAAACCCATCCTTCTGATGCACAATCTGTCCAAGCTTGTAGGATAGCTAAGGAGAAAAATGTAGATCTTTGGGTTGATGGGCGTCTCTATCCAATTGACCCTCCATTAAGAGCAAGCCCTCCTTTCCGTGATTTATCATCTTTTATGCAATTTGTTGGTGAAGGAGAGCTTGGCTTACTAGGATACTACAGAAGATTGACTACAAGTGAAGCTTGGCAAACCCATATTCGCCAATCTCAATTTACAAGAATCACAATTCAGTCTTTTACAATGTTAAGAAGGACCTAAAACATCATCAGATAAAATGAAAGAGATCCTCGCAGAGAATGTGGAGAAGGATGCAAAGATTCAAAGGCTATAGTAACTTATCAAACGACTCAAAGTAACACCAAATGGTGCTCGTGAACGCAAAAAGACATTGGCTCTGGTATAGAATCTCTTGCGTTTAACGGTGGAGCACGGAAGAAAAGGATTCGTGCAACAAAGTAAGTAACATAAACTTTCATTATGCACTGATTTAAACAAAATAGTCATGATTTGTGTTCTGCCAGGAATTTTTTGCAAGAGGTGTGTAGTTCTAAACGAAGAGGGATGGAAGGATTTGGTCAAAGCTATCTGAATACCAAGGATATTCTCTCAATTATTACTGACTCTCATCATCCTAAAATACGCCAAGCTATTGTCAACAATGTGGTGAGCGAGATTACCACCTCCTTCGATTCTTGATTAATTCAACATGCTTGTGATGCGGCTAGAATGAGCATGATGCGGCTTGTGATGCGGCTAGAATCAGCATGAAAGGGTACAAAGCAATCCGTCAGGTTGTAAAAGATGCATTTCTAAGACAAGGAATCACTGGCACTTTATTTCGTACACTCAAGGTGATTCACAATGTCAAGCGTATCAATAATGATGATGTGCAGTGAGCTATAGGACAGTTTTATCACGTTGAGGACACACTAACATTAGACATAGGGTCAAGCAGAAAGAAAATCAAGACAACAAGTACAGAGTTTTACTATGATGTTTACAATAACATCTTTGTTCATATTGAGAGACTAAAACAAGCTATGGTGAAGTTCTATGGTCTTTCTCCAGAAGGTGAGAACTTGCAATTGCTACTATTCATGTTTTTTAATAAAAAATGAAGACGATTATTTTGTCTTGAATATTATAAATTACCATTTATTTACAGTTTTGGGGAGTACACTTTCATTTGTACTCAAGCTAGATGAGTGCCAAATTGTGAAAGGTCGAAAGTTGGAACGTATGAGAATTACGCTCATGAATGAGGCCATGATATGTGCATGGGAAAAGACTACCAAACCAAGTTTTAGTGTGTAATTTGAGAAAGAGTTCTGGTGGCTTGGTGCATTCAAGGTATCAGGAGACACATGAGGTATTGACATGGATGTTTGAAAGGACTCCCTGGATAACATATGTAATTAAAAAGCAAATTGATGGTCAACTTTTAGATGTAGAAAACATAGGAAAGTTCAAGGTGGATTGGCATCTTGGGAGAGATTTGAAGAAAATTAAATGCATGATGGGTTGTGCTCAAGGCGTGACATCAAGATGGCCTTGTCCATACTGCAATGCTCAGATTGATATTCCTAAACAGAAAAAGACAAATGGAAGAGATCTGCAGAAGGTTGGCTCTGTTGGGAAGGATACCTCGAAAGGTCCCAAGAAAGGGAAGAAGAAACAGGAAGATGCAGTAGTTCCAACCACGTCAAGTGATGATGAAGATGAGAAACAACCAAATGAAAGATGGTGGAAGATGTCATGTCTCCTGATATGCTAGGAGAACCAAACAGGAATTCAAATTGGACCCTCATGATTAATTTTCCACTAAAGAATATTCACTTTTGCACACTTCATGCATTCATGAGAATATTGGATTGATTGCTTGAGTGCCATATCGATTATGCATTCACAATGCCTACACAAGAGAAGAAAGTTGCAACCCTTGGTAAATTAGAGCATCTTTTGAATTCTGTAGGCTCTCATGGCGAAAACGTGAAAATTGAAGTGAATAAGCAGGCCTCTGGTATGTCATACGAGGTTTCTCAAAAGGTCTCCATGACTGGAGCAAAGACAAGGAGATTTTTGGAGAAGCCAGCAAACATAGAGAATTCAAAGAAGACTTAGGGACTCTGGAGAGTTCTGTGTGCAATCACCACAAATGTAGATTGTCCAATGCTAGCTCTTGTAAATATGCGCAAACAGCTTTGGATAAATTTCAATAACATGGTTTGCATTATGAATCAAAGTAGCACAAGTGCCCAAGAGAACGAGCATCATTCCAACAACATATCGTAGAATTCACCAAAAGTGTGCTAGGTGCTTGGGGAGAGAGTAAAGTAACACACTATATGGTAAGTTGTACAATAAAAAAATAAACTAGTGTTTTAACCTGGACTTTTTCTAATTAAATTCTATTGTCATGTATACAACACATAGCTTATGCACATGGTGCATATTTCATGAACAAGTATGGATCGCTCGACATGTGGAGTACCCAAGGGATGGAGAAATCACATTATAAAGCAAGAGGGGTTTATTTCAAAAATATAAGACATGGAGGTGGAGCTTCTGTAGGAGGAACACGTACAAACTATCTACAAGAGATGTTCAATTGGTTTTATCATATAACCTTTGGAAAGGTATTGGTTAGGGAGCGGGCCCAACAATCTAAGCTTGCTCAAGAGGCATGCAAGGCTGCAAAAAGTCATGCTTGGCTTCAATGGTTGTAGACTAATGCTCGCCACCATAGGCATGGTGCTTGGCATGCAGGAATGAGCAGACAACGGAGGCATTGGGTTGTGCACGCACCAGCACAAATCTAGATGTAATAAGGCTAAGAAAATAAGTTTAGTTAGGTTTTTTTTTGCCCTTAAAAAAAACTATTAATAGTTCCTTCTCTCACTTCATTTTCATTTCACTTTTTTAGAGAGTTTGAGCTCAAGATCTACGTAGGCACCCACATAAGGACACCAGCACATCACCACAATAGCACAATAGGCATAGTTATACATGGATATGGCACACACCAAGAACATCGCACGTGTTACCATGCCTTCACAAAACACAGTGCAAGGCACCCAACGACCACATACTGGCAACACCACGGAAGAGAGTGACCCCTTGGATTCTAGGACACACCCAATGGGATTACTAGAGTCCAACCCTCCTCCCACAGCAACACCAACGCACACACATGCATGCTCTTCTAGTGGGAGTAAGCGTGTGAAGAAGACCCCACAATGCAGCCACCCCAGAGATCAAGACAGAGAGGCCGATGATGAACAGTTCGATTGAGTTGGTGAAAACATTCCTACATTGTGCAGCACCACAGGTGGCAAGACCCTACTACCAGGACAGGGTCCCCTACCTACCTGAGAGGAACTTGATACACAAGTACCACAGCAGCAAGAGGAGGATGATTCAGACTACGAGAGAGACCAACAAGAGGTTCCTACAACTCCGTGCAAGCGTAGAAAGGTCAATTTCTTCACGCCAAGGAAGTCCCAACCTCGCCAACGTACCAACACAACACAGAGCTCCAAGGAGAAGGATACGCCAAGGGCATAGGGCTCTACAAGAAATCAAGTTTTATCAGAGGAACACTGAGTTGCTGAGATAAGAAGAGCCCCTTTTGCTCGCACAGTGAAGGAGATTCTCCAACGATATAGAATAGAGTTCCGTGTGCAGGGGATTGCCCTTGAAGCATTGCAAGAAGCCTCTGAGGCTTACCTTGTTGGGCTTTTTGAAGACACCAACCTCCTTGAAATACATGCAAAGAGGATTACCATTTCTACCAAGGACATGCAACTAGCTTGGTGTATTTGAGAGACGAGCGAGACATGATCTAGAGATCTTAGATGTTAACCTTCTTTTTGAAGCAACTCTTTTGTTTCAAACCCACCTTTGTAAAACAAGCCTATCTGGCTTTCATTTATAACCTTCTAATAATTAAAATTTTAAGTTTCTCTTACAATGTCTCAATGTCATCATGTTTGTTTAACATGGAGTGTCTATAATGTGCCAGTTTGTTACCCAAGGCATTAGAAATGCTCCTGGAGGACTGAAAAAGCTGTGCTAGAACATTGCGAATTTGGCCTCTGCAAAACGAGACGATGTACGCTAAAAATTTGCACTGTTCTGGCACTTCTTCCCTAGCCACTCAGTATCATTTCTGATGTATTCATAATGAAGTTGAGTACACTAATTTTGAGAAACAGTAGTTTACAAAATAAAAACACCTTTAATCATGTGTAAAAATACATTGTTTATCATCCAATGCATCAGAATTTCTCCTGGAGGACTGGGGAAACTATGCCAGAACAGTGTGAATTTAGGCTCTCGGCGGCAATGCAAGCTCAAAACTTTCATTGTTCTGGCACTTCTTCCCTAGCCACTCAGGATCATTTTCTGATGCATTTATAATGAAGTTGAGTAATCTAATTGTAAGAAACAGTAGTTTACAAGATAAAAACACCTTTAATCATATGTAAAAATACATTCTTTATCATCCAATGCATCAGAATTGCTCCTAGAGGACTGGGGAAGCTATACCATAACAATGCGAATTTAGGCTCTTTAGTGGCGATGCAGGCTCAAATGTCGCACTGTTCTGGCACTGCTCCCCTAGCCACTCACGATCATTTCTGATGCATTTATAATGAAGTTGAGTACATTGATTATGAAAAACAGTAACTTACAAGATAAAAACACCTTTAATCATGTGTAAAAATACATTGTTTGTCATCCAATGCATTAGAATTGCTCCTGGAGGACTGGGAAAGCTATGCCATAACAGTGCGAATTTAAGCTCTAGAGTAGCGATGCAGGCTCAAAATTCACACTATTCTCGCACTGCTCCCCCAACCACTCAAGATTATTTCTAATGCATTTATAATGAAGTTGAGTACATTGATTATGAAAAACAGTAATTTACAAGATAAAAACACCTTTAATCATGTGTAAAAATACATTATTTGTTTTCCAATGCTTCAAAATTGCTCCTAAAGGGCTGGGAAAGCTATGCCAGAACAATGCAAATTTGGGCTCTACAGCAGCAGTGCTGCTAGGCTCAAAATTCGCACTGTTCTGGCACTGCTCCCCCAGGCTCCCAGGGTCATTTCTGATGCATTTACAAAAAAATTGATGGTACAAACTAGAAAAAATGATGATATACTTCATGAAAATAAGTTTGCAAAAACTGTATTGTATTCATAATAAGAAGTGATACATCATCTTTACAAAAGCTTTCTTACAATATTGAGCTTCCTTCTCTTGTTATTGGGCAGAGTGTGCTCAAGGAGTGATTGGGCTATGTCTTGAGGATCCTCTATGCCTATGCTTTTGGCTATAGCTATATGAACAAGAAGCTTACCCCTAAATCCAGAACCAAAAACATCGAAGACGAGGAATTTTTTAATCAAAACTATACATTTGGTGCTCTGTGTCATAGAGGCTACACAGAGCACCTCAGAGAGGACTTTCAAAAAGAAGAGAGTAAAGGTAGATTCAAGGGTGTGGTCCCTGTGGATAATGGTGATGCCATCCCACAGGAAGCCCACCAAGATAGTACCCCAGGGTAGCATCATGTCTATGGACCTTGGCCTAGTCTCTCTGCTGCCGCCGCATCTCCCAGCAAATGCGTCAATTTCAACCACCCTCTGAAAATCAAAATATTTTCCTATACATAATTATAAATGTTTCTAAGTTCTAAAAGGTGGATTATTACCTCTTGCTCAATGTCTTCTTTTGCAAAAGTGCTGGTGGACGGAGAGATCAATCGAGGACTTAGCCTCATCCTTTTTAGGTGCTTTGGTCTCCTCCATCACTCCAGCAGCAAGGGTATCCTTTTGAGCCTCTAGCTTATCTTAGAAGGTTGTGAATTCCTCCTCTCAAACTAGGGCTTGCTACGTAGTCTTAACCACAGTTTCCTTGACCACCAAAGCAACTGTCTCTACGATAGATTCTCCAAGGGGTAATAGAACACTATCTAGGTGAGGACCGAGGTTGGACGTATCAAGGTCCACCTCACATCGCGTGCATATAATGCCCAAGCATTCATTCATTCTCAAGCCAGCTACCTTTTCACCTTCCACCACAATGGTGCTCAAGAGATTGATCTCAAGCTCTGGCAGCACCTTGCTCTCCTCATGTGGGGAAGATGGCCCCGCATCTTCTACTACAACGGGTTGTTTAGCTGGAGATTGTGCACCCTCTGGAAAGTGCTCTGATGATGCAAGCTGCTCTTCCACACCAGCACTTGTTCCTACTACCTTCACTTCCTTGTCATCCCTCAAATACCGTGCCAACTGCAATGCAGGCATCTCTACCTCCTCATTCGGTAAAATGAGGAACGCAAAAGTGACGAGCCACGAGAGGAACCTAGTTCCTAAATTGTCCTTCCCCAACCTCTTCACCTCCCTGCTTATTGAAGGTACATTAAGCTCCTGCGGGGATGCACATTTCAATGAAGCGTTCAAGGTGTTGGATGTAGGGGCGGGGATATTGTTGAATGTACTTAAGCAGCTCAACAGGCACCCATCGATCATTGGGATGATGGGAAAAGGAGATGGAGTGGGAAGCTAAGTATTTCTCCATGTATGCAATCTGTCTCATAATGTTGGGACGCAAGGGCGAGCAACTTTTCAAAGTCGACTTCACGAGCGAACATGACAAAGAGCTCGCTCTTGCTCGCCCACGGGGTGGTGGAAAGGAACTCACAGAAGTTATCAAAGTGGATAGCCATGTGAATGCAAAGAGATAGTGTGAGCTTGTGCTTGGTTTCTATCGCGTGAAAATGAGAAAGAAGGCACCTTTGGCTATTTATAGTTAAAATTTAAAGTTTGGCCTTTTCATACTAGACTACTAGACAAAAAAATCACAATTTGCAAAAATATTAAGATTTCAATTAGATAAAGATTGGTTAAAAAAGAGCCTGCTGAAAAATTACAAGTATGTCATCTAATCTAAAATTATTGTGACATTTACTTCATGTTGATCTCCATCTTTTTGTTGACTTGAAAGCTCGTCATTGCCTTCACCTCGATCTTGAAACTCTTGCCCCTCACGTGCATCAGAACAACAGAGGCTATTTTCCCATATACCCAGTTCATCTTCAAGCTCTTCCACATGCCTACTATGTGTTGGTAGGGCTATGCACCTTGCTACTGAAAATTCTAGGTCTCCCATTTGCCAAGATTCTGATACCATGGTTGTCTCCTCCTTATGTTTCTCAATCTGTAAAAATATAGAAAGTGGCACAATAACCAGAAAGTGTAAGGGTTAATTCTAGACATGTAGTGGAATCGGATATACCTTTCTCATCAACTTAAAACTTAACTCTTCCACATTGTCAAAGCCCATGATGCTAAAGTGTTGATGCAAGTCTGCTAGGCTCCAATGCTTGCTTCCTTCCACTCGCTCAATCCATCCATTTTGCATCATCACAGCTACCTCAATAGGCACAATTTCTTCTTCTAAGGCTTGAAGTGGGATCCATGTCGCGTGCTTTTGCATCCATCATTGGTAGTGCAGATGCATGCAAAAAATAGAGTGTGCCTTCAAGAACTTGAAAGACACTCTAGAATCTACTACATTGCACTTGTACACATCCCCTTGATGTGACCCCTCATTAACCTCCCAATCCTCTCCTAGTGATCCTTGAATGAGGTCAGACCGTACCTCCACAAATATACATTGTTTTTGTTAGGTGCATTGATGTGACCCCTCATTAACCTCCCAATCCTCTCCTAGTAATCCTTTAATGAGGTCAGACCACCGTACCTCCTTACAAATATACATTGTTTTTGTTAGGTGCATTGGCATGGAATTGAACATGTGCACAAAAACATGTAAAGGACAAAACCAATTTAGTCCTATTGACCTAGATTCCTCTAAAAACTTGAGTGATGTCTTGATATCACTTATCATCTTTAACTTTAACTATAAGATGGTCCAAGCATCAGGTTTGGGCCATTCGGGATTGTTAAGAAGGGGGTTGGGGATCTCTTCTAGCTTGCCAAATAAACCTGGTTTTTTATCTACAAAATATGAGTGAGAAAAGAAAAAGATATTATTCTGTACAAGATCACTTGGGCTTTGAGATACAAACATTGCCTCTCCAGTGGATGCATGCATAGCATAGAAAACTCCAGTGAGGCTTTGGAGTGGTTGTTCCTCAACATAATTAGAGGAAAAAATATTTACAGAGAGACATAAGAAAATGGATAATCATAAGAAAATTTGAAACAAAAAATCCAATATTAGCATATTGTTAAAGCCGTGTTTATATTACACTGACAATTTGAAGGAAACCTTGGTCGTTGGCCTTGAATGTACAGGTCTCCCAAGGGTATACACATGTTGCACTATGGCAACTAGTCCTTCCTTCTTAGTATGCTTGAAGCCTTGTAGCCGCCCTTCCAATGATGTAGCATATTCCCCAGTTGTTGACGCACTCGATGTAGTCCCTTAGAGCTTGGCTGCATGTAGACCCAAGCCCCAACCCTGAATCTTGTTGGAACCGAAACTCCATTCTCATCTCTTGTGTTATACAGCACAAACTCTTCCACCTTCTCCCTATGTCTTCTCACATTACTAGAAGAGGCCATGGTGTGGTAAGGAAGAGAAGAAGGGAAAAGAAAAGCTTGTTTTACAACAGAGGAGCAGAGAGGAGAGAAAGTTCAGGGTTTTCAGTGCAACAATGGAAAGCTTAAAAGAGAGTTAGAGTTTGAGAACCTAGATTAAACTAAAGAGAGGGATAGAGTTTTTGCAACAATGGAGAGAGAGGGAGCTTGAGAGAGAGACAGAGGGAGATTGAGAGTGAGGGAGATCTTGAGAGGGATGGAGTCTCTGTAGCAATGGAGAGCTTAGAAAAGGAATAAAGAGGGAGAGGGAGCTTGAGACTGAGGGAGCTTGAGGAGGAGAGAGAGAGCTTGAGAGGTATGGACTTTCTACAGCAATGGAGAGCTTGAGATATGGAGTTTTTGTAGCAGTAATGGAGAGCTTAGAAGAGGAAGAAAGAGGTTCAAAATGAGCTTTCCAAACCTAGAGTATGTTGGGGAGAGTTTGAGAGAGAAAACACACTTTTGAAAAAAAAAATTAAAAATTTTTAATTTTTATTAGTTGGGATTCCTCGTACGTAGTACCATTGTAAGAAACTAGGGTTGGCCACTCAAGGCATGGAGTGACAACATGGGTGTGGGTCACCATCCTAACATCTCATAAGAGAGAAGTCCACCATTAAATCTTGGGCATAAGAGCTCCAAGAAAGGTAATAGTCAAAATGATCAATAATGTGTGTATAATGCCCATGAGCCCTTTGTATCATATATCCCAAGTCCCCCAACGTCACACAAGTAAATGACCGTAAGCCCAAGAGCCTAGGCCCCATTCCCCATGTGCATGTAACACCAAATCTACTTTGTTACAGACCATCTTCTCCTACAATGATTTCATCCTTGAAATCAAAGGGTGGTCATGCACAAACATATATAAGAGGCTATATACAAAAACCAAAAAATGTACTCATGGCCTAGATGTATTCTCCATCAAAAACATGTCCACAATGCGCGTACGGATGAAATGGAAAGGATAGGAGGGTGTCATTGACAGTGAGGCTAATGATAATGATGCTTGGATTGAATGGAAATCCAACACATGCCTGACCCATGACCATATCAATCCTGCATCCTCATGGTGATCAAATGGATGATGTAATGGACCACATCCATCAATGAGATACATCCAATGTCCCCCTGGGTCAAAAGAATAATGTACCTATGCATAAGACCCTGTGGATACATGATAGTCCATATAGAACCACCCACTCGGATCATATGCGAATACATCATGCTCAAAAGTGAATGCTTAATAGACTATGTCTGTGTCAATGCATAGGCATGCATGAGCATCAAAAGAGAATGCCTCATACTCACAACATGCTCCATCAAATGTGAATCCATGTCCTCGTTGCATCCATCACTATGCATAGGTCCATAGGCATGATCCACATTACAAGTGACTACCTGAGCATAATCCATATGTACCAAGGCCTAATCCTCATCACTATCTATATAACCCTTGTAGAGGTCACAATCATAGACTCTCCACTCATCTCTCAAGAAAGGGTCATAGACTAGGCTCCCATAGAATCTCCATGAAGTATCCAATAGCTTCTCACTACTAGATTCATGAATAGCCCCATCATTGATGTCATCCATATCATTAATGTCATCCACATGCTTACTAAAATTATAGGAATCATCCTCATCATACGTAGCATTTGTATGCATACTACCGTAATCCACATTAACATAGATGCTCTCCTCATCACTAGTAATAATGGTAATTGAGTCACCAACAACTGCAAAGCATCATCATCAAGATGCCTAATGTCACCATCATCATCAAGATGCCTAATGTCACCATGATGAAGAATGCATGTCTTCACCATATTTGTAATCCCCATCCTCATGTGCATGGCATATGTCAAATGCATCCTTATAGGCATGTGCATCATCACATGAATCATCATTCCATTTATCAAACACAATTGCATGCACATGCAAAATATCCTCAATGATCACGTCTTCCTGATCTCGTAGCATCATATCATAAGCTGAAAATGTATCCACTAAAGAACTTATGAAAGTAATCCAAGCATTTCCATTTTCAACTTATGGAAGTAATCCAAGCATTTCCATTTTCAACTTATGTATTCGCATTGGCCATGAACACATCGGTTATGTCTTGGCGAGAGAAAACCGGCATCGAGATCTCCTCATTCAAAAATTATAGTACTTAGTGTCTCATGCACTTCAACACCCACAATGTGTGCATAAAGACCCACATAGTCATACTCTATGCAATGAACAAAAGATTAAGTGACCGAGTAGCCTCTTTTATCATTCTTGATATCCAAATCTTTCAAAATGAGCTGAAGCATTCCATCCCCATTCAAACATTGGCTTTGATACCAATGCAAGAATCAAGGTGAAGCAAATAGCATGTGCATTGGCATGTATCTTGACATTCCAAAGCATAGAGATGGCTTGAAGAAGCATCAAATGGTTCCAATGGTGTATGGGTTTGATAAGAAAACACTCTCAAGCTTGAGAAGCACAGCTTGATCAATGGTCCATTTGAAACATTAGCTTGCTTAATGGAACCATTAATGAGCCTAATGGTGATTGGACAAGGCAAAGGTCTCCTGGAAGTTGTATGCTTGTCAATGGTTGAAGCAAAAGCCTTATTAATAAAGATTTGTAAGGCACAAATTTACTTGTTTTTTTTCCTCTTCTCCACCATGCTCCAAAACCACCAAGAAAAGCTCCAAATAGCTCAAGAAAGGAAGAAATGGACCATTGATTAGTATTAGTAGGTATCAATGTCAAGGATTAAAGCATAAAGGATGACATTAATGCAAAATAAACTCCTGCCTTAGTGTAAATTGCCGCTAGCTTGTAGGCACTCTTCTTGCATTTGTTTTGATGAAGCTCTATAATGAGTGTAAGTACTAGTCATGGCTAAGAGTTAAAGACTGCATTTCGCCAGACCGTGGACAACAGCCAAACAGGATTGAGATTCACACCATTGCTAACATTTGAGGCTTCAAATGGTACTTAAGCCTTAGCTAAGCCTAGCTAAGCTTTAGCAAGGGAAGCCCCTAATGTCGGTTACCGCAAATCTCTGCAGAAAAATGACTATTGAAAATGCAAAGATAGCCATGACCTTAACGTGGAATGCAAGCTAGCGAAACGTGTAGCTCAAATAGGATTGAGATTCACACCATTGCTAACATTTGAGGCTTCAAATGGTACTTAAGCCTTAGCTAAACCTAGCTAAGCTTTATCAAGGGAAGCCCCTAATGTCGATTACCACAAATCTCTGCAAAAAGATGACTGTTGAAAATGCAAAGATAGCCATGACCTTAACGTGGAATGCAAGCTTCATTGTGCTCTATGTAAAGAGAAAACGCATTACAATCAAAACCCTAATGTTTGGGCATCAAAATTGATGGAGGCAAGATTTGTTCCAAGAATTAAGTAAGGGTGAGGGAGAATGGAAAAATATTTTGCTTAACATTCCCTAATCAAGATTAGTGAATTAATGATTCCCTTTTCCCAAATTTGGTCCCAAATTTCAAATTTGATGAAGCTATCCCCAAATTTGATCCACCATAACCCATAGTCCCCAAAATCTCATGAAAATGTGAATGAAAAGGATAAAATAAACTCAAGTAGAATCACCATATTCCCATTTCTTGATCAATAAAATTAAGAAACTCAAGATAAACTCAAAAATTTCAAAAAACAAATCAAGAAAATGGATCAATTCAAAGCACTGATACCAAACTAGCATTGGCCACTTAAGGCATGGAGGGAAAAAAAGGGTGTGGGTCACCATTCTAAAATCTCATAAGGGAGAAGTCCACCATGAAAGCTTGGGCATGAGAGCTCCAAGAAAGGTAATAGTTAAAATGATTAACAATGTGTGTACAATGCCCATGAGCCCTATGTATCATAAATCCCAAGGCCCCCAAAGGCACACAAGTAAATGAACCTAAGCCCAAGTGCCTAGGCCCCATCCCCCATGTGCATGTAACACTAAATCTACTTTGTTACAACCATGGGTTACCCGTGATGATCAGATTATACAACACTTTTACACCGACGTTGGGAATACATTTGAGACATCTAGACTTTGACCATCGGATCTTTCATCATCTATTTCACGTGATGAGAAGATAGTTCATTCACACCATAGATGGAGGGTGGAGTTGCAAAGTTTATTGTCTATACATGTTCGTCATCTATGGGATGAGAGAGATTAGCGCATTCAGTGATGGTCATTGAGATATTCCTTGGAGGCAGCCAGATGGATCGGTTTTTCTTAGTTGGGATGACTCTTATGGTTTCTTATTTGAGTGTCCTACATTTTTTAGTAGCCATGATTATATTCCTGAGGATGTATACTGCATCGACATCAGCTCAGATGATGATGATGTATCATGGCCACATACCTATGTTGATGTATCTTGCACACATACACATGATGATATTAATGTATCACACATATACACATGATGATATTGATGTATATCACACACACATGATGATATTGATACACGTGCACATGTTGCCATTAACACATATGCACATGGATGATGTATGTGATAGTGATAGTGAGAGTGATGTGTGTGAGTTAGATCATGTGCACATGATGTTGATGGGAGGGATGGCAACACGCATGCCAAGCATTGTGATTGATGATATGCCTGTCTTTCAGCGGATCATAGTGATGCATTAGGAGATAATGATACATTACACTATCATGGGGATCCGCTCTTGACTAGTGATGCATCTATTGCGGTGTGTGAGATTGGGATGATGATACTTCACATGTTGATGAGCATACAATAGTGCATGAGGAGCATAGACCTGAGTTTCTAGTACTAGATGAGTCGGGCTACTCTTTTAGATCCTCTATTCAGGGTGATATCTATGATTCTATCTCTACTCCTAGTTCTCATAACTCTCATAGCATACCTCGCAGCATTTACTTGGGTTTAGAGCATATACTTGGGCAGTTAGGCATTGCACATTAGCATAGTGATGATTTTGATGAGGTGAGGCTTTATACGAGAAATAGGATTATGCATATGGATCTAGAGAGCTTTGCATTTGATCTAGAAATATCCTTAGATCCTATATTGTTGGAGAAAGATTTATCATGGGATATAAGTCACACAGGGGCATCATTGATGGAGATAGACCATGTTTACGAGGATGGCCTTGGAGGCCTTGGAGATGTCGTAGATGATGATTTAGCGGATGATACCATTCATCTTTCGTGTGAGGATACCTCTTCATTTTTTAGTGATGATTATGATGATGCTAATGAGTATATTGATATCTTAGATCATCATACACACATAGAGGGTTTTGCACATGAGGTGGTAGTGCATGGTTTGGCTCATGTCCATATACCTAGTGATGTAGTGGATCATATTTTTGACATTTTGGGTGATGCTACATGGGATGATAGAATTGATTCTTTCTTACCCTTGCATGATGCCGACCTTGAGATATGTTCTTTTGGATCCTATAGATGTCGACACGAGCCTATGTTCTTTGGATTTAGGACATCTTCATTTGGATGCCTTCTTTGCCACTTGAAGGGCATAGTTTTTAGATATATGGCTCAAAATTGAGATGCATCTATGAAATATCTCAGTCTTGGCCTCCACGATCGCTCTTTTATGCCAAGACCATTTGACATTCTGGCTAGGAGTTTCAAGCTTTTTTGGTGGATAGCTTTCGTGTGCCAGATTTACATTGTGATCATGAGGATGGACATACGAGTTTTCCTTTCGACCTTGGAGCTACTATTTCTTTGGAGTTGAGCTTTCCTTTTGATCTAGGAGTTACTACCATCTCAGTGTTGACGGTTCGGGATGTATACCATACATGTCATTTTGATCTTGGAGGATACTTGACTACCTTTGTCATTGATAGTGGTTCCTTATCCTCTCCACTTGCACCAGATTATCATGGGACCACTACCTTAGATTTTGCATGCCTCGAATTTCGTTTTGCTCCAAAGGGTTGCATAGATACCCTCATCATCGACGGGATACCCTTTATCCTTTTCATTTAACTCTGGGAGTCATATAATTCATGTATGGGTCTTCCACTACATCAACATTCAGTTATGGATGTGATTTTTTGCTTTTGTACATAACCACTTGTATATGTCTTTTCTTGGGCATGACCATGCTTCCATTTGGAGGACAAAATCATGTTAGGAGGGGATGGTTTGTAACAAAGTGTTCTTAGGATGCACATGCACATGGGATGAACCTAGGCACATGGGCTTAGGGTCATTTACATGTGGGATTAGGACACATGGACCTTGGGACTATAAAAGGCATGTGCTCTAGGAGTATGGGACCTTTTCTAACATCTTGTGATGCTCATTATACTTACTTTTCATATTATTTAGTGTTAATCTTCTTAGTGTTCCTTAATTCAAGGCTAATTAAGATAATCCAAGATTAATCTAAGTTAATCTAGATGCATCTTTTTTGCATTGATATTAGAGATCTTGGCTTAGATCCTTGCTTAGGTAGTGATTAGTGATAATCATTTTCAAATTACTGTTAATCTAGTTTTGCAGAACACAGTATCTTGATCACAATTAGTGGTAATCGTTTTCGAAGTTGGTTTTTACACACTTTTTACATTTGCTAATTTCTTGTTTTGACAATATTAGTGAGCATTCCAAGCGTTGTGATTGATGATATGCCTATGTCGACTTACCTTTCAACGGATCATAGTGATGCATTACGAGATAGTGATACATTAGATTATCATGGGAATCAACTCTTGACTACTAGTGATGCATCCATTGCGATGTGTGAGATTCCGGATGGTAATACTTCACATGTTGATGAGCATACGATAGTACATGAGGAGCATAGACCTAAGTTTCTAGTACTAGACGAGTCACGTTACTAAAATCTGTAAACCCTAATTTTAAAAATCAAGAATTTTTTTAAGAAAATCAAGATCAAGAAATCAAATAGTAAAGTGGATTAAAGTTTTAAAAATAATGATTAATATAAATTCAAAAATAATTAACACAAATTTCATTGCTAATCTTGACAAAAAAAATTAACAAATCTGAATACTGTGTAAAAATCAACTTCGAAAATGATTAACAATAATTATAATCAAGATAATGCATTCTAAAAAATTAAATTAACAATAATCTAAAAATAAATATCACTAATCATTACTTAAGCAAAGATCTAAGCTAAGAGCTTTGATACTAATGCAAGAACAGTACATCTAGATTAACCTAGATAAGCCTTGGATTATCCTAATTAATCTTAGATTAAGAAAATCTAAAAATATTAGTACTAAGCAATATGGAAAGTAAGCGTAATGAGTATCATAAAATGTCAAAAAAGGTCCAATACTCCTAAAGAATATGCCTTTTATAGTACCAAGGCCCATGTGTCCTAATCCCACATGTAAATGACCCTAATCCCATGTAAATGACCCTAATCCCATGTGCCTAGGCCTATCCCATGTGCATGTGCATCCTAAGAACACTTTGCTACAATCCAGATTTTTTCATAGATGCACCATTACAAGTACAATAGTCCCTATGGGTTTTATATGATTTATATCAAAAATGTAGTTTTACTAATTAGATTATTAATATTTGCAAGCCTTCTAATAGCCTGGAAGAATTCTAAAAAAGAAATCATTAAAAATCCAACCATTGGATTTGCAATTTTGATTAACAACCACATTCAACTAATGTCTCACTAACAACCACATTCAACTAATGTCTCACTATCTACCACTCTTTCGATCTACAAGATTGAGCATTTTAAGTGGCAGTTATTATGGGTGCAAAAATGGCATGTATTATAACACATTGAAGACCTTGAAATATTTAAAGAAAATAGACAAATAGCTTAAATTATTTTTTAAATCAAGTTAAGCTCTATATTATGTGAAGATCTAAGATCCAAAGTGGGAATCTCAAATGAGTTTATATGTAAAAGATATTAGCATTTTATGAAATCTGTCCAAATTTGAGATGTGTATACATTGCATTTGTACCTAAGGAAATGAGGAGTTTTAACTATCTAATGCTTAATCAGATTATGCAACTATATTCCCAACTTTGCATGTGACGTTCCAAAAAAGCCCTTGAAAGGAAATTCCTTCATTAACTAGGAGAGATTGGCCACTAAAGGTAAACAAATACTTGTTTTTTTAAGGTTTACAGGATGCTTGGGTGGACAAAACTTGGCACCTTGATCCTACAACCACCCTCCTATTCATATTAAGACATAATATTTCCTTATCATAGTTCTCTATGGACTCCTTCTAGTCGAGAAGTACCATGTTTAGCTTCATGAGTTTACGTGGCACTATGATCACTAGATTGATGAAATTCATGGATCAAACTCCCTAATGACAATCAACTATCTAATTAAATCCTAATCTTAATCTAATTAACATGTGATTAATGCTAAGCTAAGCTAGGGTGGGTGATACCTAATAACAAATATAATGAATGAATTAAACTAATTTAGCTTAAGATTCAAGCTCAAGCTCAATTAGGTTACAAGATTGAGACTTGTACTCATAGAGAGGCTTGAGAGCTTGCTATATTTTGCATTGTGCTTGAAATGGTCCTCCTTTATATGAGGAGAGTACAATAAAGCTATGATAGCTCATGTGGGATAACTTGACTAGGTTACTTGACACTCTAGCATCACTCATTTCAACACCCCCCCTTGATGCTAGATTGGGTATAATTTTTAGGCTTTCACTTTTCCTCTCTCCCCCCTTGTGCTAGGATACTTTGGCCTTTATACTACTTTCGCTATGAATTTCAGCTTGAGTGCATCATATGGCCTCATCAAGATTTTGAGTGATGAGGCCCAATGCTTTGTTATTTTGAAGTGGCTCAACCTCCACTTCTTCATCCTCAATAAGGTGCCAAAGCTCCTTATGCATAAGCAAGTACATGGTCTTGCTTTGCCATGTGTAAAACCCATCAGCATTAAACCTTGAAACAACCTCAACACATTCCATACTGAGGTCTTACTAGCAAGCTTTTGTTTTGCTTTGTTAATAGTGTCTAATCTTGTACAAATTTGTAGTTAAAACGTGTTGATTCTCTTAAAATGATTGGATGAGAGGGTCTTACCACGAGTTTGTGTGAGAACAAATATTATGGCAGTGTCTTTTACTCTCTTGAGAGCTTGAATGCATTAGAGTGGTTAAGATTTAATGCAAGAGAGTGGAATGCTTTTGAATGGCAATGACAAAACCTCAAGGCTTAAATAATTTCCAACTTTTCAAACTTGAAGCTCTAATTTACTAACCACTTTCTAATCACTTAATGATTGTAATTAGTATGCTTAATCCTTGTGATTAGAGAGGACCAAAGTTGGAGGATGAAATTGGGCTTATAGGAAGCAAGGTTGATGGGTCTTTTGTATTAGCTATACTATATTTGATGGTAATCAAAGGCCCAATCAACTAATTAAGTCAATTTGGGGTGCAAATTGTGGATTTCATGTTGTCCTGCTGGTTTTTTTGACTTCCCAGCTTGTACACTAAAGTATTTGATATGGGATTTGGACTCTAAAGGTCTTGTACCATGTATTAGCTTTAGATAGAAGGTCTTGGCCTAATTGTATGCACAGACAGTGAATGAACAAAAAACTAGTCTGGCATTTAGCGCTAAAATCGAGCGATTTAGGGCAAAATTGACGAAGAGCTCTTGGCTATGCTTTATCCTAGTGTTGAGAAAGAGTTTTGAAAAGTTTCTTAGCTAATGGAGGAGAGAATGAGAAATGGTGAGCATTTGAATTTTGGACCACACATAGAAGAGTTGGATAGGATTAGGGTTAGTAGACAGTTAAGCTAGTAATGAAGAGATTAGACTAATATGAGTTAAAGCTAAGTTAATGGAGAGCTTAAACCAAGCTTTGATACCATGATGAAATTCATGGATCAAGCTCCCTAATGACAATCAACTATCTAATTAGATCCTAATCTTAATCTAATTAACATGTGATTAGTACTAAGCTAAGCTAGGGTGGGTGATACCTAATTCCAAACATAATGAATGAACTAAACTAATTTAGCTTAGGACTCAAGCTCAATTAGATTACAAGATTGAGACTTGTACTTATAGTAGAGAGGCCTGAGAGCTTGCTACATTTTGAATTTCTTGAAATGGTTCTCTTTTATATGAGGAGAGTATAACAAAGCTACGATAGTTCATGTGGGATAACTTGGCTAGGTGACTTGGCACTCTAACATCACTCATTTCAACATAGATTAGGTATTTCATACCAGGTTCATATCTCGAGAGGAGAAAACCTTACCAATGGCTCTCTATGCTATTGAAGTATCTTGATTAAATAATGCAATTCTATAGCAACATGTGATCCACGGTTAACTTTGTAGATGTGAACCTCCTTTTGATTGGCATGTATAGATGATCCACTCTGTGTATTGAAGATGCCCATATGTATATCAGCCAATATTTGTAAATGGTCATTATTTTCTCTCCTCTTAATATTAGACTCCTTAATCTTTCGGTTTCATCATTTGTTTATATCTTTAACTAGCCTCCCTGTGTGTGTAGTTGATGCTACTTTTTAAATCCTTTCTAGTTGTAAGAAATCATAAACATTACCATTCTCATTTTAAGTAGATCCTATAGCTATGGATTTGTAAGCTGTGTACTATAACTACTACAGTCTCCCAGAGTGTCCCTTTACTAGTGATAGACATTAGCTCCTTCCACTCTACCATAGGCTCCCTAAATGGATATGGCATGTATGTACATAGAGCTCTTATGCCACAGGAAAGGTGCAAGGAACGACTAGATGTCGTGGGGCTTTGCTTAATCTCACTTGGGAGTACAAATAGCTTAAACGAGAAGCTAATTTACCATGGCCTCACACAAAAAATGCAAATGGAGGTGTGTCACTCACCTCATTGAATGTTGGTTGCTGGGATTCTTGTGGCTGTCGTCGTTGCAGGAGCACCCAAGAGTTCCACTTCACCACCGCTATCACACTCCAATGAAAGCTCGACCCACCTCTCACTCAATTTCTCTCACCCATATACAATCACACATACACAATGTAATATGCATGTAGCTCTATGCATAAGGTATTATTCATAAGCTTAAAGCATGCATAAGCTTTAAACGTATATTAAACCTTATCGATATAGCTCTATTCATGGTTTAGTCTCTATGCATTAATATTTATGCATAATCACTGAGACCTAAACCCAGCACCCAAGGGTTAAATAAACATAAACATTCAATTAATACAAAAAAAAAGAGGGCTTAACTATTTATTGTCAAGCTAAAGGAGAGGATTAGTGCAAGATCTATAAAATATCAAATCAGAAAAAGTGATTAGTAACACATCTAATGAACTCTACCTACAAACAATAAGAGACATAGAAAATACAAATACATATTAAGAATGCTCACAAAGAGAAGAAGGCGAAGAAGCTAAAAGAATGTTAGTACTTTAAACTTTAATCATCATGTCATTATGTACTCTATTAATCATTAGAGTTAAGCATAAGAGAAGAATACCTTCATTAGGTCACACCATAGCCGTGTAGTGATGAGTAAGGAGAAAGAGAAGGTGGAAGAGGAAGAGGAAGGAATTACAAATGCATGGGATAGAGGTAGATTGATAGAGTAGATGGAACCGTTGCAGTTCTTCAAAGAAAGGAGTAGAGGAAATAGTTTGGGAGGGAAAAAAACTACGTCAGCGATTTCGTACAGGTTTGAAAAGTGTAAGAAAACACACACACATAAGAGAGAGTAAGACATGAGAGAGATGGATGGCTAAATTTTCTTCTATCTTCTTTTCTTGTCTAGAACCATATGAATAAAAGGATAAGATTACATACTATAAGGAAAAGTACTCTCCTACAATACCATACAATGATCGGTCCATATTGTGAACTCGATTATATGAGATGACACGATAACTATGCCATAACTCTAGTACTCTAAAGTGTGGAAGTCACACAGCTTATTACCTACTAGCCGTATATCAAACATAATCTCACAAACTACATCAGTGGCATAAGTGCGGAAGCTATCACCTAGGAGGGTCATCAATGTTTGTAGTAGTAGTTGAGCTTGATATCTCAACATGGGATTCAACTCATCCTACTATGGCATGGGTACCCTATTAAGGCTAAGAGATAGCTTCAAGAGGGTCCCCACTCACTTCTACTCACCTTAATGTGTCATCGAGATCTTTTTAATGACCAATTTCATAACCATTGAGGTCTCCAAGCTCAACACCACCATGGGTACTGTTAGACATTTACATTAATTTAGTCCGAGGCAATTAGGCCTAGACCGGAAATTATTCGTGTGTGCACGAGCTACGGACCTTGGGCCCACTAGGCCCTTGCCCGTGCACACACGAATAATTTCCGGTCTAGGCCTAATTGCCTCGGACTAAATTAATGTAAATGTCTAACAGGTACCTTACCATCCACCTTCTTCCACAAGAATTATCACACCGTCATGTCACACTACGGACACTACTTCATCCTCCCACCTCACATAGCTCATACACACTCAATAGCATGCATTAGAGATAAGATTAGAGAGAGATTTAGTAAGAGGGAAAGCTCAATTGCACAGTGGGAGAGTGTTCTTGCATTATGAGACAAATTACCTTACACATGGTCCTAAGTGTTCACACACACTTAATTTATGGTTGGGTAGGTACCCAAAGCTTCTATTTGGAATATTGCTTATACATTGCTTCATCTCATAATACATTGATGCATTACAACACTAGGAAGCACATCCTAGCTCTCTACCACATGCTCTTGGAGTCGAAAGCACCATTATCCGTGCCAAACCTTTATAGACACCAACCAAGTTTAGGTTTTGGACACGCCATTGTTCCATGACTTGTTTGTAAAAGATTTTGGTGTGTCCATTCTTGAAATTTGATATAGATTCTTCATGCTTTAAGAATAAATCATAGGTATGATTTTGAGAACCATTGTGATGAAACTTTCATGAAATTAAAGAAAAATGACTTATATCTCGAGTGTTAGGATAATAAAGAAAGACATATGCTTATATGGTTACACATTTGAGTAGACATCAACCTTCATGTAATTCTCTAGGTTTTTTGAAATCACATCCGTGATTATTGAAGAATCATAGTGACGAAAATCTTCTTGTATTTACATCAAATGATGATTGATATGTATTAACCTATTCGACATGGTTTGCATACATTGTGATATGGATAAATTCGCGTGATTATGCAAAGATAAGAATCATCAGCATGATTCTTTGAAGAATCACGATGATAATAGTGCAGTATACTTAGCGGAGAGAGCTTCAATAGTTTAGAAATGATGAGAAAATATTAAAATACAATGCACTTTCACACTTGCACATTTGGATGAATATTTTTTGGTGTGATTCTTGCAACTCATGAAGTGATTGTAGAATATTCATTTGGAGTCTCATTTGAAAGGAATGTACATGATTTGAAAGAATTTAGACACATTTGGCAACCGAGTTTTTTTAGCATGATTAACTAATCACAACAATGTTGGCATGCTTTTTCATGATGTGGCACATGGCATGATTTGAAAATCCCAACAACGCAGACGATGATGTACATAGCATGTGTAGCATCCATGTGTGTGCAAATGATTGAGCTTGGTGATCTCTTGTTGGTGTGATTATCGATCAAGTGCTACCTAAAAATCATGGCGTAACCCTTGTGGCATGTGACTGCATACTAATTCCTAAACGCCATGTGTTCATGGCATAGTCACAAGGAATGTGCAATTTTAGACTAGGGAATGTTGGGGATGGCATCATCTTCCCCTTCCCATTCTCGTCCCATGTCACTCTATAGTCACAGAGGGAATGGCCATTCTCGATCTTCTCCATCCTCATTCCCCATCCCCATTTTGTGTCCCATGTGACTGGTTCACGGCAAAATCACACCGCTACCAAACCTTATGTGATTTCTAATATAGAGGATGAAGCATACTCCTTCATGCTTATGTATCCCTTTTTATACCATTCCTTGAAATTGTTTTGATCTTTAGCAAGCATGATTGTGGAATCACAGGCGTGATTCTTTTAAAAGTTGTGGTGAGTATTGCCAAAGTCAATTACCTTTACACTCCTTCCAATGATGATTCACCAAATTATGTTTGTGGGATATTCTTGTGGTATTCTAGCTTTTTAGGTAGTGGTTCTTGTGGCTCCCTGGCATTTACTTTACCACCATGTGAGAAACAGGTTCTTGTCTCTACCTCCATTTTTAGGAGAGTATGTTCTTATGTCAACTGTGTTGGTTAAAAGAGTGAGTTCTTGTAGATGATCTATGGAAAATGTCCAATTACATCCCTTCATTGGATGAAGTGATAGGCCACCACTCTTGGTGTGTGCAAGTAGAGTTATCCATGTGTCTAGATTGTTTGTGCTTTTGTCTCCACATGAGATAATTATTTTCGGCTCATTGAATTGAAGTTGATGTGAAACTTGATTAATCTTGAAAGCTTTAGGCACCATGTGATGGTATTGCCCTTATAGTATTCCTGAGCTTGAAATAGGTTTGTGGGTACCTATCATTGATGAAGTCTTAGGTATCGAGCACGATACATTGGTTTTGATGGATTCTCCATTTTGGTGTAGACTTCTTCTTGGGTGCATACCTATTGTTCTTGGCTATATAGCTCTTCTTTGGGACCATGGTTTTTACTTTTTAGGATCCAAACTTGGGTTTCACCTTCATGATAGCCTTGGGCTTGTAATAATACTCTTAGAATCCATATTTCCTTTAGTAGCATTCTCTTGTGTGTTTCCTTTGGATGCCATGGTTGAGATTGTCTTGTTTTCTTCTTGTCAGGCCTTTGAGTTTCTCCATGTGAATGCTATTTGGTTCGAATAGGTAGCCGAATAGGATTGCTATCATTACCATTAAAGGATAACATCAAGCTTTGTGAAAAACTGCATAAGTTAAAGGCAACACATTAGACAACTAGCGAAAGATGTTCCGACCAAACTAATAACTACAATTCGGACAGAGAAACATACAGAAGTGAAGACAACAAAAAAAAAAGAGAACCAATTCCACCACCTTACTGATCAAACAACCTTCTTGGAGATTCTAATTAAGGATTTTATAACTTATCTTAGGGCTCCATCTAGTCCTTTATCATGGTACATCAGAGTTTTAGAGATGAAGCAAGAAAGCAAGAATTATATCTTCATCTAACACCAATTTAGGTGATTTAAACCTTAAAAGATCATGCTTCTAAACCTTAACCTTCTTTTAAGAGGTAGCATTAATATCTTACGTAAGTTTATAGATAATCTTGAGATAAAAAATTAGTTTAGTTTTGGTTTCAACATAATATTGTTAAGATTATGCTTAAACCAATAAACATAATTTTCCATTTAGCAAACCAAATTTAATCTTAGGCCTATTTCCACACCTTTTCATTTTTGTGAATGTGGTTCAATCCCTTGGGACTTGAGTCTCCATTAGAAATCAACAAGAGATTTTTAATTAGATGGTTAGGTTCTTTCTAAGTTATGCAATTCTCCAAATTTCCTCCCCAAAGTTTATAACCTTATAGTTTCTTTAGTTTTAAAGAAATTTTATTATCTTTAAAGTAAGTCTTAGATGCCCAATGAAACCCTCTTGTTAAGATATAGTTCTTATTTGAAGATATATGCTCACACACCCAAATATACTTTTCATCACTTATCAATATCTCACAATATTCTATGTAATCATCCACCAATTCATATGCAACAATTTATCTACCTTGAAAAAAGACCGAATCCGTACTTAAAACAATGTTACTACTTATAAACTAATGTATAGAACCTTACCCTCATTTCTATGAGTAAGGTATGAGCCATGTAGGTCAACCCCCTAATAGAACTTCAACTCTTAAATCCACATATCTTTACCTAGTTTACCACACATCCAAGTTATATGTCAAAAGCATGTAGCACAATTTGCATCTTTGTATTAAGTTTTATAATATGATATGGATTCATGACGTTGGGTATTGGAGGATAGACTTGAGTAACTCCCTTGACACCTGCTATCTATTTTTGTTTCCATTTTTAAAAATTTTGGTTGGGTACATGAGGTTAAGCCTAGGGATGTCTGTAAGCTAGCTCTTTGAACTATATTATTCCTCATGGGCTTTACTAGTAAAGCTATGACCTTAATACTAGTTATGTAATATGACATAAATATTTATGTGGACATATTTACGTCCTCGTATTACTGACCAACTTTATGGAAATATTTGGAACACATGGATAGTGTAAATCAAAGGATTCCTTTTTGCATATCATCAAATATATAGCGAAGGAAAATTGAGATTTTTTGGAATCACATTAGTTACCTCTAGGATTTTTAATTCCGTAGGAATTTATAGACTACATTACAATCCTAATATAGAGCTGGTTGGGCTATGTTTGGATCAAAGGCTTTAATTAGCCAATATACCTATATAATCCATCTTAGGCTTAAAAATTGATTAAAACCCCAAAATTTAGATCTTAATGAAAACTCTAATGTCTTCAGGTATCTCAAAAAAACACTTGGATTTTTATATCTAATCAAATAATCATTAACTAGGACTAAATCTTGCACACATGTTCCATAGAATGTTATGCTTTATTGGTGGATTTTGTGAGAGCCAATCACATATACACCTAACCTTCTAAGGACTTTATTTTAGACAAAAGTTTACGAATTTTGTACCATATTTATTAGTATAGAATAATAGACTACATCACATATTTTTAGACATCTCAAAAGGATTTAAATGGAATATCTAGTCATTTATATAATAATAAACACTATTTCCATAAGTTTGTCATCACTAGATAACCCAAATATAAGAAAGGGTTCATATACATTATTTTTTTATCAATGAAGTTTTGAATGTTGAGACTATCACCTTGTTTTTTAACTAAATTGAAAAGTTTAGATATAAATTCTTAACCGATTACTTTAGTGAAGACATTGATTTATTAGTATGGACAAAGCAAATCACAATATATGCTCACACTATTGTCATTTTTTAGCTCTCAAACACTCAATTAAAAGATATTCTAAGAAAAAAATTCACTTAAATTAATTACTAATGCAATATATTTTTCTGTCATGAAAATCTCTCTCAACTACTATGTAAGGCTTAGGAGAAATTAAGAATGAGTCGAGATAATTTTTTTCTTACATGTGTAAATTTTTCAAATTATAATGTTGCATGTACCTCTACTTGTGGTAAATTATTAAATATATTTAAGGTTATTTTTATCATTTGTTAAGTCACCTTAATAACCTAAATAGATGAAATAATTTGAGCGCAAATTTCTCAAGTAACAATCGTGGAGAATTTTTGTTTCTTAGGCTAAAAATGTGTGATCTTTAGATATCAAATTCACTTGTAATCAGCTTAGGCAATTAGCCTAGATCATGTAGTCACCTTAATAATATTAATCAATGAAATTATTTTGGTTTGATTTTATCAAGAAACTTAGAGCATGAATATTTGGAAGATGGTCATGCATAAAAAAATTGAGATAGTTATGGCCATGAAAAAATATGATTTTCACCTCAAAATCTTTTCAGGATAATAAGAGGATAACAGTTTAGACATAGGAATTTATATTTTTTGTAAGGCAATCCGTTAAATCAAGGGATGTTTTTTAGGACCTTTTATTGCCATGAATTTCTATGTTTATCACGATCGTAAAGTAATAGTTTACTTCTAAGCTCTACTTTTCTCCCTTTTTTTACATTAAGTAAGATACAATCATTCCCTTGTAATAGTTTACTTCTAAGCTCTACTTTTCCCTCTTCTTTCTTGCTTGTATGCCACTGAATATTGTTTGCTTGAAGGATGCATCATGTGAGATAGGTTTGATTATAGGTTATCCTCCATTCATTCTTTGCCTTCTGTGAGAGAGAACCATTGAGAAGGACTATCTCTTGTTGCCCCCATCTAGGCATAGAGAGAGCTCTCTTAACCCCTTTTGTAAAAGGAGCATTGGGTGTGACAAAAAAATTGAGGACACAATGGACAAGCTAGCACACCGACATATGGAAGTTGTAGATTACTCTTAGATAAGACCCAACAACACATGCTTCGGGAAGGCTAAGGTCATCTTTTGACTTCAACACATTTCTACATTTTTGTGTCCAGTCTCCATCATGATACTCTCTTATCCACCTCCACCCTCTGGTTGCACTTCCTCTCCTCTATTTTGTGCATGTACATAAAAAGAGAGACCTATTATCAACACAAAGACTAATAACAAGACCTTCCTGAATTTTAGAGGGTAAGAAATTGTTCCTACAATTCTAGATGCATAAGAATTTGATATATAAACACGATAAAATTATAATAATATATCAAAGTTTAAAGATCGTAAATTTCAAGATGTAACAACTTAGATTAAGCCTCCAATAAATAAGATAAATGACTCTACTCTTGTTTGAAAAAGTAGTTTAAATGAAAGATGATTGAGATAAGGTCTGCCATAAGAAGTCTTGCCAAAGATATCAACTAGCTTGTGATTAGATTATCAGTACAAGAAATAGGGGAGAATATCCACATTTTTATCCTCATAAAAATTAAAAGATAGAGATTTAAATAATGATATTTTTCAATTATAAATGTGATTATTAGCATGGCTATGGGGCTATAAGTTTACAACTATGGGGTTCTTGTTAGACTGGATCCCACATTTATAAACTCATCTATAATCGCATTTATAATTGTGATTATAGTCAAGTTTTAATCTCATTTTAATCATATTTTAATATTATATATGATCTTTTTCATTATATATAGTTTTTTAAATTAAATTTCAATACATATTATTAAGATCAAGAGTACATTAAGAAAATAAAGATCTCAATCACATTTTAGAGTATAGGAAAAAATTGCATTTGATATCAAACATACCAAAAGTACATTTATGATATATAGATATATCAAAAAGCCAAATTCGATCGTTAAGCATATGTTTTAAATTTAAAAAAAACTATCCTTGAGGTGGGCCTGAATGGAGGCGTAAATGGAAATATTGATGTAAAAGTGGCGGTGTGGGTAGATGGGAATGTCGATGGAAAGAATGAACATGAATGGGAGATTGTAGGCTTGAGGTGGGCATGAACGGAGGTGTAAATGGAAATACCAATGGAAAAGTGGTGGGGTGGGTACATGGGAATACTGATGGAGGTTAGAAGGAGATGGTATATATGGGGGCGTGAGATTGCAACCAACTTCCAACATGAATTTGGCCCCATTTCTTTGATAACATCTATCAAATGCCTCATGCGTGGCAAAGACTATGTAAGGGATCGTCACATGAGCTCCTTATGGAAAGGGATAAAAGTTAAACACACATGCATAGAGTAACGCATGGAGAGCTCTATCGATCAAAAGAGAGCTCTGTCCATGCATAGAGCACTTTATGTAGGGAGTGCTCTATAAGAGCGCTATGCCATAGATAGAGCTCATGAGAGTTTTATGCATGCATAGAGAGATCTAGCTATGCATATGTCAGTCTATGCATACATAAAAACTCATGCATATAGAGCTCAAAGAGAGTCGTACGCATACATAGAAGAGATATGCATGTATAAGTGCACTCTGTGGATGCATAGAGAGATATATCCATGCATAAGAGCACTCTATGCATGCATAGAGCTCATAGTCCCTTGGGACGGAGGGGACGGACCCTTGGAACGGGGGGACGCCATCCCGGGAACATTGTGGGACAAGGACGGATAGATGTCCCCAATTGGGCGTCCCTCACAAGGGACGGCATTCCGGGGACGGATCCAAGAGGGGACAGTTGTGGGGGATTGCTGCATAGGAACACCTGCAGGTTACTGTTTGGGCAATGGTCACATTTTTTACCTTTTTTTTGGCCGTTTGGGAGGGGCTTTTCATGGGCCTTTAGCCTTGGCCCATAGGCCTTGAGCCTTTGAGGCTTTGGGCCTTGGCCTCTCTCTTGCCTCCCTCCCTATAAGAAGACACACACACACACACTCCCTCTCACACTTCAAGCTTTAGCTTCACACACACACACTCTCTCTCTCCCCCTCAAGCGGCAAGCCTCAAGGACCAAGGTCTCAAGTTTCAAGCTCTCACACAAGCAAGCTGTAGCCTCTCAAGACACACTTTCCCTCACACACACTCTCTCTCAAGCTTCACACACACACACACACACACACACACCCACCCACCCCTCCTCACACTCAAGTTCTCCCTCAACTTTCAAGGCTCAAGCCTCTCTCTCTCTCTCTCTCTCTCTCTCTCTCTCTCTCTCTCTCTCTCTCTCGCTATCAAGTGATAAGGAGGCATCCATCATCCATGGCATCCTCCTCGTGGCAGTGGCTCTTCAAGTTCCAACTACCCATAGAAGGACGACGAGATGAACATGGTGGGATGAGGTCAATCACACCCCATCCTGTCATGGAGGTGGTGCACAGCCATGGACATGCAAGATTTGCCCGTATAGGCGAGTGGGTGGTACTGACAAAGTAATTTTTAAGTGCCGTTCCTACCCCCGTCCTTGTTCCCTACATATGGCCGTCCCCCGTCTCGTCCCCGTCCTCGTCCCCATCCCCTGTTACCGTCCCCCATCCCTTGTGACTATGATAGAGCTTCATGTGTGCCTTATGCATTCGAGCTCTATGCAAAAGGTAGAGTCGTCGTAAAAATGCAGATTTCTTTGAGTAGAGATGCTTGGTTGTTTATTTGTTGGATCTTAGAGGATTATGCATATAGAGCCCATATACAAACGTCTAGAGCACTACCTTATGTATTTAAGCTCTATGCATAAGGTAGATTCCTTGTAAATATATAGATTTTCTTGAGTAGAGATGGAGACTCCCCTCTAAGAGAGAAAAGCTCAGTAGCCATAGAGACTCCCCTCCAAGAGAGGAGAGCTAAAACCCAAGGCATTTCACAATCATTTTCAAGTACACGAGGATGACAACATCGACTAGGGATCCTGAGAGGCATGACCAGTACCACTAACCCATCTAAGAGGCCGTGCCACCACTCTATATTACCTCGTGGAGCATCTCAACCCTCTAGAGTCACATTTGACCATGTTTGTCACCTATAGCGCACTCCACATCCGTATGCTCTTGATCCAAGATTTCCCTCTACATGGTAGCTCCACATTAGGGAGGAGATCCTTAAGCATGACATGTTCCCACTATCAGTAGAGACACTTTTCTACTAGTAGTAGACATGGCAAGTCTCTAGTAGAATACATGAGGATGCAAAGTCCCATTGCTAGACAGGATTTTAGGCAAAGCCCATGAGAGCATTGATGATTAAATGGGTCATTTTGAAGGTCCGTAGGGCATTACATAGTGTTCTGAAGTGATTTGGAGGCTCTAAAGTTACGGAGGGTGGTTATTATTGCTCTTCTTCTTTTTGTTTTGGCAGGAAGCCGCGCTTTGGGAAGCGAATAATCAGCTAAAACGCAAGGTAAGAAGATATGGTTGTGTATGTAGACTTGTAGTTAGTTGGTAGCGCCACAACAACCTGGTTTCATGGCCTGTATAGCTTGCGGAGGCCATTCAAGAGCGTCCGAGTCATAGCAGCTCGTCCTCCACGCACTTTAGAGTAGCAGCAGTCCCTCCCAGTCGTCATGCGTCAGGGGGAGCTCCAAAATCAGTCCAAGAAGATTATGCCGTCTCTTTGCAGCTTGGGTACGTCTTTTGATTCACTTTCGATTACATCCTGCAGCGCCCAAAGACATTGTGTTTCTAACATCTCACGACGCCATTTTGTCTGCATGCTTGTAGGTTGGAACTGTTTCCAAGCAATACCGAGTAATACCACACGCTATCCTCATAGAATACGTGGTACCAAGAACAAGGCAGAGACGAAGAGAGTGCTTTCTGTAGCATGCTATAGAAAAGCTTCTTAGACGCGTAGTACCACAGTATTCTTCTTGCAGGATATGCTTTTACTTTGTGACTACTATAAAGGGAATATAAACACAACAAGAGCAATTAAGAAAACAGCGTAGTCATATGCTTCTACTTTGTGACTACTATAAAGGGAATATAAACAAGAGCATGCGTAGACTTGAAAGTTTACAGAAGAACTTTAAACTTTTTCTAACTCTCTCGTCTGTGTTTAAAGAGGAACTTTAAACTATTTCTAACTCTCTAGTCCCCTCTATGTTTAAAAGAGGAACTTTCTTCTCGTCATCTTGTCTTCCAATTAACTGTTTGCGAAAGGTGTTCTCAACTCATCTAAAAGCTGTAACTTGAAATTTCGAAATTTCCAGCTAGTATGAAAGAGTTGCTTGATCATCGTCATGTTATGTGTGAAAGCCTCCCTTATATATATAAATAGCCTTGAAGAAGAGCTTCCAATTTTTCTAGTGGTGATTGTCTTAATAGGATATTGATATACTTCTTACTTGTTGATAAAGTCAAGCAAACCACCTCACTTCAATTTGGAGCCCCTAAGAATACTACATTACAACTTACATGACTTTCCTTACCTTTGGGTTATTACGTGAATAAAATTTTAACTCGATGTTGTAACCTTGGAGGATAGAATTTTTGCTTCTTTGATCCTAATTAGTTCTCACATCAACTTGCTACAAAGCGTGACTTAAGGCCTATGCTCTGATACCATGTAAGAAACTACAAATTATGTGAATGCAGAGAACAAGAACTCAACACGAGAGAGAGAGAGAGAGAGAGAGAGAGAGAGAGAATAATTACTAATTGAAAATTCAACACATGAGAGAAAAAATAATAATTATTGATTGAAAACAAAAACTCAACACAAGGGAGATGGAGAATAATTACTAATTGAAAATTAACACAATAGAGATGGAAAATAATTATTTGTTGAAAACAAAAACTCAACACAAGGGAGATGGAGAATTATTATTGATTGAAAATGATAACTCACCACAAGGGAGATGGAGAATAATTACTAATTGAAAATCTTTTCACGCAGCTCGAGTCCTCCATTCATGTGCGCTCCTATGATGGAGCCTAGGTGGCAATCCACAAATACACAAAGACAAAGAACAATAATCATTTAGAAAGATAATATGAGAGTTGCCACACTCATCTATTTATAGTAGCTAGGGTTGGTTGTCAACCTATGTTATAATTTGACCGAGTCCATGCACCCCATGTTAAGCTGGACTCAACCGATCACGTCACTCCATAAGGGTGGAGCTTCTATACATATCAAGTCATTCTGGCACCTATTTGGGCCTTGCAACTTGAGGATAGTGTGTTCTAAAATGATCTTTGTGAGATCCCTCCCTCTCTGAAATAAGTCATATCATCATTTTCTTTTACATGACACTTATATGTCGTAAAAATTGACACTTATATGCACGGCACAAATAGCCGAGCATATAGTCGCGTAAATAGCTGCGCTCTGTTATAAATTTTTTTTGAATAATCCCGCGTCGACGCCACAACTATTTTTGCTTCCCCTCTGCTCCCTCTGTTGTACATCATAACCCTAAGTTTTTGCAACTCTCTCTTCCTCATGATGGCTGCACCTCACCCTTTGTCCTCTCCTCACAAAGTCTCCTCTCAAGTCTCCTAGGGTTCCTTATAAGGTAATCGAAAGTCTCCTCCCAATGACAATTCCTCACAAGGTATTCTCTATCCCACTTGTCTCTCCCACCTCTTCATATATACATAGTTTTTTAATGGTATGTTTAGAATTAAGGTTTTTGATTGATATTCCCTTCTCTCTCTTTCTCTCTCTATCATGCATAAGCTTCTTATGTTTAAAATTTTTGAATGGTATTCTCTTCTCTCTCTCTCTCTCTCTCTCTCTCTCTCTCTTATGCATAAGAGGCTTATGCATAAGAAACCTCTTACGCGGAAGCTTCTTATGCATAAGAGGCTTATACTTAAACCTCCTTATGCATATGATATATACCTCCTTGTGTATCCATGCTATTCACACTTTTAAGATTTTGTATTACTAATTCTTTTCTCAACTTTTTGTTTTGTTTTGTAAGTCTTTTAATCCTCTCTTTCAACTTCACCAAAAAGAGATAAATGCTTTTCTCTCTTTCCTCTTTTTGATTTTGTATGTATGCATCAAGTTCTTAGGGCTTTTGTATGCATGCATTACTAATCTTTTTTTTGGTTTTGTAAGTCTTCTAATATTCTCTTTCAACATCACCAAAAAGAGGTACGTGCTTTCCTATCTTTCCTCGCTTTCCTATCTTTTTATTCTCTCTTTCTTCTATTTTTATCTACCAAAAAGAGGGATTTTATTTTGTAAGTCCTCTATGCATAGAGCTTAATCTATAAATAGAGCTCTAATCATAGAGCTTAATCTATGCATTAAGCTCTATTCGTAGAGCTTAATGCATAGATTAAGCTCTATGCATGCATTCATAATGCATAGAGATCTATGCATAGATTAAGCTCTATGCATAAATGCATGCATAGAGCTTAATCTATGCATGCATTAAGCTCTACGCATCATGCTTAATGCATAGTGCCAAGGTATGGTTTAGTTTACGCTAGCATAGGTTACATAGTGCTTTATGCATAAGCCTTATGCATCAGGCCTCATGCATAGGCTTTATGCATAAGACCTCATGCATGCTTTATCCATAAGGCCTCATGCATAGCTTTATGCATAAGACCTCATGCAAGCTTTAATATAGCGACATAGGTTGCATAGGGCTTGCATAGCGACATAGCTTGTATAAGCTTTAGCATAGCCATAGCTTACATAAGCTTTTGTATATATGCATTACTACTCCTTTCATCAACCTTTTACAGGTCCTCTAATCCTTTCTTTCAACATCACGAAAAAGACGTAAGTTCTTTTCTATCTTTCCTCTATTATTATTACACCCTTGCTGGGGATTTGTTTTGTAGGTTTGCGCATAAGCTTTATGCATAATGCTCATGCATGCTTTATGCATAAAGCTTTATGCATAATACTTTATATATAAGCCTCATGCATAGCTTTATGTATAAGGCCTCATGCATGCTTTATGCATAAGGCCTCATGCATAGTTTTATGCTTAAAGCCTTATACATAGTGCTTTATACATGAGCCTTATGCATAATGCTTTATGCATAAGACCTCATGCATAAAGCATTATTCTTAAAGCTTTATTATGCATAAGGACTCATGCATAAAGCATTATGCTTAAAGCTTTATGAATAAGCTTTAGCATAGCTTGTATAAGACTTGGGGCTTGCACGGGGCTTGCATGGCGGCATAGCTGGCATAAGCTTTTGTATGTATGCATTACTAATATTTTCCTCACCCTTTTGTTGGTTTTCTAGGTCCTCTAATTCGCCATCATGAAAAAGAGGTAAGTTCTTTCATATCTTTCCTCTCTTTCCTTTATTATTACTGCACCCTTGGGTGCTAGGGATTTATTCTGTAGGTTTTCACATAAGCTTTATGCATAATGCTCATACATGCTTTATATGCATAATTCTTTATGCATAAGGCCTCATACATAAGCTTTATGCATAAGCCCTCATGCATAAGGCCTTAAGGCCTTATGCCTCATGCATGGCTTTATGCTTAAGGCCTCAGGCTTAAGGCCTTATGTATAGTGCTTTATGCATAAGCCTTATGTATAAGGCCTCAATTGACTTAAAAGTCGGGGAAGTATTCATTTAAAAATATTTTCTTAATATTTGATTATTTTTTGTGTTTTGTGAGGAATGAGATGATTCCCAAGGTCAATTGACTTAAAGAGTCGATAAGTCTTCATTTCATTTTTATTTTTATTTTGTATAGATTTGGCATGGGTCCACATTCTCTTATCCCACAGATCCATAAGTTGAGGATCTCATCGAGTCTCAACAACAATTTTATAGAGAGGTAGAATACATCTTTGGCTATACTCCCACTCTCACGCAGTTGGTAGCCTATGCATCAGGCACTGCTTGACCATCAGGCTCCCATCAGGTCCCACCCACAGCCCAACAGAGTCCCTTTCTAGGCACTTTACCCTTGCCAGGTATTTCACCTACCTTTACATTCACCCCTCATCCATCAGCCCCAGTCAATGCTTCAGCATCTCCTACACCTCCACCTTCAAGAGATGTCACACCTCACAGTTATCATGGCTCTCATGAGAGTAGTCGTAGAAATAGTGGCGGTTGTACCTCACGCCGCTCTAGCACTGAGAGTGGAGGTAGAGGAGACAAAGGATGCCTAGGGCAGTGCTATGGGGGTGGGGATAGTTCTTCAGAGTCACCACCACATCATGGTGATATATCATATTATGATATCACAGATGTGGGTGGAATAGTTGATGACTCTTGTGGTGGGAAGAAGGTGGTAAACTACTTGCACCAAGTAGTTTTTACACACTATAAAGACTGCTTTATACATTTTAAGCAGCTAAAAGGGAGAGCCTAGTGGGATGATTGCACTAAAGCTATCCCTAGGAAGTATCCTAATCCTCACGACCAAAGGTATAGCAGTAGATGGGCATGACACAAAATCAAAGACATACTTAAGAATAAGAGGTCTCTAGTAAGGAAACATGAAAAGGAGAAGAAAGCCTAAATAGATGTCGATCAAAATGGACATGTTAAGTCATCTATTGCTCATAAGGGCGACTGGAAGAAAGCCAAGAAGGATCTCTTAGAAGAAGTAGTGAAACAATAAGAAAGAGAAGCGCGGTGAATACAAATGGAGTGATACGGATCGTCGCACTTCGCATATGGAGGTCGTGCATCATGAGAGGCCGAGTTTGTATGTATAGTGCAACTTCATGTCTTTTCTTTGTATGCTCTCTATTTGAGTTGTGTTATAATTGTTGTAATGTTTTTCTTGTGATGTAACATGACATTGTGGGTAGAGATCCTACCCCAACAGAGACTGGCTACCATCGTCGCCGCAGTAGAGGAGATACATGGGATTACCTTCACGATGAAGGGATCATCTCCGACGAACAATTCAATCGAGCAAAGAGAACACCAATGCAAGTAATACTTTTTATTTCTATTTACAAAACATATTTTGACCTTTTTAATACTTTCTATTTTTATTTATATATATCTTCACTTGTGTAGGCACAAGGTGGACAAGAAGACTCGGAGAGTGATGACCCCTCTGAGTAGTCGCCCGCTAGTTTTTCTTCATGTATAGTTTTGGTTTATGCAACCATGTTTCTTTTTGAAGCCTTATGTGGCTCTATCAGCACGTCTATACTACATAATAGATGCGCTTATAGACGTGCATATAAACGCATTTATAACCTCTATTATAGACACACTTATATCCTCTATTATAGACACACTTATATCCTCTATTATTGACGCGTGTCGATACATGTGCTTATAAACTCGCCCATAACATTTTAACATTTTAAACCACGTTGTCAAAACGTGCCTACGGTCGCTTTTTCTTGTAGTGCACTTCTAGGTACCTTTGGGTTGATTTTTAGAGCTAGAGAAGAGCATCCTATCCTCATGGTTGAAAAATGAGCCTACTTTCATACTCCTTGGTGGTTACTTTTGTCATTACAAAGTCTCCATTTTGCTATTTATTGTCTACTACTACTATCCCATCCACTTTTGGGTACCTTTGAATTAGTTTTTAGAGCTAGAGAGCAACATTCTTCTCCCCCAAAGTCAATTGTGTGTGTTGTAGGTAAACATTCTCCTAAGGATGGAGCTTCTAAATATATCGTGTCATTTGGGCACATGTTTTGGGTCTTAAAGCATGAGGATAGTATTTTCCAAAATGAGCTCTATAAGGTTCCTTCTTCTCTTAAATAAGTGATATCAATCATTTCTTTTACAAGGGACTTATATTTTAAAATTAACCTTGTGAATTTTTCTTAGGTAGTAGCAAGATAGAGAATTTCTTAAGATGTGCATTATAAGGAGATATAATAATACTTTTTTATTTGAAGATTGAGAGATAGATAAGATAGATATAATAGTGGATATTTTTAAAAGTCTATCACTACAAGAGAATCATTGTTTTTCGACGCTTAGTTTCCATGCCTGGTTGCGTCATCAACATGTGCGTCGAAATAGACATCAAAATATGCTTGAAAAAAGGTGTGAAAATACCTGTCAAAATATACGTGGAAACAGGCGTCGAAATGTATGTCAAAACAGCAGTCAAAATTTATTATTATTATTAAATGAATTTATATATAATATTTGATAGTTCCTATCCTGGGATGTGTTTTGGCCTTCTCTTTCTACCACTTTGCAAGCATATGTGTCTATGAGAGAGAGAGAGAGAGGGGGGGTCAAGGAAGAGAGAAGGGTATAACTTCCATCATGCTCTTTGAAGGATAAAAAATGCTAGCTCCTCCTCCTCATCACTAAGGTGCAATTAAGAAAGTTCTTTATTTTACAATGAAATTAAAGCTCATTTCATCAACTTACTCATCCTCGAGATCCATGGCTCCAAATAAATCTATTTCTAGAAATACTCCATCATTGTTGTCAATTGATGGAACCATTTGTCTTCTAGTAGTAGAAGGTAATTCATCCATGTCGTCATCCTCTTCTAGCTCTAGCATGAGAGCTGACGATGCATCCTGATCATACTCAGCTTGAATCTCTTCTTCTTCTAGATTATCTCTAGTGTCTGTTTCTCGTTCAAGATGTATTTGCTCAATGAGTACACCTTCATCCGATCTTAATCCCGTATGAGCCTCACCTACTTCCTCAACTAGTGTGTTTTCTTCTTATTCTTCTTGTTGTTCAATAGGTGCTAGTGGTGTATACTCAACCATCACATGATCTGGAGGGGAGTTCCTCAGCATCTGCAAATAGTCAACTGCTATTTTCACCTCTTCAACTATTTGTTTTCCACGTGGATTTATTTGGATCACAAACAACCATTTATGATCTATTAGGTCTTCCACAATGATGACTTGCTCAGAGTGCTCTAGTAACACAAATGTGTCCCTTTGGTCAGTCCATATCTTTGTGCAATCTACTTGAAGAAATCCACACTTATCTTTGCGTACAATTACTTGCGCCCCCCTTGAGTTACCAACTTGAACCATTTCACATCAAAAATGAACATATCAAACTTTATGAATCCAACCTTAATAATATCTTGGATTGTTCCACAATAATCTAGCATGCCTACTCCAGTATTGCCATCACTTGCACTTGAACGACTTTCTTGCATAAAATTAGTCTTCACACTACAATCAAATGTTGTTCTCTTTTTATCTATTCCTTCTACTTGAAAGTGACGTCCGCGTGACCAAATTGCCCCAAACTTACGATACTGCAAGCACAATAAATAAGTTCTTTTATTATATAGGCTATGGACCCCTTCGAGATATCCATCTCAACCTCTAACTCCACATCCGTGCATTGAATATCATCTCCATAGGTAACCTCATCACATCGAGAAGATTATCCTCAAAGTAATTCTTGTTAGTATCTTCCGTTTGCAAGGGATGCTTATCCACTAACTCCATGTTATCTGTCGCTACACGAATAGACCTATAGGATCATCTACGGACAGGGAAACATCAATTGCTATGTTAATGGGAGCATCCCCGGTCCCTCGTGAGCCCAAAAGAGATTACATCATATTAGTTCTCGGGCGATCACTGGTTGATGAATATAATCAAGCTCTGTCTTGGATAGGATGGACACAGAAGACAACATATGAGAAAACCTCCTAATCCACCTAATGACAGCAAACTACACCCATTAGCCATGCTGGAATCGGATTTTCAAGTTTTATTTTTTGATTTTTTATTTTACAAAAAAATGTGATAAATAAATAAATAATAAGAGAAATTAAAACTAGCTACCCGAGTCCTAGAGTGTGTAGACTGTTAGAGATGTCGTCTCATCGATGTCACTGTGGATGTGCCGATGGTCAATGCATTATGGCGTCGACGACAATCTCCGATACACTGGAGTGAGGCTACTTGAAGGGACTACCACCAACACTCTACGACCTGGTAGATGGAGAGAGAGAGAGAGAGAGAGAGAGAGAGAGAACTCCTAAGGTTGCACATACAAATAGAGAGAGAAAGAAAGACTAGGTCTTCTCCTTCCCGACGATTGAATAGCAAAGAGAGAAAAATATGCGCTTTCTTCCTCCTCCTTGGCTGCAGGCCGAGTTACTCCCCCCTCTGGTGGTTGTGCTAACGTAATGAATGAGGTTTGGCATTCAAAGAGAGCTAGAGATATGTGTGAGAGATTGAGTATCTCTTGCTCTTGCACTTGCTTCTTTGATCCAACTCCCACGCTTTCTTACTTCTTGTGCTTAGAGAAGGTGAGCGCTTGAGGCGACTGTGAGCTTGCTCCCCATACTTGATGTAGCCTCTCCAAGTGCTAGATGTGACAGACTCCTTGCTGTTGTGTATACAAGAGAGAGAGATGCGTTGTTGTCTCGACCTGTAGAGCTATGTCTCCCCACACCGTGCTGTAGTTGTCATATGACATAAACTAGTACAAAAACTCAAGAGTCATGAAAAATGAACACTGAACATGCCATAAATAAGAGTCTGTGGCCCACGGCCTACAATAGGAAATACAAAAAAGTGTGTTATAACCATTGACTTTTCACAACACTAAGTACAAAAAGGTCTACAGTCTAGACTCTAGTCCTCCTCCTCAGAGAAATCACTAGGGGAAGGAATGCCCTTGCTAGAGGTGCTTCCATCATCAGAGGCCAACCCAAAACTACCCTCACTAAGGACATTGCCCTCATTATCGTACTCGGGCTCTTTGATGCTTGCAATAGGCACATCCTCTTCTTCAGCAATAGGTGCTAAAGTGCTCCTCGAAGTCCACGGAGCCACGCCTCACATATGTAGCTACTGGGGTCGAAGTAGGACGTCGAACAGTGCATCCGTGACCTCCCACTCGTGTGCCACCTTTAGCTACGCGACCTCTACGAGTACAAGAATCTCGATGGTCAATCTCCTCTAGCTCCCTATAGAGATCGGCATATATGGCCTCCTCATCTAGATCTCACTCCTTGTGGACACTCTTAAGAGTGTCCACTGTCAACTTGAACTTGTCGACATTCACCTGAAAAAAAGTTCAAACATTTATAAATTATTAGACTTTAGTCATGCATTTATAAATCGTTTTTAATGAGTTGAACTTTGAACTCTCGAGATCTCTACCTGTTTGGAGATCTCCATGTCATGCATCTTCTCCACCATGCACATGTTAGCATGGCAATATACAAGCCGCTCTAACGGCATGGTGCTGAGATGCATAGCTGTTGAACGGCTTGGGCCTCATCTGCACTAGTCACCAACTCCTCTCTTAGCCGTGCAACGAAATCCAGGGAGACCACGATCATCTGGAGCTTTGGTTGCACATGATATATCCGCTCTAAGAGAATCCACATGTAGGCAAACCGCGTGGAAGAGGAATTCCTTCGCTCCAAGTCACTTTGCTTGCGAAACATAGTGAGCACCTTTACCTTCTTTGTGAAGAAATTAACAATGGATAGGCGTTGTGTAACCATCCTCTTCACCCACTCTAGCTTCCCCACATCCTCCATGAGTAGGTCTAGACAATGGGAGGTAGAAGGAGTCCATACAATGGATGGGAACTCCGCCTAGCTACCAAGTGTCCCATTTTGCTGCAATTGGATGCATTGTCCGTGTTGACTTGAATAACATTTTCATGTCCGACCTACAAGTAACACAATGGCAATTTGGCAAATGCAACTGGCAATTGCAATGACATTCTTAAAAGTTGAAAGCTTGAACATAGTACATAGTACATACCTCTATGATGACTTGCTGGATGTGACGATAGATAAAGTCCCCTGATGTTTTTTTGCCCCGTCTTTCTGGTATCCACGGCGCATAAGCAGTATGTGCCAAGAGCGCATGAAACAAGGATGTTCATGATACCTCTCTTCTTACAATCAATCAATCCATCGGAGAGGATAGAGCAACCATACTTCACCCATCCTTCCCCCAAGGGTGTGAGTTTGTCATTGATCCTTTGCCTCTCGTCATCAAGCGCGTTGGTGCGCATTTCATGGTAGGTGATACCATGCCATTCATCATGGGATGGCCCCACCTCCGATAGGTTTGTCACCGGTGGTGGTGTATACGGAAAAGTCTCATGCTTGTCCTTTCCTCAAGACCTCATTGCCAAAGTGGCAAAGTATAAAGAGAGAGAGAGCTTGAGAGAGGGAAAGAGAGTTTGAGAGAGAGGGATAGAGCCTAGAGGGAGAGGCTAGAGCCTAGCCTCTAGGTACTAGGTAGTAGGCCCTAGTGGGCGGGACTCGCGAGAGGGAGAGGTAGGGGGGAGAGAGAGAGAGAGAGAGAGAGAGTGAGAGTGAGAGAGAGAGATCTTGAGAGCTTGAGCCTTGACTCTTGAGCTTAAGCCTTGAGAGAGAGAGAGAGAGAGAGAGAGAGAGAGCTTGGGGCTTGAGGCTTGAGCCTTTAAGGCTTAAGGCTTAAGCCTTGAGAGAGAGAGAGAGAGAGAGAGAGAGATCGATCCTCAGCCTTGAGAGAGAGATAGAGAGATTGAGAGAGCTTGAGAGCTTGAGCCTTGAATGATGAGAGAGGGAGAGACCTTGAGAGCTCTTATACAAGGGCCAAGACTCAAGCATGAAGGTGAAAGCCTAAAGGGATCCAAAGGCCAAGGGCCATGTGGTCCATGGCACATCTGACATGCCCAAATTCCAAGGGCCCAACCACTACAACAAACGGGCGAAAGACACGAAAAAACGGGCGCAAAAAAAGAAAACAAATGGCAATTTTTCGAGATCCGTTTTGTAGCTGTCTGGTATGGTACGGTACCAAATCCAAGTTGTTTTGCTGGACTCAAACGTCTACCGACCTGAAAGATATTTTGTATCCGTTTTACTTTGCTCGTTTCGTCCCGTCCCGTGCTTTATGTACCTGTGCTCTAGTACATGTCCTGCATGCAACTATGGAAAGAAGTGAGAGAAATTTCAAACTTGGGACCCATAAATGAGAAATCCAAAGCGAAGGAAGGTTTTACTACCATAAAAGAGAAGGATAACCTAGCAAGAGTGGCAGGCGAAGTAGAGGACCATCTGTACACTAAAAATGATATTAAGCAGATGATCAATCACCGTGCATTCCTACAAGACATGGAACTTCTGATTCTGCAAAGACGTAACGAAGGCGACTAATAGTGAGCCACTCCAAGGTACAAAGGCAGGACCATCCCATGGACCAGAAATACCTAGAAGAGCGAATACAAGAAGGAGACGAGATCTAGGAAGGGGGGGAGAATTTCCTCAAAGGCCAAGGATGAATCCAACCATGGACATTAATACACCCACAAGGACAAATCTGCTAAATATGGTAGCAGAGATGAGCCAAGGAATGGTCAAAGAACTAGGCACTGCTTGATAATCCCGACCCTCCTAGATGAAACCACATATCATTTCCAAACTCATCCAAAAATTCTGTGGGGATGGAGATCCTATCCAACATGTACAGATTTTTGAATCCACATGTGAAACCTGCGGGCTTGTTAGTGATGTGACAATAATTCATGCCTTCTCACTGACCTTGTAACGAAAAGCTCAACAGTGGTTCCAAACCCTCAAGCCTGAGGATAAGGTTAACATCACAAGACTCAAGAACGTTTTTGCGTCCAATTGTGCCTGAAAGGGGTGACAAATGAAGTCCTGTAGCACAGTGACATAATATCAAACAAAAGAAAGTTGAGTCCATAAGAGACTACATGTCTTGTCTTAAGCACTTAAATTCGAGATGCAAACTTTGGGAGAGGTTAACTCACGATCAGTTATTGCCTTGCTTTCGGAGAGGGGTTAGAGACCACAAAATTCATGATTACCTGTGGCACTAGCCTGACCTGCTACTCTTGATGCATGTTGCAAACTGAAAATTGAATATGAAAATAATATGCTGAAATTTCCGCACCCAGAAGATGTCAAAACATCTTTAGCTACTACGACTTTGCATATCTTGAGTCACCAATTACAAATTGGAACTCGAAGCAAGCAAGTCAGGAATATGACGGTGGATGAGCTTAGTAATTCCATATTAAAGAGATTGAAAGTAAAGGAGAGAAGAGAAATATCTCGGTATGGGCATAATCATCTTTACCCCCACAAGGAATTGGTGTGGTGCTCTATGTGTAGACTGAATCACACTACCACGGAGTGTCCACAGTTAAGAGCAAGGACATTACTCTATTGGGCCCACTGTGTAAAATTAGAAAATCATGACACTTCAATATGCAGATATCCAAGATTTCAAAATGTTACACAACTACCAGTACTTAGAGCCCCATTGGCTTTACCTGTGCTACCTAACTCTTCCTACTTATCTAGGGGGATGTTTCGGGTACAAGACGCTTCACCTTTGCCACCACCAGTTTTAGTACCACAACCACCGTAGGCTAAAATCAATCAAGTATTGATTGAAGAGGTGTCAAAAGATGTTGATATGGTGCGTGAAGAAGAACTTAGCGGAGAGTAGTACGAGGAAACGATGAGGTCACACCTGAATATTACGTCCTACAGAATAACATGCCAGTACTTGTATTTCAAACCACGGTACAATGGAAAGGCAAGGAAATGAACTCGAACCTGAGAAGAGGACTGCTACAATGTTTTGGTTGCGGAGAGCTGCATCGAGTCGTTGAGTGCCCAAACAAGAATATAGTTCATATACACCAACCCCAACAAGTGGCGGCTATGGCCAATGACATGCCAATACTGACCTATACTAAATGTGGGATTGATCATTTGATCAAGGATTGTCCATACCACACAAGTGGCTTGATTTCTACTGCCAATCAGGCCACCATCTAGACCATTAGTGTACAACCGGGATGTATCACACCACTCAACATCCTAATAAGAGCTCAAGCTCAATTAGGAGACAAGGGAAAGAATCGAGCGGATATGACTGTTTCTAGAACTGACTGAAGAAGAGTGAAAAAAGTGGGTAAGGGTGACACAAGGGTCACAATCCAAGATGGATTTGAAGAAGACACAATTGACACCGGATCCACCCAATCAAGGGGAGAGGGGGATCAAAGGATCAATAACAAGGGACCGGACCAAGAAGAGCAAAGGGAGCAACCAACAACTCTTAAAGGGGTCAGTGAATACTCCAATGTCGACAAGGAAATAAGAAAGCTCGAAGACGCGAGGGTGCCAACGGCTTCATGAAGCCAAGCTAAGGGCTAATCAGGTGACGGATAAAATTTATCCACAAAATGAGCCAACCAAGGAAAGGGAATTAGACATGCCTACCCCGAATCCGGAAGAAACACAAGAGGGTTCCCAAGAAAACACACTGTCCAAATGTTGGAGGAAAATGTGTTGGGAGAGTCCATCCATTCTTTCCCGATGGAGGAATACGAGGCACATATATGGAGAGAACCCTCTATCTCCAAAGAACCTAGAGACATAGGAATTCTCGTGGTTATGACTACATTCTATGACATTTCCATTGCATTTTTTTAGGGCCAAAATGAAAAGAGGTGTGGAGGAAACTTCAAGAACATTGCCCCCTGCACTTATCAGCTACCCAGAAACATGGCACTCTTGTGCATGCTCCCTTCCAGGACCCTTTGTCATATCCCTCATCAGCCACCCCTACTTCAACCGATCCCTGTCGAACCTCAAGGTCATTTGTCGACTACGTAATGGCTAAGCCTAGGATTATGAGGGACTCACTGCCCAGCACATCTCACATGCCGATGATACCCTCGCTCCCCTACTAGCTAACATGTTCAATAGAGCCCTTTGTGAAGGATTTTCACCCTCTTGGTCCACCAACACCATCACCCTCATCCTCAAAGTAGGATATCCACTTGATCCTAATAATTGAAGGATGATCATGATTGGCCACACATTGGCCAAACTCTATGGATTGGTGCTAGAGGCAGAGCTCAGTTCATTTGCAGAGAGACAGAGATGCAGAGCCTCAGGACAACCAAGCTTTGGGAGGAGCTACTATATCTTTGACCACATCTTCACCCTTTGTGCCATCATCGAGGAGGGTAGAGCACAACATCAACGAATTTACTACCACTTTGTGGATCTCCAAGAATCTTTTGATAATGTACCCCAATCCCGCCTCTTACACCATGTATAATACATAGGAGTCCCATCTAATATGGCGTAGAGCATCATCGCTCTCTATGAGTCCGTCACCAAACGAGTGAGAGGCCCAGGCGGTACATCATGGGAGATTTCTAGCACTATTAGGGTGAAATAGGATTGTCTTCTATCACCCACTCTTTTTGCCCTATACATTGATAAGATTTCCAGCTTTATTGATGGATTCAATGGGGCTGGTCCCACACTAGCAGGCATACTGATCCACATACTACTTCATGCAAAAGACATCATCGTCCTTTGAGATTCAACCAAGGGGCTTAGTTGGATGCCTTACATGACTTCTGCACTTAACGAGACCTCTCTGTTAACCTTGGTAAAACCAAGGTAATGGTCTTCAATACTTACCACCCCTTCACATGCAGATGGAGATTCACATACAAAGGGGATCTTGTGGAGTTTTTCTCATCCTACGTCTACCTTGGTATCACTTTCAGTGGCCCACTACAAAGTGACATGAGGATATGCATCCTTGAGCTTACTTGAGAAGTAGTGCATCCGGGTACATTTTCAAGAGCCGAGGACAAAGGGTTGTCTTTTTGGCACCCTCCTCACACCAGCCTTGATGTATGGATCAACCTTTTAGGGGCCATATGTTTTCGATGAGGATTTGTGGAGAGTTGAGAGGCCCCACGTCATGATGTTCTCCCATATGATCCGCAACAAACCATCAATCCCACACCAGATCATTCAGGCAAAGTTTGTTGTAGCCTTAACGGTAGTGGATACACTCTTCCAAACAATCGCATACCTCCACTGCATCAACCACATGGATCCCCACAGGTACCCGAGGCTATCCCTAGAGTCTTGAAGACATGTAGCACTTGAGGGCCACTCTAGAGTATCGTATTGCGCTCCACGTGTATATCCATCAAACATTAGGGAAAACCATGCACAAAGTGGTCAAGGGGCTAGTTCGCATGGCTAAGCAAGGGGTACTCATGCTTCTAAAGCTTCGGGAAATAAGCATGTGCATAAAAATTATATAGAGAAGCAAATACATGTACGATAACCTTCTTGAGGTAAAGAGAACATGCACGAGGATGACCCAATTGAATTTGAAACCAGAGATTACGTACATCAAAAGGCAGTTGTATTCTAGAAAAGAAGAGCTCAAGATGCTGTATGATAACCTAAAGGTTCACAGGCTTACAGAGGCCACAAAGACCAAGTCTATGGTGGCATGAACTATGGATTCTTTGGTGAAGAATTTGGGTATGAACCCCCGAGAGATAGCCCTCAACTACCTTATATGCATTAGAGATTTGGAGAAATATAATGCGGGAGATTTGTGTGAAAGAACCCCTACATGGGGAGATAGGTAATGCTATGTCTCACAGGATTAAGTCGGATGCCCACAAATATTAGGCTTCCGTGACTTCCAAGCAAGCCTTTGCATAGGTCATTGTTTCATAGAGAAAATGTCTCCATGCTACATGTTTCTTTTTAGGGTCTTATTATGCATGCACCTCCTATTGCCCTATTGGATAAGGGGAAGACAAAGCTAGAAGATGAGGATCACCATGCCAAGACGCTTAACGAATTTAAAGTAGGTGACAAATCTATAAAGTTTGAATCCTATCATGGTGATTATGATGCAATCAAGGTAATGGCTTTTATATCCCAATCTAACATTGGCTTTAGCGATGCACAATTCTCAAGATTCACCATGTAGGAATGTTTCTGAAGGGCATGGCGAGAACACAAAATATACAAACCAAGGATGCCTCTCAGAAAAAGCACGAGTTTCACCTCACTCCTAAGAAAATGGATCAATATGTCAAGGAGGGTAAATTCCTCTCATGTGATAGCAAAGATCACATGTACTGTGAGTTTCCTAAGCATAAGGGTAAGGACAATCAAAAGCAACAAAAGGAAAATATGCATGCCATTCCTGATGTACAAGGGAATACCAAATATGAAAATAAAGGGAGAATGGTTTACAAAGCTTGTGGATAGCTCACAAGGATCAGCTTGCACACTTACGTTTGATGATTGTGCCACATCTAACTTCATTTCTATGGAGATGGCATACACATTGAACATTGATGTAGGGAACATGGGACCCCATATTGAGGCAGAGGCCGCCTTTATGGGCACATGTGATCCCTATTTTTGAAAACTTGTGCATACACATCCATGGTTATCTTGATCATGATAATTTCTTGGTTCCACCATTGCACGGATGTGCTGTATACCAGGCATCACCAAATAGAGCCACACAAGCAGTATTAAACCAAGAGAAAACCAATAGAATTACTTTTATCGTCGATAAGGCCCGCACGCATGTTATTGATGTTGGCCAAGAGGAAAACTCCATCCCAATTATATCTTATGTTCAAATAATAAAGAAACAAAAAAGAGTGTTTCTTTGTACTTGATTTTTGTACGTGAAAATGTTAAAAAATGATGATATACAGGTAGACACTCTTATGAGTGATTGGCTGGAAATTTTAGATGCATTCAAAAACTATTTTGGAGATGCATTGCTAGGAGAGTTACCTCTTGAGAGACCCGAGGATGACCGCATCAATTTGGTGTTGCGGGTAGCTCCCCACCACAAATATATCCACATATAGGGTAAGCAAGGCATAGCAAGACAAGATTATGAAATAGGTTATGGAGCAATTACACTAAGGTTTGGTTCAGCCAAGCTCTTCACCATATTGCTCAGTAGTCTTGCTAGTATAAAAGAGGGATGGTTTCTTTTGTATGTGTGGATTACGAGGCTTTAAATAAGATCTTTCAAGAACCGGTTTCCAATCCTGTGCCTAAATAACATCCTTAATAAACTTGATGAGTGTGCATGTTTCAGCTACATTCACCTTAAGAGTTGTCACCAAGTGCATGTGGGACTACAAGATGTACACAAAATGGCATTCAAGATGTTGTTTAGGTTATATTGTTTGGCCCCACAAATATCCCGACCATGTTCAATAGAATGATGGATCACATTTTTCTTGAGAATAAAAAAATAACATGTTTTTTTAATGATATCTTGGTATTTTCCAAGAATGAGCAAGAACATCGCCTATGTTTGGCCATTTGTTTAAAGAGCTTCATAACCACAAGCTCTTCATCAATGCAAAAAAGAGTGATTTATTCTTTTCTGAGATTCACGATTTGGGACACATTATATCAAAGGATGACATCAGGATGGATCCTGCAAAGATCGAAGCCATTCAAAATTGGCATGAGCTATTTTTCGTACATGAAGTAGGAAGCTTTGTGGGTTTATGCTCATATTACATACATTTTATTAGGCACTTTTCATGGACGTCTTTGCCATTGCATGAGTTAACTAAAAAGAATGTTATTCATCCCAGATTTTCAAAGTCCCTTGTATGTAGAGTGTTATACATCCAAAATTTGCATTTGGTTTATCCTAAATCAAGGACATGGTGTAGCTCATGAAATATTTGGTTTGAATGATGCAAGTCTTTCTTTGGGATATATGAGAAGGAATTGTTGGCTATATAAGTCATGCCTTGATTATTTGGAAACTACTTATGGTGAGGACATATCATCAAAGCCTAAGGTACCTCATTTTAGATTTTGCACTCCAAGAAAGAAGAATATGGTGGCACATGCATTGTCTAAAAAGCCATATGTAGGCATAGTGTTAGTTGCCTCACATGGAGACTTGGTAGATTCACCTAAAAATATGTTTAAGTATAGCACGTGATTTCTAATGAAGGGATTTTTAATTCAAATTTTTAAGATAAATTTACAAAAATACATTTACATAAGGGGTTTTTTAATAGATTTTGCAAGAAAACCTGTGCATCCATAAAGAAAAAGGGATTATTTTATTCATAAAATTTTCACAAGGGTTTTTTTAATACCCCTTGAACACACATGATACAAAGGGTTTCTTAGTAGTGCACCGCCTAAGCATGGGGACTTGTCTACCATACGTGGATTCTAGCATACTGATGCTGATTTTTGGACTTATATGGATTGATTTAGTGGTTGGACATGCACATGCCTCTTATATGATCAAACAAGGGTATCTCATGAAGACTTACTGTCTATGTGATATGTCAAACATGAAGCAAAAGTTCATTTATGAGTGCCATGCTCCTCCATATTTAGGACATAGAGGTATCATACCTATTACACACATGATTGAGTGCTATTTATTCTGGCCAAGTATGTGCAAGGATATTGAGGCGTATATATATGCATGTATCACATGCCAAAAGGTCATGTTTGATGGGAAAAAATCTCCAAGTTTTACTTCAGCCCATTGCCTATTCTCTCATAGTCATGGAAAAGTATTACAATGGACTTCACTATGGATTTGCCGTGTACTCAGCAAGGCGATAATACTATTTGGACCATTGTTAATAGGTTTAGCAAGCATGGACACTTCTTGTCGATCAAGAAGACCATTAAGTGTGAGCATGTGGTCAAGAAATCTATGGCACAAGTGTTCAAACACCATGGTATGCCAAAGTCCATTGTAGAGGATAGACATCCTAGGACTATTTGGAGAGCTCTTTTTGACAATATGGGTATTAAGTTGGACTTCTCGTGGCTTTTCACCCACAAATAGCTGGGCAAAGTGAGCTACAAATTCAAATATGTTGGATCTCATAAAATGCTATGTTGCAGATCAAAAAATAGCTTTGGGAGAAATATTTACCATTGGTAGAGTCTATAAATAACAACAAAGCGCATGCCTCCATGATAAAGGACCCATTTGACATTATTTACAACAAGGTGATATTTCCACCTATCCTACACAATGAGAGATCTTTGTAACTGATGAGTATGTTAAAAATATTGATGTTGCCTTTACACATGCAAACAACCATTGCTCATTCATGGGATAAGCAAAATAGGATTATCGACAAACATAGAAGAGAGATGGACATCAAAGAGAATGATTGGGTATTGTTAAAATTTGATAAAGTAAGACACTGTAAGGAGCTAGGAAAGGAGGGAGCATGTCCTAAGCTCTATTCCAGGTATTAAAAACCTTTTAAGGTGATCAAGAAAATCAATCAAGTTTTTTTCTCGCTTATATTGCCTGATCATTGGAGGATTTACAATGCCTTTCAAGTGAGTCTATTGCGGACGTATATGGGGCAAGATCCAAAAGAGCATGTCACAAAAGAGCCACCATAGGTTGATGAGCTAGAGAATGCTCTTCAACCTGGGCAGATTAGGTTTCACAAGGAGAGAAAGCTACCTATCCATAAGATATCCAAGCGATACCTTGTGAAGTTCAAGAACTATTTGCCTATCAACTTAAAATGGGTTGATGAAGACTACGTCAAAGATTACCCATAGCTTCTTCAAGCATAATTGGAGGCTTTTTAGTTAAGGTCAACTGTTTTGAAGCCATAGGGATGTCACCATTTGGCTGCCCAAGTGGCTTTTCCCTATTTTGTGCCAAGGTATGGGAGGTCACGAAGCTTTGTGTTGCCTATACTGAGGCCACGACTTGCATCACCTAGCAGAGGCTAGGCCTCATGCCACCCACACTATGGCTAGGACATGGAACCTACTATCAAAGATACCAATTTATTCTTTCCACTAAGCTAATTCCATGCTTAGAAAGACCTGCTATTTACATGCTTCAAGAATAGGAGATATAACCATTACATAATGTAAATGCATGCATCTCTGCCTATTTGAAATTGTATTCACGTAACTTGTTTTCGTATGACTACCTGCTATGGCAGGTTGAGTTCACAAGCACGGGATGCCCACTCATGAATCATGTGAATGCCCTGTATTCTGCCATGGTTTGTGCTATGTGAACAAGTGGTAAGTATTCATTTAAACCTTTGTTTATTTCTCTAAGACTTTATTACCTTATCAATTCACATTCTTTTAAGTTGGACACAAGCCATTGGCCAATGCTTGGGACCCAAGGACCAAGGTATGGCCTATCCAAGTCTTGGGCACCCTCTTATCCCATTAAAATCCATTCGTGGGATGAGGGGAAAGCTTATAGAGGTGCCCAACTTCATTATAGAGATATCCTATAGACAATGGAGCCTTTTTCACCCCCTTCCAGGGGCCTCTCCCACTACTCTCTCTCTCTCTCTCTCTCTCTCTCTCTCTCTCACACACACACACACACACACATTGAAGGATGGTGCATCTTTTGTTTACCCCGCTTCGTAAGTTGACTATTTCTTGTACATCAATGTGTACCTATTATACTTACTATAGCTATCTTATGGTACCTACTCTATCTCACTGTAAACATATTGTACTTGCTATAGTTTCCTATGGTGCTTGATGTAGCTGAATGTGTACTTGTTGTACATCTTTTAGCTTCCTATAGTACCTACTTTACTTCATTGTGTAGTAACCTACTATACCTATTATACCTAACTATGCACTTGGTATACCTGTTGTAGTCAACTATTGTACTTGTACATGACTGTGTGCCTGTTATACCTACCAAAACCCTAACTATACTTACAAGTATAAGTTGAAACCCTAACTATACTTGCAACTACATGTAAAAAATTTACCTATACTTATAAGTACATTTAGAGTATAGGCTCAAACCCAAATTGTACCTCTAAGAATATGATGAAACCTCAATATACTTGTAAAGTACAAGTTGAAACCCTAACTACACGTACAAGTACAAACTCAATTCTAATTATACCTATAGGTACATACTGAAAACCCTACAACACCTACAAGTACCTGCTCAATGTCATCCTACATGTGTAGTGCTGAATGTATGTGCTCTTAACCAACACCAGGTGTACCTGTTTGAGTACCTCCTATTGACACCGCGCACAAGTACATGTTCATGTACTTGTATCTATTCGCATACGTATACCTCTTTGTGTAATTGTACCAGGGAGGACTGAGCTACATTCTCTATGAGGGTGAGCCAAGATCTGGTATGAGCGCTTGCTTGTGCATGGTCTCAAAATGACAATTTCCCATTCACTTCCCTCTAGCTGTATGACATTGGTGGTTGGACTATTTAGACTCATTCGATGAGTTTGGCATTGATAAACTACTATAGCACACTTCTGTTTGGGTAATTTGTCTTGAAGCTTGCACTGCCTTAGATTTTTTTACCGGAAAGCCCTTGAAACTTTGTACAAATTTAAATACTTCAATGATATACTTCATGAAGTGTTGAGAGAGGGGTCAACCTGTTCTTGACCCCTCAATGGTGGTGTACTATACAATGCTTATCTCTTTTAGAGATTATCTTGTGCAATGATGTATCATTTAGTTATGTGTAATGTCCCTTTGACATATCAAGTGTGACACGCATATGGTTCACAAGATGGTTCCCAAGAATGTTCAAACCCTACTTGGTGTAGTTTCAAATCATGTTATGAATTTTTGAGTTGCAGCCAAGGCTCAAACGTGAAGCCATCTCAATTAGATTAGGGATTTAATTTACCTCAATGGGACCTAGTTAGACCTAAATTTTAATAAGCGGACACAAATGGACCAAATATTATCTTACTTAAACAAGAACTTATTTTAATTAAGCTTAATTATACGTAACTTCATCTTAGTTTTTAGAAACAATTTTATCATAATTAAGCTTGACTTGATTCACTCTTATCATAATTAGACTAATTTGAATCCAATTGTGTCTTAATTAGACTAAACATTTATCCCAATTAAGTCTAGTTAGACGGAGTTCTACCTAGATATTGGGCATAATGGAAAAATGATTGTCATAAAAGAGATTCCTTAATAGAGTTAGATGTAGCATGCATGCTAAGGTTTGAGCTTAAACGTGTAGTATTAACTTATCTGAAGGCCTTGAAGTAGACATATAAGAGTTTGGAGAAGACATTAATAAACCACAAGCTAACATCTTTATAATCCTCTTCATCAAGTTTCTTTAATTTAAACTTCTTCAAAATAGGTAAGAAACATGATTTTCATATGCTTTTTAAATGTATTTCTAAAGATAGTGTCACTATAGGTATGAGACTTGATTTTCATATGCTTTCTAAATGTATTTCTAAAGATAGTGTCACTATAGGCATGCTATTATAGCTCTACTAAAAGTAATAAGTTTAGCTAGAATTTATCAAAGTTCTTTTCAAGAACTCCTTTTATAAGAGTCTAGTGAGAGGTCTAACAGACTAAGTGACTCATGGTGTCCTCATGGATCTCCATCCTTTTGGAATGTTCTTATATTGAAAATGCTTTTGAATCACTTTATTGAATAAGGATTGTGTTCTTGTAGAAACGCTTTTCACATCTCCTTACGTAATTCAAGTCTTTGTATAAACGATCTCCTAGACTTGCTTATAACATAAATCCATTATGAATAGCTTTATGCAATGGAGGTCTCAAGGCATTCTTCTTGACCTCCGTATGAAAGGTTTTATGGACATCCTTATCGTATCAAGGTCTTGAGAAGGTTCGTATAAGCCTATGAACATATGATCATAAAGATATATTGTGTCACTAACATAGAGTCAAAAGTTTGTGGATTGTCCCTTTTGAAAAATCACACTAAGTTCAAAAATCAAGTCATTCTTGAAAACTAGAATGCAAAAATTCAAATACATGTAGGTATTCTTTGTTTTAGCAAGAAATAACTCAGATTTTTCATCATGACTAATGTTATATATTCATGGTGTTTCAAACCTTCAAAATAAGACCTAGTTTGAGTCTTTTTCTTCAAAATAAGACCTAATTTGAGTCTTTTTGTTCAAAAGAGATATTTCAAAGAAACTTTTCATAAGAAATACATTTTAAAAAAATCATAATAACTATGTTTTTATATTCATGGTCTTTTAAATCTTTAAACTATGACCTAGTTTGAGTATTTTTCTTCAAAAGAGAAATTTAAAGAAACTTTTTATAAGAAATCATAAAAACCTTGCACCCTTTCCACCCATCTAATTGATTTAAAAGACAACATATGGAAAAAGCCAATTAAAAAACATAGTGACACCCTAAAGCAAGATTTTTCTATGATTACATGACATAACTCATGATTGCAAAACAATGTACACATACAAACTTCTTGCTATAATTTCAATAAAGAAACTAAATGAATATTTGATAACTACTTTAAAAAATATTATTACGAAAAAATGATGGCCAAAAAAATTATGTTTGAGATTGGCAAAGTGATACTCTAAAAATCACTAGGTTCACAAGTTCTCCTCTAAGATTGCCACAATATTGGAGGTGGGGTGGATGCCTCCTCTCTCATAAATGAATTGTCTCACAATATTATTATTAAGATTATTTATTATTATACAACTCACATGCAAATAAAGTGATAATAGTTATGATCTTGTTTTTAGAGTGCCACCTTCATGCCATCATGAGTGAGTCTCTTCACATGATGAAGCGGGTTGGCCTTTGGCTCGCTACTGGATTCCAAAACAAGTGTTCATGATGCAGGACTAGTTTTCGACCATTAGTTGGACTTTGGTGGAAATCCTACCATTACCAAGGTGTACTAGCTTGGTGTCCTTTAACTTAGCTAAATAGGTCACCTCATGCAGTAATAAGTTATTACAATATTAGATAATTTGGAAAAATCTCACTTTGGGAATTAACTTTTCAATATAATTTTAGCCAATCTTCAGCATACTAGCTCCAAATTTGTTAGAGATTTTAGATTTAGATTCGATTCTTAAAGATCTTTCCAATGATATGTCACATGAAAGGGTTTTGATAAAATCTTGGATAGGTTTACCATGATCCCATTTTTCAAATGAAAATAGGATTTTTTCCAAATTATTTAATATGGTGTTAACTACGAATAGGACCCTATACTAGTCTAACCCAACAGTGGCCAGTGTGGTCCAAAGCCACCAATGACGGGATGCAAGCCACATGCATTCTCAAACATACTAAAACAAAGCCATTGGTCAATCATCAATGGTTTACGTGGAAACAAGCCCTAGGATAAGTGTCCAATTCCTACCATTGAAAGTCAAAATTAGCATTCACCGTTATTGCAGTTGGTACAGTAGGAAGAAAGGAGTGTGAGTCTCTAGGTGATGGGTTCAAATCTCCCTCTATGCAAGCAAATGGTGGCATCTAAAATTTCCAGCAAAAAAAAAAGAGAGAAAAAAAAAGAGAGTCGAATTGGGATTTTGATTGGGCTTTGGCACTCGGCAACCAAATATTACCCGATGGTGGTCAAAGAGTTGGCTCAAGCCTCACTTGAACCTACCCCGTAACGGCCGCGAGTTCCAACCTTGAAATTACCTCGTTGGGGAAAACTAATTTTCCTATTGCGACTGAGTCTCCAAGCTTTTATTTCTGGGATTTCAACGGGAATGAAAACAAAGATCCACAGATAGAAAGAGAAAGAAAAAGAAAAAAATGCGAACCTGCTTGAGGCAAGACATATATATTTATATATGCAAGGAAGACCTGGAACTTGCGAGCCGGAGAGGATGATGGCGCCACCGCTTGAAACTGAAGTCGGCGCTAGCAAAGGCTGCTGGATCCTTTGCATGGCGATCTTGGTCAGCTTATCATTAGGATCTCTTTGTTTACTGGGCTTCTTCCCCATCATCAGCGTAAGCAGCTTCAGGTTGGCGGGCGGCCGCCTTTCTGCGATGTAGCTCCTGGGCGGCGACGCCCTCTTTGACCACGTGTGGCCGCGAGACACAGACTAGCTAGATGTAGAATGTAGATGTTACTGAAAACAGTTCCAAAATGAAGCCACAGAGAGCAGATGATTTAGAAGCAGGAGAGCCTTTTTTTGGTGTCTGATTAACGGAGGGTTTACGAACATGAGACTCGAGAATCGAGAGGATAAGGCCCTCGATTTTCGAGAACTGGAATCGTGGGAAATGAATGCGCCCGCTGATGATGATGGGCTGGTGCACACTAGATTCGTAGCGCCCTTTCCCAAAGGTGTGACTCGTGTGGACTGGTGTCGTCCCAACGCCATCTCTGTCGTACTCTCTCTCAGCGCACTGCCCTGTCTGCCTAATGCGCAGTGGACGGCTTGAAAACTATGTGTCTACAGTCTGCTGGCCCGGTGTACCGTGTTTGTGCGCGCGTGAGAGAGAGAAAGAGTGAGTAAATGTCTAGAGAGAGAAAGAGACACAGAGATGTTCTGTGCAGTCCGTATTGTGCTAACGTTTCTTTATACTTCATATACCGCGCCTCAGCTTTTCATCCATGTTTACTGGGTAACTAGGCTCTATGTTGCAGGAACAGTCCACTAACAGGCGCATCGTATTAGAGGGATTTGAACTAATGCAATGTGTCATCACAAATCTAGGCCGCATAGCCTCACCACTAAGTAGCACTTGTTGACCGTCAAAGTTTCAAGCCAACGCACAATTTGGGTAGGGCAATTTCTCTCCAAAAACCCGTCGGGTATACAGAGTTTTTAGTGGGTGAGCCTAAAGGCAAGTCCCACAGTACCTAGGCTCCCTCGGGAGTTCTTGGTCGCTGTCATGCCCAATCTCTGTGTCTTCCGGGGTCATGCCCTCAGGAAGTAGTGAAACCGTCATCACGATCGAGGCAACGAAGCTAATGACAAAAGCATTTCTCTGTTCGAGTCTCAAAAACGAACGTGTTCGTCTCTGACCACGGCTTGAAAAACAAAAACAAAACTTGACCGTCAAAGTAAAGTGAGGGGATCTACAGTGGCAGTCGTTTCGGTGAGGCAGGTTGAATCTAAGCCGTATGATGGACGACTGCAGTTTTTTTGGGAAGGTTCAACGTCGTGAGCCGGGTTCAAAACCTTGCGTCCTCCTTCCAAAGCATTTTTGTGCCCTTACGACTTCGAAATTTTTCTAAGTCCCCAAGCCAAGATGGGGTTGTAAACCCGGCCCCACATTTTTCTAAACCTGCCACGCCGGGAAAAAAGCTCGTTGCAGCAGTCTATCGTTGACGGCCAAAAAATGACCAGAATCTGAACGGCCAGTTATTATTTTTTTTGTAAACCCTGGCCAATTTTTTTTGTAAACCCAATCATATACATTTGTTAACCTGGCCATGCTGGAAAAATGCTCGTTGATGGGCCAAACTATCGCAGACGGCCAAAAAATGGCTAGAATCTGTGCTCCTTAGATGGCCAGAATTATGCCCCTACACCAATGGCTAGGAAATGTTTTCGATGACCGGGAACCCTTTTCAGATGGTTAGGTGGGCCACGTTTACAAATTTGTAAACCCGGACCTGCCGCCAAATCGAACGAGAGATCTGGCCTTGATTTTCGTGCTAAGGGCTCCCTACCCTTGATCCCTTTGCTTCACTTTGTTTGCTGACGTGTGTGATATAGTACTAAGGGCCGTAGACGAGTGTGTGGAGAGATAGTGTGTGGGGGGGGGAAGGGGGGGGAGAGAAATAGAGAAAGAGAAAGAGATTAAGATCCGGTGCTAATCCCAATCCAAGACGAGGCACAGAGGGCGCACTGTGTATCGGCAGCATACAAAAATTTCACCTTTTCGTCCTATTTACTATTTACATGTATTTTCCTTTGAAATCAAAGTTACTTGAAGGATTGCTTGAAAGTTGAGAACATCGTAGCTAAGTGCTTAGTCCAACTTCATTGGAAATCAATATCCAAATCCACTTATAGACCCACATATAAAAGAAATTATCGGATTTGGAAATGCCCCATTGTACTAGATGCACAATGAGAACCTGGGTTCGAAGCCTAGGGGCTACAAGATAGACGGTGTCAGGCATTTTTCTGAAAGATATTTTGGGCTTGTGTACATACGTGTGCATGGCAGGTGTGGAGAGTTTGGTTTTGAATGCGTTGCCAGGTGTACAGGGTGGACGGATTTGCTGTGGGCTTGTGCAGGCCTGTCCGGAACGTAGTTCATTTGAGATGGTATCAGCTGCTCGGTCATTGGAAATGTGTGCGCGTCAAAGAAAATGAGCGGGCCTCGTGGTTTGTGTTTGAAGTGTATGAAGGCATGGGCAATTTATAGGTGAAAGGGCCTGGTGTTGCCTTGAGCATGGTGTGAAATGGAAAGCATTGAGGAGGCCATCTTCTAGGCTTTAGGGAAAAGAAAAAAAATTAAAAAAAAGATAATATTGACATGGCCGCCAATGTGAAAGGCCACATGGCTGTTTGTCTTGCAGCCAGCGTAGCTGCCAACATGCGCAATCTAGAAGCTGGCGAGGAGAGGAAGAAAAGGAAGGCCGCCTTGTAGAAGGTGGGGGCTCTCGGGCATAGCCGCAGATACACAGAGAAGGGGAGGTCGCCCTAGGAGAGAAGCTGCAGCAGTGGGACAGGCTGGCGGCGTGGACGAGAACGTCCACGCCGCGGATACACAGAGAAGGGGAGGTCGCCCAGGAGAGAAGCTGCAGCAGTGGGACAGGCTGGCGGCGTGGACGAGAACGTCCCTGGTGAGGTGGTGTTGGCGGTGGTTGGAGCCCCCTGTGGCAACCACGTGTGCGTGGGTTCGTGTGAGGTAGGTGTAGCTGCTGTAGGCGTGGAGAGCAGTAGCAAAAAGGTGCCGTGCGTCAAGGTGCAAGGTTGGCGTGGAGGCGCAAAGGATAGCGAAATGGTGTTGACGGGAACCTCCCTTGTGAAGTGCAGGGCGAGTGATGGCCTCTGTGAGCACAAGGTGGCTGACAGGGCAAGACAAGAAGGCGAGTGGCTGGTGTAAAGGGCGACTGGAGACGTCGACGTATAGCCGACGGTGACTGGAGCAGCGAGGCAGAATCGCCGTGAAGAGGGTGATGACGTGTGGAGGCAGCCAGAGAGCTGCTGGCGTCAAAGGCAACAGGGCAGGTGGCTGGTGAGCGTGGAGACGCAAGGAGCTGTAGAGGGGAGTTGCATCGACTGTATTTGAGAGGGAGCCGTCTTGGTCAAGGGTGACGGGCTAGTAAGCTGAAGGCATGCGTGGAGGTGGTCAGCGCAGAGCATGGGTGAGTGCCTTTGAGGTGTTGGCACAACAGAGGAAGAGTTGGATGTGCAGTTTGCAGGTGCAGCTGGATGGAAGCAAAGGGGACAGGCAAAGGGTGGCTGGTGTGGGCCACTAGGTGAAGCCGGAAGTGGAAGCTGCCGTGAAGAGTTGGGTTTAGGACAGTGGACAGCGTGAACGGGTGTCGATTGGAAGAGGGGACAGTGTTGCTGCTTGGTGGTGGGGCCGGTAACATTGCAGAGAAAGAGAGGAAGTGGCTGGCAGAGAATCAGCACAGAGAGAGAGAGAGAGAGAGAGAGAGAGAGAGTGGTGTTTGGCTAGCTGCTGCTGGCGACACATACAAAAGTGATGGGTCGCAGAGAGAGTTGAGGGTTAGCTGGTGGGGCGCCCTCTGAAGAGTGAGTGGTCGGGTTCATTCTGGTGTGATTGGCACAGCATGCAAGCGAGAGGTTCGCGGTGATTGGGGATGTGGTGTATCCTCGGTAGTGACAGGTCAAAGTGTTGAGGTCGTGTGGTTGCAGAGGCTTGGTCGTCAGACGCAAGGTTGAATCCCAGAGGTGGTGTGGCCGTGGTGGAATTCCCTTGGCAGTAAATCCAGGCCTGAGTGTTTGTGAGTTGTGTGAGTAAGGCTTCTGTGTCGGGAGAAGCTTGTATGAAGTGTTTTCACTGGGAATATATTGCTGGGTGTTTACCTTGTCTATGGTGTCCCTGTTTTATGCTGTCTATCTGGCGTGGGTGGTGTGGTGAACTGAGAGAAGTGTTCCAGCCGGTGGCTGGTGGTGCCTCCGTTCGTGTTTGTGTTTCTAAGTTTGGGAGGTGAAGGGCTATAGAGGCAGTGGTCTTTCTTTCTTTTTTTCACCTCACATTCTTCTGGTACCCCCAGTGAGGTTAACTCTGGTGTTGTTCTTTGCCTAGAAGGGTGTATGTTCCACTGAGGAGAGCTCAGGGATTGTTACAGATTGTCATGATGTGGTCTTATCCGGAATTTCATGGCAGGAAGGGTGAGGATGTGTGTGACTTTTTGGAGCAAATGGAGTTGGCATGCATTAGCAATCATGTGACAGATGAAGAGCAGGTTCTGAGGCTGATAAAGATTTTCTTGAAGGGAGATGCCCAAAGCTGGCTTAAGGATTTTGAAGTACAGGATGCGGCATATGAGGTACATGGTGTTTTGACCTTAGACAGGTTGAAAGAAGGCCTTTTGGAGCATTTTCAGCAAGTGGAGGATTCTAGTGTGCTTTGGCAGGAGTTGAGCATCTTGAAGCAGGTCCATGCGCAATCACTGGACGATTTTGTGAAGGTATTTACATGTTTGTGGGGTAAGTGGTGTATGACATTAAAGCAGGAAGTTCCTCCTATGTTTCTGAAGAAGAGCTTGTTTATTGATGGTCTGCTACCCCATTTAAAGGTCAGGGTTGAGTTGAAGAATCCCAAGTCATTTGATGATGCAATTAGGGCTGCTAGGGAAAAGGAAGGCAAGGTTTTGAAGCAGATGGAGATGGGTATTTATCCGTATGAAGGTGTTGTGTCTGCAAGGGATAAGCAGGTAAATTTGGTTGGGGTGGATAAGAGTCCTATGCAAAGTTTGATTAGACAGGAACCTCAAAGGCCGATACAGGTGCAAAGGGGGATGTTTCATATGCCTTCTGATTTTTTTCCAAAGTCTTTAAAGCAGGTGAAGGTGGATGAGAAGCAGGTGAAGGAGACAAGTGAAGATGAGGAGTTGCCAGTGGATTCTTCTATGGATTTGGACGTCATAGCTGCTCATGACAGTGATTTGGAAGGTTCTATTGGAGATCATTCGGATCTGGATGATACGCATGCACATGGAAGCAAAGAGGATGGTGTCTTGGGATTGGCTGATGATAAGAAAGAAGAGGAGCTGGATACGAAATGCTTTGAGGATGATTCTTTGTCAGATTCTACAAGGGAGGAGGATGGGGTAGAGACTTGTGATGAAATGAAGATGGTTTGCAATGCAGATGTGGAGAGCATGGAGGAAGATTCCATTATTATGGATTTTCTTGGACAGCTTGATGGTGGTCTGATACCTGTGATGAATGGTGTGGATGTTTTTCCAATAAGTTTCCTATGTTATGTAAAATCTTTCATTGAGATTTCTATGAAGATTAGGGTTTTGTATATGCTTTCTATTAAGGTTATCCACACATACAAGCCTCATATGGTAGGAGATCTCTCCCTGTTATGTTTCCTCTCATGCTTTTACATGTTATAGGGTTTGTAAGTTTTAGGATTTGTTATTTTTTCTCCCCTCTATAGATAGCATAGCTCTTCTCAAGAGGTAGCCATATGCCTTAGCCTCATGGATGAGGCTAGTGCATAAAGCTTATGCGTTAGCCATAAGCACTAGCCTCATACATAAGGGTAGTGCATAAACCTCATACAAGAGCCTTATGCATTGCCAAATGCATAAGCCTCATGCATAAGGTTTATGCATGAGACTTGTACATAAAGCCTTATGCATAAGCCTAATGTACAAAGCTTATGCATTAGCGATAAGTGTCTATGCATAGCCTTATATATAAGTTATACATGAGGCTTATGCATCAACATCATGTATAAAGCCATATGTACAAGCCTTATGTATAAAGCTTATGCATATGGCTAATGCATAAGTGGGTACATAGGCTTTATGCATAAGCCTCATGCATAAGCTGCATACATGAGGCTTATGTATAAGGTCCATACATGAGGTTTATGCATGAGGCTTATGCATAGCTTTATGCAGGCTAGGAATGCATAGCCTTGTGCAAGCTATGAATGCAGGCTAGGAATGCATAGCCTTGTGCAAGTTATGAATGCTGTGCGTAAGCCTTGTGCATAGTATGCATACAGCCTATGCATGAGCTTTATGCATAAGATTTATGCTTTAGCCGAGTGCTACCTAGGCATGTGGGTAGCTATTGCAATGGACCGGACCGGAAGCTCCCATTACATGCCGGGTGCTACCTAATAGCTCCCGGTGCATGCCAGTAACTAGCGGCATACTTAGGCAACACATAGCATGTATTGGGTAGCTACCTAAGCATGCCGATATCTAACCAATGCATGCTAGGTGTTACCTAAGTATGCCGCTAGCTTCCTGCATGCATCCAGAGCTCCCAATGCATGCTTAGGGTAGCTATCGGTATGCTTAGATAGCTACCCAATGCATGTTAGGTGTTGCCTAAGTACTCCACTAGCTACCGGCATGCACCGGGAGCTTCCAATGCATGCTAGGTGTTCACTAAGTATGCTGGTAGCTATCGGCATGGATCGGGAGCTCCTAATGTATGTCAGATGCTACCTAGGCATGCCTGTAGCTTCCAATGTTGTTTTTTGCTATTGAACGGCAATTTTTCACAGCGATCTTATTGCTACAAAAATAGCACGGTTTCTAGTAGTAAAATAGGCCCCACATCTTTGTATTCTTCTAGTTATAAAAGCACTGCTATTTTCGCTGCTATACCCTCATTCTATTGTAGTGGGAAAACAATAATCATGAGGCCATGCATAGCTATTCCTAGCTCTACTCTTCATACTAGCAATTAAGTAAACTACCAAGCATAAAATTTTGGCTAGACTCTCTTCCTTGAGCTATCCTTTATACTTGCAATTAAGTAAACTACCAAGTGTGTTTTTTAGCTCTACTCTTCATACTTGTAATTAATTAAACTACCAAGTGTTTTTTTTGCCTAGACTCTCTTCCTTGAGCTATCCTTCATCCAAACACCTCAAGCACTCACTCTAACTTAAAGAAAGGAAGTACCATAATAAAATCTCTTAGAAGAAGAACTGGGAATTTTTATGGGGTCTTAGAATACCTTTGAAAGCCCAAATCTTTTTGTGGAGGGTATGCATGTGGGTTCTTCCTCTGGGCTGCAAGCTGGTGCACATAACATTACCTCAAGGGTTTTAACTATGTGTGGATCAATAATAGAGGATGGTCACAACATGATTTTTGTGGATATCCTACCATCAGGGGGCTGTGGAGTAAGATAGACAACTGGTTGTTTGCTAACTTAGGTATAAGGGGCTCTTGGGGAGACTAGAAAACTAACTAGATCAGAGGGGGCAATTGATGTGGTTCAAGGAACTATCTGGTTTTTTAGAAGGGCTTAAGGCAGGGATTAGATGCTATTGAGTTGATGCATATTTGTGTCCAATACTACTGGCATGTATACTATTTGAATAAAATGAATGATAACACATTTGTGGAGTTGGTACATTCATCACATGATGGAATAAGATGAACCATTTTCAAGATGTTGGGATAGGTGCACGTACTAGGGGAACCTAATAAAGTCATGACATGTTGTAGGTATAATCAAGGAAATATTTGAAGGAGTTGGTGACACTCAAAAATAGAAGAGCTAGATTGCCAAATTTTGGGCCTAAAACACAAAGGTGGTACTTGAAGGAGAAACAACCTGTACACATTTCCTGGCAATGATAGAGAACCCATTGGGATAGAGGCCTAATGTAAAGATATGGAACAAGAAGGAGGCGATGAAGGAGAAGACCCCCAAGGGCTTCCCCAATGAGATTGTGCTAGTGGTGGCTAGTATGTAACTGGGATACCATATTAGATGGGATCAATCATATTTTGTGTGGGAGGATGAGAGGTGGGACCCGATTTGTGGGTTGTTAAAAATATTGAAGAGTTATATTAGTGGTTTTTTGTTTTTGCTAAGATTTGATCTGTTCCTATGGCATATGTAAAAGGTGGCTGCTATATATGTAAAAGGTGGCTGCTATATATGTGGTTGGTTAGAATTTTAATATAAATATATATATTTTTTATTTAAAAAAACTCTCTTCCCCGAGCTATCCTTCATCTAGTGTTACACATGTATCAAACACTTCAAACACCCACTTTAAATTGAAGAAAGGAAGTTCATAATTAGTGGGAAAAAATAAAGAAAGATCTATCTCAATCCATAGAAACAACATAATTTCTTTGAAAAGTTATTTCATTATTCATAAGTGGTTTGTAACAAGACACATCAATACTCTACTTTTTGTGCATATCCCTATCATAGTGGTAGAATTAGGAGTCTTTTAAAAAAAAAGTTTAATACCTCGATCAAGGCTCTAAAAGAGCAACCAGGTTACGATTTTTTTCCTCAAACTCATTCCGCTTGTCTTCTCAAAGATGTGGTATTTCTCTTCGTGCTTAGCTTGTTCGTGCTACCTATACATTATTTTTAAAAATAATAATTTTCCTATATGTTTCTTTATTTTTTACAAGTTTGATCTCTTAGGTTTTAGTGTTGCATTGCAACCATTAAAGCAACCAAGTTATCCATGGGTAAGTGACTCCCTTTTGCATCCCCTTTTCTTATCATATTTATGGTTATGTTGTACCTCGAGGGGGTGCTTGGGAGTTTTTTTAAAAAGGCTTGGGAGAATTCATAAGGCATTCGTGCTTTCATAACTTTCATGCTATCCTTACATGCAACACCATATTAGATAATTTGGGAAAAATCCCATTCCCATTTGAAAAATGGGATCAAGGTGAACCTATCCAAGATTTTGTTAAAAACCCCTCATGTGACATATCGTTGGAAAGATATTTAAAAATAGAATCTAAATCTACAATCTCTGACAAATTTGGAGTTAATATGATCAAGATATGGCCAAAACTGTATTGAAAAGTTGATTCCCAAAGTGTGAGATTTTTCCCAAATTATCTAATATTGTCTTATGCATCCATACACTCGTTATGCATAAGAGTCTATTACATAGACTTATGCATAAATTCTAGTACATAGTCTTTTGCATAAGACTTTATGCGTAGTCTTATGCATAAAGTTTATTGCATAGTCTAGAGTCTATGCATAGTCTTCTGCATAAAGGTCTATACATAGTCTTGTACATAAGAGTCTATTCATGGTCTTATACATAAGAATCTATCTATAGTCTTATGAATGAGACTCTATGCTCCAAGTCTATGTACAAGGCTATTTTCATATAGTCTTATGCATAGGATCTTGTGCATAGTCCTGTGCATAAGACTTTATGCTCGAAGTCTATGTACAATACTATTTACATATAGTCTTAGGCATAAAATCTTGTGTATAGGCATATGCATAGGCTATATTATTTAATGTTAATGCTAAAGTTTTCTTATTTATTTTGATTCTTTGTTTCTAGGTTGTCTTTGACGCTTATAAGCAAGTAAGTTTATCACAAGCAAAGCTATCCACAAGTAAGCCTTAAATACTTCATAGACTTAAACATACAAATTGATGCACCCACGGGCGCTATGGGAGCTTTCTTTTTAACATACTTTTTATATTAGACTCTATTGCATAGTCTATGTATAGAGTTTTTGCATGGTCTTATAAATGAAGTCTATGTATAGTCTTCTAATGCATTTCTATGCATAGTCTTATGAATTGACTCTCTCTGCATAGGGTATCTTCTTTGTTAATGATAATGTTTTCTTGTTTATTTTGGTTCTTTGTTTTTAGGTTACCTTTGAAGCTTAGAAGTAAGAAAGATCTCCACAAGAAAATAAGCTCCCCATGGGTAAGCCTTAAACACACCATATTTTCTTGTGATGCACCCCCGTGGGTGCTATGGGAGCATTGTTTTATTTATTTTATGTACTATTTTTTTGACTCTATTACTACATAGTCTATGCATAGCCTTATACATAGAGTCTATGCATAGCCTTATTCATAGACTCTATTGTATAGTCTTATGCATAGACTATTCATTTTCCACTCCAGACATCATCTTATGAATAGACTATATTACATAGTCAATGTATAAAGTCTATGTACAATCTTATGTATTGAGTATATGTGCAGTATTATGCATAGACTCTATGCATAGGATGCCCTATTTGTTAATGCTAATGTTTTATTGGTTAGTTTGTTTCTTTTTTTCTAGGTTTTCTTTAAAACTTAGTATAGCAAACTCTCCACAAGCAAGAAAACCCACCATGGGTGCTAAGGGAGCATTTGTTTCATTTGTTTTACTCATGATGTTCCTCAGGGGGTTCACCTCTAAGAAATTTTATGTATCATGTGTGTGGGATATTTAAAAAACCCCTTACACTTACATACTTTTATGAATAAAATGACCCCTTTTTCTTTATAAACTTATGGTTTTTGTTTTCAAATTGGTTTAAAAAACCCCTCATCTAAATATAATTCTATAACTTTGTTAAAAGAAATACACCCCTCTATATGAAGTCACGTGCAAAACTTACATATTTTTAGGTGAGCCCCATGAGTGATGTTCTTTGTGCATAGCCTTATGCATGGAGTGATGTTCTCTATGCATAGTCTTATGCATGGACTCTATGCATAGAGTTCACAATTAAGACTGTATGTATGTCTACATAGTCTTATGCATGGACTCTGTGCATAGAGTTCTCAATTAAAATTGTGTGTAAGTATACATAAGTCTATGCTCTAGATCTATGAATTATCTTATCCATAGACTCTATTGCATAGTCTTATGCATGGTGTTTGTTCCAAAGTCTAATGCATAGTCTTATACATAGAGTATTGCGCATAGCTTCTATTCTTTGTATCTCATACATAGATTCTATTGTATAGTATTATGCGTAGAGTTTATGCATAGTCTTCTAGTCTTATGCATTAAAGTCTATGTATGAGACTCTGCATAAGACTTTATGCTCTGAGTCAATGCAAAGCATTTTTCTCTGAATCAACGCAAAGCATCTATGCATAAGACTCTATGCATAGTCTTTTGTATATTCTCTTTGCTTAGAATCTTATACATTGACTCTAATGCATACTTTATGCACAAGGTACTTTACATAAGGCTTGCCAGAAAATATGTGATCTAGCATCCATAATTATTACAAACCCTTATGGGATCTCCTTACTGGTACCTTAGATTAAGTGGTCCAAGATACTTTACATAAGGCTTGTTAGAAAATATATGATCTAGCATCCATCCTTAGTGAAAACCCTTGTGGAAAATCCTTAAGGAAAATCCTTGTGATACCTTAGAATAAGTGGTCTAAGGTTATATGGCTCTTAGTGAAAACTCTTAGTGAAAAATCCTTGTGATACCTTAGAATAAGTGGTCTAAGGTTATATGGCTCTTGTTTTACTTAATTACTGTGTGTAGGTCAAGTAGGTGGCTCCGCGATTCTATAGCCATAACCTTTTAGGTGAGTGAGGTGAGAGATCTTAGGAGAGATGGAGTGATTCTAGGCCTCTAGGTGCCTCCTCCTCATGAGTCTATATAAACAAGCTCTTTGATTGATTCACTAATTATGTGGAGATAGTAGAGTGCATAATTCGTGTAATTGCTTAATGCTTAATCTACTGAGTGGTCCTTTGTGGAAATACTCTCTTCGTTAGCATTTGTTTATGATTATGTTTATGGGCTATTTCTTGAGCACATACCATTACTCTTGAATATCATTCATTTATGTTTGTGTATCTTGTTCATGTTTTGAGCACATTGATGATAGCTTAAAGATAATTTTGATCACTCACAATTGAAATCTTGCACATTATCTCTTTGTGATCAAGCTCTCATTATTTCTTTTAACATGGTATCGGAGCTTCCCTTCTTGGGAGCTTCTTATATGTGAGAATTGCTAGGGTATGGTTGAGTGATTTGTTCACTAGCTTCCATTTCAACACATTTTGTGTGAAAGATTCATTTGTGCATTTGTTGTTTTTTTTGTGCAGATTCATTGCTTCTTGAGTGATGCTTTGAAGCATTAAGAAAGCCAATAATCTTAATTTCTTAGTAAAGCATTACTTTGTGACATGCATTCACCTCTATGCATGTGCAAGTGTCATACGTACACTACAATAAATGAAGAGCACAACCGTGTCAAGAGTTGCATAAATTTAAAAGAATCAATATATGGAAAAAAATGGTCATGTGGCTATGAACACGGCTACGAGAATGCACCTATAGTCACGCATTTAACTGCATGTATAACAACGTGTACAACATTGTATGTATCTGCCTATATAGCTACGTATATAGCCACCATGGACTATTTGCCAAAAAAAAAACAAGGATAGATGGGTGGGATTTGTGGGGATATGTGTCCCCACATCTCTCCCCCATTCTGTCCTTATTTTTTTATCACATTATTTAAACATTAGTTAATGACATTTGTTTTAGAATACTTAAACACTTAAAGCACAAAAAATAATTACAATAAGCCAAAAATATCATGGATTATATTGCCAATTACAAATTACATAGTTCATAACACCTGAATCCTAAACTAGATTTTGTTGAGCTCGTTGCACTAAATCGACAAAGCTCAGCGGCACAAGTAGTTATTTCTTTCGTTGTGAAAGAGATAATACTATTCTCTCTCCACTCTGTGATTTCTTTGGAAAGCTTCTCTTAGGCTTTGTTGATGGCATCTTGAGTGCACCCACCATGCTCTTTATGCCACGAACAAGATCTATGACATATTGCTTTCTACGAAGCACAGTGTTGTATGCATTTTCATCATTTTGGTATGTGACCAACAATAACATGTTATTGATTATCTTCATGAATGTTTTTGGTCTAGCCATTATTGAAAATAAACATGTACAAATGTATTTCATTGATTAAGAATCAATGGATGCAGATGCTTAAAAACATTATTGCAAATTCTTTATGGCTTATTGCATATGCTTAATACATAAATCTTTTTGCATCAAGCATATGCATTAAGTTAAGATTTATGAAATGCATATGCATAAGTGGCATAGACTAGTGCTTTCTTGTATATACTCATAAATGTTTTCTCTACATGATGTAAAATTTTTTGAGTTCTCATCATCATCACTAAATGCTTTCCACTTCGTTCTCCCACTACAAGAGAAGGCCCTATTAGCAGCATTTATTTGCAGTGTTCTACGTTATGCTACTATAAGCACCACTCAGCGGTGCTGAAAATGTGTCGCTATTAACATCGTCATTTGGTGCTAGTTAAACGTCGCTATAAGTGTCGCTCAATGGCGTTGTAAAAATGCTACTATAAGCGCCGTTGAATAACGCTGGGAAAAAACAGAGTGTTGAAATTGATTGAAAATGAAAACTTGAAATAAATTATCACCCAGAAAGCTTGACAAGCATCCAAATATTATTGAAATAAAACAACAAAATCATCAAATAGTTATACAAACTGATCAATGTGTACATATCCTATGATAATATATATTTGATTTATACCATCATCAAATCCATCTTGTAGTAAATCCATGCATCAATATAAGGAAAAGCGACTGTAGGCGCGTTTATATACGCATTTTAACAACGTGGTTTAAAATGTTACGAGCACGTTTATAAGCGTATCTAAAATCATATCTACCGATAGGTGTCTATAGACGTGTCTATATGGGCATCTATAGATGCGCCTATAACAAACCTACAAAACAAATCCCCAGCACCCACGGGTGCAATAATAATAAAGGAAAGAGAGAAAAGCACTTACCTTTTTTCGTGATGTTGAAAGAGAGGATTAGAGGACCTACAAATTCGACAAAAGGGTGAGGAAACGATTAGTAATGCATACATACAAAAGCTTATGCAAGCTATGCTAAAGCTTATGCAAGCTATGTCGTTATACAAGCCTTATGCAAACTATGCCACTATGTAAGCCTTATGTAAGCTATGCTAAAGCTTATGCATAAAGCATGCATGAGGCCTTATATGCATATAGCTTTAAGCATAATGCTTTATGCATGAGGCGTTATGCATAAAGCATGCATGAGGCCTTATGCATAAAGCCTATGCATAAAGCATGCATGAGGCCTTATGCATAAAGCTATGCATGAGGCTTATGCATAAAGCACTATGCAAGCCACGCTAGCCTAAACTAAACCGTACCTCGGCACTATGCATTAAGTATGCATGCATAGAGCTTAATGCATGCATAGAGGTCTATGCATAGAGCTTAATCTATGCATTGAGCTCTACGAATAGATCTTAATGCATAGATTAAGCTCTATGATTAGAGCTCTATTCATAGATTAAGCTATGTGCATAGAGGACCTACAAAACAAAACTCCCCTTCTTGGTAGATAAAAATGGAGGAAAGAGATGATAAAAAGATAAGAAAGAGAGGAAAGATAAGAAAGCACTTACCTCTTTTTGGTGATGTTGAAAGAGGAGATTAGAAGACCTACAAAACCAACAAAAGAGTGAGGAAAGGATTAGTAATGCATACATATAAAAGCCCTAAGAACCTTATGCATACATACAAAATCGAAAAGATTAAGCTCTATGCATAGAGCTCATTGCATAGAGCTTAATCTATGCATAGATCTCTATAATACATTATGAATGCATGCATAGAGCTTAATCTATGCATTAAGCTCTACGAATAGAGCTTAATTCATAGATTATGCTCTATGATTAGAGCTCTATTCATAGATTAAGCTCTATGACTAGTCTGACTAGAGCTCTATTCATAGATTAAGCTCTATGCATAGAGGACCTACAAAACAAAACCTCTCTTTTTGGTAGATAAAAATAGATGAAAGAGAGGATAAAAAGATAGGAAAGAGAGGAAAGATAGGAAAGCACTTACCTCTTTTTGGTGATATTGAAAGAGAAGAATAGAAGACCTACAAAACCAACAAAATGGTGAGGAAAGGATTAGTAATGCATACATACAAAAGCCCTAAGAACCTAATGCATACATACAAAATTGAAAAGAGAGGAAAGAGAGAAAAGCATTTACCTCTTTTTGGTGAAGTTGAAAGAGAGGATTATAAGACCTACAAAACAAAACAAAAATTTGAGAAACGAGTTAGTAATATAAAATCCTAAAAGTGTGAATAGCATGGATACACAAGGAGGTTTAAGCCTTATGTATAAGGAGGTTTAAGTATAAGCCTCTTATGCATAAGACTCTTAGGCTTATGCATAAGAAAGAGAGAGAGAGAGAAAGAGAGAGAGAGAGAGAGAGAGAAGAGAATACCATTCAAACATTTTAAATATAAGAAGCTTATGTATCAGAGACAGATAAAGAGAGAGTGAAGAGAATACCAATCAAAAACCCTAATTCTAAACATACTATTCAAAAACCATGAATATATAAAGAGGTGGGAGAGACAAGTGGGATAGAGATTACCTTGTGGGGAATCGTCCTTGGGAGAAGACTTGAGAGAGGAGACTTTGTGAGGAGAGGACAAAGGGTGAGGTGCAGCCATCATGAGGAAGAGGTATAGTACATGGAGCAAAGGGGAGGGAAGCGAAGTAAAAATAGTTGCGACGTTGACATGGGCAAGATTATTCAAAAATTTTTTTAACAGAGGGCATCTAATTGGAGTCTATAGACACGTCTATATGCGCGTCTATATCATATAGACACGCTTATAGACGTGCTTATAGATGCACCTATAGATGTGCCTATAGACACACCTATAGACGTGCATATAGGCATGTTGTTCCAAGGGAACACTCATGGGAACACGGATTATGGAAGGAGGCCGGAAGCAATTAATGCGAGAGAGCAGGATTGTAGCCATGGAAACATAAAGACGCACATAATTTTTTCATATTTTTGTGCCGAAGTGCAATGTAAATCGTTTTAGGCCAATGTGGGTTCTAAATGAGAGTTCTAAGTGTATTAAGCAAGGCTCACTTATGGGGTTGTCCGCTCATGTATAAAAGAGGCCTAGGGTTAGGGTTAGTGACATCTCTATAAAAGAGATGTTAGCTAAAGAAAAGGGACGTTTTTGGCCAATCTCATAAGCTATTGAGTGAAGCTCTTGGGCTCTCAAGCTATGGCAACTCTCTAACTCTCTCTCTATTGTACTCTAATGAGCATCAAGCTCCAATGAGTATAGCTCCACTTGTTTCTCTTAATCTGTTTTAGCATCATTGAAGTAGATTAATCTATGATTAGTTGAATGCTTCTTTCTTTCTCTTGTGTATGCTGCATGCTTGTAGTGTGTGTGTGTAGTCTCCATTGATGCAAGCTCTTGCCCACTTCATTGGCAATGAGTTATTCATGAATAGACTCTCTCTATGAGCTTGTGGGTTTGTGAATGTTACATTCTATGCTTGCTTAAGCTTGTGGGTTAGTAGATGCACGCTTCTGGGTTTGCTGGCATGAGGGAAAGCTAAGATTTAATCAATGTTTGAATGGGATTAAGAGATTGCCATGCTTTGCTTGTTCTCTTGATTAGTGTAGTGGATTTAAGGTATTGAGAGATTGATTAAGTTGTTGAATGGTTAAATCGTCAATTGGTGGTTCATGTATGTGAGCTCTCCCTCAAGGGATATGCCTTCATGCACTAATCGGGTCGAGTCCTCGGATTGACGTTGTGTTTCTTAACACATTTGTTGATCGGTAGTACTCTATGAGCACTATATTGCACGGTAGAGAGAACCGCTCTACAATGGCGCCGCTGCCGAGGAGCAAGTGCCTACATTAGTTGAGCACCATACACACACTACCACTCCTTCTTAAGCTCCAATCGGTTGCAAAAGTGTTGGATAGGAGAGCAGGCTTTGGGACTAATTTTGGTACTTATTGACACTAATCTGTTGTTAAATTCTCTTTATTTGTCTTGCAATTTGAGTGCGATTGGCTGGCTACGCTTATGCGCTTGAGGTCAGGACAAGGATTCAACACACGGGAAGGATTGGACGGGAAGGATTGGAGGTAGGCGCTAAACCTGCTAATTTCAATTTGTGTGCGAAAGAGAGAGGCCTGTTTTTGCATTTTTGTCATTCTGTTTGAGGATAATTTTTACAGTTTCAGTTTTCTGCATGTTCATTTTATTTTCTGTTCTTAGCTTAGTTTAGTTTTCTGCATCTTTAATTTTGTGCATTTTAAATGTCTGTTAAAATTGCATTTTAGTTCTCTGTTAAACTTGTACCTGTAGAGAAACTGAAATGTGTACACACACATGAAGATTGAACATTTTGAATTCCCTGTAAATCTCACAGCTGCACACACATTGAGTTTCCTACCATACGCATTGAATTCGCTGCAAATCTCACAGCTACACACGCATTGAGTTCACTGCACACGCACTTCAAAAAAGAAAAAATAATAATAATAAAAGAAGGCGACTGTGCGTGAACAGCACACCGCGCGGAGAGACCCACACACCGTACCATAAAGACCGCCACTGCAGCGGCGGATAAGGGGGTGCAAAAAATAAATAAATAAATAAATAAATAAATAAATTTTCTGCCGCAAAAAATTGGGAGGTTATCTAACTTTTCGAGAGGAGTTAAAAAACACCCATCGTCGAAATTTCGGTCCCGGAACCATTTTCCCATAGTGAATCAGTATGGGAAACTGGTAAATTTTAGGCCATTTTTTATCCTAAAAAATACACTATTTTTTTAGCCTAATGTGTTCGAGGGGGTTCAAAATGGGTTCTGGCAAAGTTTGAGCCAACTTGAAAATTTTTGGATTTTTTTGAAAAAAAAAACCTTAAAATTTGGCCTTATGCACTTGCAGTCGGGGCGTCATATAGACACTGCCATAGGGTCTAGGGCACCTTCTAGAGTACTTACGTAGGAAAGTGGGACCCAATCGGTAGGAAATTTGGTAGATATTGCCAAAACCTTTTCTGAATCCCAATCTGATACCCTTTCTAGGACAACTAGCTCATTGTCTATGGACAATCTAGGGCCGTCAAATAGTCATCCCTTATCCCCAAATAGGACACCCACAAGATCTTTTAATCCATTTAAAGCCGACACTATAGTGTTACCACTCAATGTGAGACTTCAATATGTCTACACGAATGCTCAAGGAGCTGAGATCTTTAGGGATCCACAACAACGGTATCTCGTTAAGATTGCAGACTTTTTCTCAGAACTTGATAGAGCACCTCTAGTCAATGACCAAGGTAACATGTACATGGGTGGAGATGGTGTTCTACGAAATCACCTATTATCTAAAGAATGTAGACAAATTAGGAGAGCTCTCTAAGAGTGAGTTCCTAGATTTATCAAAGCCTTCTGGAGCAAGGGAGTCTAGAGATGATTGGCTCATTGAGCCGGACATGCCTGGACCATCCAATGCCTAGTCCTCAAAGCCATCCATAGATGATTTACTTTTTGTAGATCTAAATTTGGAAAGGGACAGGAAAGGCAAGAGCAAAATGGATCAGGGGGCTGAGAACCAATGGGAGTTTATACGACAAATTCCAGTGACAAAGGTCTTTCAGGATGACCCACTTCAAGAGATCTATAAGGAATCTTTAGAAGGATATTATGCCACAACTAAATTGCCAGAGCTAGATCTTCCTCTAGCACTTGTGGTGGTAGTCCAGAAGCTTGCAGGATACAAGAACCGAATTGTTGATAAATGGGCCAATGAATACCGAACCTTAGATTGGAAGGAGATTCGTGAGCTCACGTGGAGAGGACAACCATTATTCATGGAAGTGTTCTCAACTAATACAGCTAAACCAGGAGAGACAGCCTTTCTTGGAGAAATTGTTGCTCCTCCCCTACGAGAGTTCACTAGAGAGGGACCCTCAACATCAAAGTGGACCACTACAAGTAACCCAACTCTAGTACTAAGATATTATCCTACACCAAAAGTGCGACCATAGATCATGAAAAGATGCAGGGGGGAAGAGAGCTTGAGCTCTTGCAAGCACACACACACACTCACAAAACCCTAATAGAGAACACACAAGGTGAGAGGCTGAAAATCTTCTTCTTCTCTACTCAACACTCAACACACCATATACAAGATAAGAGTACACACAATATGAAAGGTACTCAACCAAATACATACACGGGTTCTCTATAATGTGAACCCGACTAAATGAGCTGGCGCTATAACTATGCCAGTCTCTAGAGTGGCTGTCACACAGCCTGTCATCCCACTGGCCGCATATCACCCAAGATCTCACCAACCATGCCAGTGGTGTAAGTGCGGGGCCTATCCCCCAGGCGGGTCATCAGTGTCCACCGCCTCACTAGAGCTCGATATCTCAACACTCCCCCTCGAGCTCAACTCCATCTCATGTACACCAAGCGAAGCCCTGAATCTGCGGAGCTTCTCTGTACCCAATGCTTTGGTGAAGATGTCAGCTACCTGATCCTCTGTGCTGACATAAACAAGGTCAAGGTCTCCTGCCAAGACCTTCTCTCTGACGAAGTGGTAGTGGACCTCTATGTGCTTCGTACGAGCATGAAAGACTGGGTTCCTGGCCAACTGTATACTGCTAATGTTGTCACAGAAAATGACAACTTGTCTATCCACTGATAGACCCAAATCTGCAAGTAGCTTTCTCAACCAAGCTACCTCACATGCTGCCATAGCAGCTCCTCTGTACTCGGCCTCTGTACTCGATAGAGCAACCGTAGGCTGCTTCTTGCTGCTCCAAGTCACAGCAGCACTCCCCAAAGAAAACATGAATCCACTGGTAGATCTTCTGTCTGAGATACTACCAGCCCAATCAGCATCTGTGTACCCATGTACACATATCTCTGTCCCAGTCTCATAGAATAGTCCACACTGTAAAGTAGACTTCACATACCTCAGTATGCGTCTCACTGCATCCAAATGTGGTTTCCGTGGAACCTACATAAACTGACTCACCAACCCAACAGCATAGCTCAAATCTGGTCTGGTGATCGTCATGTAGATCAAACTTCCTACTATGCTCCTGTACATAGTAGGATCCTCCAAGATCTCTCCTGAATCTACACTCAACTTGCCATTCTGATCCAATGGCACAGAAATAGGCTTACAGCCTGTCATACCATACTTGGACAACATGTCCAAACCATACTGTCTCTGCAGTAATCCAATACCATGTGGTGACCTAATCACCTCAATGCCCAAGAAATATCTGAGCTCCCCCAGATCCTTCATCTCGAACTTCTGTCTAAGCAAGATCTTTACATCAAGGATCTCTGCATCATGGTCCCCCGTAATGATCAAGTCATCTACATAGATGACAACAAGCACAACCCCTCTATCACCATGTCTCACATACAATGAGAAATCTGCATTGGCTACATGAAAGCCAATAGTGACAAGATATTCAGAAATCTTGTCAGACCATGCTCTTGGTGCTTGCTTTAAGCCATACAAGGCTTTCTTCAACCTGCAAACATGCTCGGGGTGACCCTCATCCTCATAACCAGGTGGCTGCAACATATACACCTCTTCTTGCAAATCCCCATGCAAGAATGCATTCTTTACATCCATCTGATGTAAAGACCATTTCTTTGACGCAGCCACTGCTATCACAACTCTCACCGTTGCCATCTTGGCAACTGGGCTGAAAGTTTCCTCATAATCAATCCCATATGTCTGCGCATATCCTTTGGCTACCAATCTAGCCTTGTACCTGTTTATGCTTCCATCACTGTTATGTTTAACTTTGTACACCCACTTGCATCCAATGGCTTTCTTGCCTTCTGGCAATTGCACTAAATCCCAAGTTTCATTTCCATATAGTGCATCCATCTCCTCATCCATAGCTTTCTCCCAACACACATTTCCAACAGCCTCATCAATGCATGTGGGCTCAACAACCTGCACAACCTTTGCCATATATGCATAGTGATGTGCCACATAACCATCATATGTAAATCTCTGCACAGGGTTCTTCACTCTCCCTGATCTTCGCAGCTTCTCATTCATGGCTTCCATAGCCTTCTTTACACCAGGTGTTCTCATAGCTGGGATCCCAAGCTCCTCATCAAGACTCATATCTGAGCCACTAGACTCTCCATCAACATGAGAATGCCCTGCAGAAATGTCAGGCATACCAAGGGGCTCAACCACTTTCTCTTTTCCTTTACGTGATGTACTAATCACATTTGCAGGGCTGGTATTATGATGCAGCCTGCCACTCCATGGTCTATCAACAGACCCAGTAGATGAGGACTCTCCTGGTCCACTCAAAGACTGTGATTGCTGACCTGCATTCTGTGCAACCACACTTCCACTCACATCAGCCCCAACAGTTTCTTTTTCAGCAGCATACCAGCTGCTCATCTCATCAAACACAACATCCCTGCTTACCCTCAGCTCACGTGTAGCAGGGTTATAACACCTGTATCCCTTTTGCTCAAGGGAATATCCAATAAACACACATTTTTCAGCTTTCGGATCCAGCTTAGTTCTCAGCTCATCTGGCACATGCACATATGCAATGCATCCAAAGACTTTCAGATGAGACAAATCTGGTTTTCTGCCAGTAAACCTCTCCTCTGGAGTTACATCATGTATGGCTGCAGTTGGAGTCCTGTTCATGATATATACTGCTGTAGAAACAGCCTCAGCCCAATAGCAATGCGGCATATTCTTCTCTTCCATCAATGCTCGCGCAATCTCAGCAATGTGCCTGTTTTTCCGCTCAGCAACTCCATTTTGCTGCGGAGTGTATCTGCATGTGTACTGTCTCCGAATACCATTCTTCTTCAAATATTCAGAGAACTCATTGGAGAAGTACTCTCCCCCTCCATCTGACCTTAGGCACTTTACATATTTCCCTGTTTGCTTTTCAACCAAAACTCTGAAATTCTGAAAGTGAGTGAACACCTCACTCTTCTCCTTCATGAAATATACCCACACTTTTCTTGTGTGGTCATCAATGAAAGTGACATAGTACCTGCAGCCTCCCATAGACATGGTCTTCGTAGGACCCCATACATCTGAATGCACAACATCTAGTGCATTTCTGCTCACATATCTGTTACGTGGAAACACATGCTTTGTTTGCTTCCCAAATTGGCATGCTTCACAAATTTTCTGCATACCTTCCACTTTAAATTTTGGCAGCCCTGTTACAATTCCTTTTGTCTGCATAGACTTCAATCTCTGCACATTCACATGACCAATCCTTTTATGCCATATGTCTGTGTCTGCAACAACTCCTGAACCATTTGCAAACATCGCAGCACTCATTTCAGGCATGTCTACATCCAACGTAAACATTCTGCCCACTCTGTTGCCTTTTGCAACCAACCTGCACTTGTCTTTGAAATCTTCAACATAACACCCATCAGGGTTAAACCGAACCTGCAACCCCTGCTCAATCATCTGGCCAACTGAAACCAGATTCTTTGTTATGTTCGGTACATGAAGTACATCTGCAAGGTACTTCACTTTGCCATCCTGCATAGATAATGGCACATCTCCAACGTGGGCAATTGGATGAGCAGTGTCATCCCCTGTTTCCACAAAACCTGGTCTTTCCGGGTTCTTCATCTCCTTGAACCACTCCCCATGACTCGTCATGTGGTTCGAAGCGCCTGAATCCACATACCATACATTATCTTTTTGTGCTGCATCAACATTTTCAGACATGGCATTCACAACATGCTGCATAACAAACAACCTTTCATTGTCCTCATTATTTCTGCTTGAGGATGCATAGTTGTTTTGCTGCACTTTCCCATTTTGCATGTCAGCCTGCTTCTTATAACATTCTGACTGCACATGTCCTGGCTTACCACAATAGTAGCATTCACGTGCATCATTATATTGTCTTTGCCAATTTCCACGGCCTCTTTGACTCCCCCTGCCTCTGAATTTGCCTCTTCCACCTGCGTGTTGTTGTTGTTGTTGATTCTGGGACTGTTGTTGTTGTTGCTGCTGCTGGCCGTAATTCTGATTACCTGTTCGGCCACCTCCTTGACCGCGTCCACGGCCTCCTCTACCTCGTCCTCTTCCTGAACTCGTGTAGAAGGCCTGTTGCTCTGAACTGTTTTTGCTTTGTGAAGACTGTTGGTCTTCACCCAAGTTCTTCTCTTCGATAATCAGCATAGACACCAAATCTGTAAAGTTGGGAATGTTTTCCCGAGTCTGGATAGACGTCTTAAACGCCTTGTATTGTGGCCCGAGACCACGTAGACAGACTTCCACCTTGTCATCATCATCTACTGACACACCAATAGATGCAAGGGATTCCACAATGCCCTTTATCTTCAATGCATAGTCATTCACAGACATGCTCTTTTTCTCCACAGTATGAAGTTCATTCTTCAACTGTATCTTACGTGCCTTGGTATTTGTTTCATAAAGCTTTACCAAGGTGTCCCACGCCTCCTTGGGGGACTTGGCATCCTGAATGTGCCCAATCATGGTGTCCTGTATACTAATGGAAAGCCAATACATTACTTTCCTGGCTCCTTGGTTCCAATCTTTAAACTCTTTCACATCTGCAGCAGTCGGATTTATATCCGGTATCTCCGGTGCCTCTTCATGTTCACCTTCTATGTAGTCCCAATAGCCTTTTCCCATCAGGAAATTTGTCAACCTGAACCTCCAAGCATGGAAGTTATTTTTGTCAAGCTTCTCAGCCACAATCTGTGTTATGCCATCATTAGACATCTTACCAAACACAATTTTACCAGAAACTACACTCTGGTTTTTCCTGCACAAACTGTATTTTCTGCACAGCGGTACTGCTATCCACTCAAATGTCACAACCAGTGATCTCAATGCACATACATACACCCAATGGCAACTGTAGACCTCTTTGCAGCACCCACAGTGTCTGCACAGTCAATCTGTCTTCCTGCAGTACTTGAAACAGAGTTCTGCAGAGAATAGATGACTTACCCGCAGTGCTTGAAATCGCCTGCTTTCTGAAGAACGGAGGTCCAGACGCGCCCGAAACGCGTTTTCGGCCCAAAAATGCAGTCCGAAGGACTGCATAGTTGCCCTATAGCTTCACTCCCGCGAAGAAAGCTCCTCAATCGGAGATCGTTTGCCGGTGCCTCCCGTAGAGCTCCCGACAAGGGTGTAGTCACCAACACAATAGGGAAGAGTAGTTGTAGCTCTTACCCTCGTACCGCTTCTTGTGGTTCTCTTGCTTGCAGCTCAGCCCTTAGCACGAACCAGGCTCTGATACCATGAAAAGATGCAGGGGGGAAGAGAGCTTGAGCTCTTGCAAGCACACACACACACTCACAAAACCCTAATAGAGAACACACAAGGTGAGAGGCTGAAAATCTTCTTCTTCTCTACTCAACACTCAACACACCATATACAAGATAAGAGTACACACAATATGAAAGGTACTCAACCAAATACATACACGGGTTCTCTATAATGTGAACCCGACTAAATGAGCTGGCGCTATAACTATGCCAGTCTCTAGAGTGGCTGTCACACAGCCTGTCATCCCACTGGCCGCATATCACCCAAGATCTCACCAACCATGCCAGTGGTGTAAGTGCGGGGCCTATCCCCCAGGCGGGTCATCAGTGTCCACCGCCTCACTAGAGCTCGATATCTCAACAGATCACACCACAACAACGTTTCTCTCACTATGACAATCGGAGGGTAGGGGAGTCAACTCGGCCTACCATAAATGCACCTCCTAAAATGCGGGTAACAGGATCTTTGGAGAGGGTTGGTGAGGCAGGTAATAGGGGACCCACACCAATTCGGGATGCATATGGACCACCTTACCAAAGAGAGGAACCACTGGTAGTGAGAGGCCGTAGGCCTGATGATGAGTATTCAAGACGAGTAAGGCCATCAACTCTTCAGAAACTGGTAAAGAAGTACGAAGGGTCTGGAGATCCATATGACCATGTAGCAGCATTTAGGCAAGCAGTTCGAGCTGAGCAAGTGACTGACAAGCATACGCAAATTGAAGGATTTGGGCTCACTCTTGAGAGAAAGGCCCTTGCTTGGTTTCAGGCACTAGAGGCTTCAGACAAATCTTCTTTACGAGTTTTGGAAGAGAGATTCATTGCTGCTTTTTCCTTGATGGGGATTCAGCATGACACAGTAGCAAACATCTACTCTTTCAAGCAAGGCGAGACTGAGAGTGTTAGAGACTGTGTAAATAGGATGAAGCAGTACATTAATCGTTGCCCAGAAGATGAGAAGCCCACCTAGAGTCGATTAATTTCTGTCTTCTTAAAAGGACTCAAAAATTCAACACTGCACACACATCTCTACGCAAAGAAGCATACAAATTTCAATGAGTGTTTCCATGATGCTATGGATTTCACAGATAACTTCAAATTCCAAGATGGTACTGGCCCTGAGGTGCAACCTAGAGATTAGTGGGGTGATGACCAAAGTTCAGGGTCTAACACACTAGTAAATCCAGATCAGATAGCTAACCTAGTACTAAGGAGATTGGGACAAACCTATCGCCCACCCATGCAGCCACAACAACAGCAGCAGGCGAATGAGGGGTGTACTACCTACAGGTCCTCATCTTTGTGGAGCATGTGGCGGTAACCATAAAACCGAAGAATGTAAATACCTTTTCTCCTCTAGTCACAAACCAACCCACAAAGAAGTGGTGCCAGGCCTGTGCTTGGAATTTTACCCACACCACGCAGGAATGTACTCGCATTGCAAGAATGAGACAAGAGCGTGAGCAGCAAAGGGGTGCAGCAGCTCCACAAATTCATCAACAGTATACTAATTTTGAACGTAAGCCACCGCCGATACCATAAGAGCAAGCACGACCTGTACTTGGAGCTCAACCTCCTGCTCCTGGGACTGCTCCTGTGAGGTTTGTTGACCACGACAATTCAAATATGTGTAGAGACTTGGTAAACCCAAGCTATGTGGAGGAGGAATTTGCATCATATTCATCCAAGGAAAATCTCTTTGAAAGTCCCGCATATCCAAGCCAAGCACTGGAGCCTCAACCGGGGGAGCAAAATTCTTTGATGTTACTAGGCGGCTACCAACCTAGGACTCGAGGCCCCTCAGGTCAATGGCAGCAAAGGAAAGTAGAAGCCAAACTAATGGGCCCCTGTTATGAGTGCGGAGAACCCCATTGGGCTTGTGATTGTCCACATCGCCTAAGGCAAGCAGCTCGATCCAATACAACAGTACCACAGTTTTCACCAATTCAAAGATATTGCCTAGGGTGTTGTGTAGAACACTTTCCAAAGGATTGTTTGCTGAAACCACATGAGGAAGGCACCTCTCAACCAAAGGTTTCACTCAACTTTGTAGGGGCAGTTCCATCGCCACCTTCATCAGAGAATGAGGATGTCGTGCCACTTAGAGTCATGACTAGATCACAAACACGAAATGCCAAAATGCAGACTGATGAGACACCTCGAACTAGGGATGCAAAGGCAAATCTAGTGGACAAGACCCTACATTCCAATAGAAAAAGGACCACTAGGAGGAAAAAGAACCGCAACAAGCAAACTAAGAGTGCATCCATTAGTTCTCAAGAAGTCTCTAAACAAAACATGAAGGATCAAGCTTTTACATCCCAAGAAGTGCATGAGGAGCATCAACCTCAACCTGGGCCTAGTGCTAAACAAGATGAGGCTAGTACAACCGAGGATAGTTCAGGGGGTTCTATTTTTTTGGATAAGGTGAATGAGACTCTAGACGCCATCATTGATGCTTATAGAAGTCGTATTGCAGCTTTATCTGAGCTACCCAAGAAGCTTCAAGAATACCCAAACCCTCGTGAGTGAGGAGAAGATCAATCTAGCTGTACATCAGCAACTCATTAGGGAAGCTCAATCAATACTTGAGGGCCCACCTCCACCTATCCCTCGGGGCCCCACCTCTCTTCAGCCAACATTAGAAACCATACCAGAAGTGTCATCAAGCTGGGAAATGAAAAGTGAGCTGATCTCACAAGCTCATAGCAAGAAGTCTGCACCAATTGACACCCCATTGAAAGAAGGCATTCTACCACCACCTAGTCTTGCCTTCCCATGCAATGATGAAGTTATTGATGCTAACGAGGACATGGCAAATGAGATGTGGACAGTAGTTCATGAGAAAGTTAATATTATTTCACCTCCATTCTCTGAAGTGGATTTTACCAGGGACATAGAATACAACTTTAGACACCCAAGCATCCAGGAGGAAGTTCAAACAATTGTTTCTCCTAGAAGTAAGCATACAATGAAAACCTTACCATCTTATTTGGGAGAATATGAGAACTGTTGTCAAACCTTGAGGATACCCTCCATGCATAGAAGGTTGACAAAGGAGATGGATATGGGTATCGTGCAAGCTATTTTGTCAGCACCAGCGGCTTGTACCTTACCTTTGCTTGATTTGATAAAGCTTCGACCAGAGTTGTGGAATGATATTGCCACATGTTTGTCAGAGCAGGTATTGCTACAAAAGGGTCACCATCAATGTACTATACACCCTGAGACAAAGCATGTTATGCCAGTTACTATCAACAAAGTAGGAAAATTTTGTGAGGACGATCAGGGAAATGCTACCCTCCCATTAGAAGTACGAAAAGTAGCTTTAACTACAATACTTGATAGTGGTGCAGGAGTGGGCATTGTGAAAAGGTCCATTTGGGAAAAGTGAGACAAACCAGCTATTAGGAGTACAAGGATGCACTTGCAGCTAGCAGATGGAAGCTTAGAACATCCCATTGGGCTGCTAGAGAATATATTGGTCACCACATGTGGGATTGAATATGAGCACACATTTGCAGTAGTGGATTTTGGAAAGCATCCAAACTATGAAGTGATATTGGGTAGACCATTCATGCGACAATTTCAAATGATTCAATATTGGGGATACAATTATTTGTACCTCTGACATGATTCTTTCATCACAAGGGTCAACCTAAAGAATCACTCATATCGTGATGTAACGCGATCTCCAATAGATGAGTTTGATTCTGCTTCATCTGAGGGCTCAAGAGTTACATTGTCAGATGAGCGAGAAGATCTGTGGATGTGTGGAGCCTCATGTAAGGATTTCAACACTGAGAGACTTAAGGGTAATCGAAGTGTATCAGATGAGGCATACATTCCACAACCCTTCCCTGAGTACTTAATTGATCCCCTAGAATGGAGTCATGTCCTTGCAACATTATCAACATGTGCTTTACCTAAGCCAATTCAATTTTGTGACTCAGATGGATATGACATTATTCCTATACGAATGGTACAACCACGTGACCTTCTAGATGATTTGTACTATGGGGATGCATCCACAACAGCACTGCATGTAGAGGAAGTCTCAGTGGAGGATTCAACACTCGAATCGTCTAATGATGATGATAAGGAAGATGGATGGGACTCTGATTTTGATGATGATGTGATAATCCCCGAGGAAGAGTTAGGAAAGGCACGCCTACTCTTGAGAGGAAGGGAGGTTCAAGTAGAGATCCCTCGAAGCCGACCTAAGCGTAAATACTGCAAGAGCCATAAGAGAATCCGTAAACAAGATGAGAGGGAACGACGTGAGAGAATACAAAAAGAAAACGAGGAGTTTAAGAATGAACACTCTCAACCACCACCTCACTTCTCAGGAAAGAATGGATATCTATACTATATCCAAGCACAAGATAGTATCAAAGACCAAGTAAAACGATCAGATGGATTCCAACCAGGAGAAAAGCTAAAAACTGTTAGCAATAATTGTAAAAAAACAAAGAGACCAAAACAAAAACTCAAGTCTCAAACCGATTCAAAAGAGAGTGTCGGAAGTGCAAAGATAACTGTTGAACAAAAAACTCTGATGCAAGATTGCAAAAGAGAGCTCAAAACCGCATGGTCTTGAATTAGTGATGACTCAAGTGGACAAGAACAAGGTCTCAATGTTCCCCCTAACTTCACATAGTACACTCTTCAAGATTGGAAGATTGTTCTTCAACAGCCCATGCGACAAAAGGAAAGCGTGCCAGGAGTTTCATATGATGGTCCAGAAGATGCAAAAAAAATTGATATTGCTGAGCCAGGAAAAGAGCCTCGCTATGTGTGGATTGCCACAGACTTGTCCTTAGATGAGGAGAAGTTATTAATTCAAACAATAAAGGAGTATCGCGATGTTTTTGCTTGGAGTTATAAAGATCTCAAAGGAGTTGATCCAAGCATATGTCAGCATACAATTCCATTGCGAGAGGATGCAAAGCCTTCCAAGCAACGTCCTTATACTTACAATGAAAATTTTGCACGAAAGATAAAAGAAGAAATAGACAAGCTCTTAGAGGCAAAATTTATCTATAAGATTGAACACACTGAATGGGTCTCCCATATTGTAGTGGTGCCCAAGAAAAATGGAAAACTTTGAGTATGTGTAAACCTCAAGAAGGTAAATGCAGCTACTGTACGTGATCATTACCCACTTCCAATCACGGATCATGTTTTGGAACGTGTTGCAGGGAAAAAGGCATATAGTTTCTTGGATGGATTCTCTGGTTACAATCAAGTGTCAATTGATCTAAAGGATCAACACAAGACAGCCTTTGCTACTGAAGATGGTATCTTTGCCTATTGCCATTTGGTCTAACAAATGCACCTGCAACCTTTCAGCGGTTAATGAGTCATGTATTCAAGGAGTACCTTAGGCTATTTCTTGAGATCTTCATGGATGATTTATGTGTTCACTCACAAGAGCGTGATGATCATATAGAACACCTTAGACTTGTATTTCAAAAGTGTCAAGTTCATCGTATATGTTTGAATCCTGACAAGTGCAAATTCATGGTAAGACAAGGGAAAATTTTGGGCCATATTGTTTCTCGCAATGGTATCTCAACATATATGGATAAAATTGATGTCATTGTCTCATTACCTCAGCCTATCAATCCTTAAGGGGTACAAATTTTCATGGGACATTGTGGCTATTATCGTCGATTCATCTACATGTACGCTGTCCTAGCCAGACCATTATATGCTCTTCTTGTAAAGTTTAATTGGACTGACGAGTGTGAGGAATCCTTTGAAAAGTTGAAGCAAGCATTAGTGTCTACACCCATCTTACGGGCACCAGATTGGAACCAATCTTTCATGTCCATATTGATGCTTCAAACTATGCAATTGGATGTATTTTGGCTCAATCGGGAGAACATAATAAGGATTTCCCAATCTCATATGCTAGTTGACAGTTGAACAATGCTGAGAAGAATTATACCACAAAAGAAAGAGAAGGTTTGTCCATGATATATGCAGTGAAAAAGTTTCGCCATTACCTTTTGGCAAACAAATTTATATTTTTTGTGGACCATCAAGCACTGCTATATTTGGTGAATAAGCCTTGTGCAACTGGAAGGATTGTGAGGTGGTTTGTCATCCTTCTTGAGTTTGATTTTGAAGTGGCAGTCCGAAAAGGAACAACTCATCTTAGGGCAGATCATTTGTCTCGAATCACCTTTGGAGAAGCTCCTATGGGTGTGGATGATGATATGTTAGATTCAACACTTTTCCTTGTAGAGATAGCTCCTAAATGGTCTGAACCCATCTTAGAAATTTTGACAAGTGGGCAGATACAACTAGCGGGTCCTAATGTGGAACTATGGCGACCATTCAAGTTAATCTCAGGGAGATTATATCGTCAGGGTAATGATGGAGTGTTGCTAAGCACACGCGCTTTTGCCAAATGGGGTATTGATTTTGTCGGTCCCATTAAACCTCCAGCTCGTCACACGCATGCCGAATATATTATAGTCGCAACTGACTATTTGACCAAATGGGTAGAGACAAAGGCTACAGTCAAAAATGATGCCAGAACCACAACCAAGTTCTTGTATGAATACGTGTTTACACGCTATGGCTTACCTATTGAAATCGTTAGTGATCAAGGTGTGCACTTTGTGAATGAGGTCATAGAGTTTTTACTTCAAGAATTTATGGTAATTCACAAGCGTTTTGCACCCTATCATTCCCAGACCAATGGTCAAGCTGAGAGTACTAACAATATTCTCTGCACAGCACTCACAAAGATTGTTGAGAGACATAGGACTAATTGGGAGCAAAAGTTGCACTCAGTTCTTTGGGCGTATAGAACAGCCTATAAAACATCTGTGGGCACAACCCCATTTGAGCTTGCTTTTGGGCTAGATGCAATTCTTCCCATTGAATTTCTTGTACCTACTCTACGAGTTGCTAAATAATTGGACTGGACTGGTCATCATGAGCTTTCTCAACGCATTGATGAATTGGAAAAGCTCCGCTTATTGGCGGTAATGGGGATGTATGCTAAGAAGAGGAGACAAAAGAAATGGTATGATCGAAATGTAACAACTGGGCGATTCAAAAAAGGGGACCTTGTGCTCTTGTACACACTTAAGAAGCATAAGCGAAAGCTCAAGAAACGTGGCCTAGGAACGTTTGTGATTAATGAACTTACTCCTAGTGGTGCAGTGCGTTTAGAGACACTAGAAGGTGAGCAAATGCCTAACTTCATTAATGGAAGTCGTCTCAAGAAATACAATGAACCATTAATTGAAGCCATGCTTCAACAAATGCATACCGCCCACACACGGAAAGAAGCACATGACCTACTTAAACCCCAGGCTCAAGAAGAAGCTAAAGCTAGAGTTGCAAAAGCCAAGGAGCGTCACAAGGCTTCTGTGTTGACCTTACAGTTGGCTACTGATGAACAATATGTCGATCCTTTCAATATTCACATGTGTCTTCATCTTCATGAGACTACCTACTTTGTCTCTGCCTTAATTGACTCTGGTGCAGATTATAATGTTCTCTCATTTGACACATGGGTAGCCTTGGGACAACCAACACTTGTGCACATTCCTATTGACTTACGAAGCTTCTCAGGTGAAGATAACCCTATAGAGAAAAAATGTGTCATTATGATATCCATTCAGGATCACTAGATGTCAGTTCCCTTTTATGTGGCTAGTAAGTCCAAGGCAGTGGTAGAGGTTGTTCTTGGTCGATCATGGTTAAGTGCTACCAATTGTTCATTAGATTGGAAGAATAGACAATACAAATTGCAAATTGATTCTGATTGCATCTTGGGATCTGTTGCTCCACGAGTTTTATCATGTCAAAAGGGTGGTAGTTCTACCTTACACAACCCACTTTCAACATCTGCTCTTCAAGCTCCAAGACAAATGATGTGGATAATCGATGAGTCCTGAAGTGAGGGCCATGGCTGGCATGTTCCAACTACTCTAGTCACTGCTGAAAGAAGGCCAGGCAAAAAGGAATCGTCAATTTGGCTACCCAAAGATGCGTACAAACTTGTACCATCTAGCCTAGTTGTTGCTAAACCTCCTAAAAAGCATATCTTTTCCAAGCCTAAGCCTCAAATTGTTACTCATTGGGTCCCAAAGCATGTTCTTAAAGCACAAGGCTATTATGAGGGTGCAATAGCACTTTGGCTTCCCAAATGCCATGGTTTGCTAGAGCCAGAAGAGTGTATCAATAAGATTCCAAAAGCCACTCTTGGTTTTTCATATCAGTGGGTGCAAAGGGAATCAACACAACCTCTTCAAGATGGCCCGATAGATGGTTGTAATAACACCTACAAATCTACTTGTGTTGACCTTCCCCAAACATGTATTGAATCACCAGTTGTCCCAACTTCTCCTTGTTACACACTTCCACCATCAACTTGTGTACCTAAGACAAATCCAACTTTACACAAGTCTCCTTTGAGCGTAGATTCTAGCACTTCACTGCCTAAATCCTCTTATCTTGCTCAAATTCCTTGACAATTGCTATCCTTCCCACCTCTTAACAAGGACATACCCAAAACCAAAGGTAAGGCATTAACACTACAATTGAAGCTCTTTGGTAGATCAGCGTTTGAATAGTCTCACTTTTACTAATGTGGTTCCTTCTCCCATTACAGGATTGTGTTCTTTTTGAGATGATCTTATCTACATTGTTTTTGATAGGGATTGTAATGATGGATATGAGTGTATAAAGTTTGAAGTTTCTAAATTTCATTATTCTACGCCCAGATACCTCCTGATGGATACTTGGCGAGATACATGTCCACCATGCATTGACCCTGATAGTACTCAACCTGAACATCACGGGGGTAATAGTGCTCCTCCTTTTCAAACTCATTCTAGGTACTTTTATGCTCCCTTAGGTGAAATTTGCTGTGGGCATCACTTTGTCACTTTATTCTATCAACAGCATCATCCATTTCCACATTGTCAAGAGTGTGCATGACTCGTATTAGGGGAAGCTTCACACATTTGTTGGCTATGCCGCTCTTGCTTTCGACGATATGGCACGGGTTTAATGAAATAAATTGTGGGAACTACACCCCAACGCCATAACCTTCTTGATATGAGAGTACCAGAACGAGGACCAAATCAACGTAGATTACCTGAGGAGGTTCAAGCACAACAATGGAGGGATACATGCATAAATGACTTGGAACCACCTATCTTGCAAGCCCTTCTTTCCCCAGCCTCAACATGTCAATTTTGGATCACTATGAGCACCTATATTGAGCAATTCCAAAATCGGCATTGTCTGCTTAACCTTCCCATAGAACCAATGCCATATTTTAGCGAGGAAGCACTCCTTCCTCTACCACCTTCTCCAGAGGCCGGCTTTTGTACAGGGTTGTCCTTGCATCCTGAAGTGATTGATACAATCTTTCAGAAGTGGACACAGATCCACAGCCAGTGCAAGGATAAGCTCATTAACTCCACAATAAGATCAACAAGCTAGGGCACTTTTCTCCCACTGGGTTTTTTCCCTCGGCTATATTCTGTGATTGACACCAATAACAAATTTTATTCTTTTCTTTTCTTGTTTGTTAATAAGACATTTTGCAGAGATCTCAGCTAAACAATTAGGATCTCTTGGTCGTCCAGATGAAACACAACCTAAAAGAAAGAACCACAAAATATTTACAAGAAATATATACAATGCCTTCCTTCTATCTAGAGATTCATCAAAATTGAAAATCAAGTGTAAACATGTTCACAATGTTGTGGTAGAATGTATGTGTCTCTTGAATCTTGCCATATTTAGTTGATTCAGATGTAAAAAATCTTCTTAGATGGTTTTGAATGGTTGCTTGAGTACCTCTATATACCACTTTGAATCACTTAACATCAAAGATGAACACTTTGAGAGATCTAAATCCAACCTCCAAGATGTGTTCAATTGTTGTATAACATTCAAGTTTCTTTGTTATAATATTATTATCTCTTCTACTAGCTCGACTTTCTTGGTCAAAACTTGGTATTACACCACAATTATATGTGATTCTCTTGGAGTACACATGTTGTTGAGTGTGAAAATGTTGACCTTCTCACCACATTACATTATGCACTTTATATTGCAACCCAATAAAAAAACTTTAATATAGCTTATATGTAAGTAATTTAGTATTCAACACTATATATCTTAGCAAAACAGCTTTATGTACATGGTAGTCACATCCCTTTTCATACTCTCATTCTTCTCTTGTAATCTCCTCTCCCGTCCTTTCGGGTTGCTCTAGGGCATCTCTAAGCCATTCAATACTGCAATACTTTGGAGGAGCCTTTAGGTTGGGTGGGTATGCCATGTGCCTTTGTGTTGATCTCTTAAATACTTTTCTCTCCTTTATCGTTACCTTTCTTGCATCTTCATATTTCTCAATCCACTTTTCCATCAGAGAAGTGTTAAGTAGACAAAATGTAATAACCTTTTTGCACATGGGCTCATCCATCTTTCAAATGCTTCCTTTTCCATGTGGCACATGTGACACCATTCGTTCATTCTCATCGCTATGCATGAATCTAGGCATAGATGGATCAATTTGATTCAAATATTCAGAGATATATAACAAGGTCTCTTGCACACACCATGCTTCTGGCATGCTTCCTTCTGGGTTTACCCTTTGCCTCACAAATCCCTTCAAGGTTTTCATGAAGCATTCAAGAAAGAACATCCACCAGCTACTATGAACAATGCCACATATAGCCACCTCATCCACCAAATGTACTAGAAGGTGAAATTGAGTTGTGAGTATACTTCTTGGAAAGCTTTCTTCAATCATACACACCGCCTCAATTAACTAAACTCAAGCCTTCTCAATGGAATTAGCATGAATCTCCTTTGACACTATCCACCTATTCAACAAAAGAATAAATGATAAATTAAAGAATAATAGATAATTTCAAAGCTATATGTTATACACCAAATGCACAAATCTATAGTTTTTATGGGAAATCACCTTGCTACTCCATCTAATTTATAGATGGCATTTCGAGCTTTCCCTTCTCCACACCCGCCAATTGATATTGGAACTATAAACTAGTGAAATTAGTTTTTGAAAACAAGAAAAGATCAATATAGAGTCCACACAACATGAACTAAGGAGTGCAAAAAAAAAAGATATAGTTATGTATGTACCTGCATCATCTTGTGTCAATCATGTGATTTGAGAACATACAATTTGAGAACATACAATTGATATTGGAACTATAAACTAGTGAAATGAGTTTTTGAAAACAAGAAAAGATCAACATAGAGTCCACACGACATGAACTAAGGAGTGCAAAAAAAAAAGATATAGTTATGTATGTACCTACATCATCTCGTGCCAATCATGTGATTTGAGAACATACAATTGATGCCCATCCTTCTTTTTTGTTATTGTGTAAATGCACCCTTTAATGAATGCATTACAATGGTTAGTGTACGAAAATATGAAATTTGATTCTTGACATTCCTTTCCTCTTGCCTTGTCAACCTCCATGGTGCCTTTGGTAAAACCACCTTGCCATTGACTACCCTTGGCCATGCATTTTCTATGCATCGATATCCTTTAGGTCATTCCTCATTGCATGGGTGTCTCTTTTTCCAATTAGATGGCCCCAAATCATTGATGCTACATTCTTAGAAATGTGCATTGGATCCAAAAGATGATTTATTCCAAACTTCGTCCCATATGGTAGACTATAAAAGATTGCGTACCTTTTCATGCCCGCGGGTGTTGTGGTGGGAGTCATCCTCCATCTCTCGTCCCACTCTCCATCCCTCCACCTTCCCTCCAATGGCATTGTAGGAGGTGAATGTCACATGGCCTCCCACTCTTCACCTCTCATCAAAATCGGAGAAACCTCTGATGGAGCATAATTTGGGTGGTTTGGAGGAAGAAATCAATGATGTTCATCATACACCACTATATTTAGTGCATGTGCTTGTTTGGAAACACGTGATGGACCACAAATTGGATATACATTATATCCTATAGTTCTGAGACTTACGAAATTGGCATGTAAGAATTGAAAGTTAATAGACAGTACAATACATTAAAGTTATAAATGAATCATTTGTGCATGCTTAGAAAAGAATCAATTTATGAGTACAACGTATTTAAAAACTCCGTATAGTTTGAAAAATCATGCATAGTCCACATCAAGATACCCTTGTCCATTGCATTGTGGCATGAAATTGGATCATCAGAAACATCATGCACCCTTATGCCTCTCCATAATTTCTCAAGCTTATCAATCAAAGGCTCATGGTATACATCCATATACTTTACCTTGTGCTTCCTGGGCAGCACAAGACGTGCAAGCATCACATGACCCTTCATGATGGACATCCATGGAGCAATATTGTAATTCACAACAATGGGCCATGATGGAGACATAAATCCAAAAGGGTTTACCCCATCCATACCTAATCGAAGCCATAAATTACGGGGCTTATCTTTGAACTCTAGCCATCCATCTTCAACGTGAGCCCAAGTCGGTGAGTCAACAGGAATCCTCATCATGCCATCAGTTGAACGATGGTTAACATACCATGTCATTAACTTAGCAAGGATTGATACCGGAACTTATGTTGAATGCAAGGTATAATAGGAAAGTTCCTCAATACCTTTTGTGTAATTTTTGCACCCTATAAATGCTTCTCGTAAACGATCTTCTCCATAAATTGGACATTGCATGACATTGGCAAAGGAACCTCTGAATATTATACAATTATTATGATATACATGAATTCGAGGTGTAATCCATACCAAGATTGGAAAGTATTCTTTGAGCATCACTTCTTCTTTGCAAGCATCAAATTGTTTGTTGGGAACATCTTCTTTAATAAACTTGACTAGACTATCCACACTATTAATCCTCCATCCATATGTTGTTTGTAAGTTGAGGATTTTCAAACATGCCCGAAAAGTTGAGTACTTTGCACCCTTGTAGAATGGTGTCTTAGCCTCCTGGTGTAACACATCCTCTCTTTCACGTGTTTCAAAGTTAGGTGTCTCTTCCTCACCCTTGCTTTGAAAAAAGTGAGTGATCATCTCCTCCATGACATCCTCTTGCTCTATCTCATGTGGAGGAAATCCTAGGTCTTCCAAATGTACTGAACTCGCTCCACTTTCCAAGTGCTCCTAAGAATACTCGTATTCCTTCCTCAAGTTTCCCCCAACATATGACATAATAATGAGGCATATTATGTAGTACTTGTGCACGAATGTTCATGCCCTCCTCATAATAATGAACCATATTTAAAATTGACACTCAACATTACATATGGCAAACCATGAGCTTACATTTCAAGGCATAAGTTTATATACTAATTCAGGAATTGGCTTGCATCTTCAAGTTGGCTCGCACTGGTTCAAACGATCCCTATTTTCTAATATGCTCCAATTTCACTTGACGTTCATGTATACAAACATTCTTACATCTTGCACATGAACAAGGGATTCTTCTTCGCAACAACCACTCTGGACTTCCATCACTATCCAAACTAGTAGAAGACATTTATACGAAGCAAAAAAGTGCGCAATAAAAAAATTGAATATGAATAGATGCACTAAATCTAGTAGTGTCAATGGTATATGCATAGGTTTGCTTTCTATAATTTTTTCAACGTCACTATAAACGTTGATACAAGTATCGCTTATAGTGACACTAAGAAAATTAACTTTTTGAATCGGCAGCATCATCGATGCTTATCTTTCTCTCTCCCGAAAAATTTTCTCCACTCCTTTTCTTCAGTTCCAACACTTACTCCTCTTGCCTTCCATCAATCTAGCTCCCCTCACATGAATTTATACTCTATATATTCCCCTTCCCCTTCCTTGTCACGACACTTCTTTTCTTCATCACCAAATGGCTATGGTGTAAGCTCTTGAAGGTATTTTTCTCTTATGTTTTATTCTAATGCATTTGTTTAGGGTTCTTCTTCTTCTTCCCCTTTCCCCTTTCCCTCGCTATTCCTCTTTCATTTCCTATCCATCACTCTAATGCTTAAACTATTGATTAATAAGAAATATAATGAGATTAAGATTAATGCATAGAGTACTAACCTTCGCATTTTCTTTCTTTGCTTTTTCATTTTTATGTCTATGCTTAATGTGTATTGGTATTTTGTGTGTTTCTTGTGTTTGGTAGGTGGAGTTCATTAAATGTGTTGCGAATCACTCTTTTACCTTTTTATGTTATGTATGTCTTATATTAATCATCTCTTTTAGCTACACAATATAGAGGTAAGCTCTCTTTTTCTTGTATTCTTTAGGGTTTTATATCTATGCATTAAGCTTTTAGGTCTTTGTATTACTAAAATTACTTTATTTGATCTTTGTTTTGTAGCTCCTCTAATCCTCTCCATCAACTTCGCCAAAAAGAGGTAAGCCCTCTAATCATTTATGCTTTTCATCTACCTATTATTACACCATTGGGTGCTAGGGTTTAGGATTAGCTTAGGTCAAGCATAATGCATCTAGATTAAGCTCTATGCATAGGGCTTAATGCAAGCATTAAGCTCTATGTATGCATAGATTAATCTCTATGCATAGATTAAGATCTATACATAGAGCTTTATGCATTAAGCTTAAGCTCTATGCATAGATTAAGCTCTATAAATAGAGCTTTGTGCATTAAGCTTAATGCATAGATTAAGCTCTATCCATTAAGCTCTATGCATAGATTAAAATCTATGCATAGAGATTAATGCATAGATTAAGATCTATGCATTGAGCTGCTGTATAGAGCTTAATCTATGCATTAAGGTTAATACATAGATTAATACTAATGCATTAACATTTATGCATAGCACTTATCCATTAAGATTATGCATAAATCTTAATCTATGCATAGAGCTTAATGCATAGATTAAGCTCTATGCATAGAGCTTAATGCATGCACTAAGATTATTCTATGCAGCATAGAGCTTAATGCATAGATTAAGCTCTATGCAGAGAGCTTAATGCATGCATTAAGCTTAATCGATGCATTAAACTCTAAACATAGAGCTCAATCTACGTATTAAGCTCTATGCAGAGAGCTTCATGCATAGATTAAGCTCTATACATAGAGCTTAATGCATAAGCTCTATGTATAGAGGTTAATGTATGTATTAAGCTTAATCTATGCATTAAGCTCTATGCATAGAGGTTAATCTATGTATTAAACTTAATCTATGCATTAATCTCTATACATAGATTAAGCTTTATGTATTAAGATTAATGCATACATTAATCTTAATGTATTAAGCTTAATTAATTAAACTTAATACGTAAGCTTTATGCATTAATATTAATGCATTAAGATTACTTTATATAGAGCTTAATTTATTAAGGTTTATGCATTAATCTTAATTCATAGATTAAGCTCTATGCATTGAGCTTAATCTATGCATAGAGCTTTATCTATGCATCAAGCTTAATTGATGCATTAAGCTCTATGCATAGATGGAGAGAATAACGTTTTTTTTCGGCATGTTATGTTTTTTAAGATCATAAATGTTTTACTTTTTTGCATGTTATGTTTCTTAGGTCTTGCTTGTTGTGCCCTCCTTTTACGTAGAGCGACTCGAGTATCATTCCACCTCTTGAGGTACTCTCCAATGTTCTTATTCTTCTCATTTATTTGTTTTGCACCCTTGGGTGCCGGGGTTTCAATTTTTCTATTCTCTTAGGCTTAGAGCATAATGCATAGAGATATGGGGCATTATTGTAGGCCTTTTTGAATGTTGGTTAAGTCAAGTTAGGAGTGGTTATCGACGAGTATGTTTTATAGTCTAGGGGGAGCCTTGATCTTTTCACTATCCTTCTGTTGTAAAAGGGAGTTTGTGGAAAGTCCTCAGAAGCTATCATCCGAAAGAGGCATTGCGTGCCTTGTGCTTGTCTAAGTAATAAAGTTCTAATATCACATGAGTAGTATAAGAGTTCTAAGTTTGAGCATGCATAAGGAATAAGAGTTCTAATGCGTTCTTGTGTTATTTAATTTTGATCATGCCTCATTTTTATAATGTGGACAGTTGGGGGGACGATCTAGACTCAAGAAGCCCAACGCGCTATCATATAGTGTCCATCTCGCTCTGATGAACTTTCTCTCACAATGTTGCGTAACTATACCATCATCCTCTTGTAAAGATAGGAGTGAGGGAGTAAAAGCATTAATCTCTTCATCTTGAGTGGCACAAGAGATTGAAGGCAAAATCATCTATGAAAAGCTCTTTGTGAGTGAGAAGAAATGCAAGAGAAATATCTGTTTTACACCGCTGTGTGAGGGCATAATATTGGGGATGTGATTGCATTTGTGAGAGAGGGTCGAGAATAGTGGATCTCGAGAATAGTGGATCTGAGCTTGGAGACCTTCATTAAAGCCATCATCAAAAGAAGTGTGGAGGAAGAACTTGATAAATCATCAACTCCAAGCGGTGGCCAACCTTGATGATTGGGAGAATCAACAAAGCAAGTGAAGGAAACTCTCTGTGATCTACAACTTGACTAAGCACTAGCTTAGTATTTTTTTCCTTATCAACTTGAATTGTGAGCTTGAAAACTCTGTGTGGGAGCTACACAAGGCTACACCAAAATATTGTGAAGAGGGAGCCTGCAAGAGCTACTGCTTTGAGGGCAACACTTTGCGTGACAATAAATTGCAACCCTAGTAAGAAGCACTGGTCAAGTGATTCGACTGTGTGTTCAGCTCATTGAGAGCTCGGTTATGTTTTGTGGGAGCTGAATGTTTAAGTTTTTTTTCTCGAGAATACAATCCTTCTATTAGTTAATGAAAAACAACCACAAAGGGCTAAATACAACCACGAAGGGCTAGATACAAACTCGCCTCATGTGTACAGGTAGGGATCAAATAATCAAAAGAGGGGAAAGAGACATTTCTCCTCTAGCTGGCCGCTCGATGAGGCGAAGGCTATCTCATACAAGGGATGGGGGTTGGGGGAACAACCACACAGGTGGTCTCTAATGCCAAATGGGATCACCATCTCTATTAGTGATAAAAGGGCCAGGCTGCGAGAGCCTGAAGAAAGCTTCCTGCTACTTCCTCATGCAGTCAGAGCCTCCTTGCAAGTTTCCCCACTGGCTGCGGAGGGTATGTATGGTATCAAGCCAAATGCTTGTGATAGACTCAATTGGTGGAGTGTGGGTACTCTCAATGGATTCGCTACATCTAGCTCGCGACATGTGCCAAGTTAGGATGCTACTGCAAATCTCTCGTTACTGGCATGAGCCTAGTCACCGATGATCTGTAGGTGGGGCTGTTGTGACTGGTACTGTCGAAATGCGTGGTGAGAGACGTGAAGGGCTTGCCCTCCCCCATCCTCCCTCATAAGCCCTGACCACCTCAGTCTCTATTGCCGAAGTGACAGTGCCCCATGTAATGATCCACGTCGATGCCCTGTCCATAGTGAAGATGTGGAGAACCCCCGCTAAACTTGTTGAGCCTTTGGGAAATCCCAAAGATAGTGTCACTACGACTCTTGGGGGTGGCTATACCTTGGGCAAGCTGTTAGCCTACCTCCAACTGCCAACCAAGTGCCGACCACCAAGATCCTATGTGCCATCAACCAATCAAAGAGTGTAATCTTTCTAGGCCAAAAACTTTCCCAAATCCTCTTCCAAACATTTGAGAGAAAGCCTTGTGAGAGGCCTTGTGACTGCCAATGTGCTGCTAGGGTGCCATCAATCTCTGGCATTTGGATCTTATGGCCTAGCCGTGTTGTATATGCAAAGAAGGGGTCATCCAGAGTCTCCTCCTGATTAGTGGGGTCAAGGCTGAGCTCCAAGCTTAGACAAAGCTTCATCTATAGCAGCAACACCGTAGTCTCTTCTCTGTGTAGACCTATAGTAAATGGTAACAGTTGTTCAACGTGCGTTGGAGTGTTGGTTTTTCTCCTTCATTTTAGGAGAAGCAAGTTATTTATTTTTGGTCTCATTTATTCAAAGGCAAAGAGTCAAATTGGAAAACCTTTCACTCAAAGGTTTAAAAGTTCTTCGAGTGCTTAGTGCACCCTAATCGTTGTGAGGCGAGGACTTTACACATGCATTCTTTGTGAAACTCGTATTGTACAAGCTCTAGAAATATAAAGAGCACATTGCACTTTGCATGTCTTAGTGAAGCGTTATATAGGGTTCAACGTGTGTGAATGTGTTAGTCAACGTCTTTGTTTTACTACGCATGCATTCTGTACGTGCTTTCATTGTTGCTTGAGCCTTCTTCACATGGTATCACCTTTCTGAGACTTAGGTAGTCTCCTGCTTTACAATTTTCACACAAGTTCCTAGTAAACAGGACGTCAAGGTGAAGACTTCCTATGCCTGTCTATACAGGTTGCGCCTCTTACTCATTCCTGAAGAAGTAAAGCAGTTTAAACACTCAGAATATCTCTCTCTCTACACACTCACACGTACAATTTCTCTGTAGTATATATACCGTGCTCGCACAGTAACGCACGGAGTCGTCAACCGTCTAGTTTCTCCTCCACTCCGGCCAGATCGTGGACCTGATAATTCTAATGTGATTACATTACTCGAATTGATGATTTGATAACGGACAAAATAAAGTGCGCATTTTGGAGCCAATTTAGGGCAGACACGCAGTTTGCAAGACGTTCACATCAGGCAGGCAGCCAGAGGCAGGACCGGAGGGCAGTGCGCCGAAAGAGAGTACGATAGACTAGCTGGTCGAAGTTGAATGTCACGGACAGTGAGCTGACAAGGGGGATGGGAACTTGGGAAGGATCAGTAGTGCGCTGCGCTCGTGTGGAGCATCGGGAAGCCCGGGCGGCGGGCGCCGTCACCGTCACTTTGCAGTAACTTCGCACTACTGCCTATAGCGACCTGGCCGTCTCGCGCTGGCTGCGACGCTCGTTTTTTCAAAGGAAAAATAGACTTCAGAGTGCTGCTCTGCTTGGACTAGCCTTCGAGCCCGAAACTTCGTTTTAAAAATGCTTGTAGATATTACCTCAGCGTCAGCAGGTACACTCGGCCGGCCCCTCTCTCTCCATTTGTTCATGTGGTCGAAGTTGGCGTCGCTCAGCAGCATCACAGCAAGGCGGCCGCCCAAGCCGAAGCTGCTAACGCTGGTCATGATATTGTGGTGGAAGAAAGCTCTTGTCGAAGACGTCCTCTGGTAGCCAGGATCACCATGAAATGATCGACAAAACCACCTGCTGCCCGCAGGCCGCCTTCTCCGAGCGCCGAACTGGTCTCATCCTTCAACCACGGTGCTGTTTCATCTTCTCTGCCGCTGGGGGACCGGCGGCAAGCCAAGCTCCAGGTTCTTTTCATTTCACCTTCCTAGGTCGATGCCTGAAGTAGTTTCTGAAGTAGCCTGTTTGAAATATTATCTTAATGTTGAAGGTATGGTTCACATTCATACTTATTGGCATACATATATTCATGCGTACATACACACATGCATCCTTTCACAAGACATTTGTCTGGTATAGCCATATTGTAACCACCACCACATGCACGCTTGCTATATTAAGCAACCCCACTTGTACATCTCATATCTCAAGCAATATACACTTCTTGGTGTGTTGTTTATCTTTGTCACTCTTTTTAGCTGTGTTCTTCTTCAACATTGGTTCAATCTAGCCTTATAACATATCATCTTGTTTTTTTTTATAAACACATAGTAAAGGGGATAGCGATCCTAGGGGTATATGAAGGGTAGACAACCCTTAGAGGAAGAAATGTTATCATTGCAAGGATATTACTACAACAGAGGATAGTGACCCTAGGGGTGTATGAAGGGTAGACAAACCTTAGAGGAAGAAATGTTATCATTGCAAGGATACTACTACAATAGAGAATGTAAGCAATAGGTGCATGACCATATAGTAAGTTTCTATTCTTATGGAGTCTCTACAAAAGGTGAGCTTCTCAAAGATGACGAAGGGCTTAAATAACACATCAAGAAGAAGCACAATGGACATGGGCAGATCCATGACAAAATAGTTGTCTATTGGAGTTTGGGGCCATATTGTAAGTTGTAGCACCTATTTTAATGAGTAAATGTGGTTACAAAATTATATTTATTTGCTGGATGAGACTGTGGCTATGGTTGATGGTGGGATAATTTTATTGGACGGCATTAGTGACATCTTCACTACAAGGTGACGGGGACCCCCCTGTAAAGTGTTAATGAGAATGTCTTATCGCACATATCACATAACGACTTTGTGTCGCCAAGCAACTCAAGGGATTTGCATTATTGTATTACCACCGCCCCTTGATGTGGCTTGCATTTCTCCTCTCTCTCACACACACACCTTCACACACTCACGATCCTCTCTCTCTCTCTCTCTCTCTCACACTCACATCATCTCTCTCACACACACACAATCATCTATCTCTCTGTATCTATCTATCTAACACTTAAACAATATATCATCTCTTTCTGTCTCACTCGCACAACCATTTCCCATTTCTCACTTTGTTTATCACTCTATCATCGTGTGTGGGATCTAGCGTATGTTTACGTGTGTATTCACTGTATAGTTAGATGCTCTATACTCAGCTCTCAGCGTCAATGATTTCTCGTCACCCTCGAGGGTGGCTTATTATTCATATTAATTTCATGTATTTAATTGGTTATAAGATCAATTTTTTTATATTAAAGTGCATGTAAATATAGTTGTTTCTTTTATAAGCGTTTATTAATACAAATGATAGAATCTACTCACACAACATAATTAATAAAAAGATATAAATGCAAGATCACACGTATATATATAAAAATGATGATCAAGTATATAATATCCATCCATGGTTAAGTGACCAAATATTATTTTCTTTACTTAATCGTTGAAGCTGTACATCGCGGATTGGAGAAAAAAAGAGTAATGCCTTACATAGGTAAAACAAAAAGGTAACAAAATAAAATTCAATGGAGTTGAAGCTAAATCGAGGTCCTTATCACGAATGATCTGTTCTTTGTCGTCATCACCAAAAACACAAACACACTCACACATTTTGATTGTTATCATTCCTTATTACGACTTCATGCTTTACTCACATTTTCATTGCTTTTCGATTGCACATGGACACAGTTAGTAGTAACACAATTCTAATACACAACAAAACTAACAAGTTAAGTGAAATGTTGTTTAGAAGAAATAAAGAGGTGGTGAACTTAAGAATGCAATTACTTCCCATGCTTTGTCAAACATGGCCTCCAAAAGTAATAATCCATTCTTCTTCTTTCACCCTTTTAAAGAGAGCTTTCAAATCATGTTGTAATGCGGACTCTTATTTATCTTACATAGGGGGGGACCTAGGCATACAAATAAATTGACATTGAATTTATGTTGTTATAAGGTAATTTTTTTCTTGAAAGATAAGATGTAATTCGAGGCAATAAACTTATAAAGACTAATGGGATATCTACTTCTACTTTACATGTAAAATTGTGCTACAAGTTGTTCTTCATTTACCTTTACAGAAACATAAACTCTTAAAACTCCTATGTATAGTCTATATATAATCGGTAATTAATCCTAGAATGTGATACCACCCGAGGATACAATTCATAAAAGTAAGCAAGAAAAGGTTTTAAGAAACTAACCTTAAGAGTGGGTTCAATACAAAGTAGACCTACAATATTAATCAAGAGTTAGAAAAAACGTTAATATATCCTCTAATATATTCCCATTGCAAGCTTGAGCTCCCCCCGTAGTAGTTGACTCGTCATTCCTCCCTCCTTCGCCGTTGCACCCTTGCTGCCTTTCCTTGTTGCCTCCCTTCACTGCCTATCTCATTTTCACCTCCACACTTTCCCTTTCTCCTTAGTGCCTCTTGTCGCTCCCCAAAGCAGTAGCTTGTCCCTCTTCTTTTGAGCAATAACTTGTTCCTCTTTTTTTGAGCATTTGGAGAAAGCTGTTATATTGGAGTTTAGCCATGCTTTCCTTAGCTAGCCAAGTCTTGGTGTTAAACCTTGCTCTTCTCATCCCCACCATGTGGTATATCACTTCTTGTTGGGCCTTCCCTAGGGCATGCATTAATTGATCCACAACTTCCTCTCAATCGGTAGTAATAGGAGGCCCGCACATGCTAAGGTGGCTTAGAGAGTGATCATTTATCATTGCCAGCATAGGGGAGACCTTGGCATCATCAATTCCTTTATTGAGAGTCAAGCCCTAACGGGCAATTTGATCATTCGTGGACTTCTTTCGAGTGTCAACCCTGGAAGGACTTTCTCTTAGCCCGGATCTCAGTCTCTGCACTTCCATTTTGGGTGGTCCTTTCTCCTAGAATTTGAGATATACCTTCATTAAAATGCAGGCTCATGGCTTTAGCCCAACATTCAATGATAGATTTGCGACCAGCCTCTTTCAATCTTGGGACCACCTCAGAAGGATCCTTCAGTATTCCTCCCTAACTTTAGCAAAGGAGTGCTTCTGACATCCGTTGATGTGGAATCCTTTGGTGCAGCTACTCTCATTGCCAATTGGTCACATGTTGGGTGCCTACCCACACATATCTTGGGGAGATATGGGCATGGGTCTAGTGTAGTCTCTCAGGAATCAATTACTTTTTAGATAGCTCCCCCCAAAGGCATGGAAAAGGAGTCTCACTAGGATATGAGGAAGGGACATACTTAGTTTGACATCGACTCTTCCATCTCCTTAGAGTAGGTTACCCCGATCTTAGATCCCGCTCCCCCACAATGGTTGGGAGTGCATAGGGCATGACATACCTTTGGTAGTACAGGATGCCAAAGATGAGAGGTCAACCCTCCTCACCTACTCTATTAGTCATCATGGTGGACTTATCAGAGCATATCTCCCTTTTGAGGATCTCAACACAGATGCACACTGCAGAGAATGCAAGTGATTAGTTTTCATGAACATGGTTGACACATCAACCTTCCACCCAACCAAGGTGGCCAGAGAGGACTTAATTTGGCATTTATGGTTATGTGAAGGCCGTCTGCTCATGGGCCTTCAGTGGCACCTAGGACAATGGACATGGTAAGATTCTTTGCTAGAGAGGAGGCTCTCGACACCCCCTTCTTTGAGTACACAACACAACTAGGCTACAAGATTCAGATGCCTTATAAAATCTAGGGCAATGGGGTATTGGTGGTAACTAATAGAAGCACTATAACACACCGGGGGCACATTAACATTTTTTAGCAGCGTTTCAATAGTGTTTTGGAAGAGAAAGTGTTGGAGCTTTTAATGTTGTTGAGCAATGAAAAAGCGATGCTTTGTAGCATTTTTTCGTTGCTAAAAATGTTGCTCAATAGCATTTTTTATCGTTGCTAAAAATGTTGCTTTGTAGCATTTTTTCGTTGCTAAAAATGTTGCTCAGCAGCGTTTTTTATCGGGGCTTTTAATGCTGTTGAGTAGCGAAAAAGCGTTGCTTAGTAGCATTTTTTGGCTACTAAAAATGCTGCTCATTAGCGCTATTAGCAATATTTTTTCACTGCCCAACAATGTTTTTACCTGTGAAAAATTGCCGCTACACTGTAAAGAAATAAAGCGTTGCGCAATAGCATTGCCTGGAAAAAGTAATCCCTCTTCTTCTGTCATCATTCCGATTTTATTACTTGAATGTCCTAACCTTGATAGCTTTGGTTTTTTTGTAGGTTCATATTTAATCTCTCCTCTATATCTCCTACCCCATCATCCTCAAACTCAAGCAAGGTATGTCTTCTCTTTTCCTTCATCTTTTATGCAAACAAGCTTTCCATGAAAGTTTTTTTGTGAGTATTTTTCTCCTCTTTCCTCTCTTTTAAGCTTTTCTTTTCTTCTTTTTTCCTTCTCATTGAAGCTTAACCCTGACCCTATCTTCTACATAAAAACCCTAATAGAGAGCTTTGATAGAAAGATCTCCATCAAAGCTCTCTACTATGTTTTCTATGTAGAAGCTAGGGTTATGGTTAAGCTATAATGAGAAGGAAAAAAGAAGAAAAGAAAAGCTAGGGTTATGGTTAAGCTATAATGAGAAGGGAAAAAGAAAGATTCAATAAGTTTTCTATGTTATGTAAAATCTTTCATTAAGATTTCTATTAAGATTAGGATTTTTTATATGCTTTCTATTAGGGTTACTAATATGTTTTTTCTTTATTTGGCTTTATTCTATAGGTTGTCCACACATACAGGTCTCATAAACAAAGAGATCTCTCCCTTTTATGTTTCCTCAATTATGCTTTTACATATTATAGGGTTTGTAAATTTTAGGATTTGTTATTTTTTCCCCCCCTCTATGGATAGTATAGCTCTTCTTAATAGGTGGCCATATGCCTTAGCCTCATGTATGAGGCTAGTGCATTAAGCTTATGCATTAGCCATATGCATAAGCCTCATACATAAGAGTAGTGCATAAACCTCATGCATGAGACTTATGCATTAGCAAATTCATAAGACTCATTCATGAGGCTTATACATAAGGTTTATGCATGAGGCTTGTGCATAAAGCCTCATGCATAAGCCTTATTTATAAAGCTTATGTGTATGTCTCTATGTATAGCCTTATACATAAGCTTATGTATTAGCCATATGCACAAATCTTATGTATAAAGCGTATGCATAAGCCGGGTACATAAGCTTTATGCATGAGGTTTTATGCATAAGCCTCATGCATAAGCTGCATACATGAGGCTTATGTATATGCTACTTACATGAGGTTCATATATGAGACTTATGCATAGCTTTATGTAGGCTATGAATGTATAGCCTCGTGCAAGCTATGAATGCTATGCATAAGCCTTATGCATAGTATGTATAAGTCCTATGCATGAAATTTATGCATTAGCCAAGTGATACCTAAGCATGCGGGTAGCTAACGAAATGCAACGGAAGTTCCCATTACATGTAGTACCTAAGCATGCCGATAACTATCTACATGCATAGGTAGCTACCCAATGCGTGCTAGGTGCTACCTAAGTATGCCGCAAGCTACCGACATGACTAGGAGCGCCCAATGCATAGGTGCTAAGTATGTTGGTAGCTGCTGGCATACATCAGGAGTTCCCAATATATGTTGGATGGTATATAGGCTTGCCGGTAGCTTTCAATGCATGTCGATAAGTACCGGCATGCACCGAAAGCTACCAGCATGCACTGAAAGAAGCTACTGGCATGCCAGGTGCTTCTAATGTATGCTGGTAACTACTAACATGCACTGGAAGCATGCAATGCATGTCGGGTGCTATATAGGCATGCCAATAGCTTCTAATGCATGTTGGTAACTATCGACATGCACTGGGAGCACCCAAAGCATGTCCGGTACTACCTAGGTATGCCAGTAGCTTTCAATGCATGTCGGTAGTAGCTACCGTCATACATCGTGAGCATCCAAGGCATGTCGGGTGCTTATAATGCATGTTCGTAACTACCGACACACATTAAGAGCTCCCAATGTATATCAAGTGCTACGTAAGTATGCCAGTAACTACCAATATACACCAAGAGCGCCCAGTGCATACCAAGTGCTATTTAAGTAACTCTCGACATGCACCTAGAGCTCCCAATGCATGCTTGCTTGTACCTAAGTATTTAGCTAGCTATCGGTATGCACCGGATCTCCCAATGCATGCTAGGTGCTATCTAAGTATACCGGCATGCACCCAGAGATCCTAGTGTATGTCGGGTGCTACTTAAGCATGCCGGTAGCTTTCAATGCATGCTCATAAGTACTGGCATGAACCGAAATCTATCGGCATGCATCAAGAGCACCCATGCATGACGAGTGCTACCTAGGTATGCCGGGTGCTTCTAATGCATGCCGATAACTATTGATATGCATCAAAAGCATGCAATGCATGTGCCGGGTGCTACATAGGCATGTCCATAGCTTCCAACACATGCCAGTAACTATTGACATGTACCAAGAGCAACAAAAGCATGCCAGTATCTACTTAGGCACATGGCGGTAGCTTCCAATGCATGCTAGTAGCTAACGCCATACACCGAGAGCATCCATTGCATGCTGAGTGCTACCTAGGTATGCTGAGTGCTTCTAATGCATGCCGGTAACTACCGTTATACATAGAGATCTCCCAATGCATGTCGAGTGCTACCTAAGTATGCCAGTAACTACCAACATAAACCACGAGCTCCCATACCGAGTGCTACCTAAGTAACTCCTGGCATTCACCCGGAGCTCCCACTCCAAGCTCGGTGCTACCTAAGGATGCGAGTAGCTACCGGCATGCACCAGGAGCTCCCAATGCATGCTAGGTGCTACCTAAGTATGCCAATAGCTATTGGCATGCACTTGAAGCTCTGAATGCATGTTGGGTGCTACCTAAGTATGCTGGTAGCTACTGGCATACACCGGGGGCTCCCAATGTATGTCAGGTGTTACCTAGGCATGCTAGTAGCTTCCAATGCATGCCGATAAGTACCGGCATGTACCAAAAGATATTGGAATGCATTAAGAGTACACAATGCATGCCAAGTGCTACATAGGCATGCCAGTAACTATGGACATGCACGGAGAGCACCCAATGCATTCCAAGTGCTACCTAAGTATGACGGTAGCTTCCAATGCATGCTGGCATGCAGTGGGAGCACCCAATGCATGCGGGTGCTACCTAGGTATGCTAGTAGCTTCTAATACATGTCGGTAACTACCAAAATACACCGGGAGCACCAAATGTATGTTGGGTGCTACATAGGCATGTCGATAACTACCAACATGCACTAGCACCCATGCACCGGGAGCTCCCAATGTATGTCGGGTGCTACCAAAGTTTTCTGGTAGAGCTACGGGAATCATGGAGAGCACCCAATGCATGTCGAGTGTGCTACCTAGGCAGTAGTTTCCAATGCATATAGATAACTACCGACATGTACCGAGAGAACCCAATGCATGTTGGGTGCTACCTAGGCGTGATGGTAGCTTCTCATGCATGCCAATAACTATCGGCATGCACTCAGAGCTATCGACATGCACTGGGAGCACCCAATTCATGCCGAGTGCTATCTAGGCATGCCGATAGCTTCATGAAGCTCATGAAGGTTGGATAGACAACTTTTGTTTAGAGCTAGGGTAGATTGAGCAGCTCCTCTGTGAGAACTCCCCAGTCTGTCCTAGTTTTTTTTTACAGGTTTATTTTTGCTGCTCAGTAGCGCTATTAGCAACGTTTTTTCTCTACTTAGTAGCGTTTTTTCGCCTACTGAGCAATGATCCCATTTACAGAAGCGAAAAACAGCAGCGTTTCTAGCAAGAAATAGGCCCGATATCTTCGTACCCCTCTAGTTATAAAAGCGTTGATGTACCTGCATTCTGTTGTAGTGAAGTATCTTTTTCTTGGAAAAAGAAACGTTAATGTAAAGCTCCTAATAGGCATGCATAGAGCACACAAAAAGCATGCGAATTATCTATGTAAACTTTAATGAGATGAGTAGATAGAGAGAAGAGAGAAATGAGCTAAGTGTTCAATGTATTATATGGTACAAAAAGATAATGATGTCTAAAACTTCTGAGGTGGCCTTTGGCTTGACTAAAAGGTTGACTCTAGAGATAATAGTGGGTGCAAAACCAACACAATCTATCTAGAGAGAAATCGATCATTCAAAGAGTTCTTTTTGGGGATCTTAAATTGATCCTATGGAGAGTCTACAGGCCTAATCTTGAGCCCTATAAATGATTTTGGTGATTGGCATAACACAAAGCCCAGAGATCAATCATGTTATTTGAAGCCTCTATACCAAATTCGTGATTTTTCTTAGCATCATAAGAGGATTCTACTTGCAAAATTTAATAGTTAATCCTCTACTATTCCATGAGATCAAAGAACTTTTTAGTTTATGGTGATCTATCATTATCACACTAATTAGTGCAACGAGGGTTCAAACCTCACATTCAAGGGTCACTAAAGCATATTTTCTAATCATATGAAAATTTCCCTTTCATTTTATAGCTCAAGGTAAATTTTTGGATTTAAAAATAGTCATCTAGTCGATTGTAAAAATGCCTTCTTGTTGAAATTCAAATTCTCAAAAGAAGGTCAAGTCCAAAGAGCGAACATGATTATCACCAAAACGAGGGAAAAACCACATTACTATAAATATGCTAAAACATTTGGTTTCTCTAAATATTTTTATACTCACATGCATCCCTATAGAGAGGGAAATAAAACCACATTGAGCATCATAATAAATAGGATTAGGCACTGGCACTTTTACAAGCATTAAGTTCTTCCCTTTGTATTCATCATTTCATCCAATTCAAATCTTTAAGTTGAGAAGTTCTATGGACACAATTTCCATACATGGCAAGTTAAGGTTAAGTTTCTACTCATGAGAGAGGGACTATGGGGAATAGTTAATGGTGATGTTAAAAACCCTCACATTAGAGAAGGTAAATCATCATGGATGGTAAAAGATGACAAGGCTCTAGTTATCATTGCACCTGGTCTAGATGATAACTGTATCCATCATGTTACTAGCACAACAAGCTCTAGATGCATGGAATGATCTATACAAGCTCTTTGGTGCATAAGGTAAAAATTCCAAGATAAGCCTTAAGTTTATGTTCTATGAGTTACAAATGAAAGTTGGAGAATCTTTTTCAACTCATTTGGTATTTCTACCATTAAATCACCTATCTTGATGATGATGCTATTTCTCTACTTTTGAAAAGTATGCCCGAGGAGTAAGATGAGCCATGAAGAGAAAGACTACATTTTTTAGAAGAGAGCATGTTCAATATAGCTTGTCCGCAACAAACAAGAAGAAGACGTAGATAGAAAAGATGGGGCCAACCTCATCAGGATGATTGGGGTTCTAAAGAAAAAGGGCCTACATAAACCAAATCTACTCAGTTAAACTCTCTACTCTCTTATAATCCTTATATAGACTAAGTTGATGAAACCAAAGTGAGAAGAGCATGTTAAATCTAAACATGTCTAAGGCTAGGGTGGAGAAAATCAATGTCATGTACTTGTTAAATCCACACATGTTTAGAAGTGTTGGATAATCATTCAAGGGGGAGTATTAAAAGTAAAAAATGATTATCTAGACTATGCAAACACTAGCAAAGATTCATTTAGGTTAAATGCGATGAATCCGAGGTTTCACTAAGTTACATTCATCTAATGAAAAGGATAAAGGGTAGCCACCTTTTGGCTAAGATTCAAGGAGATGATTGAGGAGAGAATGGTGGGCATTTGAAATTTATTATCCACTTGTAGAACTCTTGGATGCTCCTCTAACAACTATGTAATCATGCCTATAAAGGTATATTTGTGTTAATGAGAGTACTCTTGATTATGCATATTACAACAACATTACACTAATCACATCACCTTTACTCTAATATCTCTTTCTTAGTGAATTTACAGTGTTTACCATTATGTTTAAACACCATTATTTTCCATCCTAAGCCACCTAATCCAAAATCTAACATTTAGAACTTACCTCAATAGCTTATGTGAATAGGAAGGACAAGGTGTTGGACCAAAACAAAGAAGACGTACAAACACATTGACCATAAACCATAAACATAAAGCTTATTGTAAAAACACGAGGAGAGAGGATTTCTCACCTTATGTGAAAATATCTTATAAAAATACAAAGGTTCAAATATTAGGTGAGTAGGTGAAGTGATCAAGTTGCCGAGAAATGAAATTTCAACTATATTGAGCTATAGTATAAATCTATGCTTGCATGAGATTTTTGTCACAGTGTTGTTTAGCTATACAGTTCTAGCTACACATAAAATGTTGCTAAATGACACTTGACTCTTTTTAAAAAAAAATAATGGTGGAAAGTGTATCTACTTATGTGGTTTTTAGAGATGTCTGAAAGTTTTGTCCTCTGTAGTGTTAGGCCCGTGTGTGCCTTATAGAGCATGAAGGAGTAAGGGTTAAATTCACTCAATGTGAAACTCTTAAGAGGAATGGAAATTTCCCCTTATGATTGGGTTGATTATAGTTGCAATATAAACATTGCATAAATATGGTCGTAGTATGATTTTGGAAGTTCATTATGTACGGCTAGCTGGAATGAGGAACTAGAATGTACTCAAAGATGAAAAGAAGTCCATAAACATGGGTGCTAGCATTTTCAGTGGGGTTCTTGCATCCATAATCTAGTTCCACTTGGTGCAAAAAGGGGGTGCTACGACGACGAAGAGCAAAGGGAGGCGAAGATCCAATACATGAAAACCCCACAATGAGGGAAGTATTCAATACATGAAAACTACAATATATAAGATGCATTCAATAATATTTTAAGGAAGATTCACATTATATTTTTAGAGCTCAAAGTACATCCCCTCCTTAAATTTGGATGTATTTAAATTATACCTGTTTGGATCAGACACTTAGATTTTGTGACCATATTCCTTCTTGATAGTAGAAGTTAAACCAATGAGTTACTCAGTATGTATATGAATCCACCAGATAAAAACTGGATGATCAATGCAGTGTAACAATCCTTTTGGGTGCTATTAAGATACATTTGTTAAAAAACGGTTATCACCTAACATCCTTATTTATGTACAAATGAAGCTAAAATATTGAATCCTAAAAAGAAGCTAAAAAGGAAGATGAGTGAAAAAAACTTCTTTCTTTATATAGTAGAAGGTAAAGCAATGTGTTACTCAGTATGCATATGAATCCACCTGATAAAAACTAGATGATCAATACAGTGTAACAAGCCTTTTGGATGCTATTAAAATACATTTAGAAAAAAGAAAGGTTATCACCTAAGATCATTATTTAGATATAAATGAAGGTAAAATATTGGATCCTAAAAGGAAGCTAAAAATGAAGATGAGTGAAAAAAACCTCTTTAGGTGAATTGGGATGTCTTCAAGTCTTCACACTTGTCTAAGAATATGTGATAAGAAAGAAGTATTGGCATCTTAAAGGTTTAGTATATACAAATCATATAGAGTAGAATTAGAGTAGGAAGCACCACTACTCAAATAGGCTAGAGTAATCATGGATTGGTATAGATCATTTGTATAAGGGTGACCTTGGTGATCTTAGAGATTCTCAAGATTGTGACTTTATTTACTTTTCATGTTTAGATACTCTATCCATCTTCATGGACGATGAGGTCTATAGTGATCCTATTGATTATGTTTCTATCTTGATGTATCATGCACACATAGAGGATCTTGCACTTGAGGATGTAATGCATGGTTCAGATAGTGCTTCTACTCATATCGACACAGTGGATCGTGCCTTTGATTCTTTGAGTGGTGCTTTATGAAGAGATGCAGGGGGGAAGAGAGCTTGAGCTCTTGCAAGCACACACACACACTCACAAAACCCTAATAGAGAACACACAAGGTGAGAGGCTGAAAATCTTCTTCTTCTCTACTCAACACTCAACACACCATATACAAGATAAGAGTACACACAATATGAAAGGTACTCAACCAAATACATACACGGGTTCTCTATAGTGTGAACCCGACTAAATGAGCTGGCGCTATAACTATGCCAGTCTCTAGAGTGGCTGTCACACAGCCTGTCATTCCACTGGCCGCATATCACCCAAGATCTCACCAACCATGCCAGTGGTGTAAGTGCGGGGCCTATCCCCCAGGCGGGTCATCAGTGTCCACCGCCTCACTAGAGCTCGATATCTCAACACTCCCCCTCGAGCTCAACTCCATCTCATGTACACCAAGCGAAGCCCTGAATCTGCGGAGCTTCTCTGTACCCAATGCTTTGGTGAAGATGTCAGCTACCTGATCCTCTGTGCTGACATAAACAAGGTCAAGGTCTCCTGCCAAGACCTTCTCTCTGACGAAGTGGTAGTGGACCTCTATGTGCTTCGTACGAGCATGAAAGACTGGGTTCCTGGCCAACTGTATACTACTAATGTTGTCACAGAAAATGACAACTTGTCTATCCACTGATAGACCCAAATCTGCAAGTAGCTTTCTCAACCAAGCTACCTCACATGCTGCCATAGCAGCTCCTCTGTACTCGGCCTCCGTACTCGATAGAGCAACCGTAGGCTGCTTCTTGCTGCTCCAAGTCACAGCAGCACTCCCCAAAGAAAACATGAATCCACTGGTAGATCTTCTGTCTGAGATACTACCAGCCCAATCAGCATCTGTGTACCCATGTACACATATCTCTGTCCCAGTCTCATAGAATAGTCCACAATGCAAAGTAGACTTCACATACCTCAGTATGCGTCTCACTGCATCCAAATGCGGTTTCCGTGGAACCTGCATAAACTGACTCACCAACCCAACAGCATAGCTCAAATCTGGTCTGGTGATCGTCATGTAGATCAAACTTCCTACTATGCTCCTGTACATAGTAGGATCCTCCAAGATCTCTCCTGAATCTGCACTCAACTTGCCATTCTGATCCAATGGCACAGAAATAGGCTTACAGCCTGTCATACCATACTTGGACAACATGTCCAAGCCATACTGTCTCTGCAGTAATCCAATACCATGTGGTGACCTAATCACCTCAATGCCCAAGAAATATCTGAGCTCCCCCAGATCCTTCATCTCGAACTTCTGTCTAAGCAAGATCTTTACATCAAAGATCTCTGCATCATGGTCCCCCGTAATGATCAAGTCATCTACATAGATGACAACAAGCACAACTCCTCTATCACCATGTCTCACATACAATGAGAAATCTGCATTGGCTACATGAAAGCCAATAGTGACAAGATATTCCGAAATCTTGTCAGACCATGCTCTTGGTGCTTGCTTTAAGCCATACAAGGCTTTCTTCAACCTGCAAACATGCTCGGGGTGACCCACATCTTCATAACCAGGTGGCTGCAACATATACACCTCTTCTTGCAAATCCCCATGCAAGAATGCATTCTTTACATCCATCTGATGTAAAGACCATTTCTTTGATGCAGCCATTGCTATCACAACTCTCACCGTTGTCATCTTGGCAACTGGGCTGAAAGTTTCCTCATAATCAATGCCATATGTCTGCGCATATCCTTTGGCTACCAATCTAGCCTTGTACCTGTTTATGCTTCCATCACTGTTATGTTTAACTTTGTACACCCACTTGCATCCAATGGCTTTCTTGCCTTCAGGCAATTGCACTAAATCCCAAGTTTCATTTCCATATAGTGCATCCATCTCCTCATCCATAGCTTTCTCCCAACACACATTTCCAACAGCCTCATCAATGCATGTGGGCTCTACAACCTGCACAACTTTTGCCATATATGCATAATGATGTGCCACATAACCATCATATGTAAATCTCTGCACAGGGTTCTTCACTCTCCCTGATCTTCGCAGCTTTTCATTCATGGCCTCCATAGCCTTCTTTACACCAGGTGTTCTCATAGCTGGGATCCCAAGCTCCTCATCAAGGCTCATATCTGAGCCACTAGACTCTCCATCAACATGAGAATGCCCTGCAGAAATGTCAGGCATACCAAGGGGCTCAACCACTTTCTCTTTTCCTTTACGTGATGTACTAATCACATTTGCAGGACTGGTATTATGACGCAACCTGCCACTCCATGGTCTATCAACAGACCCACTAGATGAGGACTCTCCTGGTCCACTCAAAGACTGTGATTGCTGACCTGCATTCTGTGCAACCACACTTCCACTCAAATCAGCCCCAACAGCTTCTTTTTCAGCAGCATACCAGCTGCTCATCTCATCAAATACAACATCCCTGCTTACCCTCAACTCACGTGTAGCAGGGTTATAACACCTGTATCCCTTTTGCTCAAGGGAATATCCAATAAATACACATTTTTCAGCTTTCGGATCCAGCTTGGTTCTCAGCTCATCTGGCACATGCACATATGCAATGCATCCAAAAACTTTCAGATGAGACAAATCTGGTTTTCTGCCAGTAAACCTCTCCTCTGGAGTTACATCATGTATGGCTGCAGTTGGAGTCCTATTCATGATATATACTGCTGTAGAAACAGCCTCAGCCCAATAGCAATGCGGCATATTCTTCTCTTCCATCAATGCTCGCGCAATCTCAGCAATGTGCCTGTTTTTCCGCTCAGCAACTCCATTTTGCTGCGGAGTATATTTGCATGTATACTGTCTCCGAATACCATTCTTCTTCAAATATTCAGAGAACTCATTGGAGAAGTACTCTCCCCCTCCATCCGACCTTAGGCACTTTACATATTTCCCTGTTTGCTTTTCAACCAAAACTCTGAAATTCTGAAAGTGAGTGAACACCTCACTCTTCTCCTTCATGAAATATACCCACACTTTTCTTGTGTGGTCATCAATGAAAGTCACATAATACCTGCAGCCTCCCATAGATATGGTCTTCGTAGGACCCCATACATCTGAATGCACAACATCTAGTGCATTTCTGCTCACATATCTGTTACGTGGAAACACATGCTTTGTTTGCTTCCCAAATTGGCATGCTTCACATATTTTCTGCATACCTTCCACTTTAAATTTTGGCAGCCCTGTCACGATTCCTTTTGTCTGCATAGACTTCAATCTCTGAACATTTACATGTCCAATTCTTTTATGCCATATGTCTGTGTCTGCAACAACACCTGAACCATTTGCAAACATCGCAGCACTCATCTCAGGCATGTCTACATCCAACGTAAACATTCTGCCCACTCTGTTGCCTTTTGCAACCAACCTGCACTTGTCTTTGAAATCTTCAACATAACACCCATCAGGGTTAAACCGAACCTGCAATCCCTGCTCAATCATCTGGCCAACTGAAACCAGATTCTTTGTTATGTTCGGTACATGAAGTACATCTGCAAGGTACTTCACTTTGCCATCCTGCATAGATAATGGCACATCTCCAACGTGGGCAATTGGATGAGCAGTGTCATCCCCTGTTTCCACAAAACCTGGTCTTTCCGGGTTTTTCATCTCCTTGAACCACTCCCCATGACTCGTCATGTGGTTCGAAGCGCCTGAATCCACATACCATACATTATCTTTTTGTGCTGCATCAACATTTTCAGACATGGCATTCACGACATGCTGCATAACAAACAACCTCTCATTATCCTCATTATTTCTGCTTGAGGATGCATAGTTGTTTTGCTGCACTTTCCCATTTTGCATGTCAGCTTGCTTTTTATAACATTCTGCCTGCACATGTCCAGGCTTACCACAATAATAACATTCACGTGCATCATTGTATTGCCTTTGCCAATTTCCACGGCCTCTTTGACTCCCCCTGCCTCTAAATTTGCCTCTTCCACCTGCGTGTTGTTGTTGTTGATTCTGGGACTGTTGTTGTTGCTGCTGCTGCTGGCCATAATTCTGATTACCTGTTCGGCCACCTCCTTGACCGCGTCCACGGCCTCCTCTACCTCGTCCTCTTCCTGAACTCGTGTAGAAGGCCTGTTGCTCTGAACTGTTTTTGCTTTGTGAAGACTGTTGGTCTTCACCCAAGTTCTTCTCTTCGATAATCAGCATAGACACCAAATCTGTAAAGTTGGGAATGTTTTCCCGAGTCTGAATAGACGTCTTGAACGCCTTGTATTGTGGCCCGAGACCACGTAGACAGACTTCCATCTTGTCATCATCATCTACTGACACACCAATAGATGCAAGGGATTCCACAATACCCTTTATCTTCAGCGCATAGTCATTCACAGACATGCTCTTTTTCTCCACAGTGTGAAGTTCATTCTTCAACTGTATCTTACGTGCCTTGGTGTTTGTTTCATAAAGCTTTACCAAGGTGTCCCACGCCTCCTTGGGGGACTTGGCATCCTGAATGTGCCCAATCATGGTGTCCTGTATACTAATGGAAAGCCAATACATAACCTTCCTGGCTCCTTGGTTCCAGTCTTTAAACTCTTTCACATCTGCAGCAGTCGGATTTATATCCGGTATCTCCGGTGCCTCTTCATGCTCACCTTCTATGTAGTCCCAATAGCCTTTTCCCATCAGGAAATTTGTCAACCTGAACCTCCAAGCATGGAAGTTATTCTTATCCAGCTTCTCAGCCACAATCTGTGTTATGCCATCATTAGACATCTTGCCAAACACACAAGTTCACCAGAACCTGCACTCTGGTTTTTCTGCACAACCTGCAGTATTTTCTGCACAGCGGTACTGCAGTACTCTCAAATGTCACAATCAGTGACTTCAGTGTGCATACATACACCCAATGGCAACTGTAGACCTCTTTGCAGCACCCACAGTGTCTGCACAGTCAATCTGTCTTCCTGCAGTTCTTAAAACAGAGTTCTGCAGAGAATCGATGACTTACCCGCAGTGCTCGAAATCGCCTGCTTTCTGAAAAACGGAGGTCCAGACGCGCCCGAAACGCGTTTTTGGCCCGGAAATTTTAGTCCGTAGGACTGTATAGTTGCCCTATAGCTTCACTCCCGCGAAGAAAGCTCCTCAATCGGATATCGTTTGCCGGTGCCTCCCATAGAGCTCCCGACAAGGGTGTAGTCACCAACACAATAGGGAAGAGTAGTTGAAGCTCTTACCCTCGTACCGCTTCCTGTGGTTCTCTTGCTTGCAGCTCAGCCCTTAACACGAACCAGGCTCTGATACCATGAAGAGATGCAGGGGGGAAGAGAGCTTGAGCTCTTGCAAGCACACACACACACTCACAAAACCCTAATAGAGAACACACAAGGTGAGAGGCTGAAAATCTTCTTCTTCTCTACTCAACACTCAACACACCATATACAAGATAAGAGTACACACAATATGAAAGGTACTCAACCAAATACATACACGGGTTCTCTATAGTGTGAACCCGACTAAATGAGCTGGCGCTATAACTATGCCAGTCTCTAGAGTGGCTGTCACACAGCCTGTCATCCCACTGGCCGCATATCACCCAAGATCTCACCAACCATGCCAGTGGTGTAAGTGCGGGGCCTATCCCCCAGGCGGGTCATCAGTGTCCACCGCCTCACTAGAGCTCGATATCTCAACACTTTAGTGGATGATGGCATTGACTCACACGTCTTCCTACACAATGTGGACTTCAAGCTATGTTCTTTTGGTTCCCATGGGTGTCGACACAAGCCTATGCTCTTTGGGGCTAGGACACTTTCGTGTGCATTCTATGTCCCTTGGGGCACATGGTCACTTACTATGTGGCACATCATTTTGATGCACTATAGCACATTTCAGTCAAGGCATGGACGATGGTTCTTCTGTGCTACAACCATTCCCACATTCCTGCTTGGAGTGTTGATCCCACTTGGTGGATACCTTGGGTTTCAAATTCACACCGGGGTCGTGTGGACGATCTTATGAGTTTTTCCTTCAACCTTGGTGCTACCACGACATCGATATCGAGGATCCCTGATGTGTTCCTTATCTATCGGTTTGATATTTGAGGGTACAAGACTAGCTTCGCCATCGACGGTGGTTCCTTAGCCTCTCCATTCACACCAGATCATCATGCGACGACTATCTTTGATTTAAAGTGCCTTGGATCTCCTTTTGATCTAGATGGGAGCTTATCTAGCCTCATCATCAATGGGAGTCCACTGACCTTTCCATCATTCAATCCAGGCATCATTGAATATCACTTTTTGATGATGTAGGGGCGTTCCTTCACATCTGACGACCCAGGTGGCCGCACATTCCTAGAGCGTGGGGAGATATTGTTGAAATTCGTGGTTCTTATGCTAGATCAAGATGAGTGGAGGAGAGAGACCCAAAAAATACAAGAACAAATCTTGTTTATTAAGTTGCTTATGCATACAACTTGGCCTTTGCACACTACATAATGCCTTCCAGCTTCACCTTTAAATAGGTGAGCTAGTGGACCATAAGTCCATTCACACACACACCCTTCTCCTATCCTTTTACATGATCTTAGTCCTTTAATACCCCCTTTTACATGACCTTAGTCTTTTAATAGATATGACCTACCCTTTTGGCCCAGGTGGCATGAGGTCTATGTTCTTGATCATTTGACTCTTTGGTTTTCCATTCGATCCAGGAGACCTCTACACCATATCACTGTTTGGATTTTCCTTTGATCTGGGAGGCCTCTACACTCTCTATGGTACCACTATCTTCATTTCCACACATGAATGTTTATGGACTATATGTTCAGTTTTTGGCTTTTCTATGTACCCTCTTGTATGTGAATTTTCATGCATGACCACCCTTATATTTTGAGGATGAAATCATGTTAGGAGGGGATGGTTTGTAACAAAGTGTCATTAGGATGCACATACACATGGGATGGCCTAGACACATGGGCTTAGGGTCATTTACATGTGGGTTAGGGCACATGGGCCTTGGGACTATAAAAGGCATGTGGTCTAGGAGTATTATACCTTAATATACCTTTGACCTATTGACCTTTTGGATACCTTTTGATCCATATTCCTTAGGCTAATCCAAGGCTAACCTAGATGTTTAGGCTAACCTAGATGTTTCTTTCTTTCAAAAGAAACATATATATCCCAAAAAGAAGGATTTAAGACTATGCTAGAAGATGAAATAGAGTCATAAAATGAGCAGGCATGAACTAGAGTAGGCACATGAGAATCATAGTGCCAAAAATGGAAGGTATATAGGGCGAAGCCAAGGAAGCAACTCTAGAGAAGTAAGAATAAGGAACAACACAACTATCAAAGTTAAACTTGACATGCCATACTACGTTAGGGAGGGAAAGTGGATCCACTCATCCATATTCAAGAATTTAAAAAATGGGAGGAAAATGGATAAAGAAGAGTTCATTGATTATTTTTCACATATTCACTAAAAGAAAAAGTCCAAAATTGCTACTATGAGTACCAGCCCAAAAAGTTATCGATATATAAGCTAATGAAGAGAGCCTTTATTAGGGGATGCATGGCAACCTCTACTCATGGAAATTTACTCTCAATTAGGATAAAAGCTTTGTAATGGGCTTAATGCGGTAACATGACATGTAAGATGGTAAGTCCACCCATGATGATGAGAACTTACTCTCAAATAGGGTAAAAGTTATGTGATAGACTTTGTGGAAAAAAATCAAAAAAGTAGGTGGCAAGATGTGAAACTTCACCCAAAGTAAAAGCCAAAAGATCCTCATTTATAAATCTATTTAAATAATATGAGTGTTTTGAAAAGCTCAATACACTAGAGGATCCAGTTAAATGGCTTGAGAGAAAGAAAGCATGCCTAAGAAGAATGTGTGATATAGAAGTGACTAGTTATAGCTCTAGAAGTGACACATAATGAAGAAGAAGACATAGGGACAAAGAATAAGAAAAGGGAAGAAATATATCTATAAATAGCTAGCAACATGGAGGATAAGACACCAATTACATTAAAGAAGCAAGCAGCAATGTTAAGTAGAAAATAGCTACAATGTCTAAGAAAATAAAATAAATCTTAGAACAAGTGTGCAATGTATTGTAAATCACCAAGAGAGATCACTAAGCAAATTACTATGTGCCATACAGATAAAGGCATGGTTCTAGAGAGATAAATAGAAAAAGTATTATGTGCACTCCAACAAAGTAAGAAAATTCACCTAGGAGGTGCTGGTGTAGGCCAAAGACTCTAGCACTATAAACATTATACAATGACGTAAAAACCAATTGCTAACACATACCCCATTTGATAGAGGATCTGGATTAGGCGCAGGGAGACCACCATCGAGGGAGCGAGTACTCCCAAGGACGTTTTGCATGCGATGAGGTGGGACATTTAACACCAAATATCCTAGACTATAATGTAGCAAGAGGGTCTAGGCCGAGAAGTTAAGCCAGGCATAAGCCTAATTCTCACTCATGAGATGGATGAAAAATGAAGAAGAGGAGGAAAATAACTAAGAATAAAATGAGGAAGAAACATAGAATCAGAAAAACATTAAGAAAGGCTTCTAAGTGGGTACATAAATACCCAAGTGCTCTAGGATGATATAGAAAATAGACAAAAATAAATAAAAATACCTACCTAAAGTGGAAAGACACCTCTTCAAATTTTAAGGACTAACAAACTAAGAAATAAAAACATTAAGAAAGGCTTCTAAGTGGGTACATAAATACCCAAGTGCTCTAGGATGATATAGAAAATAGACAAAAATAAATAAAAATACCTACCTAAAGTGGAAAGACACCGCTTCAAATTTTAAGGACTAACAAACTAAGAAATAAAAAAGATTGGGCATAAGAGTCCAAACAACAGACGTGATACGCTAAAAACATTTGGAAGTAATAAGGTAGAGTAGCCTAAAGAGGAGTGATTGAACAAGCCTAGAGGAGGGCAGGAAAGAGAAAGAGGGGTTGCTAAACCCAAAAGAGATAGAGATTAAGAGGCTAAGTAGGTAGAAAGACTAGATAAACCAAGCACAAATCTCAAGGTCAATATAAAAGATAGCAACATAAGAGCCAAGAAGAAAGTGGGTGCAATTAAGGTACCAAAAATGACGACTGATAGAAGAGCAAGGAAGAAATTAGGAGTAGCAAAGGCCTTAAAAATTGAAGTCTAGTAAAAGAGTCAGGTTGAGATCATGAGCATAAAAGACATCAAAAATGAAGATTAACAGGAAGGCTAGGGAATAAGAAAAAGAACTTGGGAGATCCCTATGAATGAAACCTGATAGTAAAGTTTGGAGATAAAAATAGAAATCAAGAGAGCTCAAAATAGAGGAATGGATACTAGTAAAAGAGCCAAGGACCGGAATAAATTCTAAGAAGCCTAAAATACGAGTAGCAAAGAGGCCAATTCATAAGAGGAATCAAGAGAATCCCAATAATAAAACTTATTCAAGGAGCTCAAAAAGGAGTGAATTAGAGTAGAAAGGTATCATGGGGGAGGGAATTCATGGAACACTATAGAAGAGCTACCATATGATATAATTTTAAGAGAAGCTATGTATAAAGTCAAGACATCAACAATCAAGGATATTTTGGGGAGTAAGGAAGTCTCATTAGGAGGCATTTGAGCATTAAAAAGGCCTTGTAAGGATCCCTAATTTTAAGGAATTGAGACTAATTTTATTGAGGCTTAAGGAGACAAAGCTCATAATAATGAAGCCTACTTTTGGGTCTAAAAGTAGGCAATCTATCTAATTTTGGAACTAGGATTCTTTTTCTAGCTATTAAAACCAGTACTAGCATAATCATTCTCGTCATACATAAGGGGGTTTGAAAAATGTTCTTCATTTCAAGAACATTTTATCTCAAAACTTACTGATATCTACACTGTCAATCTTATTTACTCCACTTCAATAGCCATATTTGATATTCTCCCCACATTCCACATCATCAACACACATTAAAACCATTCCTTTCACTCATTACTATTATTACCATCACGTTTTCCTCTTTGTTCTACCTACCAGCCTTTGCAATGAGATTCTATCTCTCTCTTTCTCTCTCTCTCCCTCCCAAGCTCTACTCACCTATTGCAAATACAATAGGTCTAACTCTCTCTCCCTCCCAAAGCTCTACTCACCTATTGCAAATACAATAGGTCTAACTCTCTCTCTCTCTCTCTCTCTTTCCCAAGCTCCCATTGTGATACAATAAGACAACCCTATTGTGAATACATACGATGGCCGTGAGTCACTTCAGAATATTCTCTTTCATTTTTTAAATGGCACACAAAGAAATTTCAAACATAACAGGAGTGCAGAAGGTGGACTTACATGTTTGTATATTTAATGAATATGCACCAATAAAAAAAAGAACGTCTGAATGCATAGGAGAGGCATGCACAAAGACAACAAGGTCAGACTAATGTGGATCTTTGGGTTGATGGATATTTATATCCTAATGATCCTTATTCGCAATGTCCTCCACCCTTCACTGATCTCCCTTCATTTATTCAGTTTGTTATGTGGAGAGGGTGAGAATAGGTTGCTTGGGTACTGCAAAAGTTTAAGCATGAGTGATGCATGGAGGGTCCAATTCCTCCACTCATAAATACAAAGCTTACAAAGTACTTTGAGTAGTTTGCAACAAGCACTACTACACATAATGCAAATAATAATATCATAGAGCTGGAGAAAAGAGACAAAGAGAAAGAGGCTTGCATTATGAAGCTACAAGACACAATCTCTAGCATGAAGAGAACCCCTGTGGAAGCAACAGAGTGAAAGAGGACAATCAATAACATTGAAAAACTCCTAGTTGGTGGTGGTGCTCGCAAGGGAAGATTCCATGCAACAAGGTTTGTTTTTTTATTCTTTTTTATTATTGTTGCAAAACTAATTTGGATTAACGTTGTTAGGAGTTTTTTGAGTGTGGTTTTTTGGCATATGTACATATAGATGCATGTTCATATAGCAATGGGATGCCCAATACTCCACCCACTGAAGTGGCAATAAAACCTTTTTAGCATGTGATGATGTGTTTGATGCAGATAACCATTTTTCTTCTCTTTCTATCCTTTCATATCTCCCTTTGAGCCATGATGATTCCCTATGTCATGATGCTATACCAAAGTCTTTGTATGCAACTCCAAAGCCAGCACAAAGAGATGATGGTTTCCATAGAGATGATGGTTTCCATAGAGACGTGTCCTTTGATGTTATGTGTGCTTATGTGAGCTTGGACTTGACCAGGCAACATGATGTGGAAGATACGTGGGACTCCTTTATGCAAGAGGAGATGGATAGTATTGAACCATTTTGGCCATAGTGGTATGCAATCCCACAGGTGTAGACGCAATATGGCATGGTGCCTTTGATAGGGCATCAAATGTGGTTGTAGGTACCCAAGGTAGGATGTGGAATGATGATGTGCATGCTAAAGTGCTCAAGTGGCCTTTTGTTTAAGGCAAGAGGATGGAGTTTCAAGCATTAGCAAGACCCATGGTCTTTGATCAAAGTGGATGCTAGATCTTATATGTTGACACATTGGGATGGGCAAAGGTTGTGATGGGTTTTTTAGAACTTGTATATAAAGGTTAAACAAAAGGTTTTGTTAAAGCCTATATTAAGTTATTAAATACTTTAGTACAAAGATATTGTCAAAGGTGATCGTGAGAAGACTTCACGGAAGAGATGGTCGTTGTGGAATGCCGAGAAGACGCAGCCAAATCCGAACATAGAAGGGGAATGGCAAGCATGTGGGAGGGCGAGGCAGTCGTCTGATGAAGCAATGGCGAGCATGTGGAGTAGCAGCATCACCGATAGAGCAGAGCAAAAATAGAAAGGAAGAACCCAGCACCTTCATGGTTGTATAACACTAGAAAAAACTATAAGTAGGGGTGCGATCCAAGGTAGATAGTGGGGGGGTCTGAGAGCACAGCTAGAGTGTGTTTATTTGTATTGCTGCCCCCAAGAGCCAGAGAGTGGTGATGTTTTTTCATTGGGTTGCTGCCGGCTGGTTCTCTGAGAGCTTGGAGATGAGAGAGTGAGAGGTTTTGTTTTGTTTCTTTTTCTGCCAGTGGTGGCTGGTAGCGCAGAGGTGTGTGTTTTTGGTTTGCTGCCAGCAGCTAGCAGCAGAGTGGGAGGTTCTTTCTAAAGCAACCACTAGTTATGGGATTGGTGGACCTTGTGTTTGTTGTGAGACTGATGGGCTTTCTGCTGGCTTCTAATGGCATCTTAGTTCTATACTTTGCCATCAACTTGTTCAAGCTAAACTAGTAGTCTGAGAGGGGGAAGAAATAGATAGAATTTAGAGAGTCTTTGTTGCCTCGCTACTCTGATCATGGTAAGTGAATCCTGAGTGTGGTAGCTGTCATAAGCAAAAGAGCTCCTAACTTTGAGTCAGGTTTCGTCTTTGCTATTACCCGAGTCAGAGAGAAGGTATTTATAAACTAAGGGTGTGAGAGTTTCCTGTGCGCCCACCATTATGCCAAGAAGGTGTTGTGCACGACTGAACCAGATTCTCTCCTACACCAAGGCGATATCCAAGCTTCTATATGAAGGCTCCTATCATTGCTAAATCTCCTGCAATTTGACAACAACAGAAGTGGAAGCTTCATATAAAAGTGCATGAGGTCTTCATTACTTCAAGGGGGAATAGGAATTCAAGTTTTTGGTATTGATTCAGTTTTTTTCAGCTCTTCTTTCTATTGTTTATTTTCATCAATCTTTCACATCCTCAAACTCATCCTTAATATCATGGATTTTGTCGCACTTAAGCTCTAGTTTTTTCGATGAATTTGATGGAGTTATATTACATAAAAATATGAGATCAAGGGAACAATTGTAAGTATTAACTCCCTATATAAAATTCAAGGTATCTGTGAAATTTTTGTTTCCTGCATCTTGCTGGTGGTGCCCCCTATCTTTGTTGTATTTTCCAAGGCTGTGGGTGGGTAGCTATAGAGGTGATTTCATTTTTCCAGCCTTCCCACAGGTTTTTGGTGCCCCCACTGAGGACAACTGAGCTTTAGTTAGGCCACTGGAGGGTGTATGCCCATTAAAATTGATTTTGGGGGAAGGGTCTTCTAAAAGGGTTTCTCTAATCAAGCTTTGGAAGGATGATTATAATCAAGATGATGTCTTATCCAGAGTTTCTAGGAGGGAAAAATGAAGACATTGTAGAGTTTCTTGAGAACATGGAGGTTGCTTGTATTAGTAGCCACATTGATGATCCTGCACAGGTGCTGCGTCTCTTGCAGATTTGTCTTAAACGGGATGCAAAAGTGTGGTTTAAAGCCTATGAGGATGCAAATAGGGTAGCCCAACGACCTAAAATTACGACTATGGTTGGCCTAAAGCAAGCCTTAATCCATAGGTTCAAGAAGACTGAGGATCGAGATAAGGTTTGGCATGAAGTGCACACTCTTACACAGGGTGATAATGAACATATTGATGCCTACATCAAGAAGTTCTCCTTGCTTTGGGAAAGATTGTGCAAAGGTTTAGGACTTGAGTAGCCACCCCCTGACATGATGAAGAAGGGTAGATTTATTATGGGCCTCAAGGGCACTATACGCTAGAGGGTGGAGCTAAAAAAGCCTAAGTCTTTTGAAGATGTTGTGGAGGTTGCAAGAAGTAAGGATTGGAAGCTACAATGGATGAACAGGCTGGGGATAGATTCATCTATTGTGAGGCCAGAAGTGAAGCGATTAGAGTTGCTTCCAGCTAGGGTACCCATGGAAATAGTCCACAATACTGATTCATCAATTGTCCACACCATGCCTTAAATGATGCCGGCATTATCACTAGCTACTATCCTAGATGATGGGCTAAGGCAAGACATGCAATAAATGGTTGATTTAATGAAGAATCTTAGCCTAAATCTTATGAGTAATGCAGGTGGTGGATGAGGACGGGGAAGAGTTTTTTACCAAGCCAATGGTTAAGGCCAAACAGGAAATGGTGGAAGCCATGGATATGGCAAGGGATGAAGATTTATACCCACGTGTGAACTGGGACATCTGAGAACTGACTGTGACAAACCGCCAAGAATGGGAGGTGACATGTATCATTTACCTTCATAGTTTCCTAATAGATCAAATGATTCATTAGGGGAAGGTTGAGGTCTATAGGGGCCCTTTAAGATGCCATGTGATTATGTAAAAGGTTATTAAGGAAAAGGGCCAATCATATGATGTCATGTATACAAAAATGTTGGGTGATTAAAGGTGGTCAAAAGATTCTCTAGAAGATGCCTTTTTGTACTTTTCATTCCCAAAAAGTGGGAGGGAAAGTTTTTGAAATTTCGGACATCCATAACTTCTACATATGAGCTCAAAATTTGTCGGAGATTAGAGATCCAGAATCTACTCGTTGAGCTCTTTCCATAGATATGTCACATGATATGGTTTTGCCTACTCAATTTTAAATTCAATTTTGGTGGAAAACTTTAAAATTCAAACTTCTAGCCATTTGAAGAATAAGAAGGTATCTAAAGTCAAAGAAACTTAACATTTTAACAAAAAGTCATTAAAATCATAATATGGCAGCTTAAAGGGCCCCTATAGACCTCAACCTTCCCCTAATGATGGTATTGAAATTACAGGTGAAGCAGGTCCTACTGGATTATCTAATGAAGAAAAAGGGACAACTAAGGTGGTGAATGTGGTGACCTTAGAAAGGATAAAGAAGCAGGAAGAAGTGGTGGTAATGCCAATAGGGAAGAGGTCAACTAAAGACAGGGAAAGAAGAGGTGTTGCAAGGTCCGCAAGAAAAAAGGAAAGGTTCATGAAAAGGAGAAGACGCCAAAGCTAAAAGAAACAGGAGGCCTTGTAAAAAATTCCAAGTTTCTGATTTTCCATTGGGGAATGGCCAATCAAGCTATAGCTTAAAGTTTGACATCATCGACAGGAAGGCAAATGTGACTTTTGGACAATTGATTGAAATGGTGCCAAAACTAAGGAAGCAATGGAAGAGTCTTGTTAATCCGATTGAGAAAAAGCCAGAGAAGGGATCGGTAAGGTTCTCTCTATTGAAGAACTTCCAGATATTTACCCAGTTGTAGATGCTTGCAATAAAGGAAAAAGTATGGGGCATGCCTATGTAGATGGTGGTGCTCAGATATGTGTCATTACCCACTCTTGTGTGGAGAAGCTTGGTCTTACCGTTTCAAGTGTTTCAGGTTTTCCATATACGTTTGGCCAACCATCAAAAGGTTAAGTGTTTAGGCTTAGTTAAAGACCTTCTTAAAGTGGAAGTCTATGATGTTAAAGTAGTTGTGGATTTTCATGTTATGCTAGTAGGTTTAGGAGCCTATCCAATCATCCTTGGAAGACCTTGGTTGCGAGCAGTAGGAGCTGTGCAGGATTGAGCTGTGCAGGATTGGAGACATGGTACTATATGCCTCTATAATAAAAAAAGTAAAAGGAAGCTATTTGATATTCATAGTAGGAAATTTTTAGAAGATGCAGGTGAACAGGACTCTAGTGGATGAGGAATCTACTAGCTCTTCATATTCTAAAACAAAAACTAGTAGCTCTTCTACCAGCAAAGAGGAGGTGGATGTTGCTTTTCTTTTCGTAGATAAGGAGGAAAATGAAGATGAAATTGTGGCATAGGTTAATGTGGAAGAAGAAGACACCCTTGGACCCATATGAGGTGATAGAAGAGCTTATGTAGTCAAAGGTGGAACCAAGCCAAAAACAAGAACTTTTGATGATGACATTGAGTTCAAATCTATCCCCTATGGAGAAAAACAGGTGTTTGGAGTTATTGTCTAAGTTCCCTAATCTTTTTATCACCTCATAAGAGGAAATAAGGGGATTCAAAGGTGAGGAATTGAAGATAGATTTGAAGGAAGGTGCAAAACCTGTAAGGCAAAAGCTTAGAAGGATGGGACGTGAACAGATGTAGGTTTTGAAGGAAGAGGTGGACAAGCTTCTTAGAGCAGGTTTCATTACCCCAGTTGACACCACTGGGTGATTGGGTAAGCCCAGTAGTGGTAACCCCAAAGAAGGATGGAAAATGGAGGGTTTGTGTGGATTTTAAACCCTTAAATGCAGCTACTAAGAAAGATCCTTATCCACTACCCTTAAATGCAGCTACTAAGAAGGATGGAAAATGGAGGGTTTGTGTGGATTTTAAACCCTTAAATGCAGCTACTAAGAAAGATCCTTATCCACTACCCTTCCTTGATGAGATTCTCGACACAGTAGGCTGGTTTTGAAAGGTATAGTGTCTATGATGGTTTTTCTGGCTACTTTCAGTTGAAGGTAGCTCCTAAAGATCAAAAGAAAATCACTTTCATTGGGGTTGCTTCTGCTACAAAGTTCTTCCCTTTAGACTTACCAATGGGCCTCCTCATTATCAAAAGAGAGCTAATTGGGTACTATCTCTTTTCCTTGGTAAATTTGTTAGAGACTTCATTGATGATTTTTGTATATATAGCTCCAGGCAAGATCATTGTGAAAAGTTAGCTCTAGCTTTTGAGCGTTATAGTGTGGTGGACAGCTCAATCCCAGTAAATTCTTCCTTGCACAACCAAGAGTGAAGCTCTTAGGGCATGTGGTTTCAAAAAATGGCATCGAAGCTGATTCAGATAAAGTGAAGTCTCTCATCCTTCTTCCTTCACCTAGAGATACCAAACAGCTTGCCACATTCATCCAAAAGGTGAAGTATATGACCACGTTCATTTCTCTTTCTTCACAATTGCTTTATCCTTTGCAACAAGCAGCTAAGCATGATCCATTGAATTGGACTATTGAATGTGAAAAAGTTTTTCAAAAATGTCAAGGAAGTTTTTCAAAAATGTCAAGGAAGTTTTGGGGGCTATGCCAACCATGAAGGCTCCTAATTGGGAACATGTTTTTTTATGTAAATCCATCTATTGGAGATGATGCTATTGGTGCCATGTTATTGCAAAAGGGGAAGGGTTCTCATTTTATGTGCCTAGTTTATTGCGCTAGCAGGGTCAAAACTATGGCATAAAAGAATATGTCAAAAGTAGAGCTTGTAATGGCAAGTGTGGTATATGCATATGCAAACTTGTTTTCCTAACAAGTGTGGTATATGCATAAAAGAATATGTCAAAAGTAGAGCTTGTAATGGCAAGTGTGTTATATGCATATGCAAATTTGTTTTCCTAACAAGCTACACGTTTTTACCCACAGCTTATTGATGGCAGCAACATGTCAAAGGCAGTGATGAAATGGGTTATGGAATTGTAGGAGTTTTCTTTTTCATTCCTTGTTGAGGAAAGCACCAAGGCCACCTTGGCAGATCTTTTGACTTACAAGAGACTCCTCTCCTTATCAAAGAAGAGGCTTTGAAGAAAAATGTTGAGAATGTGGTAGAGATTGGGAATGCATGTCTTTTGTTTTTTGATGGTCCTTATAGAAAAAGTCATGATGCTGCTTCAGGAGGTCTTGTATTATATGATCCACAAGGCAAGCTCCTTTGTAAGAAAGGCATAAAGGTGGATGCACATAGCAATAATGAAGCTGATTATTCTACATTGGAGGTTGGATTGCACATATGTTTAAGGTATGGTGTATGCCGACTTTGTATTAAGGGAGATGCTCTGCTTGTTGTTAAACAAGTACTTGGAATATGGAAGAGCAAGAATACTTCACTTAAAGAAATGTGTTTCAGAATTAGAGGCTTGCTTAAAAAGTTTAAAGCATGCAGCATTCGCCATATAGATCGTAACCAAAATGAAGAAGCACATAAGATTGCTCAGAGTAAGATCAATGAGGTATTTGTGCTCAAAGCTGATGTACCTCTGTATTGTGGAAGGGAGTGTTTGGAGAAAGAAGATAAGTTTTTGTTGTGACCGGAAAGATACCTGAGGAGATTGAGAAGTCTAAAAAGCATGGTTTTATGAGGAAAGCTAGCAGGTACACACTTATTGATGATGTAATGTATATCCGGGGAGCAGATTTGATTTTAAGACGTGTGCCATGGAAGGAAGAGTTGTATAAGATCCTTGAGGAAAATCATGAAGCATCTTGTGGTGGACATTTTGCATTTAAAATTACTTTGCATAAAATTTTGCAAGAAGGATATGTATGGCCGAGTGTTCAAAAGGATGTACACCACTGGTGCAAGTCATGCAAACAATGTCAGTCATTTGGAAATAGGATACTTAAACCTGAGCTTCAAAAAACCATAATAGCTTATGATGTATTTGAAAAATGGGGAATCGATGTTGTGGGTCCATTACCTATTAGTAGTAGCCGGGGAAAAAGCTATGTATTGACTGCACTTGATTATCTTTCTAGGTGGGTAGAAGCTAAGGCAGTCAAGCAGATAGGTGCTAAAGATGTTACTAAATTTGTGTATGAGGATATCTATTGCAAATTTGGAGTACCTCTTGAGTTGCTTTCTGATCAAGGGCCTAGTTTTAGAGCAGAATTGATAGGTTACTTATGTGCCAAAATGAAAACTAGGCATAACTACACCACCTCATACTATCCACTGTTTAATGGACTCAATGAAAGATTCAATATGGTGAGCTTATGAAGATATTGTCTAAGGTAACCCAGCATCAGGGAAAATATTGGGATCTAGAATTGCCTAGTGCTCTGTGGGCATATAGAGCATCTGTAAAACCTCGCACATGATTTACACCCTTTTATTTAATCTATGGCAAGGAAGCTTTTTTGCCTATTGAGGTGGAACTACCAGTAGTTAAGATGCCTGAGAAATTGATGATTGACCCAAAAGATGTATGCAAGGAAAGACTTTTGTATCTATAACACATCTAGTTAGACAGATCTCTAGCTTTGGAGCATTGTAAGAAAATGCAAGAAGAGAATGTGAAGCGTACAAATGCTAAAATAAAAAGTAAAGGGATTGTAAAAGGTGACATGGTGTTAAGGTATAACAGCAAATTGGACAACACCTTTCAGAAAACGTTTCAAGTTAAGTGGGAGGGTCATTTTATGGTGTTGGAATGCTTTGCCAATGGTACTTATGAATTTGCTAACCTTGATGGAACTCTGCATACATCCAGGGTAAATGGTCTGCGCTTAAACAAATATTATGCAAGATTAATGACCACGGCTAAGGATGACATGTATGAAATTGAGGCTGTGATAGATCAATGTAAGGAAAATGGTGACATGGGTCTCAATTTGTTTTTCTCTGCTAGTCATAAATGATTTAGCAGACTTGGGGGTTGGGCAAAATATGTTAGGAGTTTTTTGAGTGTGGTTTTTTGGCATATGTACATATAGATGCATGTTCATATAGCACTGGGATGCCCATTACTCCACCCATTGAAGTGCACTGAAGCTTTTTTAGCATGTGTGATGATGTGTTTGATGCAGATAACCATTTTTCTTCTCTTTCTATCCTTTCATATCTCCCTTTGCCTCATGATGATTCCCTATGTCATGATGCTATAGCATAGTCTTTGTATGTAACTCCAAAGCCAGCACAAAGAGATGATGGTTTCCACAGAGATGTGTCCTTTGATGTTATGTGTGCTTATGTGAGAGCTTGGACTTGACCAGGCAACATGATGTGTAAGATACATGGGACTCCTTTATGCAAGAGGAGATGGATAGTATTGAACCATTTTGGCCATAGTGGCATGCAATCCCAGGTGTAGATGCAATATGGCATGGTGCCTTTGATAGGGCATCAAATGTGGTTGCAGGTACCCAAGGTAGGATGTGGAATGAGGATATGCATGCTAAAGTGCTCAAGTGGCCTTTTGATTGAGGCAAGAGGATGGAGTTTCAAGCATTACCAAGACCCATGGTCTTTGATCAAAGTGGATGCTGGATCTCATATGTTGACACATTGGGATGGGCAAAGGTTGTGATGGTTCTTTTAGAGCTTGTATATAAAGGTTAAACAAAAGGTTTTGTTAAAGCCTATATTAAGGTATTAAATGCCTTAGTACAAAGATATTGTCAAAGGTGATCGTGAGTAGAATTCATGAAAGAGCTGGTCGTTGTGGAATGCTGAGAAGACGCAGCCAAAGCCAAACATAGGAGAATGTCAAGCATGTGGGAGGGAGAGGCAGTCGTCTGATGAAGCAATGGAAAGCATTGCAGTAGCAGCATCGCTGGTAGCAGAGCAAAAATAGAAAGGAAGAACCCGTCACCTTCATGGCTATATAACATTGGAAAAAACTATAAGTAGGGGTGTGATCCAAGGTAGAGAGTGGGGGGGGGGTTCTGAGAGCAGAGCCAGAGTGTGTTAATTTGTATTGCTTCCCCAAGAGACAAAGAGTGGTGATGTTTTTTCATTGAGAGCTTGGCGATGAGAGTGAGAGGTGTTGTTTTGTTTGTTTTGCTACTCTGATGGCTGGTAGCGCAGAGGTGTGTGTTTTGTTTGTTTTGCTACTCTGATGGCTGGTAGCGTAGAGGTGTGTGTTTTTGGTTTCTTGTTAGCTCGCATAGTGGGAGGTTCTTTCTAAAGCAATCACTGGTTATGGGATTGGTGGACCTTCTGTTATGAATGATGGGCTTTCTGCTGGCTGCTAATGGCATCTTAGTTCTATACTTTGCCACCATCAACTTGTTCAAGCTAAACTAGTAGTCTGAGAGGGGGAAGAAACAGATAGCATTTAGAGACTATTTGTTACCTCACTGCTCTGATCATGGTAAGTGAATCTTGACTGTGGTAGCTGTTATAAGCAAAAGAGCTCCTAACTGTGAGTCAGGTTCCATCTTTGCTATTACTCGAGTCAAAGAGAAGGTATTTATAAACTAAGGGTGTGAGAGTTGTAAGATTCCTCCCTCCAGCTTTTGAGGTGTGCAGGTGTAAGAACCTCCCCTGCTGATCTTATAATTATTTTCCTCTCTGAAATAAAAGAAAGATCTTGTTTTACCCTGTTTTGGCCTAGAGAGAGAAAATATCTAGAGGGAGGTAATTCAAAATTGAGATATTTTTGGATATAAAAATCCTCCTATTGTCTAAAATGATTTCCCCTGAAATAGAAATTCAAAAAGAACTTTTCAATGTGCAATTGGAATTAATAAAAAATAGGTATAAAGGACCTTAGCCTAAGGGTTGAGATTTTCAAAAAATTTTGAATTATGCTTCAATTAAGGTTCCTATGGACCAATAAGATTAATCCAAATGTAGGGAGGAGATAAATTGAAGAATGAAAGAAAATCCCCCAAAAATGAGTAAATACTCACATAAGATGAAGAGTTGACTAAGGACAAGGTTTATTAGTTAAAAAGAAGAGATATTTAGAGGAAATGATGCATTTTTGACACCTCAGTGTGGGGAATTTTCCTCATGAAGGAGGCGCCTGTTTCACATGTGTGGAGGAGTTTTAAACTCATAAATTATGAGATATTTTCATCTCTCCTCTCTCCTGTTTCAACTAGATCCAAAAAGTAAGCTAAACTGAGTCAGACCTAAAAATGGTCAAAAAGTGACCAAACTGATCTGGAAAATTCTAGAATCAGTTTGCTTGGTTAGAGGCTCACTTTTTCCTATAAATAGAAGCCTCCTACTTTGTAAAAGGTTAATAGTGTTTATGCATTGTTACGCTACTCTTTCCCAGAGCCAAAAAACATTGAATTCACTTGATAATTTAATTGTTTTTGACTAAATCCTCTACAAAGAATTGGTGGCCACTCTTGATCCAAACAAGAGTAGAACCCTCAATCTCTCAAGCCAAAGGAAAGCTCACAAAACTCCTTGTAAGTTAAAAATTCTACTTTTTTAAATTCTAATCTATGGTTTTCTGATTCTTGCTTTTTTTAATGTGAATATGGATATTATGCCTTGATGAAAAGGCCACCCCCTTCTCTTCATTAAGAATTCAGCCTTTCTTTATCCTAAAATGAGTAACAAATAAATTGATTTAAACTCTTCTTATTATTTACTCTTTAGAAAGTGAAAATTGAGTAGATTAGAGTGCTTTACTTCAACTTGGGATTTATTTAAAGTGATATTAGAATGTAAAAATTGAGAAATGGTTAGCCATACAAAGGAGGTTATGGTAAAATTTTCTTAAATTTTGTAGAAATAAAGTTTATCTTTATGTTATTCTAAAAGAGTAATCCCCACCGTTTGTGCATTCTAAAAGAAATATTTTTATTTACTCCATGTACATATTCACCTATGAATATGCATGGATATCACAACAACACAAAGCAACTATAGACGTGCTTGATAGACGCGCAAAATAGCAGGCGCGTCTATAGGCGTTGCTTGAATAGAGAAATTATGGGCGCGTCTAACAGCGCGTGTATTGACGCGTCTATTCGCGCGTCTACACTGAGAATCTAACACTGCATCTAATAGCGCGTCTATTTACGCGTGTATTAGCGCATCTATTAGTACGTCTACACTGAGAATTAGACGCGTATTTAGACGCAAAATAGAGAATACAAAAAGTGAGATTTTGGTGTAGGCTGTACATCACTGCTTTCTAAAAATTACCCATGATTACCAAAGCACATAATTTTAACAAAAACATCAATGCTTTTTTGCAAACCCACATATACAAACCCACATATACAAACATCAATGCTTTTTTGCAAACCCACATATACAAACCCACATATACAAACATCAATGCTTTTTTGCAAACCCACATATACAAAAATTAAGTGAGGTGAGGAGAATGAGACAATATGTAAAATAGTTTTGCCAATATCAATGATGGGCTACGGTTCAATCTCATCCTCAATGAGATCAATCCTTGCCAAACTATCTACTTTAAAATCCAAACAAGTGTTTAGATCTACAAATACATTCAACCCACTACTACTTGTGCTACTCATCGAAATCAGCATCACCAATGGTAGGCTCGTCCTCACGGGTAATGGCCTCAATATCTGTATCTTCTATCCCATGATTATCCTCCTCTCTTGTATCACGGTCATCATCACCTCCATGGCCATGATCATGAATCCTCCATACGCTCCATATTCGTAAATATACTATACATCACTTTGGAACGTGGCATAATAGGTATGACATGCCACCATCTATTATTATCCACCATTGGTTGATAGACAACCTAATTCAAACACAAATACAATCATGTTATTTTCCTTGCATCGAAGGTATCAAATATTTAAAAGTGAGTATTTTTATGTGTGTACAGTACCTGTTCACATTGTTGCGGTAGTACTAGTGTGTCCTTCTTACTTTGCCAAAACTTTGTGGAGTCAATAGTTACAAAGCCACTTGCATGGCATTTGATTGTTGCATTAGGGCCTCTTTCCACCACGTCCTTAAACCACTTTACATCCAAAACATACACAAAGAAGCGTCGAAAGTCAAGCTTAATAATATCTTGGATTATGCCACAATAATTATCCATGGCTCCATTGGCTCCCTCAAAGCTAGCAATGACGCCGCAATCTTGTGTGTTTCTCTTATCATCAATCCATTGTGTTCGAAAATGCTTGCCCTGACACCATATAGCATTGAACATAGTGCACTACACCAAGACAAAATCAATTAAATAAGCAATCTAAATTATTGAAAGCTCCTAACTTATGCATAACATTCTATATACCGACCTTGCTCATGCATCCCCTAGCATACTCCCATTCTTCTATTGTGATATGCATCCCCTCGTCTTTCTCTGCTTTCTCCATTTTTTCAAGTAGCCAATCCACATGAATATCCTTTGGAAGTGCTCTTAGATACTGAGGGTATGGCACACGAGATCCGTGGTGTGTACGAAAGAGGGCCCTTTCTTCTTGTCTTCTTGCCTTTGCATCCTCGTATCTTGTCACCCATCTTTTCATCACATAAGCACGCAATAGAGGTTGATATTATTAAGCAACTCCGTGTCTATTACTTTGTTGCGTCCTTTCTCTTGAGGCACAATAGAGGTCATCCTTAGGTCTTTATCATCTCTCCATAGTCGTGGGAGAGAGCTATCCACATCAACAAGAAGCTCAGAAATATTTACAAGTGACTCTTGTACCAACCAACCCTCGGCCATGCTACCTTCGGGTCTTGCATTTTGTCTCACGAAACCCTTCAAGGTCTTCATGAAGCGCTCGAGGAAGAACAACCATCGTGCATGTATAGTACCGCATATAGCAATCTCATCCACCAAATGCACTATGAGATGTAGTTGGCTTGTGAGAATAGAACGTGGAAATGTCTCCTCCACTAAACAAACCACCTCCACTGACATAACTCGAGCATTCTCAAGCGTGGTGGGATCTATTTCCTTTGAGCTCACATACCTAGAAATGAAAAAGTACACCATATTAGCAACTTGAACACCTTGCATCCATGGAGCATTGATACGCATCATATTTTGTATCCTGTAAAGTATCTCACAAGCTCGCCCATCTTGTAAATACAATCTTTCACGTCCTTCGATGCACTACGAGAAATGCTAGTAGGTAGTATGAACTAAACACACGAGGAATGGTTGATTAGTTGCTTCTAATTCATTCACAAATTTGAAAGGAAAAAGATATTATGCACATAAAATACTTACTTGGAGCATCTTGTGCCAATCATGAGATTTCAAGCCATATAATTGCTCTACACCTCTTTTCTTGCTCTTTGTAAAGGCCCCCTTCAAACACCTCATGCATCCAGTGGGAGTACGAGTTGTAGTAATAGCACGCTTCACCGCCACCATCTCTAGCTTTGATAACCTCCACAGTGCACGAGGTAAAAAAACATGCCCATTTGGTCTCTCTTGTGGCCAAGCTTCACGCATCCTCCCTGTGGTACGTAGATCCTCCCTTATGCCTACGGAATCTCGTGTCCCATTCAAATGTTCCCAAATAGTAGATGCCACATTCTTGAAGATATGCATGGGATCAGGCAGGTGATTGATCTTGAGGTGGGACCAATATGGTAAACGATAAAAGATGGAGTATCTAAACAAAAGCTGGTGTTAGCAGGCAATCTTTATTTCCAGCCAATATAGCAATCAATAGTTACAAACCCTTACCGGCTCATGCCAAGTGGTGGAGGAGTCGTGGAACCGTCCCACCTCATATCGCCGACGCTTTGCCTCCTCACGAGCATCGGGTGTGGCACTATATCCTGTATCAAATTAAAATGGGATCATAACTCAAATATATGAACACCCATAGGTATCTCAATCAACCTTAACTCTTAACACTTACCATGTTTATGGTTGCATTCCATTCTCCATACTTTGAGATGTGATTAAGTGTAATCCTACGTGCATGATACATGTTTCCTCGACATCGATCACACATACATTTGATTTTTTGCTCCAACCACGTTTCGCGATGGTGGATATGGAGGGATTCATCCTCACTGGAGCTACTTGTTGAAGATGAATACATCCTACAAATAAACAACCCAAAAAAATTGCTCTTGTATCAAATATTTAATCTAAAAACTCTGTGGTGCATCTAATACCGCGCCGTTTAAAACCGTGTCTGTTCTGTGTGGTGCGCGTCTATAGGCGCGTCTAAACCGTGTTGTAAACGCACAATTAAACGTGCATTTAGATGTGTATATACACGTGCACTACACAGAACAGACGCGGTTTTAGATGCGATATTAGACGCACTTTTATAGACGCGATTTTCAAACCTACTTTTAGCGCGCTTGCTTTTCTTCACATACTTTTAACAGGCTTGCTTTGCTATTAACAGATCCACAGCCTAGCATCCACACTTATCTTCAAGCACCCACACTTATCTCCAGGCTTACACAATCATCTCCAAGCACACAAGAGAAGAGGGTGAACAAGGAAGAGAAGAAAGAGAAGCAAAGGGTGAACAAGGAAGAGAAGAAAGAGAAGCAGCTTTGAAGAAGGACAAGAAGCTTCCATACCTCTATCCAAGGTAAGTCTCTTTAGGGTTGATCTTCTTTGAAAGTTGCTCTCTTTGGATTCGTCCTTTGCTCTCTTTGAAACGAATGTTTTTGGTACAACTGTTGTGCTTTTGTGTCGGGCGCATGTCCTTTTTGAGTTTTTAGAATAGTCCGTTTGTCTGTGTCAGAGCGCGTCTATAGACGCGTCTACTCTGTGTTGGAAACAAATAGCCGCGTCTATAGACGCGCTGTTATACACGAAGATAGAGGCTATTTTTCTCCTCTCTTTTCCTCTCGTTTTTGCTCTTTTATCCCCACTTTTTCTCCTCTCTTTTCCTCTCCTTTCTCCTCTCTTTTATCCCCACTTTTTCTCTCTTTTTCTCCTCTCTTTTCCTCTCCTTTCATGGAAATAAGTGATTGCATGAATGAAGAAAGGGATTGCATGAATGATGGAAAGGGATTGCATGATTGAAGAAGGGGATTGCATGAATGATGGAAAGGAAAAGCACATTGATTGAAAAAATGGATTGCACTCTATATTTTTCTCTCTTTTTCCTTCTCTCTTTTATCCTCTCTTTCCTTCTCTTTTTGTCTCTCTTTTTCTCTCTTATCTCCTCTCTTTTTCTCTTTTTTTCTCCTCTCTTTTCCTCTATTCTCCTCTCTTTTTCTCTCTTTTATCCCCTCTTTTTCTCCTCTCTTTTCCTCTCCTTTCTCCTCTCTTTTATCCCCGCTATGCATGCCTTTTCTACTCTCTTTTCTTCTCTCTTTTTCTCTCTTTTTCTCTTCTTTTTCTCTTCTCAGTTCATCTTCTCAGTTCATCAGTAATCTTCTTTTTTTCTTTTTTCCAATTCATCATGTGGCCACCAGGAAGCTCTTCAGGCTCACCTGATCTTCGGGAGACCATCTTTCGGGAGTTATATAACCTTTTGGGGCACCCTCCCAGTCCTGGGGAGTTATAGGGCTACATGACGGGTACTCTAAACACCCCCCAGGAGTCGGTACTACAGACTCCAAACCACCCCAACCCCACACTAGCTGAGATTACCCCAGCGGAGTCCACACAGCCCAGCTGGCTACATAGCCGAGCCCCTTCCCCCATGCCGTCAGGAGGCCCTTCTGCCTCGCAGAGCTGTCGGCGTACTCCCGTGTAGTCGAGACTTGGTTCTCCAGCTACGAGTGGCTAGCGTACTAGCTCGACACGACATAGTAGCAGGCGTAGTAGCAGAGAGAGCGGTGGGGGATGCATGGCACAGTGCTTTGGGAGGGGTGGTGGTGGGGACGAGAATGATTCAGATGATTTAGACGTGCCTCCGGGTGATGGTACGATCTACTATGACATTACTCAGACAGGAGGCATCTTGATGGATGCACGGGGGAAGGACATCATGGCCTTCATGTGCTTTGTAATTGCTAACAATTACAGAGATTGCTTTATTCACTACAAAGATCAACCGAAGAGGCCAGGTTGGCTGATGAGACCCTCGCTTTGCTGTTCGCTCTAGGTATCCTAACCCCCCCAATGTTCAGTTAAATGGGCCAAGTCAAAGATTGTTTCGATACTTAGCAATAAAAGATCTTCGCTTAAGAGGCATGCACTAGCGGAGCTTGCCAGGCTCCAGGGAGGTCAACTACAAAGGGGCCCGCCCCACACCGCTCACAAGCGTGAGTGGAAGAAAGCAATGAAGTCAGCGAAGGAGGAACCCAGTCTAAAGCACGTGGAGGCACGAAGGATCCAAATGGAGCAATATGGAAGCGTGCATTTTGGAGCAGGGGGTGTTGAATCATGGGAGGTCCAATTTGTAAGTATCGATCTCAAATTATATTGTATATGTAGTTTATTAGGAGGTTATTTCTTTGTACTAACCCCTCCGCAAATTGTGTCATCTTGCAGCTTAATATCGTGGGCAGGTACCCTACTCCTGTCGAGACAGCCTACCACCACCACCATCACAGAGGAGATACATGGAGGCACTTCTATAATGACGGGTTGATTACTAAGGAGCAGTATATCCGGGCTACTGGAGAGTCCCCTGAGGTGTTTGAAAGTAATTAAATAATGTCAATATTATAAATAAAGATTTAATTTTTCATACATTGATATATGTTGTCCCTTGTTTACAGGACCCTGCACAAGAAGATGAGGAAGAAGACGAGGAAGAAGGAGGCAGAGAAGGGAGCGCAGAAGGGAGCGAGGACATGGAGAACTTAGATTAGTCATAGAAGTAGTGCTAGCTACTCTTTTTTGTACTTAGCCCCAATGGCTTGGCTTCGTGCCTCTTGTATATACACTCCTCTTATTTTTGGTACTTGAAGCCACAGGAAGTGGCTTAGCTTCGTGCTATATGTACATACAAGCACTTTTTGAGCTATCAATTAATGCCTTGTAACTAAACGTTTTGGAGTTGTAATGTTTTATTTGGAATTGTAATTAATGTCGGCTATAGACGTGCTTGCAAGAGTGCTAAATTAAAATGCGGTTGGCTGTAAGAATTGAATTACACAATGTGAAAATGGGATTCCTGTAACTACATAGCATACACAATATACACAGCATTCTATTCAAGCACACAAAATTTAAAAAATATTATGTAGCACGCCTATAAACGCGTCTATCTGTTCAAGAAGCGTCTATTTGCGCGTCTACAAACGAGTCTATAATTGCATCTATAAACGCGTCTATGCATGCGTCTGTCTGTTTTTTAAAATTTCTCCCCGAGCATCTATTTGCGCGTCTATATGCGCGTCTATAGACGTGTCTGTTTGCTATCTTTTAAACGCGCCTTTAGATGCGGGTCTATAGACGCGCTAATAGACGTGCATAATTTTAATTCAAAAGTATTATTTTCCTTAAAATTGAATTTATGCATAAATAGATGCATAAAACTATTTTTATAAAAGTGTTATTCCCACTGAAGTTGATTTTTATGCATAAATAGATGCATAAAGAATCTTTATATCAAAAATTAAAATTCTCTTAAATTTTATGTTTAAATTCTATGAATAGATGTGAATGGATAGATGGATGTGATCTGAATAGAGGTGATGAGAATGTGAGGTAAATAGATGTGATGTGAATCAGATAGATGGGAATGAATGGATGGATGGATGTGATGTGAATAGAGGTGATGAGAATGTGAGGTGAATAGATGTGATGAGATGTGATGTGAATGAATCGATGGATGGATGTGATGTGAATAGAGGTGATGAGAATGTGAGGTGAATAGATGTGATGAGATGTGATGTGAATCAGATAGATGTGAATGAATCGATGGATGGATGTGATGTGAATAGAGGTGATGAAAATGTGAGGTGAATAGATGTGATGAGATGTGATGTGAATCAGATAGATGGGAATGAATGGATGGATGGATGTGATATGAATAGAGGTGATGAGAATGTGAGGTGAATAGATGTGATGAGATGTGATGTGAATCAGATAGATGGGAATGGATGGATGGATGTATGTGATGTGAATAGAGGTGATGAGATGTTAGGTGAATAAATGCGATGAGATGTTAGGTGAATAGATGCAATGAGATGTTAGGTGAATAAATGCGATGAGATGTTAGGTGAATAGATGCAATGAGATGTGATGTGAATAGAGGTGATGAGATGTTAGGTGAATAGATGCGATGAGATGTGATGTGAATCAGATAAATGTGAATGAATGGATGAGATGTGATGTCATGTGAATCAGAATGTAAATGACTGATATGGGATGTGACTGAATGTATGTGATGATAATGGATGTGAATGTGTATGTGAAGAATGGATGTGAATGAGTATGTGAGAGAATGGATGTGGATGTATGTAAAAGAATGGATGTGAATGAGTATGTGAGAATGGATGTGGATGTATGTGAAAGAATGGATATAGATGTGTATTATGTAAAAGAATGTGATGTGATGTAAAGAGATGTGATGATACATGAATATATGTGGATGAGAAGTGATAGATATGAATGTATGGATAGATGTGAGGAGTCGTACATGTGAACGATTGGATGGATGTGGATGAATGAGATGAGATATGTATGAATGAGATATGATGTGGATAGAAGTGATGTGATATAATGGTGATGAGAATGAATGTGATGGATATAAATGAATGTGAATGTGATGAATATGAATGAATGTGATGGGATGGGATGTGAATCGGGATAGATGTGAATGAATGAGATGTGAGGTAAAATGAATGAGATGATGCGAGTGAATGTGATGTGGTCTCAATGGATGTGATATGAGTGAATGTGATGTGGTCTGAATGGATGAGATGTGAGTGAATGTGATGTGGTCTGAATGAATAAGATGTGATGTAGTCTGAATGGATGACATGTGAATGAATGTGATGTGATGATTCGTGGATATGGGTAGATGCGAGTGGATGAGATTTGATGAGGATATGGGTAGATGCGAGTGGATGAGGATAAATTGAGGAAAAATGTGATGAGATAAAAATGATGTGATTGGATGAGAATAGGAATACTTATGAAATGGTTGTGGAATTAAATAATATGGTTTGATGTGGAGTGTTGGAATTAGGGTTGCAGGAAAGCACACAAAGCTTGGAGAAGAAGAAGTAAGAATGCAGACAGCACACCATGTATTAGATTGTGACAATGTACAAAAGATAAGTTAGCCCTAGAATGATGGGCGTATATACAAGCCGGGGAAAAACACCTCCTAAAGAGGGAAAAAGTGCCCCGACGGTCCTAAGTGTGTTCACACACATCACTGCCTATATATATGGCAATAAATCTTCCCTGGGAGTGATGGTGTGAACGAGAGCTGGCACTCATGTATAGGGAAGTGCCATGCCCGAAGTAGATCAGTCCACAAAGGAGCTTTGCGAAAAGCTTCGAACTTCTCACGAGGAAGCGCCTTTGTGAAAAGATCGACGAGGTTGTCCTGTGTTGGCACATAGACCAAGCTGATCTCTCCTACTCTGCTGAGAGTCTCTCCCTGACATAGTGATAATGCACCTCAATGTGCTTTGTGCGAGCATGAAAAACTAGGTTTCTCGCAACTGCCAATGCGCTCTGACTGTCAGTGTAGATAGAGGTGGCTGACTCCTGTCTAACACCCAAGTCAGCCACCATAAGCGGTCTGAGCCACACACACTCAACCGTAGCTGTGAAAGCTACCCTGTACTCAGCTTCACAACTAGAAGTGGCCACAGTAGGTTGCTTCTTGCACTCAACCAAGATATGCATGAGCTACCAAGCATGAAACAAAAACCACTTGTGGACACTCTTGTGTCATAGCAACCAGCCCAATCTGAGTCCGAAAAAGCATGTAAATCTGGCGGCAACGATCCCCCCTTGGGATAAAACAACCCAAGATGTATGGTGCCACTCAAGTAGGGAAAGATGCGTTTAACTACCTTTCAATGCAGAGACCCTCGGCTATGCATAAACCTGCTCACCTGTGAGACTGCAAACTGAATGTCCGGCCTCGTATAATGCATACATAAATGAGGCAACCAACAGCTGTCTGATAGAGTGTGACATCAAAGTGATCTCTAGCATCATGAAGACTCAACTTCAAACCTGTCTCCATTGGAGTAGCAATAGGCTTAGAGTCTTCAAGGCCAAATCTCCGTAACGATGTCTCAATATACTTTGTCCTACACAAAGCAATACCTCCATCACACTGCTTAAATTGTATCCCCAAATAATGATGCAAATGCCCCAAGACTGACATCTCAAAAGAGGCATTCAAATCAGCCTTAAAGTCAGCAATATGACTTTCATTTGAGCAGCATGTCATCGACATAGAGAGCAATGATTAGATGTACATCATCCACATGTTTAGCATACTTGTTGGACTATTTTGAAAACCATGTGCAGTCAAATATGCATGTATCTTTTCATACCAAGCTCATGGAGCTTGCTTTAAACCATATAAAGCCTTTTTCAACCTGCACACTTTGTTTTCCTGCCCTCTTTGAACAAAACCACGAGGCTGCGATACATACACCTCCTCATGCTATCCAACTGATGTATATTCCAACCATTATGAGCTGCCAATGCACAAATGCTATGAATGGTAGTCATACGACAAGTGGGAGCAAAGGTCTCATCAAAATCAATGCCCTTTTCTTGAGCATAACCCTTTGCAACAAGTCTAGCTTTATAGCGATCAACACTGTCATCTGGCTTTCGTTTCAACTTAAAAACCCACTTACATCCAATGGCCTTTTTACCCAATAGGCAAATCACACAAAGACCATGACATTGTACCATTCTTCACTATAGCATCATATTCACTTTGCATTGCAGCCAACCAATTTTCTGATTTTTGTGCCTCATCAAATGAAAGAGGTTCTTCCTCTTCACACATACTAGACACAGCCAAAGCATAACAATCTGATGCATAAGAGGCATGCTGAAAACCTGAACGAGTACGACTAGATATAGGTGTATCAATTTTACTATCATGCAAGGTTTGCACCAGCCATTTAGGCATACCTCTAGCATGCTCATTTTCAGCCCTATCCTCATGAATTACATCCTGTAAATCTCCATCAGAAATAGGCTGATCTATGATGTCGTTTGAAATCTGCATAGGCTGAGTATTTGCCTCATTATGACTTACATTTGAATTCCCACCTAAAAATAGAGGCAACAACGTATCAAATACATCCCGTGAGCTCACACCTGTCTCTTTGGTACATGATAACAAAGGCTGCACAGCATCTTCCACAAAAACAACATCTCAACTAATCAAGATACGCTTTGACTGCGGATGATACAATCTGTAACCCTTGCTCTCAGCACTGTAACCAACAAAAATGCATTTGACAGCCTTATCATCAAATTTTCTGCGTTGTTGCACAGGCACTAAAGCATAGGCCAAGCAACCAAAGACACGCAAGTGACCAATAGAAGGCTTCCTGCCATGCCAAGCTTCGTATGGAGTAATAGACTGCAAGGCCTTAGTGCGACACCTGTTGAGTACATATATGCAGCACACATGATAGCCTCAAGCCAAAACGCATGTAGCAAAGCTTGGCTCTTGACCATACATTGTGCCATCTCTATAAGTGACATGTTTTTCCTCTCAGCAACACCATTTTGCTGAGGGGTATACGGCACTGTACATTGGTGTTTTATCCCACGACTAGCCAGAAATGCATCAAACTCTTTAGACATGTACTCCCCCCCTCGATCAAAACGAAGGGTACCCACAGTACAATTGGATACATTTTCAACCATAAGCATAAACAGTTTGAAGCACAAAAACACTTCGGACTTTGCCTTCAGTGGATATACCCATGCATTCCTTGAGTAATCATCAATGAAAGTCACAAAGTACAAGTGTTTACCAAATGACGGAGTTTGCATAGGCTCACATACATCACTATATACAAGTTGCAATTTGCGAGTGGCCCGCACAGAACCACCCTTTGGAAACGCAAAACGCTGCATTTTGCCCAAAATACAGCCTTCACAAACATGTTTCAATGGTGCCTCAAGAGGGGGCAATGAAGCAACCATATCAAATTTTTGCAAACGCAGCAAAGTAGCAAAGTTCAGATGACCAAAACGAGCATGCCATAGTTTTGCATCTAAAACTGCCTTTTCATCATCAGAAACTGCATTTGCTGAACCTTCCACACACTTGTCATAAGAATTGAGCCTATACAGCCCACAAAACAAGGTACCAGATAAAATAATCGTATCACCAGAAGTCAAATCATGAACAGTACATCTGTCATCCACAAATTTGTCTACAAGTCCAAGTCTAGCAAGCGCAGAGACAGACAATAGATTCTTCTTTATTCCTGGCACATACAAAGCATCTGAAAGTGTGAAAGCGCTGCCATTTGCAGCAGTAAGCATAATTTTACCAATGCCCTTCACTGGGTAAGAAGCATTATTGGCACATGTGACAGTATTCCCATTAGGGACAGCCTCAAGACAAGTGAGCATATCACGATGCGAGGTAATGTGCTTTGTAGCACCACTGTCAAAATACCAAACATCAGAGTCAACAAAAACTGCCAAACATGCATCATGTACAGATGGGTCATACTGGCAATACATGCTAAACGCCCATTCTGTATCCTACACAACATTTGCAAAATTTGCATTTGTAGAAGCATCCACTATTGTGGCTGCATTTGACTCTTTCTTCTTTGCCTCTTTAGCCTTTAGCTTAGGGCAATTCTTAATGACATGATCAGTTGCCTTACAATAGTTGTACCTCATTTTTTTCTTACCTTTATCAAGAGCCTTCTCAGACCTATTGTTGCTACCTGTGGAAGGAGAAGAAGTTGCAGACCTACTAATAGGAGAAGAAACAGTGGAAGGGGCTGCCTTACCACTTCTTCTCTGCTGGGCAGCAATAAATTCCTGCACGCTTCCTAGCCCTATTTTTCCTGGACTGCGCTTCTTGCAAGAGCTTGTTGACTAAAGTATCATACTTGACAACATCAGGTCTGTCCTCAATAAAACAAGCTCTTGCGCTTCTTGCAAGAGCTTGTTGACTAAAGTATCATACTTGACAACATCAGGTCTGTCCTCAGTAAAACAAGTCTCCACGTGGAAGCAAAAGTCTGATATGACTCAGGTAAAGCATTAAGAACAGTCTGCATAAGAGAATGATCAGGAATAATCTCACCTGCAGAAATTAAGTGTTCCTTGAGATCTTTAATCTCAGCAAGAAATACATTCATGTCATCACCTTCCTGCATAATCTTCGATTCTAGCTCTTTAGGCAGGTAAGAGATTTTTGCCTCGTTACGACCTGCATACAAACCAGCTAGAATATCCCAAGCCTGTTTTGCTATTTTAGCTGAACGAATATGTGGGGTGATGTTACGTTTGACAGAAAGTGCAATCAAGGCATGAGCCTGCGCATCTTTACCATCCCAACGAGCTTGTTCAGCAGTGGGTAAAACAGTAGCAACAGTAGAGCTGTTAGAACCTGCAACATCCTCAACAGATCCTACATCCACAAAACCTGGACATACATCCATACCCTGCACAATGTTCCACACTCCTTTTACAACCAAAACATGCTGCATCATGTATGCCCAAAGTGGCTAGTTGCTATCTCCATCCAATTTGTCATCAACAAACAACATGCGAAATACATCATTGTTGTTATCAGCCATGGCCACTGACTGAAACTGATGCAAAAGCTACCTGTAATGAAGCAAAGACTGAACAGAGAACAACTCGTGCTATGTAGCACAGTCCACAATAGAATACGTATGCTTGTTTTGCAGAAAACTGCACTGTCAAAATTTTTGCAGAAAATGACGAAAACACCTGTGCAGAACTTGCAATTCAAAAACGGAGCCCGAAAAGACCTCAGATGCGATTTCTGAGAAAGCTCACCTCAATCGGAGAACGTGAGTCAGAGGGTGCCGGCGGCGTAGCCCTGGGAGCCGATGCCTGCTCGGATACCAATTGTTGGAATTAGGGTTGCAGGAAAGCACACAAAGCTTGGAGAAGAAGAAGCAAGAATGCACACAACACACCATGTATTAGATTGTGTCAATGTACAAAAGAAAAGTTAGCCCTAGAATGATGGGCGTATATACAAGCCGGGGAAAAAAACCTCCTAAAGAGGGAAAAAGTGCGCCCCGACGGTCCTAAGTGTGTTCACACACATCACTGCCTATATATATGGCAACATGGAGCAATGTGGAAAGACGTGGATATGCGAGTGGATGAGATCTGATGAGGATATGGGTAGATGCGAGTGGATGAGATCTGATGAGGATAAATTGAGAAAAGATGTGATGAGATGAAAATGATGTGATTGGATGAGAATAGGAATACTTATGAAATGGTTGTGGAATTAAATAATATGGTTTGATGTGGAGCAGTGTGGAAAGACGAGAGTTCGTTAGAGAAACTGTATTTTTTGAACTGTTTTTAAATGATTGTTTTATGTCAAGAATGCTGGAGAAGTATTTTGACCATCTTGTGAATGAGGTCATGGAGACCTAATCTGATAAAGTTGCGATAGCTGACGCGGAGAGTCAATGGAGGACGTCTCGCGTAGCAAGGTCGGCCGCCGAGACCAGCCTCGGTTCAATTAAAATGGTGAGCTTCCGATATAGTGGTGGATGAGGGACCAAGGAAGCGGCTTATGAGTAAAGCGCTAGGTCACCTGCGAAGGATCCTAGAGGGTGCTGACCATACAGTGCTTGGGCTCTGGGTCACCACGACGATACCCACATGTGCGTCAAGGAAGATATTGGAACAAGGAGTAAGAGTTGTTTTTTGAATTCGGGCATGGATCTGGTTGATTGACCTTGCTGGTCCTCAACAGATGAGTCCATGGCTCTTTTATATGGACCCGTTGGTTGATCTTGCTGATCTTCAATGCAGATTCCATTTTGATATGTGAATATATTGCCGGTTACTATGAGCTAGGAACTATCGAAAAAGGCCCCCTGACTGGACTGGTGGTGAGCGTTCTGGTTATTGCCAATGATGCCATAGATACATTGATGAAGGAATGATTGGAAATAAGGATTCAACCAAAGATTTTGAGGATTATGATCAGTGACACAATGGTTTCATTAAATGATTATTTTTAAAGATAGCTGATTCTGTGAAAAAGGTAATTTCATATTGGGTGTGTAAGTGGTGTGACTAGTTTTAAGTTTGCATGAATATCCGGCTAGGGGGCCTGGGAACTCTTTTCCTTGGTACTAACAGGGACAAAACCTAACCAGATTCTTAATTGGATCCCATCACTACAGTGGTTGGGCAGTTAACTAACCCACGGGACTAGATGGGGTTAGGCTGGGACTGATGGATCCCTAAATTGAGACTCAATTCTATTATGGTATGATAGATGAAGTAAATCCCAGACAAAAATTGTTCTATGGAAAAGAATCAACGGTTGTGCCTCTCAATGAGGAAAAAAGCGTTGGTCTCTATGATCCAAGTGCAATCTTTTCCTTGATCTGACTATGGGACTTACTAGTTCGGTCAGATCAATTCAGTTAGTTAAGGCTTTTGACTACGTTAGAGAAAAAATTTATCTTGGAGGAATCGCTCATGCTTTCCGGGCAAGGGAAGTTTTTCCAGGTTTGGTTTTGGAAGAACCGATGGATTAGTCTCTTGTCCAGATATCCATGGGCGAGGCCCTGAGTGTGGGACCCTGCCCCGTGCAAGAACTGCTACTTTCGCTGCTAGCACCCCTGAATTCGTTGCGCGGTGGGGACAGGGATCTTACAAGAGTTGCCTTGTGCGCCCACCATTATGCCAAGAAGGTGTTGCTCGACTGAACCAGATTCTCTCCTACACCAAGGCGATATCCAAGCTTCTATATAAAGGCTCCTATAATTGCTAAAGCTCTTGCAAGTTGACAATAACAGAAGTCAAAGCTTCATATCAAAGTGCATGAGGTCTTCATTACTTCAAGAGGGAATAGGACTACAAGTTTTGATTCAATTTTTTTCAGCTCTTCTTTCTATTGTTTATTTTCATCAATCTCTCACATCCTCAAACTCATCCTTAATATCATGGATTTTTGTCACACACTTAAGCTCTAGTTTTTTCAATGACTTTGATGGAGTTATATTACATGTAAAATATGAGGGAACAACTGTAAGTATTAACTCCCTATCTAAAATACAAGGTATCTGTGAAATTTTTATCTCCAGCATCCTACTGATGGTGCCCCCTGTCTTTGTTGTATTTTCCAAGGCTGCTAGTAGGTGGGTAGCTATAGAGGTGATTTCACTTTTCCAACCTTCCCACAACGTATATTTGGTTGTTGTGGTTGTTGTTGTAAGTAATAGATTAAGGCATTTTTGTTAATTTTCATTGGTTTGTGATAAGAACTTTTTGAAAGAAGCTTGTGGTGGTGATAATGGTCCTCAAGATTTTGGGAAAATATTATGTAGTTGTGTGACGAGGCATGACATTCTTTCCATCATTCGAGACCCGTGCTACAAGAAGATATGTCAGGTACGCAAATGTGATAATGGATGGCATTACCAATCTTCTAAGAATTGAGGAGGTTCAGAATGCATGCGATGAGGTGGGAATTAGCACAAAAGGATATCAAGCCCTCCATCAATTTGTTAAAAGATACACTCCGCAAACAAGGCATCATAAGGAATATTTTTTCAGTCTCCAAAAAGATAAGATTAGCAAAGAGGACATGCAATGATGATGTGCAATGCAAAATTAGAGAATACTATTGCATCAATGATACATTAACCATTGAAGCTTGGGAAAAAAAGCGAGGCACAAATGGTAAGATCATGTATCCCTACAATGTGTTCAACAATATATTTATTAATCTACAATGTCTTAAGAGAGCTATGATCTTATTCTATGGACTGCCTAAACTGTAAGGCCAACATAGAAGCTTTGCGACGCTCCTTGGCTTTTGCAACTCTAGCTTTAGCCTCTTCTTGAGCTTGACGTTTAAGTAGGTCATGTGCTTCTTTCCGTGTGTGTGCAGCATGCATTTGTTGAAGCATGGCTTCAGTTAATGGTTCATTGTATTTCTTGAGACGACTTCCATTAATGAAGTTAGGCATTTGCTCACCTTCTAGTGTCTCTAAATGCATTGCACCACTTGGAGTAAGCTCATTAATCACAAACGGTCCTAGGCCACGTTTCTTGAGCTTTCTCTTATGCTTCTTAAGTGTGTACAAGAGCACAAGGTCCCCTTTTTTGAATCGGCTAGTTGTTACATTTCTATCATACCATTGCTTTTGTCTCCTCTTCTCGGCATACATCCCCATTACCGCCAATAAGCGGGTCTCATCAAGCTTTTCCAATTCATCAATGCGTTGTGAAAGCTCATGACCAGTCCAGTCCAATTGTTTAGCAACCCGTAGGGTAGGTACAAGAAATTCAATGGGAAGAATTGCATCTAGCCCAAAAGCAAGCTCAAATGGGGTTGTGCCCACAGATGTTTTATAGGCTGTCCTATATGCCCAAAGAACTGAGCGCAACTTTTGCTCCCAATCAGTCCTATGTCCCTCAACAATCTTTGTGAGTGATGTGCAGAGAATCTTATTAGTACTCTCAGCTTGTCCATTGGTCTGGGGATGATAGGGTGCAGAACGCTTGTGAATTACCATAAATTCTTGAAGCAAAAACTCTATGACCTCATTCACAAAGTGCACACCTTGATCACTAACGATTTCAATAGGTAAGCCATAGCGTGTAAACACGTACTCATACAAGAACTTGGCTGTGGTTCTGGCATCATTTTTAACTGTAGCCTTTGCCTCTACCCATTTGGTCAAATAGTCAGTTGTGACTATAATATATTCGGCATGTGTGTGACGAGCTGGAGGTTTAATGGGACCGACAAAATCAATACCCCATTTTGCAAAAGCACGTGTGCTTAACATAGGCCGCAATGGCATATTGTCCTTTGTGATGGGAGGTTTGGTCCTTTGACAATCGTCACAACGTTTTACATATTCTTCCGCATCCATTTGTAAGGTTGGCCACCAAAGCCCAGACCACCTAATCAACTTAGCTGTGGTATTGCCCGAAAAGTGTCCACCCTCAACACCTGCATGTGCATGAGTCAAGATTTTCAAGTAGTCAGCTTCACATACACACATGCGTAAGTTGCCATCCTTGCCCCTCTTGTAGAGTTGGCCCTCCATCAGCATATAGTTTGCCGCTTCAACTTCAATAGCATGCTTTCAATATCTAGAAATTTTTTGATCAGTATGACCATGCTGAAGATAGTCCACAATATACTTACTCCAACTTGGTGTAGTTGAAATTTGGAATAATGTGACATTATGAATTGGCTGTTGAATTTGACATGAAGCACAGTTACGAATAAATTTTTTAGCATCCGCATGCATGGTAGGCCACCATTGCCCATCCTGAGATATACGTCGCACACAAGTAGTAGCTGATGCATGGATTCCACCGATACCCGCATGTGCCCATTCCAAGATCTCCTCATATTGGTCAGGGTTAGGTATAAGCCGCAACACTCCATCATTACCCTGACGATATAATCTCCCTGAGATTAACTTGAATGGTCGCCATAGGTCCACATTAGGACCCGCTAGTTGTATCTGTCCACTTGTCAAAATTTCTAAGATGGATTCAGACCATTTAGGGGCTGTCTCTACAAGGAAAAGTGTTGAATCTAACATATCATCATCCACACCCACAGGAGCTTCGCCAGAGGTGATTCGAGACAAATGATCTGCCCTAAGATGAGTTGTTCCTTTTTGGTCTGCCACTTCAAAATCAAACTCAAGAAGGATTATAAACCACCTCACAATCCTTCCAGTTGCACAAGGCTTATTCACCAAATATAGCAATGCTTGATGGTCCACAAAAAATATGAATTTGTTTGCTGGTAATGGCGAAACTTTTTCACTGCATATATCATTGACAAACCTTCTCTTTCTGTTGTGGTATAATTCTTCTCAGCATTGTTCAACTGTCGACTAGCATATGAGATTGGAAAATCCTTATTATGTTCTCCCGATTGAGCCAAAATACATCCAATTGCAAAGTTTGAGGCATCAATATGGACATGAAAGATTTGGTTTCAATCTGGTGCCCGTAAGATGGGTAGATGCCATCTTCAGTAGCAAAGGCTGTCTTGTGTTGATCCTTTGGATCAATTGACACTTGATTGTAACCGGAGAATCCATCTAAGAAACTATATGCCTTTTTCCCTGCAACTCGTTCCAGAACATGATCCGTGATTGGAAGTGGGTAATGATCACGTATAGTAGCTGCATTTACCTTCTTGAGGTTTACACATACTCGAAGTTTTCCATTTTTCTTGGGCACCACTACAATAGGGGAGACCCATTCAGTGTGTTCAATCTCATAGATAAATTCTGCCTCTAAGAGCTTGTCTATTTCTTCTTTTATCTTTCGTGCAAAATTCTCATTATAAGTATAAGGACGTTGCTTGGAAGGCTTTGCATCCTCTCGCAATGGAATTGTATGCTGACATATGCTTGGATCAACTCCTTTGAGGTCTTTATAACTCCAAGCAAAAACATCGTGATACTCCTTTATTGTTTGAATTAATAACTTCTCCTCATCTAAGGACAAGTCTGTGGCAATCCACACATAGCGAGGCTCTTCTCCTGGCTTAGCGATATCAATCTTTTTTGCAACTTCTGGACCATCATATGAAACCCCTGGCACGCTTGGTTTTTGTCACATGGGCTGTTGAAGAACAATCTTCCGATCTTGAAGAGTGTACTGTGTGAAGTTGGGGGGAACATTGAAACCTTGTTCTTGTCCACTTGAGTCGTCACTCATTGAAGACCATGCGGTTTTGAGCTCTCCTTTGCAATCTTGCATCAGATTTTTTTGTTCCACCGTTATCTTTGCACTTCCGACACTCTCTTTTGAATCGGTTTTAGACTTGAGTTTTGGTTTTTGTTTCTTCGTTTTTTTAAGATTTTTGCTAATAGTTTTTAGCTTTTCTCTTGGTTGGAATCCATCTGATCGTTTTACTTGGTCTTTGATACTATCTTGTGCTTGGACATAGTATAGATATACGTTCTTTCCTGAAAAGTGAGGTGGTGGTTGAGAGTGTTCATTCTTAAACTCCTCCTTTTCTTTTTGTAGTCTCTCACGTCGTTCCCTCTCATCTTGTTTACGGATTCTCTTGTGGCTCTTACAGCATTTACGTTTAGGTCGGCTTCGAGGGATCTCTACTTGAACCTCCCTTCCTCTCAAGAGTAGGCGTGCTTTTCCTAACTCTTCCTCAGGGATTATCACATCATTATCAAAATCAGAGTCCCATCCATCTTCCTTATCAGCATCATTAGCAGATTCGAGTGTTAAATCCTCCACTGAGACTTCCTCTACATGCAGTGCTGTTGTGGATGCATCCCCATAGTACAAAACATCTAGAAGGTCACATGGTTGTACCATTCGTATAGGAATAATGTCATATCCATCTGAGTCACAAAATTGAATTGGCTTAGGTAAAGCACATGTCGATAATGTTGCAAGGACATGACTCCATTCTAGTGGATCAATTAAGTGCTCAGGGAAGGGTTGTGGAATGTATGCCTCATCTGATACACTTCGATTACCCTTAAGTCTCTCAGTGTTGAAATCCCTACATGAGGCTCCACACATCCACAGATCTTCTCGCCCATCTGACAATGTAACTCTTGAGCCCTCAGATGAAGCAGAATCAAACCATCTATTGGAGACCTTGTTACATCACGATATGAGTGATTCTTTAGGTTGACCATTGTGATGACAGAATCATGTCGGAGGTACAAATAATTGTATCCCCAATCTTGAATCATTTGAAATTGTTGCATGAATGGTCTACCCAATATCACTTCATAGTTTGGATGTTTTCCAAAATCCACTACTGCAAAAGTGTGCTCATATTCAATCCCACATGTGGTGACCAATATGTTCTCAAGCAGCCCAAGGGGATGTTCTAAGCTTCTATCTGCTAGCTGTAAGCGCATCCTGGTACTCCTGATAGCTGGTTTGTCCCACTTTTTCCAAATGGACCTTGTCACAATGCCCACTCCTGCACCACTATCAAGTATTGCAGTTGAAGCTACTTTTCGCACTTCTAATGGGAGGGTAGCATTTCCCTAATCGTCCTCACAAAATTTCCTACTTTGTTAATAGGAACTGGCATAACATGCTTTGTCTCAGGGTGTATAGTACACTGATGGTGACCCTTTGTAGCAATACCTGCTCTGACAAACATGTGGCAATATCATTCCACAACTCAGGTCGAAGCTTTATCAAATCAAGCAAAGGTAAGGTACAAGCCACTCGTGCTGACAAAATAGCTTGCACGATACCCATATCCATCTCCTTTGTCAACCTTTTATGCATGGAGGGTATCCTCAAGGTTTGAGAACAGTTCTCATATTCTCCCAAATATGATGGTAAGGTTTTCATTGTATGCTTACTTCTAGGAGAAACAATTGTTTGAACTTCCTCCTGGATGCTTGGGCGTCTAAAGTTGTTTTCTGTGCCCCTGGTAAAATCCACCTCAGAGAATGGAGGTGAAATGATAGAGGACATATTCTCATTAACTTTCTCATGAACTGCTGCCCACATCTCATTTGCCATGTCCTCGTCGTTAGCATCAATAACTTCATCATTGCATGGGAAGACAAGGCTAGGTGGTGGCAGAATACCTTCTTTCAATGGGGTGGCAATTGGTGCAGACTTCTCGCTATGAGCTTGTGAGATGAGCTCACTTTTCATTTCCCGACTTGATGACACTTCTGGTATGGTTTCTAATGTTGGCTTAAGAGAGGTTGGGCCCCGATAGGTGGAGGCGGTCCCTCAAGTATTGATTGAGCTTCCCTAATGAGTTGCTGATGTACAGTGAGATTGATGTTCTCCTCACGAGGGTTTGGGTATTCTTGAAGCTTCTTGGGTAGCTCAGATAAAGCTGCAATGCGACTTCTATGAGCATCGATGATGGCATCTAGAGTCTCGTTCACCTTATCCACAAAAACAGAACCCCGAAAACTATCCTCGGTCGTACTAGCCTCATCTTGTTTAGCACTAGGCCCAGGTTAAGGTTGATGCTCCTCATGCACTTCTTGGGATGTAAAAGCTTGATCCCTCATGTTTTGTTTAGAGACTTCTTGAGAACTAGTGGATGCACTTTTAGTTCGCTTGTTGCGGTTCTTTTTCCTCCTAGTGGTCCTTTTTCTATTGGAATGTAGGGTCTTGTCCACTAGATTTGCCTTTGCATCCCTAGTTCGAGGTGTCTCATCAGTCTGCATTTCAGCATTTCGTGTCTGTGATCTAGTCTCATGACTCTAAGTGGCATGACATCCTCATTCTCAGATGAAGGTGGCGATGGAACTGCCCCTACAAGGTTGAGTGAGACCTTTGGTTGAGAGGTGCCTTCCTCATGTGGTTTCAACAAATAATCCTTTGGGAAGTGTTCTACACAACACCCTAGACAATATCTTTCAATTGGTGGAAACTCTGGTACTGTTGTATTGGATCGAGCTGCTTGCCTTGAGCGATGTGGACAATCACGAGCCCAATGGGGTTCTCCGCACTCATAACAGGGGCCCATTAGTTTGGCTTCTACTTTCCTTTGCTGCCATTGACCTGAGGGGCCTAGAGTCCTAGGTTGGTAGCTGCCTAGCAACATCAAAGAATTTTGTTCCCCTGGTTGAGTCTCCAGTGCTTGGCTTGGATATGCGGGACTTTCAAAGAGATTTTCCTTGGATGAATATGATGCATATTCCTCCTCCACATAGCCTGGGTTTACCAAGTCTTTTGAATTGTCGTAGTCAACAACCCTCACCGGAGCAGTCCCAGGAGTAGGAGGTTGAGCTCCAAGAACAGGTCGTGCTTGCTCTTGTGCCATCAGTGGCTTACGTTCAAAATTAGTATACTGTTGATGTATTTGTGGAGCCACTCCACCCCTTTGCTGCTCACGCTCCTGTCTCATTCTTGCAATGCGAGTACATTCCTGTGTGGTGTGGGTAAAGTTCCAAGCACAGGCCTGGCACCATTTCTTTGTGGGTTGGTTTGTGACCAGAGGAGAAAAGGTATTACATTCTTCGGTTTTATGGTTACCGCCACATGGGTAGTACACTCCTCATTCGCTACTGCTGTTGTTGTAGCTGCATGGGTGGGCGATAGGTTTGTCCCAATCTCCTTAGTACTAGGTTAGCTATCTGGTCTGGATTTACTAGCGCACTAGACCCTGAACTTTGGTCATCACCCCACTGATCTCTAGGTTTCACCTCAGGGCCGGAACCATCTTGGAATTTGAAGTTATCTGTGAAATCCATAGCATCATGGCAACACTCATTGAAATTTGTATGCTTCTTTGCATAGAGATGTGTATGCAGTGTTGAATTTTTGAGTCCTTTTAAGAAGAGAGAAATTAATCGACTCTGGGTGGGCTTCTCATCTTCTAGGCAACGATTAATGTATTGCTTCATCCTATTTACACAATCTCTAACACTCTCAGTCTCGCCTTGCTTGAAAGAGTAGATGTTTGCTACCGTGTCATGTTGAATCCCCATCAAGGAAAAAGCAGCAATGAATTGTTGAGATTCAAGCTCGATGTCAGTGTGAGCCAGCTATGCTATGTGCTGGCAGATTAGGTAGGAACATGTGTGAGACATAAATGACCGCGTGTCCAGCTGGTCATAGTGTGTGGACATTAGCTAGGGTTAGTAGAGTGTGGACACAACTCATAGTGTGTTGTGTGGATTATGGATTAGTGCATTATGCTTTGTGTGAGAGTGGAGACGGCTTCCCTCTATGGTTAGGGTTTGCAATATACATTAGGGTTTGCTCCTGTGTGTGTGTCTCCTCCCCCTCTACCGTTCTTTCAACATGGTATCAGAGCCTTGTGCTGTTTATTAGGGTTTATGAGTGAGTGAAAGAAGAGGGAAAAGAAGCTGTGAAGAGAAGCTGTGAAGCTTGCCATTGGAGCTGTGAAGCTTGGAGCACACCAAATACTATCAGATCTGAGAGCTTGGCCTACCGGGTAAGGTCTTCTAAACATCCTTGAGCGGATTGCAGGTGATACAGGCAAAAACAAAGCAAATCAAAGCAAAGAGAAATTTTGGTTTTTGGAAGCTTTCCATTAAAGCTTGGAAACATTGATGTATGGTGGAAATACATGTAAATCTAGCAAAGCAAACATGTATCTGACAATGAGAGATGTATTGGCAACTTCTATGCAAGCCCTACTGTGATTTTGGAGCATTTTGGAAGCATTTGGATGTATGAAAATCTCTGGTTTTTGAGCTCTCACAAAACAGAGAAAAGGAAGCCTAAAATTGATGCATTTGGAGTGAGTTTTTGGTAAAAATCCAAGCATTGATGGATTGCACACATTCCTAGGTGTGTTGAGGACTAGTATCTATCATCAATTAACCTTACAACCACTCCCAAAGCCTTCAAATGCAGGCGGCGCAGCCAGAACAGAGAAAACAGAGCTGAATTTGATCTTTTTGGAGCGAGGAGGACAATTAATCATTGGTTGCTTGATACATTTCAAGTTTGCTTTAGCAATTGGTTGCTTTACACTTTGGAGAAGAGAGTTATGTGATTGGATTGATGAATTATGCCTAATTGAGCTGGAAATGAGCTGATTAAACAGGCTATCCACTGGTTGCAGAGAAATAGAGCAATTTTAATTGAGCAATTAATCTTTGGTCTTATACAATTGGACAAATTCCTATTACATGGAGTTGGTGGACACTATTGCTAAGCTAATGAATGCCTGGTTGCTCAATTTGGACAAATATTGAAGGAATTAGAGCAAATTTTCTACTGGTTTTTTTGGTTTTTCTGGTTTTTCTCAAAATAGAGAAAGGGGTTTTCAAAAATTGATATGTACACATGTCAGATGGTGTTGATACTCTACATTGAGGTTGTTTAGGTGTTAATGCAAGTTGCCCATACTTGATTACACCACTACATTGTGATTTGGAGCCGTGGAAGCGCATCAAAGCAGGGTATCTCGGACTGCGAGAGATGGTTCATCTTGGATGCATACAGGTTGATTTTCTACATCAAATTTGGAGTTTGTTGGCTACCTTGGAGTATCTGGAACATTCATTGGAGTGTGGTTGAGCTGTGGAAGGCTCATTTACAGATTTGAAGTGTGCAGAAGGTGTATGCATTGAGCAAACATGTCGGATAATCCAGTTTAGATTGTTGGTGAAAAGCTGGATAGGAAGAACTTCCAGGCATGGAAGTACAGGATAAAGAGTTTCTTGAAAGGAAAAGGATTTTGGAATCTCATTACAGGTGCTGAGCCAGAGCCTGAGCTACCTCGACAACCTACACAGCAGCAGCTTATTCCTCACAAGCAATGGTCAGAGAGAGCATTCAAAGTGCTGCATTATCTGTCTATATGTATTTCTGATGCTATGCTCATACACAAATAGGATGCTGAGAATCCCAAAGATGCATGGGATACTTTGGTCAAGATGTTTGATACAGATACGAGTGCTCGCAAGTCTCAGTTGCGACAGCAGATACATAATGTGAAAAGGAATAAAAGGAGCATACATGATTATGTGCAAGAAATCAAGAAGTTTGCAGATGCATTGGCCACAATAAATGCCCCCATGCCTGATGATGATTTGGTGGATATTACCTTGCGTGGTCTTGGCAAGGAATAAAAATCTTTTGATACATCTATCTCAGTGAGGAGTACAGGTCTACCCGACTTTGATGAGTTGGTTTCACTCTTATTGGTTGAGGAAATCAAGCTCAGTGATTCATTTCTGGATGCATCTACTAGCCATGATGATGGCAGAAATCAGGCTTTCTACTCTCAGAGAGGTTTTAGAGGCAAGGGGAGATTCACATCACGTGGACGTGGTGGTAATGGTCGTGGATGGCAGGATAGGCCTCCACAACAGAATTTTCAGCCTTCATATGGTGCTCGAGGTGGTCGTGGATATGCACCTCAGAGAGGCAGAGGTAACCCCCGTGGTAGAGGACGTTGGCAAGGCCAACAAAATTCTATGCAAGATGTGGAATGCCATTACTGTGGCAAATATGGACATATGGCGAGAGATTGTTTCCGCAAACAGAATGATTTGAGAGGGGGTAGAGCACAACGTGGTGGTCATTATGGTGGCAATTATGCACAACATGGTGGTGGAAATTATGCATCAAGCAGTAATGATGGCACAGCAAATCATTTGTTTGCCATGAAACATGTTGTGGGTTCTATGACGACAAATGCTGAGAATGATGACACATGGTATATGGACTCTGGAGCATCAAACCATATGACATGTCATGGTGAATGGTTTGAGCATATGAAGCCTATGGTGTGGATGTAAAAGGCTATGTGGAAACAGGTGATGATACCCAGCATGTCATTACACATGTTGGAAGTGTACCATTGGTCATGCACAATGGTCAGACAAAGTCCATGTTAGATGTATTGTACGTGCCTTCTATCACAAAGAGCTTGGCCTCAGTTGGCCAGTCCTCAAAGCCATCCATAGATGATTTACTTCTTGTAGATCTAAATTTGGAAAGGGATAGGAAAGGCAAGAGCAAAATGGATCAGGGGACTGAGAACCAATGGGAGTTTGTACGACAAATTCCAGTGACAAAGGTCTTATAGGATGACCCACTTCAAGAGGTCTGTAAGGACTCTTTAGAAGGATATTATGCCACAACTAGATTGCCAGAGCTAGATCTTCCTCTAGCACTTGTTGTGGTAGTCGAGAAGCTTGCAGAATACAAGAACCAAATTGTTGATAAATGGGCCACCAATGAATACCGAACCTTAGATTGGAAGGAGATTCGGGAGCTCACGTGGAAAGGACAACCATTATTCATGGAAGTGTTCTCAACAAATACAGCTAAACCAGGAGAGAGAGCCTTTCTTGGAGAAACTGCTGGTCCTCCCCTACGAGAGTTCACTAGAGAGGGACCCTCAACATCAAAGTGGACCACTGCAAGTAGCCCAACTCTAGCACCAAGATATTATCCTACACCAAAAGTGCGACCACAGATCACACCACAACAACGTTTTTCTCACTATGACAATCAGAGGGTAGGGGAGCCAACTCGGCCTCCCATAAATGCACCTCCTGAAATGCGGGTAACAAGATCTTTGGAGGGGGTTGGTGAGGCAGGTAATAGGGGACCCACACCAATTTGGGATGCATGTGGACCATCTTACCAAAGAGAGGAACAATTCCCACTGAGAGTGAGAGGCCGTAGGCCCTATGATGAGTATTCAAGACAAGTAAGGCCATCAACTCTTCAGAAACTGGTAAAGAAGTACGAAGGGTCGGGAGATCCATATGACCATGTAGCAGCATTTAGGCAAGTAGTTCGAGCTGAGCAAGTGGCTGATAAGCATACTCAAATTGAAGGATTTGGGCTCACTCTTGAGGGAAAGGCCCTTGCTTGGTTTCAGGCACTAGAGGCTTTAGACAAATCTTCTTTACGAGTTCTGGAAGAGAGATTCATTGCTGCTTTTTCCTTGATGGGGATTCAACATGACACGGTAGCAAACATCTACTCTTTCAAGCAAGGCAAGACTGAGAGTGTTAGAGATTGTGTAAATAGGATGAAGCAGTACATTAATCGTTGCCCAGAAGATGAGAAGCCCACCCAGAAACACCATATTAGTGAATTTGGGAATTTTCCAATTCCCATTTTTTAATACTTAAAAAAGGGGACATGGATAACATGTTTGTAAGTTTCTCAAAACCCTACCATATGACCTATCGTTGGAAAGCGCTTGAAAAATGGAATCTAAAGAGCTATAAAGCGCTGATTTTGGATTAGTGGTGTTCAAGTTATGGTTAGTCCAAACTTTTGACCACGTGTCCCAAACTTGTGGGAAATTCCCATATTCCCCAATATGGTGTTCAGAGTCGATTAATTTCTCTCTTCTTAAAAGGACTCAAAAATTCAACACTGCATACACATCTCTATGCAAAGAAGCATATAAATTTCAATGAGTGTTGCCATGATGCTATGGATTTCACAGATAGCTTCAAATTCCAAGATGGTACTGGCCCTGAGGTGAAACCTAGAGATCAGTGGGGTGATGACCAAAGTTCAGGGTCTAGTGCGCTAGTAAATCCAGACCAGATAGCTAACCTAGTACTAAGGAGATTGGTACAAACCTATCGCCCACCCATGCAGCCACAACAACAGCAGCAGCAAATGAGGAGTGTACTACCTACAGGTCCTCATCTTTGTGGAGCATGTGGCGGTAACCATAAAACCGAAGAATGTAATACCTTTTCTCCTCTAGTCACAAACCAACCCACAAAGAAGTGCTTGGAACTTTATCCACACCACACAGGAATGTACTCGCATTGCAAGAATGAGACAGGAGCGTGAGCAGCAAAGGGGTGGAGTGGCTCCACAAATGCATCAACAGTATACTAATTTTGAACGTAAGCCACCGATGGCACAAGAGCAAGCACGACCTATTCTTGGAGCTCAACCTCCTGCTCCTGGGACTGCTCCTGTGAGGGTTGTTGACTACGACAATTCAAATATGTGTAGAGACTTGGTAAACCCAGGCTATGTGGAGGAGGAATATGAATCATATTCATCCAAGGAAAATCTCTTTGAAAGTCCCGCATATCCAAGCCAAGCATTGGAGGCTCAACCAGCGGAACAAAATTCTTTGATGTTGCTAGGCGGCTACCAACCTAGGACTCCAGGCCCCTCAGGTCAATGGCAGGCTGCAGCAAAGGAAAGTAGAAGCCAAACTAATGGGCCCCTGTTATGAGTGCGGAGAACCCTATTGGGCTCGTGATTGTCCACATCGCTCAAGGCAAGCAGCTCGATCCAATACAACAGTACCATAGTTTTCACCAATTGAACGATATTGTCTAGGGTGTTGTGTAGAACACTTCCCAAAGGATTGTTTGCTGAAACCACATGAGGAAGGTACCTCTCAACCAAAGGTCTCACTCAACCTTGTAGGGGCAGTTCCATCGCCACCTTCATCAGAGAAGGAGGATGTCGTGCCACTTAGAGTCATGACTAGATCACAGACACGAAATGCCGAAATGCAAACAGATGAGACACCTCGAACTAGGGATGCAAAGGCAAATCTAGTGGACAAGACCCTACATTCCAATAGAAAAAGGACCACTAGGAGGAAAAAGAACCGCAACAAGCGAACTAAAAGTGCATCCACTAGTTCTCAAGAAGTCTCTAAACAAAACATGAAGGATCAAGCGTTTACATCCCAAGAAGTGCATGAGGAGCATCAACCTCAACCTGGGCCTAGTGCTAAACAAGATGAGGCTAGTACGACCGAGGATAGTTCTGGGGGTTCTATTTTTGTGGATAAGGTGAACAAGACTCTAGATGCCATCATCGATGCTCATAGAAGTCGTATTGCAGCTTTATCTGAGCTACCCAAGAAGCTTCAAGAATACCCAAACCCTCGTGAGGAGAAGATCAATCTAGCTGTACATCAGCAACTCATTAGGGAAGCTCAATCAATACTTGAGGGCCCACCTCCACCTATCCCTCGGGGCCCAACCTCTCTTAAGCCAACATTAGAAACCATACCAGAAGTGTCATCAAGTTGGGAGATGAAAAGTGAGCTCATCTCACAAGCTCATAGCGAGAGGTCTGCACCAGTTGCCACCCCATTGAAAGAAGGTATTCTACCACCACCTAGCCTTGCCTTCCCATGCAATGATGAAGTTATTGATGCTAATGAGGACATGGCAAATGAGATGTGGACAGCAGTTCATGAGAAAGTTAATGAGAATATGTCCTCTATCATTTCACCTCCATTCTCTGAGGTGGATTTTACCAGGAGCACAGAAAACAGCTTTAGACGCCCAAGCATCCAGGAGGAAGTTTAAACAATTGTTTCTCCTAGAAAAGCATATAATGAAAACCTTACCATCATATTTGGGAGAATATGAGAACTGTTCTCAAACCTTGAGGATACCCTCCATGCATAAAAGGTTGACAAAGGAGATGGATATGGGTATCGTGCAAGCTATTTTGTCAACACCAGTGGCTTGTACCTTACCTTTGCTTGATTTGATAAAGCTTCGACCTGAGTTGTGGAATGATATTGCCACATGTCTGTCAGAGCAGGTATTGCTACAAAAGGGTCACCATCTTTGTACTATACACCCTGAGACAAAGCATGTTATGCCAGTTCCTATCAACAAAGTAGGAAAATTTTGTGAGGACGATCAGGGAAATGCTACCCTCCCATTAGAAGTGCGAAAAGTAGCTTCAACTGCAATACTTGATAGTGGTGCAGGAGTGGGCATTGTGATAAGGTCCATTTGGGAAAAGTGGGACAAACCAGCTATTAGGAGTACTAGGATGCGTTTGCAGCTAGCAGATGGAAGCTTAGAACATCCCCTTGGGCTGCTTGAGAACATATTGGTCACCACATGTGGGATTGAATATGAGCACACCTTTGCAGTAGTGGATTTTGGAAAACATCCAAACTATGAAGTGATATTGGGTAGACCATTCATGCGACAATTTCAAATGATTCAAGATTGGGGATACAATTATTTGTACCTCTGACATGATTCTGTCATCACAAGGGTCAACCTTTACATTGTCAGATGGGCGAGAAGATCTGTGGATGTGTGGAGCCTCATGTAAGGATTTCAACACTGAGAGACTTAAGGGTAATCGAAGTGTATTAGATGAGGCATACATTCCACAACCCTGCCCTGAGCATTTAATTGATCCACTAGAATGGAGTCATGTCCTTGCAACATTATCGACCTGTGCTTTACCTAAGCCAATTCAATTTTGTGACTCAGATGGATATGACATTATTCCTATACGAATGGTACAACCACATGACCTTCTAGATGTTTGTACTATGGGGATGCATCCACAACAGCACTGCATGTAGAGGAAGTCAATGAACCATTAACTGAAGCCATGCTTCAACAAATGCATGCTGCACACACACGGAAAGAAGCACATGACCTACTTAAACGTCACGCTCAAGAAGAGGCTAAAGCTAGAGTTGCAAAAGCCAAGGAGCGTCGCAAGGCTTCTATGTTGGCCTTACAATTGGCTACTGATGAACAATTGTTGATCCTTTCAATATTCAAGTGTGTCTTCATCTTCATGAGACTACCTACTTTGTCTCTGTCTTAATTGACTCTGGTGCAGATTATAATGTTCTCTCGTTTGACACATGGATAGCCTTGGGACAACCAACACTTGTGCACATTCTTATTGACTTACGAAGCTTCTCAGGTGAAGATAACCCTATAGAGGGAAAATGTGTCATTATGATGTCCATTCAGGATCACCAGATGTTAGTTCCCTTTTATGTGGCAAGTAAGTCCAAGACAGTGGTAGAGGCTGCGATCCTGGTTAAGTGCCACCAATTGTTCATTATATTGGAAGAATAGACAATACAAATTACAAATTGATTCTGATTGCATCTTGGGATCTGCTACTCCACGAGCTTTATCATATCAAAAGAGTGGTGTTTCTACCTTACACAACCCACTTTCAAAATCTTCTCTTGAAGCTCCAATACAAATGATGTGGATAATCGATGAGTCCTCAAGTGAGGGCCATGGCTGGCATGTTCCAACTACTCTAGTCACTGCTCAAAGAAGGCCAGGCAAGAAGGAATTATCAATTTGGCTACCCAAAGATGCGTACAAACTTGTACCATCTAGCCTAGTTGCTAAGCCTCCTAAAAAGCACATCTTTTCCAAGCCTAAATCTCAGATTGTTACTCGTTGGGTCCCAAAGCATGTTCTTAAAGCACAAGGCTATTATGAGGGTGCAATAGCACTTTGGCTTCCCAAATGCCATGGTTTGCTAGAGGTAAAAGAGTGTATCAGTAAGATTCCAAAATCCACCCTTGGTTTTCCATATCAGTGGGTGCAACGAAAATCAACACAACCTCTTCAAGATAGGATAGGTGGTTGTGATAGCACCTACAAATCTCCTTGTGTTGACCTTCCCAAAACATGTATTGAATCACCAGTTGTCCCAATTTCTCCTTGTTACACAATTCCACCATCAACTTGTGTACCTAAGACAAATCCAACTTTACATGAGTCTCCTTTGAGCATAGATTCTAGCACTTCAATGCCTAAATCCTCTTATCTTGCTCAAATTCCTCGACAATTGCTAAAATTACCACCTCTTAAGAAGGACATACCAAAAACCAAAGATAAGGCATTAACACTACAATTGAAGCTTTTTGGTAGATCAGTGTTTGAATAGTGTGGTTCCTTATGCCTTTAGAGTATTGTGTTCTTTTTGAGATGATCTTATCTACAATGTTTTTGATTGGGATTGTAATGATGGATATGAGTGTTTCTAAATTTCATTGTTTTACGACCAGATACCTCCTGATGGATACTTGGCGAGATACATGTCCACCATGCATTGACCCTGATAGTACTCAACAACTTGAACATCGCGGGGGTTATAGTGCTCCTCCTTTTCAAACTCATTCTAGGTACTTTTATGCTCCCTTAGGTGAAAATTGCTGTGGGCATCACTTTGTCACTTTATTCTATCAACAACATCACCCATTTCCACATTGTCAAGAGTGTGCACGACTCGTATTAGGAGAAGCTTCACACATTTATTGGATATGCCGCTCTTACTTTAGACGATATGGCACGGGCTTAATGAAACAAATTGTGGGAATTACACCCCAACGCCATAACCTTCTTTATGTGAGAATACCAGAGAGAGGACCAAATCAACGTAGATTACCTGAGGAGGTTCAAGCACAACAATGGAGGGATACATGCATAAATGACTTGCAACCACCTATCTTGCAAGCCCTCCTTCCCCAAGCCTCAACATGTCAATTTTGGATCACTATGAGTACCTATATTGAGCAGTTCCAAAATCGAAATTGTCTGCTTAACCTTCCCATAGAACCAATGCCATATTTTAGCGAGGAAGCACTCCTTCCTTTACCACCTTCTCCAGAGGCCGATTTTTGTACAGGGTTATCCTTGCATCCTGAGGTCATTGATACCATCTTTCCAGCAAAAGTGGACACGGATCCACCACCAGTTACTCTACTCCAACCCTAAGCCATCTACATTGAATTTTTGAATAATTCAATTGTTTTTGGCCTAATCCTCTCCAAAGTGAATTTGGTGGCCACTCTTGCTTCAAACAAGAGTAGAACCCTCAATCCCTCAAGCCAAAGGAGAGCTTATAAGCTCCATGTAAGCTAATTTTCTTACTTGTTTAATGAAAAAACTATGGTTTTTTTAAATTTTATGTTTTACAAATGTTTGAATTAAATTCAAATGCTATGTCTTTGAGAAAAAGGCCACCCCCTTCTCTTCTTTACATTCCAACCTTTCTCAATCCTAGAAAGATTAACTAAGTTGTAGATTAGAGTTCTATAAATGTAATTTGGGTTAACTTAAGTTAAATAAAGAATGAAAAAAATGAGAAATGGTTAGCCATATAAAGGAGGTTATGGCAAAATTTTCCAGAATTTTATGGAAAAGAAAGTTTGTTTTATGTTAGTCCAAAAGAGTAATTTCTCCCCTTTTTGCATCTAAAAGAAATATTCTAATTACTCCATGTACATATTCACCTATGAATATGCATGGATATCACTGATATTAATTATTAAAGTTGATTTCTATGCATAGAAAGATGTATAATGATTTTTTTAATTATAAAAGTGTTATTCTTATTAAAATTAATTTCTATGCATAGAAAGATGCATAATGGAATTTTTTTTATTATAAAAGTGTTATTCTTATTAAAATTGATTTTTATGCATAGAAAGATGCATAATGAAAATTTTTGGATTATAAAAGTGTTATTTAATTTCTATGCATAGAAAGATGCATAAAGAAAATTTTTTATTACAAAAGTGATATTCTTAATAAACTTGATTTTTATGCATAGAAAGATGCATAAAGGATTTTTATTATTATTATAAAAGCGTTATTCTTATAAAAACTGATTTTTATGCATAAAGAAATTCTTTTTTTATATAAAAGTGTTATTCCCACCATTGAAGTTGATTTGTATGCATAAACAGATGCATAAAGAATTTTTATATCAAAATTAGAATTCTCTTAAAATCTATGTTTCAATTCTATGAATAATTGATAAATGAATAAATAAATACTAAGAGAGAAATTTCTATCGTTTTATATTCACACGGTTTGTAAAAAGAAAATTCAGGAAATCTATCCAGATCGAAATATTCAGATAAATGATTAATGTATTCCTTACTAATTTTAGAAATCAGTTAAGTGAATATTCAAAGAAAGATATTTAGTAAAGTACTAACTAAATTATCAAACCTTTTCGAGAAAGATAGTTTAGGAAAAATCTTATCCGACTCAAACCTTGAATCAGACTATGACCAAGACCAAACTCTTTTGTCAGTTTCGAAGAAAGAAGGTGTGACCAGTTTAGAAAAATACACTCAAAACTCCCGCCAAATTTGAAACTAAGTTTGAGACCCTTCGAATTGATCTGTGGATCAAGGTTACTGAATTCGAGGAATTCTGGTATGAAATTCAGAATTCCGTTCGAGAAGTTTTGGGGATACTGATTTAAGAAATAATCATTGTATTCAAAAGAAAATCAAACTGAAAACTTGCATAGAAACCCTGTTTTCTTAAAGGACTTTCTTTATAATAGAATGCTAGAGGGAGCATTTGGTATATGTTTTTCTAAGGGAAGTTCGGTTGCAACAGAGCTGGCGGGGAGTGTTCAAAGGACAGCTCACGCGGCAAAGCCTACCTAGGTGTCTTGACCAGCCTCGGTATGGTTGAAAAATGGTGTGCTGCCGGTACGATGGACGAGGGCCGATGAAGCGGTCCCTGAGTGAAGTGCCAAGACACCTAAGGAGGATTCTAGTAGAGAGGGTTCTGACCAGGCGATGCACGGGCTCGCGGTGCCTAGGACACCCATGCGTATGTCGTGGAAGATATGTGTGATGGACAAAATGATTATTGTGATCTATTACTGGATCTCGTTGGCTAACCAGCTGGTTTCAAAACGTAGAGTCCAGAGTGATACTGTTTTTTGAGAAACAAGGGATTGGATGGAAATTTTGAGTTATGATATCTGTAACCAATAACTATTTGTCAATGGATTATTTTATATATTAAAGTTTTAAAGAGGAGTGTGTGCATATTTGTATTCGAAAGCAAAAGTTAAGAAAGGCATTCAATTATGGGTGGGTGAGTAATTGTCTGGTTCTACCAATTCCAGTGGTTGGGTGTGGTGGCTAACCCATGGATGGGGTTAGGCTGGAATCAGTGGAGTTTTAATAATTAAATTGAAATAATAGGAATATGCTTAGAATTCGAGTAGTTAGATAAAACCCTAAAGAATTTCTCAAATGATTAGATCAAAGGTTGTGCCTGATTTCGATTAGGAAAAAGGCGTTGATTTCTTCAAATTAAGTCAATGATAGTTTTTCCTTCTATCAGGTGAAGGATAGTTTAGTCTCTTGACCCGTTAGAAATTTTGTTTAAAAAATCAAATAGGTGGAATCGTCCCCGTTTTTCGAGCAAGAGAAATTTTTTCGATTGCGGTATTAGAATGACCACCGGATTAGTCTCGTGTCCGGACATTCGAGGGCGAGGCCCCGAGCGGGAAACCCTGCCCCGTGCTAGAGGAAGCTACTTCCACTCTACTAGCAACCGGGAATCCGGTGCACAGAGGGAGCAAAGGGGTCTCACAACTTTAGACGTTGATGATCTGTAATCAAGGTGAACCTCTGTCCCAAAAGATAATGTCTCCACATCTTCAGAGCATAAACTACTGAGAGTAACTCCAAGTCATGGACAACATAATTTCTCTCATGTGTTCAGAGCTTTCTGGATTCATAAGCCACTGCATGACCTTCTTGCATAAGAGCACCGCCTAAGGTAAACCCAGTGGCATCACAACTACCTCAAAAGGTTTGGTGAAATCTGGCAATTTAAGGACAAGGTTGGTTACTAAGGCTATCTTTAGCTTATCAAAGGCACTCTAACACATAGCAGACCACTGAAATAGGGTACTCTTCTTGAGAAGGTTAGTGAAAGGGGATGTTATTTGAGCATACCTGGGTATAAAGATCCTATACCATCCAGTTAATCCTAGGAATCCTCTGACTTCCTTTACCGTCTTAGGTTCCGGCCAATCTACGACAGCTTGGATCTTTGCGGGGTCAGGAGAAATCCCATCTTTAGACACTATGAATCCCAAGTATTTCACGTGATCAACAGAGAAAGAACACTTGCTCTTTTTTGCAAAGAGTTGGTGCTTCCTTAGGATTTCCAGGACCTTTGCGCACATGGTCTTCATGATCGGCAGCATTCTTTGAGTATACCAAGATATCATCAAAGAAGACAAGAACAAAATCATCCAAGTATACTCTGAGAATTTCTTGCATAAAACGATTAAACGTCGTCGAGGCATTAGTCAATCCAAATGGCATGACTGTGAACTCATAATGCCTATAGAGAGTATTGAATGCTGTCTTTGGGATGTCTTGTTCCTTGATTCTGATTTGCTAGTACCCGGATTTGAGATCTATCTTTGTGAACATTTGGGTCCCACTTAACCGATCTAGAAGTTCATCAATCCTAGGGATAGGATACTTATTTTTAATTGTTAATTGATTCAATCCTCTCTAGTCAATACAGAGTCTTGACGTTCCATCTTTCTTTTTCTGAAAGAGAATGGGCGCACCCCAAGGTGAGACAATGGGTCTGACAAATCCCTTCTCTAGCAGTTATCTTAACTGCTCCTTAAGTTATGTGGCTTCAGGGACTGGCATTTTGTATGCATGCTGGGCTACTCGTGGCTGAGCTCCCAGGGTTAACTCGATCTCATGATCTACTTCGCGAGATGGAGGCATCTCAATCAGCTCTTCTGGGAACACATCTGCATACTCACTTAACCACTCTGGTTCTTTAGTCTTGCATTTTATATCTACTGGATTCATCTTAATGACATAAATAGCTTGCCTCTTTCTAAGCCCCTTTAACAATTTAGAAGCCTTGCCTAACTGCAGCATTGGGGATACGAAAATTCGAGTTCCTTAAACTTTATTCCCATGAAGGTCAAGGAAAGTGATGGTTCCATTGTGACAATGAATGTCATCCTGATTCTTATGGAGCCGAATTGCCAATCCATTCCAAGGATTCCATCATAGATTCCCAAGGGTAGGACTTTGAAGTGGCACTCTGTTACGTTCCCATCTAGATTAAACTGAATAAGGTCTATCTTAAGGTGTGTAAAAAGAATCTTTCCACTGGCCTATTCCACTTGGATAGGTTTCCCTGATTTTTTATTTAGGAATAGCTTACGTAGACATCCTAGGGAAATAAAAGAATGAGTACTACCTGAATCAATTAAAAGCTTGAATTTCTTACCCTAGTACTCTGTTCCTAGTACTCTGCTAGAGTCTGAAGGACTGAAAATTGATGATTATTCCCCTGCTGCTCTATTACGGCATAGATGTGTCCTTTTTCTTCCTCCACTTCCTTAGCTATAGTGACGGCTCTAGCTGCTCTAGTCTGAGGTGGAACTCTCTCTCTTTGGTTTCCCCAATTTTGGGAGGGAGTTTGGAGACTGCTTTGCATGGAAGCTGTAGGGGCTGAGCTGGCACTCTTCTGGGGTTTCCCCCCTAATTTTAGTGCGGGGGACCCTGATTGGTTTGATACGAAGGAGTCTGTCTCTGAACTCTAGGAACCTAGTTTCCTTGGCCCACAGAAGGAGATGGGCAATCCTTGAGCTGGTGCCCAAACCCCTGACTTTTGAAGCACCTACTCTCACTTCGAAGCTCTTCCCTCTGCATTCTTAAAAGAGTTGGAGTTCCTGAAAAAGAGCTTCGAGAAAAAGGTATTCCTTCATTCCCGAAACTTCCTGTCTCCAGATTTTGTTTGGGACCTTGGTTTCTCTTTGGAGGTGAAAGGTTGGAAGAACTTCCCGGTGTGTGAAATCTTGAAGGATGAAGGAGCTGGCTTTGGCGAGACTTTAACGATGAAGGCTTTGGTGAAGTCCGCCATTCTTACAGCTTCAGCCATGAAAACTGGATTGGCATTCTTAGGGTATCTAAAGGCTCGTTCATTCCCCGAATGAACCTGGCCATAAGTTGCTCTTCGTCTAGCGGTGGTGAGTACTTGAGGAGAAGAGCAGATGCCTGGTGATATTCTTCAATAGTTTTGCTCCCTTGGTTTAGTTCTAAGAATTAATTCATCTTGGTTTTTAAAATTCAGGGGGACAAAATCTCTTCCTTAGATAGGCTTTGAGATCATTCCAGGACTGGGTATTCCTATCCAGATGGTTGGTGTCGCAATGGTTTCTCCATGCCACCCTGACTGTTTCCACAATCTTCAGCCTAGCAAGAGCCATTTTTCTCCTCTCGTTGTATCCGGTGACATCAACATATTCCTCCATGGCCTCAACCCACTTCTGCACAGCCTCACCCAAGTTCTCCCCTTCACTTTTGAAGGGTCGTGGGGCTGAGTTCTGTGAAAAGCCTTGCAAACGTCGGGGTCAAAGCTCTTCCTCATGAGTGAGAGGATTTGGCTGTTGGCCACGGTTCGGCCACACAGTTCCCTCGCCCCTCATAATTCTGCCAAAAGTGATACATTATTAAATTTCTATTTTGATTTTGTCAACGAGATCTTAAGACTTAAGAGGTTCAAAAAATAATTTCTTAAACAAGATAAAAGATCTTATTGGAGATCTATGACATATGTCCGAGTAGCAGATTTTGCTTCATCAATTTGTCATATAATAAACAATCACTTATATAACAGGGAATTTTTCCACAAAACATTCCTTTATTCATATAAAGGTTGCAATATGTACATAGAGCATCTCGGCTCCAGAAAGTCAAAACCTCCTCAGAAAATGCATAAGACGGTGATACTGGTGTGCCCCGATACAAACGTTCCCTTACTGCTAAGGGAGCTACTATCTTCTCCTTTGAAATAAAGCGACTAAGAAGTTTGTAGATATGGTAGGAAAGTTTGAAATCTCGAGGCGTAGGGTGATATAAAATAACACCATGAACCACTTTGAGCCACATATGAATCATGGCCAACGAGATATTTTCCCTCAGCATCACACACTGGTCGCAAGAGGCGTGGATATACTGTCCTGCAAACCACTTGTGCTGCCGTCTCTCCTCTAGGTCTAGGAAATATAAATCCTCGAAATGGTTTGCGAGTCTGGCTCAGCTCATTCGAGTTGTAGTAGCGGACGAGATGAGATACTCGAAGGTGAAAACAATCATATCTTGTGATTGGGTGACATCGAGAATACCAGATAAGTGTGGAACTTCCATCTATAAAACGAAATTCCTTGATTAAAAATCGTTTAATGAAGCTTAAGGAATGAAAATACAATACTTAAATGGTCTTTCTAAGTTTTTATTGATAAGAATTCATTTTATCTTATTAGCTTTCAACAAAGCTCTGATGCCAGCTGTGAGACCCTCGCTCCCTCCAAGGGCGCTGGTGGTGAAAGCATTGTCAGCCTCTTGCGCGGGCCAGGGATCTGCACTCTGGGCCTTGCCCACAGATATCCGGACAAGAGACTAGCATGACAGTTCCTCTGAAACCGAACCTGAAAAAACTTCCCTCGCCCGAAAGGCACGGGCGATTCCACTAGGAAAATCATCTAGCGGGAGAATTGATCTAACGAGTCAAAGTCTTAACTAACTAAACTGATCCGACCAAACCCGAAAGTCACATGGTCAGATCAAGGAAGAGACTTGCACTTGGTCCATAGAATCACCGCTTTTTTCCTCCTTTAGGCGAGGTAGAGCCGCTGATTCCCTCCCACAAAACAAGGGTCTTCCTAGGACTTATTCTAACTAACGTAACTTAATCGTAACTATTTGTATCACAAAAATCCCCCCATCTAGCCAACCGCCCCATGGGTTATCCAACCGCCCACCAACCACTGTATTGGTGGTATTCGTTTATAAAAATTTGGTTATGTTTTGCTTGGGTACCGAGGAAAAGAGTTCCCAGGATCCCTATCAAGGAAAATTTAAGGAAGGCATACCACTTACACACCCAATATGAAATTGCCATTATAATCGATTTGGCTGTCTTTAAAACAATCCTTCAATGAAATCATAGTATTACTGATCATAATCCTCCAAAATATTGAGTCCATTATTTTACAAAATATATCATCCGGACTCTCCATTGAAGATCAGTTGGTCAACGAACGAGATCTCCAGTTGGTCAACCAATGAGATGTAATACCAATTCCATTCACAAAAGTCATTCTTTCGGTTCATCCGTATCTTCCTTGATGTACGCATGGGTGTCCTAGCAATTACGAGCCCGTGCATCACCTGGTCAGAACCCTCTACGATATTACTTAGGTGTCCTAACACTTCACTCAAGGACCGCTTCGTGGATCCTCACCCATCGTATCGGAAGTGCACCATTTTAACCATATCGAGGCTAGTCAAGACCTCGGCAAGTTTTGCCACGAGCGACGTTCCTCGACGACTCCCTGCCAACTGTTGCAAAACGAGTCTATCCTTAGTTAAACACGTACCAAATGCTTCCTCGAGCATTCTGGCGTAAAACAGTCCTTTAAAGAAAACAGAGGTTCTATGCAAGTAGAATTCCCGGTTTGAGATTGGTTCCATAAAATCCTTTTCCTTTGATTCATATTTTCTTGATGAGAATCATTGATCTCACATTAGGGTAACCTACCCATCATTTGATTGAATTTCCAACTAGATTCTTGGTGATTTCGGCTAATTTAATGGTAGTCTATTCTTTGTGTCAAGAATTGGAATTGGTAACTCACGAGGTTTTTGCTTCATTCAGATCAAGAGATGGGTTGGGAATTTACTGGTCACACCATTCTTACAGTCGTGGTCTAACCAAAATTAATCGGTTTACTTCTAACTTTAATTCCAAGGATTTTCTTTAGATAAACATCTATTGAACTTCTAACCGTAAGGAAAATTCAAACTTTATGAATTTCATTCCTTCCTAACCATAATAGATTAAGAAATGGTTCTATATGAGAATATCAATTTTTTTTAATAAAAATACCCTTCTTCCATTAATCTAATTTTGGGTAAATATCAATTTGGTAATTTATCCACATAAAATATTCAAGAATATTATTTCTATAAATTTAATTATCAACCCTAATTTTTTAGGTGGAATTATGGTGAAAATTCCTCTTTTGTCTCAAAATGTAATTTAAACCTTTCTCTACTTGAAATACCATAAAAATTCTTCTTTTAATTAAATACAAATATCCATTTTGAATATGCTTAAAATTCCTCTTTTTGCATTTAAATGATTGAATTTCAAATTTCATGGGAAATCCTCTTTTATCATTTAAAAATTCTTATACATAAAATAAATTTATCTAAAATTTATCTTTTTTAAATTAAATGCAATACCCATTATTTCAAATATGCCAAAAATTCCTCTTTTTGTATTTAAATGATTTAATTCCAAATGTCATGGGAATTATCATTTAAAAATTTATATGCATAAATTTATTTTATCTAAAATTTCTCTTTTCTTTTAAATAAATATTTATGCATAAATACTAAAAATTTATTTCACATGAATATGATGAAAATCATTCTTTTTGCATAAGATGTGGAATCCTAGAATATGGTGGGAGGTCCTCTTTTAGCAATAAGATATGTATTATTTTCTAAAATTTTTGCCATAGCTTCGCTACTATTACTAATAATTTTTAATTTTTTTCTTAAAAGAATAAAACATTGTAATGCAATTATGATAGAAGATCTATTCTTAAGCTTAAATCTAATCTATGAATTTAAATCATAATTTTAATCATAATCAAAAACTTAATTATGATTATTCTACTAAATTAAGCTATTTTCATTATTCCTCTTTTCCCAATTTGATAGAATTATCACTTTCTCATTTAAAATCAATAAAAGTAGTTTTTAACTACTTATAAATATTTTAAAAGAATTTACCATTAATTTGTTAACATAAAAGCATAAAAATACCATTTTCTTATCCTCTAGCTTAACAAGCTTAGAGTTTGGTTTTGAAATAAGAATTTATCAATGAGAAGCATTCTTTTACTAAAGAATTAGCCATAGGAATGACTATTCTTTTTGGAGAGAGAGAGAGATATACATAAGAAAGCATTCTAATTAAACATAAAGATTAACTTTTTCTTGAATACACATTAAAATTCTTAGGGAAAGCTTGATTTGAATTTAAAACAACCAATTAGAAACTTCTCAAGCTTGAGAGGGGTTGAGAAGAGGAGTCATTTGAGAATATTAACAAAAAACCATAAAATTCATCCTTACCCTCAAGGATTAGCTTGCTTCTTTTTCTAGAAGTGAAGTCCCCAACCAATCAATTGGTTTAGCGAGTGGAGAAGAGAGCTCCAAGAGTTGTTGAAGAGACAGAGAAGCTCCAAGCTCCCCAGAAGTAGAGGATTTTTAAGGGATAATAGAAAATATGATTATTTTAATGTAATACTGGCATGGTATAGCTCAAAGATGAGATTACAAAATAATGAGGGTCTATTTATAGGTGAGGGAGGCCACTAATTGAGTCCAATTGGGTTCTAGAATTTCCCAGCTTCAGTTTGACTGAATTTGGACAAGATTTGGACCAGTTTGCTCCCTTTTTGATCTAGGAGAGAGGAGAGATAAAAATATCACAATGGTTTTGAATTAAAAAACATTCCCACACATGTGAATGAGGCAACTACCTCAAAGGTCCCCCATTCTTTACCAAGGTGTCAAAAATTCATCATTTCTCCAAAATATCTCATTTTTTTAGTAATATCTCTTAATTTTAAACTAATAAACCTTGTACTCTCAGTCAACTTTTCATCTTATGTGAGCATTTACTCATTTTTGGGTATTTTATTTTATTCTTTGGATTTATCTCATCCCAACACTTGGATTAATCCTATTGGCCCATAGGAACCTCAATTGGACCATAATCTAAAAATTTCTGAAAATCTAGACCTTTAGGCTAAGGTCCCTTATATCATTTTTAAATGATTCTTAATGCACATTAGAGAATATATTTTGAACTTTTGTTTCAAGAAAATATATTTTAGATATTAGGATAATTTTTATATCTAAAAATATCTCAATATTGAATTATCTCTCTCTAGAATTTTTCTTCTCTCTAGGCAAAAACAAGGAAAAACAATATTTTCTTACATATTCTAAAATAGGGAATGATTACAGGGGATTGAGGTAAAAGCTTATTCATTATTCAGGCTGAGGAGGAGGAATCTTACAAAATAGAAACACATATCACTTACGCATGCCGGTAGCTACCGTCATAAACCGGGACCTCCCCATGCTAGGTGCTACTACCTAAGCACATTGATAGCTACCAGCAAGTGTCAGTAGCACTCGGGAGCTAATGTCATGCATTGGGAGTTCTCAATACATGTTGGGAGCACCCTAAGCATTCCGTTAGCTCTACTGACATGCATTAGGAGCTCTCGGTCCATGCCATTAGCTACCAGGTGCTACTCACGCTTGTCGGTAGCTACCGGCATGCACTGGGAGTTGCCAATGCATAGGCGCGGACCTACCTAAGCATGCCGGTACAATCTCAGCATGCCGGTAGATACCTAAGCATGTCGGGTGCTGCCCAAGCATGCCGAAAGCTATTGGCATGCACCGACACTTCCCAATGCATGCTGGGTGCTACCTAAGGATGTCCATTGCTACCGACATGCACTAGAAACTCCAAATGCATGCTGGGTGTACCTAAGCATGTTGAAAGCTATTGGAATTCACCGAGACCTCCCAATGCATGCCGGGTGCTACTTGAGTACGTTGATAGCTACCGGCATGCACTAGTAGCTACCTGCATACTGGGACCTCCCAATGGATGCCAAGTGTTACCTAAGTACTACGATAGCTACCGACATGCACTGGAAGCTCCCAATGCATGATGGGTGCTACCTAGGCATGCTGAAAGCTATCAGCATGCACCGCGACCTCCCAATGCATACCAAGTGCTATCTAAGCACGCAAATAGCTACTACAAAACAATTTCCCAACTCAAGTTCTTGGCATGCCTGTGCTGTAACCTAGTGGTTTCCACAGAATAGTGGCTACTTGGAAGAAACAATCCAAAACTATCTTCACATAGTATAGAGTGGTCCAATACCACTTCCACTTGTCCAAATCCATTAATACTTGATAGGAGTGGATCCCTACCGCTTGTTTACTTGTAAAATAAAACCCAACTCAGAATTCCCTTAGTAACCCCTTCATAGGTTCACAAACATGTCCGCAGCTTTAGCATCTTCAAACCCTTGGACCAGACACTAATTCCACTGTTGCACCTTCTCAATAGACCCAAAAGTGGTGAAAACTATTTAGATCTGTCCATAGGCATGTCTCACATCCTCACATCATACTTTTTGCTGATTTTGTGTCCCTTTCAAGATTCTTGAGCTTTGAGAGTAGCTTGCATAGTCCTTTGGATAGGGTCCTTGTCAGAATCCAAAGAATCATATTCGGAATATGCACGTCTTCACTTCTTGTTGCGAGTAAATTTGTGCTCAAAATCTTATCTTTGCCTCTTCTCACTCAATAAATGAGCTTGAAGTGTTTACTTGATCTTGGATAGTAGGTGGTTGTGGATAAATTGTGAATAAATTTGTGCTCAAAATCTTATCTTTGCCTCTTCTCACTCAATAAATGAGCTTGAAGTGTTTACTTGATCTTGGATAGTAGGTGTTTACTTGATCTTGGATAGTAGGTGGTTGTGGATAAATTGCCATTGTAGAGAAAAAAGCAAGTAAAATAATATGGAAATGCAAAAAAAAGAAAAGAAAAGGGTATAGCAAGCTTATTTGACTCTCGTGTATTTCGAAAGAAGGATTGTTAGAGTGCTTGAAGTTGATGGCATCCCACAAAGAATAAAAATAATAATCCAATAACGCCTTGATGTCGACAATTTGGAAAGATGTTCTGGAACACTTGCTTTTGTACCAAAATTAAAAAATTGGAGAGTCGCAGACGAAGAAAATTTTATGGTATGGAAAGTTCATGTATCTCCATCTTGGAACAAAGAAAAATTTGAATTTTTGAAGCTCTTTGATGCCTATTTGGTTAAAGAAGCCTTCTAAATTTGTTTTTTGAAAGAGAGATTTAAAAAATCTTTTTTAGTAATTTTCTACAAATTTTCTCCAAAGGTGGAACATTTGAATTTTCCTTGAGTTGTGACCCTTTCTCCTTTGATATCCTTGGTAACCTTTGGGATTAAATTTATGTAAGCTTATCAATATAAAAAGCTTTATATATATATATATATATATATATATATATAAGCTTATAACATTAAGCTTAGAATAAAGCTTTCAACAAGTTATTTTTTAAATACTAATGATGATTCCCTTCAGTAAAGAAGTCGCGTAGCCCATCATCAAAAAGAGAAGAAGCCTGCTGTTGTTGGCGCTATCGCCGCCACCGTGGAGGAGAAGAAATTAAAAAAAGGAATCCCATTAAACTTACGCTTTCACCACCAAATTGTGGAGGGAAAGGTGAAGAAACAATTAAAAAAATAAAGTGAAAATTTGGCTTTTATTCTCCCAACGTGTGCTTCATCTATTAGTAATTGAAAAAGAGAGAATACAAAATTAGGAGCCCTCCACACTGTCCACATTATACATCTATGACATGTTCACTAGTTTAGTAAACCTACTATGGAGCTCAATGACCCTTCCCTTGCTAACTCCATCCACATAGACGGGATTCACAACAGGCCCAAGAAATTAAAAAACCACTTTTTTCATGAGGTGGATTTGCTGAGTGGCTTTCCACCCTTCTTTGCCCTTTGGTCAATAACCAGTAGTAATTTTCTTGTCCTTTGGATAAAAGAAATGCAACTTCTCATACCTTATTGCCTGTTCTTCAATTTTTGAGCTTGAACTTGATGTAAGTAACTTTGCAGGCTTTTTGGCAGACTCTCCTCTTCCCATAAAAATATTTTTAAATTCTTGAGAAGACTATAAATTTTCTCCAAGCCAATAACCCTTGAGTTAACACTACAACAGAATGAGGGTTTAGGAGCAAAAATAACAATGCTTTTATAACTAGAAAGGTACGGAGATGTCGGGCCTATATCGTTGGCTAAACACGCTACTATTTTTGCTGTAAACAATGGGTTTGCTGCTCGACAGCGATATTTTGTTGCTCCGTAGTGCTAATTCACTACTGAGTAGTGAAATATCACTGCTAGCTTTGTTTTTGAGTAGCGAAAATATTGCATAAAAAAAAAGCTGGGGCAGATTGGGGAGTCTGCACAAGACTCCCCAGTCCACCCTAGCTCTTTTTTTTCTAATGTAGACAAAGTAAAACTAACACAACTTCACATTACCATGGACAAGTGTAATGTAAAACTTGACAAATACCCCCAAAAAAAGCTAATTGCAATTCATGGTTTTAGGAATATCAAAATTCAATTACAATACTTAGTGGAATTACATAAGTGTATGGTTCCAAGAAACTCGTAAACAAGATAAAGAGTATTGAAAATCTATGGAGCTAGGGGCTATCTAGATCCCCAGTCTGCCCCAGCTCTTTTTTTTCTAATGTGGGGAATCTGCACAGGACTCCCCAGTCTGCCCCAACTCTTTTTTTCCTAATGTAGACAAAGTAAAACTAACACAACTTCACATTATCATGGACAAGTGTAATGTAAAACTTGACAAATACAAAAAAAAAAAAGACAATTGCAATTCATGGTTTTAGGAATGTCAAAATTCAATTAAAATACTTAGTGGAATTACATAAGTGTATGATTCCAAAAAACTCATAAACAAGATCAAGCGTAATGAAAATCTATGGAGCTAGGGGCTATCTAGATCTCATGCTGTGCAAGTATTATTGTTCCTCTTGTAGCTCCATCCCCTTCTCTTCTCACATTTCCATTTCTTTTGCTTGGACATTTGCACCACCGTTTCTAGTTACATGGTCCTAAAACACAATAAAACTAACACAAGTGAAAATCAGTTTTGCAAAAACAAAGAGGTTTAGGGTTTAGGAATGTACTTACTTGCCATGCTTGCCAAGCATGTCCTCAAGTAATAATAATATATCCTTCGTCTTGCACCCTATTAAATAGAGCTTTCAAACCCCATTGTAATGCAAAATCATATTCATCTTGCATAGGGGAGGAGGGTTCAACTGCTTCAAGCTATAGACATACAAAGAAATAAACATTTTAGAAAGTTGTTATTTAAGATAACCTTCTTTAATAAAAAGATAAGATACAATTTGAGGCTAAAATATACTTACAAATATTGTTGGGATATTGACTTCTCCTCTATGTGTAACATCGCGCCTCAAGTTTTTTGCCATCTATCCAAGAAAAAACATAAATACTTAAAACTCATGCATATGGCCTTATGCATATAGCCCTATGCATATGGCTAATGCATAAGGCTAATGCATATGGCATAATGCATAAAGCTACCGGCATGATTAGGAAGCTACCGGCATGCCTAGGAAGCTATCGGTATGCATTGGAAGCTACCGACATGCATTGGTACCTACTGACATGCAATGGAAGTTACTATCATGAAGCTATCAGCATGCATTGGAAGCTATCGGCATGCATTGGTTGCTACTAACATGAATAGGTTGTTATCGTCATGCATTAGAAAAACTACTGGCATGCATAGGTTTCATGCATTAGAAGCTACCGGCATGCGTTGGAAGCTACCAACATGTATAGGTAGCTACCGGCATGCATAGGTAGCTATCGGCATGCGTAGGTAGCTATCGGCATGCATAGGTAGCTATAGTGGCATGCATGGAGCATGAAGCATGGAGCATGGAAAAATAAACAAAGCCTAATCTTAAAACCCTAAATTTAAAGCGCTACAACATGTAAACGCATAAGAGAAGAAACATACAAGAAAGATATCTCTTACCTTGTGAGGCTTGTATGTGTTGAAAACCTACAAAATCAAACCAAAATAAGGAAAAATGTATTAATAACAAACTGTAATCTTAAAATCCCTAAAACTTACAAACCCTATAAACATGTAAAAGCATAAAAGAAGAAACATACAAGAAAGAGATCTCTTGTGAGGCTTGTATGTGTTGAAAACATACAAAATTAAACTAAGTCAAGAAAAAAAAAGTATTAAGAAAAATCAAAATCTCTTACCATATGAAGCTTGAATGGAGAGATCTTAATTTAGGAAAAAAGAAGAAGGGAAAAAGAAAAACTGAAAAGAGAGAAAAGATAAAGGAAATACTCAAAAGAAAGCTTGTTTGCATAGGAGATAAATGAAAACAGTACACATACCTTACTTGAGCTTGAGGAGGATAGGGTAGGAGAGGTAGAAGTGATAGACAAGGCATAAACCTACAAAAAAAAACCGGGAGTACAAGTTTATTGTATTCAAAAGATAAAACTATGCGGCAGCAAAAGAAGCGACAAAAAGTGGGATATTTTCACAGTATAGTAGCATTTTTTCGCATCTACGGACGCTACTACGCAGCGTTATTTCACAGCTAGGCAGCAATATTTTGCTGCTAAAAGGGCTGCGGAGTAGCGATAGATGGCTGCTGAGCATCATGAAAATCCTTGATTTTTTCCTTCCAAAAATGTTGTTAAAAAACGATGCTGTGCTCCTGATGTGTTGCAATCGAAATTCAATTTCTTGATTTTCTTCAAGTCTTCATGACTCAAATTCAATACTTGAATTCGCCATGCTCTAATACCACTGTTAAAGGACCATGGTACATGGAGATTAGAATATTTCACAAATTCAATAATAGAAGAAATAAACCATCATCACCATAGCATAAAACAAAAACATCAAAATCAAAGAACACAAGATTGGGTGCAATTTCCTCCCCGACGTGTGTGGCTCTACTCCCATATGCGGTATTTAATTCATATTCATAAATTTAGCCCTTAGAGCCATAAATAGCATAGCTTTTCCAAAATTGGGATTTTACAAAATTGAACCTTAGTCCAATGCTTTTAAATCGTATCATCAAAAATAAAAATTTACATATGTACAATGGGCCAAATCATCAAAACAAAAATTGCCCAACATATGTACAATGGGCCAAATCATACAAAATCAAATATTTAGCACACATGTGCTTGGCTAGATAATCTCGTCCAATGTCTACCTTGGTTGTTCCAAACTCATGATCTATACTCAACATAGTCCACAATGTTAGATCACAATTACTTTGGAATAACTCACAAAAATAATTATAGTAAATGCAAATCATTCACTACCATGCTTCATACATGAACCATGCTTTACATATAATTAATTGGATTCACTCCCATGATAAAATATTATGAAAATCTCACTCCTATGATAGTCCTCCCATTTGAGAAAGATAACCGTCCTCGGTTGTACCTATCAGTACACACGAGTGATCAAATACATTAATTGTTCCCACATTAGATTAACTCATAATGTCATTATGTATTTAAGTGGGTTCACTCCTGGTGGATCAGTAGAGGAACGGGCAACAAGATTAGCATGCTGTTGTTCTTGTTCTTTCTCCTTATTCTTAAAGCAATTCGCTTCAATATGACCTTTCCGCTTATAGTATGTACATATGATGTTCTTGTTGGTTTTCCATCTACTAGTGGAGATAAGTGTCGTGTCTCTTCAGTGTGATTGAGGTCAAGGATGTAGAAGTGGTTTCCTTGTTCCAGCAATCTTTCTCAATGAGAAGAGCAACCAAGTCATCATATGTAATAGTAGCCATATGTAATACTTCAATGGTCTGCTCAAAGCAAGAAATACCTAACATGCTTTTAATTAGTACTTCCATCTTGTCCTCATCATTTGGAGAACACTTCAAATGTGATAATTGTTGAACAAGAGAATTAAATTGGTAGAGATGATCACTTAGCTCTTCATCGTCTTGCATTTTCAGCTCATAAAACCTCAATTTTAGAAAAACTTTGAAGTTAGTGACCTTGTTACCAAAGAAGCTCTCCAATAGATCTTAGATGTCCTTAGTCGTGGTGGATGTAAAGTCGACATGATGAATGAGAGAGTGTGCCACAAGCAGAGATCAATGAGGGCAATAGCTTTTGCATTTTGCTACTTCCAAAGTTTTCTTTGTGGTTGATCAAGTGCATCAATTGTGTCGTTCTCAACAACATCCCAAACTCCTTCACGCATAAGTAGCAGCTTCATCTTGGTTTTCCATGTGGGAAAGCCTTCCCCCTTGAACTTATCCATGAACACTGTACTAGAAGATAGCAAAGTCACGACTCAAATCTAAACTAAAAACTTACTGTTTTTGCAATGGGATTCAGCTCAAAAGACTTGATGGTCAGCAACAATAGTCAACCAAACTATCCTGTCGCAAAAATGGCCTTCTATCCCACAAATGGTAGCTCCAAATGACCCCAAAAACGTTGCTCAAGGATCAGAAGATCGTGCCCCACAACAAGGATACATGCTGCCCATCCTACAAACAGCCTGTATGATAGTCATCACAGCTTGCTACCTGCATCATGGAACACCTACAAAGTTGATTATGGCTGCCCATGAAGAAGAACCACGACCCTCTCCTAGCTGCCCAGCAGCATGTAGAAGTAGAAGAGTCGGCCAACAGCTTGAAAATATGGAGGAGGTGTTGATTTTGAAGTGGGAAAGAGGAATGAAGCAAGGAAATATCAAGAGTAGTCGGTCATTAGAGAAAGAGAGAAAGGAAGCATATGGGGCTTGAGGAGAGGAGAAGAGAACCTCATGGGAGTGGGCAACCAAAGGAGGAAGACAAACTTCCATTTGTGGGTCAGGCTTCACCCCCAACGATCGCCCATGGAGAAGCATGGCTCTGATACCACATGAAGGAATAGGAGAGCAAGCTAACTCTAGCTGCGGAAAGGAAATATGGCAAACATAATGAAATGGAAATGAAAGGTAATGAAAGCAATGAACAAGTACTTACATGTAGACCAAGATGGCTTGACTTGATTGATGTGACACACAAGAAAGTACATCACTCTTATAGAGTGAACACACACACTCAAGTACCATATGCTTATGGGATAACTCCCATAAGTGACACATGGCACTCTCTCACACAAAGACACAAATGCACACTCTTAGAGAGTGAACACACACACTCCAGTACCATATACTTATGGGATAACTCCCAAAGTGACACGTGGCAACAGATGATGGATATGTTCTTGAGGATATGCTTGAGGATTTTGAGATTGCTGTAGAGAGGGATTCACTAGAGGAGGAGGAGACACAGAGAGTACTATGGGCCCACATCATTGATGAGTTCATCTTACAGGCTCGGTAGGTTGGAGCAGGGAGTTTGGTGGACTGGGGTCTCGATGCATGTATTAGGTCGGTGGAGTAGTCTACACATGGTCGTTTTGCTGCTCGCGAGTTAGCTGACCTGCACGTATGGGAGATGAGGCATGAGCATAGAGACTAGGGGATTGACCAAGAGCTTAGTGATGCTGCTGCTACTACACTGAGTCCTCAGCCATGGAAGAGGAGTGTCTTACCAAGAGGACCATTGCAGAGCGGGTTGTACAATAGTCAAGGAGGTAGCGGGCATGTCATCCTGGAGCTTATCACGTCCTCTCAGATGAGGATTAGACATCATGTACATGTATATCACATTATACTTTTGTATCCACCAGTCTACATACCTTTTGTATTTATGACCTCGTGTTTCTATGTATGACATCCACGAGTTGTATCCCATTTTGATTTATATATTGGACTATGTCTTTTGTGCTTTTGTATTTCTATAAAGTTTTATATATTAGAATATTTCTTTTGTGATTTTTAATTTCTATAAAGTTTGTACATGTATGGTGCCTTGGTATTTTTTGTGAGAAAGAAGAGATGAGAGAAGAGACAATGTACTCAAGAACTCATCAATGAACCACTAGCCAACTTGATTAGAAATGAACTACAATGCCTCATATATATAGGAAAGTTCCTCCACCCTTTCCTCCACCCAAAAATGTGTGTAAATAGGAAAAAATGGAAATGAATGCTATAAATCCCAAAAATGCCTAGAGGCTGAAGAGTGTGCCACTAGCGTGACACCATCTGGAGACGACACCTATCCAACACCTCCTCTTCAGGTCTAGATGGGAAGACCAACGCCAACGCGCTGAAGAAGATAATCCAAGGTAGGTCGAGGAAGAGGCTTAGTAAACAAATCAGCAACATTATCTTTAGTAGGACAATACTCAAGATGAATGCGACCTTCAAAAATCCAATCATGACAAAATGAAAATGAACATCAATGTGTTTGGATCGTCCTCGAATAACTAGATTTTTGGCTAAAGCAATAGCACTCTGTGAATCTGAATAGATGAGTGTTGGAGTAGATGAACATCCAAGGTGATTCAGAATTTGCTGAAGCCAAAGTGCTTCAGAAGTGGCATCAAGATATAACTTGTACTCTACTTCAGTCGATGAAGAAGAAGTAATTCGCTGCTTTTGACATTTCCAAGAAACAAGTCCTTTACCAAGCATAAAACAATAGCTTGACATGGAATGCCTAGTATCAATACACCCTGCCCAATCAGAATCTGAGTAACCAATAAGTGTATCTCCAGAAATGCCATACTCAAGAGTTCCATGAAGATATCGAAGAACCCGCAAAGCTACATGCCAATGAGATCGACGAGGCTGTGAAGAGAATTGGATGAGAATACTCATAGCATAGGAGAGATCTGGCCGAGTGTTAAGACCAAATAAAGTAGAGAACCAATAAGTTGGCAATACTCTGTAGAATCAACCTCAGGAGAAATATCATCTTTGGATAATTTGGAATTAGGATCCATGGGACAAGTGAGTGATGCACAATCATGCATGCCATATTTCTCAAGCAACCTTAAAGTATACTTCTTTTGACAAAGAAAGATGCCTGAAGCAAATTGCCACACTTCTAAACCAAGAAAATAGTGGAGTAGTCCAAGATCAGTCATGGCAAATGATGTTGTGAGTTGAGTTTGAACCCATTTGAGTAGATCCAAATTAGAGCCAGTGAGTGTCAAATCATCCACATAAAGCAAAAGAATGCATATATCATCATCCACAATAAGCACATAAAGATTAGGATCTGCATGAGTCCTCTCAAAATGTAGAGAAAGGAGAAAACTGACAATCTTCTGATACCAAGCTCAAGGAGTTTGCTTAAGACCATAAAGAGCTTTCTGTAATAAATACACATCATGTTCATGACTTGTGCAATAAAACCTTCAGGTTGTTCCACATAAACTTCCTCCTCTAAATCTCCATTCAAGAAGGCAGATTTAACATCCATTTGATATATAGGCCAAGCATAGGGAGAAGCAAGAGCAAAAACAACACGAATAGTAGAATATCTGGCAGTAGGAGCAAAAGTTTCATCAAAGTCTTCACCTTCTTTTTGAGCATAACCTTTAGCAACAAGTCGTGCCTTGTACTTATCAAGAGTACCATCAGAATGAAACTTGACTTTGAAAATCCGCTTAACACCAATGACCTATTTATGTGAAGGTCGTGGAACTAACTGCCATGTGTTATTAGATTCAACAGAAGAAATCTCTGCTTGCATTGCTTCACATCAATGTGGTAAGGAAAGAGCTTCCTTAACCGTTTTAGGCTCAAACACATCACCAATATGAGACATCAAGGCAATATGTACTGACGGGCATGTACGTAAGACACGTGTAGTAGATTGTTGAGTCTGAAAGTGATATACCTGAATCTTGAAGTAGAGAGAGAACCCATTTTGGAGGACCAGAAGTCCGTGTAGAATCCAATGAAGTAGTAGGTGTCGCAATCGAAATGGATGAAGGGGACGAAGTAGGAACTGATGGTGTAGATGAGGATGAGACTACAGGGAATGAGAGAGGCCCAAGCTCAAGAGATGGAAATGGATCTGAGAGAGATGTAGAAGGTGGTAACTCATTAAGACCAAAAACATGCTCATCAAAGATGGCATCATGTGAAAGAACAATATCCTCACGAGAAGGATCCCAAAAATGGAACCCTTTGGAGTGAGAAGCATATCCTGTGAATATCATAGGTTTGGACTTAGCATCAAGAGTCCTCTTAGAAGAAGGCACGTGCACATGAGCAACACAACCAAAGACATGTAAATGAGAAACAGTAGGCTTGTGGCCTGTGAAAACCTCCTCTGGAGTCATGCCGTTCACTGCTTTCGTAAGAGAGCGATTGAGAAGATAAACTGAAGTAGCTATAGCCTCACCCCAAAAGGAGGAAGGTAGCTTCACATGATGTAAGAGGGAGCGGGCCATTTCCTTCACCGTTCTATTCTTTCTTTCAACCACACCATTATATTGAGGAGTGTAGGGTATGGTGGTTAGGAGGCTCTATGTGCACCACCACCTTGCTCTGATACCATGTGAGAAAGAAGATATGAGAGAAGAGACAATGTACTCAAGAACTCATCAATGAACCACTAGCCAACTTGATTAGAAATGAACTACAATGCCTCATATATATAGGAAAGTTCCTCCACCCAAAAATGTGTGTAAATAGGAAAAAATGGAAATGAATGTTATAAATCCCAAAAATGCCTAGAGGCTAAAGAGTGTGCCACTAGCGTGACACCATCTGGAGATGACACCTGTCAGGCGTTTTTCTGAAAGGTGTTTTGGGCTTGTGTATATATGGAATGCATGGTATGCAATAAAACTTGGCCCCTGAGAGCGCTGGCAAATGTACAGGGTGGACGGTTTGGCTATAGGCTTGTACAGGCTTGTCTGGAGTGAGGTTTGCTAGGGATGATATCAGCCGTTCGGCCGCTTTGTTTGTGTACGCATCCCAAATAAATGGGCACCGAAAGATCGTATTCGAAGGTGTGTGGAAGCATGGGAGTAATTAAAACTGAAAGGGCCAATGTTACCTTGTGCCTTGAATATGGTGTAAAATGGAAGGCTTGAAGGTGGCTACGTGTGCTGGTGACAATTGGAGGCAGAGCTGGTGGGTTCTTCTGGAAGGAGGTGAGGCTGGCACGTGAGCGTGCGGGGCTGATGAGCAGAGAAGCTATTGCGTCTTTGGAAGTCGCCTAGGAGACAGAGGTGAGGCTGGCACGTGAAGCAGATGGGGGTGTTGGCGTAGGAGAGGCTGGAGAAGTCGACATAGTGAGAAGAGTTTTGGAGGGCTGTGGACAAGCGAAGAGCAGGGGCTGGATGCGCAGGAGTAAAGTGAAGTGGGTGGTAGTTAAAGAGAGCAGTGGAAGGGAGCTGCAGCAAAGAGGACAGCGTGGAGTGAAGCTATGGCTGCTGCTGGTGTTGACAGAGGACCGACAGTGTGAAGATAGAAAGTGCTTTGGGTGTTGTGTGTTGGTGGCAGATGGTACCAATGTGAAGGACCGTCTGAAGAGAGAGAGGTGTGGGGGGGACTGACGCAAGAGAAGGCAAGAGGTGTAGCCGTTTCAGAGAGTGCTGGCGACACACACATAAGTGATGGGCTGCAGAGAAGTCGAGGGTTGCTGGTGGGGCGCCCTCTGAAGAGAGAGAGTGGCCGGGTTCTTTCTGGTGTGATTGGCACAGCCACGGACGCTACTGGTGGCTGGTCATTTCGTGTATGGTTGCCGTCAAGAGAGAGAGTGCAGTGCAGAGAAGTGTTGATGGGTCGTGTGGTTGAAGAGGCTTGGTCGTCAGACGCAAGGTTGTAATTCCAGAGGCAGTGTGGCTGTGGTTGAATTCCCTTGGCAGTAAATCCAAGCCTGAGTGTTTGTATGGTTGTGTGAGTAAGGCTTCTGTGTCGGGAGAAGCTTGTATACAGTGTTGACTGGGAATATAATTGCTGGGTGTTTATTTTGTGTATGGTGCCCCCGTTCGTGTTGGTGTTTCCAAGGCTGTTGGAGTGGACAGCTATAGAGGCAGGTGATTCCGTGTCCGGAATTTTCGACAACACCTATCCAAAATTTTTTGCATAGAGGACCCCTTCCGAACTATGCAAAAAATAGCAGGTGGCAACACAGCATCCCGCACATCTGGTGTCCGAGGGTGGTGAAACTTTTTAAGTGGTGGGGTAGGGGTCCCCTAGACCCACTCGCAAAGTTTCACCACCATTGGACATCCTATGATAATGATTCCCCACCAAAAACCGCTATTTTTTGCATAGGGGACCCTTTGGGCACTATGTCAAAGAATAGCGGATGGAAACACACCTTGTGAGACCCCCCCCCGCCCCCTCTGTTGTGCCACTCCGAGGGTGATGAGATGGTGGAAGCAGGGTCAGCCTCTCGTGCGCGGCGGGGATCCACACTCGGGGCCTTGCCCGTGGATGTCCAGACAAGAGACTAGCTTGCCGATTCCTCCGAAACAACCGAGCCCGGAAAAACTTCCCTCGCTCGGAAGGCACCGGTGATTCCGCCATGGAAAAATCTTCTAACGGGGGAATTAATCTAACGAGTCAAAGTCTTAACTAGTTAAACTAATCAGACCAAACTTGAAGTCACATGGTCAGATCAAAGAAGAGACCACTGCTTTTTTCCTCCTTTAACGAGGCACATCCGCTGATTCCCTCCCACAGAACAAGGTCTTCTCAGGATTTAATCTAACTAACGTAGCGAATCGTATCTTAATTGTTTCACAAGAATCCTCCAATCCAGCCAACCAGCCCATGGGTTAGCCAACCACCCACCGAGCATTGTATTGGTGGGATTCCTTTAAATATTTGGTTACGTTTTTCCCAGGTACCGAGGAAAAGAGTTCCCAGGCCCCTTGGTTGGCGTTTCATGCAAAAATTAAGGTAGGCATTTCACATACACACGTAATATAAAAATGCCATTTAATGAAAATCATAATATTACTGATCATCATCCTCCGAAATTCTGAGTCCATTGTATTTCAAAATGTATTCTCTGGACTCTCCATTGAAGACCAGCTGGCCAACCAACAACGAGATCCAATATCAAAATTTGATTCCCAAAAAACTTTCCTTTTAGTCCATCTGAATCTTCCTCGATGCACGCATGGGTGTCCTAGCAACCGCAAGCCCGTGCATCACCTGGTCAAAACCCTCTAGGATCCTCCTTAGGTGTCCTAGCACTTCACTCAGGGACCGCTTCGTCAGTCCTCGTCCATCATACCGCGGAAGCACACCATTTTAATCATACCAAAGCTGGTCCTCTCGGCAAGCTTTGCCGTGGTGGTGAGTGATGTCCCTCGATGACTCCCTGCCACAGCTGTTGCAACGAACCTCCTCTTAGTAAAACACATGCCAAATGCTTCCTCCAACATTTTGGCGTAACACAGTCCTTTAAATGAAAAACAGAGGTTCTATGCAAGTAAAATTCCCAGTTTGAGATTGGTTCCACAAAACCCCTTTTTCCTTAATTTCCCAATTTCATAATGAGAATCCTTGGTCTCTCATCAGGGTAATCTACCCATCATTTGAGTGATTGTCCAACTAGATTCTGGATGATTTCGGTCAAAGGAAAACTAGTTTAATTCAACGGTAGTCTATTCTTTGTATTTAGGAACTGGAATTGGTCACGAAGTTTTTGCTTGATTCAAATCGAGAAGTGGACAAGTAGGTTTACTGTCCGTCCCTCTCGTAGTATAACCAAAATCATTCGGTTTAGTTTTAACAAGGATTTTTTTCAAATAAACATCTATTTTTGGATAAATACTAATTTATTAATTTAACAGAATAAAATATCTAGAGATATTCTTTCTACCATTTAATTTCTCAACCTTGATTCCCTTGGTGGAGTTATGGTGAAAATTCCTCTTTTGTCTCATTAAAAATTAATTCGAATCTTTCTCTACTTAAATATCATATTCTTCTTTTAATTAAATACAATTATCCATTTTTAAATAAGCTTAAAATTCCTCTTTTCCTCATTTAACGAGTGTAATCCAAATGTCATAGGAATTTCTCTTTTATCATAAAATAAATCTATCTAAAATTCTTCTTTAAATTAAATAAAAATATTCAATATTCCAAACATACCAAGAATTCCTCTTTTCCCATTTAAATGATTGAATTCCAAATATGATGGGAATTCCTCTTTCATCATTTAAATTTATTCATGCATAAAATAATTTTAACTAAGATTTCTCTTAAAAATTAAATAAGAATTTTCATTAATCCAAATATGATAAGAATTCCACTTTTTCCATTTAAATGATTGAATTCCAAATATGATGGGAATTCCTCTTTCATCATTTAAATTTTTTCAAACAAAAAAAAATCTAAAATTCTTCTTTAATTTTACATAAAATATCCATTATTTTAATATTCAAAAATTTCTCTTTCTCCATTGGAAAACATGGATCTCCATTATCATGAGAATTCCTCTTTTATCATAAAAATAAAATTACTAAAAATTTCTCTTTTTCTCCAATTAACTATTTATGCATAAATATTAAAATTTAATTCTCCATGGATATGATGAGAATTATTCATTTAACATAGGATGACTAATCCTAGAATATGGTAGGAAGTCCTCTTTTCACATTATGCATAAAAATGACTTATGTTAATTTTTAAATTTTTTGCCATTGCTATTATTGATAATTTTTAATAATTTTGAAAAGCATGACTTAGCAATACACTTATGATATATTAACTATCAATAGATCTAAATCCAATTTATGGATCTAAATCATAATTTTATCATAATTTATGTAACATAAAAGCATTAAAAAGCCATTTCTTTAGCCTCTAGCTTGACTAGCACAGAGTTTGATTTTAGAATTGAGAATTGCTCCATGAGAAGCATCATTTGAATAGAGATTTGGTCATAGGAATGACCATTCCTTGGGGGAGAGAGATATATACTTAAAAAACATTCTAATTAAGCATAAATGTAAACTTTTTGTGATTAATCATTAAAATTCTTTGGAGAGCTTCATTTGCATTGAAAAACCATTCATTTGAGTACTTCTCAAGCTTTAGAGGGATTGAGAAGTGAAAAACATTTAGAAGATTAAAGAAAAACCATAAAGTCACATCTTACCTCTTATTTTGCTTGCTTCTCTATTCTCAGAAGAGACCCCCAACCAATCAATTGGTTAGTATGTTGAGAGGAAAGCTCCAAGGAAGGTTGAAGAGAGAGAGAAGCTCCAATCTCTCCAAATTGTAGAGGATTTTTAGCGGATAATAGAAAATATGGTCATTCTAATGTACTGGCATGGTCTAGTTCACATATGAGAATACAAAAGAATGAGGGTCTATTTACAGGTGAGGCAGGCCACTAACTAAGTCCAACTAAGTTCTAGAATTTTCCAGGTTCACTTTGGCTGAATTTGGACAAGATTTAGACTAGTTTAGCTCTCTTTTTTATTTGGTTTGATCCACGAGAGGAGAGATAAAAATATCTTAATATTTTTGAATTTAGAACTTATTCAGATATGTGAAATAGGCGCCTCCTTGAAGTCTCCCTCTTTCCTTACCAAGGTGTCAAAATTGTATGATTACTCCAAAATATCTCATTTTTTTAGTAATATCTCATAGTTTTTAACTAATAAACCTTGTACTCAATCAACTCTTCATCTTATGTGGGCATTTACTCATTTTTGGGTATTTTCTTTTATACATTAGATTTATCTCATCTCAACACTTGGATTAATCTTATTGGTCCATAGGAACCTTAATTGGACCATAATCCAAAATTTTCAGAAAATCTTGATCCTTAGTAAGGTCTTTTAAATCATTTTGAATTGATTCCTAATGCACCTTGGAAAATTTATTTTGATTTTTTGTTTTAGGAAAATAAATTTTTGATATTAGGAGAATTTGTTTATCCAAAAATATCTCAATATTGAATTACCACTCTCTAGAATTTTTTATCTCTCTAGGTAAAAACAAGGAAAAACAATATTTTCTTGTATTGAAAAGTAGGGAAAGATTAGAGGGGATTTAAGTAGAGCCTATTCATTATTCAGGCTGAGGAGGAATCTTACATCCTCTCCAACTTGAAAAATGTGAGATGTCCTCATCTCGCAAAGTGGGGGTAATCTTTCACCAACTCTTCTTCTTTCTCCCAGGTGGCGCCTTCTAGAGGGAAGAACTTCCACTTTACTAAAAATTCTTGGAGGACTCTGCTCGTGAGAATCTTTTCCCGAACGTCAAGGATTTCTTTAGGTTGGAGTACCATCTGGCCTTGAGTCGAAAAAATCAATTGTTCATCATCAAGCACATGACTCGGACTAGGTACATAGTTCTTAAGCAAACTGACATGGAATACATTATGTACCTTCATATGGGGAGGCACAAGAAGTTTGTAGGCTAGATCGCTCACTTTCTTTACAATAGCATACGACCCACAGTATCCGGGAGAGAGCTTCTTGTACTTCCCTAAGGATAAGGAACTTCTTTTTGGTCGTACTCGAATGAAGACCATATCTGATTCTTCAAACTCTCTCTCTGATCTCTTTTTATCTACATACTGCTTTTGCCTATCTTGGGCTGCCTTTATATCTTTACGGATTGATTGCATTTGCTGATCCATGGACATTTCGACTCTGATCAATGGGTCACACCAAGTCAACGGTGTAAGGCAATCTTGCCCATACAAAGCTTTGAAAGAACTCATCCTGATGCTTCGATGATAATTCGACACTAGATGCAAATGACTTAACCACTTCTTGGGTTCCCTGCCCGCTGCAGCATGACCGAAGGATATCATCTATTACCTGGTTCACTCTTTCTGTCTGGCCATCTGTTTTGGGGTGATAGTTGTGCTGAGATCCAAGAAAGTTCCTACTGCTTCGAACAATGCAGTCCAGAATTTCGATGTGAATTTGGGATCTCTATCACTTACTATCCTCCTGGGTAAGCCATGCAATCTGAAGATCTCTTTGAGGAAAACTCTAGCAACATCCACTGCAGAGTGTATGTTTCCTTCTGTGAGATCCCTGTCCCCACCACGCAACGAATTCAGGGGTGCTAGTAGCAGAAGTAGCACTTCTTGCGCAGGGCAGGGTCCCACACTCGGGGCCTCATCCACGGATATCCGAACAAGATACTAATCCATCGGTTCTTCCAAAACCGAACCCGAAAAAACTTCCCTTGCTTGAAAAGCACACGCGATTCCTCTAGGATAACTTTTCTCTAATGTAGTCAAAAGCCTTAACTAACTAAACTGATCTGAACGAACGCGTAAGTTCCATAGTAAGATCAGGGAAAAGATTGCACTTGGATCATAGAGACCAACGCTTTTTTCCTCATTGTTGAGAGGCACAACCATTGATTCTTTTCCATAGAACAATTTTCATCCGGGATTTACTTCATCTATTGTACCATAATAGAATTGAGTCTCAATTTAGGGATCCATCAGTCCAGCCTAACCCCATCCCGCAGTCCCATGGGTTAGCCAACCACCCAACCACTGTAGTGATGGGATCCAATTAGGAATTTGGTTAGGTTTTATCCCGGGTACCAGGGAAAAGAGTTCCCAGGCCCCCTAGCCGGATATTCATGCAAACTTAAACTAGTCACACCAGTTACACACCCAATATGAAATTGCCTTTTTCATAGAAACAGCTATCTTTAAAAACAATCAATTAATGAAACCATGGTGTCACTGATCATAATCCTCAAAATCTCTGGTTAAATCCTTACTTCCAATCATTCCTTCATCAGTGTACCTATGGCATCATTGGCAACCAGAAGGCTCACCACCTGTCCACTCTCAGGGGCCTTTTCGATAGTTCCTAGCTCATAGTAAAACTGATAATATATTCACATATCAAAAATGGAATCTCCGTTGAAGATCAGCAAGATCAACCAACGGATCCATATAAAAGATCCATGGACTCATCCGGTCCGTTGAGGACCAGCAAGGTCAATCAACAAAATCCATGTCCGAATTCAGAAAACAACTCTTACTCCTTGTTCCAATATCTTCCAGGACGCACGTGTGGGTATTGTTGGCAACCCAGAGCCCGAGCACTGTATGGTCAGCACCCTCTAGGATCGTTCGCAGGTGACCTAGTGCTTTACTCATAGGCCGCTTCCTTGGTCCTCATCCACCGTACCGGAAGCTCACCATTTAAATTGAACCGAGGCTGGTCAAGACCTCGGCCGACCTTGCTACGCGAGACATCCTCCCTTGACTCTCCGTCAGCTGTTGTAACTTTATCAGCTAGGTCTCCACGACCTCATTCACAAGACGGTCAAAATGCTTCCCCAGCATTCTTGACATAAAACATCATTCTAAACAGGTCATAAATACAATTTCTATAATGAACTCTCATCTTTCTGCATTAATCAACATTACTTAATCCATATTCATTTCATATAAATTCCCATGCTCATCCAATCACATCATTTTTCATCTCATCACTTCTTTCCTCAAATATCCTCATCTGATCTCATCCACTTGCATTTACCCATACATCTCGTCACATCGCATTCATTAACATCTATCCAGTTTACATCGCATCTTATCACATCCATTTCAAATCACACCTCATTCATTTACATCCTGATTCACATCACGTCACATCCCATACCATTCATTCTCATCCTGATTCACATGCCATCACATTCATTCACATCCCTTATCATTCATTCACATCCCGATTCACAGGTTATCACATTCATTCACATCCCTTATCATTCATTCACATCTTGATTCACATGCTATAACATTCATTCATATCCTGATTCACATGCTATCACATTCAATCACATCCCATATCATTCATATCTATCCAATTTACATCACATCTCATCGCCTCATCTCATCGCCTCTATTCTCATTCATATCCATCACACTCACATCCACATATATTCTTCCACATACATCCTCATCCATACTTATCACATACACATCCACATCTATCCTTTCACATACATCCTTTCACATACATACATCCACATCCATTCTTTCACATACATCCACTTCCATTCTTCACACACATCCACATCCATTCTTCACATACATCCACATCCATTCTTTCACATACATCCACATCCATTCTATATCATTCATTTACATCCTGATTCACATCACATCTCATTACATCTATTCACATCACATCCATCCATCCATTCATTCACATTTATCTGATCCACATCACATCCATCCATCCATTCATTCACATTTGTCTGATTCACATCACATCCCATCCATTCATTCTCATTTATCTGATTCACATCACATCTATCCATCCATTCATTCACATTTATCTGATTCACATCACATCTATCCATCCATTCGTTCACATTTATCTGATTCACATCACATCTATCCATTCATTCTTATTTATTTGATTCACATCACATCTATCCATGCATTCATTCTTTTATCGAAATCAACTTTAGTGGGAATAACACTTTTATAAAAATCCTTTTATACATCAATTTATGCATAAATTTAATTTTAAGGAAAATAACACTTTCGAATAGAAATAAATCCTTTATGCATCTTTTTGTGCATAGAATAAAATTTAATAAGGATAACTCTTTTAAAATAAAAATAAATTCCTTTATGCATCTTTCTATGCAAAAAATCAAAATTAATGAGTAACTCTTTTGAAGTTTTAAAAAAAATCCTTTATGCATCTTTCTATGCATAAAATCAAAATTAATGAGAATGATTCTTTTGAAGTAAAAATAAATTCCTTTATGCATCTTTGTCTGCATAAAATCAAAATTAATGAGAATAACTCTTTTGAAGTAAAAATAAATTCCTTTATGCATCTTTCTATGCATAGAATCAAAATTAATGAGAATTATACTTTTGGAATTAAAAAAAATTCTTTATGCATCTTTCTATGCATAAAATCAATTTTGATGAAAGTAATACTTTTATAATAAAAAATTCTTTTATGCATCACTTTATGCCTTTTGAACAGATTATAATTTATTTCTAATGCACCTTCTCAAATTCTTTTTGAACTTCTGTTTAGGGAAACTTTGTTTTATAAGAAGAGATATTTTTCCATCCAAAAATATCTAAAACTTAAATAACCTCTCTCTAGAACATTTTCTCTCTCTAGGCCAAAATAGGTAGAAACAAGATCTGTTAATATTCTGATGACAAGGGGAATGATTACAAGGGGAGAGATTGGACATCTTGAGGGGCTGGGGGAGGAATCTTACATCCTACCCCACTTAAAAAATGTAAGATGTCCTCATCTTGCGTCGCAAGTGGAGTGTGATCTCTTTCATCTTCTTCTTCTTCTTCAATCACTTCCAGCGTTACGGCCTTGGAAGTGGACGACTGATTTGGGAACAACTCTCTTTGACTTCCCCTATTCTGAGGCAAAGGTCTTGTATTACTTGGGATTGAAACTGCAGGTCGGTTAGAGGGTCTACCTTTGGGATTTCCCTGATTTTGGCGGATAAAAAACTGATTACTCAAGAAGGAAGGAGTTGGAGTCTGGAATCTTGATCCCTAATTTCTCTTCCCTGAAAACCTTGATCCAAAAGGAGTTGGACAATCCATACCGCGATGTCCAATTCCTTGACAGTTATTACATTTCACTCCCTTGTTCAAGGGTGGAACTTCTATAGTTTGTTGAGATTCAAGCTCGATGTCAGTGTGAGCCAGCTATGCTATGTGCTGGCAGATTAGGTAGGAACATGTGTGAGACATAAATGACTGCGTGTCCAGCTGGTCATAGTGTGTGGACATTAGTTAGGGTTAGTAGAGTGTGGACACAACTCATTGTGAGTTGTGTGGATTATGGATTAGTGCATTATGCTTTGTGTGAGAGTGGACATGGCTTCCCTCTATGGTTAGGGTTTGCAATATACATTAGGGTTTGCTCTTGTGTGTGTGTCTCCTCCCCTCTTTCGTTCTTTCAACATGGTATCAGAGCCCTGTGCTATTTATTAGGGTTTATGAGTGAGTGAGTGAAGAGGGAAGAAGAAGCTGTGAAGAGAAGCTGTGAAGCTTGCCATTGGAGCTGTGAAGCTTGGAGCACACCGAATCTTATCAGATCTGAGAGCTTGGCCTACCGGGTAAGGTCTTCTAAACATCCTTGAGCGGATTGTAGGTGATACAGGCAAAAACAAAGCATTTTAGAGCAAATCAAAGCAAAGCAAAATTCTGGTTTTTGGAGCTTTCCATTAAAGCTTGGGAACATTGATGTATGGTGGAGATACGTGTGATTCTGGCAAAAGACATATGTATTTGACAAAGAGGGATGTATTGGCAACCCATGTGCAAGCCTTGAACAAATTTTGGAGCAATCTGAATGCATTTCAAAGTGTGAAATTACTGGTTTTTTGAGCTCACACAAAACAGAGAAATGGAAGCCAAAAATTGATGAAATTGGAGCATGTATTTGGCAAAAATCCAAGCATTGGTGGGATGCACACATACCTAGGTGTCTTGGGCACTTGTAGCACTCATAAATTAGCAACTTAAACCTTCCCAAAGCCCTCATTTGCAGGCGGCGCAGTCCATACAGAGGAAACAGGGCAGATTTCTGGTTTTTTCACTACGAGGAGTCAATTACTCATTGGATGCTTGACATATTTCAAGTTTGCTTTAGCAATTGGATGATTTACACTTTGGAGAAGAGGGCTATGTGATTTGTTTGGTCAATGATGCTTAATTGAGCTGGGAATGAGCTGATTAAAACAGGCTATCCACTGGTTGCAGAGAAACAGAGCATTTTTAATCGAGCAATTAATCCTTGGTGTTTTACAATTGGACAAATTCCTCTTACATGGAGTTGATGGACACTAATGCTAAGCTAATGAATGCCTGGTTGCTCAATTTGGACAAATATTGAAAGAATTAGAGCAAATTTTCTACTGGTTTTTCTGGTTTTTCTGGTTTTTCCAAAAACAGAGAAAGGGGTTTTCAAAAATTGATATGTACACATGTCAGATGGTGTTGATACTCAACATTGAGGTTGATTAGGTGTCAATGCAAGTTGCCCATACTTGATTGCACCATTACATTGTGATTTGGAGCCTTGGAAGGCGTGTCAATTCAGGGTATCCCGCACTGAGTGAGTCAGTTCATCTTGGATGATTACAGGTTGATTTTCTACATCAAATTTGGAGTTTGTTGGCTACCTTGGAGTATCTGGAACATTCATTGGAGTGTGGTTGAGCTGAGGAAGGCTCATTTACAGATTTGAAGTGTGCAGAAGGTGTATGCATTGAGCAAACATGTCGGACAATCCAGTTCAGATTGTTGGTGAAAAGCTGGATAGGAAGAACTTTCAGGCATGGAAGTACAGGATAAAGAGTTTCTTGAAAGGGAAAGGATTTTGGAATATCATTACAGGTGCTGAGCCTGAGCCTGAGCTACCTCGACAACCTACACAGCAGCAGCTTATTGCTCATAAGCAATGGTTAGAGAGAGCATTCAAAGTGCTGCATTATTTGTCTATATGCATTTCTGATGCTATGCTCATACACATTCAGGATGCTGAGAATCCCAAAGATGCATGGGATACTTTGGTCAAGATGTTTGATACAGATAGGAGTGCTCGCAAGTCTCAGTTGCGACAGCAGATACACAATGTGAAAAGGAATAAAAGGAGCATACATGATTATGTGCAAGAAATCAAGAAGTTTGCAGATGCATTGGCCACAATAAATGCCCCCATGCCTGATGATGATTTGGTGGATATTACCTTGCGTGGTCTTGGCAAGGAATACAAATCTTTTGATACATCTATCTCAATGAGGAGTACAGGTTTACCCGACTTCGATGAGTTGGTTTCACTCTTGTTGGTTGAGGAAATCAAGCTCAGTGATTCATTTCTGGATGTATCTACTAGCCATGATGATGGCAGAAATCAGGCTTTCTACTCGCAGAGAGGCTTTAGAGGCAGGGGGAGATTTGCATCACGTGGACGTGGTGGTAATGGTCGTGGATGGCAGGATAGGCCTCCACAACAGAATTTTCAGCCTTCATATGGTGCTCGAGGTGGTCGTGGATATGCACCACAAAGAGGCAGAGGTAACCCCCCGCCGAGGAAGAGGACGTTGGCAAGGCCAACAAAATTCTATGCAAGATGTGGAATGCCATTATTGTGGCAAATATGGTCATATGGCGAGAGATTGTTTCCGCAAACAGAATGATTTGAGAGGGGGAAGAGCACAACGTGGTGGTCATTATGGTGGAAACTATGCACAACATGGTGGTAACTATGCATCAAGTAGCAATGATGGAACTGCAAATCATTTGTTTGCCATGAAGCATGTTGTGGGTTCTATGACAACAAATGCTGAGAATGATGATACATGGTATATGGACTCAGGAGCATCAAACCATATGACATGTCATGGTGAATGGTTTGAGCATATGAAGCCTATGGATGTAAAAGGCTATGTGGAAACAGGTGATGATACTCAGCATGTCATTACACATGTTGGAAGTGTACCATTGGTCATGCACAATGGTCAGACAAAGTCTATGTCAGATGTGCTGTATGTGCCTTCAATCACTAAAAGCTTGGCCTTAGTTGGTCAAATGGTAGAACAGGGATTACAGGTTCGTTTCAACGAGCATGGATGCTTCGTTGAAGATTTCAAACATGGATGTAGAGTGATTGCTAAAGGCAAGAAAGAAGGAAGACTGTTTAAGCTGGATGCTGGAATTCCTGAGCTAAAATCAGCCATGTTCTCAAAGAGCAGAAATGTGGTATAGGATATTGATATGTGGCATAAAAGGATTGGACATGTCAATATACAGAGATTAAAGAACATGCAAACAAGAGGCATTGTCAATGGATTGCCTAGGTTCAAATATGATGGACATATGCATGTTTGTGAAGCCTGTCAGTTTGGAAAGCAGGCAAGGTTGAGGTTTCCTAGAGAAGGGAATATGAGTAACAGGCCACTTGAGATAGTACACAGTGATGTATGGGGTCCTGCACAAAACCCATCTATCAAAGGCAGTTTATACTATGTTACATTCATAGATGATTTCAGCAGGATGACATGGATATACTTTCTCAAAGAGAAGAGTGAAGTATTGGAAAAGTTCATGGATTTCAAAGCTTTTGCAGAAAAGCAATATGGCTGTTGGATCAAATGTCTGAGAACAGATGGAGGTGGTGAATACACCTCAAAAGCTTTTGAGCATTTCTTGAGGAAGCATGGAATAAGAAGACAGTTGACTTGCAGGTATACACCTCAGCAGAATGGTGTGGGTGAGAGAAAGAATAGAGCCATATGTGAAGTGGCAAGGGCGATGCTCAATGAAAAGAGCATGCCAGATTACTATTGGGCAGAAGCATGTGCTACTGCAGTGTATATACTGAACAAAACACCTACAGCAGCCATTCATGGAAGCACGCCAGAGATGCGGCTCACAGGTTACAAGCCAGACATTGGACATCTTAAAGTTTTTGGATGCATAGCTTATGTACATGTGCCTGATGAAAGAAGAAGGAAGTTGGATCCTAAAGCAGAGAAATGTGTATTTGTTGGATATGCACAGGATCGAAAGGCATACAAATGTTATAATCCACAAACTAGACAAGTGGTCATCTCACGAGATGTGGTGTTTGATGAGCTTGCTAGTTGGTACAAAGCAAAAGATGAAGGTGTCATTGAGTCACTTGAGGCTGATGTACATGTGAACTTGCCACAAGAAAGTTCTAGTTCTACTTCTATGTCTGGGCCAGCAACAGAAGCTGAGAGTAGCAGTGTACGTCCATGGTCAGGACGTTTGAGGCATGAGAGTGTGAGCACTGGGAGTAGTGCTATGGACAAAGGAAAGAAGAAAGTCGAAGGAATTGGAATCACAGGTTATGAGTCATCTAGTTCTGAGAGTTTGGATGAGGAGCTTGGCATACCTGTTTTACGCACGCCTGGTGCTAGATAGGACAGATATGTGCCACCACATGCTAGAGTTACAGGTGTACAGAGTGACCCGCAGGCATTGCGGAGATCCCAGAGACTCAGATATCCTGTTGACAGATTGACATATAGAGATTTTGCTATGCACTATGCATATATGACATCTATGGTGAAGCATGTGGGACCTACATGCTATACAGAGGCTGTTGGAGAGCATGTATGGGAAAAAGCAATGGATGTTGAGATGGATGCATTGGTCCATAATGATACATGGGATTTGGTTGCACTACCAAAGGACAAGAATGTTATTGGATGTAAATGGGTTTACAAAGTGAAGTGGAAATCTAATGGTTCTATTGAGAGACATAAAGCTAGATTGGTAGCAAAGGGTTATGCATAGACCCAAGGATTGGATTATGATGAGACGTTTAGTCCAGTGGCTAAGATGGGCACAGTGAGAGCAGTCATTGCTATGGCTGCAGCTAATGGCTGGGAAATGCATCAGATGGATGTCAAGAATGCATTTCTGAATGGAGATCTACAAGAGGAAGTGTACATGGCACAGCCAGAAGGGTATGTACACCCTAGATATCCCACTCACGTATGCAGGTTGAAAAAGGCATTGTATGGTCTAAAGCAAGCACCTCGTGCTTGGAGTGATAAGATGAGCAGATATCTTATCTCACTTGGTTTTCAGATTTCTACAGCAGATTCTTCACTCTATGTGAAGAAGACACAGCATGGGATTGTTTTACTAGTCATCTATGTGGATGACTTGATTATCACAGGTGATCATGGTGCAGATGTGATGCATGTCAAGAAAGCTTTGAGTGGGAAATTTGACATGAAAGATCTTGGTGAGTTGAGATATTTCCTTGGCATTGAAGTGGTGAAAGATCATGCAGGTACTTGGTTAGTACAGCGCCAATATGCATTGGATATGTTGGCAAAGTATGGCATGACAGGGTGTAAGCCTATGAGTACACCATTGGAGAAAAATGTGAAGTTGCGGGCTGATTATGGCGAGGAATTAGATGATCCTTCTATGTACAGGAAGATGGTTGGTAGTCTCATATACATGACTATCACACGCCCGGATTTGAGTTATGCTGTGGGGCTAGTCAGCCAGTTTATGTAGAGCCCCAGGAAACCACATTTGGATGCAGTGAGACGCATCATGAGATATGTGAAGACCACAGCACATTATGGTTTATTTTATGAGAGTGGTAAAAGCTTGGACATACATGGCTACACAGATGCTGATTGGGCAGGTAGCGCATATGACAGGAGGTCTACTAGTGGATATGCTTTTACACTTGGAAGTGCTGTGGTGAGTTGGAGTAGCAAAAAGCAACCTACAGTTGCTTTATCCAGTACAGAGGCTGAGTACAGAGGTGCAGCCATTGCTACTTGTGAGGCTATATGGTTAAAGAGTCTCTTGACAGATTTATGTGAGCCTCTTGATGGCAAAGTTGTCATTCATTGTGACAACATGAGCAGTATACAGTTGGCAAAGAATCCAGTGTTTCATGCGAGGACCAAACACATAGAGGTCCATTATCACTTTGTCAGAGAGAAGGTGCTGGATGGTACAGTTGATCTTCACTATGTGAAGACTGATGAGCAGGTGGCAGACATCTTTACGAAGCCACTTAGCAGGGAGAAGTTTGAGTACTTCCGGACTATGTTGGGAGTACATGGGATGAGCTTGAGGGGGAGTGTTGAGAGTCTTGATATCCCAAGCTCATCTACATCTTCATCGGCAGTACATCATGAGCTTGAGAGGGGCTGTTGAGATTCAAGCTCGATGTCAGTGTGAGCCAGCTATGCTATGTGCTGGCAGATTTGAGAGTCTTGATATCCCAAGCTCATCTACATCTTCATCGGCAGTACATCATGAGCTTGAGAGGGGCTGTTGAGATTCAAGCTCGATATCAGTGTGAGCCAGCTATGCTATGTGCTGGCAGATTAGGTAGGAACATGTGTGAGACATAAATGACCGCGTGTCCAGCTGGTCATAGTGTGTGGACATTAGTTAGGGTTAGTAGAGTGTGGACACAACTCATTGTGAGTTGTGTGGATTATGGATTAGTGCATTATGCTTTGTGTGAGAGTGGACATGGCTTCCCTCTATGGTTAGGGTTTGCAATATACATTAGGGTTTGCTCCTGTGTGTGTGTCTCCTCCCCTCTTCCGTTCTTTCAACATAGTTGAATTCCAGGGGATTGAGTTTTAGGAAAAGGACATCTCTTCCAATCTAGAACTTCCCATATCCTAGGCTTGACCCTGATATCTCTTAGGCGATGGAAGACTGGAATCACCTTCTGGAACTAAAAACCTTTTGAAAGGTGATGGTGCTGGTTTTGGTGGGACCTTGACATCAAAGGTCTTGGAGAAATCCTTTGCCATTCGGACTGCTTCGGCCATGGAAACTAGCTTGGCGTTCTTCACCAAAATATTCAAAGGTTCATTCAGTCCCCAAATGAACCTAGCCATCAGCTGTTCTTCATTCAGCGGTGGCGAGTATTTGAGGAGGAGAGCAAACGCTTGGTGATATACTTCAATAGTTCTGCTCCCGTGGGTTAGCTCTAAGAATTCATTCATCTTTGTTTCCAAAAAGCCGGGAGGATAGAACCTCATCCTTAGGTAAATTTTGAGATCATTCCATATCTGGGTATTCCGATCTAGACGGTTTGTCTTGCAGTAGTTTCTCCATGCCACTCTAGCTGTTTCTACAATCTTCAGCCTTGCAAGAGCCATTTTGCTCTTCTCATTGTAGCCGGTGACATCGAAGTATTCTTCCATTGCTTTGATCCACTTCTCCACAGCCTCTCCCAAGTTTTTCCCTTCACCCTTGAAAGGTCCAGGCTACGAGCTATGAAGAGTTTTACGAACATCCAAGTCGAGCTCTTCCTCATCGAGTTGGGGGTTATCATTTCTACCACGATGACCTCGATCGATGTTTCTATCAATACGAAAAATCTTGTTAAGTTCCCTTTATTTATGATTCAAATCTGATTTTTGGTTCATCTGATTCTGGGGTTCTTTAGATAGGTCGGCTCCTCACAGAATCGTGGGATAAAGATACTCGCATTATTAGATAACAATTCATTCAGAACATATCACTCATATCTTTAACACAATAATGGTCTATTAGATCAAAATTTCCATCTGAACAATCCTTCATGGGGGGATTTGAATTTTATAGATTTTTAATTTGTCATCCCTTAACTTGATCCACTGGGTCAAAAGTTAACGGTAGCAATCTGTCAGCACAGTCCACTAATCTCATAGTGATTTGCTGAAGTCATTATCGTCATTCTAGTTACAAACATCAACACAGGGACTCGTCCCATTCATCCTCATTGAGGTTTTTGCTGAGCTTATTATATTTAAACCAAAATTCAGGAATCATCATTTTTCAATCAGAATCTAGATCAACTCATCAGTTCTCAGCCATAATTTTAAAATCATATCAACCACATTCCAATTCATCATCTAGATAGCATTTATGCTTATAATTTCAAGATCTTAGATTTATTCGTATATACTAATAGTAAAGAGCTGCAGTTATATCCTCGGTATATAGGGGTAGTCACGGTCCTTGGAACTATAAGGTAAATACCATCATGTCTAGGCCTCAAGTAAGTCAGGGATTCCATATAATTGCAGTACTTCCGTATGAAGACCCAATTATCAGTTTAGGAATTTCATTTTAAATATCAACGTGTATTAGTTTCATCACACAATTCCAACCTTTTACCGCTACTTCAAAAATTTATGACATTTTTGGCTTCTCGTTTGATCCACTTTAGCCAAATTGCTCTGATACTAGCTGTCAGATCCCTGTCCCCACCGCGCAACGAATTCAGGGGTGCTAGCTGCGGAAGTAGTACTTCTTGCGCGGGGCAGGGTCCCACACTCGGGGCCTTGCCCACGGATATCCGGACAAGAGACTAATCCATTCGTTCTTCCGAACCCGAAAAATCTTCCCTTGCTTGATGGAAAGCATGGGCGATTCCTCCAGGATCACTTTTCTCTAACGTAGTCAAAAGCCTTAACTAACTGAACTGATCTGAACGAACCCAAAAGTCCCATAGTCAGATCAAGGAAAAGATTGCACTTGGATCATAGAGACCAACGCGTTTTTCCTCATTGAGAGGCACAACCATTGATTCTTTTCCATAAAACAATTTTCGTCCGGGATTTACTTCATCTATCGTACCATAATAGAATTGAGTCTCAATTTAGGGATCCATTAGTCCAACCTAACCCCATCTTGTCCCATGGGTAAGCCAACCAGCCAACTGCCCAACCACTATAGTGATGGGATCCAATTAGGAATTTGGTTAGATTTTGTCCCGGGTACCAGGGAAAAGAGTTCCCAGGCCCCCTAGCCAGATATTCATGCAAACTTAAACTAGTCACACCACTTACACACCCAATATGAAATTACCTTTTTCACAGAATCAGCTATCTTTAAAAATAATCAAATATATTTAAAAACAATCAATTAATGAAACCATGGTGTCACTTATCATAATCTTTAAAATCTCTGGTTAAATCCCTATTTTCAATCATTCCTTCATCGGTGTACCTATGGCATCATTGGCAACCAGAACGCTCACCACCTGTCCACTCAGGAGCCTTTTCGATAGTTCCTAGCTCATAGTAGTAACCGGCAATATATTCACATATCAGAAATGGAATCTCCATTGAAGATTAGCAAGATCAACCAAGGGATCCATATAAAAGAGCCATGGACTAATGCATTGAGGACCAGCACGTGTGGGTATCGTCGGTGACCCAGAGCCCGAGCACCGTATGGTCAGCACCCTCTAGGATCCTTCGCAGGTGACCTAGCGCTTCACTCATAGGCCATTTCCTTGGTCCCTCATCCACCCTACCGAAAGCTCACCATTTAAATTGAACCGAGGCTAGTCAAGACCGTGGTGGCAGATCTTGCTATGCGAGACGTCCTCCCTTGACTCTCCGTCAACTGTTGCAACTTTATCAGCTAGGTCTCCTTGACCTCATTCACAAGACGGTCAAAATGCTTCCCCAGCATTCTTGACATAAAACAGTCATTTAAAACATGTCATAAATATAATTTCTATAACGAACTCTCATCTTTCCACATTAATCAACATTACTTAATCCATATTCATTTCATATAAATTCCCATTCTCATCCAATCACATCATTTTTCATTTCATCACTTCTTTCCTCAAATATCCTCATCAGATCTCATCCACTCGCATTTACCCATACATCTCATCCTCATCAGATCTCTTCCACTCGCATTTACCCATACATCTCATCAGATCTCATCCACTCGCATTTACCCATACATCTCATCACATCAGATCTCATCCACTCGCATCTTATCACATCTATCCAGTTTACATCGCATCTTATCACATCCATTTCACCTCACATCTCATTCATTCACATCCCGATTTACATCACATCACATCCATTCACATCCCATACCATTCATTCTCATCCCGATTCACATGCCATCACATTCATTCACATCCCTTATCATTCATTCACATCCTGATTCATAGGTTATCACATTCATTCACATCCCTTATCATTCATTCACATCTTGATTCACATGCTATCACATTCAATCACATCGCATATCATTCATATCTATCCAATTTACATCACATCTCATTGCCTCTATTCTCGTTCATATCCATCACATTCACATCCACATATATTCTTTTACATACATTCTCATCCATACTAATCACATGCACATCCACATTTTTCCTTTCACATACATCCACATCAATCCTTTCACATACATACATCCACATCCATTCTTTCATATACATCCACTTCCATTCTTCACATACATCCACATCCATTCTTCACATACATCAACATCCATTCTATATCATTCATTTACATCCTGATTCACATGACATCTCATTACATCTATTCACATCACATCCATCCATCCATTCATTCACATTTATCTGATTCACATTTATCTGATTCACATTCATCCATTCATTCACATTTATCTGATTCACATCACATCCATCCATCCATTCATTCACATTTATCACATACATCCATTCATTCTCATTTATCTCATTCACATCACATCTATCCATCCATTCATTCACATCATCTATCTGATTCACATCACATCTATCCATCCATTCATTCACATTTATCTGATTCACATCACATCTATCCATTCATTCTCATTCATCTGATTCACATCACATCTGTCCATTCATTCATTCTTTTATAAAAATCAACTTTGGTGGGAATAACACTTTTATAAAAATCCTTTTATACATCAATTCATGCATAAATTCAATTTTAAGGAAAATAACACTTTCGAAATAGAAATAAATCCTTTTATACATTAATTTATGCATAAATTCAATTTTAAGGAAAATAACACTTTCGAAATAGAAATAAATCCTTTATGCATCTTTCTATGCATTAAAAAAAATTAAATAAGAATAATTCTTTTGAAATAAAAATAAATTCCTTTATGCATCTTTCTATGCATAAAATCAAAATTAATAAGAATAACCCTTTTGAAGTAAAAATAAATTTCTCTATCCATTTTTCTATGCATAAAATCAAAATTAATGAGGATAACTCTTTTGAAGTAAAAATAAATTCCTTTATGCAGCATAAAATCAAAATTAATGAGAATAACTCTTTTGAGGTAAAAATAAATTTCTTTATGCATCTTTCTATGCATAAAATCAAAATTAATGAGAATAACTCTTTTGAAGTAAAAATAAATTCCGTTATGCATCCTTCTATGCATGAAATCAAAATTAATGAGAATAACTCTTTTGAAATAAAAATAAATTTCTTTATGCATCTTTTTATGCATGAAATCAAAATTAATGAGAATAACTCTTTTGAAGTAAATATAAATTCCTTTATGCATCTTTCTATGCATAAAATCAAAATTAATGAGAATAACTCTTTTGAAGTAAATATAAATTCCTTTATGCATCTTTCTATACATAAAATCCATTTTGATGAAAGTAATACTTTTATAATAAAAAATTTTCTTTTATGCATAAAAATCAATATTGGTGAAAGTAACACTTTGATAATTAAAAAAATTCTTTTATGCATCACTTTATGCATAAAAATCAATATTGGTGAAAGTAACACTTTTATAATAATAAAAAAATCTTTTATGCATCACTTTATGCATAAAAATCAATATTGGTAAAAGTAACACTTTTATAATAAAAATATGTCCAATATGCATCTTTCTATGCATAGAAATTAATTCTAATGAAAATAACGCTTTCATGATAAAAATATTTCCAATATGTGTCTTTCTATGCATAGAATGAAAATTACACTTTTAGAATACACAAACTGAGGTGATTACTCTTTTTGAATAACATAAAGATAAAACTTATTTCCATAAAATTTAAGAAAATTTTTCTATAACCTCCTTTGTATGGGTGACCATTTCTCAATTTTTACATTCTAAATCTACTTAGAATTCACCCCAAGATGAATTTAGTACTCTAATTTAATCAATTCTCATTTTTTAAGAAAAAATAATACGAAAAGTTTAACTCTATTTCTTTGATTACACATCTTGGATAAAGAAGGGCTGAATTCAATGAAGAGAAGGGGGAAGCCTTTCCATCAAGGCATAACATCCAATTTCAATTTAAAAGAAGCAAGAAATCATAAAACCATAAAATAGAATTAGAAAAAAGTAGAATTTCTAGCTTACATAGAGTTTTGTGAGCTATACTTTGGCTTGAGGGATTGAAGGTTCTACTCTTGCTTGGATTAAGAGTAGCCACCAATTCTTTGTAGAGGAAATAGTAAAAAACAAGTGAATTATCAACGAATTCAATGTTTTTGGCTCAAGGGAGGAGTAGAGTAACAGTGCATAAAACACTATTAAGATTTTACAAAGGGGGAGGCTTCTATTTATAGGAAAAAGTGAGCCTCTAACCAAGCAAACTGATTCTAGAATTTTCCAAATCAGTTTGGTCACTTTTAAGGTCAGTTTAGCTTACTTTTTGGATCTAGTTGAAACATGAGAGAGGAGAGATGAAAATATCTTATTATTTGTGAGTTTAAAACTCATCCACACATGTGAAATAGGCTCCTCCTTCATGAGGGGAATTCCCCCACACTAAGGTGTCTAAAATGCATCATTTTTCCTAAATATCTCTTCTTTTTTAACTAATAGCCTTGTCCTTAGTCAACTCTTCATCTTATGTGAGTATTTACTCCTTTTTGGGAGAATTTTCTTTATTTCTTCAATTTATCTTCTCCCTAGATTTGGATTAATCTAATTGGTCCCACAAAACCTTAATCTAAAATTTTCAGAAAATCTGGACCCTTAGGCTAAGGCGTTTTGAATAGATTATAATTTATTTCTTATTCCTTCTTCTAAAATCCTCATTGAACTTCTGTTTTGGGAGAATTTATTTTTATAAGAAGAGACTTTTCCATCCAAAAATATCTAAAATTGAATGTCTCTCTAGAATATTTTCTCTCTCTAAGCCAAAATAGGTAGAAACAAGAACTGTTAATATTCTGACAAGGGGAATGATTACAGGGGGAGAGGTTGGACATCTTGAGGGGCTGGGGGAGGAATCTTACATCCTACCCCACTTAAAAAACGCAAGATGTCCTCATCTCGCAGGTGGAGTATGATCTCTTTCATCTTCTTCTTCTTCTTCAATCACTTCTAGTGTTACGGCCTTGGAAGTGGACGGCTGATTTGGAAACAACTCTCTTTTACTTCCCTTATTCTAAGGCAAAGGTCTTGTATTACTTGAGATTGAAACTGCAGGTTGGTTAGAGGGTCTATCTTTGGGATTTCCTTGATTTTGGTGGATAGAAACCTGATTACTCAAGAAGGAAGGAGCTGGAGTCTGGAATCTTGATCCCTGATTTCCTTGCCATGAAAACCTTGATCCAAAAGGAGTCGAACAATCCATACCGTGATGTCCAATTCCTTGACAGTTATAGCATTTCACTCCCTTGTTCAAGGGTGGAACTTCTAAAGCTGAATTCGGGGATTAAGTTTCGGAAAAAGGACATCTCTTCCATTCTAGAACTTCCCATATTAGGTATTTTGATCCAGGCGGTTTGTCTCGCAATGGTTTCTCCATGCCACTCTGGCTATTTCTACAATCTTTAGCTTTGCAAGAGCCATTTTGCTCTTCTCATTGTACCCGGTGACATCGAAGTATTCTTCCATTGCTTCGATCCACTTCTCCACAGCCTCTCCCAAGTTTTCCCCTTCACCCTTGAAAGGTCCAGGCTGCGAGCTATGAAGAGTTTTACGAACATCCAAGTCGATCTCTTCCTCATCGAGTTGGGAGTTATCATCTCTACCACGACGACCTCGGTCCATGTTTCTATCAATACAAAAAAATCTTGTTAAGTTCCCTTTGTTTATGATTCAAATCCGATTTTTGGTTCATCTGATTTTGGGGTTCTTTAGATAGGTCGGCTCCTCACAGAATCGTGGGGGGATAAAGATACTCGCATTATTAGATAACAATTCGTTCAGAACATATCATTCATATCTTTAACACAATAATGGTCTATTAGATCGAAATTTCCATCTTCATGGGGGGATTTCAATTTTATAGATTTTTAATTTGTCATTCCTTGATCCACAGGGTCAAGAGTTAACAGTAGCAATCTGTACAGCACAATCCACTAATCTCATAGTGATTTGTTGAAGTCATTATCATCATTCCAGTTACAAACATCAACACAGGGACTCGTCCCATTCATCCTCATTGTGGTTTTTGCTCAGCTTATTACATTTCAACCAAAATTCAAGAATTATCATTTTTCCATAGAATCCAAATCAACTCATTAGTTCTCAACCAAAATTTTAAAATCATATCAACCACATTCCAATTCATCATCATATAGCATTTATGCTTATAATTTCAAGATCTTAGATTTACTCGTATATATTGTTAGTAAAGAGTTGCAGTTATACCCTCGGTATATATGGGTAGTCATGGTCCTTGGAGCTATAAGGTAAATACCATCATGTCTAGGCCTCAAGCAAGTCAGGGATTCCATATAATTGCAGTACTTCCATATGAAGACCCAATTATCAATCTAGGAATTTCATTCTGAATATCAATTTGTATGATTTTCATCACACAATTCCAACCTTTTACTGCTACTTCATAAATTTATGACATTTTTGGCTTCTCGGTTGATCCGCTTTAGCCAAATTGCTCTGATACCAGCTGTGAGATCCCTTTCCCCACCGCGCAACGAATTCAGGGGTGCTAGCTATGGAAGTAGCACTTCTTGCATGGGGCAGGGTCCCACACTCGGGGCCTCGCCCACGGATATCCGAATAAGAGACTAATCCATCGGTTCTTTTAAAACCAAACCCTAAAAAACTTCCCTTGCCCGAAAAGCACGGGCGATTCCTCCAGGATAACTTTTCTGTAACGTAGTCAAAAGCCTTAACTAACTGAACTTATCTGAACGAACCCATAAGTCCCATAGTCACATCATGGAGGAAAAGATTGCACTTGGATCATAGAGACCAACGCTTTTTTCCTCATTGAGAGGCACAACCATTGATTCTTTTCCATAGAACAATTTTTGTCCGGGATTTACTTCATCTATCGTACCATAACACAATTGAGTCTCAATATAGGGATCCATCAGTCCAGCCTAGTCCCATCCAACCCCATGGGTTAGCGAACTGCCCAACCATTGTAGTGATGGGATCCAATTAGGAATTTGGTTAGGTTTTGTCCTGGGTACTAGGGAAAAGATTTCCCAGGTCCCTAGCCAGATATTCATGCAAACTTAAACTAGTCACACCACTTACACACCCAATATGAAATTGCCTTTTTCACAGAAACAGCTATCTTTAAAAACAATCAATTAATGAAACCATGGTGTCACTGATCATAATCCTCAAAATCTCTAGTTAAATCTTTATTTCCAATCATTCCTTCATCGGTGTACTTATGGCATCATTGGCAAAACCAGAACTCTCACCACCTGGGTCCACTCAGGGGCCTTTTCGATAGTTCCTAGCTCATAGTAACCGACAATATATTCACATATCAAAAATGAAATCTCCGTTGAAGATCAGCAAGATGAACCACAACGGATTCATATAAAAGAGCCATGGACTCATCCGTTGAGGACCAACAATGTCAATCAACCAGATCCATGCTCGAATTTAGAAAACAACTCCATCCTGATTCACATGCTATCACAATCATTTACATCCCTTATTATTCGTTCACATCTTGATTCACATGCTATCACATTCAATCACATCCCATATGATTCATATCTATCCAATTTACATCACATCTCATTGCCTCTATTGTTGTTCATATCCATCAAATTCACATCCATATATATTCTTCCACATACATCCTCATCCATACTTATCACATACACATCCACATCTATCCTTTCACATACATCCACATCCATCCTTTCACATACACAACGCGAGCTGATGACTCGCGCTTACTAGGAATTCGTCGTTGAAGATCAATAATTGCAATGATCTATCCCCATCACGATGAAATTTCAAAAGATTACCCGGGCCTATCGGCCCAGGTGGTAAACTCGTTGAATTCATCAGTGTAGCACGCATGCGGCCCAGAACATCTAAGGGCATCACAGACCTGTTATTGTCTCAAACTTCCATGGCCTAGACGGCCATAGTCCCTCTAAGAAGTTGGCCACGAAGAGGATCCTTCGTGTAACTAGTTAGCAGGCTGAGGTCTTGTTCGTTAATGGAATTAACTAGACAAATCACTCCACCAACTGAGAACGGCCATGCACCACCACCCATAGAATCAAGAAAGAGATCTCAATCTGTCAATCCTTACTATGTCTGGACCTGGTAAGTTTCCCCGTGTTGAGTCAAATTAAGCTGCAGGCTCCACTCCTGGTGGTGCCCTTCCGTCAATTCCTTTAAGTTTTAGCCTTGCGACCAACCAAGGTGGCGGCTGCCAATAGCATCTGGGCAGATTGACCCTCATCGCAGGCACAAGGAGGACGGAAGGGACCACGTGGCCTCAAGTTTTTGAGCTTACTGGATGGGGGAGGAGAGAATCCCTGGGAAAAACGAAAAAGGAGTTGCCAAAGGAGAGCGCAGCGAAGTAGAGAGAGGAAGACGTCGACTGTAAGCAGAGTGAAGGAGAGAGAAGGTGTCGACAGTAGAGAGGAGGGGAGAGAACGTCGACTGCAGCGAAGCCAAAAAGGAGAGAATGCCAACTGCAGCGAAGCAGTGAAGGAGAGAGAGCACGTCGATAGCCGAGAGAAGGAGGTGGTGGTGTCGACTCCAGCGAAGTAAAAAAGAAGATAGGTGGCGTCCACTGCAGACATGTAAAAAAGGAGAAGAAGGTGACGTAGGCTATGAAGCTGTGGAGACAGAAAAGGTCGACTGCAGTTTGGCAACAAGGGGAGTCTTTCATTGGGCTTGCCGCCTTGGGTAGCGGGGAGTTTTTAGGTCTTGGTTTGTTTGCTTTGTCAGCCGGCGGCTGGTAGCACAGAGAGAGAGTGTATTGTGTCCGAAGCTGGCAGCACATCATATGTTTGCTTTGTTGGGGTGCACCTCGTAGAAGCGAGAGGGTGTGTTGATTTTGCTAGTTGTATTGCTGTTGCTAGAGCCACCGTGTGTTGCTGCCACAAGTGTGAGAGAGCCATAGAGAGAGAGAGAGAGAGAAAGTAGAGACTTTCTTGTTGGATCTCCTTCCAGTCATAAGGGCACGCAACAAAGCCTACCTCCTCATTCAAAGATGTTGAAGCTGCGCATGGAATCTCTAAGCTTGTGTTCTCTGGGAAGTTTTATGTAAAGAGTCAAAACAAGAACTGAATACTTGTATGCTTGTTTATAATAGACACTAGTGTCCTGAAAATTCACTCTTGTAAACCTGAAGTAAAGCTTTGAGAGTAACCCACCACAGATATGTATCTTGTCCTGGAGCTTGGTCCGGATATTGAGGAATTGTACTTTGAAGATGCTTCTATGTTTGAGATTGTATACTCTGATAGTCATGCAGGGTACTGGTCAGTCATAGTTCATATAGATGAAGGGGAGTGGGCTGATTGTGAATGGGTGCTAGATGAAGATGGTTATGAGGATGTAATGGATCTTCAACTTTGTAAAGACGAAGACTTGTGCTGAAATAAAGTTTGTTTATGTTCTTGGGTCTGGTGTTTTGGGTGTGCTTGTATTAGTGTGTGGAAGTGTGACACTCTATAAAGGCATATATAGCTATACCGCTTTTGTGTCATCAGCGAGGCAAGGTTTCTCACTCGAGGCCTCACCCACGAATGTCCGAGCACATGAGACTAGGCTGGTGGTCACTCTGAAAACCGAAACCGGGAAAATTTCCCATGCCCGAAAAGCAGGGATGATTTCACCTTTTTGAATTTTCTTAACGAATTTTTCTAACGAGATCAATTCTAAACTATCCTTCACCTGAATAAACCAGATAGAAGGAAACTATCACTGATATAATTTGATCATCTGAGTAATTTCAACGCTTTTTTCCAATCAAGATCAGGCACAGCCGTTGATCCACTCAATTGAGAAATTTATCAGGGAATTCACTAGCTACTCGAATCCTAGCGTAATTCTAAGATTTTTCAATTTGATTATTAAAACTCCACTGATTCCAGCCTAACCCCATCCGGCCCATGGGTTAGCCACCACCCTACCACCAGAATCGCTGGAACTAAACAAGTACTCACCCACCCACAATTGAAATGCCTTTCTTAACTTTAGCTTTAGAAAACAGATACGCACACACTCCTCTTTAAAACTTTAATATAAAAATAATCCATTGACAAAACAAATATGGTCACAGATTTCATAATTCAAAATTCCCATTCAATCCCTTGTTTCACAAAAACAGTACCACTCTGGACTCTCCGTTGGGACCAACTGGTCAGTAACGAGGTCCAGTAACAGATTACAATAATCATTTCGTCACCATACATATATATATCTTCCTCGACATACGCATGGGTGTCCTAAGCACCGCGAGCTCGTGCATTGCCTGGTCAGAACCCTCCAGGATTCTCCTTAGGTGTCTTGGCACTTCACTCAGGGACCGCTTCGTCGGCCCTCACCCATCGTACCGAAAGTGCACCATTTTTCACCATACCCAGGCTGGTCAAGACTCGGGCAGGTTTTTGCTGCGTGAGCTGTCCCTCGAACACGCCCGCTATTGCAACCAAACTTCCCTTAGTTAAACACATATGCCAAATGATCCCTCGAGCATTCTCGCATAAGACAGTCCTTTAAGAATACAGGGTTTCTATGCAAGTTTTCAGTTTTGATTTTGTTTGAAAACCATGAATAATCTTAAATCCGTATCTCAATACTTCTAGATCCAGTTCTGAATTTCAAACTGAATTCTTCGAATTCTGTTAACTTGATCCTCAGATCAATTTCAAAAGTCTTAACTTAGTTTCAGATTTGGTGGGGGATTTGAGTACATTTTTCCTGAACTGGGCACATCGTCATTGATTGAAATTGACGAAGGAATTAGGTCTTGGTCAATAGTCTGAATCAGAGTTTGGGTCTGGAAAGGTTCTTCCTAAACTATCTTTCTCGAAAGGTACTATTTCAATTTCTTTTTTTCTAAAATTTCGTTCGACGAATATTTGCTTACAGATTTCTAAAACATGAATTTCTTATGAGGAATAAAATAATCTTTATCTCGATCTCCGACTTCGATAGTTTAATTGAATTTTCTCATTACCATCTTAGTGAATATGAAATGGTAGCATTTCTTCTCACAAATTATCTACTTATTCATTTTTCCAATTTTTGCAAAAATTAAACAGAGGATTATGAGAGTCCTTATTTAAATATAATCATTCTATATGCATCTATTTATGCATAAAATCTAATTCTAATGAAAGTCACACTTTTATCATCATAAAAATCATTTATGGATGAAAATCACTCTTTTAATATAAAAAATATCTTTTATGCATATGTTTATGCATAAAAATCATTTATGATGAAAATCACACTTTTAATTAAAAAATATCTTTTATGCATATGTTTATGCATAAAAATAATTTATGATGAAAATCACACTTTTGATATAAAAAAATATCTTTTATGCATATGTTTATGCAAAAAAAGTCATTTATGATGAAAATCACACTTTTAATATAAAAAATATATATCTTTTATGCATATGTTTATGCATAAAAATCATTTATGATAAAAGTAACACTTTTATAAATAAAAATAAATCTTTTATGCATACTTTTATGCATAAAAATCAATAATGATAAAAATAACACTTTTAAAATAAAAATAAATTTCTTTTATGCAAATAATCAAAATGCATCTTCTATGCATGAAAATGACACTTTTAGAATATAGAAACCATAAGGATTACTCTTTTAGAATAATAAAAGATAATATGTATTTCCAAATTTTTAAAAAATTTCGCCATAACCTCCTTTGTATGGCTGACCATTTTTACAATTTTAACTCTCTAAATTAATTAGAAGTTCACCAAGAGTATTTAAATCATTTTAAAGTAAACATTTTCTACTTATTTAAGAGAAACATTATGAAAAACTTGATTTTATCCATTAATCATTCATCTAAGATAAAGAATGGTTGGATTTACTAATAAAGAAGAGAGGGGAATGCCTTTTTTTTATGAGGCATAACATCATTTTCATTATAGAGAAGACAAAATCATAAAAACCATAAAATGAATAGAAAAGAGAAGAATCTCCAACTTACGAAGGAATTTGAGAGCTTTCCTTTGGCTTGATGGTTTGAGGGTTCTACTCTTGTTTGAAACAAGAGTGGCCACCAATATTTTAGAAGAGGGAAGGTCAAAAACTAATGAATTATGAGCAAAATTCACAGTTTTTGGCACTTGGGAGAGGCAGGGTAACAGTGCAAAATACTATAGAGTTTCAACAAAGGGGAAGGCTTCTATTGTCAGTTTAGTCCACTTTTTGGATCTAGTTGAAACAAGAGAGAGGAGAGATAAAAATATCTCATTATTTGGGAGTTTAAAACTCATTCAAGCATGTGAAATAGGCACCTCCTTCATGAGGGGAATTCCCCCATACTGAGGTGTCAAAAATGCATCATTACTTCTAAATATCTCTCTTTTTTAACTATTAACCTTGTCCTTAGTCAACTCTTTATCTTATGTGAGTATTTACTCATTTTTGGGAGATTCTCCTTTTTTTCTTCTATTTATCTCCTCCCTACATTTGGATGAATCTTATTGGTCCATAGGAACCTTAATTTAAAATTTCGAAAAAATCTTAACCCTCAGGATAATGCCTCTTGAACAGATTATACTTAATTTCTAATGCACCTTCTGGAAATCTTTTTGAACTTCTGTTTTAGGGGAACTTATTTTAATAAGATGAGAAATTTTTCTATCCAAAAATATTCAAAATCTGAATAACCTCTCTCTAGAATATTTTCTCTCTCTAGGTCAAAACTGGTAGAAATAAGATCTTTTATATTTCTGAAGAGGGATTTGATTACAGGGGAAGATGCTGGAAATCTTGAGAGGATGGGGAGGAATCTTACATTCTCTCCCACTTGAAAAACGCGAGATGCCCTCATCTCCCAAACTGGGGATAATCTCGCAATAGATCGGCTTCATTCTCCCAGGTGGCATCTTCAAAACGATAGAACTTCCATTTTACCAATAACTCTCTAAGAATTATGTTCCTGAGAATCTTTTCTCAAACATTAAGAATTTCTTCAGGTTGGAGTTCCATCTGCCCTTGGGTTGAAGAGGTTAGGATTTCATCAAGTACATGATTTGGGCTTGGCACATATTTCTTTAGAAGGCTTACATGAAATACATTATGAACTTTGAGATGAGGAGGCAGAAGAAGCTCATAGGCTAAGTCACCTACTTTCTTTGTAATCAGATATGGCCCACAATATCTGGGGGATAACTTCTTGTACTTCCCAAGAGATAGAGAACTTGTTTTGGGCCGTACTCTATCTACTTCTTCAAACTTTCTGTCTGTCCTCTTCTTATTTGCATACTGCTTCTGTTGATCTTGGGCAGCTTTAATATCTTTACGAATTGATTGCATCTGCTGCTCCATGTCATCAAGCATCTGTTTGGACATCTCAACCCTAATCAATGGGTCGGACCAAGTTGATGGGGTTAAGCAATCTTGTCCATACAGAGCTTTAAAAGGTCTCATCCTGATACTTCGGTGATAAGAAGCATTGTAGGCAAACTCGACTAGGTGCAGATAGCTTAGCCACTTCTTGGGTTCCCTACCACAGCATGACCGAAGTATATCTTCGATTACTTGGTTTACCCTTTCAGTTTGACCATCGGTCTCGAGGTGATAAGCTGTGCTGAGATCCAAGAAAGTTCCCACTGCTTGGAAAAATGCAGTCCAGAACCTTGAAGTAAACTTGGGATCTCGATCACTTACTATTCTCCTGGGTAGGCCATGCAATCTGAAGATTTCTTTGAGGAACACTCTGGCCACATCCACTGTAGTGTAGGTTTCTTTTACTGGGATCAGATGGGCAACTTTGGTTAGTCTGCCAACTACCACCAAAATGGAGTTGTAACCTAATTGCACTGAAGGTACTCCAGTAAGTCCATACTGATACATTCCCACTTCATCTGGGGAATGTCCAATGGATGTAATTTCCTAGGCATTTTTACTCTTTCAGCTTTGACTTTCTGGCATGTCAGACATTGACGTACATGATTCAGTACATCCTTTTTCAGAGCAAGCCAAAAGAAGCTTTTCTTTACAGACATGTAGGTTTTGATGAAACGTGGATGTCCTACTATAAGGCTGTCATGGGCTCCATTCAAAATTTGATCTTGGTTCCCTCATCATTGGGAATGCATAGCCTGCGATTATAATACATAATACCATCATCCAGGCTATACCCTTGAACTCTGTTCAACTCCTGTGGAGTATTGCTTTCTTGCATAAGTAGGGTAGCAATAGGGCCAAAGAATCTATCCTGCATGATCTTCTCTCTTGCTTTAATAATCAAAGGATTTGATATTACAGTAATTGTTGCAAGCAAGGAGGCTTTTCTGCTGAGGGCATCAGCTACCACATTTTCTTTGCTTGGGCGTACTTGATTTCAAAATCAAATTCCTGCAGGGTCTGCATCCACCTTCTTTGGTGCATGTTGAGGTACTTCTGAGTAAAGATCCACTTTAAGCTCTGATGATCTGTCATCAAAGTGAATCTTTTTCCCAGTAGGTAATGTCTCCACAACTTTAAGACATATGGACTACTGAAAGTAATTCCAGGTCATGGACAGCATAATTCCTCTCATGCATTCTGAGTTTTTGGGATTCATAGGCCACTGCATGACCTTCCTGCATGAGTGCACCTCCGAGGGCAAAACCACTTGCATCCGTTACTACCTCAAAGGGTAGAGAGAAATCTGGCAGCTTCAGAATGGGACTGGTTACCAAGGCGGTCTTCAGCTTATCAAAAGCACTCTGGCACCTGGTAGACCACTGAAATGGGGTATTCTTTTTGAGAAGGTTAGTGAGGAGGGAAGCTATGAGAGAATACTTTGGTATAAAAATTCTATACCAACCAGTCATTCCCAAGAATCCTCTGCCTTCTTTCACTGTCTTTGGTTAAGGCCAATCTAAGACTACTTGGACTTTTGTGGAATCTGGAGAAATTCCATCTTTGGATACCAAAAAGCCCAAGTATTCAATGTGGTCGGCAAAGAAAGTGCATTTGCTCTTTTTGGCAAAGAGTTGGTGCTTCCTTAGAATCTCAAGAACTTTTCGGACATGAGTCTCATGGTCAGCTGCATTCTTTGAGTAAACCAGAATGTCATCAAAGAAAACTAGAACAAAATCATCCAAGTATTCTCTGAGGATGTCATACATTAGGCGATTGAATGTAGCTGGGGGCATTAGTTAATCCAAACGGCATGACAGTAAATTCATAATGCCCATAGCGAGTATTGATGGCTGTTTTCGGTATATCTTGATCATTGATCTCCTGATCTGGTAATACCCAGATTTGAGATCTATCTTTGTGAGATCTGGGCTCCATTTAGCCTGTCCAAAAGCTCATCAATTCTTAGGATAGGATACTTATTCTTAACTGTCACTGATTTAGACCTTTGTAGTCCACACAGAGTCTAAGTGTTCCATCTTTCTTTTTCTAAAAGAGAACTGGTGCACCGCAAGGTGAAACACTGGGTCTTACAAACCCTTGTTCTAACAGCTGTCTAAGCTGTTCCTTGAGGTTTGATGGCTTCAGGAACTGGCATTCTGCTAGGAATAGATCATCAAATTCATTTAATCATTCTGGTTCTTTAGCCTTAAGCTTTGACTCTACTGGGTTCATTTTGACAACATAAATTTGCTGCTTCTTTCTAAGTCCGTTCAACAACTTAAAAGCTTTTACTAACTGAAGGTCTGGGGATCCGGAAACTCCAGTTCCTTGAACTTTGTTCCCATGAAGGTCATGGAAGGAAATGGTTCCATTGTGACAGTGTATGTCAGCTTGATTTTTGTGGAGCCAATCCATTCCAAGGATCCCGTCAAAAACTCCCAGAGGTAAGACTTTGAACTGACAGTTGGTTACATTACCATCTAGATTGAATTGGATAAGATCTGTGTCATGGTGAGTGAAAAGAGTCTTCCCACTGGCCAATTCAACTTGCATAGGTTTCCCTGATTTTTGTTCTAAGACTAGCTTACGCAAGCATCCCAGGGGAAATGAATGAATGAGAACTACCTGAATCAATCAAAAGCTTAAAAGGCTTACCCTAATATTCTGCTAGAGTATGGATGAATGAGAACTGACGGTTAGGTCCTTGGTTTTCAATTGCAGCATAGATCTGCCCTCTTTCCTCTTCTACTACATCTGAAATTGTGACTGCTCTGGCTGCTGCAATCTGAGGTGGAACTCTTTCTCTTTGGTTTCCCCAGTTCTGGGAAGGAGTTCTGAGGTTACTCTGGACAGAGGCAGATGGCTGAGCTGGAGTTCTTATGGGGTTACCCTGGCTTGGGCAAGATGGACCTTGATTGGACTGGTATGAAGGGGTTGGTCTCTGAATTTGGGATCCTTGACTTCCCTGTCCCCTTGACATGGCAGGAGTCGGGTAGTCTTTCAGTTGGTAACCAAAACCTTGGCATCCAAAACATCGGTTTTCACTTCTGAGTTCATCCTTCTAATTTCTTGAAAGAGTGGAGACTCCTGAGAAAGTATTCTGGGGGAAGGGTCTTCCTTCACTTCGAAATCTTCCTGCATCCTGATTCTGATTTGGGCCTTGCTGCCTCTTCGGGGGTGGAAAGTTTGAAGTACTTCCCTGGGCTTGGAATCTTTTAAAGTTAGAGGATGCAGGCTTTGGCGGGACTTTTACTACAAAGGCTTTGGCAAAATCCTTTTCCATTCTTACTGCTTCAGCCACATGGACACTAGCCTGGCATTTTTGACCAGTGTGTCCAAGGGTTGGTTCATTCCCCGGATGAACCTGGCCATGAGTTGTTCTTCATTTAGAGGTGGTGAATATTTGAGTAGAAGAGCAAAGGCCTGGTGATATTCCTCGATGGTTTTGCTTTCCTGCTTTAGCTCTAAGAATTCGTTCATTTTGATTTCCAAAAATCCAGGGGGACAAAATCTCTTTCTTAGATAGGTTTTTAGGTCGTTCCAGGACTGAGTATTTCTGTCTAGATGGTTGGTTTCACAGTGGTTCTTCCATGCTACCCTGGCTGTTTCCACTATTTTCAGCCGGGCAAGAGCCATTTCGCTCCGCTCATTCTAGCCTGTGACGTCAAAATATTCTTCACCCATTTTGCTCCGCTCATTCTAGCCTGTGACATCAAAATATTCTTCCATGGCTTCCACCCATTTCTCCATTTCTTCCATGGCTTCCACCCATTTCTCCACAGCCTCGCCCAGGTTCTCCCCTTCTCCTTTGAAGGGTCCTGGCTGAGTCCTATGAAGAGCCTTGTGAACATCAGGGTCAAGCTCGTCATCTTCCGAGAGAGGGTCTGGCTGACGGCCACAGTTTCCTCGTCTCATGATTCTGCCAAAAATTTATATATTATTAAATTTTTATTTTGATATCATCCACGAGATCCTAAGACTTAAGAGGTTCGAAAAACAATTTCTTAAACAAGACAACTATCTTATTGGAGATCTATGACATATGTCCGATAACAGATTTTTCTTTATCAGATCATCCGAAAACAATCACTTATACAACAGGGAATTTTTCTCTGGAAAACATTTCTTTATTTATATAAAAGTTGCAATATGTACATAGAGCAACTCGGCTCCAGAATTCAAAATCTTCTCGGGAGATGCATATGACGAGAGTACTGGGCTATAGCCATGCCCTGATACAAACGTCCACTTACTGACAAGGGAGCTATTATCTTCCATTTAGGAATAAAGCAACTAAGGAGTCTGTAGACTTGGCATGAAAGTCTGAAATTTTGAGGCATTGAATGATATAGAATGACACCACGCACTATTTTCAGCTTTAACAGAGTCATTGCCAAGGAGAGGTTCTGCCACAGCATTGCACGGCGGTCGAGGTGTGGACATACTGCCCTGCAAACCACTTATGCTGTTGTCTCTCCACTGGGTTAGGAAAATATAAATCCTCGAAATGGCGTGTGAGTCTTGCTCGGCTTGCTCGAGTTGAAGCGAAAGAAATGAGATGCTCGAAGGCAAACACAGTCATATCTTGAGACAAGATGAGGTCGGGAATACCAGATAAATAGGGAACTTCTATCTATAAAAACAGTTTCTTTGATTAAAAATACTTCATTAAAGAAGCTTACGGAATGAAAATACATTATGAAAATGCTTTTTTTGAGTTTTTATTTTATCAATTTTTGATAAGAATGTATTTATCTTTATTAGCTTTCAGCAAAGCTCTGATACCAACTGTGAGATCTCTCTACCCCCTCCACACATCGGCGGACTCCCGGTAGCTGACAGAGCGGAAGCAGCCCCCTCATGCGGTTGGAAGGGTTTCTCACTCGGGGCCTCGCCCATGAATGTCCGGGCACGAGACAAGTACCACGTGCCTTGAGATACATCCATTTGGTTCAAGCTTGTGGGCTTCCCATTACGCTTTAGATGCTTGGTACTTGCTTGTCCTTGTGTGTCATCCACAAAATAGACAGCACAATCACTACCTATCCCAAAGAAATTCGCATTGCTTGAAGATTGTTGTTTTGATTCATGGGAAAAATAAACACCCTGTCTTACTCTTGTTAATCGATCCTTTGACAATGTTGAATTCCCATTTAATTGGCTAACCAATGTAGATTTGAAGATATACTTTCCATCAACTTCTACAGTGGGGTTAATCTTTTGTCTCGTTGTGATTGTCTTTGAGTCATTTGCCTCATCTAAGATGCCATCAATTTCATGTCGTATCTCACTAACTGCAATGACCTCATCATTTTCATCCGGATCTCCTTGAAGTTGCTGGTCATCCTTTGTTGGCTGTTGAAAATCATCATAATCATCTGCTTCTCCCATATCAGCATCCAATTTTGACCATATCGATTCTGTATCCACCCAAGGTTGTGACCACCACTTCAAGCTCTCTCCTTTGTTGGCAGGTTTTAATCCCAATGGCTCACACAGGTTTTGAGCTTTCTGTAAGCCCTCTTTCAATGCATCCACTATTTTTTCATCCGAGGAAACCGCTTCATAGTCACCTAAATCTGCTTCTAAACTTCCTTCTTGCTTATTCAAACACTTCCAAATATGTTCTTGTTTCTTATGAGCTCGTGAAAAAGTCAACCCATCTACACTGCATTCGTGCATAGCAATCTTGTTCAAACTACCGATACTATGCAAGAGGTCTCCAAAGTTGAAGGCTCTTTCTTGTCCAATCATGCCTCCGATCTTACTAAAATAAATTTCAGCTGCATATGACCCTGTGAGGTGTAATGGACACTTGAGAGATGGATAAAAGTCTCGAAACATCTTTATGAGTACTACAAAATGGCAAGAAAGCTGAATATCTATATAGGCCTCTTTACTAATGAAATTTTGCTTCAAGCTGTATGATGGATGCTGATGAATCCATAACCTCCAAAGCTTGAAAAAGAAAGTAACCTTGGCTGCTAATACCACACGTTCCCTCAAATTTAAGTATGAAGATAAAAAAATATCAATATAATTAGCGACAATCTCCAAATATGCCCTTGTCCCTTGCATGCTTCTCTCCTTCTTCTGAAGCTTCATTAGACAACTTTGCACCTGTCTGCTTGCAATCCTTTGAGCTGCCCCCCAATTTCGGCGATCATTTCTTTGTATATCCCCCTCTTGAAGTTTGTGCTAATCAATTGAAAATGCATGGTAAACCATTGCAACATGATTGAGTGTAATCCAAACCTTTCCTATGGCAAGTTGTCGAGTAGGACTATCAAGCGGACTAATAAGCTTCTTTCCACCATGTACAAAGTCTTGATCATGAAGACCATACACATGACCATCTACCATTCTCCCTCTTAGCTTCCAGCCACACCGATCAATAAAGAACTGGTCTTGGCTCTTTCCAAGGTAATCCTCGAGCATGAGCTTACGACGCCTGCTATCTCCATCTGAAGCATGTCCAATTATCGGTCCAATCACATCCTTTAGCTTTGCATTCCATATCCTCTCCACAAGATTCCACTGGTTTCTAACAAAAATGCTATCAAAGCGATTACATGTGGCTTGTACCATTAAAGCTAGTCTAGGGAGGCTATCGTGAAGAGGATTGACCATGAGAAGCCTGGCATAGCTCCCCACAACATGGTTCTGAAAAGCGTCAACTATCTTCTCATAGCCTTCTCATCCGTCTCCCACAATGATCATGTCGTTTGAAGAACATTGATGATATTCTCCTTTTTTCCCACAAAATCCAATAAGGGTATCATCCTTTGCATTCCATCTGCATTAGCACAAATCCACTTAAAGTTACTTCTTTCTTGCATACATTCTCTAAATGACAAAAAGAAAGGAAAATCCATTTACATGTCGAGATTATCTTACCTTATGCGACGTTTTATGGTTGTTTCATCTTCTACAATGATGATGGGAACCAATGAGGTTACTCCATGTTTGCTTTTTGCATCCATGTATATCTTCCCAACCGCATTGAAAATGTATTCATGCTCTTGTGGTGGACATGGATGGCCCTCCAAGGTTAGTACTCAAAAAGTCGTGCAAGCGTGGCCCACCCCATAGTTTTATGACCTCAAACATTGTTTTTGTGGACTCAGAGAATTTTTGTGCCTGCTTAGCTTTTAGTGCATTCTTTGCAACATCTTGAAAAAAGTCCCACAAGGCTGGTTTACCTCCGAATTTGCCTTGCCTATGGGCCTCAATTATGTTATTGCAAAAGCGTCGGACATCTTTCCTATGGATGCATTCAATATTTGCTTCTTTGAGAGACCTAATTCTCACAGAAAGCACAACAAGCCTTGCTTTCAACCACCACAACTTTCTTTTTGCCTCTTTCAATTTTGACTTTGACTCAAGTGCAACGCTCTTTAGCTCTTCACCACTGAGATAGTCTAATCTCCTTCCACCACCTGTGTTTTTGACCCCTCTCTTTTCTTTAGCAGTGGCTTCTCGTTGAGTTCTCATACGAAAATCATGACAAGTGAGGACTTTTTTGCAATTGTCACAAGTAAAGGACTCAAATGGCTTGCCACAAGCTGAAATACGAAAGTAATTTTTGTGTCTATAGCACCCATCTACTTTCACTTCATTACATCCATCATATAGAGTAGCTTTTGTGTACGGCTCTCGATACCACTCACTTCCTATTTTTAAATCATGCAACATAGGTTTTATGTCTATCTCAATCCCTTTACAAGCCACAGTACTTTGCCATAATCCCCAACATAATAAATTTGATTTGCATGAAGAGAGCATATACGAGTCACCTTTCCGAGTAGAAGGTGTTTCTGAATGGGATGGTGTGCCACTTTCAATCGGCTTGAGAAAAGAACCCAATGATTTTTGACGATGATCTGCATCAAAAAGCTTCTTTGGCCATCCAAATGTCCTTGCTGATCCATAGGGTGATTGGCTTGCTGATGTTTTGTTCACGACCATAATATGAGACTTGGAGTTGATGTGCTCAGTAAGAAGAGTTTGCAAATCTGGTCTTCGTGGACACAAGTGTAACCATTTATTATCATACCTGCAGATAGCTCTTACCCTGCTTTTATCCTTGTAATCATGTAAAGTTGCCTCAATCAGCTGAAAATCAGATCCTGCGAGATTTCGAACCCAGAATGCTTACACATTAGTCATCTCACAATTGGCAGTAAAGTTCAAAATGCATTTAGAAAAACTTTCGAAAGAGTAGCTGAAAACCGAAATAAAATGTAGCTCAACAAAATCTAACAAATCTCGAAAATGTATTATTGAAAGTTTATCATTCAAAAGATGAGCACATGCCTTCATGAGTGCTATTGAAAGCATGCATCTCCTCAACCGCTAACAAAATTGCAGTCTTATGATCTTCACCACTTTCTCCTACGTCTTTGAAGCCATTTGTTGTATTCACATTCAGCCCTCGATGAGGTAGATATTTTCTTTGATGAGCTTGACTTTCTAACACATGGGTTCACATGAAGTTAGAGAGACATGAGTAAGCTGATTGCTTTCTAAGGTATCCTGACCCATAAAAGGTTCCACATTCATGGCACCATATTTGAATCAAAGCATTGCCATTGAGATCTTTCGTACTCAGCTCAAACCTATCATCTCTCGATGGATTTTGCTCCTTCAACTTCTTGCGTACCTTCTCACATTGTATCTGCCACATTTGTAGTGTGGACATTGAAATGGATGTGCTCTTTAGCATGTTATAATCATACTCCGGGCTGCCACATATATTGTCTTCACTTCCACCAAATTTATTGCTTTCTTTGAGGCCTCTATCTTCCATGTACTCCTCCAAATCTTCACATTGTCTCTTTGCAGGTCTGTCTTCATCCTGAGCTCCATCAACTTTGGTGTTTAATCCTCTCTTAATACCTACAACTTTGGCATTCTCTACTTGCCATCGCTCTTCTTGTATTGGGTTCAATGCACAAGCTTCACCATCATCGTCATCATCAATAATGAAAGTGAAAGAACCATCGACAAGCCCATCTGCTATAATCTCCTTTCGTAAATCATTGTATGTGGAATCAGCCGTAACTCGTATGTAACCAAGAAGCTTTTTCTCTGAAGACCCATAATCCAAAACTTTCATGCGATTCTTAGCAGCCATGAATGACCAGCTTAGATATCTAAAAAAGACCATAAGAAAAGAGAAATATACTGATATTAAGACGATTCTCATAAATATGCAAAAGTTATGGACAATTATGCAGAGCTTGTTACATAGGCGGTGTACAGACTGAACAGCTGGATTCCCTAACGGAGAATGTACAAATTGTATACATGTAGCATTCAATGATTCAAAGACTGGGGAGAGCCTTGAAGGGGGGGAGAGAGAGAGAGAGAGAGAGACCTCGTGGGCAATGGGCACAGAAGGCGGGGCGAGTCACGGACCTGAGAGTGAGAGAGAGATCCGACAGGCTTCGGTTCTTACCGGCGCAGAAAAACCACCGCAGAGCTTCGCGCTATGGTCCAGAGTGCAGAGTACCGTCGCCCCCCTCCTTTACGAGCTCCTTTATTTACTATTTGAAACCACATGCGTTGCCTTTAGAAACCCCCCCCTCCCCCCACCCTTCTCTCTCTCTCTCTCTCTCTCTCTCTGCGTTCTCCAACACGAGCGCACATTACAAGTGCCCTGCATCTCTCTTTTCCCCAGCCCCCCCTTCCTTCCTTGAAAAACAGTAAAAGAACAGTAAAAGATATGGGATGAGCTATCTATCTATGGGATGAGGGCCTTGTGCGCTCTGTTCCTGCGTTGAGGGGACAAGCGGACTAGAGATTCAAATTCTAGAGGGTGGTTATTGACATCTTTAATGCAGGTTTAAAGACCAAGGATCATTGCTAAAGACTAGTATAGATGGCTTTAAAGTTTTACTTTCAACAATCAAATGACTGGTAGACGAAAAAGCTTTTAACTAGGACTACAAGACTACTTCTGAAATTTTTGGACTAAAAAAACCCATAATGTAAATCTACATATGATACATAGATATATAACCCTTCTGTTTATTAAAAACTGTAAATCCATGGACTAAAAATACCCCTTATTTTGAACTCACGTAGTATATTACACATCCTACTATGTGACCCCCCCGAGCACACTCCTCTTTAAAACTTTAATATAAAAATAATCCATTGACAAAACAAATATGGTCACAGATTTCATCATTGAAATTTTCCATTCAATCCCTTGTTTCACAAAAACAATACCACTCTGGACCAACTAGTCAAGCAATAAGGTCCAGTAACAGATTACAATAATCATTTCATCACCATACATATATATATCTTCCTCGACATAGGCATGGGTGTCCTAAGCACCGCGAGCGCGTGCATCGCCTGGTCAAAACCCTCCAAGATCCTTCTTAGGTGTCCTGGCACTTCACTCATAGACCGTTTCGTTGGCCCTCGCCCATTCTACTAGAAGCGCACCATTTTTCACCATACCCAGGCTGGTCAAGATCTGGGCAGGTTTTTGCCGCGTGAGCTATCCCTCGAACACTCCTCGCCAGCTATTGTAACCAAACTTCCCTTAGTTAAACACATATGCCAAATGCTCCCTCCAGCATTCTGGTGTAAGACAGTCCTTTAAGAAAACAGGGTTTTTATGCAAGTTTTCAGTTTTGATTTTGTTTGAAAACCATGAATAATCTTAAATCCGTATCTCAATACTTCTAGATCCAGGTCTGAATTCCAAATCGAATTCTTTGAATTCTGTTCAGATCAATTTCAAAAGTCTTAACTTAGTTTCAGATTCGGTGGGGGATTTGAGTACATTTTTCTTGAACTCGGCACATCGTCACATTGATTGAAAGGAATTAGGTCTTGGCCAATAGTCTGAATCAGAGTTTGGGTCTGGAAAGGTTCTTCCTAAACTATCTTTCTCGAAAGGTACTATTTCAATTTCCTTTTTTCTAAAATTTGGTTCGACGAATATTTGCTTACAGATTTCTAAAACATAAATTTCTTATGAGGAATAAAATAATCTTTATCTCGATCTCCGACTTCGATAGTTTAATTGAATTTTCTCATTACCATCTTAGTGAATATGAAACGGTAGCATTTCTTCTCACAGATTATCTACTTATTCATTTTTCCAATTTTTACAAAAATTAAACAGAGGATTATGAGAACCCTTATTTAAATATAATCATTCTATATGCATCTATTTATGCATAAAATCGAATTCTGATGAAAGTCACACTTTTATCATCATGAAAATTATTTATGATGAAAATCACTCTTTTAATATAAAAAATATCTTTTATGCATATGTTTATGCATAAAAATCATTTATGATAAAAATCACACTTTTAATTAAAAATATCTTTTATGCATAAAAATCATTTATGATGAAAATCACACTTTTGATATAAAAAAATATCTTTTATGCATATGTTTATGCATAAAAATCATTTATGATGAAAATCACACTTTTAATATAAAAAAATATCTTTTATGCATAAAAATCATTTATGATAAAAGTAACACTTTTATAATTAAAAAAATAATCTTTTATGCATACTTTTATGCATAAAAATCAATAATGATAAAAATAATACTTTTAAAATAGAAATAAATTTCTTTTATGCAAATAATCAAAATGCATCTTCTATGCATGAAAATGACACTTCTAGAATATAAAAACCATAAGGATTACTCTTTTAGAATAATAAAAGATAATACTTATTTCTAAATTTTTGAAAATTTTTGCCATAACCTCCTTTGTATGGCTGACCATTTTTCAATTTTTAACTCTCTAAATTAATTAAAAGTTCACCAAGAGTATTTAAATCATTTGAAAGTAAACATTTCCTACTTATTTAAGAGAAACATTATGAAAAACTTGATTTTATCCATTAATCATTCATCTAGGATAAAGAATGGTTGGATTTACTAAAGAAGAGAGGGGAATGCCTTTTTTTAATGAGGCATAACATCATTTTCATTATAGAGAAGACAAAATCACAAAAACCATAAAATGAATAGAAAAGAGAAGAATCTCCATCTTACGAAGGAATTTGAGAGCTTTCCTTTGGCTTGATGGTTTGAGGGTTCTACTCTTGTTTGAAACAAGAGTGGCCACCAATCTTTTAGAAGGGGGAAGGTCAAAAACTAATGAATTATGAGTAAAATTTATAGTTTTTGGCACTTGGAAGAGGCAGGGTAACAGTGCAAAACACTCTTGAGTTTCAACAAAGGGAAAGGCTTTTATTTATAGGAAAAAGTGAGCTTCCAACCAAGCTAGCTGATTCTAGAATTTTCCAGATCAGTTTGGTCAATTTTTTACCATTTTTGGGTCAGTTTAGTCCACTTTTTGGATCTAGAGGAGAGATAAAAATATCTCATTATTTGGGAGTTTAAAACTCATTCAAGCGTGTGAAATAGGCGCCTTCTTCATGAGGGGAATTCTCCCATACTGAGGTGTCAAAAATGCATCATTACTTCTAAATATCTATCTTTTTTAACTATTAACCTTGTCCTTAGTCAACTCTTCATATTATGTGAGTATTTACTTATTTTTGGGAGATTTTCCTTTTATTCTTCTATTTATCTCCTCCCTACATTTGGATGAATCTTATTGGTCCATAGGAACCTTAGTTTAAAATTTCAAAAAAATCTTGACCCTCAGGATAATGTCTCTTGAATAGATTATACTTAATTTCTAATGCACCTTCTGGAAATCTTTGTGAACTTCTGTTTCAGGGGAACTTATTTTAATAAGATGAGAAATTTTTCTATCCAAAAATATTCAAAATCTGAATAATCTCTCTCTAGAATATTTTCTCTCTCTAGGCCAAAACTGGTAGAAACAAGATCTTTTATATTTCTGAAGAGGGATTTGATTACAGGGGAAGATGCTGGACATCTTGAGATGCTAGGGAGAAATCTTACACATCTATCCATCCATTCATTCACATTTATCTGATTCACATCACATCTATCCATTCATTCTCATTTATCTGATTCACATCACATCTATCCATCCATTCATTCTTTTAAAAAAATCAACTTTAGTGGGAATAACACTTTTATACAAATCCTTTTATACATCAATTTATGCATAAATTTAATTTTAAAGGAAAATAACACTTTCGAAATAGAAATAAATCCTTTATGCATCTTTCTATGCATAAAATAAAATTTAATAAGAATAATCCTTTTGAAATAAAAATAAATTTCTTTATGCATCTTTCTATGCATAAAATCAAAATTAATGAGAATAACTCTTTTGAAGTAAGAAAAAATTCCTTTATGCATCTTTCTATGCATAAAATCAAAATTAATGAGAATAACTCTTTTGAAGTAAAAATAAATTCCTTTATGCATCTTTCTATATGCATAAAATAAAAATTAATGAGAATAACACTTTTGGAATAAAAATAAATTCTTTATGCATCTTTCTATGCATAAAATCAATTTTGATGAAAGTAATACTTTTATAATAATAAAAAATTCTTTTATGCATCACTTTATGCATTAAAAAAATATTGATGAAAGTAATACTTTTATAATAAAAAAATTCTTTTATGCATAAAAATCAATATTGGTGAAAGTAACACTTAGGTTGTTGCAAGATCAAGGTGTCCTGTTTATGCTGGACTGGGACAATGATTGGAGAGAAAATTTAGGGGGCCAAGGTACTTCAAATGAGATCAAGAAACCAATAGAAAATACACATACACTCAAATTAACCCAATATAACTTAAATTAATATAAATTAGTCTAATTAATCAAAATTAATAAAAAAAATATAATGAAATGATAAAAAATGATATTTCCATACTTAGCGTGATCTAATTTTTTTTTCCATAGATGCACCATTACAAGTACACTAGTCTCTATAGACTTAAGATGATTTACATCAAAAATGTAATCTTAATAATTAGATTATTAATATTTGTAGGCCTTCTGATAGCATGGAAGAATTTTGAAAAAGAGATCAATAAAAATCCAAACATTCGATTTGTAATTTTGACTAACCACCGCAATCTATTAATGTCTCACTATCTACCACTCTTTTGATCTACAAGATTAAGCATTTTAAGTGGTAGTTATTGTGGGTACAAAAAGTGGCATATATTATAACACTTTAAAGACCTTGAAATATTTAAAGAAAATAGACAAATAGCTTAAACTTTTCTCAAAAAATAAAGTTAAGCTCTATATTATGTGAAGATCTAAGGTCCAAAGTGGGAATCTCGTATGAGTTTATATGTAAAAGATATTAGCATTTTATGGAATCAGTCCAAATTTGGGGCAGGCTATATACATTGACTTTGTACCTAAGGAAACGAGGACTTTTGATTATCCAATGTTTAATCAAATTATGCAATTATATTTCCAACTTTACATCTGATGTTCCAACAATAGAACTTGAAAGGAAATTCCTTCGTTAGCTAGGAGAGATTAGCCACCAATAAAGGTGAACAAATGCCTATTTTTTTACTATTTACAAGGTGCCTGAGTGGACAAAACTGGGTACCCTGATCTTGCAACCACATACTTTTGAAATAAAAAAAATTCTTTTATACATCACTTTATGCATAAAAATCAATATTGGTGAAAGTAACACTTTTATAATAAAAATATGTCCAATATGCATCTTTCTATGCATAGAAATTAATTCTAATGAAAATAACACTTTTATAATAAAACTATTTTCAATATGCATCTTTCTAATGCATAGAATGAAAATAACACTTTTAGAATACACAAACAAAGGTGATTACTCTTTTTGAATAATATAAAGATAAAACTTATTTCAACAAAATTTAAGAAAATTTTGCTATAACCTCCTTTGTATTGCTGACCATTTCTCAATTTTTAAATTCTAAATCTACTTAGAATTTACCCCAAGATGAATTTAGCACTCTAATTTAATCAATTCCCATTTTTTAAGAGAAAACAATACGAAAAGTTTAACTCTATTTATTTGATTACACATCTTGGATAAAGAAGGGCTGAATTCAATGAAGAGAAGGGAAAGCCTTTCCATCAAGGCATAACATCCAATTTCAATTTAAAAGAAGCAAGAATTCATAAAACCATAGAATAGAATTAGAAAAAAGTATAATTTCTAACGCATGAAGTTTTGTGAGCTATCCTTTGGCTTGAGGGATTGAGGGTTCTACTCTTGCTTGAATCAAGAATGGCCACCAATTCTTTGCAGAGGAAATAGTCAAAAACAAGTGAATTATCAATGAATTCAATGTTTTTGGCTCAAGGGAGGAGTAGAGTAACAGTGCAGAAAACACTATTAAGCTTTTACAAAGGGGGAGGCTTCTATTTATAGGAAAAAGTGAGCCTCTAACCAAGCAAGCTGATTCTAGAATTTTCTAGATCAGTTTGGTCACTTTTTGACCATTTTTAGGTCAGTTTAGCTTACTTTTTGGATCTAGTTGAAACAGGAGAGAAGAGAGATAAAAATATCTTATTATTTGTGAGTTTAAAACTCATCCACACATGTGAAATAGGTACCTCCTTCACGAGGGAAATTCCCCCACACTTAGGTGTCAAAAATGCATCATTTTCCCTAAATATCTCTTCTTTTTTAACTAATAACCTTGTCCTTAGTCAACTCTTCTTATGTGAGTATTTACTCATTTTGGGGGGATTTTCTTTATTTGTTCAATTTATCTCCTCCCTACATTTGGATTAATCCAATTGGCCCCTCAGAACCTCAATCTAAAATTTTCAGAAAATCTGGACCCTTAGGCTAAGGCCTTTTGAACAGATTATAATTTATTTCTAATGAACCTTCTGAAATCCTTTTTGAGCTTTTGTTTGAAGGGAATAGGAATTTCTCTTTTATCATAAAATAAATCTATCTAAAATTCTTCTTTAAATTAAATAAAAATATTAAATATTTCAAATATACCAAGAATTCCTTTTTTTGCATTTAAATGATTGAATTCCAAATATGATGGGAATTCCTCTTTCATCAGTTAAAATTATTCATAATGGGAATTCCTCTTTCATCAGTTAAATTTATTCATGCATAAAATAATTTTAACTAAAATTCCTCTTAAAAATTAAATAAAAATATCCATTAATCCAAATATGATAAGAATTCCACTTTTTCCATTTAAATGATTGAATTCCAAATATGATGGGAATTTCTCTTTCATCATTTAAGTTTATTCATGCATAAAATAACTTATCTAAAATTCTTCTTTAATTTTAATTTAAATAACCATTTTTTTAATATTCCAAAATTTCTCTTTCTTCATTGGAATACATGGATCTCCATTATCATGAGAATTCCTCTTTTATCATAAAAATGAAATTACTAAAATTTCTCTTTTTCTCTAATTAACTATTTATGCATAAACATTAAAATTTATTTTTCATGGATATGATGAGAATTATTCATTTAACATAGGATGACTAATTCTAGAATATGGTAGGAAGTCCTCTTTTCACGTTATGCATAAAAATGATTTATGTGTTAATTTTTAAAAATTTTACCATAGCTCCGTTGCTATTACTGATAATAATTTTGAAAAGCATAAGACTTAGTAATACACTTATGATAGATTTACTATCAATAGATCTAAATCCAATTTATGGATCTAAATCATAATTTTATCATAATTTTTGTAACATAAAAGCACTAAAAAGCCATTTCTTTAGCCTCTAGGTTGACTAGCATAGAGTTTGATTTTAGAATTGAGAATTGCCCCATGAGAAGCATCATCTAAATAGAGAATTGGTCATAGGAATGACCATTCTTTGGGAGAGAGAGAGATATACTTAAAAAACATTCTAATTACGCATAAATGTAAACTTTTTGTGATTAATCATTAAAATTCTTTGGAGAGCTTCATTTGCATTGAAAAACCATTCATTTGAATACTTCTCAAGCTTGAGAGGGATTGAGAAGTGAAAAACATTAAGAAGATTAAAGAAAAACCATAAAGTCACATCTTACCTCTTGTTTTGCTTGCTTATCTATTCTCAAAAGAGGCCCCCAACCAATCAATTGGTTAGTATGTTGAGAGGAAAGCTCCAAGGAAGGTTGAAGAGAGAGAGAAGCTCTAATCTCTCCAAATTGTAGAGGATTTTTAGGGGATAACAGAAAATATGCTTATTGTAATGTAATACTGGCATGGTCTAGTTCACAGATGAGAATACAAAAGAATGAGGGTCTATTCATAGGTGAGGGAGGCCACTAACTGACTCCAACTAAGTTCTAGAATTTTCCAAGTTTAGTTTGGCTGAATTTGGACAAGATTTGGACTAGTTTAGCTCCCTTTTTGATTTGGTTTGATCCATGAGAGATGAGAGATAAAAATATCTTAATATTTTTCAATTTAAAACTCATTCACATGTGTGAAATAGGTGCCTCCTTGAAGTCTCCCCCTTTCCTTATTACCAAGGTGTCAAAATTGTATGATTACTCCAAAATATCTCATTTTTTTAGTAATATCTCATAGTTTTTAACTAATAAACCTTGTACTCAGTCAACTCTTCCTCTTATGTGGGCATTTACTCATTTTTGGGTATTTTCTTTGATTCATTGGATTTATCTCATCTCAACACTTGGATTAATCTTATTGGTCCATAGGAACCTTAATTGGATCATAATCCAAAATTTTAAAAAAATCTTGACCCTTAGGCTAAGGTCTTTTAAATCATTTTGAATTGATTCCTAATGCACCTTGGAAAATTTATTTTGATTTTTTGTTTCAGGGAAACAAATTTTTGATATTAGGAGAATATGTTTATCCAAAAATATCTCAATATTGAATTATCACTCTCTAGAATTTTTTATCTCTCTAGGAAAAAACAAAGGAAAAATAATATTTTCTTGTATTCAGAAATAGGGAATGATTACAGGGGATTGAAGTAGAGCCTATTCATTATTCAAGCTAAGGAGGAATCTTACACACCTCCTACTCATCTGGCATCCGATGGTGATGAAACTCTGCGAGTGGTGGGGTAGCAACCTTGTGTACCCACTTGCAAAATTTCACCACCATCCGATGCCGTATGATAATGATGCCCCACCCAAACTCGCTATTTTTTGCATAGGGGACCCTTTGGCCACTATGTGAAAACACAGTGTCCCGCCCATCGGGTGTCCGATGGTGGTCACACTTTTTGAGTGGTAGGGTAGTAGCATTGTGGACCCTCTCACAAATTTTCATCACCATCGAACACCGTATGATAATGATACCCCACCCAAACCCGTTATTTTTTGCATATAGGGGACCCTTTGGGCACTATGTCAAAAAATAGCAGATGGCAACACACCGTCCTGCCCATCCGGCATCTGATGGTTAAAACTTTTTGAGTGGTAGGGTAGCAGGCCCGTGGACTTTCTCAAAATGTTTCACTACCATCAGATGCCGTATGATAATGATGCCCCACCCAAACCCACTATTTTTTGCATAGGGGACCCTTTGGGCCCTATGTAAAAAAATAGTGGATGGCAACACACCCTCCCACCCATCCGGTTTTTGATATTGGTGAAACTTTGTGATTGGTTGGGTAACAGTCTCATGGACCCGCTCACAAAGTTTCACCACCATCAGATGCTGTATGATAATGATGCTCCACACACACTTACTATTTTTTACATAGGGGACCCTTTGGGCACTATGTGAAAAATAGTGGGTGGCAACACACCATCCCGCCCATACGATGTCGGATGGTGGTGAGACTTTGTGAGTTGTGGGGTGGCACCCCTGTGGACCTGCTCGCAAAGTTTCACCCCACTATCAGACACCACTCACTTGCAAAGTGTCACCCTCCCCAAACCATGAACAAAAAGATACAAAATATATGGGCACAACTCTTAATATATATGGGTAGAAGATACAAAAAGATACAAAATATATGGGCACAACTGAAAAGCCAACTCTTAATATATATGGGTAGAAGATACAAACTGAGTGAAAGATACAAAATCAAGGAAAATAGATACAACAAATAAGAGGGAGGAGGCTACAATATTAATCTAGAGACTCTCTAGCTCTGAGGGTCTCCAAGATGCTCACATGCTTGTGCTCAGGTAAGGTCCACCGTGGGGGCCTGCCTTCTTGTTATCAACTCGCCAAAGCGTGAGTTTCACAACAAGAACTAGATGAGAGTATACGATTGCCTCCTTGCTCCAGTCATATTGCACAAAATCAATGCCACCCTTGCGCATCTGACCCTGCGCATAGTAGTGACCTTCCACTATCATGTTGTGGACATTAAATGAGTATACATTGAAAAGATGCAGGGGAGAAGAGAGCTTGAGCTCTTGCAAGCACACACACACACACACACACAAACCCTAGAAGAGAACACACAAGGTGAGAGGCTAAAAATTATTCTTCTTCTTCACACAACAAAAGAGGTCTACAAAAGAAGATAAAGTGACTAACACACATAATAGAGTATATACAAGCAATTCATATCTAAGTGGAGTGGATAGATGTGGACTAGTCAGCGTAGTCCAACTATAGAATCTCTTGCGAAGATATGTTGGTGCTAGCTACCAAACCTGCCACTGATATAACTGTGGAACGATCATGCAAGCGCTTTGTGAGTTGACTGCAAGCACTTCGTGATTGTCAACTCATGTTGAGCTTGACATCTCAACACTCCCCCTCAAGCTCAACTCTAGCTCAAGAAATCCAAGCATATCTCAAAATCTGCAAAGCTTCGCAGCTCCCAAGGCCTTCGTGAAGATGTCAGCGACCTGATCCTCTATTGTGATGTAGGCCAAGTCTAGGTCGCCTGCCAAGATTCTCTCCCTGCTGAAGTGGTAATGTATCTCAATGTGTTTTGTCCACGCATGGAAAATTGGGTTCCTGGCCAACTCTATACTGCTAAGATTGTCACAATATATGACAACTCTTCTTACATGTGGCATTCCTATCTCACCACAATATCTTGCACCTCTAGGGTGCTTTCCCACATACACACAACACCATGATTACATCTCTCAACATCCCCAACTGTATACTGCTAAGATTGTCACAATATATGACAACTCTTCTCTCCACATGCAACCCCAAATTAGCAAACTAGCTTGCGTAACTAAGCCTCACATGCTACCACCGCAGCTCCTCTATACTTAAAAAGGAACTTGTGGGTTGCTTTTCGCTGCTCCATATCATAGCAGCACTTCCCAATGAAAACATAAATCCACTGGTAGATCTCGTGTCTGAGATGCTACTTGCCCAATCTGCATATGTGTACCCATATAGCTCCAATGGTACACCTCCTATATAAAACAATGCATAATCAACAGTGGCCCTCAAGTATTGAAGGTTGTGTCATAAATTGTCAAGATGTGCTTTGCGTGGAACCTGCATAAACTGGCTCTCTAAGCCAATAGTGTAGCTCAAATCTGGCCTACTGATCGTGACATATATCAAACTCCCATAGTGGGATCCTCCAACACATAACCTACATCTGCACTAAGCTTGCCATTTTGATCTAAGGGCACCGAGATTGACTTACAATCAGTCATCCCATACTTAGACAACATGTCCAATACATACTATCTCTGTTGTGATAGCCAAATACCCTCAGGTGTGCAAATGACCTCAATTTCCAAAAAGTAGTGCAGATCTCCCAAATCCTTCATCTCAAACTTCCTTTTGAGAAGACTTTTCACGTGCTCAATCTCTTCCAAGTTGTTACCCCCAACAATAAGATTATCTACATAATGAAAAGATGTAGGGGAGAGGAGAGCTTGAGCTCTTACAAGCACACACACACTCACACAAACCCTAGAAGAGAACACACAATGTGAGAGGCTAAATATTCTTCTTCTTCTTCACACAACAAAAGAGGTCTGCAAGGAAGATGTAGTGACTAACACACATAATAGAGTGTATACAAGCAGTCCATAATGTGAACATGCTAAGAGGAGTGAGTAGATGTGGACTAGTTGGTGTAGTCCAGCTGTAGAATCTCTTGCAAAGATATGTCGGTGCTAGCTACCAAACCCGCCAATGACATAAATAATGCAAACAGTCATGCAGGCGCCTCGTGAGTGTTAGCTCATGTTGAGCTTGACATCTCAACACTCTCCCTTAAGCTCAACTCCAGCTCATGAACTCCAAGCATATCTCAAAATCTATAGAGCTTCTCAGCGCCCAAGGCCTTCTTGAAGATGTCAGTGACCTAATCTTGTGTGCTGACGACGTAGGCCAAGTCAATGTCACCTGCCAAGACTCTCTCCTTGATGAAGTGGTAGTGTACCTCAATGTGTTTTGTCCGCGCATGAAAAATTGGGTTCCTGGAAAACTACATATTGCTAAGATTGTCACAATATATGACAACCTTTCTCTCCACATGCAACCCCAAATCAGCACAAGTAGCTTGCGTAACTAAGCTACCTCACATGCTGCCACCGCAACTCCTATGTACTCTCTACTTGACAAGGCAACTCCTATGTACTCTCTACTTGACAAGGCAACTCTGGGCTGCTTCTTGCTGCTCCATGTCACAGCAGCACTCCCCAATGAAAACATGAAACCACTGGTAGATCTCCTATCTGAGATGCTACTTGCCCAATCTGCATCTGTGTACCCATATAGCTCGAATGGTACACTTGCTGTATAAAACAATACATAATCAACAGTGGCCCTCAAGTATCAAAGTGTGTGTTGCACACTATCAATGTAATATTCCTCCCTCCAGCTTTTTAGGTGTGGAGGTGTAAGAACCTCCCCTTTTGATCTTATAATTATTCCCCTCTGAAATAAAAGAAAAATCCTAATTTACCCTGTTTTGGCCTAGAGAGAAAATGTCTAGAGGGGGAGGTAATTCTAAATTGAGATATTTTTGGATATAAAAATCCTTCTAGTGGTAAAAATGATTTCCCCTGAAACAAAAATTCAAAAAGAACTTTCCAATGTGCAATTGGAATTAATCGAAAATAGGTATAAAGGACCTTAGCCTAAGGGCCAGATTTTCAGAAATTTTTGGATTATGGTCCAATTAAGGTTCCTATGGACCAATAAGATTAATCCAAATATAGGGAGCAAATAAATTGAAGAATAAAATAAAACCCCCCCAAAAAATGAGTAAATGCTCACATAAGATGAAGAGTGGACTAAGGACTAAAGAAAAGAATGAAAAAACTAAATTTTGACACACCTCAGTGTGGGGATCTCCCCTCATGAAGTAGGCACCTTTTTCTCATCATTACCCATAATTTTTAATCAATAAAATGAGATATTTTCATCTCTCCTCTCTCCTATTTCAAAACTAGATCCAAAAAGTATGCTGAACTGACCCAAAAATGGTCAAAATTTGACCAAACTAATCTGAAAAATTTTAGAATCAGTTTGCTTGGTTAGAGGCTCACTTTTTCCTATAAATAGAAGCCTCCCCCCTTTGTAAAAGCTTAATTGTGTTTATGCACTGTTACTCTGCTCCTGTCGTGAGCCATCTACATTAGCCATCTACATTGAACTTTTTAATAATTCAATTGTTTTTGGCCTAATCCTCTCCAAAGTGAATTGGTGGCCACTCTTGCTTCAAACAAGGGTAGAACTCTCAATCCCTCAAGCCAAAGGAGAGCTTACTAGCTCCGTGTAAGCTAATTTTCTTACTTGATTAATGAAGAATCTATGGTTTTCTTAATTTTTATGTTTTTCAGATTTTGAAATAAATTCAAATGCTATGCCTTTGATAAAAAGGCCACCCCCTTCTCCTCTTTACATTCCAACCTTTCTCAATCCTAGAAAGATTAACTAAAGGATTAATTAAACTCTTTTTATTGTTTACTCTCTTGAATTTAGAAAATTATGTAGATTAGAGTTCTATAAATCTAATTTGGGTTAATTTAAGTTAAATAATGAATGATAAAAATGAGAAATGGTCAGCCATACAAAGGAGGTTATGGTAAAATTTTCCAAAATTTTATGGAAAAGAAAGTTTGTTTTTATGTTATTCCAAAAGATTAATCCCTACCATTCTTGCATCTAAAAGAAATATTCTAATTACTCCATGTACATATTCACCTATGAATATACATGGATATCACTGATAGTAATTATTAAATTTTATTTTTATGCATAGAAAGATTCATAAAGGAATTTTTTTATTACAAAATTGTTATTCTCATTAAAATTGATTTCTATGCATAGAAAAATGCATAAAGGATTTTTTTTTAATTACAAAAGTGTTATTCTCATTAAATTTGATTTTTATGCATAGAAAGATGCATAAAGGAATTTGTTTTATTACAAAAGTGTTATTCTTATTAAATTTGATTTTTATGCATAGAAAGATGCATAAAGGATTTTTTTATTATAAAAGTGTTATTTTTTAAAAATTTTGATTTTTATGTATAAATAGATGCATAAAGAAATTATTTTTATTTTAAAAGTGTTATTCCTATTAAATTTGATTTTATGCATAAAAAGATTTTTTTTAATAAAAGAGTTATTCCCACTGAAGTTGATTTTTATGCATAAATAGATGCATAAAGAATTTTTATATCAAAATTAGAATTCTCTTAAATTCTATGAGTATTTGATAAATGAATAATTAAATACTCTAAGAGAGAAATTTCTATTGTTTTATATTCACACGGATTGTAAAAAGAGAATTCAGGAAATCTATCGAGATCAAAATATCCAGATAAATAATTAATCTATTTCCTCATTGGAATTCATAAGTAATTTAGAAATCAGTTAAGTGAACATTCAAAGAAAGAAATTTAGTAAAATAGTAACTGAATTATCAAACCTTTTCAAGAAAGATAGATCAGGAAAATTCTTCTCGGACTCGAACCTTGAATCGGACTATGACCAAGACCAAACTCTTTCGTCAGTTTTGAGGAAAGAAGGTGTGACCAATTTAGAAAAATACACTCAAAACTCCCGCCAAATTTGAAACTAAGTTTGAGACCCTTCGAATTGATCTGTGGATCAAGGTTATAGAATTCAAGGAATTATGGTATGAAATTTAGAACTCCGATCAAGAAGTTTTGGGGATACCGATTCAAGAAATACTCCTTGTATTCAAAAGAAAATCAATTTCAAAACTTGCATAGAATAGATGAGATGTGATACGATGTGAATTAGATAGATGTGAATGAATGGATGGATGTAATGTGATGTGAATAGATGTGTAAGATGTGATGTGAATGGATGTGATGTGAATCAGATAGATGTGAATGAATGGATAGATATGGATGTGTATGTGAAATATGGATGTGAATGTGTATGTGAAGAATGGATGTGGATGTGTATGTGAAGAATGGATATGGATGTGTATGTGAAGAATGGATGTGGATGACTATGTGAAAGAATGGATGTGGATGTATGTGAAAGAATGGATGTGGATGTGTATGTGAAAGAATGTGATGTGACATGAATATATGTGGATGTGAAGTGATAGATATGAATGTATGGATAGATGTAAGTAGTCTTACATGTGAACGTTTGGATGGATGTGGATGAATGACAAGTGTATGAATGAGATACGATGTGGATAGAAGTTATGTGATATAATGTGGATAGAATGCATGTGATGGGATGGTTATGAGAATGAATGTGGTGGATATGAATGAATGAATGTGATGTGATGGATGTAAATGGATGTGATGGACGTGAATAGATGTGATGTGATGTGAATCGGGATGTGAATGAATGAGATGTGATGTAAATTGGGATAGATGTGATATGTGATGTGAATGAATATGATGTGATGAGATGTGGATATGGACAGATGCGAGTGATGAGATCTGATGCGGATAAATGAGAAAAGATGTGATGAGATGGAAAATGATGTGTTGAGAATGGGAATACATATGATATAAATGAGGATTGATGTGGAACACTGTGGAAAGACGAGAATTTGTTATAGAAACTGTATTTATGACGTGTTTTTAAATGACTGTTTTATGTCAAAAGTGCCAGGGAAGCATTTTGACCGTCGTGTGAATGAGGTCGGTGGAGACCTATTTGATAAAGTTGTAACAGCGACGGAGAGTCAACGGAGGATGTCTCGCATAGCAAGGTCAGTTGAGGTCTTGACCAGCCTCGGTTTGATTTAAATGGTGAGCTTCCTGTATGGTGGATGAGGGACCAAGGAAGCGGCCTATGAGTGAAGCGCTAGGTGACCTGCGAAGCATCCTAGAGGGTGCTCACTATACGGTGCTCGGGCTCTCGGTCACCAAAGATACCCACATGTACGTCGTGGAAGATATTAGAACAAGGACTAAGAGTTGTTTTTTGAATTCAGGCATGGGTCTGGTTGATTGACCTTGCTGGTCCTCAACGGATGAGTCCATGGCTCTTTTATATGGATCTGTTAGTTGATCTTGCTGATCTTCGACGGAGATTCCATTTTGAATTTTATAAGTAAATATATTGCCGGGTACTATGAGCTAGGAACTATTGAAAAGGCTCTTGAGTGGACAGGTGGTGAGCGTTCTGGTTGCCAATGATGCCATAAGTACACCGATGAAGGAAAAATTAGAAATTAGAATTCAACCGGATATTTTGGAAGATTATGATCAATGATACTATAGTTTCATTAAAAGATTGTTTTAAAGACAGTTGAATCTGTGATAAAGGCAATTTCATATTGGGTGTGTAAGTGGTGTGACTAGTCTTAAGTTTGCATGAATATCCAGCTAGGGGGCCTGGAAACTCTTTTCGTTGGTACCCGGGACAAAACCTAACCAAATTCTTAAATGGATCCCATCACTACAGTGGTTGGGCGGTTGGCTAACTCATGGGACTGGCTGGACTGATGGATCCCTAAAATGAGACTCAATTCTGTTATGGTACGATAGATGCAGTAAATCCCGGATAAAAATTATTCTATGGAAAAGAATCAACGGCTGTGCCTCTCAATGAGAAAAAAAGCATTGGTCTCTATGATCTAAGTGCAAGTCTTTTCCTTGATCTGACTATGATACTTACGAGTACCGTCAGATTAGTTCAGTTAGTTAAGGCTCTTGACTATGTTAGAGTAAAAATATCCTAGAGGAATCGCCCGTGCTTTCCGGGTGAGGGAAGTTTTTCCAGGTTTGGTTTTGGAAGAGCCGAGGGATTAGTCTCTTTGTCTGGATATCCGTGGGTGAGGCCCCGAGTGAGGGACCCTGCCCCGTGCAAGAAGTGCTACTTTCGTTGCTAGCACCCCCTGAATTCGTTGCGCTGGGGAGACAGGGATCTTTCAGCTGGTATCAAAGCAAATTGGCTAAAGTGAATCAACCGAGAAGCCAAAAATTTTAAAAATTTATGAAGTAACAGTAAAAAGTTAGAAATGTGTGATGAAATTCAAACAAATTGTTATTCGGACTGAAATTCATAATTTAGTAATTGGGTCTTCAGATGGAAGTACCGCAATTGCATGGAATCCCTGACTTTCTTGAGGCCTAGACATGATGTTATTTACCTTCTAATTCCAAGGACCGTGACTACCCATATATATCGAGGGTATAACTGCAGCTCTTTACTGGCAGTATAACGAGTAAATCTAAGACCTTTGTGAGATCCCACTACCCCCTCCGCACACCGGATTCCCAGTAGGCTGGCAGCGGAAGTAGCTCCCTCATGCGCAGGGGGCAGGGTTTCCCACTCGGGTCCTCACCCTCGAATGTCTAGGCACGAGACTAAACTGGTGGTCATTTCGAAAACCGGAACCGAGAAAATTTCCCATGCCTGAAAAAAGGAGACGACTCCACCATTTTGAATTTCTTAACGAATTTTTCTAACCAGGTCAAGATACTGAACTAAACTTCATCTGATTAAACCAGATAGAAGGAAAACTATTACGGACTTATCTTGAAGGAATCAATGCTTTTTTCCTAATTGAATCAGGAACAGCCGTTGATCTATTCATTTGAGAAGTCTTTAGGTTATTATTTAACTATTTGAGTTCTAAGCGTATTCCTATTAATCAATTTTATTATTAAAACTCTACTGATTCTAGCCTAACCCCATGGGTTAGCCACCGCCCAACCACTGGAATTGGTAGAACCAGACAAGTACTCACCCACCCATAATTGAATGCCTTTCTTAACTTTTGCTTTAGAATACAGATACGCGCACACTCCTCTTTAAACTTTAACTTATAAAACAATCCATTGACAAACAATTCTTGGCTACAAATATCATAACTCAAAATTTCCATCCAGTTTCTTGTTTCTCAAAAAGAGGTATCACTTTGGACTCTCCGTCGCTCCAGACCAGCTGGTCAAATCAGCAAACAAGATCCAGTAACAGATTACAATAATTTTTCGTCATCATACATATATATCTTCCATGACATACGCATGGGTGTCCTAAGCACCGCGAGCACGTGCATCGCCTGGTCAGAACCCTCCAGGATCCTCCTTAGGTTTCCTGGCACTTCACTCAGGGACCGCTTTGTCGGCCCTCACCCATCATACCGGAAGCACACCATTTTTCACCATAGCAAAGCTGGTCAAGACCTGGGTAGGTTTTTGCCGCGTGAGCCGTCCTTTGAACAGTCCCCGCCAGCTGTTGCAACCAAACTTCCCTTAGAAAAACACATATACCAAATTCTCCCTCCAGCATTCTGGCGTAAGACAGTCCTTTAAGAAAACAGAGTTTCTATGCAAGTTTTCAGTTTTGATTTTCTTTTGAATACAATGAGTATATCTTAAATCCGTATCCTAATACTTCTAGATTGCAGTCGTCTAAATTCCAATAAAATTTCATGAATTCTGTAACCTTGATCCTCAGATCAAAATCAAAGGGTCTCAACTTAGTTTCAGATTCGGTGGGTGATTTAAGTGAATTTTCATGAACTGGTCACATCATCTTTTCTTGAAACTGACGAAGGAGTTATGTCTGGGTCATAGACTGATTCAAGGTTTGAATCTGGAAAGGTTCACCCTGAACTATCTTTCTCGAAGGGTAATATTTCAATTACTACTTTACTGAATTTCATTCATTGAAGATTTGCTTGACTGAATTCAAAACTAAACACGAATTTCTATGAGGAATAATTTAATCATTGATAGTTTTTCTGAATTTTTTCATTACCATCCTAGAGAATATGAAACGGTAGAATTTTCTCTCACAAAGTATTTACTTATTCATTTACCAATATTCATGGGATTTAAACATAGGATTAAAGAGAACTGTTATTTTGATATAAAAATTATGTATGCATCTATTTATGCATAAAATCCAACTTCTATGGAAATAACACTTTTATATAAAAGAAAATCCTTTTATGCATCTATTTACGCATAAAAATCAATTTTGATGAAAGTAACACTTTTGTGATAAAAAAATTCTTTATGCATCTATTTATGCATAAAAATCAATTTTGATGAAAGTAACACTTTTATAATAAAAAAATTCTTTTATGCATCTATTTATGCATAAAAATCAATTTTGATGAAAGTAACACTTTTATAATAAAAAAATTCTTTTATGCATCTATTTATGCATAAAAATCAATTTTGATGAAAGTAACACTTTTATAATTAAAAAAACAATTCTTTTATGCATCATTTTAAGCATAAAAATCAATTTTGATGAAAGTAACACTTTCATAATTAAAAAAATTCTTTTATGCATCTATTTATGCATAAAAATCAACTTTGATGAAAGTAACACTTTTATAATAAACAAAATTCTTTTATGCATCTATTTATGCATAAAATTCAATTTTGATGAAAGTAACACTTTTATAATTTAAAAAAATCTTTTTATGCATAAAAATTAATATTGGTGAAAGTAACACTTTTATAATAAAAAAATTTCTTTTATGCATCACTTTATGCATAAAAATCAATATTGGTGAAAGTAACACTTTTATAATAAAAAAAAAATTCTCCAATATGCATCTTTCTATGCATAAAACTTAATTCTAATGGAAATAACACTTTCATAATAAAAATATTTCTAATATGCATTTTTCTATGCATAGAATGAAAATAAAACTTTTAGAATACACAAACGGTGGGGATTACTCTTTTTGAATAATAAAAGATAAAACTTATTTCACAAAATTTAAGAAAATTTTTCCATAACCTCCTTTGTATGGCTGACCATTTTTTAATTTTTTTTCTCAAGTTGCTTAGAAATTTTCCAAATGGTTTAAAGCATTCTAAACTAATCAAATTCCACTTTTTAAAGAGAAACAATATGAAAAGTTTAATTCTAAGAATTTGATTACATATCTAGGATAAAGAAAGACTGAATTCAAGAATGAAGAGAGGGGGAAAGCCTTTCCAACAAGGCATAACATCATTTTTCATTTTAAAGAAAATAAAAATTATAAAACCATTAAATGGAATAAAGAAAAAGTAGGATTTCTAGCTTACATGAATTTTTGTGAGCTTTCCTTTGGCTTGATGGTTTGAGGGATCTACTCTTGTTTGCAACAAGAGTGGCCACCAATTCTTTTGAAGAGGAAATGGTCAAAAACTAATGAATTATCAATAAATTCACTGTTTTTGGCTCTAGGGAGGAGTAGAGTAAGAGTGCATAAAACACTATTCAGCTTCTACAAAGGGGGAGGCTTCTATTTATAGGAAAAAATGAGATTCTAACCAAGCAAACTTATTCTAGAATTTTTCAAATCAGTTTGGTCAATTTTTGATCATTTTTCGGTCAGTTTAGTTCACTTTTTGGATCCAGTTTTGAATTAGGAGAGAGGAGAGATGAAATATCCAATTTTATTGATTTAAAGTTCAAAAGCAATGATGGGAAAAAGGTGCCTACTTCATGAGGGGGAATCCCCACTACTCTGAGGTGTCGAAAATTCATTTTTTTAGTATTTCCTTTGGTCCTTAGTCCACTCTTCATCTTATGTGAGTATTTACTCATTTTTGGGGGGATTTTATTTATTTCTTAAATTTACCTCCTCCCTACATTTGTATTAATCTTATTGGTCCATAGGAACCTTAATTTAAAATTTTCAGAAAATATGGACCCTTAGGATAAGGCCTTTTGAACAGATTATAATTTATTTCTAATGCACCTTCTGAAATTCTTTTTGAACTTCTGTTTTGGGGAAATTTATATTAAGAAGATGAGAAATTTTTCCATCCAAAAATATTTCAAAACTGAATCACCTCTCTCTAGAAGATTTTCTCTCTCTAGGCCAAAACAGGTAAAAAGAAGATCTTTTATATTTCTGAAGAGGGATTCGATTAGAGGGGAAGATAATGGACTTCTTGAGAGGCTAGGGAGGAATCTTACATTCTCTCCCACTTGAAAAATGCGAGATGTCCTCATCTCGCAAACTGGGATAATCTTGCAACAGTTTGGCTTCTTTCTCCCAGGTGGCATCTTCAAAAGGATAGAACTTCCATTTAACCAATAATCCTCTCAGAATTCCATTCGTGAACCTTCTCTCGAACATCAAGGATTTCTTCATGTTAGAGTTCCATCTGCCGTTGGGTTGAAGAAGTTAAGATTTCATCATCAAGCACATGATTCGGGCTTGGTACATACTTTGAGATGAGGACGCAGAAGAAGTTCGTAGGCTAAGTCACCTACTTTCTTTGTAATCAGATATGGCCCACAATATATGGGGGATAAGTCACCTACTTTCTTTGTAATCAGATATGGCCCACAATATATGGGGGATAACTTCTTGTACTTCCCAAGAGATAGAGAACTTCTTTTGGGGCGTACTCGAATGAAGACCATATCTGCTTCTTCAAATTTTTTGTCTGTCCTCTTCTTATTTGCATACTGTTTCTGTCTATCCTGGGCAGCTTTTATATCTTTGTTGTGAATTGACTGCATCTAGTGCTCCATGTCATCAAGCATCTGTCTGGACATCTCGACCCTAAGCAATGGGTTGTACCAAGTTAATGGAGTGAAGTAATCTTGTCCATACAGAGCATTGAAAGGGCTCATCCCAATACTTCGGTGATAAGAAGCATTGTAGGCGAACTTGCCTAGGTGCAGATAACTTAGCCACTTCTTGGGTTCCCTGCCCACAGCATGACCGAAGTATATCTTTGATTACTTGGTTTACCCTTTTTGTGCTCCATGTCATCAAGCATCTGTCTGGACATCTCGACCCTAAGCAATGGGTCGTACCAAGTTAATGGAGTTAAGTAATCTTGTCCATACAGAGCATTGAAAGGGCTCATCCCAATACTTCGGTGATAAGAAGCATTGTAGGCGAACTTGCCTAGGTGCAGATAACTTAGCCACTTCTTGGGTTCCCTGCCCACAGCATGACCGAAGTATATCTTTGATTACTTGGTTTACCCTTTTTGTTTGACCGTCGGTCTTGGGGTAGTAAGCTGTGCTGAGATCCAAGAAGTTCCTATTGCTTTGAAAAATGCAGTCCAGAATCTTGACGTGAATTTGGAGTCTTGATCACTTACTATTCTTCTGGGTAGGCCATGCAATCTGAAGATTTCCTTCAGGAACACTCTGGCCACATCCACTGCAGTAGTGTAGGTTTCTTTTACTGGAATCAGATGGGCAACTTTGGTTATTCTATCAACTACCATGAAGATGGAGTTGTAACCTGATTGCACTGAAGGTAATCCAGTAATAAAATCCATACTGATGCATTCCCACTTCATCTGGGGGATGTCTAATCGATGGATGTAACTTCCCAGGCATTTTTACTCTCTCGGTCTTGACTTTCTGACATGTCAGACATTGACGTACATGATTAAGTACATCCTTTTTTAGTCCAATAAGCTTTTCTTCACAGACATGTAGGTTTTGATGAAACTTGGATGTCCTGCAAATAAGGCTATCACAGACATCCAGGTTTTGATGAAACCTAGATGTCTTGCAATAAGGCTGTCATGGGCTTTACTCAGAATTTGACCCTTAGTTCCCTCATCATTGGGAATGCATAGCCTGTGATTATAATACATAATTCCATCATCCAAGCTGTACTCTTGAACTTGGTTCAACTCCTGTGTGGAGTTTTTCTTTCCTGCATAAGTAGGGTAGGAATAGGGCCAAAGAATCTATCCTGCATGATCTTCTCTCTTGCTTCAATAAATCAAAGGATTTGACACTACAGTAATTGCAAGCAAGGAGGCTTTTTTGCTGAGGGCATCTGCCACCACATTTTTTTTGCCTGGGTGGTACTTGATTTCAAAATTAAATTCTTGTAGGGTATACATCCACCTTCTTTGGCGCATGTTGAGATCCTTCTGAGTGAAGATCCACTTTAAGCTCTGATGATCTATCACATCAAAGTGAATCTTTGATCTAGTAGGTAATGTCTCCACAACTTCAGGGCATATACTACTGAAAGTAGCTCCAGGTCATGGACAGCATAATTCCTCTCATGTGTTTTGAGTTTTCAGGATTCATAGGCCACTGCATGACCTTCCTGCATGAGTGCACCTCCTAGGGCAAAACCACTGGCATCAGTTACTACCTCAAAGGGTAGAGAGAAATCTGGCAACTTCAGAACGAGATTGGTTACCAAGGTGGTCTTTAGCTTATCAAAAGCACTCTGGCACAGACCATTGAAACAGGGTATTCTTCTTGAGAAGATTAGTCAGGGGGAAGCTATGAGAGCATACTTTGGTATAAAAATTCTATATCAGCTAGTCAATCCCAAGAATCCCTTGACTTCTTTCACTGTTTTTGGTTCAGGCCAATCTATGACTGCTTGGACTTTTGCGGAATTTGGAGAAATTCCATCTTTGGATACAAGAAAGCCCAAGTATTCAACATGGTCGGTAGAGAAAATACATTTGCTCTTTTTTGCAAAGTGTTGGTGCTTCCTTAGAATCTCAAAAACTTTTTTGACATGAGCTTCGTGGTCAGCTGCATTCTTTGAGTAAATCAAAATATCATCAAAGAAAACAAGAACAAAATCATCCAAGTATTCTCTGAGAAGGTCCTGCATTAGGTGATTAAATGTAGCTGGGGCGATTGAATGTAGCTAGGGCATTTGTCAATCCAAACGGCATGACAGTTAATTCATAATGCCCATACCGAGTATTGATGGTTGTCTTCGAGGTATCTTGCTCATTAATCTTGATCTAATAATACCCTGATTTGAGATCTATCTTTGTGAAGATCTGGGCTCCACTTAGCGTGTTCAGAAGCTCATCAATTCTGGGGATAGGATACTTTTTCTTAACTGTCATTGATTAAGACCTCTATAGTCCACATAGAGTCTTAGCGTTCCATCTTTCTTTTTCTGAAAGAGAACTGGCGCACCCCAAGGTGAAGCACTGGGTCTTACAAACCCTTGTTCTAACAGCTGTCTAAGCTATTCCTTGAGTCTGATGGCTTCAGGAACTGGCATTTTGTACGTGCGTAGGGCTAATGGTGGCTGAGCTCCGGGGGTCAATTCTATCTCATGATCTACTCGGATTGGAGGCATCTCTGTTAATTGTGGTGGGAATAAATCATCATGATCACTTAACCATTCACGTTCTTTAGCTTTTAACTTTGAGTCTACTGGATTCATTTTGACAACATAAAGGAGCTGCTTCTTTCTAAGTCCTTTTAGTAACTTGGAAGCCTTTACTAATAACTGCACACGGGGATCCTGAAATTCCAGTTCCTTAAACTTTATTTCCGTGAAGGTCACAGAAGGAAATGGTTCCATTATGACAGTGAATGTTAGCTTGATTTTTTGTGGAGCCAATCCATTCCAAGGATCCCGTCGAAAACTCCCAAAGGTATAACTCTGAACTCACAGCAAGATTAAATTTCCATCTAGATTGAACTGAATATGTTCTGTCTCAAGGTGAGTGAAAAGAATCTTCCCACTGGCCAATTCAACTTGCATAGGTTTCCCTGATTTCTATTCTAAGACTAGCTTACGTAAGCATCCTAGGGAAATGAAAGAATGAGTACTGCCTGAATCAATCAAAAGCTTAAAAGGCTTACCCTGATACTCAGCTCGAGTATGGATGACTGAGAATTGGCGATTTGGCCCTTGGTTTTCAATTGCAGCATAAATTTGTCCTCTTTCCTCTTCCACTAGCTCAGCTATTGTGACTGCTTTAGCTACTGCAGTCTGAGGCGACGGAACTCTTTCTCTTTGGTTGCCCCAGTTATGGGAAGGAGTCTTGAGGCTACTCTGGACAGAGGCAGATGGCTGAGCTAGAGTTCTCGTGAGATTTCCCTGATTTGGGCAAGACGGTTGACTGATACGAAGGGATTGGTTTGAGCACTCTGGGTCCTTGACTTCCCTATCCCCTTGACAAGGCAAGAGTCGGGCAGCCTTTCAGCAGAGCTGGTGACCAAAACCTAGGCATCCAAAACACCGGTTCTCACTTCTGAGCTCATCCCTCTGAATCCTTGAAAGAGGTGGGGCTCTTGAGAAAGTTTTCTATGGGAAGGGTCTTCCTTCACTTCTAAATCTCCCAGTATCCTGATTTTGATTTGGGCCTTGCTGTCTCTTTGGGGGGGGGGAGGAAAGTTTGAAGTACTTCTCGGGGTTTGGAATCTTTTAAAGTTAGAGGGTGCAGGCTTTGGCGGGACCTTAATAACAAAGGCTTTGGCAAAGCCCTTTGCCATTCTTACTGCTTCGGCCATTGAGACAGGTTTGGCATTCTTTACTAAGGTGTCCAATGGCTCGTTCATTCCTCGAATTAACCTGGCCATCAGAGCTGCTCTTCATCCAATTGTGGAGAATATTTGAGGAGAAAGGCAAAAGCTTGACGGTACTCTTCAATTGTCCCGCTATCCTACTTTAGTTCCAAGAACTCATTCATTTTAGTTTCAAGGAAGCCCGGAGGACAAAACCTCTTTCTGAGTTAAGCTTTAAGGTCTGGGTATTCTGGTCGAGACGGTTGGTCTCACACTGATTCCTCCAAGCGACCCTGGTCGTTTCCACAATCTTTAACCTGGCGAGAGCCATCTTGCTTCTCTCATTGTAGCAAGTTACATCAAAGTATTCTTCCATAGCCTCAATCCACTTTTCCACTAGTGCTCCCCTTCACCCTTGAAGGGACCAGGTTGGAATCTGTGCAGTGCTTTTCGCAGATCCGGATCTAACTCTTCATCATCAGTTAGAGGATCCGGTTGCCTTGCATGGGCCGCGTGCCTCATGACTCTGACAAAACGAGATTTTTGTCAGCTTAACTTCAACAATAGATTTATGATTATTTAATTTTTGAGATTTATCTTTAAATAGATAATTATTTTATCATACTTCTTGAACAAGATTAACCATATTTACAATCATGAAAGCAGTTTGGATTATTATTATTATTCATTATTTTTTACAAAACCTAATTTATTATCAAAAGTTTTTGATATATACATAGAGCATCACGGCTCCAAAGTCACTACCTCAATTGCGTACGCATAAAGAAGTGAAACTGCGAAGGAGAGATGGCATGGTACACATGATTCATTACAAAAAGAGGTGCTGTAATTCTACTTCTAGGGATGAAGCCTAAAAACTCGGCATGAAATTTGGAAGTTGCTGGGTGAATGATTAAAGAGTTGTACATGCTGAACAAACCCTAGCCTTATCAGAATCATGGCTAAGGAAATATTTTGCCTGCGCCTCTGACGCTGATTGGTAGTATTGATATTAATACATCATCCTCCAAAGAACCACATATACCGATGTCGCTCTACAGGATTAGGAAAGTAAAGACTCTCAAAATGACGTGCGAGTCTCACTCTGCTTACTCGGGTCATAGCAGAGTTGATGAGGTGCTCGAATGCAAAGGCTATCATATCTTGACTTTGGGAGAGTTTAGGAATGCCAGATAGATTCGGGGTATCCATCTATAAATTTCCAATTCAATTTATGAGTTTTTAAATTTTGAAGTTCATTCAACATAATATTAATAGGCGAAAACATTATTTCCCAGATTTACTTTAAAATTTTAAGCAATTTCTATTACTCTTACGTAAATTACCAGCTGGTCATCCAGTAAACAGATTACAATATTTTTCTGTCATCATACATTTATATCTTCCATGACATACGCATGGGTGTCCTAAGCACCGCGAGCCCTTGCATCGCCTGGTTAGATCCCTGCAGGATTCTCCTTAGGTGTCCTGGCACTTCACTCAGGGATCGCTTCATCGGTCCTCGCCCATCGTATCGGAAGCACACCATTTTTCACCATACCAAGGTTGGTCAAGACTTGGGTAGGTTTTTGCCACGAGCCATCCTTTGAACACTCCCCGCTAGCTGTTGCAACCAAACTTCCCTTAGAAAAACACATATACCAAATGCTCTCTCCAGCATTATGGCGTAAGACAATCCTTTAAGAAAATGGGGTTAGTTTTCAATTTTGATTTTCTTTTGAATACAATGAGTATATCTTAAATCCATATCCCAATACATCTAGATCGCTGGTCTGAATTCCAACAGAATTTCATGAATTCTGTAACCTTGATCCTCAGATCAAAATCAAAGGGTCTCAACTTAGTTTCAGATTTGGTGGGTGATTTGACTGAATTTTCCTGAACTAGTCACATCGTCTTTTCTTGAAACTGACGATAAAAATATCCATTAATTTAATATGCTAAGAATTCCACTTTTACTATTTAAATGATTGAATTCCAATTATCATGGAAATTCCTCTTTTATCATTTAAATATTTCTCATGCATAAAATAAATTTATCTGAAATTTCTCTTTGAATTTTAATAAAAATATCCATTAATTCAATATGCTAAGAATTCCACTTTTTCCATTTAAATGACTGAATTCCAAATGTCATGGGGAATTCCTCTTTTATCATTTAAATAAAATTATCATAATTTTCTCTTTTCTTAATTATTTAATTATGCATAAACGTTAAAAATTAGTTTTCTATTGAATGTGATGAAAATCATTCTTTTAGCATAGGATGACCAATCCTAGAATGTGGTAGCAAGTCCTCTTTTCACATTATGCATATGAATGAATTATGTATCAAATTCTTAAAAATTTTACCATAGTTTCGGTGTTATTACTGATAATTTTCAATATTTTTGAAAAGAATAAACTTAGTAATACCATTATGATAGTATAACTATCTTCTAAACTTAAATCCAATTTATGGATTTAAATCATAAGATTATCATAATTTTAGAAGCATAAAAGTATAAAAAGCCACTTTCTTAACCTCTAGCTTCACAAGCCTAGATGTTGATTTGTGAATTGAGAATTTATCAATGAGAAGCATCATTTGAATAGACAATTGGTCATAAGAATGACCATTCTTTTGGGGAGAGAGAGATAAACATAAAAAGCATCCTAATTAAGCAAAAATGTAAACTTTTCTTAATTGTTCATTATTACAACTCTAAAGAAAATCTTGATTTTCATTATAAACACTTAATTTAGAAACTTCTCAAGCTTGAGAGGGGTTGAGAAGTGAAAACATTGAGAATAATATAGAAAAACCATGAAATTACACCTTACCTCTTGATTTTTCTTGCTTCTCTATCTTAGAAGAAGTCCCCCAACCAATCAATTGGTTAGTGTGTTGAGAGGAAAGCTCCAAGGATAGTTGAATAGAGAGAGAAGCTCCAGTCTCTCCAAAATTAGAGGATTTTTAAGGGATAATAGAAAATATTATTATTTTAATGTAATACTGGAATGGTATAGTTCATACACTTTTTTTACAAAAGACTAAGGGTCTATTTATAGGTGAGGGAGGCCACTAACCAAGTCCAACTGGGTTCTAGAATTTTCTAGGTTCACTTTGACTCAATTTGGACAAGATTTGGACCAGTTTGGCTCCCTTTTTTTATCTAGTTTGTTCTAGGAGAGAGGAGAGATAAAAATATCACATTTTTTTGAATTAAAAAACCCTTCCACACGTGAAAAAGGTGCCTACCTGAAAGGTCCCTCTTTCCTTACCAAGGTGTCAAAAATGCATCATTACTTTAAAATATCTCATTTTGTTAGTAATATCTCATAATTTTTAACTTATAAACCTTATACTCAATCAACTCTTCATCTTATGTAAGCATTTACTCATTTTTGGGTATTTTCTTTTATTCTTTGGATTTATCTCATCCCAACACTTGGATTAATCTTAGTGGTCCATAGGAACCTTAATTGGACCATAATCCAGAAATTTCTGAAAATCTAGACCCTTAGGTTAAGGTCCTTTATACACATTTTCAAATAATTCCAATTGCACATTGGAAAGTTCTTTTTGAATTTCTGTTTCAGGAGAAACCATTTTAGACACTAGGAGGATTTTTATATCCAAAGCTATCTCAATTTTGAATTACCTCTCTCTAGATATTTTCTCTCTCTAGGCCAAAACAAGGTAAAACAAGATATTTCTTCTATTCCAGAGAGGCGATGATTACAAGAACAGAAGGGGAGGTTCTTACACCTTTACACCTCAAAAGCTAGAGAGAGGAATCTTACATCATCAAAAGCAAGTGGTTAATCCATATACACTTATTCTTTCAAGTCACCCCATGCAAGAACACATTTTTTACATCCATCTCTGATGTAAAAACTAGCCTTTAGTTGCAGCCACCGCAATCATGGCTCTCACAATTGCCATCTTTGCAACGAGGTCAAATGTCTCCTCATAATCAATCCCATGTGTCTACGCATATCCTTTGGCTATCATTCTAGCCTTGCACCTACTTATGCTACCATCACTGTCATGTTTCATCTTATACACCCACTTACAACTAATAGCTTTCTTGCCTTCAAGGAATGGCACCAAATCCCAAGTCTCATTTTCATACAATGCATCCATCTCCTCATCCATAGCTTTCTACCAACACACATTTCTAAAATAGCCTCATCAAAACATGTGGGTTCTACAACCTGCACAACTTTTGCCATATAAGCATAATGATGTGCCACATAACCATCATAAGTCAACCTCTTCACAGGGTTTTTGACTCTTCTAGATCTTTGTAACTTTGCATTCATGGCTTCCATAGCCTTCTTCACACCAGGTGTCCTCATTACTGGAATCCCAAGCTCCTCATCAAGGCTCATCTCCAAGCCACTAGACTCTCTATCAAGAGAATGCCTTGTAGAAATATCAGGCATACCAAGGGGCTCAACCACTTTCTCTTTACCTTTATGTAATGTACCAACTAAATTTTTAGGACTGGTATTATGACGTAGCCTGCCACTCCATGGTCTATCAACAAAACCGCTGGATGAGGACAAGCTTCTTTTGGCCTGGTCTAAAAAAGGATGTGCTTAATCATGTACTTCAATGTCTGACCTATCAAAAAGTCAAGGCCGAGAGAGTAAAAATGCCTTGGAAGTTACATCCATTAGACATCCCCCAGATGAAGTGGGAATGCATTAGTATGGATTTTATTAGTGGATTACCCTCAGTGCAATCGGGTTACAACTCCATCTTCGTGGTAGTTGATAGACTAACCAAAGTTGCCCATCTGATTCCAGTAAAAGAAACCTACACTACAGTGGATGTGGCCAGAGTGTTCCTCAAAGAAATCTTCAGATTGCATGGCCTACCCTGAAGAATAGTAAGTGATCGAGATCCCAAATTCACGTCAAGATTTTGGACTGCATTTTTTGAAGTAGTAGGAACTTTCTTGGATCTCAGCACAGCTTACCATCCCAAGACCGATGGTCAAACTGAAAGGGTGAACCAGAGTTTACATCCAAGCATCTAATCCCACTGATTTCTCCTTGATTCACTCCACCTCTTTTGCTTGATTCTCTCCACCTCTTCACTTTTCCTAGAATATCTCCACACTTCCTAAATCTTCTCATGCTACCCTTTATTCTCTCCCAATAGATTCTTCTCACCTTTTCACAGGTTCTTTCACATTTACACATTCTCTTTTACAGCCTCTAACCAAGGGCTTGTTCCCGCACACACCCTATTCACTTGTATATTTCAATAGTAGATGCATGTGTAAGCACTTTAGTCAAAGTTACGGGCACTTGTAGTAGCCTTGGACACATAGAGAGAGAGTGTCAAGGACTATGAGTTAGGGACTTGAGGCATTGGTCATGGACTACTAAGTAAGAGAAAAACTTGGTATAGGTTCTAGGTGTGCTAGAATTATTCACTTGAGGGGAGGTGTTGAAATATACAAGTGAATGGGTGTGTGCGGGAACAAGCCCTTCGCTAGAGATTGTAAAAGGGAGTCAGTAAGTGAGTGGGTAGCAGTGAAAAGCTGAGAAGAATCTATTGGATGAGAGAATTAAGAGTAGCATGAGCGAATATAAGGGTGTGGAAAGATTCTAGGAAAAGGTACCCCTAGATGTAGGGGAGGTGGCACAAATCAAGGAGAAATCAGTGGGAGTGGGTGCTTGGCACCTTATGGATATAAAAGCTATAAATTGAGACATTGGCCTAATGACAATTTGCTTGTTTTTGAGTATCCATGCCTACATTATAATATTAGATTAATTATGCACTAATCTTACCCTAATCACTTTCTAATTGCTAATCATGTCGATTCTTGTATTTGACCCACCATAGCTCATAACATTTCTGTAAATTCAATAGTGTAGAAGGCTTGGTGCTCTTAATTGTTTCTGTTTTGTGAAGATTGTTGATCTTCACCCAAGTTATTCTCTTTAATAATAAACATTGACACCAAATCTCTGAAGTTGGGAATGGTCTCCTGAGTCTGAATAGACATCTTGAACGCCTTGTATTGTGGCCCGAGACCACGTAGACACACTTCCATTTTATCTTCAACATCAACAAAAACATCGATTGATGTTCTTTAATCAAAGTAGAGGCCCCCAACCAATCAATTAATTTGGTCTGTTGATGAAGACTCCAAGGAAGATTGAAGAGAGAGAGAAGCTCCAATCTCTTCAATTTGTAGAGGATTTTTAGAGGAAAATAGAAAATAAGCTTATCTTAGAGTAATACCGGCATAGTTTAGTTCACAGATGAGAATACAAAAGAATGAGGGTCTATTTATACGTGAGGGAGGCCACTAACTGAGTCCAACTGAGTTCTAGAATTTTCCAGCTTCAGTTTGGCTGAATTTGGACAAAATTTGGACCAGTTTGACTCCCTTTTTTATTTGGTTTGATCCAGGAGAGAGGAGAGATACAAATATCCTATTATTTTTGAGTTTAAAACTCATCCACACGTAAAATAGGTTCCTCCTTGAAGGGCTCCCTTCTCCTTACCAATGTGTCAAAAATGAATGATTACTCTAAAATATCTTATTTGTTTTTAATAATACTTCATAATTTTCAACTAATAAATCTAGTACTTAGTCAACTCTTCATCTTATGTGGGCATTTACTCATTTTTGGATATTTTTTTTATTCTTTGCATTTATCTTATCCCAACACTTGGATTAATCTTATTGGTCCATAGGAGCCTTAATCCAAAATTTTTAAACAATCTTGACCCTTAGGCTAAGGTCTTCTAAATTATTTTTAATTAATTCCAATCGCACCTTGGAAAATCTATTTTGATTTTCTCTTTCGAAAATCATTTTTTTGATAATTTATTTATCCATAATATCCCAATATTGATTTACCACTCTCTAGAAATTTTTATCTTACTAGGCCAAACAAGGAAAAATAATATTTTCTTGTATTCAGAAACATAGAATGATTACAAGGGATTGAAGGAGAGGCTTATTTGTTATTCAGGGTGAGGAGGAATCTTACAACTCTAACTATAATAAAGTCTTACTAGTATCTTCTCATCATCCTTAACAAGTATTTCCTGAAGTAGGTTGATGAAGCCTTGACTTTCAGTACCCTTTGTCGATGGAAGGTTTGTTGTCTAAAATAGCAAGCCACTTGGCTCATTCTCTTACAATGTTGTCGTTAACTTGTTGACATACGGTAGCAAGTCTTTATTCTCCTTTGGCAGTGCTCCAATGTCTTCCAGCCTCAAATTTTATGGTGGGTGGTGAGGCTTCAAGGATTTTGGCACTAGAGCTAGAGCTACAGCTTCCCTCAATCCAAATAATTATTCGATGTTGAGGAGGTAAATATAGTTGCACCTAGCCAACAAGTATTGGATGTAGATCTTCCTCTTTCTCTCTTGTTTCTTCCTCTTCTTCACCCTCATCCTCTTCTTTTTCTTCATCATCGTCTTCCTCTCTTCATCCTTCTTAATCTCTTCTTATTGTTGGCCATGAATTTCTTTAATATCAATAGTACTAGATCAACTTATCTTTTCTCCTCTTCTGTATCCTTAGGTTTAGCCTGCTCCATTCGCTCAGATTGGGGTAGCTCTAATGCTTTAGCATTAGATGTGTCTACTTCCCCCTCTACGACCTTCAATCTCAGTGTCTAATGAATGTTGCTTTTCCCATGTGAGAAACTTATTGCCCACATATTTAATTTCTAATGCCTCTAAGATGCTTCTATCTATGACAAGAAAACTATCAGAGTCGAAATGCTCATAAAGTATTTAACACACCTTTGTCTTTAATGTTCTAGGCATATTAGCATGAGAAAAACATGCTACAAATACATGAAGTGGGATAAACCATGATAGCTTGAGCCTCTTAGAAAATCTTCCTCACTTAATGGATCTATGAATATCCAATACTATCTTACTTTTGAATGAAGCTACTATACCTTTGTCTAGCAAAATCCTAATTAGTGATGAAACCAATACTTGGAATATAGAAAGACCTTCAAGTCTACCAAAAGATTTGGCATTGGGAGGAGCAATGTATTTTTATCTATACAAAAGTAAACGTTTTTTATTAAAACGTTTTTTTTCACAAAATCAGCGTGCATAGCTTTAAAATTACCGATGAATTACTCCAATCATTGGCCACTCAATACTTGATGATGAATAGACATCTGAAACAATGACAAAAATACCACACACATTGATAATTATATTTATAATAAGATAACATCTAGAAAATAAAACCAATATAATGAATCCATCAAATAGAAGTACCTTAAAATGGGCTTAGAGTAGACATGGTGGAATAGATGGATCCAAGTCCATACCTAGCCATGTACACATGTTGTACCCATCATGGCCATTTTTGAACTCCAAAATCCATCCTTTCTAGTGGTATTGTGCCATGCCTCTTCTTTGCTTCTTCACCATATGACGACCTCTACATGAGGGTGCATTGTGATCTAGTTATTGGGCGTGTGAAGTGCAAAGGCCTTCACAAACCTTCCTCTCTAATATTATATAGAATACCTGAAGACATATATTTAGGGGTCCTTCTAGGCATTGTGAAAGAAGGGAGGAAGAAGATGACTAGCTCTAGCGTGGACTCGAGAACACGGGACATGTTACATGGAGTCCAATACATGGGTTTTGGTCACTATGGAAGCTTGCATGAGCAAGGCTTGATTGATATTGAGTAAAGATGATAGAAGTGATTATTTACAACTTGGCTTTATAAGTGTCTTATATACCTTGGCCCACTTTTTACACATATTAATGCCTCGGTCTCCACATTGGGCCATGCTCAAGGCCATAGTCCATAGCCCATAGTCCTTAGTCCTTTAGCTATTTATTACAAGCCATCCCCACCTAGAGGTTTCGTCCTTGAAACCTTATAATATAAAAGAACTCAAATCCATGTCCACCAAGCATGTGGAAAAGAATGACTCGTGTGAGAACATTTCCAAGTGATCCATGGCTATAAATTGCTTCCAATCACTAAAAACTGCATTGTAAGCATGCAAAACATCCCCGAACTTTCTCTCCATGATGGAATCTCCCTAATCAACAATTCTAAAACAAGTACCATGATATCCAAGTAGTACAGATCTCTCTAACAATGATTTACAAGAAATTCCAGCAAGCAAAATCACTATTATGTCTCCTCATTTGATCCACCAAATGCACCCAAGATAGAGACAAATGGCCAATGTCAGAAATCATCATCGGAGGCAAGGCTAAGCATGCATCCTCTCGGATAAAATGTGTAACAAAGTGGAATGGTATCATATGAATAATGGGCCCAAGGCCAATTGACCATGCCCATGGACAACACTTATGATAGTGTGAAATGGGAGTCATGTATATAGGTCATATACACCATACTTTTGATACCTTTTTGATAATCAAGATTACACAAGCCTTTGCTTTCATGTTCTAATTCTAGGCTAATCTCTCATGCTTTCCTTAATCCTAGGCTAATGAGGCTAAATCTGTTGAAATATACAAGTGAATAGGGTGTGTGTGGGAACAAGCTCTTGGATAGAGGCTGTAAAAGAGGAGATGTAATTGTGAAAGAACCTGTGAAAAGGTTAGAAGAATCTACTGGGAGAGAATAATGGGTAGCATGAGGGAATTTAGGAGTGTGGAGATATTCTGGGAGATATTCAGGGAAAAGAGAAGAGGTGGAGATATTCTGGGAGATATTCAGGGAAAAGAGAAGAGGTGGAGAGAATCAGGCAAAAGGTGGAGATATTCTGGGAGTGAATCATGGAGAAATCAATGGGATTAGATGCTTGATGTAAACTCTATAAATTGAGGCATAGCCCTAATGAGAATTTGCTGGTTTTTGAGTATCCATGCCTACATTAATCTATGTGCTAATTATTCACTAATTACGTCTTAATCATTTGCTAATCACTTTGTTAATTATGTTGATTCTAGTGTTTGATCCACCATAGCTCATCATTTTGCTCAAATTTCAACATGGTATCAGAGCCATGCCTAGAATCAATCAGATTTATGAGCCCATTAGTGAATTAATTAGGATTAGTAGGTAATTAGCAAAAAAATCAATTTTTAGTGAGTTTTTCATCTTCCCCTTCACCCCCAGCCAGTGGAGGACTCCATTCTCCATGCACAGTCAACATTAGGTCTTGCCCTTCTAACACAAGCTAGCTAACTTACTTGGCTTCAAGCCCATCTACTCCACGCATCAAACCGCCGATGGCAGCAGCCGATTTTCGCAAATTTCTGGGCGCCGTTTTTCTAAAGCATTTTGAAGATTTCTCCTTGTGCAAGTCAAATTGATTCAATTCCTCCTAGCCCAAGGTGTAATCAAGAATGCTCTACAAGCTGGTGAAGACAGAAATCAATTTCATCAAGTCTACATTGAGATCAAAGCTCTTCATCAAATCTGCAGGTGACTTTGGTAAAACAGAGATTAAGCTTTCATTATTTGGTCAAATCTTATGTTTCTTGGCTTAATCCTCTACTAGAATCATTGCTATTGATGCCTTTGAAAGCATTTGAGCTCATTTGAAGTGGAAGGCACCAGATCTGGGCTCCCCGCATACTCTGTTTTCTGCACACAAACCAGAGCATTAATTTGCTAATCAGTGATTAATCAGTCTAATCACTATATTTTGGTGCAATTGAGGGTTCAAATTAACCATTAGGTATCTGATACAGATCCCTAAAGCTTCAGATTTCAAATCGGAGTTGGTTTGATACTCCAACCATCCCGTACAAATTGGTTACTCTCAATTTAATGTAATTTCTGGTGATTTTATGCTGATAAAATTGTTGTAATCATCTATTAAACACCAGATTGAGTTGTAAAAGGGTAGACACTGCCCTTGAATCTTGAATTTGGATCAAGAGGTAAGACCCCCTTCACATCACCATGAATTCAGCACAGGAAATAGCCAAATTTAATGGGGAACAGTTTTATACATGGCAGACAAAAACCATGTATTTGCTGATGAGGAAAAATCTGTGGGGATTAGTTGAAGGGAGAGATGAATGCCCAGAGAGAGGAGAAAATGAGTGGAAGAGTAGGAATGAAAAAGCATTGGGACTTATTGCACTCAGTTTAAATGATGAGATCATTCATCATATCACAGGGATACAGTGGGCAAAAGATGCATGGGATGAACTCAATAAATTATTTGGTACACAAGCAAAAAATTCCAAGATAAATTTGTTAATGCAATTCTACAAACTGGACATGAAGGAAAGTGAACCTTTAATCACACACTTGAACAAATATAAAAGCATTAAGCAACAGCTGGCAGCTATTGGCAAAAAGGTAGAAGATGATGAAGCATTAGCTGTACTTTTGAAGAGTGTGGACAAAGGAGATTATGAAAACATTGTAGCAACACTAAAGAATGTACCTGAACTGAAGATACACGAGATAGAAGCAGCTCTACTAGAGCAAGAGAGCAGAGGCAAAGAGAAGAAAGGGCTCGACTCAACAGCAGGAGAGGAAAAAGCATTCTTCACCCGAGGAGGATTCTCTCGAGGACGAGGACGAGGAAGAGGCAGAGTAGGAGGGAGGACCTTCACTTGCCACAAATGTGGAAAGCCAGGACACATGGCGAGAGACTGCTACAGCAAACCTAGTGAAGAAGGAACGACATCGGCAAACTTCATGGAGGCTCCAAGGGAAGTGGAGTCGGATCATCTTTTCTGAGAGAGAGAGAGAGAGAGACCCCACAACCCAATGTAACCTGCCCCAATAAAGTAAAACCACCTCTGAGCCACCGATGATGTAGGCCAAGTGGTAGATGTATGTGTGAGCACTTTAGTCAAGGTCGCGGGCACTTATAGTAGCCTTGGACATATAGAGAGAGAGAGTGTCAAGGACTATGGAGTTTAGGGACTTGAGGCACTGGTCGCGGGCTATCAAGTAAGAGGGAAACTTGATATAGGGTCCAGATGTGGTAGGATTATTCACTTGAGGGGAGGTGTTGAAATATACAAGTGAATAGGGTGTGTGTGGGAACAAGCTCTTGGATAGAGGCTGTAAAAGAGGAGATGTAATTGTGAAAGAACCTATGAAAAGGTTAGAAGAATCTACTGGGAGAGAATAATGGGTAGCATGAGGGAATTTAGGAGTGTGGAGATATTCTGGGAGATATTCAGGGAAAAGAGAAGAGGTGGAGAGAATCAGGCAAAAGGTGGAGATATTCTGGGAGTGAATCATGGAGAAATCAATGGGATTAGATGCTTGATGTAAACTCTATAAATTGAGGCATAGCCCTAATGAGAATTTGCTGGTTTTTGAGTATCCATGCCTACATTAATCTATGTGCTAATTATTCACTAATTACGTCTTAATCATTTGCTAATCACTTTGTTAATTATGTTGATTCTAGTGTTTGATCCACCATAGCTCATCATTTTGCTCAAATTTCAACAAAATCTAGATTGCCACTTTCTTTCATTGGTATTAGAGCCATGTCTTTAATCTGATTTTTGAATTTTCTTAATTTCTTGCATTTTCTTGGTTTTCTTAATTACTACCACACACTAAAAAGATATCAATCATAAAAAAAGTACTTGTGATACTTTGGTTCTAGAATAAAATCAACATAATAGACCTCCGTTTTGAGTGACAATGTCTCACCCCCAAAATGTATTGCTCACACTATTTTCACTTTTCATAAGGAAAGTGGATCTCACTTGATTTAGAAAATAATTATGGAGTTACATAGAAGGAAATCGAACAAATGGATTGCTCTCCTTTAATTTGACTATAAAGTTATCCTTCACTTGCTTTTGAGGTATGGGATGAGACATACGAGTATTTGGCCATAAAGGCCACTATGGGATGAGGCATATGAGTGTTTGGACATAAGGGTCCAATGAAATCATGGAGTCTTGGGTATCTCCTCTATCCATGGAGTCTTGGGAATCTCCTCAATCCATGGAGTCATGGAATCTTGGGAATCTCCTCAATTGGTGGATTCTTGGGCATCTCCTCAACCCATGGAGTCATGGAGATCACAAGTGGATTATCGTTATGAGCAATTGACTAAAGGATCTCCTCAAGCCATGGAGTTATATGGGTCCCTATGCAAGGAGGCGTATGACCATTTGGCCATGGAGTCACAGGCGTCACTATGGAGTGGGGTCGATGACCATTTTTCCATAGGGGTCTCGCGAAAGGCCATAGAGATTGGAGGATCACTACTGTGTATGGCCATTTGGCCATAGGGGTCTCCTTAAGCTATGGAACATTTGAAATTTGAATTTTGAAATTTTTGCTCAAATTTAAAATTATTAAATTATTAAATTATAAATTCAAAATCAAAATTACAGTAGTCTTTCTCTCACAGAAACATCCACATGCACATACACATTCCATTTCTCTCTCTCATGCACATTGAAGATGCCTTAGGAAGAATTTTCAAATTCAAATTTCAAGCACATACAGCAAGAACTACACAAAAAAAGGTACAATCTATCACTTCTTTTAATTTTATTAACTAGTTGTTAATGTATTTAAATATTGATTAAGTGATTTGATTAATTTCTTTGACTAACTATAATTAATTAGTTTGAGACAAAGTTTTTCCATAGTCGAATCATATGGCATACACATACACGTATGGAAGTATGATTGACTATGATGAAAAGCTCTAGCTCTACGTCGATAAATGTATGATTGACTATGATAAAAAGCTCTAGCTCTCATCGATAAATGCGCTGCAAGCAATCTGAATCAATAAAGCAAAGAGAAATAGAAGAAAATCTCTACAGAGAGACTGTTGCTCGGAACTCTGCAGTTGACAACGCTTTCTTTTTGAGAAGTTGCATCCAGCCGCCAGATTTTCGATAGTGTGAGCTCCTTCACCTTTTGTGAATAAACCAGTGCCTACTCTCTGAAAATGGACAACTTTTTAGTGTGCTTGGCTTGAACTGTTGGTAGCAACAGCAGTTCGTAGGAGATGGCAGCAGTTCGTGACTTCAAAGATTTCATAGGTGCCTTCAAAGCATGGCCGTTGTGAGCACGAAGGAGAGAGGAGAGAGAGAGTGTTTGTGGTGGTAGAGGCAATAGCAGCAGGAGGGAGAGAGGAGAGAGAGTGTCTGTGGCTGCAGCAGCGGCAACAGGAGCGGGAGGAGGATAAGATTTCGTGTGGCTGGGTAGTGCTCGAAAAAACACCCCATTTAGTGTAAATCCAAGCTTTTGAAATTTGAGTTGAAGGGGGTTCTTAAATTTAAAGCCCACGATAGGCTTCAAGGGCCCTTTTAGTTAAAAGGATGCCTAAAAATTTACTAAAGGTTGCAACTACTAAGTCTTAAATAATTGCCAAAGCATCATATTGAAGCCCAAGCAAGGTATAGGGTGTAAAAACTTTGGGGGATATAAAAGCATGTGTGTGGACGTCTATGTGTTTGTGTGTGATAATCTATTGTGACAAAGCTCAATCGTAATTGAGAGGAAGAGATAAATGTAGCTATGAAAAGGATAGAGATTAAGTATATCTTGTATTATGTGCACATTATATGTGCATATAATAGGAGACTAACCCACCCTAGGCATGTGAACATGGGAGCATGGGCACATGCTCTAGTGGGGTAAGGGTTAGGTCTAATCTTGGGTTGAGGTTAGGGTCAGGCAACCAACGGTCACACATAAAAATACAGAGTCAAGAGTCACTTGAGGGCCCTCCTGTATAATAAGGACATAGGGCACTCTCAAGGGATGTTCTCTTGTGTAGAGCATTGTGTCTACTCTCTTGCCATTTCATGCTAGAGCTATGTGTTGTTGGAGTGAAGTCATATCTCTTGGTAGTATAGGACACTAATGTAAGATATGTGATACTTCCTTGTATTTATGTGTGCACCCTTGGGTTCGAGGGTGGTCGCGTGGATGAGTATATGTGTGGTTCATGTATGTTTACGCATGGTTATTAGCTAGAGAGATCTCTAGGATTTTAACAGTGGTATCAGAGCAGTCTCTAGTTAATTTTTGATGTTTTTTCTCCTCTTATTTTTCTCTCATTATTCTAATTTTCAAGCATTCTTGAAGTAAATTTCAACATTTACTAAGCAAAAAAATGTTATTTTTTTGGTTTGTTTTGGTGGTCTATGTGTTGGGAACTTCAATATGGCAGTCGAAACGTAGTGCTTCTCGACTTGGATGGGCATATCGACGCTGCGGGAAAACTCCGTGAGTGGAAATGCTATTTTTCTCTATTTTTATGGTTAAAATAAGCATTTTATAGATTATTTTTACAAAAATACCACACATGCTATTATGAATATTTTGCTAAAAAAGGATTCCCCTACATTTAGGAAATTTTTCCTAATTTTTAGAAAATTGTTTGAGCATAAAATGGTAATTTTAGGCATTTTTAATGCATTTTATGGGTTTTTTTCCACAAGCATGCGGGTTGGAAAATATAATTTAATGCTGGAAATTAGAGAATTGAATTTCCTCGATGCATGTATGCACCGTCAGGTTCTTTTCTATGCGTGTGGAGTTCTTTTTCTCTCTTCCGTTGAAATTTTCTTCTTTTTCCTCTTTTCTACGTGGGAACAACCTCTTATGATTTTTTTATCATTATTTATTATAATAGAAAGAAAACACGGACAAAGAGAGAGAGAAGAAAATCTATGTAGAAGTGGAAGAAGGAGAAGATGTGTTGGCTATATATAGAATGTCTCTATATATAGCCCTAGGATCTCCTCTATATATACTCATCTATTGTGTGTATTCCACACACTTTGGGGATTCAATCTTGTGTCTCGTGTGCTTCTCTCTCATCTCTCTCATGCTATCACCTCCATTTCCAACATGGTATCAGAGCTGTGGCTATGCTCCACGGACGTCTCGAGCAAAGAAGCTAAGTAGTATTCCTCCTTGATATATTGTTCTTTTGTTGTTGCTTAATTGTGTATTAGCCTATTGCTTATTGTTCGTCGTCAGAAATAAACGCTGTTATCACCTGTTTTGAGTGGATTATGCATGTAATTACGGCTTTGTCTGGTGCATGCATGTAATTAGCTGTATGCATGTAATTAGTTGTAGCCTCTGATTACGTTGCTCAGAGCATGTTCCCAATCGCCATCTAGCGGCCCTGTGTGTGACTTGTTTCTATAGAGTATGCAGAGAAGGCTGCATGCGTTGCAGAGAAGGCTACATGCGTGTGCAGTTTGCATAGAGAGGCCCACTCGTGAGTGCATGGCTGCATGAGGCCCAATCGTGAGTGCATGGTTGCATGCGGAGGCAAGGTGCAGTAGCGAGATAGAGCAAGGAACAAAGGTGCAGCAGAGATAGAGCGCGAAAGAGCGCTACTTTGCAGCCGAGATAGAGTGAGCACGAGCCTTGCAGAATTAGCCAGACTGCACCGTCTGATTTAGCTTTATCTTCTTAGTGCTTATTTCGGACAAGCATGACATGTTAGTGCTTATTTCGGATTGAGAAGTTTGCATCCCATCTCTGGTTCATGTACAGCAGCAGCGCATGAATCTTATAATTTCTTTAGCAACGGATAGCCTTATAGAGAATGGATGAGCAGAGAAGTCTGAAGTCGTAAGCGCAGTGCAGTATCAATATTCAGCCGTATGAGCAGAGAAGCATACCTAACGCTTAGAGATGAGCATACATATTCAGCCGTATGAGCAGAGACGCATTGAGCAGGGAAGCATAACTAACGCTGAGAGATAAGCATACATATTCAGCCGTATGAGCAGAGACGCATAAATAACGTGAAGGTTTGCTAGGAGTGCCAAAGGTAGAAGGGTCTTATTCCATTGAAAAATAAGGTGACAGCTTTTTGAGTTGATGATCTTTGGGTACCCAGTACTACGGAGCCGTTCAAGTGGGAGCATACTTCCATTCTTCAACCTAATAAAGCAAGATCTTAAACTATGGAACCTTCATCGTCATGCAAATCTCTTAATCGTCAAACAAATCTCTTCATCAACAAACAGCTAAGTCCTCTTTTGTGATCACTTTTGATGGTTTATGTTGTGAAAACTAACTCTTACACGCAATGCTGCTATCTTCACTTCTTATGGTTTCTTGATCATATATACATTGCAGCTTGACATATTCATCATTTTTTCAACTAAATCAATATGATAATCTATGATTTCACTTCTTATGGTTTCTTGATCATATATACATTGCAGCTTCAACTAAATCAATCTGAAAATCTATGCTAACCATGGCCTTGATATTTTGCGAAGGCAGTAGGTGCCAACAAGAGCAGGAGAGTTTGGATTATGGCGAGATAAGTTCTCTATTTTATAGTTTGTTTTGCATTAACTATGAGAAATTGTATTGAAATTCATACATGAATCCACTATCAAGCGTCTCTTAGAGAGAGCATAACTACTATTTTACACAAGTTCACTCTAATTTTACCTTTCGCACCCTGCATTTGGTATCGAGTTTGATATGGCTATCATAACCTGCTAATTTTGACATCTTTTAATGGAAGCTATTCAGGAGTAGTTTGTGACCCTAAGGAAGATCTTGTGGAGACATAATCCTTATCTCCATCATACAATGGTAGCATTGGTTCTCCATCACGAAAACTGCTATGTGGGTAGGTATCCATCAAGTGCGTGGAGGATACTCAAATCTCACTTTTCAGATGAGGAGCCTATAGGTATGATTCTCATATTAAATCCTCAAGAAAAGGTATGTCAATTGTTTCTCCCATATTGATTGTGGTGCTTTTAAATGCATCTTGTTTCTTTCATATTAATGGAATGTGCATCCATTGACTTGGTTTACCTTTGTATTAATGCTTTGGTGTTGTCTCATGATACTATGGTTTCCTTCCCTGATGATGGTTACACGTTTCCTCAAAATGTCCATGATGCCATGGTGATGGTTACACATTTCATCGATATTGGTTGACTATGTTCCCATGGAAAAGATCCATGATGCCATGGTGCTGTTTTATGATGATTTTTCAAGCATACATATGGATGCTTTTTCGTCAAAATGTCCATGATGCCATGGTGTTGTTCCATGATGATGGTTACATGTTTCATCGATGATGGTTGACTACGTTTCCATGGATTGTATCCATGATGCCATGGTGTTGTTTCATGATGATGGTTACATGTTTCATCGATGATGGTTGACTATGTTTCCATGGATCGTTGTTCCATGGTGATGGTTACATGTTTCGTTGATGTTGGTCATTCCAAGCTACATGTTTCGTTGATGTTGGTTCACTTGGCTAATCTATATTGGTTGATTGTGTTTCCAAGGATTTTATCCATGATGCCATGGTGTTGTTCCATGATGATGGTTACATGTTTCATCAATGATGGTTGATTACGTTTCCATGGATTGTATCCATGATGCCATGGTCATTGGATGCACCGTGCCTTGGCTTTGGCTCATCAGATTGACTAGGTTTATTTAAGTCTATCAATGTCTTTTGTGGTCGACAATGCAACCATGTAGGTCTAAATGGCTATAATGGTGGCCAAGTCTTGGAATTCAATCTATGGCAACTAACAAGAAATTCCGTCGAGCATATTTCCCGAGAGGTTTGATTTCTCGTCTCGTCAGCTTATGAGGTTTATGTTCAAGTCATGTCATCCTGACTACATGTCAGAGATTTGATTTCTCATCCCGTCATCTTACGAGGTTGGTTTACGTTCACGTCATGTCATCCTGACTACATGTGAGAGGTTTGATTTCTCTTCCCGTTAGAGGTTTGATTTCTCGTCCTATCAGCTTATGAGGTTTATGTTCACATCATGTCATCCTGGCTACATGCTGCCTGCGGCGGATGTCAAAGGTTTGATTTCTCGTTCCGTCATCTTATGAGGTTTACTATCCTTATTGTGAATGTCACATGTTTGATTTCTCGGCCTATCTTATGAGGTTTACTTTCAAGTACGTCATGTCAGAGGTTTGTTTTTTCGTCCCGTCAGAGGTGTCTACATCCTAATTATTGTTTCATGTCAGAGGTTCGCTTTTTCATCATGTCTGGTCATCCTACCTATGGACGTCATTTCTCGTCCCATCAGCTTATGAGGTTTATGTTCACGTCATGTCATCCTGACTACATGTCAGAGGTTTGATTTCTCGTCCTGTCATCTTATGAGGTTTACTTTCATGTCATCCTGGAGGTTTGATCCAAGTTATAGTTGTCTCATTATCTTGACTCATAATATTGATCTTATGTCATAGATTTTTCCCATGGTAAAGATATGATTCTAGCTTTCCATGATATCCTTACTAACTAGAATGAGTGTCATTTTCTATTTTAGTGTTTATTGAGAGGTCAATCTTCCAAGTCAACTTCTCCAAGTAACAGATTCTCTTACCAAATCTAGTTCATTTGCCATTGATTGGATGATCTTCCACAAGTTGACATTGCCATGCATGTCCATGCGGATGGACTATATTCCTAAGCAACCATATAATAGATACCTTTATGTCTATTTCTTTGTGTACATCTTTTCGTGTACATCTCATATTTCTATAACAAAATTATGGTTTTCCATTTGTTATGGAGGCTTCTTCCATATTACAGGGTTTATGGATCAGGATTGTATTTGGATATTGTTGAGCTTCAATATAGAGAAGAGACTACAAAAATATTATTTGGCATCGTCACGAAGATAGTTAGACTCGCACCCAACCTACATGAATGGATCAAGACAACATGAAGATGGATGACGACGATGACTCCTTCAAATCCTTCATGGCTATTGTACACATAAGAGTGATGAAGTATATATGGGAGTGATGTAGCTCCTTCATGGCTATTGTATATATGGGAGTGATGTAGCTCCTTCCTAGCTATTGTATATATGGGAGTGATGTAGCTCCTTCGCAGCCTTCATGGCTATTGTATATATGGGAGTGATGTAGCTCCTTTGAATAATACTTTGTAACTATAAAATAATTTAATATAGTGGTAGGTGTATATAGAGCTGTGGGTTTTTCCCTTGAGCCCCCAAGGGTTTTTTCATCCACAGTTAGAGACCCTTCTTTGAGCGGGGGTGTTGGCTATATATAGAATGTCTCTATATATAGCCGTAGGATCTCCTCTATATATACTCATCTATTGTGTGCATTCCACACACTTTGGGGATTAAATCTTGTCTCGTGTGCTTCTCTCTCATCTCTCTCATGCTATCGCCTCCATCTCCAACAAGATGGAGAAGAGGAAGGTGGTGGAGGAGCTTGACTCTTCCCCCTCCCCTCTCCCACTCGGTTTCGCGTAGCGCATGGGGAGGGGGGGGGGAGAGAGAGTTTTTTTTCCATTGTGGTTGTCTGCACCCCCTCCCCACGATTTCATAAGATTTTAAAAAAAAAAGCTTATCAAAGCTTTTGATTAAATCTTTATTTAAAAAAGGGGACTTTACAATGCTTTTACTTAAAGCTAAAAAAAAGAGAGTGAAAAAAAAAATCTTCTCTAAGATTTCCAGACTTTTCACTTTCCAGATTCTAAAAATCTTTTGACCTTGTGAATTTCGGGTTTTTTGTCTCTCCGTTTTCCTACAACCCTTGACTTTCCATATTCCAGAATGACCTTTCGGGTTTCAAATTTTTTTGACCGTTCGTATTCTAATGCTTTCAGGGTTCATTGAATTTTTAAAAAACTCATGGAAAATTAGACAAAGGTTATTTCAAAATTTATGGAATATCTAGGTTTAGTGACTGGTATGTGGTGTTTTCGTTCAGGTGCCCATGACCGTTCAAATTCCTTAAAAAATCTTTTTTTAACCCAAAAAATTAGTAAATGCATTAAAATTATAAATTTTAATTAGATTTGAGAATTGTTGGGCAGAATTGAAAAATTTCGTGTTCAATGGAATTCTTGAGGTTTTTTTTAAATTACCAAAAATTTAAAAAATTTTGGAAATTATTTTAAAAATCCTAGAAATTGGTATTTTTGAAATATCAATTGTATTTAGGTAAATTTTATTGCTAAAAGTTTTTGGCAAATTTTAGATTTGGAGTGCCATCAAAAAGAATTTGATGGATTTCAAAATTAGTAAATTTTGAGGCCCTAGAAAAATAGGAAAAATTAGGAAAAAGCATGATAATTCTTGTTTCTCATTTAATATTTTCAGGGGTTATTTAGTGTTGAAGTACATTTTTTACGTGCTGACATTAGATGGATGCAAGTTATTCGCATATAATTAATGCGAGTGTGCCTCATATTTGTAGTTGTTTCTGTTTGGATTAATTCTAGACCGTGTTTTCATGATGTTTTACTGTTGTTTAGCCACTAAATGCTAATTCAAGCATTTTTTCTTATGTGCAGTCAGTTCTAACGAATTGATTTGCTAGATCATTTTGGTAAAAAGAGGGCAAGTGAAATTGAATTCGAGTGAATCATGATTTTTGAAGAACTTTTTTACCATGGCTCGTATTGACTTCTCAGTCAATGATAATGTCGATGAGATGAGTGATCATCCCAACTTGGGTGGGGAAGATCTAAAATTCCAAGTTGAAGAAGAGGAGGCTGTTGGAAAGAGTGAATTTTTGGAAGCGACAGAGCGTCTAGAGGCAACTATTTCCAAATGCCATGATGAGATGGAGTCACTAAAGATGCATATTTTGACTTTGCAAAAAGCTCTTTTGGTGGCACCTGCTACTCCTACCAAAGCACTTGCTACATCGTTTGCACCAAAAGTGTAGGGCGGTGAGAAAAAGGAAAAAACTTAAGAATGTGTAGATGCCTGGCTCAATAGGTGGACTACACATTTGCCTTTCATCCATTCACTAATGTGCAAAAGCTACAGATAGCGCAGGGTTTAATTAAAGGGAAGGGGAAGGCATTAACTTGGTGGAAGGATCTCAAAGACGATTCTATTCCTACCACTTGGCAAAGTTTCGAGGAAGCTTCTAAAAAAGAGTTTATTCAACCAGAGGATGAATTGGAAATAATTGCCAAGCTTGTTAAAAATAGCATGGAAAATCAGTCTTTTGACAATTATGTGCAGAAATTTAGACAATTGGCTGCCAAAGCCAAGTCTAATTATCTTACCTTATGTGGGATTTTCATCAATGGTCTAGCTCGTGATTATTAGTACGAGGTAAAGAAATGCAAGGTCAAAATAGCTGAGGATGCTATTCAGGCAACTCAAGTTTTTCATAAGACTATGGTTAGTGTCAACACTTCAAAACCATCATCTAATGAAAGAAATCCACGTTCACTTTTTCAAATAGTGGACAAAAAAGAAGGTTGGTTTTCACACCAAAACAAAAAATTCTGACCACGCCAGCAAGAAGTAGAAATTTGTGAGCAAGGATAATATCACATGTTTCAAATGCAAGGAAAATGGACACACAAAGAAATTAAGTTCTTTGAACGAAGCTATAGCACCTTCAATGTGCCTGCTGGGACAAAAGACGGCACCAAAGAAGTTTATACCAAAGAAATATGTACACATTACAGAACTTCAAAGTAAATTTTATGAAGTCAATATTACACATCTTGAAGGAAGCCAATGTTCAAATTGTACTTTCAGTAAAGATGTTTTTGGTCCAAATGAATTATTTCCTGTTTATGGATCAATAAATGGACATCAGGTTCATATTTTGTTGGATCCTGGTAGTACTCACAATTTTATTGACAACATTGTGGTACAAAGGATGAAGCTAGAAAAGACACAAAATGATCACATGTATAAGGTCATGATGGCTGGAGGATAAGTCCAATTCTGGGACAAGAAGGTGTCAAAACTATCATTAGACATCCAATTGTACTCAACTAGACTTGATTCTCATGTCATGAGCTTGGGTCATGTCGACATCATTCTAGGGATGGAATGGTTTCATAAAAAAAAAAGATTTTTCTGTTGATTGGGTCAAACATTTGATGTCTTTTCATCACAATGGAAACCTTGTTACTCTTAAGAGAAACATTGTTGTACCTAAGGAAACTTCTATTAATGATCTTGAGTTAATGGAAAATCTTTTTAACTATGAACTTGTCCAATTGGTTGTGGATCCAGTGTCTTCATGTATTCATTTTGATGTAAACATTGTTTCTATGGATGTTTGGGAAAGTAAAGTGTTAAATTCCATTAAGAGCAAATTTCGGGATGTATTTCCTAATGAGTTACCTCCTAAACGAGAGGTAGACGATAAAATTGAGTAAGTGTCAGATGTAGAACCTATTAGTATTCCTCCATATAGGCTTAGCCAGACTAAGAAAGACGAGGTAGAAAATTAATTAGTAGCTGAATACTTGAGGATGGGTCACATTAGGCCAAGTAAGTCTCCTTGGGGTGCACTAGTTCTCCTAGTTAAGAAAAAAGATCAAGATACCTGGCAGATGTGTATTGATTACAAATGTCTTAACAAAGTTATAATTAAAAACAAATACCCATTGCCTAGATCAGATGATCTTATTGATAGGTTGCAAGGAGCTAAGTATTTCACAAAGCTTGATTTGCAAACCGTTGTCATCAGATCCGTATTGCAGAGGAAGATGTTCCTAAAACTGCTTTTAGGACACGTTATGGCCATTATGAATTTTTAGTGTTACCCTCTGGTCTCACTAATGCACCAGCAACTTTCCAACAGATGATGAATTATATATTTCGGGATCTGTTAGGAAAATATGCACTGGTTCTCTTAGATGATATTTTGATATATAGTAAAACTTTAGGGTTGAGCATGAGAATCATCTTAAAGAGGTTCTAGGAAGGCTCAGGAAGGAGAAATTGTATTATAAATTATCTAAGTGTGATTTCTTTAAAAAGGAATTGTTATACTTGGGTCATAAGATCTCTCGAGATGGCTTAAGCATAGATTTGGATCGCACCTAAAAGGTTTTGGAATGGCCAATTCTGCGTATGGTCAAGCAGTTAAGATCTTTCTTAGGTTTTATACTATTTCTTCAAAAATCTATCAAGGATTATTCAAAGTTGACAGTGCCTTTTACAAACCTTCTTAAGGGTAAAAATAAGAAGTCTAATTCTCCGATTGAGTGGAATGAGAAACTACATGAAACTTTAAAAATAAATCTTTTAGAATGCAAAAACGAAGGGAATTACTCTTTTAGAATAACCTAATGATAAACTTTAGTTCCACAAAATTCAAGAAAATTTTGCCATAACCTCCTTTGTATGGCTGACCACTTCTCAATTTTATAATTCAATTTATGACTTGAATTAATCCAATTTGAATTCTAATATCTCTAATCTACTCCATTTTCTAAAAATCAAGAGAGTAAACAATGAAAAGAGTTTAATCAATCTTTTAATTAAACTTTCTAGGATTCAAAAGGGCTGAATTGTAAAGAAGAGAAGGGGGTGGCCTTTCCATCAAGGCATAGCATCAGATTTTAATTCAACATTTACAAAGCATAAAATTTGAGAAAACCATAGATTTAAAAATTCATAAGTAAGAATTAAGCTTACATGGAGCTTGAAAGATTTCCTTTGGCTTGAGGGATTGAGGGTTCTACTCTTGTTTGCAGCAAGCGTGGCCACCAAATTCACTTGGAGAGGATTAGGCCAAAAAACAATTGAATTGTCAAGAAATTCAATGTTAAATGGCTCAGGACAGAAGCACAGTAACAGTGCATAAACACCATTAAGATTTTACAAAGGGGGAGGCTTTTATTTATAGGAAAAGTGAACCTCTAACCAAGCAAACTCATTCTAGAATTTTCTAAATCAGTTTGGTCACTTTTTGACCATTTTTAGGTCAGTTTAGCTTACTTTTAGGATCTAGTTGAAACAGGAGAGATGAAAATATCTCATTATTTGTGAGTTTAAAACTCATCCACACATGTGAAATAGGCGCCTCCTTCATGAGGGAAATTCCCCACACTGAGGTGTCAAAATTGCATCATTTCCTCTAAATGTCTCTTCTTTTTTAACTAATAAACCTTGTCCTTAGTCAACTCTTCATCTTATGTGAGTATTTACTCATTTTTGGGGGATTTTCTTTTATTCTTCAATTTATCTCCTCCCTACATTTGGATTAATCTTATTGGTCCATAGGAACCTTAATCCAAAATTTTCAAAAAATCTGGACTCTCAGGATAAGGCCCTTTTTACCTATTTTCAATTAATTCCAATTACACATTGGAAAGTTCTTTTTGAATTTCTATTTCAGGGGAATTTATTTTAATAAGAAAGGATATTTTTCCATCCAAAGATATCTAAAAACTGAGTTATCTCTCTCTAGAACATTTTCTCTCTCTAGGCCAAAACAGGTAGAAACAAGATCTTTTATTATTCTGAAAAGGAGATTGATTACAGGGAAAGAAATTGGACATCTTGAGGGGCTGGGGAGTAATCTTACACTAGGTGAGGACTCTTCTTCACAAAATAAAAGCACATCAAAATAGACCTTCTTCACAAAATAAGAACACATCAAAGCAGGCCTTCTACTCTGAGATTCAAGTAGAGGCAGAGGTTGTGGTCGAGGCGAAGGTGGTGGTGGCCGACAAGGAAACTAGAATTCTAGACAACAACAATGCAATGATTTCAAGAGACAACAACAACAATCATACACATGTAGAAGAGGCAAGTCTAGAAGCAAGGGAAGCCAAATAGTCTGAGGTGGTTGGAAAAGAAATTAGAGTGCAAATAGCATAGAGTGTTATTATTGGCAAACCAGGGTACATGGCAAAGGACTACTATAAAAAGGAGAATGACATTAAACGTGGAAAGTTTCAGTAAGGCAAATATGCATCATCTAAACAGGGTGATGTGATGACATAAGTGAGCAGCTGTTTGTGATAGAGTTGTGATACAACACATCCTCAGCTCCACAACAGGAGATGTGTTAAGATCTAAAGATATATGCTATGTGGATTCTTGTGACTCTAACCACATGACAAGTCATGGTGAGTGGTTTAGAGACATGCAAAAAATGAAAAAACCAGGTTATGTAGAAACATGTGACAATACTATACATCCCATTGTGCATGTTGGTAAAGTACCATTGTCTTTACACGATGGAAAAATGAAGTACTTGGTAGATGTACTTCATGTTCCAAATATTACAAAGAACCTGGTTTCTATTGGACAGATGGTTGAGGAGGGTCTGTAAGTGAGGTTTAATTCTCAAGAATGTTTTTTGGAAGACTTCAAAAATTAGTTTCACTTAGTTGCAAAGGGCAACAAAAATGGTAGGATGTTTACTTTGGATGTGAACATGCCTAAGGTAAAGGCAACCATGTTTTCACATGGAACAAGTGTCATTATAGATATTGACATGTGGCACAAGCACATTGGTCATATGAATATTGTGCGACTGAAGTCTATGCAGGAAAAGGTTTGCTAAAGTTTAAGGTTGATGATACGCATAAAGAATGTGAAGCATGCCAGCTTGGTAAGCATGCCAAACATGATTTCCCACAAGAAAAGCATGCTAGTGCAAGGCCATTGGATGTTATACATTCAGACGTATGGAGACCGATGAAGACTGCAACAATTGCAGGTTGCAGGTATTATGCTACATTCATTAATGACCACACTAGGAAAGTGTTGGTTTACTTCATGAAGGAGAAAAGTGAGGTGTTTGCTCACTTTTAGAGATTTAAATACTTGGTCGAGAAGGAAAAGGGCATGCAAATAAAATGTCTGAGATCAAATGGTGGAGAAGAATATTTCTCCAATGTGTTCATCAATTTCGTGAGAAAGTAGTGAATCAAGAGACAATTTACATGAATGTACACTCTGCAAATAGAATGGTGATGTAGAAAGAAAAAATAGGCACATTAAAGAAGTTTCACTTGCCTTGTGGGGCTGAAAAGAATATGCCACATTATTTTTGGGTAGAAGCAATAGAAAATGCTATGTATATTATGAACAGGACACCCACTATAGGCAATTGTTCATGGTATGACACCTGAGCAGAAGTTTACAGACATAAAACCCGATGTGTCGCAGTTTAAGTGTTTGGGTGTATTGCATATGTTGGATCCAAAGGCATAAACATGCATCTTTATTGGTTATGCTATGGAGAAGAAAGGTTATAGATGTTATAACCCAATCACTTGTGACATGCGAGTAAGCAGAGATGTTGTCTTTGATGAGATGAGTAGCTGGTATGCACGAATAGTGAAGGCAACAGAAGATGAAGATGTAAGAAGCACTGATGCCACACCACATTTAGAGCAGCAATCACACGTGCTTAGTGGATCTGGAGAGTCCTCTAGTAGTGGATCCAATGTTAGTCGATGGTCAGGCAGGCTGAGGACAGATGTAGGTAAACATGTATCACGATGTAAAGGGAAGGAAAATGTGGATCAAACTTTTGTTCCTAATCTGTGGGTAGGTCACTTATATGTGGTTGGTGATTTTAGCAGCTCTCTGAGTAGAGCCTTGATGAGGAGATTGGAATTCTATCTGTGGTTACTCTTGGTGCAAGGAGAACTAGGGATATTTTGAGGACACGTGGAAGTGAGCTAGGTGTATGTAGGTCTACAAGGTTTAGTTTCCTTGTTGACAAGTTGAGATATGATGGATATACAGGCCATCATTATGCTTACATGGTTAAAGAAATACAAGAGTTGGAGCCCACTTGTTTTGAGGAGGTACTTGAAAATAAGAAATGAAAAGATGCCATGCATGAGGAGATGGTAGCATTGGATGCAAATGTAGCATGGGAGTTAGTGCCTTTGCCTAAGGAAAATAAGGAAATTGGATGTAAGTGGGTGTATAAGGTCAAGCATAACGCTGATGGTTCAGTGAGGAGGTATAAGACAAGATTAGTTGCCAAAGGATATGTGCAGACTTATGGCATTGACTATGAGGAGACATTCACCTCGGTTGCAAGAATGGCAATTGTGCGAGTTGTCATTGCTATGGCTACAGTAAAGGGTTGGTTTTTACATCAGATGGATGTAAAGAATGCCTTTGTGCATGGTGATTTGTAATAAGAAGAAGTATACATGATGCAACAACACCAAGTTATTAGAGTGACGCACACCTAGAAGAAGTATACATGATGCAACAACACCAAGTTATTAGAGTGATACACACCTAGATTTTGTGTGCAGCTTACACAAAGCCTTATATGGCTTGAAGCAAGCACCCAGAGCATGGTCAAACAAGATCGGGGAATATCTTTTCACCTTTAGATTTCAGATATCCAATGTAGATTTTTCACTTTATGTGAAAAAGATAGAGGGATCATGCTATTAGTCATCTATGTGGATTACTTGATTATCACTAGTGATAGTGATGCTAACATACATGATGTTAGAAGGATTTTGAAGTGGAAGTTTGAGATGAAGGATTTGGGTGAGCTGTGGTATTTCTTGGGAATAGAGATGGTGAGATCACCTCATGGCATTTTGTTATTATAGAGGTAGTATGGCTTGGACATGTTGTCCAAGTATGGTATGAAAGGTTGTAAGCCTATTTGAGTGCCATTGGAGCGGAACACAAAGATTTTCCCAAATACTGGGGAGCTTTTGGATGACCCCACTACGTACACACGCATAATGGGTAGCTTGATGTACATGATGATGAAAAACAAGTAGAGGGAGAGGAGACACACACAAGAGAAAACCCCAATGTATATTGCAAACCCTAACTATAGAGGGAAGCCATCTCCCAACTCAGACAATGAATAAAGCCATAATCCATAATATACAACACACACTATGTGTTGTGTCCACACACAACTAACCCTAGCTAATGTCCCACACTATGACCAGCTGGACGTGGTCATTTATGTCTCACACATGTTCCTACCTAACATGCCAGCACATAGTGCAGCTGGCACAAGCTGACATCGAGCTTGAATCTCAACAGCCCCTCTCAAGCTCATGATGTACTGCTATAGATGAAGATGTAGATGAGCTTGGGCTATCAAAGCTCTCAACACTCCCCCTCAAGCTCATCCCACGTACTCCCAACATAGTACGGAAGTACTCAAACTTCTCCCTGCTAAGTGGATTTGTAAAGATGTCGGCCAACTGCTCTTCAGTCTTCACATACTGCAAATCCACTATACCATCTAGCACTTTCTCTCTCACAAAATGATAGTGGACCTCTATGTGTTTGGTCCGCGCATGAAAAATTGGATTCTTGGCCAACTGTATGCTGCTCATGTTGTCACAATGAATGACAACCTTGCCATCAATAGGCTCACCCAAATTAGCCAAGAGACTCTTTAACCATACTCCTTCACATGTAGCAATGGCTGCACCCCTGTATTCAACCTCTATACTAGATAAAGAAATAGTAGGTTGCTTCTTGCTACTCCAACTTACCACTGCACTTCCAAATGTAAAGGCATAACCACTAGTAGACCTCCTATCATACGAGCTACCTGCCCAATCTGCGTCTGTGTAGCCATGTACATCCAAGCCTTTACCATGCTCATAAATAAGACCATAATGTGCAGCGATCTTTACATATCTTTACATATAGCATAATGCGTCTCACAGCATATCCAAATGAGGTTTTCTGGGGCTCTGCATAAATTGGCTTACTATCCCTACAGCATAACTGAGATCCGGGCATGTGATAGTCATGTAAATAAGACTGCCAATCATCTTTCTATACATAGATGGATGGCATTCTGTACGTGCGCTGGGCTACTGGCTAAGCTCTGGGGGTCAATTCTATCACATGATTTACTTCTTGAATTCGAGGCATCTCGGTTAGCTCTACTCGGAATAAATCATCATATTCACTTAACCATTCTGGTTCTTTAGCTTTTAACTTTGAGTCTACTAGATTCATTTCGACAATGTAAATGAGCTGCTTCTTTCTAAGTCCTTTCAGTAACTTAGAAGCTTTTACTAATTGTAGACTTGGGGATCCTCAAATTCCGGTTCCTTGAAGGTCACGGAAGGAAATGGCTCCATTATGACAGTGAATGTCAGCTTGATTTTTGTGGAGCCAATCCATTCCAAGGATCTCGTCAAAACTCCCAAAGGTAGGACTCTAAACTGACAGTCAGTTATATTCCCATCTATATTGAACTAAATACGATCTGACTCATGTGAGTGAAAAGGATCTTCCCATTGGCCAATTCAACTTGCATAGGTTTCCTTGATTTCTGATCTAAGACTAGCTTACGCAAGCATCCAGGGGAAATAAATGAATGAGTACTGCCTGAATCAATCAAAAGTTTGAATGACTTACCCTTATACTCAGCTGGAGTATGGATGACTGAGAATTCACAATTTCGCCCTTGATTTTCAATTGCGGCATAAATCTGGCCTCTTTCCTCTTCCACTACTTCTGCTATTGTAACTGCTCTGGCTGCTGCTGGCAGACTGGGGTGGAACTCTTTCCCTTTGGTTGCCCCAGTGTTGGGAGAGGGAGTTCTGAGATTACTCTGTACAGAGGTAGATGGCTGACCTGGATTCCTCTTGGGATTGTCCTGATTTTGACGAGACGGACCCTGATTTGACTGATAGGAAGGGGCTCGTCTCTGCATTCTAGGTCCTTGACTTCCCTGTCCTCTTGACATGGCAGGAGTCGGGCAGTCTTTTAGTTGGTGTCCGAAACCCTAACATCAAAAACATCTATTTTTACTTCTAAGCTCCTCCCTCTGAGTCCTTGAAAAAGGTCTGAGGTATGCTTTAAGATCTGATCAGGTATGGGTATTTCGGTCGAGACGGTTTGTCTCGCAATGGTTCCTCCATACGACCCTAGCCGTTTCCATAATTTTTTATCTAGCGAGAGCCATCTTGCTCCTCTCATTGTAACCAGCTACATCAAAGTACTCTTCCATGGCCTCAATCCATTTTTCCACTGTTTCTCCTAACTGTTCTCCTTCACCTTTAAATGGACCAGGTTGGGATCAGTGCAGGGCTTTACAAATGTCCCGATCTAACTCTTCATCATCGGTTAAGAGGATCCGGTTACCTAACACGGGCCGCGTGCCTCATGATTCTAACAAAACGAAATTTTTGTGAACTTAACTTTGGCATCAGATTTATGATTATTTGATTTTTGAGATTTATTTCTTAAACAATAATTATTCCATTATAAATCTTAAAAACAAGATTCACTTTGATAATTTTATTAATCAAAATTCACAACCACGAAAACAATTTGGAATCTTTTGCAAAACGTCATTTATTATCAAAAGTTTTTGATATATACATAGAGCACCTTGGCTTCAAAAGTCACTGCCTCAATCGTGTACGCATAAAAAGGCAATACTATGATGGAGACATGCTCCTCACTGTGATAAGGGTGCTGTAATTCTACTTCTAGAGATAAAGCGACTCAGAAGTCTAAAAATTTGGTAAGAATTTCTAAAATTCCGGGGTGAATGATTAAAGAGTTGAACATAATGAACAACTCCTAGCCTTATCAAGATCATGGCTAGGGAGATATTCTGCCTGAGTCTTTGAAGCTGATTGGTATTAACATTATTACAACGCCCTCCGGAGAACCACATGTGCTGACGTCGCTCTATAAGATCTCGGAAGGATAGATCCTCAAAGTGATGAGCGAGCCTTACTCTGATTTCTTGGGTTGTAGCAGAGTTGATGAGATGATCGAAGGCAAAGGCAATCATATCTTGACTCTAGGAAAGTCCAAGAATGGCAGACAGATTTGGGGTATCCATCTAAAAATCCAATTCAATTTATCAGTTTTCAATTTTTGAATTCATTTCAAACATAATCTTAGCAAGTGAAAACATTTTTTTACAAATTTACATTAAAATTTTAGGCAATTTCTGCTGCTGCTGTTTCATATGTTTACAATAGGGCTCTGATACCAGCTTTGAGATCCCACTGCCCCCCTCTTTGTACCAGAATTCTCGGTTGGTGTAGCAGTGGAAGTAGCTTCCTCTTGCGCGGGGGAGGGTTTCCCACTCGGGGCCTCACCCTCAAATGTTCGGGCATGAGACTAATCTGGTGGTCATTCCGAAACCGAAACTGGGAAAATTTCCCTTGCTCGGAAATCGGGGACGATTCTACCTTTTTGAATTTCTGAATAAATTTTCTAATGGGGTCAAGAGACTAAACTAACCTTCATCTGATTAAACCAGATAGAAGGAAACTATTACAGACTTAACTTGAAGAAATCAACACTTCTTTCCTGATTGAACCAGGCATAGCCATTGATCTATTCATTTGAGAAGTCTTCAAGCTTTTATTTAACTACTCAAGTTCTAAGCATATTCCTATTAATAAATTCTATTATTATAACTCTACTGATTCTAGCCTACACCCCATCTGGCCCATGGGTTAGCCACTCCCAACCATTGGAATTGGTAGAACCAGACAAGTACTCACCCACCCATAATTGAATGCCTTTCTTAACTTTTGCTTTAGAATACAGATACGCACACACTCCTTCTTAAACTTTAACTTATAAAACAATCCATTGACAACAAACAATTATTGGTTACATATGTCATAACTCAAAATTTTCATCCCAATCTTGTTTCTCAACAAAAACAGTATCACTCTGGACTCTCCGTTGAGACCAGCTGGTCAGCAACAACGAGATTGAGTAATAGATTACAATAAACATTGGTCCAGCATACAATATCTTCCTTGACATATGCATGGGTATCCTCGGCACCGCGAGCCCGTGCATCGCCTGATCAAAACCCTCCTGGATCCTTCTTAGGTGTCCTGGCACTTCACTCAGGGACCGCTTCGTCGATCCTTGTCCATTGTACTGGAAGGGCACCATTTTAACCGTACCGAGGTTGGCTTTGCCGCATGAGCTGTCCTTTGAACACTCCCCGCCAGCTATTGCAACTGAACTTCCCTTAGAAAAACACATATACCAAATGCTCCCTCCAGCATTCTGGCATAAGAAAACAAGGTTTCTATGCAAGTTTTCAGTTTTGATTTTCTTTTGAATACAATGACTATATCTTAAATCTGCGTCCCCAAAACTTCTTGATCGTAGGTCTAAATTCCAAAACAGAATTCCTCGAATTCTGTAAGCTTGATCCTCATATCAATTCAAAGGGTCTCAACTTAGTTTCGGATTTGGTGGGAGATTTGAGTGAATTTTTCTGAATTAGTCACATCGTCTTTCCTTGAAACTAACGAAAAAGTTTGGTCTTTGTCATAGTCTGATTCAGGTTTCGAGAGTGACAAGGTTCTTCCTGAACTATCTTTCTCAAAAAGGGGGTGATATTTCAATTACTATTTTACTGAATTTCATTCATTGAATATTCACTTAACTGATTAGTAAACTAATCACGAATTTTGATGAGAAATAAATTAATCATTTATCGAAAATTCTGACTTTGATAGATTTTTTGAATTTTCTCATTACAATCTGAGTGAATATAAATGATAGAAATTTCTATCTTATAATATTTACTTATTTATTTATCAAATACTCGTAGAAATTAAACATAGAATTAAAGAGAACTCTTATTTTGATATAAAAATTCATTATGCATCTATTTATGCATAAAATCCAACTTCAATGGAAATAACACCTTTATATAAAAGAAAATCCTTTTATGCATCTATTTATGCATAAAATCAATTTAATAGGAATAACACTTTTAAAATAAAAAAGAATTTCTGTTATGCATCCTTCCATGCATAGAAATTAAACTTAATAAAAATAACACTTTCATAATTAAAAAAATTTCTACTATGCATCTTTTTATGTATAGAATTTGAATCCAATGAAAATAATACTTTTATAATAAAAAATATCCAATATGCATATTTCTATGCATAGAATTTAAATACAATGAAAATAACACTTTCATAATAAAAAAATATCCAATATGCATCTTTCTATGCATAGAATTTGAATCTACTGAGAATAACGCTTTCATAATATTAAAAAATATCCAATATGCATCTTTCTATGCATTGAATTTAAATCTAATGAAAATAACACTTTTGTAAAACAAATATCCAATATGCATCTTTCTATGCATAGAAATTGAATCTAATGAAAATAACACTTTTGTAATAAAAAATATATCCAATATGCATCTTTCTATGCATAGAAATTGAATCTAATGAAAATAGCACTTTTATAATTAAAAAATATCCAATATGCATCTTTTTATACATAGAAATTGAATCTAATGAAAATAACACTTTTATAATAAGAAAATATCCAATATGCATATTTCTATGCATATAGAAAGATGCATATTGAAAATATTTTTATTAAAAAAGAGTTACTTGCATCAATATTGATTTTTATGCACAAAGTGATGCATAAAAGAATTTTTTTTATTATAAAAGTGTTACTTTCATCAATATTGATTTTTATGCATAAAGTGATGCATAAAAGAATTTTTTTTATTATAAAAGTGTTACTTTCATCAATATTAATTTTTATGCACAAAGTGATGCATAAAAGATTTCTTTTAATTATAAAAGTGTTGCTTTCATCAATATTGATTTTTATGCAAAAGTGATGCATAAAAGAATTTATTTTTATTATAAAATTTTTACTTTGATCAATATTGATTTTTATGCATAAAGTGATGCATAAAAGTATTTTTATATTTATAAAAGTGTTACTTTGATCAATATTGATTTTTATGCATAAAGTGATGCATAAAAGAATTTATTTTTATTATAAAAGTGTTACTTTCATCAATATTGATTTTTATACATAAAGTGATGCATAAAAGAACTTTTTTTAATTATAAAAGTGTAACTTTCTTCAATATTGATTTTTATGCATAAAGTGATGCATAAAAGAATTTATTTTCATTATAAAAGTGTCACTTTCATCAATATTGATTTTTATGCATAAAGTGATGCATAAAAGAATTTTTTTTATTATAAAAGTGTTACTTTCATCAATATTGATTTTTATGCATAAAGTGATGCATAAAAGATTTTTTTTAAATTATAAAAGTGTTACTTTCATCAATATTGATTTTTATGCATAAAGTGATGCATAAAATAATTTTTTTATTATAAAAGTTTTACTTTCATCAATATTGATTTTTATGCATAAAGTGATGCATAAAAGAAATGTTTTTATTATAAAAGTGTGATTTTCATTAGATTTAAATTCTATGCATAGAAAGATGCATGTTGGATATTTTTTTATTATAAAAGCGTGATTTTCATTAGATTTAAATTCTATGCATAGAAAGATGCATATTGGATATTTTTTTAATTATAAAAGTGTGATTTTCATTAGATTAAATTTCTATGCATAAATAGATGCATAAAAGGTTTTTCTTTTATATAAAAGTGTTATTTCCATTGAAGTTGGATTTTATGCATAAAAAGAGGCATAAAGAATTTTTATATCAAAACTAAAGTATTCTATGTTTAATTTCCATGAATAATCGATAAATAAGTAAATACACTGTGAGAGACAATTCTATTTTTTCATATTCACTCGGATGGTAATGAGAAAATTCAAAAAATCTATCGAAGTCAAAAATTTAGATAAATTGATTTATTTATTCCTCATAGGAATTCGTGATTAGTTTAGAAATAAATTAAGTGAATATTCAATTAATGAAATTTAGTAAAATAGTGATTGAAATATCGCCCCCTTTCGAGAAAAGTAATTCAGGAAGAACCTTACCCGACTCGAACCCAGAATGAGACTTTGACCAAGACCAAGACCAAACTCCTTCGTTAGTTTCAAGGAAAGACGATGTGACCAGTTCAAGAAAAATACACTCAAATCACCCACCAAATTTGAAACTAAGTTGAGACCCTTTGATTTTGATTTGAAGATCAAGGTTACAAAATTCGAAGAATTCTGTTTGGAATTCAGACCTGTGATCTAGAAGTCTTGGATACGGATTTAAGATATACTCATTATATTCAAAGAAAATCAAAACAAAAAACTTGCATAGAAACCCTGTTTCAGAGTGTTGGAGGGGGCATTTGGTATATGTGTTTTTCTAAGGGAAGTTCGGTTGCAACAGCTGGCGGGGAGTGTTCAAAGGATGACTCACGCGGCAAAAACCTGCCCAGGTCTTGACCAGCCTCGGTATGGTGAAAAATGGTGTGCTTCCGGTATGATGGGTGAGGGCCGACGAAGCTGTCCTTGAGTGAAGTGCCAGGACACCTAAGGAGGATCCTGGATGGTTCTAACCAGGCGATGCACGGGCTCGCGGTGCTTAGGAAACACATGCGTATGTCGTGGAAGATATATATGTATGATGACAAAAATAATTATTGTAATCTATTACTGGATCTCGTTGCTGACCAGTAGGTCTCAACGGAGAGTCCAGAGTGATATCTGTTTTTGAGAAACAAAGAACTGGATGCAAATTTTGAGTTATGATATCTGTAATCAATAATTGTTTGTTCAATGGATCATTTTATAAGTTCAAGTTTAAAGAGGAGTGTGTGCGTATCTGTTTTCTAAAGCTAAAGTTAAGAAAGGCATTCAATTATGGGTTGGTGAGTACTTATCTGGATCTACTAATTCCAATGGTTGGGCGTGGCTAACCCATGGGCCGGATGGGGTTAGGCTAGAATCAGTAGAGTTTTAATAATGAAATTGAACAATAGGAATACGCTTAGAACTCGAATAGTTAAATAATAACCTGAAGACTTCTCAAATGAATAGATCAACGGCTATGCCTGATTCAATTAGGAAAAAAGCATTGATTTCTTCAAGTTAAGTCTGTAATAGTTTTCCTTCTAGCTTGTTTAATAAGATGAAGGTTACTTTAGTCTCTTGACCCTGTTAGAAAATTCGTTAAGAAATTCAAAAAGGTGGAATCATTCCCGTTTTGTCGGGCATGGGAAATTTTTCCGATTTTGGTTTTCGGAATGACCACCAGCTTAGTCTCGTGCCCAGACCTTCAAGGGCGAGGCCTCGAGTGGGAAACCCTACCCCGCGCAAGTGGGAGCTGCTTCCGCTCTGCTGCCAGCAATCGAGAATCCGGTGCACAGAGGGGGCAGTGGGATCTCACATGCACGACAAATTCTTTTCCCCTATTGCTATGCTTCTCATGCAGGAAAGCAAGACTTCTCAGTAATTGAGTCGAGTTCTTGGGTACAAAAATTGGATGAAGGATGCATGTATTATAATAATCGGCTATGCATTCCCAATGACGAGGGAATAAAGGGAAGGATTCTGAGAGAAGCCCATGATAGCCTGATAGTAGCTGGACATCCAGGGTTTATAAAAACCTTTATGTCTGTGAAGAAAAGCTTCTTCTGGTCGGGACTCAAAAAGGATGTACTTGATCATGTGCAAAAATTCTTAATGTGTCAGAGAGTCAAGGTAGAGAGAGTCAAGATGCCAGGGAAACTACAGCCTATAGACATTCCACCGATGAAGTGAAAATGTATCAGTATGGACTTTCTCACTGGATTACCTTTAGTAGAATCAGGTTACAACTCCATTTTTGTGTTAGTTGACAGACTAACAAAAAGTTGCCCATCTGATTCCAGTGAAAGAAACATACACTACAGTGGATGTTGCCATAGTTTTCCTTAAAGAGATCTTCAGATTACATGGCTTACCCAGGAGGATAGTAAGTGACAGGGATCCCAAATTCACATCAAAATTCTGGACTGCATTCTTTGAAGGAGTAGGAACTTTCTTGGATCTCAATATAGCCTATCACCCCGAGTTAGATGGCCAGACTGAAAGAGTGAATCAGGTAATAGAAGATATCCTTTGGTCATGTTGTGGTAGGGAACCCAAGAAGTGGTGATACCATTTGCATCTAGTTGAATTTGCTTACAATGCTTCCTATCATTGGGATGAGTCCTTTCAAAGCTTTGTATGGCCAATATTGCCTTACACCATTGACTTGGTCCGACCCATTGATCAGAGTCGAGACTCTCCACACAAATGCTTGATGACATAGACCAGCAAATGCAATCAATCCGTAAAGATATTAAGGCAGCCCAAGATAGGCAAAAGCAGTATGTAGATAAGAAGAGATCAGAGAGAGAGAGTTTGAAGAATCAGATATGGTCTTCATTCGAGTATGATCAAAAAGAAGTTCCTTATCTTTAGGGAAGTAGAAGAAGCTCTCTCTCCCATATACTGTGGGCCTTTTGTTGTTATAAAGAAAGTGGACAATCTAGTTTACAAACTTCTTCTCCCTCCCCATCTCAGGGTACATAATGTATTCCACGTGAGTTTGCTTAAGAAATATGTACCCACCAGCTTGAGTCACATGCTTGATGATGAACAATTGATTTCCCTGACTCAAGGCCAGATGGTACTCAAACCTGAAGAAATCATTAACGTTCGGGAGAAGGTTCTAAGGAGGAGAGTCCTCAGAGAGTTCTTAGTCAAGTGGAAGTTCTTCCCTCTAGAAGACGCCACCTGGGAGAAAGAAGAAGAGTTGGCAAAAGAGTACCCCCACTTTGCGAGATGAAGACATCTTGCATTTTTCAATTGGGAGAGGATGTAAGATTCCTCCTCAGCCTAAATAATGAATAAGCTTTACCTTAATCCCAAGTAATCATTCCTTGTTTTTGAATGCAAAAAAATATTATTTTTGCCTAGAGAGATAAAAAATTCTAGAGAGAGGTAATTCAATATTGAGATATTTTTTGATATAAAAATTCTACAAATATCAAATTATATTTCCCTGAAACAAAAGTTCAAAATAAATTCTCCAAAGTGCATTAGGAATCAATTAAAGATGATTTAAAAGACCTTAGCCTAAGGGTCAAGATTTTCAAAAAAATTTGGATTATGGTCCAATTAAGTTTCCAATGGGCCAAAAGGATTAATCTAAGTGTTGGGATGAGATAAATCCAATGAATAAAAGAAAATACCAAAAAACGAGTAAATGCACACATAAGATGAAGAGTTGACTAAGTACAAGGTTTATTAGTAAAAAATTAAGAGATATTACTAAAAAAATGAGATATTTTGGAGGAATGATGAAATTTTGACACCTTGGTAAGGAGAGGGTGACCTTTGAGGTAGGCGCCTAACACTTACAATCATGTATTAATCTCACCTTTGCCAAACTTTCTTCTTTGATGCACCCAGATCCCATAGTTGGTGATGTTTTTTCAAAGAATTGACCATACAAGCATAATCAAAGCTATCAAAAACCGCTTGCATGTCGATTGAATTAGGAAAAAATGCTAGGAATAGATAGCCACATTGTGTTCTCTCCATTTAAGCTCTTCTAAATCGGGTGTGCTATTGGTGATGGTGTGCATCAACCATGCCGCCGTTTGAAGATGTTGTGTAGGAGCTAAACCTTTGAGCTCAAGAGGGAGATTATGTTGTGGCTTGGCTAATTTCATGGTGTGTGGAGAGATAATTCAATCCTCCACTTCTCATGGGTTGAGAAGAGGTAGAGGCCAAAACTTAAAATCATAATAAAAAGTAATAATCACCAATTAATCTCTAGTTGTGATTGGTATACATGATGAGAGTAGGGATTAAGTAAGCATAACCACCGAGAATGTTGGCTTTGATACCATGTTAAAAATCATAGGTAAGAACACATAGAGCTATGGAGGATGAAATATCACCATGATGGTGGAGTGAGTAGAAGAGAGATAAGGAGAAGAGAAATATCACCATGATGGTGGAGTGAGTAGAAGAGAGATAAGGAGAAGCTTGAGCACACAAGAAAGAGCAAAGTGGGCATGACACAAAATGATTGTATTATGAAAAGATGAATAAAACACCAAGTACAAAACCCTTTTAAAGACACCAAGGCTCTATATTTTGACTCGTGGTTCACACCTAGAGTGTTCAGACCAAGTTGGCTATAGACCTAATGAACCTTATGCCAATATCCCCAATGTCACATTGTATTTGGTGTATTATTTTCAACACATGCTTTGTGTATAAAGTTTCATACTTGATAATCATTAATCCACTTAGAATTTCATAATATGTAATTTACTTTTATATTATGAATTCTAACTTACACTTTCTATTGAGAAAGATATTTGGGGTTTGCAGGTCAAGAGAAGAAAAGTGGAGAAGTTAGCAACAAGGAGGGATGTTGCAAAAAGTGGTTTTAAAGTGAGAACTAGGAGATTTTCACGAAATAGATAGGCAGGAGGCCCTCCATCGCCTTAAGGTTTTGGGGTCTATATAGCTAGATCAAATTTGGGAAACCTCCAGTTAAGCGTCCATTGGTGTAGCACTAGAAGATTTTTGCAAAATGGATAGAATAGAGGTTTCAAAGTCATAGTTACCCCGAGCTCGTTGGATATCCACATCAAAGACCACTCCCCATTGTTTCAGCCATTCCCAAGTCTTGACTTCATTGTGATTCTTGTGGTACCTATTCTCCCAAGCATTTGGGGCATGACCTACTACCCTTTTGTACAAAAAATTATAACATGCTTAAGATATTGAAATTCATGAGATGAGGAGAAATGAACTAAACTTAGTGATGCATAAGAAAGAACTTACAAATTGTCAAGCCAAGTCAAGCCTTTCTTCTAGAACCATACTTTGTTACACCATAATTTTGCACAACTGACTTGTATGCACTACCTTTTTCTGAGGGTACTGAGTACCCTCCCTATCTTGTTTCTTTGCCTTATTTCACTCCTTTCAACGAAGAGTCCGGATGATATATTTTGTAAACAATGGACTCAAACTTTTGGAGGATTATGAGCAGTAATACTATGATTTCATGGAAAGATTGTTTTAAAGACATCTGAATCTGTTATAATGGCAATTTCATATTGGGTGTGTAAGTGGTATGCCTACCTTAAATTTTGCTTGAAGCACCGGCTAGGGGGCCTGACAACTCTTTTCCTCGGTACCTGGGCAAAATATAACCAAATTTTTATAAAGGAATCCCACCAATACAATGGCTGGGTGGTTGGCTAACCCATGGGCCGATGGGGTTAGGCTGGATTGGGGACTCCTGTGATACAAATAGTTACGATTAAGTCACATTAGTTAGGTTAAGTCCTTGGAAGACCCTTGTTCTGTGGGAGGGAATTAGCGGCTGTGCCTTGTTAAAGGAGGAAAAAAGCTGTGATTCTATGGACCAAGTACAAGTCTCTTCTTTGATCTGACCATGTGACTTTTGGGTTCGATCGGATTAGTTTGGATAAATAAGACTTTGATTCGTTAGATCAATTCTCTCGTTAGATGATTTCCTTGGTGGAATCGCCCGTCCCTTCCGAGCGAGGGAAGTTTTTTCGGGCTCGGTTTCAGAGGATCCGCCATGTTATTCTCTTTTTTGGATACCCTTCGCTGAGCCCCCGAGTGTGGGTCCCTTCTTGCACGAGAGGCTGACGCCGCTTCCGCCCCACCAGCGCCCTCGGTGGGGGCATCGCGGAGGGGGCGGGGGTCTCACAGCTGGTATCAGAGCTTTGTTGAAAGCTAATAAGGAAAAATGAATTCCTATCGGAAATTTATAATAAAAACTCAGAAAGAGCATTTAAATATTGTATTTTCATTCCTTAAGCTTCATTAATAATCAAAGAATTTGGTTTTATAAATGGAAGTTCCACACTTATTCGGTATTCCCGATCTCACTTAGTCACAAGATATGACTGCTTTTGTCTTCCAGCATCTCATCTCTTCCGCTACAACTCAAACGAGCCGAGCCCCCAACTCGCAAGCCATTTTGAGGATTTATGTTTCCCAGACCCAACGGAGAGGCGGTACCACAAGTGGTTTGCAGGGCAGTATGTCCATGCTTCTTGCGACAAGCACGTGATGCTGAGGGAAAATATCTCTTTGGCCATGATTTTGATGAGGCTAAAAGTGATTCATGGTGTTATTTTATATCACCCTACGCCTCGAGATTTCAAAATTTCCTACCATATCTATAGACTTCTTAGCCGCTTTATTCCAAAGAGGAGAAGATAGTAGCTCCCTTGGTAGTAAGGGAACATTTGTATCGGGGCATGTTTGTAGCCCAGTATTGTTGTCTTATGCATTTCCCAATAAGGTTTTGATTCTTTGGAGCTGAGATGCTCTATGTACATATTGCAATCTTTATATAAATAAAAAAATGTTTTGTGGAAAAATTCCCTGTTGTATAAGTGATTGTTTATTATATGACAAATTGATGAAGCAAAATCTGATACTCGAAGGGGGATTTTTTTTTTGCGAGCTTTTTTTACCGAGCTTTTTGGAGCAATGAACAAGGAGTCCAAGCTTTGCAAAGGACCATGAACTTACTATGAGCTTTATAAAGGACCAAGAACTTACTTACATATAAATAACAAGCTTTGAAAGATCAACAATATAAATTTCAGTCTTTTGATCCACATCATACTTATTGATATAATTACATATATTCATATACCTATCTAAATTCATGCACCTCATACATATACACATACAAAATATACATATACATACATACATGCAAGAGCTACCTACATACTAACATATATACATACATACATACATACATACTTTCTTACTTAAATATAAAAAACAATCCTTTAAAGATAAAAAATGTATATATCGATCTTTAAAGTTCCAAACCATGAAAATCTCGATTACAAAGTCTTTTGATCCACATCATACTTATTGATATAATTATATATATACATATATCTATCTAAATTCATACACCTCATACATATACATATACATACATACATACAAGAGCTACCTACGTAGCACTAACATATATACATACATTACATACATACTTTCTTACTTACTTAAATATATAACACAATCTTTTAAAGATCAAAAATGTATATATCGATCTTTAAACTTCCAAACCATGACAATCTCGATTATAAAGTCTTTTGATCCACAGATTATAGCATTCTTCTACGTGTCATCCCGACCTAATGAGAAATCTCCCAGACATGCTTTGGCTACCTCCATGTCATTCTCTATCCCCATATAGTGCCTTTCTAACTCTTGGCATGCACGTCCCAAGCCTCCACATCTTGCAAAAACGTCCAAGACACCATCTCCTTCACTTGAGAAGGTCTCCACTAGCCACCTACAATGAAATACAATCATAAAATGTGCATCTAAGTATTTTGAAAAAGTAGCTATGAAAATAAACAGAATGAAAATTGTCTCACCTAAAGACATAGGAGATCTTTCTGCACCACCTTGAATGTAGCGCTCCAAGACCATCGTGCGTTGGAATGGATGCTTCTTATTCTGCTCAAAAATGAAATTTCGTTGAGCGTTGAATAACTTCTTTGAAACATTTTGCCCAGCCTCACGATCAATAATAGGGACATGGCAATTTACTCGATAGAACATACTAAGCACCAATGTATCCACCTACCATAATGAGAAAACATTATGGTAGGATATCCATACCACATAACATGTATACATAAAGGGAAATATTTGAGAGATTATGACTTACCCGTTCTCCATTGTCATACAAATAACTTGATTCCACATGAACAAACATTGTTCGATGCATGACCAATCCAACTTTCTTTCCCATAGAATATATTTTAGGAAGTTGATCCATTAGACTCAAACACACGAACCAACCCTCATCAGCGACAAACAAACCAACAAAACTGAGTGTGGCACGTATCAATGATGAAGAAACTTGATTCCATGAGGGACACCCATCTGTATCTACATCAACAACCTGTAAACTATAGGAAAGTTAGCCCATACGAGGCGAGCCACTGTATCTGAGGGAGCACCTCTATGAGATAGAGCCTTGGGAATCTTCATCAAGAATTCTTCCACACTACATAAAAGATTTATGATGTTTGGTTTTGGTAAGTATAACTTGGAAAACTAATTATATGGTGAAATTATTCTTTTTACCTATCTGAGCCCTCCGAAACAGTGTGGAGGTCTACCAGCAATATGTGTGAAAAACATCTCTCACCTGCAAGTAAACAAGATAAAAAATGAGATGCGTTTCGAAAGCACACACTTCTCAAAATAAATTTGCGATGGAAAGTACTCTTACTAGTCATGTCCATGATGTCACGTTGTCCTGACACCTCCCCCTCTTGAAGATGCTCTGGAGGGTCTCTCTCTTGATCTTCATTTGTGGGGTCTCCCTCTTGAACATCATGCATAATGTCAAGATGTCTCTTTGTTTGCCTCTCACGTTGCACTTGAGACAATGTAGATGTATGCTCTTGGTGTGATTGTGGCACTCGTGATAGTGGTGTGGATGGTTTTGGGGCCACGCGCGAGGATCCAACTACTCGAAACTGGTTCAAGTTTGTTGGCTGCGGGGAAGGTATTCTAGAGTCTTCTTGAGTTGGGGGCTCTCTTTCAAGCTCAGATTGGCAATTCTTAAATTCTTCAAGAAATAGATCAAGATAATTTAGCAAAAAGGTAAAAATCCCCAGACCTTTTTGTATATGTATATGTATGTAGATGTATATGTATCTATGTATATGTATACGTATGTGTATATGCATATGTATATGTATATGTATGTAGGTATGTATCTATGTATATGTATGTGTATGTATATGTATGTAGGTATATGTATCTATTTATATGTATATGTATGTAGGTATGTATGTATCAAAACTTAACAACGTTTCTTTAAAATTTGATATGCCAAACCTTAAATGTAACATGAACTATGTATGTACGTATGTATGTATGTATGTACAAATTTGTAAAAAATTTGGACAGCATCTCCTTTGCATTTTCTAAAATATCCCAAAATAAACTTCAAAACTTAACAATGTTTCTTTAAAATCTAACATGCCAAATCTTAAATGTAACATGAACTTTGTATGTATGTAAGAATTTAGTATATAATTTAGTGTATGTATGTAGGTATGTATTTATGTATGCATATGTATATGTACATATGCATATACATATGTATTTGTATATGTATATATCTGTATGTATATGTATCTAATATGTATATGCATATGGATAGTTTATATATATTTATATGTATATATAGGTATGTATTTGTATAGGTAGGAAGGTTTACATAAACATATACATATACATTTACATGCATATAATTCAGTAGAAAGCAAAAAAGTACCTTTTTCTTTGGAGCTCCTCACTTGGAGGCACATGATTTAGAGGATAGTCCAGCCACCAAGGACATCTCTTATATTCCCAATCAGAAACCCCTCTCTCAACCCATTCCTTCAGGTACATTGTTTCCGAGCAATTTGGATCTACCCATTCTTTGATTGCTTCCGTCTCTTCGTTCATTCGACCTTGGCCAATGAGTAGCTGCACCCACCTACATATCCAAAATAAAACAAACAGCACTAAAATAATTTTTTTAAATGCGTATATGTATTTTCTGCAAAAATGTAATGGCATTAGAAGATATATACCTGTAGACAACCCTCTTTGTGGCATTCTCCACCTCAGGTTGCTTTTGGCCTTCCTTCACTTTTCCAATCCTTGCCCACACCTCATGGAAGCCCCATGGTATGTGTTTCGATCGCTCCTCTTGCACCCATTGCATAAATGGTGGGACGTAGATAACATCATCATATACCAATAAACCCTCCAAAATAGAGTCCTCCTCCCCTATTAGCTCTTCCCAATACAACTCTTTCTTCATATGCAGCAACATCTTTTTGTTATCCCCAAACATCTCCGAAATCACCTTGTCCTTTGCCCTCCTGTTCATATAAGCATTTGAAGCAATTCCGTCTTCCTATTTCAGCATCATACCAAAACCATAAGAGACTAGATGTTAAGGTTAGTTTATGTTAAGGGAGGTTTATTGACATGTGACATACCTTTGAGTTGAAATCCGAGATATGGCGACTGTGTAGAGCTTTTCTTTGGTCAGAGCAACCAATCCCTTCTTAGACCAATCATAGTTATATACGAGTTGAAAGAATGCATCACCATTGGATGGGTTTGCAATTATGAGCATCTTGTACGCTCTATCTCGAAATGTTTGCTCTACACCATGTCTGGCTTTCTCACATTTTGTCTCATATTCTTGCAACCCTATGGCATGTCTATCAATGCATGATATAGCTTGCTTAACCGCATTTTCAAACGATGTCTACGTATAACGAAAAGGACTCATTATCACTCACATGATTAAAAAACATTGATAATCCATTTATTAATAACAGATGGGAAATGCAAACACTACCTTCCACACAAGCTGTGCCAAGATTGTAGCTGGAGCATTGTACCATTGCTCTCCACTTCGTCGCTCCAAACTAAGCTCCATTAAATCCCACCTCCTTACGTCTTCACCAAGGTAGTCCAATATGGATGATTTGTCCGCCATTCCAAATCGTTGAAACATGAAGATCTCATGTGACAATGTGGGTGTAACACTAGTGCACACCAATCTATTGTAAAGAGTCACAATGAGCTAAGAACTTAACAATGACTTCACAATGTCCGTAATTAAGTAGAGAGAGATCACTTACTCATTTTGAGATCGTAAAGCCAATAGCAATTCTCCTTCTTGCTTCTTGTCCACAACCAAAAATTGACATTTGACCCGGACATGTCGTGAGGGGCTATGAGACCAAGCTAGAGAAAACAAAATAAAGATATTACAATATATTACTTTTAATGTTGCATAAAACCACTCTATGGCATTCAAACAAACATACCTTCGCGCACTCGAGACATCCATGCCTTCACACGATGATTGCCATCCCAAACAAGAAACTTCTTACCACTGAGATCCTCCCACTCAGTTCCTCTAATTTCATCCTCAAATCTATCATGTTGTACCACCCAGTTTGGTCCCCATTCTTGCAAGTCTATTTGTGTGACCGCAAAATACATAGAGCTTCCAGGACGTGTAAGTGAAACTAAAAAAGGAGGAGATGCTTCGACATAACCATGGCAGTTAAAGGAATCACGAAACACCTCAAGTTGGCTAGAAACTATACGGATGGCTTCATTTGGAATCAGCCTGCATAAAGGGACCAATGGGGTAGAGGAATTGCGTTGCACAAAAAAATTAGTGAATACATCACCAAGCAATCCCAATTCAATAGATTTTCCAAGCAACATTCTATGGGTCTCCCCTTGACCAGTACTAGATAAAGGAATCTCCGTGTGAGTTGGAGGAGGTGAGCTCATTTCGTTCTCTAACACAAGCGCTTCTTCCTCAATGAACAAGAGAATTATGCGCTTAATGAGATATTTCATCTCTCCTCTCTCCTAATTCAAGTCTAGTTCCAAAAAGTAAGCTCAATTGACCCAAAAATGGTCAAAAATTGACCAAACTGGTCTGGAAAATTCTAGAATTAGTTTGCCTAGTTTGAGGCTCACTTTTTCCTATAAATAGAAGCCTCTCCCTTTGTAAAAGCTTAATAGTGTTTATGCACTGTTACTCTACTCCTCCCTGTAGCCAAAAACATTGAATTCACTTGATAATTCACTTGTTTTTGACTAATTCCTCTACAAAGAATTGGTGGCCACTCTTGATCCAAACAAGAGTAGAGCCCTCAATCCCTCAAGCGAAAGGAAAGCTCACAAAACTCCATGTAAGTTATTAATTCTACTTTTTTTAAATTCTAATCTATGGTTTTCTGAATTCTTTGCTTTTTAATGTGGATATGGATTATAAGCCTTGATGAAAAGGCTTCCCCCTTCTCTTCATTAAGAATTTCAGCCTTTCTTTATCCTAAAATGAGTAACAAATAAATTGAGTTAAACTTTTCCTATTGATAACTCTTTAGAAGTGAAAATTGATCAGATTAGAGTGCTTTATTTCATCTTGGGATAAATTTTAAAGTAAATTTATAACATAAAAATTGAGAAATGGTCAGCCATACAAAGGAGGTCATGGTAAAATTTTCTTAAGTTTTGTGGAAATAAGTTTTATCTTTATGTTATTCAAAAATAATAAAACCCCACCGATTGTGCATTCTAAAAGAAATTCTTTTTATTTTAAAAGTGCTATTCCTATTTTATGCATAAATAGATGCATAAAAGGATTTTCTTTTATTATAAAAGTGTTATTTTCTTTAACGCATTTAGAATACACAAACGGAGGGGATTACTCTTTTTAAATAATGTAGAGATAAAACTTATTTCCATAAAATTTACGAAAATTGTGACATAACCTCCTTTGTATGGCTGACTATTTTTCAATTTTTACATTCTAAATCTACTTAGAATTTACCCCAAGATGAATTTAGCACTCTAATCTAGTCAATTCTCATTTTTTTAAGAGTATACAATACGAAAAGTTTAACTCTATTTATTTGATTACACATCTAGGATGAAGAAGGGCTGAATTTGATGAAGAGAAGGGGGAAGCCTTTCCATCAAGGCATAACATCCAATTTCAAATTAAAAGAAGCAAGAAATCATAAAACCAAAGAATAGAATTAGAAAAAAGTCAAATTTCTAACTTACATGGAGTTTTGTGAGCTATCCTTTTGGCTTGAGGGAATGAGGGTTCTACTCTTGCTTGGATCAAGAGTGGCCACCAATTCTTTGTAGAGGAAATAGTCAAAAATAGGTGAATTATTAATAAATTTAATATTTTTTGGCTCTGGGTGGAGTAGAGTAACAATGCATAAAACACTTTTAAGCTTCTACAAAGGGGGAGGCTTCTATTTATAGGAAAAAATAAGTCTCTAACCAAGCAAACTGATTCTAGAATTTTCCAGATCAGTTTGGTTAATTTTTGACCATTTTTGGGTCAGTTTAGCTTGCTTTTTGGGTCAGTTTAGCTTGCTTTTTGGGTCATTTTAGATTGCTTTTTGGAACTAGACTTGATGTTCCACGGGAACACGGATTATGGAAGGAGGCCGGAAGCAATTAATGCGAGAGAGCGGGATTGTAGCCATGGGAACATAAAGACGCACATAATTTTTCCATATTTTTGTGCCGAAGTGCAATGTAAATCGTTTTAGGCCAATGTGGGTTCTAAATGAGAGTTCTAAGTGTATTAAGCAAGGCTCACTTATGGGGTTGTCCGCCCATGTGTGAAAGAGGCCTAGGGTTAGGGTTAGTGACATCTCTACAAAAGAGATGTTAGCTAAAGAAAAGGGACATTTTTTGCCATTGTCATAAGCTATTGAGTGAAGCTCTTGAGCTCTCAAGCTATGGCAACTCTCTAACTCTCTCTCTATTGTACTCTAATGAGCATCAAGCTCCAATGAGTATAGCTCCACTTCATTCTCTTAATCTGTCTTAGCATCATTGAAGTAGATTAATCTATGATTAGTTGAATGCTTCTTTCTTTCTCTTGTGTATGATGCATGCTTGTAGTGAGTGTGTGTGTAGTCTCCATTGATGCAAGCTCTTACCCACTTCATTGGCAATGAGTTATTCATGGATAGACTCTCTCTATGAGCTTGTGGGTTTGTGAATGTTACATTCTATGCTTGCTTAAGCTTGTGGATTAGTAGATGCATGCTTGTGGGTTTGCTGGAATTAGGAAAAGCTAAGATTTAATCAATGTTTGAATGGGATTAAGAGATTGCTATGCATTGCTTGTTCTCTTGATTAGTGTAGTGGATTTAAGGGATTGAGAGATTGATTGATATGTTGAATGGTTGAATCGTCAAGTGGTGGTTTGTGTATGTGAGCTCTCCCTCATGGGATAAGCCTTCATGCACTAATCGGGTCGATTCCTCGAATTGAAATTGTGTTTCTTAACACATTTGTTGATCGGTAGTACTCTATGAGCACTATATTACACAGTAGAGAGAACCGCTCTACAATGGCGCCGCTGTCGGGGAGCGAGTGCCTACATTAGTTGAGCACCATACACACACTCCTTGTTAAGCTCCAATCGGTTGCAAAACTGTTGGATAGGAGAGCAGGCTTTGGGACTAATTTTGGTATTTATTTAAGACTAATCTGTTGTTAAAATCTCTTTATTTATCTTGCAATTTAAGTGCAATTGGCTAGCTATGCTTCTCCCTTGAGGTCAGGACAAGGATTCAACACACGGGAAGGATTGGAGGTAGGCGCTCAACCTGCAAATTTCAATTTGTGTGCGAAAGAGAGAGGCCTGTTTTTGCATTTCTGTCATTCTATTTGAGGATAATTTTTGCTGTCTGAGGTTAATTTTTACAGTTTCAATTTTTTGCATGTTCGTTTTATTTTCTGTTCTTAGCTTAGTTTAGTTTTCTGCATCTTTAATTTTGTGCATTTTAGTTCTCTTTTAAACATGCATTTTAGTTCTCTGTTAAACTTGCACCTGTAGAGAAACTGAAATCTGTATACACACATGAAGATTGAACATTTTGAATTTGCTGCAAATCTGACAGCTGCACATGCATTGAGTTTCCTGCACATGTGTTGAATTCGCTGTAAATCTCACAGCTACACACGCATTGAGTTCACTGCACACGCACTTCAAAAAAGAAAAAAATAATAATGAAAAAAAGAAGGCGCGTTGTGCATGAACAGCGCACCGGGTGGAGAGACCCATACACCGCACCATAAAGACCGCCACCGCACCGGATAAGGGGGTGCCAAAAAAAAAAGAGTCTGGAAAATTTTTCATTTTTTATCGCAAAAATTTGGGAGGTTATCTAACTTTTTGAGAGGAGTTAGAAAACAACCATCGTCGAAATTTTGGTCCCGGAACCATTGTCCCATAGTGAGCTCAGTATGGGAAACTGGCAAATTTTAGGCGATTTTTGATCCTGAAAAATACGCTATTTTTTTGGCCTAATGTGTTCGAGGGGGTTCAAAATGGGTTCTGGCAAAGTTTGAGCCAACTTGAAATTTTTTGGATTTTTTTTGGAAAAAAATCCAAAAAAAACCTTAAAATTTGACCTTATGCACTTGCGGTCGGGACGTCATATAGACACTGCCATAGGGCCTAGGGCACCTTCTAGAGTACCTACATAGGAAAGTGGGACCCAATCGGTAGGAAATTTGGCAGATATTGCTAAAACCTTTTCCGAATCCCAATCTGATACCCTTTCCAGGACAACTAGCTCATTGTATTTGGACAATCTAGGGCCGTCAAATAGTCATCCCTTAGCCCCAAATAGGACACCCACAAGATCTTTTAATCCATTTGAAGTCGACACCATGGGGTTACCACTCAATGTGAGACTTCAATATGTCTACACGAATGCTCAAGGAGCTGAGATCTTTAGGGATCCACAACAACGGTATCTCGTTAAGATCGCAGACTTTTTCTCAGAGCTTGATAGAGCATCTCTAGTCAATGACCAGGGTAACATGTACATGGGTGGAGATGGTGTTCGCTACGAAGTCACCTATCATCGAGAGAATGTAGACAAATTAGGGGAGCTCTCTAAAAGTGAGTTCTTAGACTTATCAAAGCCTTCCAGGTTCTTGTATCCTGCAAGTTTCTCGACTACCACCACAAGTGCTAGAGGAAGATCTAGCTCTGGCAATCTAGTTGTGGCATAATATGGGCCAATGAATACCGAACCTTAGATTGGAAGGAGATTCGTGAGCTCACGTGGAGAGCACAACCATTATTCATGGAAGTGTTCTCAACTAATACAGCTAAACCAGGAGAGACGGCCTTTCTTGGAGAAACTGTTGCTCCTCCCCTACGAGAGTTCACTAGAGAGGGACCCTCAACATCAAAGTGGACCACTGCAAGTAGCCCAACTCTAGCACCAAGATATTATCCTACACCAAAAGTGCGACCACAGATCACACCACAACAACATTTCTCTCACTATGACAATCGGAGGGTAGGGGAGCCAACTCGGCCTCCCATAAATGCACCTCTTGAAATGCGAGTAACAAGATCTTTGGAGGGGGTTGGTGAGGCAGGTAATAGGGGACCCACACCGATTTGGGATGCATGTGGACCATCTTACCAAAGAGAAGAACAGTTCCCACTAAGAGTGAGAGGCCGTAGGCCCGATGATAAGTATTCAAGACAAGTAAGGCCATCAACTCTTCAGAAACTAGTAAAGAAGTACGAAGGGTTGGGAGATCCATATGACCATGTAGCAGCATTTAGGCAAGCAGCTCGAGCTGAGCAAGTGACTGACAACAAGCATACGCAAATTGAAGGATTTGGGCTCACTCTTGAGGGAAAGGCCCTTGCTTGGTTTCAGGCACTAGAGGCTTCAGACAAATCTTCTTTACGAGCTTTGGAAGAGAGATTCATTGCTGCTTTTTCCTTGATGGCGATTCCGCATGACACGGTAGCAAACATCTACTCTTTCAAGCAAGGCGAGACTGAGAGTGTTAGAGACTGTGTAAATAGGATGAAGCAGTACATTAATCGTTGTCCAGAAGATGAGAAGCCCACCCAGAGTCGATTAATTTCTCTCTTCTTAAAAGGACTCAAAAATTCAACATTGCACACACATCTCTATGCAAAGAAGCATACAAATTTCAATGAGTGTTGCCATGATGCTATGGATTTCACAGATAACTTCAAATTCCAAGATGGTACTGGCCCTGAGGTGCAACCTAGATATCAGTGGGGTGATGACCAAAGTTCAGGTTCTAGCGCACTAGTAAATCCAGAACACATAGCTAACCTAGTACTAAGGAGATTGGGACAAACCTATCGCCCACCCATGCAACCTAGAGATCAGTGGGGTGATGACCAAAGTTCAGGTTCTAGCGCACTAGTAAATCCAGAACACATAGCTAACCTAGTACTAAGGAGATTGGGACAAACCTATCGCCCACCCATGCAGCCACAACAACAGCAGCAGCAGCGAATGAGGAGTGTACTACCTACAGGTCCTCATCTTTGTGGAGCATGTGGCGGTAACCATAAAACCGAAGAATGTAATACCTTTTCTCCTCTAGTCACAAACCAACCCACAAAGAGGTGGTGCCAGGCCTGTGCTTGGAATTTTACCCACACCACACAGGAATGTACTCGCATTGCAAGAATGAGATAGGAGCGTGAGTAGCAAAGGGGTGCAGTTGCTCCACAAATGCATCAACAGTATACTAATTTTGAACGTAAGCCACCGATGGCACAAGAGCAAGCACGACTTGTACTTGGAGCTCAACCTCCTACTCCTGGGACTGCTCTTGTGAGGTTTGTTGACTATGACAATTCAAATATGTGTAGAGACTTGGTAAACCCAAGCTATGTGGAGGAGGAATATGCATCATATTCATCCAAGGAAAATCTCTTTGAAAGTCCCGCATATCCAAGCCAAGCACTGGGGAGCCTCAACCAGGGGAACAAAATTCTTTGATGTTGCTAGGCGGCTACCAACCTAGGACTCCAGGCCCCTCAGGTCAATGGAGTAGAAGCCAAACTAATGGGCCCCTGTTATGAGTGCGGATAACCCCACTGGGCTCGTGATTGTCCACATCGCCCAAGGTTTCCACCACTTGAAAGATATTGTCTAGGGTGTTGTGTAGAACACTTTCCAAAGGATTGTTTGTTGCTGAAACCACATGAGGAAGGCACCTCTCAACCAAAGGTCTCACTCAACTTTGTAGGGACAGTTCCATCGCCACCTTCATCAGAGAATGAGGATGTCGTGCCACTTAGAGTCATGACTAGATCACAGACACGAAATGCCAAAATGCAGACTGATGAGACACCTCGAACTAGGGATGCAAAGGCAAATCTAATGGACAAGACCCTACATTCCAATAGAAAAAGGACCACTAGGAGGAAAAAGAACCGCAACAAGCAAACTAAGAGTGCATCCAGTAGTTCTCAAGAAGTCTCTAAACAAAATATGAAGGATCAAGCTTTTACATCCCAAGAAGTGCATGAGGAGCATCAACCTCAACCTGGGCCTAGTGCTAAACAAGATGAGGCTAGTACAACCGAGGATAGTTCTGGGGGTTCTGTTTTTGTGGATAAGGTGAACGAGACTCTAGATGCCATCATTGATGCTCATAGAAGTCGCATTGCAGCTTTATCTGAGCTACCCAAGAAGCTTCAAGAATACCCAAATCCTCGTGAGGAGAAGATCAATCTAGCTGTACATCAGCAACTCATTAGGGAAGCTCAATCAATACTTGAGGGCCCACCTCCACCTATCCCTCGGGGCCCAACCTCTCTTAAGCCAACATCAGAAACCATACCAGAAGTGTCATCAAGTTGGGAAATGAAAGTGAGCTGATCTCACAAGCTCATAGCGAGAAGTCTGCACCAATTGACACCCCATTGAAAGAAGGAATTCTGCCACCACCTAGTCTTGCCTTCCCATGCAATGATGAAGTTATTGATGCTAACGAGGACATGGCAAATGAGATGTGGGAAGCAATTCATGAGAAAGTTAATGAGAATATGTCCTCTATTATTTCACCTCCATTCTCTGAAGTGGATTTTACCAGGGGCACAAAAAACAACTTTAGACGCCCAAGCATCCAGGAGGAAGTTCAAACAGTTGTTTCTCCTAGAAGTAAGCATACAATGAAAACCTTACCATCTTATTTTGGGAGAATATGAGAACTGTTCTCAAACCTTAAGGATACCCTCCATGCATAGAAGGTTGACAAAGGAGATGGATATGGGTATCGTGCAAGCTATTTTGTCAGCACCAGTGGCTTGTACCTTACCTTTGCTTGATTTGATAAAGCTTCGACCAGAGTTGTGGAATGATATTGCCACATGTTTGTCAGAGCAGGTATTGCTACAAAAGAGTCACCATCATTGTACTATACACCCTGAGACAAAGCATGTTATGCCAGTTCCTATCAACAAAGTAGGAAAATTTTGTGAGGACGATCAGGGAAATGCTACCCTCCCATTAGAAGCGCGAAAAGTAACTTCAACTGCAATACTTGACAGTGGTGCAGGAGTGGGCATTGTGACAAGGTCCATTTGGGAAAAGTGGGACAAACCAGCTATTAGGAGTACCAGGATGCGCTTGCAGCTAGCAGATGGAAGTTTAGAACATCCCATTGGGTTGCTAGAGAACATATTGGTCACCACATGTGGGGATTGAATATGAGCACACATTTGCAGTAGTGGATTTTGGAAAACATCCAAACTATGAAGTGACATTGGGTAGACCATTCATGCGACAATTTCAAATGATTCAAGATTGGGGATACAATTATCTGTACCTCCGACATGATTCTGTCATCACAAGGGTCAACCTAAAGAATCACTCATATCATGATGTAACAAATTCTCCAATAGATGAGTTTGATTCTGCTTCATCTGAGGGCTCAAGAGTTACATTATCAGATGGGCGAGAAGATCTGTGGATGTGTGGAGCCTCATGTAAGGATTTCAACACTGAGAGACTTAAGGGTAATCGAAGTATATCAGATGAGGCACACATTCCACAACCCTTCCCTGAACACTTAATTGATCCCCTAGAATGGAGTCATGTCCTTGCCACATTATCAACATGTGCTTTACCTAAGCCAATTCAATTTTGTGACTCAGATGGATATGACATTATTCCTATACTAATGGTGCAACCACGTGACCTTTTAGATTATTTGTACTATGGGGATGTATCCACAGCAGCACTGCATGTAGAGGAAGTCTCAGTGGAAGATTTAACACTCGAATATGCTAATGATGCTGATAAGGAAGATGGATGGGACTCTGATTTTGATAATGATGTGATAATCCCCGAGGAAGAGTTAGGAAAGGCACGCCTACTCTTGAGAGGAAGGGAGGTTCAAGTAGAGATCCCTCGAAGCCGACCTAAACGTAAATGCTGTAAGAGCCATAAGAGAATCTGTAAACAAGATGAGAGGAAACGACGTGAGAGAATACAAAAAGAAAACGAGGAGTTTAAGAATGAACACTCTCGACCACCACCTCACTTCTCAAGAAAGAGATATCTATACTATGTCCAAGCGCAAGATAGTATCAAAGACCAAGTAAAACGATCAGATGGATTCCAACCAGGAGAAAAGCTAAAAACTGTTAGCGAAAATTGCAAAAAAACAAAGAGACCAAAACAAAAACTCAAGTCCCAAACAGATTCAAAAGAGAGTGTCGGAAGTGCAAAGATAACGGTTGAACAAAAAACTCTGATGCAAGATTGCAAAAGAGAGCTCAAAACCGCATGGTCTTCAATTAGTGATGACTCAAGTGGACAAGAACAAGGTCTCAATGTTCCCCCCAACTTCACACAGTACACTCTTCAAGATCGGAAGATTGTTCTTCAACAGCCCATGTGACAAAAGCCAAGCATGCCAGGGGTTTCATATGATGGTCCAGAAGATGCAAAAAAATTTGATATCGCTAAGCCAGGAGAAGAGCCTCGCTATGTGTGGATTGCCACAGACTTGTCCTTAGAAGAGGAGAAGTTATTAATTCAAACAATAAAGGAGTATCGGGATGTTTTTGCTTAGAGTTATAAAGACCTCAAAGGAGTTGATCCAAGCATATGTCAGCATACAATTCCATTGCGAGAGGATGCAAAGCCTTCCAAGCAACGTCCTTATACTTTACAATGAGAATTTTGCACGAAAGATAAAAGAAGAAATAGACAAGCTCTTAGAGGCAGAATTTATCTATGAGATTGAACACACTGAATGGGTCTCCCCTATTGTAGTGGTGCCCAAGAAAAATGGAAAACTTCGAGTATGTTAAACCTCAAGAAGGTAAATGCAGCTATTGTACGTGATCATTACCCACTTCCAATCACGGATCATGTTTTGGAACGAGTTGCAAGGAAAAAGGCATATAGTTTCTTGGATAGATTCTCCGGTTACAATCAAGTGTCAATTGATCCAAAGGATCAACACAAGACAGCCTTTGCTACTGAAGATGGCATCTTTGCCTATCGTGTTATGCCATTTGGTCTAACAAATGCACCTGCAACCTTTTAGCGGCGGTTGATGAGTCATGTATTCAAGGAGTACCTTAGGCTATTTCTTGAGATCTTCATGGATGATTTATGTGTTCACTCACAAGAGCGTGATGATCATATAGAACACCTCAGACTTGTGTTTCAAAAGTGTCAAGTTTATCGTATATGCTTGAATCCTGACAAGTGCAAATTCATGGTGGTAAGACAAGGGAAAATTTTGGGCCATATTGTTTCTCGCAATGGGATTTCAACAGATATGGATAAAATTGATGTCATTGTCTCATTACCTCAGCCTATCAACCCTAAAGGGGTACAAATATTCATGGGACATTGTGGCTATTATTGTCGATTCATCTACATGTACGCTGTCCTAGCCAGACCATTATATGCTCTTCTTGTAAAGTTTAATTGGACTAACGAGTGTGAGGAATCCTTTGAAAAGTTGAAGCAAGCATTAGTGACTGCACCCATCTTACGGGCACCAGATTGGAACCAAATCTTTCATGTCCATATTAATGCTTCAAACTTTGCAATTGGATGTATTTTGGCTCAATAGGGAGAACATAATAAGGATTTCCCAATCTCATATGCTAGTCGACAGTTGAACAATGCTGAGAAGAATTATACCACAACAGAAAGAGAAGGTTTGTCCATGATATATGCAGTGAAAAAGTTTCGCCATTACCTTTTGGCAAACAAATTTATATTTTTTGTGGACGATCAAGCACTGCTATATTTTGTGAATAAGCCTTGTGCAACTGGAAGGATTGTGAGGTGGTTTGTCATCCTTCTTGAGTTTGATTTTGAAGTGGCAGTTCGAAAAGGAACAAGGGCAGATCATTTGTCTCGAATCACCTCTGGCGAAGCTCCTGTGGGTGTGGATGATGATATGTTAGATTCAACACTTTTCCTTGTAGAGACAGCTCCTAAATGGTAATCTCAGGGAGATTATATCGTCAAGGTAATGATGGAGTGTTGCGGCTTATACCTAACCGTGACCAATATGAGGAGATCTTGGAATGGGCACATGAGGGTATTGGTGGAATCCATGCATCAGCTACTACTTGTGTGTGACGTATAACTCAGGATGGGCAATGGTGGCCTACCATGCATGCGTATGGTGAAAAATTTGTTCATAACTGTGCTTCATGTCAAATTCAATAGCCAATTCATAATGTCACATTATTCCAAATTTCAACTACACCAAGTTGGAGTAAGTATATTGTGGACTATCTTCAGCATGGTCATACTGATCGAACAATTCCTAAATATCGAAAGCATGCTATTGAAGTTGAAGCGGCCAACTATATGCTGATAGAGGGCCAACTCTACAAGAGGGGCAAGGATGGCAACTTACGCATGTGTGTATGTGAAGCTGACTACTTGAAAATCTTGACTCATGCACATGCAGGTGTTGGGGGTGGACACTTTTCGGGCAATACCACAGCTAAGTTGATTAGGTGGTTTGGGATTTGGTGGCAAACCTTACAAATGGATGCCGAAGAATATGTAAAACGTTGTGACGATTGTCAAAGGACCAAACCTCCCATCACAAAGGACAATATGCCATTGCGGCCTATGTTAAGCACACGTGCTTTTGCCAAATGGGGTATTGATTTTGTCGGTCCCATTAAACCTCCAGCTCATCACACGCATGCCGAATATATTATAGTCGCAACAACTGACTATTTGACCAAATGGGTAGAGGCAAAGGCTACAGTAAAAAATGATGCCAGAACCACAGCCAAGTTCTTGTATGAGTACGTGTTTACACGCTATGGCTTACCTATTGAAATCGTTTAGTGATCAAGGTGTGCACTTTGTGAATGAGGTCATAGAGTTTTTACTTCAAGAATTTATGGTAATTCACAAGCGTTCTGCACCCTATCATCCCTAGACCAATGGTCAAACTGAGAGTACTAACAAGATTCTCTGCACAGCACTCACAAAGATTGTTGAGGGACATAGGACTGATTAGGAGCAAAAGTTGCACTCAGTTCTTTGGGCATATAGGACAGCGTATAAAACATCTGTGGGCACAACCCCATTTGAGCTTACTTTTGGGCTAGATGCAATTCTTCCCATTGAATTTCTTGTACCTACTCTACGAGTTGCTAAACAATTGGACTGGACTGGTCATGAGCTTTCTCAACGCATTGATGAATTGGAAAAGCTTGATGAGACCCGCTTATTGGCGGTAATGGGGATGTATGCCGAGAAGAGGAGACAAAAGCAATGGTATGATAGAAATGTAACAACTAGCCGATTCAAAAAAGGGGACCTTGTGCTCTTGTACACACTTAAGAAGCATAAGAGAAAGCTCAAGAAACGTGGCCTAGGACCGTTTGTGTGTGATTAATGAGCTTACTCCAAGTGGTGCAGTGCATTTAGAGGCACTAGAAGGTGAGCAAATGCCTAACTTCATTAATGGAAGTCGCCTCAAGAAATACAATGAACCATTAACTGAAGTCATGCTTCAACAAATGCATGTTGCCCACACACGGAAAGAAGCACATGACCTACTTAAACGTCAGGCTCAAGAAGAAGCTAAAGCTAGAGTTGCAAAAGCCAAGGAGCGTCACAAGGCTTCTGTGTTGACCTTACAGTTGGCTACTAATGAACAATATGTCGATCCTTTCAATATTCATGTGTGTCTTCATCTTCATGAGACTACCTACTTTGTCTCTGCATTAATTGACTCTGGTGTAGATTATAATGTTCTCTCATTTGACACATGGGTAGCCTTGGGACAACCAACACTTGTGCACATTCCTATTGACTTACGAAGCTTCTCAGGTGAAGATAACCCTATAGAGGGAAAATGTGTCATTATGATGTCCATTCAGGATCACCAGATGTCAGTTCCCTTTTATGTGGCTAGTAAGTCCAAGGCAGTGGTAGAGGTTGTTCTTGGTCGATCATGGTTAAGTGCTACCAATTGTTCATTAGATTGGAAGAATAGACAGTACAAATTGCAAATTGATTCTGATTGCATCTTGGGATCTACTACTCCACGAGCTTTATCATGTCAAAAGGGTGGTATTTCTACCTTACACAACCCACTTTCAAAATCTGCTCTTGAAGCTCCAAGACAAATGATGTGGATAATCGATGAGTCCTCAAGTGAGGGCCATGGCTGGCATGTTCCAACTACTCTAGTCACTGCTCAAAGAAGACCAGGCAAGAAGGAATTGTCAATTTGGCTACCCAAAGATGCGTACAAATTTGTACCATCTAGCCTAGTACATCTTTTCCAAGCCTAAACCTCAGATTGTTACTCATTGGGTCCCAAAGCATGTTCTTAAAGCACAAGGCTATTATGAGGGTGCAACAGCACTTTGGCTTCCCAAATGTCATGGTTTGCTAGAGGCAGAAGAGTGTATCAATAAGATTCCAAAAGCCACTCTTGGTTTTTCATATCAGTGGGTGCAAAGGAAATCAACACAACCTCTTCAAGATAGGATAGGTGGTTGTAATAGCACCTACAAATCTACTTGTGTTGACCTTCTCCAAACATGTATTGAATCACCAGTTATCCCAATTTCTCCTTGTTACACAATTCCACCATCAACTTGTGTACCTAAGACAAATCCAACTTTACATGAGTCTCCTTTGAGCATAGATTATAGCACTTCACTGCCTAAATCCTCTTATCTTGCTCAAATTCCTCGATAATTGCTAACCTTCCCACCTCTTAAGAAGGACATACCCAAAACCAAAGGTAAGGCATTAACACTACAATTGAAGCTCTTTGGTAGATCAGTGTTTGAATAGTCTCACTTCTACTAATGTGGTTCCTTATGCCTTTACAGGATTGTGTTCTTTTTGAGATGATCTTATCTACATTGTTTTTGATAGGGATTGTAATGATGGATATGAGTGTATAAAGTTTGAAGTTTCTAAATTTCATTGTTCTACACCCAGATACCTCCTGATGGATACTTGGCGCGATACATGTCCACCATGCATTGACCCTGATAATACTCAACCTGAACATCGCGGGGGTTATAGTGCTCCTCCTTTTCAAACTCATTCTAGGTACTTTTATGCTCCCTTAGGTGAAATTTGCTATGGGCATCACTTTGTCACTTTATTCTATCAACAGCATCACCCATTTCTGTAAGATCCCTGTTCCCACCGAGCAACGGATTCGGGGTACTGGCAGCGGAAGTAGCGCTTCTCGCGCGGGACAGGGGTCCCACACTCGGGGCCTCGCCCACGGATATCCGGATAAGAGACTAATCCGTCGGTTGCTCCAAAACCGAACCCGGAAAAACTTTCTTAACCGGAAGCACGGGCGATTCCACCAGGATAACTTTTTACTCTAACGTAGTCAAGATCATTTCTGATCGAGATGATCCAATTACATCTATAAGATACTTAGTCAGTTCAAGGAAGAAACTTGCACTTGGATCATTGGGATCAACGCTTTTTTCCCCATTCAAGAGGCACAGCCGTTGATTCCTATCCATAGAACAGTTACTGTCCGGGATTTTTTTTTTTCTATCGTAAAAACAAAAGTTTGAGTCTCGATTTACGGATCCATCAGTCCAGCCTAACCCCATCCAATCCCATGGGTTAGCCAACCGCCCAACCACTGTAGTGATGGGATCCAATTAAGAATTTGGTTAGGTTTTGTCCCGGGTACCAAGGAAAAGAGTTCCAAGGCCCCCTAGCCGGATGTTCATGCAAAATAAAACTAGTCACACCACTCACACACCCAATATGAAATTGCCTTTTTTCAACCAGATTCAACCAGTTTAAAACAATCCTTTAATAAAACCATAGTATCATTGATCACCATCTTCCAATTTATCCAATTGATTCTTAATTTTCCATCATTCCTTCATCAGAGTATCTATGGCATCATTGGCAACTAGAACGCTCAGGAGCCATTTCGATAGTTCCTAGCCCATAATACTTGACAATATAATCACTTAACAGATGGACTCTCGTTGAAGATCAGCAAGATCAACCAACAGATCCATATAAGGGGCCATGGACTCATCCATTGAAGACCAGCAAGGTCAATCAACCAGATCCATGCCCGATTTCAGAAAACAACTCCAACTCTGTTCCAATATCTTCCTCGACGCACGCGTGGGTATCCTAGGCAACCCAGAGCCCGAGCACCGTATGGTCAGCACCCTCTAGGATCCTTCGCAGGTAACCTAGCGCTTCACGCATAGGCCGCTTCCTTGGCCCCTCATCCACCGTACCGGAAGCTCACCATTTTAATCGCACCGAGGCTGGTCAAGACCTCGGCCGACCTTGCTACGCGAGACGTCCTTCATTGACGCCCCGTCAGCAGTTGCAACTTTACCATCACGACTTTAATCACAAGACGGTCAAAATGCTCCCCCCAGCATTCTTGACATAAAACAATCATTTACAAACAGCATTTACAAACAGTATTTACAAACAGTTTACAACACAATTTCTATTTTAACTTTCATTTTTCCACATTATCCTTCATCAATCTACATTACTTATTCCATATTCCATTTATATGTATACTCATCCCATCACATCATTTCTATCTCATCACTTCAGATTCCCTCACATCGCATATCGTATATTCACATCGATACATCCACATCTATATGCGTACATTCACATCTACATGCATACATCTACATCTCTATGCATACATCCACATCCACATTCACATTCACCTCCATACATCTACATCTACATGCATACATCCACATCTCCATTCACATCTACATCTATATATCTACATCTACATGCATCCATCCACCTCCACATCCACATCTACATCTATACATCTACATCTACATGCATACATCCATATCTCCATTCCCATCTACATCTATACATCTACATCTACATGCATCCATCTACCTCCACATCCACATCTACATCTATACATCTACATCTACATGTATACATCCACCTCCACATCCACATCCGTATCTATACATCTACATCTACATGTATACATCCACATCCACATCTATACATCTACATCTACATGCATACATCCACATCTCCATTCACTTCTACATCTATACATCTACATCTACATGCATCCATCCACCTCCACATCCACATCTACATCTATACATCTACATCTACATGCAAACATCCACATCTCCATGCATAATAAAATTCTTTTAATTAATCTAGGATGATAGTTCCTAGAATATGGTAGGAAGTCCTCTTTTTATGCTTTGAATGAATTTATTTTATGCGTAATTTCTATAAAAATTTTGCCATAGCTCCGCTACTATGACTGATAAATCTCAATTTTTTTTTTCTAAGGGATAAAGCTCATTATTAAAGAAATAATTAGAATGGTCTCTAATTGGATCATCAATCCATAATGGTCTCTAATTGGATCATTAAGAAAACAATTAGAATGGTCTCTAATTGGATCATCAATCCATAATGGTCTCTAATTGGATCATTAAGAAAACAATTAGAATGGTCTCTAATTGGGTCATCAATCCATAATGGATTGAATCATCAATGTGCATAAACTAAAAGCATAGCAAAAATCCATTAATTTGGCCTCAAGCATAGCTTAATCTTGGATTAAGGAAAAGCTTTATGAAAAGCTTCATTTGGATTGAGAATGGGTCATGAGTATGACCATTTCTTGAGTGAGAGAGAGAAATTATAAAAACCATTAGAATTTAAATATAAGTGGAAATTAACTTCTATAGAATTTATTAAATTATGTAACTCTTCACTATTATTCACCAATTAACTTCAATAGCATTTAAAAAAAACCATACCAATTAAACTTCTCAAGCTTGAGAGGGGTTGAGAAGAGAGAATCATTGAGAAATCATAGAAAAGATCAAAATTCAATATACTTACCTTATGATTTGCTTGATTCTTTATTCACGGTAGAGGCCCCCAACCAATCAATTGGTTTAGTATGTTGATGGAGCCACCAATGGGGATTGAAGAAAGAGAGAAGTATCAAAAACTAGTGAATTATTAAAGAATTCACAGCTCATGGCTTAGGTAGAGTAGAGTAACAATGCATAAGACACTCTATTTTGGCTTAGGTGGAGTAGAGTAACAAAGCATAAGACTCTATCTAATTTGGCAAAGCATAAGACTCTATCTAATTTGGCTTAGGTGGAGTAGAGTAACAAGGTATAAGACTCTATATATTTTAGCTTAGGTGGAGTAGAGTAACAAGGCATAAGACTCTATATATTTTAGCTTAGGTGGAGTAGAGTAACAAGGCATAAGACTCTATCTAATTTGGCAAAGCATAAGACTCTATCTAATTTGGCTTAGGTGGAGTAGAGTAACAAGGTATAAGACTCTATATATTTTAGCTTAGGTGGAGTAGAGTAACAAGGCATAAGACTCTATCTAATTTGGCAAAGCATAAGACTCTATCTAATTTGGCTTAGGTGGAGTAGAGTAACAAGGTATAAGACTCTATATATTTTAGCTTAGGTGGAGTAGAGGAACAAGGCATAAGACTCTATCTAATTTGGCAAAGCATAAGACTCTATCTAATTTGGCTTAGGTGGAGTAGAGTAACAAGGTATAAGACTCTATATATTTTAGCTTAGGTGGAGTAGAGTAACAAGGCATAAGACTCTATGTCTTTTTCAACAAGGGGAGGCTTCTATTTATAGGAAAATTTGAGCTCCTAACCAAACAAACTGATTCTAGAATTTTCCAAGTCAGTTTGGTCACTTTTTGACCATTTTTAGGTCAATTAAGCTAACTTTTTGGAACTAGAATTGAATGAGGAGAGAGGAGAGATGAAATATCTTAATTTTTATGAGTTTAAAACTCATTCAAGCATGTGAAATATGCACCTCCTTTAAAGAATTCCTCTTCCTTACATATGTGTCATAGTTTTTTTTTTTTTTTACTAATAAGCCTTGTACATTTTCAACTCTTCATCTTATGTGAAATATGCACCTCCTTTAAAGAACTCCCCTTCCTTACATATGTGTTTATTTACTAATAAACCTTGTACATTTTCAACTCTTCATCTTATGTGAAATATGCACCTCCTTTAAAGAACTCCCTTCCTTACATATGTGTTTATTTACTAATAAACCTTGTACATTTTCAACTCTTCATCTTATGTGAAATATGCACCTCCTTTAAAGAACTCCCTTCCTTACATATGTGTCATAATGGAATTATTTTAATATTGCTCATAGTTTTTTACTAATAAACCTTGTACATTTTCAACTCTTCATCTTATGTGAGCATTTAAGGGACTCCCCTTCCTTACATATGTGTCATAATAAAATCATTATTCCCAAAATATCTCATATTTTTAATATTGCTCATAGTTTTTTATTAATAACCCTTGTACATTTTCAACTCTTCATCTTATGTGAAATATGCACCTCCTTTAAAGAACTCTCCTTCCTTACATATGAGTCATAATGGAATCATTTTAATATTGCTCATAGTTTTTTACTAATAAACCTTGTACATTTTCAACTCTTCACCTCATGTGAGCATTTACTCATTTTTGGGTATTTTCTTTTTACAATTTGGATTTATCTCCTCCCTACACATGGATTGATGCTATTGGCCCATAGAAACCTTAATTGGACCATAGTCTAAAGATTTCTGAAAATCTAGACCCTTAGGCTAAGGTTCTTTATACCTATTTCCAATTAATTCCAATTGCACATTGGAAAATTCTTTTTAAATTTCTGCTTCAGGGGAACTCATCTGAATTATAAGAGATATTTTTCTATCCAAAAATATTCAAAATCTGAATATTCTCTCTCTAGAATATTTTCTCTCTCTAGGTTAAAACAACCACAAACAAGATCTCTTATATTTCAGAAAAGGGAATTGATTACAGGGGAATATACTAGACATCAAAAAGGGGGTTGGGGGAGGAATCTTACATTCTACCCCACTTAAAAAACGCGAGATGTCCTCATCTCGCAACTTGGAATAATTTCGCAAGATGCACGAATATGAGACTTAGAGAAAAATTTTAATCACGATTAACCACCAAGAAAAGTCTTAAAGAGAGCAAGATTCAAAATAAGAACAAGATTTAAACTTTATTCATTCACGGGACTTATACAGTAAAGATAGAAGAACTCTTTACACTTCCATAAGCCCGTCCATCATATGGTCACAAAAGCAGTCCTCACAAGCTGCACAAGTATAGGGTAACTCATCTATGGGAATGATTCTGCTGGTTATTGCCGCACCTATCTCAGTGGTATGAGGTGATCTAACAAAAGGACCTCTAAGAGACAAGCCAAAAACGGGGTAAAGGCATATCTTTTCATGAGGAAGAAAACATGCCAGTAAGAAGACCCGCTCAGAAAACCCAAGATGCCTTGATCTCATGACACAGTAGTATCGGGGACCCAAACCCAAAGCTTCAATAACCATGGCCAAGCGAACATTGTTACGAAAGTGCTGCTGACCCCAGGGTGTTACCCTAGTTATGTTTTGATAGGTCCGCCATTTGGTCTGCGCTACAGAAGTTCCTAGGTGAGGAAAAAGTGAGCGCTCATACTGTTCTATAAAGTCTTTCTTCACAGACTCTCTTGCGTCTTGAAGGTGAGAAATCATCAGGGATAAAACTAATTCCTGTTGCCAAGCCATGAAGGAGATTAAGAAAGAAAGGAGATTGATGGGAGTAAGATTACTGTGAGCGACAAGTAAAAGTTACGACTTATATAAAGGAAGGAGCTAGCGTAACCTAGAAGCCAACGGTAACTTGCCACTGAAGTTTTACCGTCTTTCCATGATTTGTGTTTGACACATTTTTCTATAGAAGGCATTAAGAATTTTGAGATGAGGAGATAAGAGAAACTTGTAGGCTAAGTCACCTACTTTCATTGAATTCAGATATAATGATCACAATATCTGGGGGATAACTTCTTATACTCCCCAAGAGATAAAGAACTTCCTTTTGGGCCATACTCGAATGAAAACCAAAACCTCGGTATCCAAAACACCGATTCTCACTTCTAAACTCATTGTTCTAAATCCTTAAAATAGGCGTGACTCCTGAGAAGTATTTTAGGAAAAGGGTATTCCTTTTTTAAACAGAAACTTTCTTTTATTTTAGAGAGGGAATAATTATAAGATCAGAAAGGGAGATTCTTACTCCTGTATACCTCGAAGGCTGGGGAGGAATCTTACATCCTACCCCACTTAAAAAGTGCGAGATGTCCTCATCTCGCAAGGTAGAGGACAACTCTTTTTCTTAAGATCCAATTTTATTCTGGGATTCCTTATATTCTGGTCAACCCAACAGAATACTGGGATAAATATCCCTTATATAGAACTAATAACAACTCATTCAAATCATATCATTCATAACTTTAACACGATAATGGTCCATTAGACCGAGAAGTTTCTTTCGGAACATTCCTCCACGGAAATTTTAGTCAAGCAAGTTCTCAATTTGACATCCCTTAACTTGATCTACCGGTCAAGTATTAACAGTAGCAATCTGACAGCACAACCCACCAATCTCATAGCGATTTGCTGAATTTGTTATCATCATTCTAGTTATGAATATCATCACAGGGACTCGTCCCATTCCCCCTCATTGTGGTTTCATTATATTTCAACTAATTTTTAAAAATCAACATTTTTTTTTCAATCAGCATTTTCAATCAGAATCCAAATCAATTCATCAATTCTCAAACAGAATTAAAAATCATATCAATCACATTCGAAATCATCATCTGGATAGCATTAACGCTTATAATTTCAAGTCTTAGATTTACTCGTATATACTGTCAGTAAAGAGCTGCAGTATACTCTCGGTATATACGGGTAGTCACGGCCCTTGGAATTATAAGGTAAATACTATCATGTCTAGGCCTCAAGCAAGTCAGGGTTTCTATATAATTGCGGTACTTCCATCTGAAGACCCAATTACCAAAATTACGAATATCAAATTGTATGAATTATATCACACAATTATAACCTTTTTGTGTTTCTTGATAAATTTTTGACATATTTGTCTTCTCAGTTGATCTTTATTAACCAAATGCTCTGATACCAACTGTAAGATCCCTGTTCCCACCGAGCAACGGATTCGGGGTACTGGCAGCGGAAGTAGCGCTTCTCGCGCGGGACAGGGGTCCCACACTCGGGGCCTCGCCCACGGATATCCGGATAAGAGACTAATCCGTCGGTTGCTCCAAAACCGAACCCGGAAAAACTTTCTTAACCGGAAGCACGAGCGATTCCACCAGGATAACTTTTTACTCTAACGTAGTCAAGATCATTTCTGATCGAGATGATCCAATTACATCTATAAGATACTTAGTCAGTTCAAGGAAGAAACTTGCACTTGGATCATTGGGATCAACGCTTTTTTCCCCATTCAAGAGGCACAGCCGTTGATTCCTATCCATAGAACAGTTACTGTCCGGGATTTTTTTTTTTCTATCGTAAAAACAAAAGTTTGAGTCTCGATTTACGGATCCATCAGTCCAGCCTAACCCCATCCAATCCCATGGGTTAGCCAACCGCCCAACCACTGTAGTGATGGGATCCAATTAAGAATTTGGTTAGGTTTTGTCCCGGGTACCAAGGAAAAGAGTTCCAAGGCCCCCTAGCCGGATGTTCATGCAAAATAAAACTAGTCACACCACTCACACACCCAATATGAAATTGCCTTTTTTCAACCAGATTTAACCAGTTTAAAACAATCCTTTAATAAAACCATAGTATCATTGATCACCATCTTCCAATTTATCCAATTGATTCTTAATTTCCCATCATTCCTTCATCAGAGTATCTATGGCATCATTGGCAACTAGAACGCTCAGGAGCCGTTTCGATAGTTCCTAGCCCATAATACTTGACAATATAATCACTTAACAGATGGACTCTCGTTGAAGATCAGCAAGATCAACCAACAGATCCATATAAGGGGCCATGGACTCATCCATTGAAGACCAGCAAGGTCAATCAACCAGATCCATGCCCGATTTCAGAAAACAACTCCAACTCTGTTCCAATATCTTCCTCGACGCACGCGTGGGTATCCTAGGCAACCCAGAGCCCGAGCACCGTATGGTCAGCACCCTCTAGGATCCTTCGCAGGTAACCTAGCGCTTCACGCATAGGCCGCTTCCTTGGCCCCTCATCCACCGTACCGGAAGCTCACCATTTTAATCGCACCGAGGCTGGTCAAGACCTCGGCCGACCTTGCTACGCGAGACGTCCTTCATTGACTCCCCGTCAGCAGTTGCAACTTTACCATCACGACTTTAATCACAAGACGGTCAAAATGCTCCCCCCAGCATTCTTGACATAAAACAATCATTTACAAACAGCATTTACAAACAGTATTTACAAACAGTTTACAACACAATTTCTATTTTAACTTTCATTTTTCCACATTATCCTTCATCAATCTACATTACTTATTCCATATTCCATTTATATGTATACTCATCCCATCACATCATTTCTATCTCATCACTTCAGATTCCCTCACATCGCATATCGTATATTCACATCGATACATCCACATCTATATGCGTACATTCACATCTACATGCATACATCTACATCTCTATGCATACATCCACATCCACATTCACATTCACCTCCATACATCTACATCTACATGCATACATCCACATCTCCATTCACATCTACATCTATATATCTACATCTACATGCATCCATCCACCTCCACATCCACATCCACATCTATACATCTACATCTACATGCATACATCCATATCTCCATTCCCATCTACATCTATACATCTACATCTACATGCATCCATCTACCTCCACATCCACATCTACATCTATACATCTACATCTACATGTATACATCCACCTCCACATCCACATCCGTATCTATACATCTACATCTACATGTATACATCCACATCCACATCTATACATCTACATCTACATGCATACATCCACATCTCCATTCACTTCTACATCTATACATCTACATCTACATGCATCCATCCACCTCCACATCCACATCTACATCTATACATCTACATCTACATGCAAACATCCACATCTCCATGCATAATAAAATTCTTTTAATTAATCTAGGATGATAGTTCCTAGAATATGGTAGGAAGTCCTCTTTTTATGCTTTGAATGAATTTATTTTATGCGTAATTTCTATAAAAATTTTGCCATAGCTCCGCTACTATGACTGATAAATCTCAATTTTTTTTTTCTAAGGGATAAAGCTCATTATTAAAGAAATAATTAGAATGGTCTCTAATTGGATCATTAAGAAAACAATTAGAATGGTCTCTAATTGGGTCATCAATCCATAATGGATTGAATCATCAATGTGCATAAACTAAAAGCATAGCAAAAATCCATTAATTTGGCCTCAAGCATAGCTTAATCTTGGATTAAGGAAAAGCTTTATGAAAAGCTTCATTTGGATTGAGAATGGGTCATGAGTATGACCATTTCTTGAGTGAGAGAGAGAAATTATAAAAACCATTAGAATTTAAATATAAGTGGAAATTAACTTCTATAGAATTTATTAAATTATGTAACTCTTCACTATTATTCACCAATTAACTTCAATAGCATTTAAAAAAAACCATACCAATTAAACTTCTCAAGCTTGAGAGGGGTTGAGAAGAGAGAATCATTGAGAAATCATAGAAAAGATCAAAATTCAATATACTTACCTTATGATTTGCTTGATTCTTTATTCACGGTAGAGGCCCCCAACCAATCAATTGGTTTAGTATGTTGATGGAGCCACCAATGGGGATTGAAGAAAGAGAGAAGTATCAAAAACTAGTGAATTATTAAAGAATTCACAGCTCATGGCTTAGGTAGAGTAGAGTAACAATGCATAAGACACTCTATTTTGGCTTAGGTGGAGTAGAGTAACAAAGCATAAGACTCTATCTAATTTGGCAAAGCATAAGACTCTATCTAATTTGGCTTAGGTGGAGTAGAGTAACAAGGCATAAGACTCTATATATTTTAGCTTAGGTGGAGTAGAGTAACAAGGCATAAGACTCTATCTAATTTGGCAAAGCATAAGACTCTATCTAATTTGGCTTAGGTGGAGTAGAGTAACAAGGTATAAGACTCTATATATTTTAGCTTAGGTGGAGTAGAGTAACAAGGCATAAGACTCTATCTAATTTGGCAAAGCATAAGACTCTATCTAATTTGGCTTAGGTGGAGTAGAGTAACAAGGTATAAGACTCTATATATTTTAGCTTAGGTGGAGTAGAGTAACAAGGCATAAGACTCTATCTAATTTGGCAAAGCATAAGACTCTATCTAATTTGGCTTAGGTGGAGTAGAGTAACAAGGTATAAGACTCTATATATTTTAGCTTAGGTGGAGTAGAGTAACAAGGCATAAGACTCTATGTCTTTTTCAACAAGGGGAGGCTTCTATTTATAGGAAAATTTGAGCTCCTAACCAAACAAACTGATTCTAGAATTTTCCAAGTTAGTTTGGTCACTTTTTGACCATTTTTAGGTCAATTAAGCTAACTTTTTGGAACTAGAATTGAATGAGGAGAGAGGAGAGATGAAATATCTTAATTTTTATGAGTTTAAAACTCATTCAAGCATGTGAAATATGCACCTCCTTTAAAGAATTCCTCTTCCTTACATATGTGTCATAGTTTTTTTTTTTTTTTACTAATAAGCCTTGTACATTTTCAACTCTTCATCTTATGTGAAATATGCACCTCCTTTAAAGAACTCCCCTTCCTTACATATGTGTTTATTTACTAATAAACCTTGTACATTTTCAACTCTTCATCTTATGTGAAATATGCACCTCCTTTAAAGAACTCCCTTCCTTACATATGTGTTTATTTACTAATAAACCTTGTACATTTTCAACTCTTCATCTTATGTGAAATATGCACCTCCTTTAAAGAACTCCCTTCCTTACATATGTGTCATAATGGAATTATTTTAATATTGCTCATAGTTTTTTACTAATAAACCTTGTACATTTTCAACTCTTCATCTTATGTGAGCATTTAAGGGACTCCCCTTCCTTACATATGTGTCATAATAAAATCATTATTCCCAAAATATCTCATATTTTTAATATTGCTCATAGTTTTTTATTAATAACCCTTGTACATTTTCAACTCTTCATCTTATGTGAAATATGCACCTCCTTTAAAGAACTCTCCTTCCTTACATATGAGTCATAATGGAATCATTTTAATATTGCTCATAGTTTTTTACTAATAAACCTTGTACATTTTCAACTCTTCACCTCATGTGAGCATTTACTCATTTTTGGGTATTTTCTTTTTACAATTTGGATTTATCTCCTCCCTACACATGGATTGATGCTATTGGCCCATAGAAACCTTAATTGGACCATAGTCTAAAGATTTCTGAAAATCTAGACCCTTAGGCTAAGGTTCTTTATACCTATTTCCAATTAATTCCAATTGCACATTGGAAAATTCTTTTTAAATTTCTGCTTCAGGGGAACTCATCTGAATTATAAGAGATATTTTTCTATCCAAAAATATTCAAAATCTGAATATTCTCTCTCTAGAATATTTTCTCTCTCTAGGTTAAAACAACCACAAACAAGATCTCTTATATTTCAGAAAAGGGAATTGATTACAGGGGAATATACTAGACATCAAAAAGGGGGTTGGGGGAGGAATCTTACAATTTCCACATTGTCAAGAGTGTGCACGACTCGTATTAGGAGAAGCTTATCACATTTGTTGGCTATGCCGATCTTACTTTCGACGATATGGCACGAGCTTAATGAAACAAATTGTGGGAATTACACCCCAACGCCATAACCTTCTTGATGTGAGAGTACCAGACCGAGGACCAAATCAACGTAGATTACCTGAGGAGGTTCAAGCACAACAATGGAGGGATACATGCATAAATGACTTGCAACCACCTACCTTGCAAGCCCTCCTTCCCCCAGCCTCAACATGTCAATTTTGGATCACTATGAGTACCTATATTGAGCAATTCCAAAATCAAAATTGTCTGCTTAACCTTCCCATAAAACCAATGCCATATTTTAGCGAGGAAGCACTCCTTCCTCTACCACCTTCTCCAGAGGTCGGCTTTTGCACAGGGTTGTCCTTGCATCCTGAAGTGATTGATACCATCTTTCCAGTAGAAGTGGACACGGATCTACCACCAGTGCAAGGGTAAGCTCATCAACTCCACAATAAGATCAACAAGCCAGGGCACTTTTCTCCCACTGGGTTTTTCCCCTCGGCTATATTCGGTGATTGGCACCCAATAACAAATTTTATTCTTTTCTTTTCTTTTCTTGTTTGTTAATAAGACATTTTTCAGAGATCTCAGCTAAACAAGAGCATACAAACACGCCCCAATAGTCCACCTACCATGCACACAAATTAGGAAGGGGGGAGACATGCAATGCCTACAAAGAGCAAAGAGAAGCAATCTGCACAACATCAACGAGCACTACAGGTGTATTCAAATCATAATCTTATGTTCTTTATGTGCTTTTCACTTTTGCATATATTGTTTGCATGTTCACACACAGTTGGCTTGTTTAAGTTTTAAATTAGTTGTTACCATGTGGTGATGAGTGATTTCTAGATTCTTAGAGGACTTAGTAGAAGGTATTTCTATTTGAAGACGGTGTAGGATATATGCCAACGGAGTATGCCAAGTTCTTATGCTCTCGAAGTATATTAGTTATCCCTAGTGGTAGCTACCTCTTATGTATGGGCTAGGTGCTACGATCAATAAAAAAATTACAAAAATAATGCCCTAAAAAATATATACAAGTGAATCGAGACATGACGTGTCTACAGCCATGTGGAATGCTTGGTAGGACCTTGGGTTGTCTTAGCACCTTGGGGCCGATGCCTTGGTTTCCATGGGGTGAACACTGACATCTAAAAGATTAAGAAGAAGACCTTCAAGGACTCTATCGCCTTGATAGATGCTGGTAGAACTTTGGGGTACATTATGGGCCCTAGAGACCGATGCCCTCATCTTCATGGGGTACTCCTTATGTCAAAAAGAAAGAAAAGGTTCTGTCGCTCTTGAGATACTTAGCGGCCTTTAGATTCTCTTGGCGGAGGTCTCTTGGCCATTGCTTGGGTCTCATTGGGATGGAACCTTCCTCTTTATCATCTTTTACACACACACACACACAAACAAAAAAAAAAAGAGAAAAAAGAAAGAAAGAAAGGTCCAATCACCATTGCTCATATTTAGAAGTAGGGTGCCACTTAGGAATAACTTAAACACTTGTAGGACATTGAGATGCTCACGTGTGAGATTGTCATTGCTGGTTTTTTTTTTCAATAAAAGGCTTTACTTGTCTTCCATTGTTTTTTGCAGCTTTTGCTGCTACCGCGCCCAAGGACGTGCGTGATTTAGGAAGGGGGGAATGTTCCACGGTGGGAACACAGATTATGGAAGGAGGCCAGAAGCAATTAATGCGAGAGAGCGGGATTGTAGCCATGGGAACATAAAGACGCACATAATTTTTTCATATTTTTGTGCTGAAGTGCAATGTAAATCGTTTTAGGCCAATGTGGGTTCTAGATGAGAGTTCTAAGTGTATTAAAGCAAGGCTCACTTATGGGGTTGTCCGCCCATGTGTGAAAGAGGCCTAGGGTTAGGGTTAGTGACATCTCTACAAAAGAGATGTTAGCTAAAGAAAAGGGACATTTTTTGCCATTCTCATAAGCTATTGAGTGAAGCTCTTGAGCTCTCAAGCTATGGCAACTCTCTAACTCTCTCTCTATTGTACTCTAATGAGCATCAAGCTCCAATGAGTATAGCTCCACTTCATTCTCTTAATCTGTCTTAGCATCATTGAAGTAGATTAATCTATGATTAGTTGAATGCTTCTTTCTTTCTCTTGTGTATGCATGCTTGTAGTGAGTGTGTCTGTAGTCTCCATTGATGCAAGCTCTTGCCCACTTCATTGGCTTCATGGATAGACTCTCTCTATGAGCTTGTGGGTTTGTGATTGCTTAAGCTTGTGGATTAGTAGATGCATGCTTATGGATTTGCTGGCATTAGGGAAAGCTAAGATTTAATCAACGTTTGAAGGGGATTAAGAGATTGCTATGCATTGCTTGTTCTCTTGATTAGTGTAGTGGATTTAAGGGATTGAGAGATTGATTGAGGTGTTGAATGGTTGAATCGTCAAGTGGTGGTTTGTGTATGTGAGCTCTCCCTCATGGGATAAGCCTTCATGCACTAATCGGGTCGAGTCCTCGGATTGACATTGTGTTTCTTAATACATTTGTTGATCGTTAGTACTCTATGAGCACTATATTGCACGGTAGAGAGAACCGCTCTACACTTGAATTAGGAGAGAGGAGAGATGAAATATCTCATTATTTGAGAGTTTAAAACTCCACCACACATGTGAAATAGGTGCCTCCTTCATGAGGGGGAATCCCCACTCTGAGGTGTCAAAAATTCATTTTTTTAGTATTTCCTTTGGTCCTTAGTCCACTATTGATCCTTCGGATAAGGCCTTTTGAACAGATTATAATTTATTTCTAATGCACCTTCTGAAATTCTTTTTGAACTTCTACTTCGGGGGAATTTATTTTAATAGGAAGAGATATTTTTCCATCCAAAAATATCTAAAAACTGAATAACCTCTATCTAGAACATTTTCTCTCTCTAAGCCAAAATAGGTAGAAACAAGATCTTTTATTATTCTGAAGAGAGGATTGATTACAAGGGAAGATATTGGACATCTTGAGGGCTGGGGAGGAATCTTACATTCCCACTTGAAAAATGCGAGATGTCCTCATCTCACAAACTGGGGGTAATCCCACAACAGCTCGGCTTCTTTCTCCCCCAGGTGGTATCTTCAAAAGGATATAACTTCCATTTGACCAATAATTCTCTCAGAATTCTATTCCTGAGAATCTTCTCTCGAACATCAAGCCCTTGGGTTGACGAAGTTAAGATTTCATCCCATCAAGCACATGATTCGGGCTTGGTACATACTTTTTAAGAAGGCTGACATGAAATACATTATGTACTTTGAGATGAGGAGGTAGAAGAAGCTCGTATAGACTAAGTCACCTACTTTCTTTGTAATCAGATATGGCCCACAATACCTGGGGGGATAACTTCTTGTACTTTCCACAAGATAGAGAACTTCTTTTGGGACGTACTCGAATGAAGACCATATCTGCTTCTTCAAATTTTCTATCTGTCCTCTTCTTATCTGCATATTGCTTCTGTCTATCCTGGGCAGCTTTTATATCTTTATGAATTGACTGCATCTGCTCTGCTGCTCCATGTCGTCAAGCATCTCTCTGGACATCTCGACCCTTATCAATGGGTGTCAAACAAAGTTAATGGGAGTTAAGCAATCTTGTCCATACAAAGCTTTGAAAGGACTCATCGCGATACGTCGGTGATAAGAAGCATTGTAAGCGAACTCGACTAGGTGCAGATAGCTTAGCCACTTCTTGGGTTCCTGCCACAGCATGAACGAAGTATATCTTCGATTACTTGGTCTACCCTTTTTGTTTGTCCGTCGGTCTCGAGGTGGTAAGCTATGATGAGATCCAAGAAAGTTCCTACTGCTTCAAGAAATGCAGTCCAGAATCTTGACGACGTGAACTTGGGATCTTGATCACGTACTATTCTCTAGGGTAGGCCATGCAATCTGAAGATTTCTTTGAGGAACACTCTGGCCACATCCACTGCAGGTTTCTTTTACTAGAATCAAATAGGCAACTTTGGTTAGTCTATCAACTACCACGAAGATGGAGTTGTAACCTAATTGCACTGAAGGTAATCTAGTAATAAAATCCATACTGATACATTCCCACTTCATCTGGGGGAATTTATCTGGGGGATGTCGGCTGGCCTTCCTACTCTCTAGTCCAACGCACTAAATACCCACTAAAACAGTGAATGCGTCCTAAATAACAACCACACATAGCCTAAATCCTAGAAACACACACCGAAAAGACATCTTTTTGTATGAAATAATTTACAATGTTTTATTTACACACACCCACACAGACACACAAATGGAAAAGAACAAACTACTACGACCCAACAGATCATCAAGACACAACTTCACCATTCTAAACTGAATAAAGAAATTTAATGTCAAAATGGTTTTGTGTTAGTTGTTTCCTAATGAAAAATAACCAATATTTCCAACACTTCCACGTTTCAGAGTCAATCTGCAACAGCATCACTGCATTCAACATTTGGCTAATCTTCACTTCACTCCACTCTTCACTCTCTCTCTTTCACACTTCAAAACTCTTTCTTTCTTTCTTCTCTCTCTCTACTCACTATTCTCGTGAACTCTCTTCTTCTTCTTCTTTCTTTCTCTTCCTCCTCTTCCTCCTCCTCCTCCTCCTGTCCTTCATGTTAGCCATAGAAAGAAACGCTCCCTCTCTCTTTCTCTTTTATGCTCTCAAGAGGTTGGCGGTTACCAACGGGTGCTAAAACTACCCACCCTTCCATTTTTAATTTGAAACTTTTCATTTGTAACCACATTAAGGTCTCCAAACTTGTGTTCCCACCTAACCATCCTCAAAGCTTGAGCTCGAAACTCATCATACTAACCCTCGTTCTCTCCCCCTCAATCTCTCTCTTCTCTCTATCCACTTACATACAACCTCCTCTTTATGTACAAAACAATGTTAATCGTCACCATTCTCATGCAATGTGCATACACCAATGGACAACATCGACAATCATGATGCATGCAAATACCATGACATTCCACACACACATGCTTTCAAATACTATGGAAATGCATCCAAAATGACCATAAAAATTGACCCTATTTAAACCCTAAAAATTGCTAAAAATGGCTTCGATCCAGGGGTCATCATTCCCCCCACACTGAAATGTGAGCGTCCTCGCGAACACAGCAGCAACTTCACTTTACAGCTTCCCCCACACTTAACTTCTTCACCATCACTGCCTAGCATCACATCTCCACTTCATCACTCTGAAACAATCACCAACCATACACTAGAATTATACCGTACCAAACAAACAAACAAAAACAAAAACAAACCTTCAACACCTTCACATCAGCACACATAAATGAGTGAATGAAAATCCAAGTTGCAAACACCACTACAAGACTTATATAACACTAACCAATAGATAAACCAAAAAGGTTTATTAAGCAAACATCAAATCTCAAAAACAGTAACACAACATCCTCACTATGTCTATAATATTTCCACTTTAATAAATAGAAAACAACCCATCCATAACTACAAAACTCTAGGAAAACTACCTTCCACTCACTTCCATATTTCATAAAGACAATAGTAGCACAACTAACCATGGAAGTCATTGCCTGATTGTAATTCCCTTATATCAGAACCATGCCTTTCTCGTTTCATTTTTTTTCGCTTGATTTATTTATTTATTTATTTATTTATTTACCAAATGCACACCACAATGGCAACCACCCCATATGAAACTAGGCTGCGATCCTCAGACCTTGCCACCCGGCTAGGTTGACTCCAAGAACCTACCAAGCTCACATGGCGATGGCTATCCCAAAACAGCCCAAGGCATCGGTTTAGAGTATTGACAACCCTGCCAGCATGACTCTCCTCACCTACCAAGAACCATTAAGGCGATAGACCACATATACCACATACATACATTTGAATTTTTATTTTTCTTCCTTCCTCTTTTTTTCCTTCTCTTTTTTTCTTTTTTTTTCATCATTTTTCAAAGGCAATGATTTGAAAACCCTCCCCAGGCTCATCATGAAAATCGAGACTATTATGGTCATTATAACCCAGCAATAAGGGAGAAAAGTTCCTTCCACTAGAGTTCTTACGCACTTCCAAGTTGTTACCTACCATTAAAGAGAAAAAATATAGTCAATGCAGCACATGCCTAGTTAAGATGAATGTGGTAATGACCAATTTCTACTACAGAGCTCAGCAAGAAACTCATAGAATTAGTATCCTTGACTAATAAACCCCAAATCTTTCCAAAAGAAAGAATCGTATAGGTCAAGTACCAAGCAATTGCAACTGGATTAACACAACTCACAATCCCTATTATTACACACACCATGCAAGTGATACCAAAAAAATAACCAAATATATTGGAGAAAATACACCTGTGGAACACTGCATATCCTCTGAGTAGCAAAAATTGCATGTCCAGAAACAATTTTCAATACTATGATATCATTGTTCCCAAGTTACTCCCCCATCTCCTTGCACCTAGCAATGCAAAAATACAAAGAAAATACCATATCTGCACATACTAACCATTCAAACAATTAGATTACAACTTCCAAGAAACATAATGTACCTAAAATTGAAAACAAACAAACACAAAAAACCAATCCACATGCAAACCAAAACAAACAATAAAAACACATAACAAATCACACAAACAAAACAATTGTTTCTTTTTAAAGTTTTTTTTTGAAATAAATAACAAGAAAAACAAAACTAATTGACATCATGGGACTCAGAAAAACGGTGCGAAAACTCACAAGCGCATTCACTACACCAAAAGGCAAAAGTTGAGGTGTCACCCCATGGCCCTCTGTCTCGTTCAAAAGTACAGCTCTCGAAACAAAACTACTCTCTCTAGGTAGAAGTATCCGATACAAGCCATGAGGGAGGCCAAAGCCCAAACCCTCATCCTTATCCTCCTCATCAATATAGTCTACCACAACATCTTCAGGATGAAAAGAATCATCCGAAGAATCATCGGACGCATCGGTTAAGGTGTCCACACCTGAACCAAAAATCTCTGGCGCAATAACGGCCAAAGATTGGGCCATGCGACCAAAGTCGCTCTCGGTAATTGGAAGAGATTCCCCGGCAGCCAACCACCGAAACAACCACTCCAACTCATCAACCTAATCAGGGTCTACAACTAATGCTAAAATACCATCCCACCCAAACCAAACCACATAAGGATGAAGAAAATAAAACAAAGCATTGAGAGAAAACTCCATACCACCTATATACCACCTGTATGAAAGAAGATCGAATCGATTGCACCAAAACCTGATAAACCCACCAATCCCATCAAAACAACACAAAATAATAAAGAGCAAAACTCATGTGAAAAATATACAATGAACCAACTTGACCCACGTAATTACCAACTTAAACAAAATAATGTCTCACCCTAAGACCATTAACACGAAAAGGAGCTATTACAGCATCAGGGTCTTGGACAATCAAAGAACCATTATTAAAGGCCTCTAACACCTTGAAAGGGCCTAACCACCTCATTTGTAATTTGCCAGGAAACTTATAATATCGATTGTCATAGTGTGAGATCCCGATCTCCACCGCGCAACGGATTCGGGTTACTAGCAGCGGAAGTAGCACATCATGCGTGGGTAGGGGTCTCACACTCGGGGCCTCGCCCACGGATATCCGGACAAGAGACTAATCCGTCGGTTTGTCCAAAACCGAAACCGGAAAAACTTCCTTTACCCGGAAAGCATGGGCGATTCCACCAGGATAACTCATTACTCTAACGTAGTCAAGATCATTACGGATCAACTGATCTGACTGCACCTTTAACGGTACTTGGTCAAATCAAGGAAGAAACTTGCACTTGGATCATTGGGATCTACGCTTTTTTCCCCATCAAGAGGCACAGCCGTTGATTCCTATCCATAGAACAATTTCTATCCGGGATTTACTTCATCTATCGTAATAATAGAAATTAAATCTCGATTTACGGATCCATCAGTCCAGCCTAACCCCATCCGATCCCATGGGTTAGCCAACCGCCCAACCACTGTAGTGATGGGATCCAATTTGGAATTTGGTTAGGTTTTGTCCCGGGTACCAAGGAAAAGAGTTCCAAGGCCCCCTAGCCGGAATTTCATGCAAACATAAAACTAGCCACACCACTTACACACCCAATATGAAAATTACCTTTTTCTTAGCATCAGCTAACTTTAAAACAATCCTTTAATGAAACCATAGTACCACTGATCACAATCTCCCAATTTATCCAGTTGATTCATAATTTCCCATCATTCCTTCATCAGAGTATCTATGGCATCATTGGCAACTAGAACGCTCACCACCTGTCCACACAGGGGCCGTTTCAATAGTTCCTAGCCCATAATACTCAACAATATAATCACTTATCAAGATGGACTCTCGTTGAAGATCAGCAAGATCAACCAACAGATCCATATAAAAGAGCCATGGACTCATCCGTTGAGGACCAGCAAGGTCAGTCAACCAGATCCATGCCCGGTTCCAGAAAACAACTCTTACTCCTTGTTCCAATATCTTCCTCGACGCACGCGTGGGTATCCTAGGCGACCCAGAGCCCGAGCACCGTATGGTCAGCACCCTCTAGGATCCTTCGCAGGTGACCTAGCGCTTCACTCATAGGCCGCTTCCTTGGTCCCTCATCCACCGTACCGGAAGCTCACCATTTTAATCGAACCGAGGCTGGTCAAGACCTCGGCCGACCTTGCTACGTGAGACGTCCTCCATTGACTCTCCGTCAGCAGTTGCAACTTTATCAGTTAGGTCTCCACGACCTTAATCACAAGACGGTCAAAATGCTTTCCCAGCATTCTTGACATAAAACAGCCATTTACAAACAGCATTTATAAACAGTTTACAAATACAATTTCTATGTTAACTCTCATTTTTCCACATTATCCCTCATACAATCCACATTACTTATTCCACATTTCATTTATATGTGTACTCATCCAATCACATCATTTTCCATCTCTTCACTTCAGATTCCTTCACGTCACATATCATATATTCACATCCATATCCACATCCATACATCCACATCCACATCCACATTCACATCCATACATCCACATCTACATGCTTATCTCCATTTTCACATCCTCATTTATACATCCACATCCCATATCCACATTCATACATACACATCCATATCCACATCCATATCCGCATTCATACATACACATCCATATCCACATCCACATGCATACATTCATTATCACGTCCTCATTCATACATCCACATCCACATACATACATACATCCACATCCACATTCCCATTCACATCTATACATCCATATCTACATGCACATTCACATCCATACATCCACATCTATATCCTCATTCACATCCATACATCCACATTCATGTATCTACATCTACATGCATACATCCATACATACACATCCACATTTACATCCATGCATCCACATCCACATCCTCATTCACATCCATACATCCACATTCATACATCCTCATCCACATCCACATTCACATCCATACATCCACATCTACATGCTTATCTCCATTTTCACATCCTCATTTATACATCCACATCCCATATCCACATTCATACATACACATCCATATCCACATCCACATGCATACATACATCCACATCCACATTCCCATTCACATATATACATCCATATCTACATGCACATTCACATCCATACATCCACATCTATATCCTCATTCACATTCACATCCATACATCCACATCTACATGCACATTCACATCCATACATCCACATTCATGCATCCACATCTACATGCTTATCTCCATTTTCACATCCTCATTTATACATCCACATCCCATATCCACATTCATACATACACATCCATATCCACATCCACATGCATACATACATCCACATCCACATTCCCATTCACATATATACATCCATATCTACATGCACATTCACATCCATACATCCACATCTATATGCTCATTCACATCCATACATCCACATTCATGCATCCACATCTACATGCATACATCCATACATCCACATCCACATTTACATCCATGCATCCACACCTACATCCTCATTCACATCCATACATCCACATTCATACATCCATACATCCACATTCATACATCCACATCCACATCCACATTCACATCCATACATCCACATCTACATGCTTATCTCCATTTTCACATCCTCATTTATACATCCACATCCCATATCCACATTCATACATACACATCCATATCCATATCCACATGCATCTTATCATATCTTATCACTTCCCATATCTTTTATGCATACCTCTATGCATGAAATTCAATTATGCTAAAAGTAACACTTTTATAATAAAATATTCAACTTTTATGCATACCTCTATGCATGAAATCCAATATGATAAAAGTAACACTTTTGATATTAAAAAAATTATCCTTTATGCATACTTCTATGCATGAAAATTAAAATGATAAAAGTAACACTTTTGATATAAAAATTTTCCTTTATGCATACTTCTATGCATGAAAATTAAAAATGATAAAAGTAACACTTTTAATATAAAAAAATTATCCTTTATGCATACTTCTATGCATGAAAATTAAAAATGATAAAAGTAACACTTTTGATATAAAAAATTTTCCTTTATGCATACTTCTATGTATGAAAATTAAAAATGATAAAAGTAACACTTTTAATATAAAAAAATTATCCTTTATGCATGATATTAAAATTCAATTTCTCCATGATTATAATAAAATTCTTTCAATTAATCTAGGATGATAATTCCTAGAATATGGTAGGAAGTCCTCTTTTTATGCTTTGAATGAAATTATTTTATGCATAATTTTTATAAAAATTTTGCCATAGCTCCGCTGCTATGACTGATAAATCTCAATTTTTTCTAAGGGATAAAGCTTATCATTAAGAAAATAATTAAAATGATCTCTAATTGGATCATTAATCTATAATGGATTGAATCATCAATATGCATAAACTAAAAGCATAGGAAAAAGCCATTAATTTGGCCTCAAGCATAGCTTAATCTTGGATTAAGGAAAAGCTTTATGAAAAGCTTCATGTGGATTGAGAATGGGTCATGAGTATGACCATTTCTTGAGTGAGAGAGAGAAATTACATAAAAACCATTAGAATTTAAACATAAATAAAAATTAACTTCAATAGCATTTATTAAATTATGTAACTCTTCACTACTATTCACCAATTAACTTTAATAGCATTTAAAAAAATCATACCAATTAAGCTTCTCAAGCTTGAGAGGGGTTGAGAAGAGAGAAACATTGAGAAATTATAGAAAGATTAATATTCACTAATTACCTTACAAATTGCTTGATTCTTTGTTCACGGTAGAGGCCCCCAACCAATCAATTGGTTAAGTATGTTGATGGAGCCACTAATGGGGATTGAAGAAAGAGGGAAGCTCCAAAAACTAGTGAATTATTAAATGAATTCACAGTTCTTGGCTTAGGTGGAGTAGAGTAACGATGCATAAACACTATATATTTTTCAACAAGGGGGAGGCTTCTATTTATAGGAAAAATTGAGCTCCTAACCAAACAAACTGATTCTAGAATTTTCCAAATCAGTTTGGTCAATTTTTGACCATTTTTAGGTCAGTTAAGCTAACTTTTTGGAACTAGACTTGAATGAGGAGAGAGGAGAGATGAAATATCTCAATTTTTATGAGTTTAAAACTCATTCAAGCATGTGAAATATGCACCTCCTTTAAAGAACTCCCCTTCCTTACATATGTGTCATAATGGAATCATTTTAATATTGCTCATAGTTTTTTTTTACTAATAAACCTTGTACATTTTCAACTCTTCATCTTATGTGAAATATGCACCTCCTTTAAAGAACTCCCCTTCCTTACATATGTGTCATAATGGAATCATTTTAATATTGCTCATAGTTTTTTATTAATAAACCTTGTACATTTTCAACTCTTCATCTTATGTGAGCATTTAAGGGACTCCCCTTCCTTACATATGTGTCATAATAAAATCATTATACCCAAAATATCTCATATTTTTAATATTGCACATAGTTTTTTACTAATAAACCTTGTACATTTTCAACTCTTCACCTCATGTGAGCATTTACTCATTTTTGGGTATTTTCTTTTTACAAGTTGGATTTATCTCCTCCCTACACATGGATTGATGCTATTGGTCCATAGGAACCTTAATTGGACCATAGTCTAAAGATTTCTGAAAATCTAGACCCTTAGGCTAAGGTTCTTTATACCTATTTTCAATTAATTCCAATTGCACATTGGAAAATTCTTTTTGAATTTTTGTTTCAGGGAAACTCATCTGAATTAGAAGAGATATTTTTCTATCCAAAAATATTCAAAATCTGAATATTCTCTCTCTAGAATATTTTTCTCTCTCTAGGCTAAAACAGATAGAAACAAGGTCTTTATATTTCTGAAGAGGGATTGATTACAGGGAAAGATACTAGACATCAAAAAGGGGGTGGGGGAGGAATCTTACATTCTACCCCACTTAAAAAATGCGAGATGTCCTCATCTCGCAAACTGGGATAATTTCTCAAGATGCACGAATATGAGACTTAGAGAAAAATTTTAATCAAGATTAACCACCAAGAAACGTCTTAAAGAGAGCAAGATTCAAAATAAGAACAAGATTTAAACTTTATTCATTCTCGGAACTTATACAGTAAAGATAGAAGAACTCTTTACACTTCCATAAGCCCGTCCATCATATGATCACAAAAGCAGTCCTCACAAGCTGCACAAGTATAAGGTAACTCATCTATGGGAATAATTCTGTTGGTTATTGCTGCACCTATCTCAGTGGTATGAGGTGATCTAACAAAAGGACCTCTGAGAGGCAAGCCAAAAACGGGATAAAGGCATATCTTCTCATGAGGAAGAAAATACGCTAGTAAGAAGACCCGCTCAGAAAACCCAAGATGTCTTGATCTCATGACGCAGTAGTATCGGGGACCCAAACCCAAGGCTTCGATAACCATGGCCAAGCGGACATTGTTACGAAAGTGCTGCTGACCCCAGGGTGTTACCCTAGTTATGTCTTGATAGGTCCGCCATTTGGTCTGAGCTACAGAAGTTCCCAAGTGAGGGAAAAGTGAGCGCTCATACTGTTCTATAAAATCCTTCTTCACAGACTCACTTGCATCTTGAAGGTGAGGAATCATTATGGATAAAACTAATTCCTGTTGCCAAGCCATAAAGGAGATTAAGAAGAAGGGAGATCGATGGAAGTAAGATTACTGTGAGCGATAAGTAAAAGTTACGACTTATATAAAGGAAGGAGCTAGCGTAACTTAGAAGCCAACGGTATCTTGCCACTGAAGTTTTACCGTCTTTCCATGATTTGGGTTTGGCACATATTTCTATGAAATACATTAAGAACTTTGAGATGAGGAGATAAAAGAAGCTCGTAAGCTAAGTCGCTTACTTTCTTTGAATTCAGATAAGGCTCACAATATCTGGGGGATAACTTCTTAAACTCCCCAATAGATAAAGAACTTCTTTTGGGCCGTACTCGAATGAAGACCAAAACCTTGGTATCCAAAACACCGATTTTTACTTCTGAACTCATTGTTCTGAATCCTTAAAACAGGTGGAACTCCTGAGAAGTATTCTAGGGAAAGGGTCTTTCTTTCTTAAACAGAATCGTTCTTTTATTTTAGAGATCAAAAATGGAGATTCTTACTCCTGTATACCTCGAAGGCTGGGGAGGAATCTTACATTCTACCCCACTTAAAAAAGTACAAGATGTCCTCATCTCGCCAAGTAGAGGACAACTCTTTTTCTTAAGATCTAATTTATTCTAGGGTTCCTTATATTCTGGTCAACCCAACAGAATACGGGGATAAATATCCCTTATATAGAACTCATCGTTAAATAACAATTCATTTTAGATCATATCATTCATATCCTTAACACGATAATGCTCCATCAGATCGAAATTTTTTTTCTTTCTGAACATTCCTCCACGGGAATTTCAGTCAAGCAAGTTTTCAATTTGTCATCCCTTAACTTGATATACCGAGTCAAGTGTTAACAGTAGCGCTTTGACAGCACAATCCACTAATCTCATAGGGATTTGTTGAAATCATTATCATCATTCCAGTTATGAATATCATCACAGGGACTCGTCCCATTCATCCTCATGTGGTTTCGCTCAGCTTATTACATTTCAACTAAATTTCGGAAATCATCATTTTTCAATCAGAATCCAAATCAATTTCATCAGTTCTCAAACAGAATTAAAAATCATATCAACCACATTCGAATTCATCATCTGGATAGCATTAACGCTTAAAATTTCAAGTCTTAGATTTACTCGTATATACTGTCAGTAAAGAGCTGCAGTATACTCTCGGTATATACGGGTAGTCACGGCCCTTGGAATTATAAGGTAAATACCATCATGTCTAGGCCTCAAGCAAGTCAGGGATTCTATATAATTGCGGTACTTTCATCTGAAGACCCAATTACCAATTTACAAATTTTAGTTTGAATATCAAATTGTATGACTTATATCACACAATTACAACCTTTTTGTGTTTCTTGATAAATGTTTGACATATTTGTCTTCTCAGTTGATCTTTATTAACCAAATGCTCTGATACCAACTGTGAGATCCCGATCTCCACCGCGCAACGGATTCGGGTTACTAGCAGCGGAAGTCGCACATCATGCGTGGGTAGGGGTCTCACACTCGGGGCCTCGCCCACGGATATCCGGACAAGAGACTAATCCGTCGGTTTGTCCAAAACCGAAACCGGAAAAACTTCCTTTACCCGGAAAGCATGGGCGATTCCACCAGGATAACTCATTACTCTAACGTAGTCAAGATCATTACGGATCAACTGATCTGACTGCACCTTTAACGGTACTTGGTCAAATCAAGGAAGAAACTTGCACTTGGATCATTGGGATCTACGCTTTTTTCCCCATCAAGAGGCACAGCCGTTGATTCCTATCCATAGAACAATTTCTATCCGGGATTTACTTCATCTATCGTAATAATAGAAATTAAATCTCGATTTACGGATCCATCAGTCCAGCCTAACCCCATCCGATCCCATGGGTTAGCCAACCGCCCAACCACTGTAGTGATGGGATCCAATTTGGAATTTGGTTAGGTTTTGTCCCGGGTACCAAGGAAAAGAGTTCCAAGGCCCCCTAGCCGGAATTTCATGCAAACATAAAACTAGCCACACCACTTACACACCCAATATGAAAATTACCTTTTTCTTAGCATCAGCTAACTTTAAAACAATCCTTTAATGAAACCATAGTACCACTGATCACAATCTCCCAATTTATCCAGTTGATTCATAATTTCCCATCATTCCTTCATCAGAGTATCTATGGCATCATTGGCAACTAGAACGCTCACCACCTGTCCACACAGGGGCCGTTTCAATAGTTCCTAGCCCATAATACTCAACAATATAATCACTTATCAAGATGGACTCTCGTTGAAGATCAGCAAGATCAACCAACAGATCCATATAAAAGAGACATGGACTCATCCGTTGAGGACCAGCAAGGTCAGTCAACCAGATCCATGCCCGGTTCCAGAAAACAACTCTTACTCCTTGTTCCAATATCTTCCTCGACGCACGCGTGGGTATCCTAGGCGACCCAGAGCCCGAGCACCGTATGGTCAGCACCCTCTAGGATCCTTCGCAGGTGACCTAGCGCTTCACTCATAGGCCGCTTCCTTGGTCCCTCATCCACCGTACCGGAAGCTCACCATTTTAATCGAACCGAGGCTGGTCAAGACCTCGGCCGACCTTGCTACGTGAGACGTCCTCCATTGACTCTCCGTCAGCAGTTGCAACTTTATCAGTTAGGTCTCCACGACCTTAATCACAAGACGGTCAAAATGCTTTCCCAGCATTCTTGACATAAAACAGCCATTTACAAACAGCATTTATAAACAGTTTACAAATACAATTTCTATGTTAACTCTCATTTTTCCACATTATCCCTCATGCAATCCACATTACTTATTCCACATTTCATTTATATGTGTACTCATCCAATCACATCATTTTCCATCTCTTCACTTCAGATTCCTTCACGTCACATATCATATATTCACATCCATATCCACATCCATACATCCACATCCACATCCACATTCACATCCATACATCCACATCTACATGCTTATCTCCATTTTCACATCCTCATTTATACATCCACATCCCATATCCACATTCATACATACACATCCATATCCACATCCATATCCGCATTCATACATACACATCCATATCCACATCCACATGCATACATTCATTATCACGTCCTCATTCCTACATCCACATCCACATACATACATACATCCACATCCACATTCCCATTCACATCTATACATCCATATCTACATGCACATTCACATCCATACATCCACATCTATATCCTCATTCACATCCATACATCCACATTCATGTATCTACATCTACATGCATACATCCATACATACACATCCACATTTACATCCATGCATCCACATCCACATCCTCATTCACATCCATACATCCACATTCATACATCCTCATCCACATCCACATTCACATCCATACATCCACATCTACATGCTTATCTCCATTTTCACATCCTCATTTATACATCCACATCCCATATCCACATTCATACATACACATCCATATCCACATCCACATGCATACATACATCCACATCCACATTCCCATTCACATATATACATCCATATCTACATGCACATTCACATCCATACATCCACATCTATATCCTCATTCACATTCACATCCATACATCCACATCTACATGCACATTCACATCCATACATCCACATTCATGCATCCACATCTACATGCTTATCTCCATTTTCACATCCTCATTTATACATCCACATCCCATATCCACATTCATACATACACATCCATATCCACATCCACATGCATACATACATCCACATCCACATTCCCATTCACATATATACATCCATATCTACATGCACATTCACATCCATACATCCACATCTATATGCTCATTCACATCCATACATCCACATTCATGCATCCACATCTACATGCATACATCCATACATCCACATCCACATTTACATCCATGCATCCACACCTACATCCTCATTCACATCCATACATCCACATTCATACATCCATACATCCACATTCATACATCCACATCCACATCCACATTCACATCCATACATCCACATCTACATGCTTATCTCCATTTTCACATCCTCATTTATACATCCACATCCCATATCCACATTCATACATACACATCCATATCCATATCCACATGCATCTTATCATATCTTATCACTTCCCATATCTTTTATGCATACCTCTATGCATGAAATTCAATTATGCTAAAAGTAACACTTTTATAATAAAATATTCAACTTTTATGCATACCTCTATGCATGAAATCCAATATGATAAAAGTAACACTTTTGATATTAAAAAAATTATCCTTTATGCATACTTCTATGCATGAAAATTAAAATGATAAAAGTAACACTTTTGATATAAAAATTTTCCTTTATGCATACTTCTATGCATGAAAATTAAAAATGATAAAAGTAACACTTTTAATATAAAAAAATTATCCTTTATGCATACTTCTATGCATGAAAATTAAAAATGATAAAAGTAACACTTTTGATATAAAAAATTTTCCTTTATGCATACTTCTATGTATGAAAATTAAAAATGATAAAAGTAACACTTTTAATATAAAAAAATTATCCTTTATGCATGATATTAAAATTCAATTTCTCCATGATTATAATAAAATTCTTTCAATTAATCTAGGATGATAATTCCTAGAATATGGTAGGAAGTCCTCTTTTTATGCTTTGAATGAAATTATTTTATGCATAATTTTTATAAAAATTTTGCCATAGCTCCGCTGCTATGACTGATAAATCTCAATTTTTTCTAAGGGATAAAGCTTATCATTAAGAAAATAATTAAAATGATCTCTAATTGGATCATTAATCTATAATGGATTGAATCATCAATATGCATAAACTAAAAGCATAGGAAAAAGCCATTAATTTGGCCTCAAGCATAGCTTAATCTTGGATTAAGGAAAAGCTTTATGAAAAGCTTCATGTGGATTGAGAATGGGTCATGAGTATGACCATTTCTTGAGTGAGAGAGAGAAATTACATAAAAACCATTAGAATTTAAACATAAATAAAAATTAACTTCAATAGCATTTATTAAATTATGTAACTCTTCACTACTATTCACCAATTAACTTTAATAGCATTTAAAAAAATCATACCAGTTAAGCTTCTCAAGCTTGAGAGGGGTTGAGAAGAGAGAAACATTGAGAAATTATAGAAAGATCAATATTCACTAATTACCTTACAAATTGCTTGATTCTTTGTTCACGGTAGAGGCCCCCAACCAATCAATTGGTTAAGTATGTTGATGGAGCCACTAATGAGGATTGAAGAAAGAGGGAAGCTCCAAAAACTAGTGAATTATTAAATGAATTCACAGTTCTTGGCTTAGGTGGAGTAGAGTAACGATGCATAAACACTATATATTTTTCAACAAGGGGGAGGCTTCTATTTATAGGAAAAATTGAGCTCCTAACCAAACAAACTGATTCTAGAATTTTCCAAATCAGTTTGGTCAATTTTTGACCATTTTTAGGTCAGTTAAGCTAACTTTTTGGAACTAGACTTGAATGAGGAGAGAGGAGAGATGAAATATCTCAATTTTTATGAGTTTAAAACTCATTCAAGCATGTGAAATATGCACCTCCTTTAAAGAACTCCCCTTCCTTACATATGTGTCATAATGGAATCATTTTAATATTGCTCATAGTTTTTTTTTACTAATAAACCTTGTACATTTTCAACTCTTCATCTTATGTGAAATATGCACCTCCTTTAAAGAACTCCCCTTCCTTACATATGTGTCATAATGGAATCATTTTAATATTGCTCATAGTTTTTTATTAATAAACCTTGTACATTTTCAACTCTTCATCTTATGTGAGCATTTAAGGGACTCCCCTTCCTTACATATGTGTCATAATAAAATCATTATACCCAAAATATCTCATATTTTTAATATTGCACATAGTTTTTTACTAATAAACCTTGTACATTTTCAACTCTTCACCTCATGTGAGCATTTACTCATTTTTGGGTATTTTCTTTTTACAAGTTGGATTTATCTCCTCCCTACACATGGATTGATGCTATTGGTCCATAGGAACCTTAATTGGACCATAGTCTAAAGATTTCTGAAAATCTAGACCCTTAGGCTAAGGTTCTTTATACCTATTTTCAATTAATTCCAATTGCACATTGGAAAATTCTTTTTGAATTTTTGTTTCAGGGAAACTCATCTGAATTAGAAGAGATATTTTTCTATCCAAAAATATTCAAAATCTGAATATTCTCTCTCTAGAATATTTTTCTCTCTCTAGGCTAAAACAGATAGAAACAAGGTCTTTATATTTCTGAAGAGGGATTGATTACAGGGAAAGATACTAGACATCAAAAAGGGGGTGGGGGAGGAATCTTACACATAGACTAAAACTTGATCATTCTTTTGAAACTCCATCACCTTAATGTGACAATCGTGCCAAGCCTTTCATCTATGTTGCATCGTCTCAACATTTTGCAAAGCCGTTAAACGTATCTCATCCAACCTCACCAAGGCCAGTAATCGAGCCTCTAAAGATTCCTTCTCACCTAGTCGAGATTCCAAGGCAACGCGTAATGTGGGTATTTCCTTCTCTATTGGGAAAATTGCTTCTGTACCATACACTAGAGTGAAAGGTGTATTTTGAGTCGTAACCTTAAATGTGGTACGGTATGCCCACAGAGCCTCAAACAATCGCTCATCCCAATCGCGTCGATTTTTCGATACTGTCTTGGTTAAAATCGTTCCCAGTATTCGATTGGTCACCTCCACTTGACCATTAGCTCGAGGATAATATGGAGTGGATTTCCGATGCTTGATTTTGTAAAGTTCCGTTAATTCCGTAATGGTCTCATTTAAAAAATGAGAACCACGATCACTCACCAACTCCAACGGACAACCAAAACGAGTAATGATATTTTCATATAAAAATTTGGCGACATCCAATGCCCTATCCGTTTTCAAAGGTTTAGCTTCAACCCACTTGGTCACATAATCCGTGCACACAAGAATGTATCGATTGGATCGATAACGAGTGGGTGGATCAATCGGACCCACAAAATCAATTTCCCATTTCTCAAAAGGTTTTAAAGCCAAGATTGGATTTAAAGGGGTCGCAAATTGTGGTGTGGGTCGACCAACCCATTGACACTTATCACAACGTTTACAATGCTCAAAAGAGTCTTTATAAACAGTTGGCCACCAATACCCTGCTAGCAATACTTTGCGAGCGGTTAATTCCCCCGCAAAATGACCTCCACATGGCTCATCATGAAGTGCACGTAAGATAGAAGGTATCTCATCCTCTCGCACACAACGACGATACACCCCCTCCCTAGGAAAATAACGATACAAATAACTACCAAAGAGGGTGTAGTGGCGAGATTGCAATAAAATTTTCTTTTTTTCATACTTGCTGGCGCCTCCTGGATAATGAGCAGTGCTCAAGAAATTTGCAATATCCGCAAACCAAGGAAGTGTACAATCGGTCAAAAATAATGCCGCATCAGGCAATTCATCATCCACTCCCTCCTCAATATCCTCAGTCAAAAGCCGAGAAAGATGATCCGCCAATACATGAGATTTTCCAGGACGAGTAACCACCTCAAAATCAAACTCTTGAAAAAGTAACATCCACCGAATTACTCGCCCCGCAAGATCTGTCTTGTTCAAAAGGTATCTTAGTGCTTGATGATCCACATAAATTGTTAAATATTTGCCCAATAAATAATGTCGATATTTATTCACGGCAAATACCATGGATAAACATTCCTTCTCCGTTGTAGTGTAATTTCTCTCTGTCTCTATCAAATTGCGACTCGCATAATAAATCGGATGGTCTACCTTCTTATCGTCTGCTTGACAAAGAACTCCTCCTACAGCTGTGTGTGAAGCGTCTGCATGAATATGAAAAGGTTTAGACCAATCTGGGGGTATCAAAACTAGTGCTTTTATCAATCAATCTTTGATCGTATCAAAAGCCTCCTGACAATCTTGTGACCATTCAAAGGGTAGATCCTTCTCCGAAGAAGAGTAGTTAAAGGATTTACCACCGAAGCAAAATTCAATATGAATCGGCGATAATAATTAGCATGTCCCAAAAACCCTCGTAATTGCTTCATGGTTGTAGGAGCAAGCAGATCACGTATCTTATTGATTTTACTATCATCCACAGTAATGCCCTCAGATGAAATCACGTGACCTAACAAGATTCCTTTCTTAATGCCAAAAACACAATTCTCCGGATTCAAGGAAATACTGGTTTGCTGACAATGATCAAAGACCTTAGCCAACTTCTCAGGCATATCCTCCTCATCCCCTTGAACTGAAAAATCGTCCAAAAAGATTTCCATCCACTTTTGTAAAAACTCTTGAAATGAAGCCATCATCACCCCGTTGGAAAGTACATGGAGCATTACATAATCCAAATGGCATCACTCGATAAGCATAAGTTCCCCATTCTGTTGTAAAAGTGGTTTTTGGTTGATCATCTGGGTGGATTTGTATTTGATTAAAACCATCTAAGAAGGAATACAATTTATGCCCTGCTACTCGGTCTAGAACTTGATCAGTGAAAGGCAATGGAAAGTGATCCTTCTTAGTCTTATCATTTAGCTTTCAATAATCCACACAAATTCTAATCTTACGATTTTTCTTTGGAACAATTACAATTGGGGAAACCCACTCACTGTATGCCACAGGATAAATGAAACCCGCATCTAGCAGCTTTGTTATTTCTGCTTTCACAAGCTCTGCATAGACAGGGTTTGTGCACCTTTGACGTTGGCATACCGGCCTAGCGTTTGGCTCTAAATCAATGTAATGCTGGCATATCTCAGGTTTCACTCCCTGTAAGTCTTTATAGGACCAAGCAAAGACATGTTTGTATGTTTGTAGAACCTCTCTCAATCTAGTTAAGGTTCGTTCTTGCAATTGACTCCCCAATGTAAAGCATTTTCCCTCTTCAACTTCCCAGCGCTAAGTAATTTCTAATGCATCAGAAACAAAGGCTGATCGTCGACGAGATCTAGCTTGTATAGGTGGATGGTCTCTCACTTTGAAACAAACATTTTCTAGAAACTTTTGCTTGGTGTTACACTCCTCCTCCTCTTCGTGCGAAGAATGAGCACTTACAAGACTTTCATGGGTATAAGGTATCACCATTAAAGGGTCTATTTCCTCTTCATCATTGATAGGCTCCTCAATTTGGACCATAAAAGCATCCCTCACTACCTCAATCATCTTGAAATTAGTCCAATCATTGAACTCTCCTCCATCACCTCCTATTGTTTCATTGTATTGTGCTTTCAAGAACTCTCTGGAAAATGACTTATTTTTCCTTCTACTCATCTTTTGCAACAACGAGCCATCCTCACTCTTGTTATCTTTTTGCTTATATCTCTCACATTCTCTGAGCAACTTTCGAGTATACCTCGCATTATATTTGAGTTCCTGTCGACAACGACCAATCTCACGATCTTTTTCTCAAAGTAAGGATTCCCAAGAAGTTTCTTCTTCATGACGGCACTCTTCAAGTTGCAAGGTCAAATCTTGCAAATGTCTAATTTTTATCTCACCTCGTCCCTTATCTTCCTCTAGCAGCTTCACCTTCTTTAATAATGCGTCCATCGACTCACTAGAAAAAACTCGTTCTAGCTCTAACTGCTCTTGCAATTTCTCAATAAGGGCATATAGCTCTTGGTGCCTTGCTTTATCCCCATCGTCTGCTCTCTTCTGCTTGATTGTATCCATGCAAAAGCAATCCACTACACACTCCTCTGGTGATGACAACCAATCGGTAATGTCATTGTCAGAGTCATTCTCCAAAGAAAAATGCACTCGATATTCTTCCATACCGGCATCCAAAGCAAAGTTAGAGCACTCTCTCTTTTGCATTATAGGCTCATCCGTATCAACCATTTGCATTTGATACCCATTTTGAAGAAAACGAGCATACTTATTTAATGCAAAGCGTTCTTGGACTACTTCCTCACCAATAGATGTATCACTTCCATATCCCGTCATTTCTTCGGTTGTCGAAGGTGGTTTAGTGAACTCCCTCAAGAATTCTTTAGATACAACCCTCAATTGAACTCTATCCGTGCATGGACCTATGGTTATTATCCCTTTATGCCAATTTTAAACACATCGAGCTTGTACTAACCAAGGTCGTCCTACCAAGATTGGAAACACTGCACCATAGGAATGCGATCGCACTACTAGATAGGTAATGCAAAACTCCAATCCAGCTATTATAGTCTTTACTCCTTGAAGCAGACCTAATGGTTTCACTTGACGTTGATCTGCTACTCGCAACATGATATTTGTGGGCTCTAAACCCTTTAGGCCCAACTCTTCCATTGTGTGTTCAGTCATGAGATTCACCGCAGCTCCTCCATCTAGCTGTACCCCCATGACCTGATGATGTCCAATTTCTACCGTAATAGAATCCATAAACATATCAATTACTTGCACTCCTGTTTCCAAAGGTTCTTTAGGGGTCACTTCTTTTCTCACCCGCGAACGTCGACATGCAAGTCGTTGATACATCTGCTTTCGACATATTGGAGAGATCTCTGCTAATGTAGGTAGACTAATAGACACCTCACACCGTTCCAATATATCCCATAAATCAAATTGAGGTTTTGGATCAACTTTAGCACCTATCCCGACCTTCTTAGCACGTAGTACTTTTAATCTATCAGGGAAAGGTGTTACACCAAGTTGGAAGTGAGGGCCTTTTCCTACGCGTGCTATGGGAGGTTGATCAGACGATTGCTCATCCGACACTGGCTCTTGACTCTCTGCAACTTCCTCTAAAGATGCCTCCTTAAGCATGCTTACTTTTCCTCCTTCTAATTGGGTTGATTTCGGCAAGCTTTCCGCAGTCCTTTGCACTTTCCCCTGGGATCTAGTGACAACTCCCACCATTGGATGATTATGAGAAAATGTCACCTTTCTAGATTTTCTGTCTGCCGATTCTTTCCTAGCACCTACTATAGGGACTACTTCCACTAAATTTGCTGAAGTACTTGGACCCTCATCTACAATTTGCTTCCCTTTGTCCCCTATTAATTTTGCATTACTTTTAGGGCAATCTTTCTCCTCGTGGCCCTCCTCACTGCATTTCTTGCATAAAGGAACAAAATCTTGGTGTGCCCTTGCATTCGGGCAATATGCAGCAATGTGGCCTTCTTGGTGGCAGTTCCAACAAATCACTGTTCCTTGGGTAATTGTATTAGGACTTCCATATCCTTGATAACCCCGGCCAAAATATGGCCGATATGGTGACCCTGGCCTTTGTCCCCTCATTCCACCTTGCCCTCGCCCTCGTGGAAATGGAGGTCGGGCTTGTGCGGGTAATCCTTGCTGCAATTGTTGCTTATAGGGTTCTGGGATTCCTCTTTGCATGAAAGGTCGAGGTGGAGGTCCAATTTCATAAGTAATATTATTCTTATCCATGCAATTAAAATTAGTGTTCATCCCCTACGCTTGCCTTCTCTCATGTGCTTGCTTAATGAAGCAATTTTCCTCTGTATGATTGTTTTTCAAGCAATAAGTACAAAACAAGATTCATGGTTGATCAGGTACGACTCGAGATACAGTAGGACACTCTATAGCCAAGTGGCCATAGCCCCATGACATTTCCGACACCATATATTCGATCGGGGTGGACTTTGCGCACTGGCTTGCATAGTAGGCAGCTGTGGCTCTATAGCCATAGCGTCCCTTACTGGAGCTCGCACAGCACTTAAGATCTCCTCTTTAAATTTTCCCAACACACTTGTCACAATGTCCCCCACCCTTGCCTCGCTCACTAAAGGTGGTGGTGGTGTTCCGGTCTGAAGCATGTATGCCGGTGCAGTCATATATGGGTTTGGAGGCATGTATGATGCTGGATTTGTATTAACAACCACTTGTGGTTGTGAGGGACCGGCAATTGTTGAGACCTCCTGGTGTCTCATAGAGCTAACCATAGGCGATGTCCCCATAGGGCCATAAAGTAATTCCCTCCTTCGTTGCTGTCCCAGCTATACTTGGCCGCGTTCAAATCAACAGGCCGACGAAGCCCAACATACTTCTGAGCCTCTGGATCCCTTAGACCATCAATCAAACGACGCTTTTGTGTGTCATCATTAGGGACTGCTACTCCCATCTTCCTCACAATGGTCTCCATGCGTTGTATGTAATGGTCAATGCTCTCGTTCACTCCTTGCAACAAGTAGTCTAATTGCTGGGCCAATCTATCTTGAAAACCTTGCCTTCTAAATTTGGCCAAAAAAGATGTTGATAGATTTTGGTACGTGGCCTTGGAGGCTGCATCCAAGTTGCCATACCAACTTGCTGCTTCGTCTTTAAAAGTTGCCGGAAAGATATGTAGCTTTTGATCTTGATCAATTATCTCGTTAGCAACACATGTCACCTCAAACTTTTGTAAATGCGCATCAGGATCCTCGTCCCAAAGTCCCGCAAATTGCACAAAGTCGGCTAATCGGATTGTTGCTCTTTGTGCTGGAACAGCCATTTGGAAAAATGGTAATACCTCAAAAGTTGGATCGTCCCAGAAATTTAAAGCTCTAGGTCTTACCCTAGGTAATCGCGGATAGCTTCTAAGTCCTCTAGGCACACTACCGCTAGTGCCTGCAATAGTCTCTCTTTCTTCTCTTAATGGACTATCAACTTGTACAGGTCCATTGCCGACTCCTAAATCCCTTATTATTTGGTCATCACACGAAAGATCTTCCCCGCTTAGACTAGAAGGAACGCTAACCTGAAATTGACCGCTATCCAAGGATCTTCCTTGTGTCACGTTCGGTTCTTGCTCTCTCAACAATAGGTTCACTAACTCTAATTGCGCAGCGAGACGGATTTCAGCTCGTTCAGCCCTCCTTTTCCTCCTTTCTTCCCTTGCTTGTCTTGGGTCAATTATTCGACCCTGAGTAGACTCACTCATGCACTTCTTACTTCCTGAGGTTCTTCGTGATTCTCTGGATTATCTAGCTTGATGGACCTTAAAATTGCCTTGATAAACCACTACCACCAGATTGGTGCATGGAACAAACCAAAGGGCTCTATGGATCTAAGATAATCCTTGCAGTATGTGGCCTTGATCTTACGTATCACATCACTGGGAAACCGTGGGTAATATTCTTGAGTGAATATGTCCTCCCACTCTTGTCGTTCTTCTTCATACAGAACCCAGTTAGCAAAACTCTCCAAAAAATCACATGTGTTTACCAATGCCCCTCTCTCATTTGACTCCTCGCGGCCACTCCTAAGTCCTTCTGATCCTAGGAGTCGTGTCGTTTTTTTTTGAACTCCTAAACCCTAGTTCTCACACGCAAAATATATGCGCCGAGATATCCCGTAGCTACTAACTAGAATGAAGACCATATCTGCTTCTTCAAATTTTCTATCTGTCCTCTTCTTATCTGCATATTGCTTCTGTCTATCCTGGGCAGCTTTTATATCTTTACGAATTGACTGCATCTGCTCTACTGCTCCATGTCGTCAAGCATCTCTCTGGACATCTCGACCCTTATCAATGGGTGTCGGACAAAGTTAATGGGAGTTAAGCAATCTTGTCCATACAAAGCTTTGAAAGGGCTCATCGCGATACGTCGGTGATAAGAAGCATTGTAAGCGAACTCGACTAGGTGCAGATAGCTTAGACACTTCTTCTGTTCCCTGCAGATAGCATGAACGAAGTATATCTTCGATTACTTGGTCTACCCTTTTTGTTTGGCCATCGGTCTCGAGGTGGTAAGCTATGCTGAGATCCAAGAAAGTTCCTACTGCTTCAAGAAATGCAGTCCAAAATCTTGACGACGTGAACTTGGGATCTCGATCACTTACTATTCTCTAGGGTAGGCCATGCAATCTGAAGATTTCTTTGAGGAACACTCTGGCCACATCCACTGCAGTGTAGGTTTCTTTTACTAGAATCAAATGGGCAACTTTGGTTAGTCTATCAACTACCACGAAGATGGAGTTGTAACCTAATTGCACTGAAGGTAATCTAGTAATAAAATCCATACTGATACATTCCCACTTCATCTGGGGGAATTCATCTGGGGGATGTTGGCTGGCCTTCCTACTCTCTAAATACCCACTAAAACAGTGAATGCATCCTAAATAACAACCACACACAGCCTAAATCCTAGAAACACACACCGAAAAGACATCTTTTTGTATGAAATAATTTACAATGTTTTATTTACACACACCCACACAGACACACAAATGGAAAAGAACAAACTACTACGACCCAGCAGATCATCAAGACACAACTTCACCATTCTAAACTGAATAAAGAAATTTAATGTCAAAATGGTTTTGTGTAAGTTGTTTCCTAATGAAAAAGAACCAATATTTCCAACACTTCCACGTTTCAGCAGAGTCAATCTGCAACAGCATCACTGCATTCAACATTTGGCTAATCTTCACTTCACTCTACTCTTCACTCTCTCTCTTTCACACTTCAAAACTCTTTCTTTCTTTCTTCTCTCCCTCTAGTCACTATTCTCGTGAACTCTCTTCTTCTTCTTCTTTCTTTCTCTTCCTCCTCCTCCTCCTCCTCCTCCTGTCCTTCACGTTAGCTAGAGAAAGAAACGCTCCCTCTCTCTTTCTCTTTTATGCTCTCAAGAGGTTGGCGGTTACCAATGGGTGCTAAAACTACCCACCCTTCCATTTTTAATTTGAAACTTTTCATTTGTAACCACATTAAGGTCTCCAAACTTGCGTTCCCACCTAACCATCCTCAAAGCTTGAGCTCGAAACTCATCATACTAACCCTCGTTCTCTCCCCCTCAATCTATCTCTTCTCTCTACCCACTTACATACAACCTTCTCTTTATGTACAAAACACTGTTAATCGTCACCATTCCCATGCAATGTGCATACACCAATGGACAACATCGACAATCATGATGCATGCAAATACCATGACATTCCACACACACATGCTTTCAAATACTATGGAAATGCATCCAAAATGACCATAATTGACCCTATTTAAACCTTAAAAATTGCTAAAAATGGCTTCGATCCAGGGGTCATAGATGTCTAATGGATGCAACTTCCCAGGCATTTTTACTCTCTCGGCTTTGACTTTATGACATGTCACACATTGATGTACATGATTAAGTACATCCTTTTTTAGACCAGGCCAAAAAAAAGCTTTTCTTTACAGACATGTAGGTTTTGATGGGAATGCATAGCCTGCGATCATAATACATAATTTCATCATCCAGGCTGTACCCTTGAACTCGGTTCAACTCCTGAGGAGTTTTGCTTTCCTGCATAAGTAGGGTAGCAATAGGGCCAAAGAATCTATCCTGCATGATCTTCTCTCTTACCTCCTTAATCGTGATTGCAAGCAAGGAGGCTTTTTTGCTGAGGGCCTCTGTTACATTCCCATCTAGACTAAACTGAACAAGGTTTGAGGTGTGTGAAAAGAATCTTTCCACTGGCCAATTCCACTTGCATAGGTTTTCCTGATTTTTTATTTAGGACTACTTTATGCAGACATCTTGGGGAAATAAAAGAATGAGTACTTCTTGAATCAATCAAAAGCTTGATTTCCTTACCCTGGTACTCTACTGGAGTCTAGAGGACTAAAAATTGACGGTTATTCCCCTGATGCTCTATTGCACCATAGATTTTTTATTTTTCTTCCTCCACTTCCTCAGCTATAGTGACGGCTCTAGCTGCTTGCAGTCTGAGGTGGAACTCTCTCTCTTTGGTTTCCCCAATTTTGGGAGGGAGCCCGGAGTCTGCTTTGCATGTAGGGTGCAGGCTGAGCTGGCACTCTTCTCGAGTTGCCCTGAGGTGCGGGGGACCCTAATCGGACTGATACGAAGGAGCCTATCTCTGAATTCTGGGACCCTGGCCTCCTTGGCCCATAGAAGGAGATGAGCAATCCTTGAGCTGGTGCCTAAACCCTTAACATCCAAAGCACCTGTTCTCGCTTCGAAGCTGTTCCCTCTACATTCTTGAAAGGGCTGGAGTTCCTGAGAAAGTATCTGGAGGGAAAGGTCTTCCTTCATTCCCGAAACTTCCCAACTCCAGATTCTGGTTGGGACCTTGGTGTTTCTTTGGAGGCGGAAGGTTGGAAGAACTTCCCGGTGTCTGGAATCTCTTGAAGGATGAGAGAGCTGGCTTTGGCGGAACTTTTACGATGAAAGCTTTGTCGAAGTCCTTTTCCATTCTTATAGCTTCTGCCATGGAGACTGGTTTGGCATTCTTGACCAGTGTGTCTAAGGGTTTGTTCATTCCCCGAATGAATCTGGCCATAAGTTGCTCTTCGTCTCTAGCATTGGCGAGTACTTGAGGAGAAGAGCAAATGCTTGCTGGTGATGTTCAATGGTTTTGCTCCCCTGATTTAGCTCTAAGAATTCATTCATCTTGGTTTCTAAAAATCCGGGGGGATAATTTTTTTCCTTAGATAGGCTTTAAGATCATTCCAGGGCTGGGTATTCCTGTTCAGATGGTTGATGTTGCAATGGTTTCTCCATGCCACCCTAGCTGTTTCCACAATTTTCAGTCTAGCGAGAGCCATTTTTCTCCTCTCGTTGCATCCGATGACATCAAAATATTCCTCCATTGCTTCAACCCACTTCTCCACAACCTTGCAGAAGTTCTCCCCTTCACCTTTGAAGGGTCCTGGGTGGCTGAGTTCTGTGAAGAGCCTTGCGAACGTCGAGGTTAAGTTCTTCTTCATCAATGAGAGGATCTGGCTGACAGCCATGATTCCCTCGCCTCATGATTCTGCCAAAAATGATACATTATTAAAATTATTTTTTTTAATTTCGTCCACGAGATCCTAAGACTTAAGAGATTCGAAAAATAATTTCTCAAACAAGATAAATGATCTTATTGAAGATCTATAACATATGCCCGGTAAGAGATTTTGCTTCATCAATTCTTCACTTAATAACAATCACTTATACACAACAAGGAATTTTCGCACAAAAAATTTCTTTATTTATATAAAGTTTGCAATATGTACGTAGAGCAGCTCAACTTCAGAAGTCAGAATCTCCTCGGAAGACGCATAAGACGACGATACCGGGCTATAGACATGCCCTGATACAAATGTTCCCTTTACTGCCAAGGGAGCTACTATCTTCTCCTTAGGCATAAAGCGACTAAGGAGTCTGTAGATATGGCAGGAAAGTCTGAAATTTTGAGGCGTTGGTTGATATAAAATAATACCATGTATCAATTTCAGCCTCATAAGAATCATGGTCAAAGAGATATTCTACCTCAGCATCGCGCTGGTCGCAAGAGGCTTTTTGACATACTGCCCTACAAACCAGTTGTGCTGCCGTCTCTTCACTCGGTGAAGGAAATATAAATCCTCGGAATGGCCCACGAGTCTGGCTTGGCTTGTTCAAGTTGTAGCGGAACAGATTAGATGCTTGAAGGAGGCGAAAGCAGTCATATCTTGTGCCTGGGTGAGGTCGGGAACACCAGATAAGTGTGGAACTTCCATCTATAAAACCAAATTCTTTGATTAAAATTCTTCATTAATGAAGTTTAAGGAATGAAAATACAATACGTAAATGCTCTTTCTAAGTTTTTATTTTTAACAATTCTTGATAAGAAATCATTTGTCCTTATTAGCGTTCAATAATGCTCTGATACCAACTGCTGTAAGACCCTCGCCCCCTCCGCAGTGCCCCCTCTGAGGACGCTGGAAGCAGCGTCAGCCTCTCGTGCAGAGCAGGGTTCCACACTCGGGGCCTCGCCCACGAATATCCAGACAAGAGACTAGTCCGGAGGTCCCTCCGAAAATTGAACCCGGAAAAACTTCCCTAGCTCGGAAGGCACAGGTGATTCCACCAGGAAATCATCTAACGGGTCAAAGTCTTAACTATTCAAACTGATCTCACCGAACTTGAAGTCACATGGTCAAATCAAAGAAGAGACTTGCACTTGGTCCATAGAATCACCGCTTTTTTCCTCCTTTAATGAGGCACAGCCGTTGATTCCCTCCCACATAACAAGGGTCTTCCCATGACTTAATCTAACAAACGTAACTAATCGTAACTTAATTATATCGCAGGAATCCCTCAATCCAACCTAGCCAACTGCCCGACCACTGTATTGGTGGGATTCCTTTATAAAAATTTGGTTATGTTTTGCCCGGGTACCGAGGAAAAGAGTTCCCAGGCCCCCTAGCTGGCGTTTCATGCAAAATTTAAGGTAGGCATACCATGTACACACCCAATATGAAATTTCCATTATAACAGAGTCGGCTGTCTTTAAAACAATCCTTCAATGAAAATCATAGTACTACTAATCAAAATCCTCCAAAATATTGAGTCTATTTTATTACAAAATATGTCATCTGGACTCTCTGTTGAAGACCAGCTGGCCAACCAACAAGATCCAATATCAAAATTTTGGTCACAAAAGTCATTCCTTTTAGTCCATTCAAATCTTCCTCGACACACGCATGGGTGTCCTAGCAACCACGAACCCATGCATCACCTGGTCAAAACCCTCTAGGATCCTACTTTGGTGTCCAGGCACTTCACTGAGGGACTGCTTTGTCAGTCCTCACCCATCGTATCAGAATCGCACCATTTTAACTGTACCCAAGGCTAGTCAACAAGACCTGGACAAGCTTTTCCGCAAGCGATGTCCCTCGATGACTCCCCGCGAGCTATTGGTGCAACGAGCCTCTTCTTAGTTTAAACACATACCAAATGCTTCCTCCTAGCATTTTGGCGTAAAACAATCCTTTAAAAGAAAACAGAGATTCTATGCAAGTAAAATTCTCGGTTTGAGATTGGTTCCACAAAACCCTTTTCCTTAATCCATATTTTCAAAATGAGAATCATTGATCTCTCATCAGGGTAATCTACCCATCATTTGACTGACTGTCCAACTAGATTCTTGGTGATTTCAGTCAAGGGAAAACTAGGTTAATTCAACGATATTCTATTCTTTGTATTAAGAACTGGAATTGGTCACGAAGTTTTTGCTTGATTCAGATCGAAAGAGGGACAAGTAGTTTATTGACCATCCCTCTCATAATCGTGGTCTAACCAAAATCATTCGGTTTAGTTCTAACAAGGAGTTTCTCTAGGTAAACATCTACTAAACTTATAACCGTAAGAAAATTCTAACTTTATGAATTTCATTCCTTCTTAATAATCGATTAAGAAATGGTTTTATATGAGAATATCGGATTTTTATGAAAATGTGACTCTTCTTCCATTTAATCTAATTTTGGAAAAATATCAATTTGGTGAATTATTCACATAAATATCTAAAGATATTCTTTCTACCACTTTAATTTATCAACTCTAATTCTCTAGGTGGAATTTTGGTGAAAATTCCTCTTTTGTCACCAAAAATTAATTCAAATCTTTCTCATAAAAAATTTTCCTTTAACTAAATACAAATATCCATTTTTTGAACAAGCTTAAAATTCCTCTTTTTCTCATTGAATGATTGGATTCCAATTGTCATGGGAATTCCTCTTTTATCATAAAATAAATTCATCTAATATTTCTTTTTAAATTAAATAAAAATATCCATTAATTCAAATATGCCAAGAATTTCACTTTTACCATTTAAATGATTGAATTCCAAATTTCATGGAAACTCTTCTTTTATCATTTAAATTTTCTCATGCATAAAAATAAATTTATATAAAATTCCTCTTTAAATTTTAAAAAAATATTCATTATTTTAATATATCAAATTTTCTCTTTTTCCATTTAATTACATGGATCTACATTATCATGGAAATTCCTCTTTTTGCATAAAAATAAAAATACCACAAATTTCTGAAAATCCTGACCCTTAGGCTAAGGTCTTTTAATTGATTCCTAATGCACCTTGGAGAATTTATTTTGAACTTTTGTTTCAGGGAAATATATATTTTGATATTTGTATAATTTTTATATCCAAAAATATCTCAATATTGAATTATCTCTCTCTAGAATTTTTATCTCTCTAGGTAAAAATAAGAAAAAATAATATTTTTTTGCATTCAGAAATAGGGAATGATTACAGGGGATTGAAGTAAAGCTTATTCACTATTCATGCTGAGGAGGAGTTTTACATAGAGTTTGGTTTTGAATTAAGAATTTATCAATGAGAAGCATTCTTTTTCTAAAGAATTAGCCATAGGAATGACTATTCTTTTTGGAGAGAGAGATATACATAAAAAGCATTCAAAATAAGCATAAAGATTAACTTTTTTGTGATTATTCATTAAAGTTCTTGGAGAAAGCTTGATTTGCATTAAAAAAACTAATTAGAAACTTCTCAAGCTTGAGAGGGGTTGAGAAGTGAAATCATTTGAGAATATACACAAAAACCATGAAATTCTTTATTACCTCTAGGTTTGGCTTGCTTCTTTATCTAGAAGTGAAGCCCCCAACCAATCAATTGGTTTAGTGAGTTGAGAAGAAAGCTCCAAGAGTTGTTGAAGAGAGAGCGAAGCTCCAATCTCTCCAAAAGTAGAGGATTTTTAAGGGCTAATAGAAAATATGATTATTTTAATGTAATATTGGCATGGTATATCTCACAAATGAGAATACAAAAGAATGAGGGTCTATTTATAGGTGAGGGAGGCCACTAACTGAGTCCAACTAGGTTCTAGATTTTTTCAGCTTCTAGCTGAATTTGGATAAGATTTGGACCAGTTTAGCTCCCTTTTTTATTTGGTTTGATCCAGGAGACACTTTGACACATTACAGTCCACTAAAATAGGGTACTCTTCTTGAGAAGGCTAGTTAAAGGGGATGCTGTCTGTGCATACCCAGGTATAAAGATCCTATACCATTTGGTTAATCCTAGGAATCCTCTTACTTCCTTTACCGTCTTGGGTTCTCGCTATTCTACGACTGCTTGGATCTTTGCGGGGTCCGGAGAAATCCCATATTTTGACACTATGAATCCCAAGTATTCCACCTGGTCAACAGAGAAAGAGTTGGTGTTTCCTTAGGATTTTGAGGACCTTACGCACATGATCTTCATGATCTGCAGCATTCTTTGAGTATACCAAGATATCATCAAAGAAGACAAGAACAAAATCATCCAAGTAGTCTTTGAGAATATCCTGCATAAGACTGAAAGATCCATACCCCCTCCACGCAACGAATTTGGGGGTGCTAGCAGTTGAAGTAGCACTTCTTATGCGGGGCAGAGCCTCTCACTCAAGGCCTCATCCATAGATATCCGGACAAGAGACTCTCACTCAAGGCCTCATCCATAGATATCCGGACAAGAGACTAATCCCCCGGTTCTTCCAAAATCGGAACCCGAAAAAAACTTCCCTTGCCCTGAAAGCACGGGCGATTCCTCGAGGATATTTCTACTCTAACATAGTCAAGGTCGTCACTGTCCAAACTCATCCGATCGAACCCGTAAGTCACTTGATCAGATCAAGGAAGAAACTTGCACTTGGATCATAAAGACCAACGCTTTTTTCCTCATCAAGAGGCACAGCCGTTGATTCTTTTCCATAGAACAATTACTATGCGGGATTTACTTCATCTATCGTACCATAACAGAATTGACTCTTATTTTAGGGATCCATCACACCAGCCTAACCCCATCCAATCCCATGGGTTAGCCAACCACCCCAACCAGTGTAGTGATGGGATCCATTTAGGAATTTGGTTAGGTTTTGTCCTGGGGTTACAAGGGAAAAGAGTTCCCAGGCCCCCTAGCCGGATCTTCATGCAAACGTCAAGCTAGTCACACCACTTACACACCCAATATAAAATTGCCTTTTTCACTGATTGAGATGTCTTTAAAATAATATTTTAATGAAATCATAGTATCATAGTATCATTGATCATAATCCTCCAAAATATCCGGTTGATTTCTAGTTTCCATCATTCCTTCATCGGTGTACCTATGGCATCATTGGCAACCAGAACGCTCACCACTTGTCCACTTAGGGGCCTTTTCTAGCTCATAGTACCCAAAAATATATTCACTTAAAAAATCCAGATGGACTCTCCGTTGAAGATCAGCAAGACCAACCAACAGATCCATATAAAAGAGCCATGGACTCATCCGTTTTGAGGACCAGCAAGGTCAATTAACTAGATCCATGCCTGAGTTTAGAAAACAACTCTAACACCTTGTTCTTTTTGCTTCCTCGATGCACGCATGGGTATCTTTGACGACCTAGAGCCCGAGCACCGTATGGTCAGCACCCTCTAGGATCCTTCGCAGGTCACCTAGCACTTCACTCATAGGCCGCTTCCTTGGTCCCTCATCCACCGTATTGGAAGTTCACCATTTAAATCGAACCGAGGCTGGTCTAGACCTCGGTCGACCTTGCTACACGAGATATCCTCCATTGACTCTCTGTCAGCTGTTAAAACTTTATCGCTTAGGTCTCCATGACCTCATTCACAAGATGGTCAAAATGCTTTCCCAGCATTCTTCACGTAAAACAGTCATTTAAAAACAGGTCATAAATACAGTTTCTAACGAACTCACATCTTTTCACATCGGTCCACATCATTTCCCGTTATTCAACATTCTTCTAAATCAATTTACTTTACTCAATCCACAACCAATCATAAGTATTCTCATCGTCCTTCATCCATTCTCATTCAATCACATCATATTACATCTCATCATATCTATCCACCTCTATCCTCATCACATCTTATCCATTCTCATCTACCCATATCCACATCACATCACATTACATCCATTCACATCTCATCTCATCCATTCACATCTACCCTAATCCACATCACATCACATCCCACCCATTCACATCACATCACATCACATCCACTCACATCACATCTCATATATTCTCATCTATTCCGATTCACATCACATCACAAGAGGAATTCCCATGACATTTAGAATGCAATCATTTAAATGGAAAAAGTAGATTTCTTAGCATATTGGAATTAATGGATATTGTATTTTATATAAATTTATTTTATGATAAAAGAAGAATTCCCATGACATTTGGAATGCAATTGATTAAATGAAAAAAGAGGAATTCCCATGTTATTTGAGATCCAAGAAATTAAATACAAAAAGAGGAATTTCTAGCATAATTCAAATTATGAGTATTTATTGAAAGTGAAATTTTGAGCATTATTGGGAAATAAGGGTAGAATTGATTTTTGTAAATCCCATGAATTTTTTTATTCAAAAGAAGAATATTGAACATATTTCACTTGAGAAAATTGAGAAAGAATATGAAAATAGCCGTCTCGAGAAAAAGAACCTTTACCTAGGCCAAGCAATTGGCAGAAATTTAAAAAAAGTCCTATCGTCGGTATTGAAGTAGAAAAAGCTACTAAATGGGAATGAGATGTGATAGGATTTAAATGGATGTGATAAGGTGGGAATGGGATGTGATAGGATGAGATGTAAAGTAAATGTATGAGGATGAGATGTGAAGTAAATGGATGTGGATGTGAATGATGAGATGAGAATGAGATGTGAGGTTATGTGAAAGGATGAGATGTAAAGTAAATGGATGTGGATGTGTATGTGAAAGAATGTGATGTAAATGATTGTGGATGTGAATGATGAGATGAGAATGAGAATGAGATGTGAGGTTATGTGAAAGGATGTGATGTGATGTAAATGGATGTGGATGTGGATGTGGATGAGATGTGATGTGGTGTAAAGGGATGAGGATGTGAGTGTGATGAGATGTGGATGAAATGTGATGTGATGTGAATATATGTGGATGTGAATGTGAATGAATGGATGGATGTGAACAGACGTGCATGTGAATGTCTGGATGTATGTGGATGAATGAGATGGAATGTGTATGGATGTGATGAGATATGGATGGATGTGGATGTGATGTAATGTGGATGGAATGAATGAGATATGATGTGGATGTAATGTAATGTAGATAGAATGTATGTGATGGAATGGGAATGCAATGAATGTGATGGATGTGAATAGATGCGATGAGATGTGAGTGGATGTGAATATAAGGTGATGTAAAAAAATATGAATGGATGTGATGTGATGTGATGTGAATCGACATAGATGTGAATGGATGTGATGTGATGTGAAATGGATGTGATGTGATGTGATGCAAATGGATGAGATGTGATGTGAGTGAATGAGATGTGATGTGAATCGGGAAAGATATGAATGGATGAGATGCGATGTGATGTGATGTGATGTGAATCGGGATAGATGTGAATGGATGGGATGTGATGTGAGTGGATGTGATGTGATGTGAATCGGGATAGATGTGAATGGATGAGATGTGATGTGAGTGGATGTGATGTGATGTGAATCGTTTAAATTTTTTTCATGCATAAAATAAATTTACCTAAAATTCCTCTTTAAATTTAAATAAAATATCCGTTACTTCCAATATGCTAAGAATTCCACTCTACCCATTTAAATGATTGAATTCCAATTGTCATGGAAATTTCTCTTTTATCATTTAAATAAAATTACCATAATTTACTCTTTTCTTAATTATTTAATTATGCATAAACCTTAAAAATTAGTTTTGCATTGAATGTGATGAAAATAATTCTTTTAGCCTAGGATATTCAATCCTAGAATATGGTAGGAAGTCCTCTTTTCATGTTATGCATAAGAATGAATTCAGTATCAATTTCTTAAAAAATTTGCCATAGCTCCACTGCTATTACTGATAATTTTTAATATTTTTAAAAAGAATAAACTTAGTAATACAATTATGATAATATAACTATCTTCTAAACTTAAATCCAATTTATGGATTTAAATCATAAGATTATCATAATTTTAGAAGCATAAAAGTATAAAAAACCACTTTCTTAAGCTCTAGCTTCACAAGCCTAGATTTTGATTTGTGAATTGAGAATTTATTAATGAGAAGCATCATTTGAATAGAGAATTGGTCATAAGAATGACCATTCTTTTGGGGAGAGAGAGATAAACATAAAAAGCACCCTAATTAAGCATAAATGTAAACTTTTCTTAATTATTCATTACAAATCTTAAGAAAAGCTTGATTTGCATTATAAACACTTAATTTAGAAACTTCTCAAGCTTGAGAGGGGTTGACAAGTGAAAACATTGAGAATAGTAGAGAAAAACCATAAAATTACACTTTACCTCTTGTTTTTTAGAAACTTCTCAAGCTTGAGAGGGGTTGACTGCAAGTGAAAACATTGAGAATAGTAGAGAAAAACCATAAAATTACACTTTACCTCTTGTTTTTTCTTGCTTATCTATCTTAGAAGAATCCTCCAACCAATCAATTGGTTAGTGTGTTGAAACAAAAACTCCAAGGAAGGTTGAAGAGAGAGAGAGAAGCTCGAATCTCTCCAAAATGTAGAGGATTTTTAAGAGATAATAGAGAATATCATTATTTTAATGTAATACTCGCATGGTATAGCTCAAAGATTAGAATACAAAAGAATGAGGTCCTATTTATAGGTGAGGGAGGCCACTAACTGAGTCCAACTAAGTTCTAGAATTCTCCAACTTCAGTTTGGCTGAATTTGGACAAGATTTGGATCAGTTTGGCTCCCTTTTTTATTTGGTTTGATCCAAGAGAGAGGAGAGATAAAACTATCTTAATATTTTTTATTTAAAAACTCATTCACATGTGTGAAATAGGTGCCTCCTTAAAGTCTCCCCCCCTCCTTACCAAGGTGTTAAAAATGTATCATTATACCAAAATATCTCATTGTTTTAGTAATATCTCTTAGTTTTTAACTAATAAACCTTGTACTCATTCAACCCTTCATCTTATGTGAACATTTACTCATTTTTGGGTATTTTCTTTTATTCTTTGGATTTATCTCATCCCGACACTTGGATTAATCCAATTGGTCCATAGGAACCTTAATTGGTCTATAATTTCTGAAAGTCTTGACCCTTAGGCAAAGGTCCTTTAAGCACATTTTTAATTAATTCCAAATGCACATGGGAAAGTTCTTTTTGAAATTCTGTTTCAGGGGAAACCATTTTAGACACTAGGAGGATTTTTATATCCAAAAATATCTCAAGTCTGGACTACCTCCCTCTAGACACGTTCTCTCTCCAGGCCAAAATAGGATAAAATAGGATCTTTCTTCTATTTCAGAGAGGGGAATAATTACAAGATCAAAAGGGGAGGTTCTTACACCTGTACACCTCAAAATGTGGAGGGAGGAATCTTACATCCTACCCCACTTAAAAAGCGCGAGATGTCCTCATCTCGCAGTGGAGGACAACTCGTTCCCTTAAGACCCAACTGATTCTGGGGTTCCTTATAGTCTGGTCAACCCAACAGGATCCTGGGATAAATATCCCTTCATATAGAACTCATTATCAGATAACAATTCATTCATAACATATCATTCATATCCTTGACACAATAATGGTCCATTAGACCGAAAATTCATTCACAACATATCATTCATATCCTTGACACAATAATGGTCCATTAGACCGAAAATTCTATCTGAACATTCCTCCATGGGAATTTCAATTATGTAGGTTTTTAATTTGTCATCCCTTAACTTGATCCACTGGGTCAAGTGTTAATAGTAGCAATCTATCACAGCACAATCCACTAATCTCATAGTGATTTGCTGAAGTCACACTCATCATTCCAGTTATTATCATCACTGGGATTCGTCCCATTCATCCTCATTGTGGCTTTGTTAAACTTATCTTATTTCAACTAGAATTCAGGAATCATTATCTTTCAATTAGAATCCAAATCAACTCATCAATTCTCAACCAGAATTCTAAAATCATATCAACCAACATTCGAATTCATTATGTGGATAGCATTTTTTATTATAATTTCAAGGTCTTAGATTTACTCGTATATACTACTAGTAAAGAGACCCTCGATATATATACGGGTAGTCACGGTCCTTGGAACTATAAGGTAAATACCATCATGTCTAGGCCTCAAGCAAGTGAGGGATTCCATACAATTGCAGTACTTCCATCTGAAGACCCAATTACCTATTTATGAATCTTCATTTTGAATATCAATTTGTATGAATTTCATCACACAATTACAACCTTTTACTGCTACTTCATAAATTTTTGACATTTCTGGCTTCTCAATTGATCCACTTTAGCCAATTTGCTCTAATACCAGCTGAAAGATCCCTGCCCCCTCCGTGCAATGAATTCGGGGGTGCTAGAAGCAGAAGTAGCACTTCTTGCTCAAGGCAGAGCCTCACACTTGGGGCTTCGCCCACCACGGATATTCAGACAAGAGACTAATCCCTCGGTTCTTCCAAAACCGAACCCGAAAAAAAACTTCCCTCGGCCAGAAAGCACGGGCGATTCCTACAGGATATTTCTACTCTAACGTAGTCAAGGTCATCACTAACCAAACTGATCCGACCGAACCTGTAAGTCACTTGGTCAGATCAAGGAAGAAACTTGCACTTGGATCATAGAGACCAACACTTTTTTCCTCATCGAGAGGCACAACCGTTGATTCTTTCCCATAGAACAATTACTATCCAGGATTTACTTCATCTATCGTACCATAACAGAATTGAGTCTCATTTTAGGGATCCATCAGTCTAGCCTAACCCCATCCAATCCCGTGGGTTAGCCAACTGCCCAACCACTGTAGTGATGGGATCCATTTAGGAATTTGGTTAGGTTTTGTCTCGGGTACTAGGGAAAAGAGTTCCCAGCCTCCTAGCCGGATCTTCATGTAGACTTTAAGCTAGTCACACCACTTACACACCCAATATCAAATTGCCTTTTTCACCGATTTAGCTATCTTTAAAACAATCTTTTAAAATGAAATCATAGTATCATTGATCATAATCCTCCAAAATATCCGGTTGATTTCTAGTTTCCAATCATTCCTTCATCGGTCTACCTATGGCATCATTGGCAAAACCAAAATGCTCACCACCTGTCCACTCAGGGGCCTTTTCAATAGTTCCTAGCTCATAGTACCCGAAAATATATTCACTTATAAAAATCCAGATGGACTCTCTGTTGAAGATCAGCAAGACCAACCAAGAGATCCATATAAAAGAGCCATGGACTCATCCGTTGTTGAGGACCAGCAAGGTCAATCAACCAGATCTATGCCCGAGTTCAGAAAACAATTCTAACACCTTGTTCCATATTCTTCCTCGACGTACGCGTGGGTATCTTCGGTGACCTAGAGCCTGAGCACCGTATGGTTAGCACCCTCTAAGATCCTTCGCAGGTCAGCTAGTGCTTCACTCATAGGCCGCTTCCTTGGTCCCTCATCCACCGTACCGGAAGCTCACCATTTAAATCGAACCGAAGCTGGTCAAGACCTCGGCCACCTTGCTACGTGAGACGTCCTCCATTGACTCTCCATCAGTTGTTGCAACTTTATTACTTAGGTCTCCACGACCTCATTCACAAGATGGTGAAAATGCTTCCCCAGCATTCTTGACGTAAAACCGTCATTTAAAAATAGGTAAATACAGTTTCTAATAAACTCACATCTTTTCACATCGGTCCACATCATTTCCCGTTATTCAACATTCTTCTAAATCAATTTACTTTACTCAATCCACAACCAATCATATGTATCCTCATCGTCCTTCATCCATTCTCATGCAATCACATCATATTACATCTCATCATATCTATCCTCATCACATCTTATCCATTCTCATCTACCCATATCCACATCACATCACATTATATCCATTCACATCTCATCTCATCCGTTCACATCGACCCCAATCCGTGGACGTCACATCACATCCCATCGATTCACATCACATCACATCCATAACAGATCTTAGGGAGAAAACAGCACAAATCACATTTGGGCAGCTTTTGACACTCTCTCCAAAGCTCAGAAAGGAATAGGGTAAGCTGGCTAGCACAAGGGAATCTAAGAAAAAGAAGAAGAGGGATAATGGGACTCCTATGGCTCAAAAGGTGGATATTGATGTAGGAGATGATGTGCCTGTGATTGATGTCATCATTGAGGGGCAAACAATTTCTAATGCATACATTGATGGAGGTGCGTCAATCAATGTCATGAGTGAAAAAACAATGAAAGATGCTGATTTAAAGTTGTCTTCTACCAACTCTCCCTATCGCATCAAACTTGCTGATAATACTAGGGTGAAAACCTTAGGAATTATCAGGAATTTGGGAGTGGATGTATGTGGTATTTCTGTGCCTACAACTTTTCAGGTCATTCCTACAAAGCCTGATGCTAGGGCTTACCCATTGATATTGGGTAGGCCATGGCTTCGCCAAGTGAAGGCAATTCAAAAGTGGGAGACAGGTGATCTTATTCTACAAGGTGAGAATAAGAAGGTCCACTACAACATCAAGAGTCGTCGCAAGAAAGTGGTAAGAGGTGAACCTTCAACTTCCAAAAGTTCAGAGTCAGAGTCATCCCGAAGAAGAGGAGACAAGTGGTAGCTCCGAGGATTCCATCTCAGAAGGGGAGGTGGAGGGAGTTGCATTTGGCCTTTCCTTGGGAAGGGATCGAGGGGAAGCTGAAGACAATGGAGCCTTGGAAGGGGAAGCTTCTTCAACCATGTGTGAGAAAGGAGATGTGGACCTCCCTAGTCTTCACCAACAGAATGAACTTCCTCTTGATGAGTCCATAGCAGGTACTGAAAGGGAGAATTACTTAAAAATGTTGGATGTATTTCCTAACCTTTTTGCAAACAGCTACTCACAAGTATGCCAAGTTACTCTCGTAGAGCACAAGATTGATCTCAAGCCCCAAAGTAAGCTAGTGGTACAGCGGCTAAGGCGTTTGGGAGGAGTAGTGCAAGTAGAGGTGCTTAAGAAGGAGGTAACTAATTTGCTTGAAGCTGGATTTATTTTTCCAGTAGAGAATTCAGAGTGGATTTCCTCAGTTGTAATCACTCCCAAAAAGGGTGGAAAATGGCGTGTGTGTGTGGACTTTCGCCCTCTAAATGCATGCACAAAGAGGGATTATTATCCTCTACCCTTTCAGGATGAGATTTTGGATCAAGTTACAGGGCATGAGTTGTATTCAGTGTGTGATGGATACTCTGGATACTTTCAAATCTGGATTTGTGAAGAAGATCAAAGGAAAACCTCATTTATCACCCCTTGGGGAGTGTATGCCTATAGGGTGATGCCATTTGGCTTGACCAATGCACCAACAACTTTTCAACGTTTCATGAGTCAGGTATTTGCACCTTACTTGGGAAAGTTTATAAGGGTCTTTCTGGATGATGTTTGCATTTATTCAAGCCGCATGGATCACTTGGAAAAGTTGAGGTTGGCCTTGCAAAGTATTGATGATGCAAAAGGGTGTCTTAATCCTGGAAAATGCCGCTTGGCACGAAGGAAGGTGGTTCTCTTGGGACATGTTATCTCAGAAGAAGGCACAGAGATGGATCCTGAGAAGGTGCAGGCAATTGTGGCCCTCCCACCACCTACCAATGTACGGGAGGTAAGGAGGATTTTGGGTAAAACAAAGTATTACCAATGCTTTGTTGACATGTTCTTTAAGAAGATGTATCCTATAAATCAGTTAACAAAGAAGAATGTTTCTTTCCAATGGGGGCCCGATCAAATTCAATCTTTTTGTTTGCTCAAGGAATGCATGAGTCAAAGTCCAATTGTGCAGCCTCCTAGGTGGGGGGAGGACTTTTATGTGAACCCAAGTGTCTCATCACATCCAGTGGGTGCTATACTCTTGCAAAAGGGAGAGCAAGGGCGTATGCAACCAGTGTATTATGCAAGCCGACAACTCACTGATGCGGAGGAGAGGTATGGTGAAATGGAGAAAGGTGGTTTGTCTCTTATTTTTGCAGTAAAGAAGTTCAGGTCATACTTGTTACCTCGCCCTTTTTTCTTCCTCACATCTCAACCTTCTTTACAATTCTTGGTCCGCAAACCCAATCCTGCAGGAGGGAAGTTTGCAAAGTGGATTTGTGAGCTTCAAGAATTCTCTTTCACTTTTATTACAGAAAACACCACTAGGGCCTCTCTTGCAAATTTGCTTATAACAAGGAAGGAAGAAGAAGAAGGAACAGGAACACAGGAAGAAGTATATGAAGATTTGGAGACACCACCAACTGCTTTCACTATGCATTTTGATGGAGTCTTTAGCCCTTCGAGGCAATGTGGGGCTGGGGGGATAGTTTTATTTGATCCAGAAGGAAAAGAGGTATGGGCCAAGGGTAGGGAATTTCCAAAGGCTATATCAAATAATGTGGCTGAGTATAATGCATTAATTTGGGGATTAGAAGATTGCATAAACGATGAAATTAAAGAGGTAGAGGTTAAAGGGGATTCACAATTGGTCATCCGACAAATGAAAGGAGAATATAAGGCAAGGAGTCCTAACCTCCAAGAATTGTATAAAAGGGCAATGGAGTTAAAAGAAGCTTTTGAGTTTTATAAATTTGTGCATGTTAATAGGAAGGATAATCAAAAGGCTAATGAATGGGCTACTAAAACCTTGGCTTCTTTCAAAGTAGCTACTCTTGCATTCATGGATACAGATTGGCTTGAGCTCCAAGATGTTCAACACTATTTAGATACAAGATACTTTTTTCCTGGATTGAATCCTCAACAGAAGCAAAGGCTTACCAGGAAAGCTCATCCTTACACAATTCTAGGGGATGTTCTTTATAAGCAAGGTATAAGATTCTTAGGAGGGTAGTGAGCCTGGAAGAATCTAAAAGGATTATGGAATTATGTCATGAATGTTCAGGTCACTTTGCCTCAGCCAACACAACTCGGAGGATCCTTAACATAGGGTATTATTGGCCTCGACTCAGCAAAGATGTTTATGAGTGGTGCAGAAGCTGTGAAGTATGCCAGGCATATGGGCATAAGCAATTGGTTCCCAGACCCTTAAACCCTATCCCAGCATATGGTCCATTTGAAAGGTGGGGATTAGATTTTGTGGGCCCACTTCCTTGTTCCTCACATGGAAAGTATTACATATTGGTGGCCACAGATTATGCAACAAGGTGGGCAGAAGCAAAGTCGATGGTCAATAATAAAGCAGTGGCTGTGGCATCCTTTCTCAGGGAATACATATGTGCCCGATTTGGGTGTCCATTAGAAATCCTTACAGATGGGGGGAGGTCTTTCAGGAATGAGAGTGGATGAGGGACCAAGGAAGCGGCCTATGAGTGAAGCGCTAGGTCACCTGCGAAGGATCCTAGAGGGTGCTGACCATACGGTGCTTGGGGTCTGGGTCACCGAAGATACCCACACGTGCGTCGTGGAAGATATTGGAACAAGGAGTAAGAGTTGTTTTCTGAAACCGGGCATGGATCTGGTTGATTGACCTTGCTGGTCCTCAACGGATGAGTCCATGGCTCTCTTATATGGATCTGTTGGTTGATCTTGCTGATCTTCAACGAGAATTCCATCTTGATTTTTATATGTGAAAATATTGTCGGGTACTATGAGGATCTATTGAAAAGGCCCCTGAGTGAACAGGTGGTGAGCGTTCTGGTTGCCAATGATGCCATAGGTACACCGATGAATGAATGATTGGTAATATGGATTCAACCAAAGATTTAGAGGATTGTCATCAGTGACATAATGGTTTCATTAAAGAATTGTTTTAAAGTTAGTTGATACTGAGAAAAAGGCAATTTCATATTGGGTGTGTAAGTGATGTGACTAGTTTTATGTTTGCATGAACTTCTGGCTAGGGGCCTGGGAACTCTCTTCCCTGGTACCCGGGACAAAACCTAACCCAATAATTCATAATTGGATCCCATCACTACAGTGGTTGGGCGGTTGGCTCTAACCCATGGGACTGGATGGGGTTAGGCTGGACTGATGGATCCGTTAATCGAGACTCAAATTTTGTTATTACAATAGATGAAGTAAATCCCGGATAGTAATTGTTCTATGGATAGGAATCAACGGCTGTGCCTCTTGATGGGGAAAAAAGCATTGATCCCAATGATCCAAGTGCAAGTTTCTTCCTTGATCTGACCGAGTACCTTTATAGGTGCAGTTGGATTAGTTTGATCAGTAATGGTCTTGACTACGTTAGAGTAAAAAGTTATCCTGGTGGAATCGCCCGTGTTTTTCGGATAAAGAAAGTTTTTTCGGGTTCGGTTTTGGAAAAACTGACGGATTAGTCTCTTGTCCGAATATCCATGGACGAGGCCCCGAGTGTGGGACTGTGCCCCACGCAAGAAGTGTTACTTCCGCTGCTAGTACCCCGAATCCGTTGCGCGGTGGGAACAGGGATCTCACACTTGGACTCAAAAAGGATGTACTTGATCATGTGCAAAAATGCTTAATGTGTTAGAGAGTCAAGGCAGAGAGAGTGAGGATGCCAGGAAAACTGCAGCCTCTAGACATTCCACAGATGAAGTGGGAATGTATTAGTATGGACTTTCTCACTGGATTACCTTCAGTGCAATCAGGTTAGTGCAATCAGGTTACAACTCCATTTTTGTGGTTGTTGATAGACTAACCAAAGTTGCCCATCTGATTCAAGTGAAAGAAACATATACTACAGTGGATGTTGCCTGAGTTTTTCCTAAAGAGATCTTCAGATTGCATGGCTTACCCAGGAGGATAGTAGGTGATAGAGATCCCAAGTTCACATCGAAATTTTGGACTGCATGCTTTGAAGCCGTAGGAACTTTCTTGGGTCTCAGCACAGCGTATCACCCCAAAATAGATGGCCAAAATGAAAGAGTGAGCCAGGTAATAGAAGATATCATTTGATCATGCTGTGGTAGGGAACCCAAGAAGTGGTTAAGCCATTTTCATCTGGTTGAATTTGCTTACAATGCTTCTTATCATCGAAGTATTGGGATGAGCCCTTTCAAAGCTGTAAGATTCCTCCCCAGCCTCTCAAAATGTCCAGCATCTTCCCTTGTAATCAATCCCTCTTCAGAAATAAAAAAGACTTGTTTCTAACTGTTTTAACCTAGAGAGAGAAAATATTCTAGAGAGAGAATATTTAAATTTTTAATATTTTTGGATAGAAAATTATCTCATCTTATTAAAATAAGTTCCCCTGAAATAGAAATTCAAAAAGAACTTTCCAATGTGCAATTGGAATTAATTGGAAATGGGTATAAAGGACCTTAGCCTAAGGGTCTAGATTTTCAGAAATTTTTGGATTATGGTCCAATTAAGGTTCCTATGGGCCAATAGCATCAATCCATGTGTAGGGAGGAGATAAATCCAATTTGTAAAAGAAGATATCCAAAAATGAGTAAATGCTCACATAAGATGAAGAGTTGAAAATGTACAAGGTTTATTAGTAAAAAACTATGAGCAATATTAAAAATATGAGATATTTTGGGTATCCAAAAATGAGTAAATGCTCACATAAGATGAAGAGTTGAAAATGTACAAGGTTTATTAGTAAAAAACTATGAGCAATATTAAAATGATTCCATTATGACACATATGTAAGGAAGGGGAGTTCTTTAAAGGAGGTGCATATTTCACATAAGATGAAGAGTTGAAAATGTACAAGGTTTATTAGTAAAAAACTATGAGCAATATCAAAATGATTCCATTATGACACATATGTAAGGAAGGGGAGTTCTTTAAAGGAGGTGCATATTTCACATGCTTGAATGAGTTTTAAACTCATAAAAATTGAGATATTTCATCTCTCCTCTCTCCTCATTCAAGTCTAGTTCCAAAAAGTTAGCTTAACTGACCTAAAAATGGTCAAATATTGACCAAACTGATTTAGAAAATTCTAGAATCAGTTTGTTTGGTTAGGAGCTCAATTTTTCCTATAAATAGAAGCCTCCCCCTTGTTGAAAAAGATATAGTGTTTATGCATCGTTACTCTACTCCACCTAAACCAAGAACTGTAAATTCATTAATAATTCACTAGTTTTTGGAGCTTCCCTCTTTCTTCAATCCCCATTGGTAGCTCCATCAACATACTTAACCAATTGATTGGTTGGGGGCCTCTACCGTGAACAAAGAATCAAGCAATTTGTAACGTAATTAGTGAATATTGATCTTTTCTATAATTTCTCAATGTTTCTCTCTTCTCAACCCCTCTCAAGCTTGAGAAGCTTAATTGGTATGGTTTTTTAAATGCTATTGAAGTTAATTGGTGAATAGTAGTGAAGAGTTACATAATTTAATAAATGCTATTGAAGTTAATTTCCATTTATGTTTAAATTCTAATGGTTTCTATATAATTTCTCTCTCTCACTCAAGAAATGGTCATACTCATGACCCGTTCTCAATCCAAATCAAGCTTTTCATAAAGCTTTTCCTTAACCCAAGATTAAGCTATGCTTGAGGCCAAATTAATGGCTTTTTTCTATGCTTTTAGTTTATGTATATTGATGATTCAATCCATTATGGATTAATAATCTAATTAGAGATCATTTTAATTATTTTCTTAATGATAAGCATTATCCCTTAGAAAAATTGAGATTTATCAGTCATAGCAGCGGAGCTATGGCAAAATTTTTATAAAAATTATGCATAAAATAATTTCATTCAAAGCATAAAAAGAGGACTTCCTACCATATTCTAGGAATTATCATCCTAGATTAATTGAAAGAATTTCATTATAATCATGGAGAAATTGAATTTTAATATCATGCATAAAGGATTAGTTTTTATATCAAAAGTGTTATTTTTACCATTTTTATTTCATGCATAGAAGTATGCATAATGGATAAATTTTTATAACAAAAGTGTTATTTTTATCATTTTTATTTTCATGCATAGAAGTATGCATAATGGATAAATTTTTATATCAAAAGTGTTATTTTTATCATTTTTATTTTCATGCATAGAAGTATGCATAAAGGATAAATTTTTATATCAAAAGTGTTATTTTTATCATTTTTATTTTCATGCATAGAAGTATGCATAAAGGATAAATTTTTATATTAAAAGTGTTACTTTTATCATTTTTAATTTTCATGCATAGAAGTATGCATAAAGGAAAATTTTTTATATCAAAAGTGTTACTTTTATCATTTTTAATTTTCATGCATAGAAGTATGCATAAAGGAAAATTTATGTATGAATGTGAATGTTGATGTGGATGTGGATGTATGGATGTAGATACGGATGTGTATGTATGTATGTGGATGTGTATGTATGAATGAGGATGTGAAAATGGATGTATGTATGTAGATGTGGATGTATGGATGTATGTATGTAGATGTGGATGTATGTATGTAGATGTGGATGTATGGATGTGATTGTGAATGAAGAGGTGGATGTGAATGTATGGATGTAGATACGGATGTGGATGTATGTATGTGAATGTGGATGTATGAATGAGGATGTGAAAATGGATGTATGCATGTGAATGTGGATGTATGAATATGAATGTGGATGTGTGGATGTGGAAAGGGAGGTATGGATGTATGAATGTAGATGTGGATGTATGCATGTAGATGCATATGTATGAATGTGAAATTGGATGTATGATGTGGACGTACGAACATGGATATGTATGTAGAATAATGAATATGAAGATGTATGTGAGATAATGTAGTCTATATGAGTGAATGGATGAGAACGAGTACACACTGAATGGAATGTGGAATAAGTAATGTGGTCCGAGAGTGGATAATATGGAAAGACAAGAGTTCGTTATAGAAATTGTATTTGTGACTGTTTGTAAATGACTGTTTTATGTCAAGAATGCTGGAGAAGCATTTTGACCGTCTTGAGGATTAAGGTCATGAAGACTGAACTGATAAAGTTGCAACTGCTGATGGAGAGTCAATGGAGGACGTCTCGCGTAGCAAGGTCGATCGAGGTCTTGACCAGCCTCGGCTTGATTTAAATGGTGAGCTTCCGGTACGGTGGATGAGGGACCAAGGAAGCGGCCTATGAGTGAAGCGCTAGGTCACCTGCGAAGGATCCTAGAGGGTGCTGACCATACGGTGCTCGGGCTCTGGGTCGCCGAAGATACCCACACGTGCGTCGTGGAAGATATTGGAATAAGGAGTAAGAGTTGTTTTCTGAAACCGGGCATGGATCTGGTTGATTGACCTTGCTGGTCCTCAACAGATGAGTCCATGGCTCTTTTATATGGATCTGTGGGTTGATCTTACTGATCTTCCACGGAGATTCCATTCTATTATATGAATACATTGCCGGTTACTATGAGCTAGGAACCATGGAAAAGGCCCCTGAGAGAACAGGTGGTGAGCGTTCTGGTTGCCAATGATGCCATAAGTATACCGATGAAAGAATGACTGGAAATAAGGATTCAACCAGAGACTTTGAGGATTGTCATCAGTGACATAATGGTTTTATTAAAGGATTGTTTTAAAGCTAGTTGATGCTAAGAAAAAGGCCATTTCATATTGGGTGTGTAAGTGGTATGACTAGTTTTATGTTTGCATGAACTTCCGGCTAGGGGGCCTTGGAACTCTTTTCCTTGGTACCCGGGACAAAACCTAACCAAATTCCAAATTGGATCCCATCACTACAGTGGTTGGGCGGTTGGCTAACCCATGGGATCGGATGGGGTTAGGCTGGACTGATGGATCCGTAAATCGAGATTTTAATTTCTATTATTACGATAGATGAAGTAAATCCCGGATAGAAATTGTTCTATGGACAGGAATCAACGGCTGTGCCTCTTGATGGGGAAAAAAGCGTTGATCCCAATGATCCAAGTGCAAGTTTCTTCCTTGAATTGACCAAGTACCGTTAAAGGTGCAGTCAGATCAGTTGATCCGTAATGATCTTGACTACGTTAGAGTAAAGAGTTATCCTGATGGAATCGCCCATGCTTTCCGGGTAAAGGGAGTTTTTCCGGTTTCGATTTTGGACAAACCGACGGATTAGTCTCTTGTCCGGATATCCGTGGGCAAGGCCCCGAGTGTGGGACCCCTGTCCCGCGCGAGAAGTGCTACTTCCGCTGCTAGTACCCCGAATCTGTTGCATGGTGGAGACTGGGATCTCACAGTTGGTATCAGAGCAGGTTTTGAAAGCTAATAAAGATAATTAAATTCTTATCTGAAATTGGTAATAAGAATTCAGAAACAGCATTTTCATAATGTATTTTCATTCCGTAAGCTTCTTTAATGAAGAAATTTTAATCAAAGAAATTGTTTTTATAGATGGAAGTTCCCCATTTATCTGGTATTCCTGACCTCACCCAGTCTCAAGATATGATTGCATTTGCCTTCGAGCATCTCATCTCTTCCGCTTCAACACGAACAAGCCGAGCAAGACTCGCACGCCATTTCGAGGAATTATATTTTCCTAACCCACTGGAGAGACAACAGCATAAGTGGGTTGCAGGGCTATATATCCATGCCTCTTATAACCGGCGTGCAATGCTGAGGCAGAACCTCTCATTGGCCATGATTTTGATAAAGCTGAAAATGACGCGTGGTGTCATTCTATATCTTTCAACGCCTCAAAATTTCAGACGTGCTTGCCGAGTTTATAGACTCCTTAGTCGATTTATCCCTAAGGAGAAAATAATAGCTCCCTTCGCAGTTAGAGAACTTATGTAACAGGGCATGACTATGGCCCAGTACGGTCCTCTTATATGTCTTTCGAGGAGATTTTGAACTCAGAGCCGAGTTGCTCTATGTATATATTGCAACTTTTATACAAATAAAGAAACGTTTCCGGTTAAAAAAATTCATGTTGAATAAATGATTGTTTATGGCGAACGATCTACTGCTGATAAAGAAAAAAAAATCTGTTATCGGACATATGTCATAGATCTCCATTAAGATCTTGTCTTGTATAAGAAATTGTTTTCCGAACTCTTAAGTCTTAGGATCTCGTGAATAATATCAAAATAAAAATTTAATGATATATAAATTTTGGCAAAATCATGAGACGAGGAAACCGTGGTCGTCAGCCAGACCCTGTCTCTGAAGATGACGAGCTTGACCTTAATGTTCGCAAGGCTCTTCATAGGTCTCAGCCAGGACCCCCTTAACCCAAGATTAAGCTATGCTTGAGGCCAAATTAATGGCTTTTTTCTATGCTTTTAGTTTATGTATATTGATGATTCAATCCATTATGGATTAATAATCCAATTAGAGATCATTTTAATTATTTTCTTAATGATAAGCATTATCCCTTAGAAAAATTGAGATTTATCAGTCATAGCAGCGGAGCTATGGCAAAATTTTTATAAAAATTATGCATAAAATAATTTCATTCAAAGCATAAAAAAAGGACTTCCTACCATATTCTAGGAATTATCATCCTAGATTAATTGAAAGAATTTCATTATAATCATGGAGAAATTGAATTTTAATATCATGCATAAAGGATAAGTTTTTATATCAAAAGTGTTATTTTTACCATTTTTATTTCATGCATAGAAGTATGCATAATGGATAAATTTTTATATCAAAAGTGTTATTTTTATCATTTTTATTTTCATGCATAGAAGTATGCATAATGGATAAATTTTTATATCATAAGTGTTATTTTTATCATTTTTATTTTCATGCATAGAAGTATGCATAAAGGATAAATTTTTATATCAAAAGTGTTATTTTTATCATTTTTATTTTCATGCATAGAAGTATGCATAAAGGATAAATTTTTATATTAAAAGTGTTACTTTTATCATTTTTAATTTTCATCCATAGAAGTATGCATAAAGGAAAATTTTTTATATCAAAAGTGTTACTTTTATCATTTTTAATTTTCATGCATAGAAGTATGCATAAAGGAAAATTTTTTATATCAAAAGTGTTACTCTTATCATTTTTAATTTTCATGCATAGAAGTATGCATAAAGGAAAATTTTTATATCAAAAGTGTTACTTTTATCATTTTTAATTTTCATGCATAGAAGTATGCATAAAGGAAAATTTTTTATATCAAAAGTGTTACATTTATCATTTTTAATTTTCATGCATAGAAGTATGCATAAAGGAAAATTTTTTATATCAAAAGTGTTACTTTTATCATATTGGATTTCATGCATAGAGGTATGCATAAAAGTTGATTATTTTATTATAAAAGTGTGACTTTTATCATAATTGAATTTCATGCATAGAGGTATGCATAAAAGTTGATTATTTTATTGTAAGAGTGTTACTTTTATCATATTGGATTTCATGCATATAGGTATGCATAAAAGATATTCTTTTTATACTAAAAGTGTGATTTTTCTCATAAATGGATGTTATGCTTAACTTAGATGCATAAGAGAAATTCTTTTATTCTAAAAGTGTAATTTCCTACCAAATTGAATTTATGCATAAAAAGATGCATAAAAGATTGATTTTAAATTCGAAAGTGTTAGTCTCCTTAAATGGAATTTATGTATAAATAAATGTGTAGAGAAATCTTATATCAAATATAAGAATTCTCTTTTTTTTTTTTTTTTAAGATATGAAATGTGATAAGATGTGATAAGAGGTGTATGAGATGTGATAAGAATTGATAAGATGCGTATGGAAAGTGATAGGATGTGATAAGAGGTGTATGAGATGTAAAAAGATGTGATAAGATGTGTATGAGATGTGATAAGAATTGATAAGATGCGTATGGAAAGTGATAGGATGTGATAAGAGGTGTATGAGATGTAAAAAGATGTGATAAGATGTGTATGAGATGTGATAAGATTTGATAAGATGCGTATGGAAAGTGATAGGATGTGATAAGAGGTGTATGAGATGTAAAAAGATGTGATAAGATGTGTATGAGATGTGATAGAATGTGTTAAGATGAGTTAGGATGTGTTAAGATGTATATGGGATGTGTTAGGACGAGAATGGATGTAATATGGTTGTATGAATGTGATGTGGATGTATACATGTAGATGTATATGTATGAATGTGAATGTTGATGTGGATGTGGATGTATGGATGTAGATACGGATGTGTATGTATGTATGTGGATGTGTATGTATGAATGAGGATGTGAAAATGGATGTATGTATGTAGATGTGGATGTATGGATGTATGTATGTAGATGTGGATGTATGTATGTAGATGTGGATGTATGGATGTGATTGTGAATGAAGAGGTGGATGTGAATGTATGGATGTAGATACGGATGTGGATGTATGTATGTGAATGTGGATGTATGAATGAGGATGTGAAAATGGATGTATGCATGTGAATGTGGATGTATGAATATGAATGTGGATGTGTGGATGTGGAAATGGAGGTATGGATGTATGAATGTAGATGTGGATGTATGCATGTAGATGCGTATGTATGAATGTGAAATTGGATGTATGATGTGGACGTACGAACATGGATATGTATGTAGAATAATGAATATGAAGATGTATGTGAGATAATGTAGTCTATATGAGTGAATGGATGAGAACGAGTACACACTGAATGGAATGTGGAATAAGTAATGTGGTCCGAGAGTGGATAATATGGAAAGACAAGAGTTCGTTATAGAAATTGTATTTGTGACTGTTTGTAAATGACTGTTTTATGTCAAGAATGCTGGAGAAGCATTTTGACCGTCTTGAGGATTAAGGTCATGAAGACTGAACTGATAAAGTTGCAACTGCTGATGGAGAGTCAATGGAGGACGTCTCGCGTAGCAAGGTCGATCGAGGTCTTGACCAGCCTCGGCTCGATTTAAATGGTGAGCTTCCGGTACGGTGGATGAGGGACCAAGGAAGCGGCCTATGAGTGAAGCGCTAGGTCACCTGCGAAGGATCCTAGAGGGTGCTGACCATACGGTGCTCGGGCTCTGGGTCGCCGAAGATACCCACACGTGCGTCGTGGAAGATATTGGAATAAGGAGTAAGAGTTGTTTTCTGAAACCGGGCATGGATCTGGTTGATTGACCTTGCTGGTCCTCCACAGATGAGTCCATGGCTCTTTTATATGGATCTGTGGGTTGATCTTGCTGATCTTCCACGGAGATTCCATTATATTATATGAATATATTGCCGGTTACTATGAGCTAGGAACCATGGAAAAGGCCCCTGAGAGAACAGGTGGTGAGCGTTCTGGTTGCCAATGATGCCATAAGTATACCGATGAAGGAATGACTGGAAATAAGGATTCAACCAGAGACTTTGAGGATTGTCATCAGTGACATAATGGTTTTATTAAAGGATTGTTTTAAAGCTAGTTGATGCTAAGAAAAAGGCAATTTCATATTGGGTGTGTAAGTGGTATGACTAGTTTTATGTTTGCATGAACTTCCGGCTAGGGGGCCTTGGAACTCTTTTCCTTGGTACCCGGGACAAAACCTAACCAAATTCCAAATTGGATCCCATCACTACAGTGGTTGGGCGGTTGGCTAACCCATGGGATCGGATGGGGTTAGGCTGGACTGATGGATCCGTAAATCGAGATTTTAATTTCTATTATTACGATAGATGAAGTAAATCCCGGATAGAAATTGTTCTATGGATAGGAATCAACGGCTGTGCCTCTTGATGGGGAAAAAAAGCGTTGATCCCAATGATCCAAGTGCAAGTTTCTTCCTTGAATTGACCAAGTACCGTTAAAGGTGCAGTCAGATCAGTTGATCCGTAATGATCTTGACTACGTTAGAGTAAAGAGTTATCCTGGTGGAATCGCCCATGCTTTCCGGGTAAAGGGAGTTTTTCCGGTTTCGATTTTGGACAAACCGACGGATTAGTCTCTTGTCCGGATATCCGTGGGCGAGGCCCCGAGTGTGGGACCCCTGTCCCGCGCGAGAAGTGCTACTTCCGCTGCTAGTACCCCGAATCTGTTGCATGGTGGAGACTGGGATCTCACAAAAGCTTTGTATGGACAAGATTGCCTTACACCGTTGACTTGGTCCGACCCATTGATCAGAGTCAAAATGTCTAGACAAATGCTTGATGACATGGACCAACAAGTGCAATCAATCCGTAAAGATATAAAGGCAGCCCAAGATAGGCAAAAGGAGTATGCAGATAAAAAGAGATCAGAAAGAGAGTTTGAAGAATCAGATATAGTCTTCATTCGAGTACGACCAAAAAGAAGTTCCTTATCTTTAGGGAAGTACAAGAAGCTCTCTCCCAAATACTGTGGACCTTATGCTGTTATAAAGAAAGTGGGCGATCTAGCTTATAAACTTCTTCTGCCTCCCCATCTCAAGGTACATAATGTATTCCATGTTAGTTTGCTTAAGAAATATGTACCCAGCCCGAGTCACGTACTTGATGATGAATAATTGATTTCTCCGACTCAAGGCCAGATGGTACTCCAACCTGAAGATATCCTTGACGTTCGGGAGAAGGTTCTCAAAGGAACAAAGTCCTCAGAGAGTCTTTAGTCAAGTGGAAGTTCTTCCCTCTAGAAGACGCCACCTAGGAGAAAGAAGAAGAGTTGGCAAAAAGATTACCCCCACTTTGCGAGATGAGGACATCTCCCATTTTTCAAATGGGAGAGGATGTAAGATTCCTCCTCAGCCTGAATAATGAATAAGCTTTTACCTCAATCCCGTGTAATCATTGTCTATTTCTGAATACAAGAAAATATTGATTTCCCTTGTTTTTACCTAGAGAGAAGAAAAATTCTAGAGAGAGGTAATTCAATATTAAGATATTTTTGGATATAAAAGATTTCCTAATATCAAAAATATATTTCCCTGAAACAAAAGTCCAAAATAAATTCTTCAAGGTGCATTAGGAATCAGTTAAAAATGATATAAGTGACCTTAGCCTAAGGGTCAAGATTTTCAGAAATTTTTGGATTATGGTCCAATTAAGGTTCCTATGGGCCAATAGGATTAACCCAAGTGTTGGAAATCCAAAGAATAAAAGAAAATATCCAAAAATGAGTAAATGCTCACATAAGATGAAGAGTTAACTGAGTACAAGGTTTATTAGTTAAAAATTAAGAGATATTACTAAAAATATGAGATATTTTGGAGGAATGATGAATTTTTGACACCTTGGTAAAAGGAAGGGGAGACCTTTGAGGTAGGCGGCTAAACTGGTCCAAATCTTATCCAAATTTAGCCAAACTGAAGCTGGAAAATTCTAGAACCTAGTTGGACTCAGTTAGTGGCCTCCCTCACCTATAAATAGACCCTCATTCTTTTGTATTCTCATTTGTGAGCTATACCATGCCAGTATTACAGTAAAATAATCATATTTTCTATTAGCCCTTAAAAATCCTCTACTTTTGGAGAGATTGGAGCTTTTTTCTCTCTTCAACAACTCTTGGAGCTTTCTTCTCAACTCACTAAACCAATTGATTGGTTGGGGGCTTCACTTCTAGATAAAGAAGCAAGCCAAACCTAGAGGTGAGAAGGAACTTCATGGTTTTTGTTAATATTCTAAAATGATTTCACTTCTCAACCCCTCTCAAGCTAATATTTACAACGTATGGCCGCCCAGTTACAAATGGGGGCCCAAAACTAGTCTTCCTAGTTTAACTTGCTCTATGTACATCAATTCCTTATTATTGGCATTACACAAGCCATAAGCTTAGTCATCCCGTGTCTCATTTACAATTGGAGCTTATTGCGGTTACAAAAGATGAATTACAAAGGAGGTATAGTAGCCGCGCACGAAAGGTCATTTTAACCAGAGTGGTTAATAGGTCATGTTGAGATTACAAGCTCGATGACATTTAGATCTAGGCACGATATGTGCTGGCATGGTAGACAGTAGTATGTGTGTAACAATAAATGGTCGTGTCTAGCTAGCCACAGTCTGTGGACATTAGTTAGGGTTATTTAGTGTGTGAACACAGCACAAGTAGTGTGTGGTGTGTAGTCTTCCTCTATTATACATTGTGTGTGAGAGTGGATATGGCTTCCCTCTATGGTTAGGATTACATTAATGAATTAGGGTTTTCTCTCCTGTGTGTGTTCTCTCTCATTATCACTCTTGTATCATGATATCAGAGCCTAGTGCTCTCTATTAGGGTTCTATGAGTGAGTAAAGAAGAGGGAAAATTTTGTTTAGGAGCTATCCATTGGAGCTTCGAGCAAAGAGAAGCTTGGAGAACACACCTACTCAACATATCTGAAAGCTAAGGACCACGGGTAAGAAAACCTAAACACCCTTGAGCAGATTGGAGGTGATTTGACACAAGCAAAGCAGGATTTGAGTTACCCAAAGCAAGTGGAAATTCTGGTTTTTGGCAAGCTTTAATGGAAGGCTTGAGAGCTTGATTAGAAAGAGTAAAATACATGTACTAGTTGAAGGAAACATGTATGAGGCATTGTGAGATGTAATAGAAACTTAGGAGTAATCCCAACCATCTATTTGAAGCCATTTGATGCATTGGAAAAGAGGGAAAATCACTGTTTTGGAAGCATCAGAAAAACATAGAATACATGCCCAAAATTGAAGCCATTAGAGCCCGTTTATGTGAAAATAGGAACCATTGATGTGATTGGAGCATACCTAGGTCAATTTCTAAGATGTATATTCACCCATGAATGATTGGGAAGCTTCCAAATCTCACTAGGAGTAGGTGGCACTAGAAAACGAGGCCATTGGAGCAGAATTTTATCATTTTACACACGCTTGGTACCTCTTGGAGCTATATGAAGTGGTTGGTTACACATGGAGCTTATCAAATTGGTGAACAATTGATGTGGAGAAGACCTTGCAACACTTGTGGTTAAGTGTATTGAGCAATAAGGAGCTGATTTAGAGCAGATTAGTAGAGGATTAAGCCTGTACTTAGCAAAACAAAACCTACTAAATCATCAATTACTCACTACTCAAAATTGGATCCATTCCTCTTACATGGAGGTGGAGAAAAATCAAACAAAGCTATTGAATGACTGAGACCTGAATTTGGATCTTATTTGAAGAGATTAGAGTGAGATTAGAGACTATAAATCACTAATTATAGGTTTTTATCAAAACAGAGTGCAACATTTGGCAAGTATTTGGCATGTAATGACCTCGGATGATGTTCACATGATACATGGATGATGTATGAATGTCAATGCATATCATCCACACTTGATTTAATCATTTCCCAGTGATTTGGAAGATCGGAAGGCTCGACAGTGAAACCCATCACAACAAGCCAAAGTGGACTGTTCGTACATAGTTGAGCTCAAATGCTATGTGGATGATCTTGTATGCATAATACGAGCAAAGTAAAGGTTTTTGAAAAGTGGAGGAATATTTTAGATGCATTTATCATGTTTTGTGAGTGGTGCCAGGTTGTTTTCAGCTTTTACAAACAGTGTTTTTGAGTCCAAGAAGTTATCACCCATAAAAATTGTGGGGCTGTGTGGACAACATTGGTGCCGAGGTATATGTATGTATGTGTATATATGAGTTGATTATTGGAAATCCTTAGTGAACATTGTGCTAAGCAACATGAGTGACAGTCTTAATAAAATTATTGGTGTGAAGCTTGATAGACACAACTTTCGCATTAGAAGTATCGTATGACAAATTTCCTCAAAGGCAAAGAACTATGGAACTTGGTGACAGGCGAGGAGATGGAGCCAAGGTTCCCCAAATGAATGAAACACCTGATCAACTTACAGCACATCAAAATTGGATAGAGGGGGCCTTCAAAGTGTTGCATTACTTATCAATTTGTGTAACAAACACTATGTTAACACACATATTCCCAAGGATGCGTGGGATACTTTGGTAAAGTTGTATGATACAACTACAGCACCCAAGAAGATGCAATTAAAGTAGAAAATACATGGTGTGACTCACAACAATAGAAGCATAAATGATTATGTGCAAGAGATCAAATAATGTGCTGATGCATTAGCATCTATTGGTGCCCCCATGGATGAAGATGACTTGGTAACCGCTACATTGAATGGTTTGGGGTAAGGAGTACAAGGCATTTGAAACCTCTATCAAGGTTAGAGGTGGAGACTCCCTATACTTTAATTAGCTAATTCTGTTGCTTATTGTGGAAGAGATGAAACTTGGTTTAGGTGCCTCATCTAGCACAAATGAAAATTCAAGGGATCAAGCATTTTATACTTATCGAGGTGCTAGAGGCAGGGGGAGATTTAGTCCAAGAGGACGTACAGGTGAATGTGGTTCGTAGGATAGGTCACCATAGTCTCAACAAAATTTTTAGCCATCATTTTCAACTAGAGGTGTTCATGGTTATGAACCTCAAAGAGGTCAAGATAATGCTCCTGGAAGAGGTCGTTGGCAAGGCAAACAATCATCTATGCAGCATGTGGATTGTCACAATTATGGAAAGTTTGGTCACATGACAGGTGTTTGCTATCAAAAACCGCATGGTTTGAGAGGGGTTAGAGTACATGGTGGTAATTTTTCACATGGTGGTAACTTTGCATCCAGCAATCATGATGGTAGTGCAAAAAATTGTTTTGTAATGAAGCATATAGTGGGCTCCACGATGACACATGGAGACATTGATGATACATGGTATATGGATTCAGGAGTATCAAATCACATGACTTGCCATGGTGAGTGGTTTGAGCACATGAAACAAATGGATAAAAAAGGATATGTGGAGATAGGTGATGACACTTAGCATGCTATCACTCATGTTGGGAGTGTGCCATTGGTGATGCATAATGGTGAGGTGAAGCCTATGTCAGATGTTTTGTATGTGCCTTCCATTACAAAGAGTTTGGCTTTTGTTGGTCAAATGGTTGAGCAAGGATTACATGTATGATTCAACAAGCATGGTTGCTTCATTGAAGACTTTAAGAATGGATGTAGAGTCATTGCCAAGGGCAAGAAGGAAGGCAGGTTATTCAAATGTATTCCAGAGTTTAAATTGGCTATGTTTTCTAAAAGACATAATGTGGTCCAAGATATTGTCAATATGTGGCACAAATGTATTGGGCATGAGAACATACAAAAGTTGGTGGGCTACCCAGATTTACATATGATGGGAGTATGCATGCATGTGATGCTTACCAGTTTGAAAAGCAAGCAAGGTTTCCATTCCCTAGAGAAGGCAACATGAGTAGCATGCCACTTGAGATTATTCACAGTGATGTATGGGGGCATACACAAAGCCCATCCATTAGTGGTAGTAGGTACTATGTAACCTTCATTGATGATTATAACAGGATGACTTGGATCTATTTTCTCAATGAGAAGAGCGAAGTGTTAGCAAACTTCATGGATTTCAAAGAATTTGAAGAAAAGCAATATGGTTGTTGGATCAAATGCTTGAGGACAGATGGAGGTGGTGAAAACACCTCACATGCATTTGAGGACTTCTTGAGGAAGAGTGGCATTAGAAGGCATCTTTCATGCAAGTACACACCTCAGCAAAATGGTGTTGCTGAGAGGAAAAACAGGGTCATTGGTGATGTGGCTAGGGTATTGCTAAAGGAGAAGAGCATGCCAAACTTTTATTGGGCAGAAGCATGTGTCACAACGATGTATTTGCTTAACAAGATACATATAGCTACCATATAAGAAAGTATGCCAGAGATGCATCTCACTGGATGTAGCCCACACATTAGGCAAGAATGCCACTGGCTCTGTAAATGGGTTTATAAGGTGAAATGCAAGCCAGATGGTTTGATTGAGCATCATGAAGCATGGCTGGTTGCTAAGGGTTATGCACAAACCCAAGGCTTGGATTATGATGAGACATTTAGTCCAGTGGCAAAGATGAAAAATTTGAGGTCAGTTATTGCCAGGCTATAGCAAATGGTTGGGAAATGCATCAAATGGATGTCAAGAATGCATTTCTAAATGGTGATTTTCAAGAGGAAGTTTTTATGGAGTAGCCAGAGGGTTATGTACACCCAAGGTACCCCACTCATGTATGCAGGTTAAAGAAAGCACTTTATGGGCTAAAACAAGCACCTCATGCTTGGAGTGATAAGAGAAGCCAATATCTTATCTCTATTTGTTTTTAGGTTTCTGTGGAAGATTCTTCACTATATGTGAAGAAGACAGATCATGGGATTGTTGTGGTTGTCATCTATGTGGATGACTTGATTCTCTGACAAGTGATCATGCTACAGATATTATGCATGTCAAGAAGGCATTAAGTGGGCAGTTTAATATAAAAGACTTGGATTATTTGAGGTATTTTCTTGGCATTAAAGTGGTCAAAGATCATAATGGAATATGGCTAGTCCAGCGTTAGTATGCATTGGATATGTTGTCTAGATAAGGGATGACTAGGTGTAAACCCATGAGTATACCTTTGGAGAAAAATGTAAAGTTGAGGGATGATTTTGGTGAAGAGTTTAGTTAGAAGATCCATCTATGTAGAGGAAGATGGTTGGCGACCTTTTTTACATAACTATTATATGGTCAGACTTGAGATATGATGTGGGGCTAGTGAGTCAGTTATGCAAAGCCCTAGGAAGCCTCATTTGGACATGGTGAGATGGATCATGCGTTATGTAAAGACCACTACACATTATGGTCTTTTTTATGAGCATGGTAAAGGCTTAGATATAAATGGCTACACAAATGTAGATTGGGAAGGTAGCTCTTGTGACAGGAGATCTACTAGTGGTTATGCCTTTACATTTGGGAGTGTCGTGGTGGTGAGTCGGATTAGTAAGATGCAACCCACCGTTGCTTTATCCACTACAGAGACTCACTACAAAAGGAGCAGCCATACCTGCATGTGAAGGAGTCTGGTTAAAGACATTCCTGGCTAATTTGGGTGAGCCTATTAAGGGCAAGGTTGTCATAGAATATGACAACATAAGCAGTTTACAATTGGCCAATAATTTAGTTTTTCATACACGAACCAAACGTATAGAGGTCCACTATCACTGTCAGGGAGCGTAAGATTCCTCCTCAGCCTGAATAATGAACCGGAGAGATAAAAATATCTCATTATTTGGGAGTTTAAAACTCTCCCATACATGTGAAATAAGTGCCTCCTTCATGAGGGAAATTCCCCCATACTGAGGTGTAAAAAATGCATCATTTCATCTAAATATCTCTCTTTTTTAACTATTAACCTTGTCCTTAGTCAACTCTTCATCTTATGTGAGTATTTACTCATTTTTGGGGTATTTTCCTTTTATTCTTCTATTTATCTCCTCCCTACATTTGGATGAATCTTATTGGTCTGTAGGAACCTTAATTTAAAATTTCGAAAAAATCTTCACCCCCAAGATAATGCCTCTTGAACAGATTATACTTAATTTCTAATGCACATTCTGAAAATCTTTTTGAGCTTCTGTTTCAGGGGAACTTATTTTAATAAGATGGGATATTTTTCTATTCAAAAATATTTAAAAACTGAATTACCACTCTCTAGAAGATTTTCTATCTCTAGGCCGAAACTGGTAGAAACAAGATCTTTTATATTTCTGAAGAGGGATTTGATTACATGGGAAGATGCTGGACATCTTGAGAGGTTGGGGAGGAATCTTACATTCTCTCCCACTTGTAAAAAGCAAGATGCCCTCATCTCGCAAACTGGGGGTAATCCCACAAATCGGCTTCATTCTCCCAGGTGGCATCTTCAAAAGGATAGAACTTCCATTTTACCAATAATTCTCTGAGATTTCTGTTCCTGAGAATCTTTTCTCAAACATCAAGAATTTCTTCACGGTTGATTTCCATCTGCCCTTGGGTTGAAGAGGTTAGGATTTCATCATCAAGTACATGATTTGGGCTTGGCACATATTTCTTTAGAAGGCTTACATGAAATACATCATGAACTTTTAGATGAGGAGGCAGAAGAAGCTCGTAGGCTAAGTCACCTACCTTCTTTGTAAGCAAATATGGCCAACAATATCTAGGGGATAACTTCTTGTACTTCCCTAGAGATAGAGAACTTCTTTTGGGCCGTACTCTAATGAAGACCATATCTGCTTCTTCAAACTTTCTGTCTGTCCTCTTCTTATTTGCATACTGCTTCTGTTGATCCTGAGCAGCTTTAATATCTTTACAAATTGACTGCATCTGTTGCTCCATGTCATCAAGCATCTGTCTGGACATCTCGACCCTAATCAATGGGTGGAGTTAAGCAATCTTGTCCCTATAGAGCTTTAAAAGGGCTCATCCTGATACTTCGATGATAAGAAGCATTGTAGGCCAACTCGACTAGGTGCGGATAGCTTAGCCACTTCTTGGGTTCCCTGCCACAGCATGACTGAAGTATATCTTTGATTACTTGGTTTACCCTTTCAGTTTGACCATCGGTCTCAGGGTGAGAAGCTGTGCTGAGATCCAAGAAAGTTCCCACTGCTTTGAAAAATGCAGTCCAGAACCTTGAAGTAAACTTGGGATCTCGATCACTTACTATTCTCCTAGGTAGGCCATGCACTCTAAAGATTTCTTTGAGGAACACTCTGGCCACATCCACTGCAGTGTAGGTTTTTTTTATTGGGATCAGATGGGCAACTTTGGTTAGTCTGTCAACTACCACAAAAATGGAGTTGTAACCTGATTGCACTGAAGGTAATGTAGTAATAAAGTCCATACTGATACATTTTCACCTTAATTTAAAATTTCGAAAAAATCTTCACCCCCAAGATAATACCTCTTGAACAGATTATACTTAATTTCTAATGCACATTCTGAAAATCTTTTTGAGCTTCTGTTTCAAGGGAACTTATTTTAATAAGATGAGATATTTTTCTATCCAAAAATATTTAAAAACTGAATTACCACTCTCTAGAAGATTTTCTCTCTCTAGGCCGAAACTGGTAGAAACAAGATCTTTTATATTTCTGAAGAGGGATTTGATTACATGGGAAGATGCTGGACATCTTGAGAGGTTGGGGAGGAATCTTACATTCTCTCCCACTTGTAAAAAGCAAGATGCCCTCATCTCGCAAACTGGGGGTAATCCCACAAATCGGCTTCATTCTCCCAGGTGGCATCTTCAAAAGGATAGAACTTCCATTTTACCAATAATTCTCTGAGATTTGTGTTCCTGAGAATCTTTTCTCAAACATCAAGAATTTCTTCACGGTTGATTTCCATCTGCCCTTGGGTTGAAGAGGTTAGGATTTCATCATCAAGTACATGATTTGGGCTTGGCACATATTTCTTTAGAAGGCTTACATGAAATACATCATGAACTTTTAGATGAGGAGGCAGAAGAAGCTCGTAGGCTAAGTCACCTACCTTCTTTGTAAGCAAATATGGCCAACAATATCTAGGGGATAACTTCTTGTACTTCCCTAGAGATAGAGAACTTCTTTTGGGCCGTACTCTAATGAAGACCATATCTGCTTCTTCAAACTTTCTGTCTGTCCTCTTCTTATTTGCATACTGCTTCTGTTGATCCTGAGCAGCTTTAATATCTTTACAAATTGACTGCATCTGTTGCTCCATGTCATCAAGCATCTGTCTGGACATCTCGACCCTAATCAATGGGTGGAGTTAAGCAATCTTGTCCCTATAGAGCTTTAAAAGGGCTCATCCTGATACTTCGATGATAAGAAGCATTGTAGGCCAACTCGACTAGGTGCGGATAGCTTAGCCACTTCTTGGGTTCCCTGCCACAGCATGACTGAAGTATATCTTTGATTACTTGGTTTACCCTTTCAGTTTGACCATCGGTCTCAGGGTGAGAAGCTGTGCTGAGATCCAAGAAAGTTCCCACTGCTTTGAAAAATGCAGTCCAGAACCTTGAAGTAAACTTGGGATCTCGATCACTTACTATTCTCCTAGGTAGGCCATGCACTCTAAAGATTTCTTTGAGGAACACTCTGGCCACATCCACTGCAGTGTAGGTTTTTTTTATTGGGATCAGATGGGCAACTTTGGTTAGTCTGTCAACTACCACAAAAATGGAGTTGTAACCTGATTGCACTGAAGGTAATGTAGTAATAAAGTCCATACTGATACATTTTCACCTTAATTTAAAATTTCGAAAAAATCTTCACCCCCAAGATAATACCTCTTGAACAGATTATACTTAATTTCTAATGCACATTCTGAAAATCTTTTTGAGCTTCTGTTTCAAGGGAACTTATTTTAATAAGATGAGATATTTTTCTATCCAAAAATATTTAAAAACTGAATTACCACTCTCTAGAAGATTTTCTCTCTCTAGGCCGAAACTGGTAGAAACAAGATCTTTTATATTTCTGAAGAGGGATTTGATTACATGGGAAGATGCTGGACATCTTGAGAGGTTGGGGAGGAATCTTACATTCTCTCCCACTTGTAAAAAGCAAGATGCCCTCATCTCGCAAACTGGGGGTAATCCCACAAATCGGCTTCATTCTCCCAGGTGGCATCTTCAAAAGGATAGAACTTCCATTTTACCAATAATTCTCTGAGATTTGTGTTCCTGAGAATCTTTTCTCAAACATCAAGAATTTCTTCACGGTTGATTTCCATCTGCCCTTGGGTTGAAGAGGTTAGGATTTCATCATCAAGTACATGATTTGGGCTTGGCACATATTTCTTTAGAAGGCTTACATGAAATACATCATGAACTTTTAGATGAGGAGGCAGAAGAAGCTCGTAGGCTAAGTCACCTACCTTCTTTGTAAGCAAATATGGCCAACAATATCTAGGGGATAACTTCTTGTACTTCCCTAGAGATAGAGAACTTCTTTTGGGCCGTACTCTAATGAAGACCATATCTGCTTCTTCAAACTTTCTGTCTGTCCTCTTCTTATTTGCATACTGCTTCTGTTGATCCTGAGCAGCTTTAATATCTTTACAAATTGACTGCATCTGTTGCTCCATGTCATCAAGCATCTGTCTGGACATCTCGACCCTAATCAATGGGTGGAGTTAAGCAATCTTGTCCCTATAGAGCTTTAAAAGGGCTCATCCTGATACTTCGATGATAAGAAGCATTGTAGGCCAACTCGACTAGGTGCGGATAGCTTAGCCACTTCTTGGGTTCCCTGCCACAGCATGACTGAAGTATATCTTTGATTACTTGGTTTACCCTTTCAGTTTGACCATCGGTCTCAGGGTGAGAAGCTGTGCTGAGATCCAAGAAAGTTCCCACTGCTTTGAAAAATGCAGTCCAGAACCTTGAAGTAAACTTGGGATCTCGATCACTTACTATTCTCCTGGGTAGGCCATGCACTCTAAAGATTTCTTTGAGGAACACTCTGGCCACATCCACTGCAGTGTAGGTTTTTTTTACTGGGATCAGATGGGCAACTTTGGTTAGTCTGTCAACTACCACAAAAATGGAGTTGTAACCTGATTGCACTGAAGGTAATGTAGTAATAAAGTCCATACTGATACATTTTCACTTCATCCTGGGGGATGTAACTTCCTAGGCATTTTACTCTTTCAGCTTTGATTTTCTAGCATGTCAGACATTGACGTACATGATTCAGTACATCCTTTTTCAGACCAGGCCAAAAGAAGCTTTTCTTTACAGACATGTAGGTTTTGATGAAACCTGGATGTCCTGCTATAAGGCTGTCATGGGCTTCATTTAGAATTTGGTCCTTGGTTTCCTCATCATTGGGAATGCATAGCCTGTGATTATAATGCATAATGCCATCATCCAGGCTGTACCCTTGAACTCTATTCAACTCTTGTGGAGTTTTGCTTTCCTTCATAAGTAGTGTAGCAATAGGGCCAAAGAGTCTATCTGCATGATCTTCTCTCTTGCTTCAATAATCAAAGGATTTGATATTACAGTAATTGCAAGCAATGAGGCTTTTCTGTTGAGGACATCTACTACCACATTTTCTTTTCCTGGGAAGTACTTGATTTCAAAATCAAATTCTTGTAAGGTCTACATCCACCTTCTTTGGCGCATGTTGAGGTCCTCCTGAGTGAAGATCCACTTTAAACTCTGATGGTCTGTCATCAAAGTGAATCTTTTTCCCAGTAGGTAATGTCTCCACAACTTTAAGGCATAGACTACTGAAAGTAATTCCAGGTTGTGAACAGCATAATTCCTCTCGTGCGTTCTAAGATTTTGGGATTCATAGGCCACTGCATGACCTTCTTGCATGAGTGCACCTCCCAGGGCAAAATCACTTGTATCAGTTACTACTACCTCAAAGGGTAGAGAGAAATCTGGCAGCTTCAGAATGGGACTGGTTACCAAGGCGGTCTTCAGCTTATCAAAAGCACTCTGGCACCTGGCAGACCACTGAAATGGGGTATTCTTTTTGAGAAGGTTAGTCAGGGGGGAAGCTATGAGAGCATACTTTGGTATAAAAATTCTATACCAACCAATCAATCCCAAGAATCATCTGACATCTTTCAATGTCTTTAGTTCAGGCCAATCTATGATTGTTTGGACTTTTGCGGAATCTGGAGAAATTCCATCTTTGGATACCAGAAAGCCCAAGTATTCAACGTGGTCGGCACAGAAAGTGCATTTGCTCTTTTTGGCAAAGAGTTAGTGCATCCTTAGAATCTCAACGACTTTTTGGACATGAGTCTCATGGTCAACTGCATTCTTTGAGTAAATCAGAATGTCATCGAAGAAAACTAGAACAAAATCATCCAAGTATTCTGTGAGGATATCCTGCATTAGGCGATTGAATGTAGCTGGGGCATTAGTTAATCCGACGGCATGACCGTAAATTCATAATGCCCATAGCAAGTATTGATGGGTGGCTGTTTTCGGTATATCTTGATCATTGATCCTGATCTGGTAATACCCGAATTTGAGATCTATCTTTGTGAAGATCTGGGCTCCATTTAGCCTATCTAGAAGCTCATCAATTCTTGGGATAGGATACTTATTCTTAACTATCAGCAGCTGATTTAGACCTCTGTAGTCCACACAGAGTCTAAGCGTTCCATCTTTCTTTTTCTGAAAGAGAACTGGTGCACCCCAAGGTGAAACACTGGGTCTTACAAACCCTTGTTCTAATAGCTGTCTAAGCTGTTCCTTGAGTTTGATGGCTTCAGGAACTGGCATTTTGTATGTGCGCAGGGCTATTGGCTGAGCTCCAGGGGTCAATTCAATCACATGATCTACTTCTCGGATTGGAGGCATTTCAGTTAGCTCTGTTGGGAATAGATCATCAAATTCATTTAACCATTCTGGTTCTTTAGCCTTAAGCTTTGAGTCTATTGGGTTCATTTTGGCAACATAAATTTGCTGCTTCTTTCTAAGTCCTGTCAGCAACCTAGAAGCTTTTACTAATAACTGAAGGTCTGGGGATCCGAAAACTCTAGTTCCTTGAACTTTGTTCCTGTGAAGGTCATGGAAGGAAATGGTTCCATTGTGACAGTGTATGTCAGCTTGATTTTTGTGGAGCCAATCCATTCCAAGGATCCCATCAAAAACTCCCAGAGGTAAGACTTTGAACTGACAGCCGATTACATTACCATCTAGATTGAATTGAAAAGAGTGAAAAGAGTCTTCCCACTGGCCAATTCAACTTGCATAGGTTTCCCTGATTTCTATTCTAAGACTAGCTTACGCAAGCATCCAAGGGAAATGAATGAATGAGAACTGCCTGAATCAATCAAAAGCTTAAAAGGCTTACCCTGATATTGTGTTGGAGTATGGATGACTGAGAACTGACGGGGTTAGGTCCTTGGTTTTCAATTGCAGCAAAGATCTGCCCTCTTTCCTCTTCTACTACATCTGAAATTGTGACTGCTCTGGCTGTTGCAGTCTGAGGTGGAACTCTTTCTCTTTGGTTGCCCCAGTTCTGGGAAGGAGTTCTGAGGTTTCTCTAGACAGAGGCAGATGGCTGAGCTGGAGTTCTTCTAGGGTTTCCCGGGCTTGGGTGAGACGGACCTTGATTAGACTCATATGAAGGGGTTGGTCTCTGAATTCGGGCTCCTTGACTTCCCTGTCCCCTTGACATGGCACGAGTCGGGCAGTCTTTCAATTGGTGACCAAAACCTTAGCATCCAAAACATTGGTTTTCACTTCTGAGCTCATCCTTCTGATTTCTCAAAAGAGGTGAAGGGTCTTCCTTTATTGAGATATCGAGCTCATCTAGTGAGGGGGTGGACATTGATGACCCGCCTGCGATAGGCCCCACACTTATACCACTGGCATGGTTGGTGAGATCATGGGTGATATGCAGCCAGTGGGATGACAGGCTGTGTGACAGCCATTCTAGAGACTGGCATAGTTATAGCGCCAGCTCATTTAGTTGGGTTCACACTATAGAGAACCCTTGTATGTATTTGGTCGAGTATCTTTCATATTGTGTGTACTCTTATCTTTGTATATGGTGTGTTGAGTGTTGAGTGAAGAAGAAGAAGATTTTCAGCCTCTCACCTTGTGTGTGTGTTCTCTATTAGGGTTTTGTGAGTGTGTGTGTGCTTGCAAGAGCTCAAGCTCTCTTCCCCCCTCCATCTTTTCATGGTATCAGAGCCTGGTTCATGCTAAGGGCTGAGCTGCAAGCAAGAGAACCATAGGAAGCAGTACGAGGGTAAGAGCTTCAACTACTCTTTCCTATTTGTGTTGGTGACTACACCCTTGTCGGGAGCTCTACGGGAGGCATTGGCAAACGATCTCTGATTGAGGAACTTTCTTCATGGGAGTAAAGCTATAGGGCAACTATAACATCCTATCGGACAAAATTTGTGGGCCGAAAATCCGTTTCGGGCGCGTCTGGACCTTTGTTTTTCAAAAAGCAGGCAATTTCGAGCGCTACGGGTAAGTCATCGATTCTCTGCAAAAAGCTGTTTTAAGAACTGCAGGAAGATAGATTGGCTGTGCAGACACTGTGGGTGCTGCAAAGAGGTCAACATTTCCATTGGGTGTATGTATGCATATTGAAGTCACTGGTTGTGACATTTGAGAGTACTACAGTACCGCTGCAAAAAATACAGTAGTTTGTGCAAGACAAACCAGAGTGCTATTTCTAGTAAATTTGTCTGTCTGGCAAGATGTCAAATGATGGCATAACCCAGATTGTGGCTGAGAAGCTTGATAAGAACAACTTCCATGCTTGGAGGTTCAGGTTGACGAATTTCCTGATGGGAAAGGGCTATTGGGACTACATAGAAGGTGAGCATGAAGAGGCACCGGAGATACCGGTGTCTGACTGCTGCAGATGTGAAAGAGTTTAAAGACTGGAACCAAGGAGCCAGGAAAGTTATGCATTGGCTCTCCATTAGTATACAGGGCACCATGATTGGGCACATTCAGGATGCCAAGTCCCCTAAGGAGGCGTGGAACACCTTAGTAAAACTCTATGAAACAAATACCAAGGCATGTAAGATACAGTTGAAGAATGAACTTCATACTGTGGAGAAAAAGAGCATGTCTGTGAATGACTATGCATTGAAGATAAAGGGTATTGTGGAATCCCTTGCATCTATTGGTGTGTGAGTAGATGATGATGATAAGGTGGAAGTCTGTCTACGTGGTCTCGGGCCACAATACAAGGCGTTCAAGACGTCTATTCAGAATCGGGAAAACATTCTCAACTTTACAGATTTGGTGTCTATGCTGATTATAGAAGAGAAGAGCTTGGGTGAAGACCAACAGTCTTCACAAAACAAAAATAGTTCAGAGCAACAGGCCTTCTACACAAGTTCAGGAAGAGGACGAGGTAGAGGAGGCCGTAGACGCGGTCAAGGAGGTGGCCGAACAGGTAATCAAAATTATGGCCAGCAGCAGCAGCAACAACAGTCCCAGAATACACAACAACAACATCAACAACACACAGGTGGAAGAGGCAAATTGAGAGGCAAGGGGAGTCAAAGAGGACATGGAAATTGGCAAAGGCAATATAATGATGCATGTGAATGCTTTTATTATGGTAAGCCTGGACATGTGCAGGCAGAATGTTATAAGAAGCAGGCTGACATGCAAAATGGGAAAGTGCAGCAGAACAACTATGCATCCTCAAGCAGAAACAACAATGAGAATAATGAAAGGTTGTTTGTTATGCAGCATGTCGTGAATGCCATGTCTGAAAATGTTGAAGCAGCACAAAAAGATGATGTATGGTATGTGGATTCAAGTGCTTCGAACCACATGACAAGTCATGGGGAGTGGTTCAAGGAGATGAAAAACCTTGAAAGACCAGGTTTTCTAGAAACAGGGGATGACACTGCTCATCTAATTGCCCATGTTGGAGATGTGTCATTGTCTATAGTGAAGTACCTTGCAGATGTACTTCACGTTCCGAACATAACAAACAATCTGGTTTCAGTTGGCCTGATGATTGAGCAGGGTTTGCAGGTTCGGTTTAACCTTGATGGTTGTTATGTTGAAGACTTTAAAGACAAGTGCAGGTTGGTTGCAAAAGGCAACAGAGTGGGCAGAATGTTTACGTTGAATGTAGACATGCCTAAAATGAGTGCTGCGATGTTTTCAAATGGTTCAAGAATTGTTGCAGACACAGACATTTGGCATAAAAGAATTAGACATGTGAATATGCAGAGAATGAAGTCTATGCAGACTAAAGGAATTGTGACAGGGCTGCCAAAGTTTAAAGTGGAAGGTATGCAGAGAATATGTGAAGCATGCCAATTTGGAAAGCAAACAAAGCATGTATTTCCACGTAACAGATATGTGAGCAGAAATTCACTAGATGTTGTGCATTCAGATGTATGGGGTCCTACGAAGACCATGTCTATGGGAGGCTGCAGGTATTATGTGACATTCATTGATGACCACACAAGGAAAGTGTGGGTATATTTCATGAAGGAGAAGAGTGAGGTGTTCACTCACTTTCAGAATTTCAGAGTTTTGGTTGAAAAGCAAACAGGAAAATATGTAAAGTGCCTAAGGTCATATGGAGGGGGAGAGTACTTCTCCAATGAGTTCTCTGAATTTTGGAAGAAGAATGGTATTCGGAGACAATTTACATGCAGATACACTCCGCAATAAAATGGAGTTGCTGAGCGGAAAAACAGGCACATTGCTGAGATTGCGCGAGCATTGATGAATATGCCGCATAGCTGAGGCTGTTTCTACAGCAGTATACATCATGAACAGGACTCCAACTGCAGCCATACATGATGTAGCTCCAGAGGAGAGGTTTACTGGCAGCCATACATGATGTAGCTCCAGAGGAGAGGTTTACTGGCAGAAAACCTGATTTGTCTCATCTGAAAGTCTTTGGATGCATTGCATATGTGCATGTGCCAGATGAGCTGAGAACTAAGCTAGATCCAAAAGCTGAAAAATGTGTGTTTATTGGATATTCCCTTGAGCAAAGGGATACAGGTGTTATAACCCTGCTACACGTGAGTTGAGGGTAAGCAGGGATGTCTTTGATGAGATGAGCAGCTGGTATGTTGCTGAAAAAGAAGCTGTTGGGACTGATGTTAGTGGAAGTGTGGTTGCACAGAATGCAGGTCAGCAATCACAGTCTTTGAGTGGACCAGGAGAGTCCTCATCTACTGGATCTGTTGATAGACCATGGAGTGGCAGGCTGCATCATAATACCAGTCCTGCAAATGTGATTAGTACATTACGTAAAGGAAAAGAGAAAGTGGTTGAGCCCCTTAGTATGCCTGACATTTCTGCAGGGCATTCTCATGTTGATGGAGAGTCTAGTGGCTCAGAGATGAGCCTTGATGAGGAGCTTGGGATCCCAGCTATGAGAACACTTGGTGTAAAGAAGGCTATGGGAAGCCATGAATGAAAAGCTGCGAAGATCTGGGAGAGTGAAAAACCCTGTGTAGAGGTTTACCTATGATGGTTATGTGGCACATCACTATGCATATATGGCAAAGGTTGTGCAGGTTGTAGAGCCCACATGCATTGATGAGGCTATTGGAAATGTGTGTTGGGAGAAAGCTATGGAGGATGAGGAGATGGATGCACTATATGAAAATGAGACTTGGGATTTAGTGCAATTGCCTGAAGGCAAGAAAGCCATTGGATGCAAGTGGGTGTACAAAGTAAAACATAACAGTGATGGAAGCATAAACAGGTATAAGGCTAGGTTGGTACCAAATGATATGCGCAAACATATGGCATTGATTATGAGGAAACTTTCAGCCCAGTTGCCAAGATGGCAACAGTGAGAGTTGTGGTAGCAGTGGCTGCATCAAAGCAATAGTCTTTACATCAGATGGATGTAAAGAATGCATTCTTGCATGGGGATTTGCAAGAAGCGGTGTATATGTTGTAGCCACCTGGTTATGAGGATGTGGGTCACCCCGAGCATGTTGCAGGTTGAAGAAAGCCTTGTATGGCTTAAAACAAGCACCAAGAGCATGGTCTGACAAGATTTTTGAATATCTTGTCACTATTGGCTTTCATGTAGCCAATGCAGATTTCTCGCTGTATGTGAGACATGGTGATAAGGGGTTGTGCTTGTTGTCATCTATGTAGATGACTTGATCATTACGGGGGACCATGATGCAGAGATCTTTGATGTAAAGATCTTGCTTAGACAGAAGTTTGAGATGAAGGATCTAGGGGAGCTCTGATATTTCTTGGGCATTGAGGTGATTAGGTCACCACATGGTATTGGATTACTGCAGAGACAGTATGGCTTGGACATGTTGTCCAAGTATGGTATGACAGGCTATAAGCCTATTTCCGTGCCATTGGATTAGAATGGCAAGTTGAGTGCAGATTCAGGAGAGATTTTGGAGGATCCTACTGTGTATAGGTGCATAGTAGGAAGCTTGATCTATATGATGATCACCATACCAGATTTGAGCTATGCTGTTGGGTTCGTGAGTCAGTTTATGCAGGTTCCACGAAAACCGCATTTGGATGCATTGAGACGCATACTGAGGTATGTGAGGTCTACTTTGCATTGTGGACTATTCTATGAGACTGGGACAGAGATATGCATACATGGGTACACAGATGCTGATTGGGCTGGTAGTATCTCAGATAGAAGATCCTACCAGTGGCTTCATGTTTTCTTTGGGGAGTGCTGCTATGACTTGGAGTAGCAAGAAGCAGCCTACGGTTGCTCTATCCCCACCAGTACAGAGACCGAGTACAGAGGAGCTGCTATGGCAGCATGTGAGGTAGCTTGGTTGAGAAAGCTACTTTGCAGATTTGGGTCTATCAGTGGATAGACAAGTTATCATTTTCTGTGACAACATTAACAGTATACAGTTGGCCAGGAACCCAGTTTTTCATGCTCGCACGAAGCATATAGAGGTCCACTACCACTTCGTAAGAGAGAAGGTCTTGGCAGGAGAACTTGACCTTGTTTATGTCAGCACAGAGGATCAGGTAGCTGACATCTTCACTAAAGCATTGGGTACAGAGAAGCTCCACAGATTCAGGGCTTCGCTTGGTGTACATGAGATGGAGTTGAGCTCGAGGGGGAGTGTTGAGATATCGAGCTCATCTAGTGAGGCAGTGGACATTGATGACCCGCCTGGGGGATAGGCCCCACACTTATACCACTAGCATGGTTGGTGAGATCATGGGTGATATGCGACCAGTGGGATGACAGGCTATGTGACAGCCATTCTAGAGACTGGCATAGTTATAGCGCCAGCTCATTTATGTTGAAATATACAAGTGAATAGGGTGTGTGTAGGAACAAGCTCTTGGATAGAGGCTGTAAAAGAGGAGATGTAATTGTGAAAGAACCTGTGAAAAGGTTAGAAGAATCTACTAGGAGAGAATAATGGGTAGCATGAGGGAATTTAGGAGTGTGGAGATATTCTGGGAGATATTCAGGGAAAAGAGAAGAGGTGGAGAGAATCAGGCAAGAGGTGGAGATATTCTGGGAGTGAATCATGGAGAAATCAATGGGATTTGATGCTTGATGTAAACTCTATAAATTGAGGCATAACCTTAATGATAATTTGCTGGTTTTTGAGTATCCATGCCTACATTAATCTATTTGCTAATTATTCACTAATTACATCTTAATCATTTACTAATCACTTTGTTAATGATGTTGATTCTAGTGTATGATCCACCATAGCTCATCATTATGCTCAAATTTCAACATGGTATCAGAGCCATGCCTAGAATCAATCAGATTTATGAGCCCATTAGTTAATTAATTAGGATTAGTAGAAGATTAGTAAAAAATCAAATTTTTAGTGAGTTTTCACTTCTCCCCTTCACCCCCAGCCAGTGGAGGATCTCTAATACCTTGCACACTCTAAATTAGGGCACAAGCTTCTAGCACATGGTAGCTAACTTCTTTGGCTACAAGCCCATTAAGAAAACGCAGCAAATCGTCGGCGCTATCAGGAGAAATCGACGTTTTTTCCAGCGCAGTTTTGTCTGACAATTTTGCAGATCTTGTGCTCATCAAGTCAACTTGCTTCAATTCCTCTTAGCCCCGGGGGTTTTCAAGCATGATCTACAAGCTGGTGAAGACAGAATTCAATTTCATCAAGTCTACAGTGAGATCCAAGCTCTTCATCAAATCTGCAGGTGACTTTGGTAAAACAGAGATTAAGCTTTCAATATTTGGTCAAATTTTGTGTTTCTTAGCTTAATCCTCTACTAGACTCATTGCTATTGATGCCTTTGAAATAATTTGAGCTCATTTGAAGTGGAAGGCACCAGATCTGGACTCCCCGCATACTCTGTTTTCTGCACACAAAACAGAGCATTAATTTGCTAATCAGTGATTAATCAGTGCTAATCACTGTATTTTGGTACAATTGAGGGTTCAAATTAACTATTAGGTATCTGATACAGATCCCTATAACTTCAGATTTCAAATCGAAGTTGGTTTGATACTCCAACCATCCCGTACAAATTGGTTACCCTCAATTTAATGTAATTTCTGGTGATTTTATGCTGATAAAATTATTGTAATCATCTATTAAACACCAGATTGAGTTGTAAAAGGGTAGACACTGCCCTTGAATCTTGAAATTGGATCAAGAGGTAAGACTCCCTTCACATCACCATGAGTTCAGCACAGGAAATAGCCAAATTTAATGGGGAACAGTTTTATACATGGCAGACAAAAACCATGTATTTGCTGATGAGGAAAAATCTGTGGGGATTAGTTGAAGGGAGAGATGAATGCCCAGAGAGGGGAGAAAATGAGTGGAAGAGAAGGAATGAAAAAGCATTGGGACTTATTGCACTCAGTTTAAATGATGAAATCATTCATCATATCATAGGGATACAATGGGCAAAAGATGCATGGGATGAACTCAATAAATTATTTGGTACACAAGCAAAAAATTCAAAGATAAATCTATTAATGCAATTCTACAAATTGGACATGAAGGAAAGTGAACCTTTAATCACACACTTGAACAAATATAAAAGCATTAAGCAACAGCTGGCAGCTATTGGCAAAAAGGTAGAAGATGATGAAGCATTAGCTGTACTTCTGAAGAGTGTGGACAAAGGAGATTATGAAAACATTGTAGCAACACTAAAGAATGTACCTGAATTGAAGATACATGAGATAGAAGCAGCTCTACTGGAGCAAGAGAGCAGAGGCAAAGAGAAGAAAGGGCTCGACTCAACAGCAGGAGAGGAAAAAGCATTCTTCACCCGAGGAGGATTCTCTCGAGGACGAGGACGAGGAAGAGGCAGAGTAGGAGGGAGGACCTTCACTTGCCACAAATGTGGAAAGCCAGGACACATGGCGAGAGACTGCTACAGCAAACCCAGTGAAGAAGGAACGACATCGGCAAACTTCATGGAGGCTCCAAAGGAAGTGGAGTCGGATCATCTTTTCTGAGAGTGAGAGAGAGAGAGACCCCACAACCCAATGTAACCTGCCCCAATAAAGTAAAACCACCTCTGAGCCACCGATGATGTAGGCCACGTGGTAGATGTATGTGTGAGCACTTTAGTCAAGGTCGCGGCACTTATAGTAGCCTTGGACACATAGAGAGAGAGTGTGTCAAGGACTATGGAGTTTAGGGACTTGAGGCACTGGTCGCGGGCTATCAAGTAAGAGGGAAACTTGGTATAGGGTCCAGGTGTGCTAGGATTATTCACTTGAGGGGAGGTGTTGAAATATACAAGTGAATAGGGTGTGTGTGGGAACAAGCTCTTGGATAGAGGCTGTAAAAGAGGAGATGTAATTGTGAAAGAACCTGTGAAAAGGTTAGAAGAATCTACTGGGAGAGAATAATGGGTAGCATGAGGGAATTTAGGAGTGTGGAGATATTCTGGGAGATATTCAGGGAAAAGAGAAGAGGTGGAGAGAATCAAGCAAGAGGTGGAGATATTCTGGGAGTGAATCATGGAGAAATCAATGGGATTTGATGCTTGATGTAAACTCTATAAATTGAGGCATAGCCCTAATGAGAATTTGCTGGTTTTTGAGTATCCATGCCTACATTAATCTATTTGCTAATTATTCACTAATTACATCTTAATCATTTGCTAATCACTTTGTTAATGATGTTGATTCTAGTGTATGATCCACCATAGCTCATCATTATGCTCAAATTTCAACAATTTAGTTGGGTTCACACTATAGAGAACCCTTGTATGTATTTGGTTGAGTACCTTTCATATTGTGTGTACTCTTATCTTTGTATATGGTGTGTTGAGTGTTGAGTGCAGAAGAAGAAGATTTTCAGCCTCTCACCTTGTGTGTGTGTTCTCTATTAGGGTTTTGTGAGTGTGTGTGTGCTTGCAAGAGCTCAAGCTCTCTTCCCCCCTGCATCTTTTCATCCTTCACTTCGGAATCTTCCTGCATCCTGATTCTGATTCGAGCCTTGTTGCCTCTTCGGGGGTGGAAAGTTTGAAGTACTTCCTTGGGCTTGGAATCTTTTAAAGTTAGAGGGTGCAGGCTTTCGCGGGACCTTTACTACAAAGGCTTTGGCAAAATCCTTTGCCATTCTTACTGCTTTAGCCATGGACACTGGGTTGGCATTTTTGACCAGTGTGTCCAAGGGTTCGTTCATTCCCCGAATGAACCTGGCCATGAGTTGTTCTTCATCTAGATGTGGTGAATATTTTAGTAGAAGAGCAAAGGCCTGGTGATATTCCTCGATGGTTTTTCTCTCCTGCTTTAGCTCTAAGAATTCGTTCATTTTGATTTCCAAAAATCTACGGGGACAAAATCTCTTTCTCAAATAGGTTTCTAGGTCGTTCCAGGAGTGAGTATTTCTATCCAGACGGTTGGTGTCACAGTGGTTCCTCCATGCTACCCTGGCTGTTTCCACTATTTTCAGCCGGGCAAGAGCCATTTTGCTCCGCTCATTGTAGCCTGTGACGTTAAAATATTCTTCCATGGCTTCCACCCATTTCTCCACAGCCTCGCCCAGGTTCTCCCCTTCTCCTTTGAAGGGTCCTGGGCCTGAGTCCTATGAAGAGCCTTGCGAACATCAGGGTCAAGCTCGTCATCTTCAGAGAGAGGGTCTGGCTGACGGCCATGGTCCTCGTCTCATGATTCTGTCAAAAATTTATATATTATTAAATTTTTATTTTGCTATCATCCAAGAGGTTCAAAAAACAATTTCTTAAACAAGACAATGATCTTATTGGAGATCTACGACATATGTCCGATAACAGATTTTTCTTTATTAGATCGTCCGTAAATATACAACAGGGAATTTTTTTCTCCAGAAAACATTTCTATATTTATATAAAAGTTGCAATATGTACATAGAGCAGCTCGGCTCTAGAATCACCGCCTCAGTCATAATCGTATAAAGAAGCGAAACTGTGAAGAAGACATACCATGGTACACACTATTCATTACACAAAGAGGTGCTCTAATTCTATTTCTCGGGATAAAGCGGCTAAGAAGTCTAAAAAATCGGCGCATGAAGTTCTGAAGTTCCTAGGTGAATGATCACAGAGTAGAACGTGTTGAACAAGCCCTAGGAAATATTTTGTCTGAGCCTCTGACGCTGTTTGGTACTGATGTTAATACACCGTCCTCCACAGAACCACATATATCGACGTCGCTCAAGAGGATCAGGAAAGTAAAGACTCTCAAAATGGCGAGTGAGTCTCACTCTGCTCATTCGGGTCGTAGCAGAGTTGATGATGTGATCAAATGCAAAAGCTATCATATCCTGACTCTGAGAGAGTCCAGGAATTCCAGATAGGTTCGAGGTGTCCATCTATGAATTTCCAATTCAATTTATAAGTTTTCAATTTTTGAAGTTCATTCACATAGTATTAACAAGTTCACATAGTATTAACAAGTGAAAAACATTTCTTTCCTAGATTTCTATTAAAAATTTAGGCAATTTCTGCTCTGATACCAACTGTGAGATCCCTCTGCCCCCTCCGTGCGTTGGACTCCCGATAGCTGACAGCGAAAGCAGCCCCCTCACTCGAGGCCTTGCCCACGAATGTCCGGGCACAAGACTAGGCTAGTGGTCACTCCAAAAACCAAAACCGGGAAAATTTTCCATGCCCGGAAAGCGGGGACAATTCCATCTTTTTTGAATTTTCTTAACAAATTTTTCTAACGAGATCAAATCTAAACTATCCTTCACCTGAATAAACTAGATAGAGGGAAACTATCATTGATATAAGTTGATCATCTGAGTGATTTCAATGCTTTTTTCATAATCAAGATCAGGCATAGCCGTTGATCCACTCAATTGAGAATTTTATTAGGGAATTAACTAACTACTCCAATCTTAGCGTAATCCTAAGATTTTTCAGTTTTTGATTATTAAAACTCCACTGATTCCAGCCTAACCCCATTCGGCCCATGGGTTATGGGTTAGCCACCACCCTACCACTGGAATCAGTAGAACCAAACAAGTACTCACCCACCCATAATTGAAATGCCTTTCTTAACTTTAGCTTTAGAAAACAGATACGCACACACTCCTCTTTAAAACTTTAACATAAAAAATAATCCATTGAAAAAATAGATATGATCACAGATTTCATAACTCAAAATTTCCATTCAATCCCTTGTTTCACAAAAACAGTACCACTCTGGACTCTCCGTTGGGACCAGCTTGTCAGCCAACGAGATCCAGTTAACAGATTACAATAATCATTTCGTCAACATACATATATATATCTTCCTCGACATACGTATGGGTGTCCTAAGCACCGCGAGCCTGTGCATCGCTTGGTCAGAACCCTCCAGGATCCTCCTTAGGTATCCTGGTACTTCACTCAGAGACCGCTTCGTTGGCCCTCGCCCATCGTACCGGAAGCACACCATTTTTCACCATGCCTAGGCTAGTCAAGACGTGGGCAAGTTTTTTCTGCGTGAGCTGTCTCTCGAAACACTCCCCGCCAGCAGCTGTTGCAACCGAACTTCCCTTAGATAAACATATATGCCAAATGCTCCCTCCAGCATTCTGGCGTAAGAAAGCCCTTTAAGAAAACAGGGTTTCTATGCAAGTTTTTAGTTTTGATTTTGTTTGAAAACCATGAATAATCTTAAATCCGTATCTCAATACTTCTAGATCCAGGTTTGAATTCCAAACAGAATTCCTCAAATTCTGTTAACTTGATCCTCAGATCAAAATCAAAAGTCTTAACTTAGTTTCAGATTCGGTGGAGGGTTTGAGTACATTTTTCCTGAACTGGGCACATCATCATTGATTGAAATTGACGAAGGAATTAGGTCTTGGTCAATAGTCTAAATCAGAGTTTGGGTCTGGAAAGGTTCTTCCTAAACTATCTTTCTTGAAAGGTACTATTTCAATTTCTCTTTTTCTAAATTTCGTTCAACGACCGAATATTTGCTTATAGATTTCTAAAACATGAATTTCTTATGAGGAATAAAATAATCATTTATCTCGATCTCTGACTTTGATAGTTTAATTGAATTTTCTCATTACCATCTTAGTGAATATGAAACGGTAGCATTTCTTCTCATAGATTATCTACTTATTCATTTTTCTAATTTTTGCAGAAATTAAATAGAGGATTAAGAGAACCTTTATTCAAATATAATCATTCTATATGCATCTATTTATGCATAAAATCTAATTCTGATGAAAGTCACACTTTTATCATCATAAAAATCATTTATGATGAAAATCACTCTTTTAATATGAAAGAATTTCTTTTATGCATCCATTTATGCATAAAAATAATTTATGATGAAAATCACACTTTTAATATAAAAATATCTGTTATGCATATGTTTATGCATACAAATCATTTATAATAAAATCAATCTTTTAATATAAAAGAATTTCTTTTATGCATCCATTTATGCATAAAAATTATTTATGATGAAAATCACACTTTTAATATAAAAAAATATCTTTTATGCATATGTTTATGCATACAAATCATTTATGATAAAAATAACTCTTTTAATATAAAAGAATTTATTTTATGCATCCATTTATGCATAAAAATTATTTATGATGAAAATCACACTTTTAATATAAAAAAATATCTTTTATGCATATGTTTATGCATACAAATCATTTATGATAAAAATCACTTTTTTAATATAAAAGATTTTTTTTATGCATCCATTTATGCATAAAAAATCATTTATGATGAAAATCACACTTTTAATATCTAAAACAATATCTTTTATGCATATGTTTATGCATACAAATCATTTATGATAAAAATCACTCTTTTAATTATAAAAGAATTTCTTTTATGCATCCATTTATGCATAAAAATCATTTATGATGTAAATCACACTTTTAATATAAAAAGATATCTTTTATGCATATGTTTATGCATACAAATCATTTATGATAAAAATCACTCTTTTAATATAAAAGAATTTCTTTTATGCATAAAAATCATTTATGATAAAAATCACACTTTTAATATAAAAAAATATCTTTTATGCTTGCATATGTTTATGCATACAAATCATTTATGATAAAAATCAATCTTTTAATATAAAAAAATTTTCTTTTATGCATAAAAATCCTTTATGATGAAAATCACACTTTTAATATAAAAAAACATCTTTTATGCATATGTTTATGCATACAAATCATTTATGATAAAAATCACTCTTTTATAATCAAAATAAAAATTTCAATATGCTTCCTTCTATAGATAGAATTTAATTCTAAAGAGAGTAATATTTTTTTAAATGAAATATTTTTAGTATGTTATTTTCTATACCTAGGATGAAAAATAACACTTTATGAATACATATACGATGGAAATTACTCTTTTTGAATAAAAAAGTAAAAAAAAATTAAAATTTTAGAAAAATTTCGCCATAACCTCCTTTGTATGGCTTACCATTTTTTAATTTTTAACTCTCCAAAATTAATTGAAAGTTCACTTGATTTTATCCATTAATCATTCATCTAGGATAAGAATGGTTGGATTTACTAAAGAAGAGAGTGGAATGCCTTTTTTCAATGAGGCATAACATCATATTCAATTTAGAGAAGACAAAAATCATTTAAAAAAACCATAAAATGAATAGAAAAGAGAAGAATCTCCAACTTACGAAGGAATTTGAGAGATTTCCTTTGGCTTGATGGTTTGAGGGTTCTACTCTTGTTTGAAACAAGAGTGGCCACCAATCTTTAGAAGAGGGAAGGTCAAAAAACTAATGAATTATGAGTAAATTCATAGTTTTCTAGCTCTTGGGAGAAGTAGGGTAACAGTGCAAAAACACTATTAAGCTTAAATAAAGGGAAGGCTTCTATTTATAGGAAAAAGTGAGCTTCTAACCAAGCCAACTGATTCTAGAATTTTCCAGATTAGTTTGGTCAATTTTTGACCATTTTTGGGTCAATTTAGTCCACTTTTTGAATCTAGTTGAAACAAGAGAGATAAAAATATCTCATTATTTGGGAGTTTAAAACTCTCCCACACATGTGAAATAGGAACTTCCTTCATGAGGGGAATTCCCCCATACTGAGGTGTCAAAAATGCATCATTTCATCTAAATATCTCTCTTTTTTAAATATTAACCTTGTCCTTAGTCAACTCTTCATCTTATGTGAGTATTTACTCATTTTTGGGGGATTTTTCTTTTATTCTACTATTTATCTACTCCCTACATTTGGATGAATCTATTGGTCGATAGGAACCTTAATTTAAAATTTGAAAAAAATCTTGACCCCCAGGATAATGCCTCTTGAACAGATTATACTTAATTTCTAATGCACCTTCTGAAAATCTTTTTGGATTTTTGTTTCAGGGGAACTTATTTTAATAAGATGAGATATTTTTCTATCCAAATATATTTAAAAATTAAATTACCATTCAAGAAGTAAGAGTTGTTTTTTGAATTCGGGCATGGATCTGGTTGATTGACCTTGCTGGTCCTCAACGGATGAGTCCATGGCTATTTTATATGGATCCGTTGGTTAAATTCATTTTAAATGAGAATGACACTTTTGAATTAGAATTCAATCTTTTATGCATCTTCCTATGCATAAAATCATTTTAAATGAGAATGACACTTTTGAATTAAAAATCAATCTTTTATGCATCTTCCTATGCATAAATTCAATTTAGATGAGAATGACACTTTTGAGTTAAAATCAATATTTTATGCATCTTCTTATGCATAAATTCAATTATGTTAAAAGTAACACTTTTATAATAAAATAATCATCTTTTATGCATACCTCTATGCATGAAATTCAATTATGCTAAAAGTAACACTTTTACAGTAAAATATTCATCTTTTATGCATATCTCTATGCATGAAATTCAATTATGCTAAAAGTAACACTTTTACAATAAAATATTTATCTTTTATGCATACCTCTATGCATGAAATTCAATTATGCTAAAAGTAACACTTTTACAATAAAATATTCATCTTTTATGCATACCTCTATGCATGAAATTCAATTATGCTAAAAGTAACACTTTTACAATAAAATATTCATCTTTTATGGATACCTCTATGCATGAAATTTAATTATGCTAAAAGTAACACTTTTACAATAAAATATTCAATTTTTATGCATACCTCTATGCATGAAATTCAAATATGATAAAAGTAACACTTTTATAATAAAATAATCAACTTTTATGCATACCTCTATGCATGAAATTCAAATATGATAAAAGTAACACTTTTGATATAAAAATTTATCCTTTATGCATACTTCTATGTATGAAAATAAAAATGATAAAAGTAACACTTTTGATATAAAAATTTATCCTTTATGCATACTTCTATGCATGAAAATAAAAATGATAAAAGTAACACTTTTGATCTAAAAATTTATCCTTTATGCACACTTCTATGCATGAAAATAAAAATGATAAAAGTAACACTTTTGATATAAAAATTTATCCTTTATGCATACTTCTATGCATGAAAATAAAAATGATAAAAGTAACACTTTTGATATAAAAATTTATCCTTTATGCATATAATCAAAGTGCATCTTCTATGCATGAAAATGATACTTTAAAATATAGAAACCATAAGGATTACTAATAAGAAAAGATGAATTTTATTTCACTAATTTCTGAAAATTCTACCATAACCTCCTTTGTATGGCTGACCATTTTTCAAATTGCTAAGTCTTTAAAACTAAATAAAAGTGCATCAAAAATATTGAAATTACCCTAAAGTAATCATTTTTCATCTTAATTGAAACAACATTATAAAAACTTAACATTAATCAATTAACCATTCACCTAGGATAGATTATGGTTGGTTTTGCTAGAGAAGAGAGGGGAATGCCTTTTTGTAATGAGGCACAACATTTTTAGAGAAGACATTAAAGCATAAAAACCATTTAAACCATAAAAACCATAAAGAAGTGAAACAAGAGAATCACCAACTTACTAAAGACCTTGATAGCTTTCCTTTGGCTTGATGGTTTGAGGGTTCAACTCTTGTTTGAACAAGAGTGGCCAGCAATCTTTGGAAGAGGGAAATGTCAAGAACTAGTGAATTATTAATGAATTCACAGTTCTTGGCTTGGGTGGAGTAAGTAACAGTGTATCAAACACTATTTTTTTTCAACAAAGGGAAAGGCCTCTATTTATAGGAAAAAGTGAGCTCCTAACCAAACAAACTGATTCTAGAATTTTCCAAATCAGTTTGGTCAATTTTTGACCATTTTTAGGTCAGTTAAGCTAACTTTTTGGAACTAGATTTGAATTAGGAGAGAGGAGAGATAAAATATCACATTATTTATGAGTTTAAAACTCATTCAAGCATGTGAAATATGCACCTCCTTTAATGGACTCCCCTTCCTTACATATGTGTCAAAATGGAATCATTATACCCAAAATATCTCATATTTTTAATATTGCTCATAGTTTCTTACTAATAAACCTTGTACATATTCAACTCTTCATCTTATGTGAGCATTTACTCATTTTTGGATACCCAAAATATCTCATTTTTTTAGTAATACTCATAGTTTCTTACTAATAAACCTTGTACATATTCAACTCTTCATCTTATGTGAGCATTTACTCATTTTTGGATACCCAAAATATCTCATTTTTTTTATATTACTCATAGTTTCGTACTAATAAACCTTGTACATAGTCAACTTTTTATCTTATGTGAGCATTTACTCATTTTTGGGTATCTTCTTTTACAAAATTGGATTTATCTCCTCCCCACACATGGATTGATCCTATTGGCCCATAGGAACCTTAATTGAACCATAATCCAAAAATTTCTGAAAATCTAGACCCTTAGGCTAAGGTCCTTTATACCCATTTTCAATTAATTCTAATTACACATTAGAAAGTTCTTTTTGAATTTCTGTTTCAGGGGAATTCATTGTAATATTATGAGAATTTTTTCTATCTAAAAATATTCAAATTTTGAATATTCTCTCTCTAGAATATTTTCTCTTTCTAAGTCAAAATAGTTAGAGACAAGATCTTTTATATTTCTAAAGAGGGGATTGATTACAGGGGAAGATGCTGGACATTTTGAGAGGCTGGGGAGGAATCTTACATTCTCTCCCACTTGAAAAACGTGAGATGTCCTCATCTCGCAAACTGGGGTAATTTTGCAAGATGCACGAATATGAGACTGAGAGAAATTTTAATTAAGATTAACCACCAAGAAAAGTCTCAAAGAGAGTAAGACTCAAGACAAGAACAAAGATCTCAACTTTATTTATTCTTGGAACATATACAGTAAAGATAGAAGAACTTTTTACAATTCCATAAGCCCGTCCATCATATGGTCACAAAAGCAGCCTTCACAAGCTGCACACGTATACGATAACTCATCTATGGAAATTTTTTGGCTGGTTATTGCAGCACCTATCTCACTGGTATGAGGTGACCTATTAAAAGGACCTCTGAGAGGCAAGCCAAAAACGGGATAAAGGCATATCTTCTCGTGAGGAAGAAAACATGCAAGTAAGAAGACCCGCTCAGAAAACCCACCATGCCTTGATCTCATCACGCAGTAGAATCGGGGACCCAAACCCAAAGCTTTAGTAACCATAGCCAAGCAGACATTGTTACGAAAGTTCTCCCGTCCCCACGGTGTTACCCTAGTTATGTCTCGACAGGTCCGCCATTTGGTCTGAGCTACAGAAGTTCCCAAGTGAGGGAAAAGTGAGCGCTCATACAGTTCTAGAAAATCCCTCTTCACAGACTCGCTTGCGTCTTGAAGGTGAGAAATCATCATGGATAAAACTAAGTCCTACTGCCAAGCCATGAAAGAGATTAAGAAAGAAAGAAGATCGATGCAAGTAAGATTACTGCTGCGAGCGACAAGTAAGAGTTACGACTTATATAAAAGAAGGAACTAGCGTAACCTAGAAGCCAACGGGGTATTTGGCCACTGAAGTTTTACCGTCTTTCCATGATTTGGGTTTGGCACATATTTCTATAGAAGGCTTTCATGAGACACATTATGAACTTTGAGATGAGGAGGTAGAAGAAGCTCGTAGGCTAAGTCACCTACTTTCCTTGAATTTAGATATGGTCCACAATATCTGGGGGATAACTACTTATACTCCTCAAGAGATAAAGAACTTCTTTTGGGCCGTACACGAATGAAGACCAAGACCTTGGTATCCAAAACACCGGTTCTCACTTCTGAACTAATCGTTCTGAATCCTTAAAACAGTTGGGGCTCCTGAGAAGTATTCTGGGGAAAGGGTCTTCCTTTTTAAACAGAATCTTTCTTTTATTTTAGAGAGGGAATAATTATAAGATCAAAAAGGGAGGTTCTTACTCCTGTATACCTCAAAGGCTGAGGGAGGAATCTTACATTCTACCCCCCTTTAAAAAAAAATGCGAGATGTCCTCATCTCGCAAGTAGAGGACAACTCTTTTTCTTAAGATCCAATTTATTCTGAGGTTCCTTATATTCTGGTCAACCCAACAGAATACTGGGATAAATATCCCTTATGTAGAACTCATCATTAAATAACAATTCATTCAGATCATATCATTCAATCTTTAACACGATAATGGTCCATCAGACCGAAAAATTTCTTTCTGAACATTCCTCCACGAGAATTTCAGTCAAGCAAGTTCTCAAATTGTCATTCCTTAACTTGATCTACCTTGTCAAGTGTTAATAGTAGCAATTTGACAGCACAATCCACTAATCTCATAGTGATTTGTTGAAATCATTATCATCATTTTAGTTATTAATATCATCACAGGGACTCGTCCCATTCATCCTCATTGTGGTTTCGCTCAGCTTATTACATTTCAACCAATTTGAGGGATCATCATTTTTCAATCAGAATCCAAATCAACTCATCAGTTCTCAAACAGAATTAAAAATCATATCAACCACATTCGAATTCATCAACTGGATAGCATTAATGCTTATAATTTCAAGTCTTAGATTTACTCGTATATATTGCCGGTAAAGAGCTGCAGTTATACCTTCGTTATATACAAGTAGTTATGATACTTGGAACTATAAGGTAAATACCATCATGTCTAGGCCTCAAGCAAGTCAGGGTCCAATACAATTGCGGTACTTCCATTTGAAGACCCAATTATAATTTTACTAATTTTCAGTTTGAATAACAAATTGTATGAATTATATCACACACAATTACAACCTTTTTGTGCTACTTGATAAATTTTTGACATATTTGGCTTCTCAGTTGATCTTTATTAGCCAATTGCTCTGATACCAACTGTGAGATCCCTGTTCCCACCGCGCAACGGATTCGGGGTAATAGCAGCAGAAGTAACACTTCTTGCGTGGGGCACAGTCCCACACTCGGGGCCTCGTCCACGGATATCCGAACAAGAGACTAATCCGTCGGTTTTTTCAAAACCGAACCCAGAAAAACTTCCTTTATAAGGAAAGCACGGGCGATTCCACCAGGATAACTTTTTACTCTAACGTAGTCAAGACCATTACTGATCAAACTAATCTGACTACACCTATAAAGGTACTCGGTCAGATCAAGGAAGAAACTTGCACTTGGATCATTGGGATCAACGCTTTTTTCCCCATCAAGAGGCACAGCCGTTGATTCCTATCCATAGAACAATTACTATCCGAGATTTACTTCATCTATCGTAATAACAGAATTTGAGTCTCGATTTACGGATCCATCAGTCCAGCCTAACCCCATCCAGTCCCATGGGTTAGCCAACCGTCCAGCCACTGTAGTGATGGGATCCAATTATGAATTATGTTAGGTTTTGTCTCGGGTACTGGGGAAGAGAGTTCCCACGCCCCCTAGCCGGAAGTTCATGCAAACATAAAACTAGTCACACCACTTACACACCCAATATGAAATTGCCTTTTTCTCAGCATCAACTAACTTTAAAACAATCCTTTAATGAAACCATTATGTCACTGATGACAATCCTCTAAATCTTTGGTTGAATCCATATTACCAATCATTCATTCATCGGTGTACCTATGGCATCATTGGCCACCAGAACGCTCACCACCTGTTCACTCAGGGGCCTTTTCAATAGATCCTAGTTCACAGTACCCGACAATATTTTCACATATAAAAATCAAGATGGAATTCTCGTTGAAGATCAGCAAGATCAACCAACAAATCCATATAAGAGAGCCATGGACTCATCCATTGAGGACCAGCAAGGTCAATCAACCAGATCCATGCCCGGTTTCAGAAAACAACTCTTACTTCTTGTTCCAATATCTTCCACGACGCACGTGTGGGTATCTTTGGCGACCCAGAGCCCGAGCACCGTATGGTCAGCACCCTCTAGGATCCTTCGCAGGTGACCTAGCGCTTCACTCATAGGCCGCTTCCTTGGTCCCTCATCCACTGTACCGGAAGCTCACCATTTAAATCGAACCGAGGCTGGTCAAGACCTCGGTCGACCTTGCTATGCGAGACGTCCTCCATTGACTCTCCGTCAGCAGTTGCAACTTTATCAGTTAGGTCTTCATGACCTTAATCCACAAGATGGTCAAAATGCTTCCCCAACATTCTTGACATAAAACAGTCATTTACAAAGAGTCACAAAATACAGTTTCTATATCGAACTCTCGTCTTTCCACATTATCCCTCCTCAGTCCACATTACTTATTCCACATTCCATTCAATGTGTACTCATTCTCATCCATTTACTCATATCGACGACACATTATTTCACATACACATTCACATTCATTATTGTACATACATATCCATGTTCGTGCATCCACATCATACATCCAATCCCATATCCGCATTCATACATACACATCCATATCCACATCCATACATCCACATCCATATCCACATTTACATGCATATATCCATACATCCACATCCATATCCACATTTACATCCATACATCCACATTTACATGCATATATCCATTTTCACGTCCTCATTCATACATCCACATCCACATACATACATACATCCATATCCACATTCCCATTCACATCTATACATCCACATCTACACACATCTATACATACACATCTACATGCATGCATCCATTTTCACATTCATACATCCACACTCCCATTTCCACATCCACACTCCCATTTCCACATCCACACATCCACATACATACATCTACATCCACATTCCCATTCATATAACCACATACGCCTTCACATCTATTCTTTTTCATCACATCCCTTCTCGCCTTATCACAACCCATATACATCTTATTCCATCACATACACTTCTTACCTCATCCCATACACATCTTATCACATCTTAACTCATCTTATCACATCCTAACTCATCTCATATGCATCTTATCACATCTTATCATATCTCATACACCTCTTATCACATCTTAACTCATCTTATCATATCCTAACTCATCTCATATGCATCTTATCACATCTCATACACCTCTTATCACATCTTAACTCATCTTATCATATCCTAACTCATCTCATATGCATCTTATCACATCTCATTCACCTCTTATCACATCTTATCACTTCCCATATCTATTTATAGAATACAAGAGAATTCTTATATTGATATAAGATTGCTTTACGCATCTATTTATGCATAAATTCCATTTTAAAGAGAATAACACTTTCGAAATAAAAATCAATCTTTTATGCATCTTCCTATGCATAAATTCATTTTAAATGAGAATGACACTTTTGAATTAAAAATCAATCTTTTATGCATCTTCCTATGCATAAATTCATTTTAAATGAGAATGACACTTTTGAATTAGAATTCAATCTTTTATGCATCTTTCTATGCATAAAATCATTTTAAATGAGAATGACACTTTTGAATTAAAATCAATCTTTTATGCATCTTCTTATGCATAAATTCAATTATGTTAAAAGTAACACTTTTATAATCATCTTTTATGCATACCTCTATGCATGAAATTCAATTATGTTAAAAGTAACACTTTTACAATAAAATAATCATCTTTTATGCATACCTCTATGCATGAAATTCAATTATGCTAAAAGTAACACTTTTACAATAAAATATTCATCTTTTATGCATACCTCTATGCATGAAATTCAATTATGCTAAAAGTAACACTTTTACAATAAAATATTCATCTTTTATGCATACCTCTATGCATGAAATTCAATTATGTTAAAAGTAACACTTTTATAATAAAATATTCATCTTTTATGCATACCTCTATGAATGAAATTCAATTATGCTAAAAGTAACATTTTTACAATAAAATATTCATCTTTTATGCATACCTCTATGCATGAAATTCAATTATGCTAAAAGTAACACTTTTACAATAAAATATTCATCTTTTATGCATACCTCTATGCATGAAATTCAATTATGCTAAAAGTAACACTTTTATAATAAAATATTCATCTTTTATGGATACCTCTATGCATGAAATTCAATTATGATAAAAGTAACACGTTTATAATAAAATAATCAACTTTTATGCATACCTCTATGCATGAAATTCAAATATGATAAAAGTAACACTTTTATAATAAAATAATCAACTTTTATGCATACCTCTATGCATGAAATTCAAATATGATAAAAGTAACGCTTTTGATATAAAAATTTATCCTTTGTGCATACTTCTATGTATGAAAATAATAATGATAAAAGTAACACTTTTGATATAAAAATATATCCTTTATGCATACTTCTATGCATGAAAATAAAAATGATAGAAGTAACACTTTTGATATAAAAATTTATTCTTTATGCACACTTCTATGCATGAAAATAAAAATGATAAAATTAACACTTTTGATATAAAAATTTATCCTTTATGCATACTTCTATGCATGAAAATAAAAATGATAAAAGTAACACTTTTGATATAAAAATTTATCCTTTATGCATATAATCAAAGTGCATCTTCTATGCATGAAAATGATACTTTAAAATATAGAAACCATAAGGATTACTAATAAGAAAAGATGAATTTTATTTCACTAATTTTTAAAAATTTTGCCATAACCTCCTTTGTATGGTTGGCCATTTTTCAAATTGCTAAGTCTTTAAAACTAAATAAAAGTGCATCAAAAATATTGAAATTACCCTAAAGTAATCATTTTTCATCTTAATTGAAACAACATTATAAAAACTTAACATTAATCAATTAACCATTCACCTAGGATAGAGAATGGTTGGTTTTGCTAGAGAAGAGAGGGGAATGCCTTTTTGTAATGAGGCACAACATTTTTAGAGAAGACATTAAAGCATAAAAACCATTTAAACCATAAAAACCATAAATAAGTGAAAAAAGAGAATCACCAACTTACTAAAGACCTTGATAGCTTTCCTTTGGCTTGATGGTTTGAGGGTTCCAACTCTTGTTTGAACAAGAGTGGCCACCAATCTTTGGAAGAGGGAAATGTCAAGAACTAGTGAATTATTAATGAATTCACAGTTCTTGGCTTGGGTGGAGTAAGTAACAGTGTATCAAACACTATTTTTTTTCAACAAAGGGAAAGGACTCTATTTATAGGAAAAAGTGAGCTCCTAACCAAACAAACTGATTCTAGAATTTTCCAAATCAATTTGGTCAATTTTTGACCATTTTTAGGTCAGTTAAGCTAATTTTTTGGAACTAGACTTGAATTAGGAGAGAGGAGAGATAAAATATCACATTATTTATGAGTTTAAAACTCATTCAAGCATGTGAAATATGCACCTCCTTTAATGGACTCCCCTTCCTTACATATGTGTCAAAATGGAATCATTATACCCAAAATATCTCATATTTTTAATATTGCTCATAGTTTCTTACTAATAAACCTTGTACATATTCAACTCTTCATCTTATGTGAGCATTTACTCATTTTTGGATACCCAAAATATCTCATTTTTTTTAGTAATACTCATAGTTTCTTACTAATAAACCTTGTACATATTCAACTCTTCATCTTATGTGAGCATTTACTCATTTTTGGATACCCAAAATATCTCATTTTTTTTATATTACTCATAGTTTCGTACTAATAAACCTTGTACATAGTCAACTTTTTATATTATGTGAGCATTTACTCATTTTTGGGTATCTTCTTTTACAAAATTGGATTTATCTCCTCCCCACACATGGATTGATCCTATTGGCCCATAGGAACCTTAATTGAACCATAATCTAAAAATTTCTGAAAATCTAGACCCTTAGGCTAAGGTCCTTTATACCCATTTCCAATTAATTCTAATTACACATTAGAAAGTTCTTTTTGAATTTCTGTTTCAGGGGAATTCATTGTAATATTATGAGAATTTTTTCTATCTAAAAATATTCAAATTTTGAATATTCTCTCTCTAGAATATTTTCTCTCTCTAAGTCAAAATAGTTAGAGACAAGATCTTTTATATTTCTAAAGAGGGGATTGATTACAGGGGAAGATGCTGGACATTTTGAGAGGCTGGGGAGGAATCTTACACCAGGCCAGAAGAAGGTTTTCTTCACATACATATAGGTTTTTATAAACTCTCGATGTCCAACTATCAGGCTATCATGGGCTTCTCTCAGAATACTTTCCTTTATTCCTTCATCATTGGGAATGCATAGCCGATTATTATAATACATACATTCTTCATCCAATTTGTACCCCCAAGAACTCGACTCATTTCCTGAGGAGTCTTGCTTTCCTGCATCAAAAGGGTAGCACTAGGGATAATGAATTTGTCCTACATAATTTTCTCCCATGCTTCACTAATTAATGGATTTGACACCACTGTAATTGCAAGCAAGGAGGCTTTTCTATTGAGCGTATCTACCACCACATTTTCTTTCCCCGGTCGATACTTAATTTCAAAATCCAATTCCTGCAGGGTCTACATCCATCTCCTTTGACGCATGTTGATATCCCTTTCGGTGAAGATCCACTTCAGACTTTGATGATCTCTCATCAAGGTGAACTTCTATCCCAAAAGATAATGTCTCCACAACTTCAGAGCATAAACTACTGAGAGTAACTCCAAGTCAAGAACAACATAATTTCTCTCATGTCTTCTAACTTTTCTGGATTCATAGGCCACTGTATGACCTTCCCACATAAGAGCCTCGCATAAGGCAAACCCACTAGCATCAGTAGCTACCTCAAAAGGTTTGGTAAAATCTCAAAATTTAAGTAGAGGGTTGGTTATTAAGGCTATCTTTAGCTTATCAAAGGCACTCTGACACATTGCAGTCCACTAAAATAGGGTACTCTTCTTGAGAAGGTTAGTTAAAGGGGATGCTATCTGAGCATACCTGGGTATAAAGATCCTATACCATCCGATTAATCCTAGGAATCCTCTGACTTTTACCATCTTGGGTTCTGACCATTTTACGACTGCCTGGATCTTTGTGGGGTCATAAGAAATCCCATCTTTTAACAATATGAATCCCAAGTATTCTACCTGGTCAACACAGAAAGAACACTTGCTCTTTTTTGCAAAGAGTTGGTGTTTCCTTAGGATTTCCAGGACCTTGCACACATGATCTTCATGATCTAAAGCATTCTTTGAGTATACCAAGATATCATCAAAGAAGACAAGAACAAAATCATCCAAGTATTCTATGAGAATATCCTGCATAAGACAATTAAAAGTTGCTGGGGTATTAGTCAATCCAAATGGCATGACTGTGAACTCATAATGCCCATAGCAAGTATTGAATGCTGTCTTCGGGATGTCCTGTTCCTTGATTCTGATCTAGTAGTACCCAAATTTGAGATCTATCTTTGTGAACATTTGGGTCCTGCTTAACCGATCCAGCAGTTCATCAATCCTAGGGATAGGATTCTTATTTTTAATTGTTAATTGATTCAATCCTCTGAAGTCTCAATACAAAGTCTTAACGTTCCATCTTTCTTCTTTTGAAAGAGATCGGGCGCACCCCAAGGTGAGACACTAGGTTTGACGAATCCCTGCTCTAACAGTTGTCTTAACTGTTCCTTAAGTTCTATGGCTTCAGGGACTGGCCTTTTGTATGCATGTTGGGCTACTGGCTGAGCTTTGAGGGTTAACTCGATCTCATGATCTACCTCGCGAGACAAAGGCATCTCAGTGAGCTCTTTTGGGAACACATTATATACTCACTTAACCACTCTGGTTCTTAGCCTTGCATTTTATGTCTACTGGATTCATCTTAACGACATAAACAGCTTGCCTCTTTTTGAGCCCTTTTAACAATTTAGAAGCCTTGACTAATTGCAGCACTCGGGATCCAAAAATTCTAGTTCCTTAAACTTTATTCCCGTGAAGGTCAAGGAAAGAGATGGTTCCTTTGTGACAATGAAGGTTAGCCTGATTCTTATTGAGCCAATCCATTCCAAGGATTCCATCATAGACTCCCAAGGGTAGGACTCTGAACTGGCACTCTATTACGTTCCCATCTAGACTAAACTGAATAAGGTCTGTCTCAAGGTGTGCAAAAAGCACCTTTCCACTAGCCAATTCCACTTGCATAGGTTTCCCCTAATTTTTGATTTAGGACTAACTTACATAGACATCCTGGGGAAATAAAAGAATGAGTACTACCTAAATCAATCAAAAAGAATGAGTACTACGTGAATCAATCAAAAGCTTGAATTTCTTACCCTGGTACTCTGCTGGAGTTTGGAGAACTGAAATTTGGCGATTATTCCCCTCATGCTCTATTGCGGCATAGATCTGTCCTTTTTCTTCTCCACTTCTTCAGCTATAGTAATGGCTCTAGCTACTGCACTCTGAGGTGGAACTCTTTGGTTTCTCCAAAAATGGGAGGGAGTTCGGAGATTGCTTTGCATGGAGGCTCCAGGCTGAGCTGGCACTCTTCTGGGGTTGCCCTGATTTTGGCACGGGGTTGGTGCCCAAACCCGTGACATCCGAAGCACCTGTTCTAACTTCGAAGATCTTCCCTTTGCATTCTTCTTTAAAGAGCCGGAGTTCCTGAGAAAGAACTTCGATTGAGGGAAGGGTCTTCCTTCATTCCTGAAACTTCCTGACTCCAGATTCTGACTGGGACCTTGGTGTCACTTTGGAGGCAGAAAGTTGGAAGAACTGCCCGGTGTCTGGAATCTCTTGAAGGATGAGGGAGATGGCTTTGGCAGAATTAATTGAAAATAGGTAAAAAGGACCTTAGCCTAAGGGTCCAGATTTTTAAAAAATTTTGAATTATGCTCCAATTAAGGTTCTTATGGGCCAATAGGATTAATCCAAGTGTGGGGAGGAGATAAATCCAATTTATAAAAGAAAAACCCCCAAAAATGAGTAAATGCTCACATAAGATGAAGAGTTGACTAAGGACAAGGTTTATTAGTAAAAAAACTACGCAAAACTTATTGGATAATCTAGCTTGTGCTCACCAGGCTAGGCTAATACACAACCAATTGTAAAATTGGATGCGTCAATGTGCACATGAAAGATAATTTCCCAGTTTGGTGATTTTAAAATGGGGGCAGAGGCTAGGGCCCACTTATGAATATTACTAAAAAAATGAGATATTTTGGGTATAATGATTCAATTTTGACACCTTCGTAAGGAGAAGGGGGCTTTTCAAGGAGGCACCTATTTCACATGTGTGGTGGAGTTTTAAACTCAAAAATATTGTGATATGTTTTTCTCTCCTCTCTCTTCGATGAAACCAAATCAAATAGGAACCAAAATAGGTCCAAATCTTGTCCAAATTTAGCCAAACTGAACTTGGAAAATTCTAGAAACTAGTTGCACATGGTTAGAGGCCTCCCTCATCTATAAGTAGATCCTTAGCCCTTTGTAAAAAAATATGAGAACTATACCATGCAAGTATTATACTAAAATTTAAATGATATTTTCTATTATCCTCTAAAAATCCTCTACAAATTGAAGAGATTGGAGCTTCTCTCTCTCTTCAATCTTCCTTGGAGACTTCATCAACATACGAAACCAATTGATTTGTTGGGGGCCTCTCCTTTGATCAAAGAATCAAGCAATCTAGGAGGTAATATGTAGTTTATGGTCTTTTTTCTTTAATCTCCAAATGTTTCTCTCTTCTCAATCCCTCTCAAGCTTGAGAAGCATTCAATTGAATGGCTTTTTTACACATTTGAAGTTCTTTAATGAATTGTAGCGATAAAATGCATAAATTTTCATTTATGCTTAAACTATAATGTTTTTTTAAGATTTTCTCTCTCTCTCCCAAAGAATGGTCATTCCTATGACCTATTCTATATTCAAATGAAGCTTCTCATGAAGCAACTCTTAGGTCAGCATTTTCTGCATATCTCAAAAGAAATCCCTCGATGCATCAAGCTCAATGTCCTTAAAACCGGCATACATCAACAGGTGTCTTGGGTTGATAGCCATATATAAGCATGAATGGAATATAACCAGTTATAGCCGAATGCTTAGAATAGTATAAGCAAAATCCCTCATTGGAAGATATTTTTCCAAACTCAATGGTTTTCTAGAGACATGCATGAATCATATCCTCTACAATGTGATTCACACGCTCTTTTTGCCCATCAGACTGTGGGGGTGATCTGTAAGATTCCTCCCCAGTCTCTCAAAATGTCCAGCATATTCCCCTGTAATCAATTCCCTTTTCTAAAATATAAGAGATCTTGTCTCTGCCTGTTTTGGCATAGAGAGAGAAAATATTCTAGAGAGAGAATATTCAGATTATGAATATTTTTTGATAGAAAAATAACTCATCTTATTAAAATAAGTTCCCCTGAAACAAAAATTCAAAAAGAACTTTCCAATGTGCAATTAGAATTAATTGAAAATGGATATGAAGGACCTTAGTCTAAGGGTCTAGATTTTCAAAAAAATTTGGATTATGGTCCAATTAAGGTTCCTATGGGCCAATAGCATCAATCCATGTGTAGGGAGGAGATAAATCCTATTTGTAAAAGAAGATACCCAAAAATGAGTAAATGCTCACATAAGATAAAGAGTTGAATATGTACAAGGTTTATTAGTAAAAAACTATGAGTAATATCAAAAAAAATGAGATAAATTAAGTATCCAAAAATGAGTAAATGCTCACATAAGATGAAGAGTTGAATATGTACAAGGTTTATTAGTAAAAAAACTATGAGTAATATCAAAAAAATGAGATAAATTGAGTATCCAAAAATGAGTAAATGCTCACATAAGATGAAGAGTTGAAAATGTACAAGGTTTATTAGTAAAAAAAAAACTATGAGCAATATTAAAAATATGAGATATTTTGGGTATAATCATTCCATTTTGACACATATGTAAGGAAGGGGAGTCCATTAAAGGAGGTGCATATTTCACATGCTTGAATGAGTTTTAAACTCAAACACACACTTTTCTTATTCAAACAACTATATTATTTATCTCTCTTACACACACACACACACACACACACACACTTGCTATTCAAATTTTAAAAAAATTATAAACTTCCATATTTCTATGAACTTTCGTATTTCTAAAATATTTTTACAATGTTATTGTTTAGGGATTTGAGTATGGACTATAATGTTTAGGGTTGTACTTGTGTATGTATCTGTTGACATTGTGTGTGTGTGTGTGTGTGTGTGTGTGTGTGTGTAAAATAATGTATATAAATATATGTGTGTGTATGTATGTATATATATATATATATATATATATATTTGTATACATACATACATACACGGATACAAACATACATACATATATGGAAAAACATATATGTATATATGTACATATTATAGATATAGGTGATAGAATTAAAAAGATCACCATCTGTATTGAATCAAAATTCTTGAACAATGGGTGAACCATAAATCTAAAAGCTTAAGAAAGCCTTACAATCTGAATAATGATTGAACTATGAGTTTGGTAGCTTCATACAACATTGCTAAAAGATTACGAAGCTAGTTGCCCATGTGCTAACAAATCATTCTTGCTCAACTGCACTGACATGTGATGGTGCCTTACTTTCATGTTGATTCAATTGATTCTGTTTGGCCTTGAGTATTATAGCCTTTGGAATCTTGATTTTCTCTGGAAGTCATCCACCCTTGGGCTTCCATGCCCAAATGATGCAGCTAGTGTCTTCCCAGCGCTGAGGATCATTTCTGTTCTCTCGCCAATACTTGTTCCAAAAATCCTTATAAACCTCCACATCACTTGCATTCGTCTTCTTTGAAATTGGTGCCCAATATATTATCTCAACTTGTAGGTAGTTTATCGAGTTGTTGTTTTGATCAACATCACTTGTTGTCACTCCCAACCATATTGGGTAATTTGCATCACAAGGTTGTACAAGCACAAAATCTCCTTTAGACACATCAAGAGTCGGGTTGAACTCTTCAGCAGGTCTGTTGTGCATTGGACCACAATAATGGTCCTCATTTACATCAAACCTTTCATCTACATCATCCTCCACTTGAAGGTTAAGAGGCTTAGCTTTTTAGCATACACTCCTTGGCCAAAAGTCATGAAATCCAATGTCTTCCCTTGCACTAGGGGTTTGCATGTTTAGCATAAGATTCTCCCAATAGACAAGGACCGGATTGATCCACTTAGCATAATCACTTTGGTCTCCTTTCTCTTGTAAGTGATCTTTCCACCAATTGACATGTTTTTTAAAGCCCTCCACAACCTTTTATCTCTCCTCTCTCTTGAACCAAACCAAATCAAAAGGGAACCAAACCGAATAAAAAAGGAACCAAACTAGGTCCAAATCTAGTCCAAATTCAACCAAACTAAAATTGAAAAATTCTAGAAATTAGTTAGCTTTGGTTAGAGCCTCCCTCTCCTATAAATAGAACATGAATCCTTTGAAAAAAAGGAGGAGAATTTTACTATTCTAGAACTATGCTGAAATAATGCTAATATTTACTATTCTCTAAAATTCTCTCCAATTTGTAAGAAATTGGAGCTTCCCTCTTTCTTCAATCTCCATTGGTGGCTCCTTCAACATACTAAACCAATTGATTGGTTGGGGGCCTCTACCGTGAACAAAGAATCAAGCAATTTGTAAGGTAAGTGGTGAATTTTGATCTTTTCTATAATTTCTCAATGTTTCTCTCTTCTCAACCCCTCTCAAGCTTGAGAAGCTTAATTGGAATGGTTTTTGAATGCTATTGAAGTTAATTGATGAATGGTAGTGAAGAGTTACATAATTTGATAAATGCTATTGAAGTTAATTGAATAATGATAGTTAAGAGTTACATAAATTTCCATTTATGTTTAATTCAAATGGTTTTTATGTAATTTCTCTCTCTCACTCAAGAAATGGTCATACTCATGACCCATTCTCAATCCAAATGAAGCTTTTCATAAAGCTTTTTCTTAATCTAAGATTAATCTATGCTTGAGGCCAAATTAATAGCTTTTTTCTATGCTTTTAGTTTATGTATATTGATGATTCAATCCATTATGGATTAATGATCCAATTAGGGATCATTCTAATTATTTCCTTAATGATAAGCTTTATCCCTTAGAAAAATTGAGATTTATCAGTCATAGCAGCGGAGCTATGGCAAAATTTTTATAAAAATTACGCATAAAATAATTTCATTCAAAGCATAAAAAGAGGACTTCCTACCATATTCTAGGAATTATCATCCTAGATTAATTGAAAGATATTCATTGTAATCCTAGAGAAATTGATTTTTATATTATGCATAATTGATTTTCATGCATAGAGGTATGCATAAAAGATTATTATTTTAACATAAAAGTGTTACTTTTATCATAATTAGATTTCATGCATAGAGGTATGCATAAAAGATTATTATTTTAATATAAAAGTGTTACTTTTATCATAATTGAATTTCATGCATAGAGGTATGCATAAGAGATGAATATTTTATTATAAAAGAGTTACTTTTAGCATAATTGAATTTCATGCATAGAGGTATGCATAAGAGATGAATATTTTATTATAAAAGAGTTACTTTTAGCATAATTGAATTTCATGCATAGAGGTATGCATAAGAGATGAATATTTTATTATAAAAGTGTTACTTTTAGCATAATTAAATTTCATGCATAGAGGTATGCATAGAAGATGATTATTTTATTATAAAAGAGTTGATGAATATTCGAGCAAACATTAGAAGCTTTGAAGGTCTTCTTCGCTGGTATAAGGTGAGCTACTTTGGTAAGTAAGTCCACTACTACCAGAATGGAGTCATATCCTCCTTGAACAATGGGGAGACTTGTGACAAAATCCATACTAATGCACTTCCACTTCATTTGGGGAATATCCAAGGGTTAAAGTTTTCCAGGCATCTTGACCCTTTCAGCTTTGATCCTTTGGCACGAGAGACATTGCTTCAAGTACCGAAGGACATAATTTTTCAAGCCTGCCCAATGAAAGCTCCTTCTTACTGCATTTAATTTTTTTGCATAGCCTCGGTGTCCTGCAGCATGAATATCATGAGCTTCATGGAGGATTAGTTTCTTTAAAGTAGGATCCTTAGGGATACATAGCCTGTGATTGAAGTAGAGGTTTCCTTTATGAGTGGAGTATCCCTTGATTAGATTCTTCTCTTTCTCTGAATTTCCCCCTTCTTCTACTAACTTCATCATCCTCTGATAATCTGGAACCTGAGATGAGACTTATTCCACCTTGACCAGTATGGGATTATTTGGCATAGAAATTGCACTCAAGAAAGATTTGCGACTAAGTGCATCTGCTACCACATTATCTTTCCCTGGGCGAAATTTGATGTCGAAGTCATATTCTTGTAATTTCAATCCATCTCCTTTGCCGCATGTTGAGGTTAGGCTGGGTGAAGATCCACTTTAGACTTTTGTGGTTAGTTACAAGCTGGAATTTACCCCCAAGAGATAATGTCTCCATAATTTGAGGCAATGAACAACTGCTAAGAGCTCCAAACGACTGGTCTTCCTTCTTGGCCTAAGACACCACCAAGTGCTAGACTACTAGCATCTGTAATCACTTTAAATTCCTTGGCGAAATCACAAAGTTTTAGGACTGGGGTAGAAGTAATAATGACCTTGAGCTGATCAAAACTGTTTTGATGGATTGGCAGCCACACTATTTTGTAATCCTTCTTAAGAAGATCCGTCAAAGGTGCAGCTACCAAGGCATAATCTTTGATAAAAATCCTATACCATCCCGTGATTTCCAAAAACCCACGAACTTTACAAACTGATTCAGGAGGTGGCCACTCCAGAATATCCTTGACCTTGGCGGGGTCTACTCAAACGCCATCTTTGGAGACGATGAATCCAAGATACGAGTAAAGAAGGTACATTTTCTCTTCTTGGCATAGAGTTTGTGTTTGCGCAACAATTGCAGAACTCTACGCACATGCTCCTCATGCTCTTCCATTGATTTGGAGTAGATTAAGATGTCATCAAAGAAAACAAGCACAAATTCATCCAAGTAAGGACGGAAGATATCTTGCATTAGGCGGTTGAAGGTGGCAGGAGCATTGGTAAACCTGAATGACATTACAGTAAACTCATAGTGGCCATAACGGGTATTGAAGGCTGTCTTGGGTATATCTCCTTCCTTGACTTTGATCTGCTAGAGTAACCAGACCTCAAATCTATTTTTGAGAAGACTTTGGCCCCATGAAGCCTATCAAGAAGTTAGTCGATGCGAGGGATAGGATACAGGCCTCAGGGTAAGATCTCTTTTGATGCTTAGGTTTGTCAGTCTTCATTTCTTTCACAAGGGGCTTTTCTCGTATGAGAGCATCCTGTAATGTGCTTGGCCTCATTGCTTCAAGGCGGGAGTCTAAGGGTTCATTTAACCCTTGGCAGAAACGAGCCACTTGCTGGGAAGTAGTCATAGCTGGGTATACTTCTGAAGAGTGATAAATTTGGAATAGTAGTCCTCAATGTTGAGATATCGAGCTCTAGTGAGACGGTGGACACTGATGACCCGCCTGGGGGATAGGCCCCACACTTACACCACTGGCATGGTTGGTGAGATCTTGGGTGATATGCGGCCAGTGGGATGACAGGTTGTGTGACAGCCATTCTAGAGACTGGCATAGTTATAGTGCCAGCTCATTTAGTCGGATTCACACTATAGAGAACCCGTGTATGTATTGGTTGAGTACCTTTCATATTATTGTGTACTCTTATCTTGTATATGGTGTGTTGAGTGTTGAGTAGAGAAGAAGAAGATTTTCAGCCGCTCACCTTGTGTGTTCTCTATTAGGGTTATGTGAGTGTGTGTGTGTGCTTGCAAGAGCTCAAGCTCTCTTCCCCCCTGCATCTTTTCATGGTATCAGAACCTGGTTCATGCTAAGGGCTGAGCTGCAAGCAAGAGAACCACAGGAAGCGGTACAAGGGTAAGAGCTGCAACTCCCTATTTGTGTTGGTGACTACACCCTTGTCGGGAGCTCTACGGAAGGCATCGGCAATGATCTCTGATTGAGGAGCTTTCTTCGCGGGAGGAAAGCTATAGGACAGAAATTTCTGGGCCGAAAACGCGTTTCAGGCGCGTCTGGACCTCCGTTTTTCAGAAAGCAGTCGATTTCGAGCACTACGGGTAAGTCATCGATTCTCTGCAGAACTCTGTTTTAAGAACTGCAGGAAGACAGATTGACTGTGCAGACACTGTGGGTGCTGCAAAGAGGTCAACAGTTGCCATTGGGTGTATGTATGCACATTGAAGTCAGTGGTTGTGACATTTGAGAGTACTACAGTACCGCTGTGCAGAAAATACAGCAGTTTGTGTAGAAAAATCAGAGTGCAGTTTCTAGTAAAATTGTGTGTTTGGCAAGATGTCAAATGATGGGATAACCCAGATTGTGGCTGAGAAGCTTGATAAGAATAACTTCCATGCTTGGAGGTTCAGGTTGACGAATTTCCTGATGGGAAAAGGCTATTGGGACTATATAGAAGGTGAGCATGAAGAGGCACCGGAGATACCGGATATAAATCCGACTGCTGCAGATGTGAAAGAGTTTAAAGACTGGAACCAAGGAGCCAGGAAGGTTATGTATTGGCTCTCCATTAGTATACAGGACACCATGACTGGGCACATTCAGGATGCCAAGTCCCCCAAGGAGGCGTGGGACACCTTGGTAAAGCTCTATGAAACAAATACCAAGGCATGCAAGATACAGTTAAAGAATGAACTTCATACTGTGGAGAAAAAGAGCATGTCTGTGAATGACTATGCGCTGAAGATAAAGGGTATTGTGGAATCCCTTGCATCTATTGGTGTGTCAGTAGATGATGATGACAAGGTGGAAGTCTGTCTACGTGGTCTCGGGCCACAATACAAGGCGTTCAAGACGTCCATTCAGACTCGGGAAAACATTCCCAACTTTACAGATTTGGTGTCTATGTTGATTATCGAAGAGAAGAGCTTGGGTGAAGACCAACAGTCTTCACAAAGCAAAAACAGTTCAGAGCAACAGGCCTTCTACACGAGTTCAGGAAGAGGACGAGGTAGAGGAGGCCGTGGACGTGGTGAACGAGGTGGCCGAACAGGTAATCAAAATTATGGCCAGCAGCAGCAGCAACAACAACAGTCCTAGAATCAACAACAACAACAACAACACGCAGGTGGAAGAGGCAAATTCAGAGGCAGGGGGAGTCAAAGAGGCTGTGAAAATTGGCAAAGGCAGTATAATGATGCACGTGAATGCTATTATTGTGGTAAGCCTGGACATGTGTAGGCAGAATGTTATAAGAAGCAGGCTGACATGTAAAATGGGAAAGTGCAGCAAAACAACTATGCATCCTCAAGCAGAAATAATGAGGATAATGAAAGGTTGTTTGTTATGCAGCATGTCGTGAATGCCATGTCTAAAAATGTTGATGCAGCACAAAAAGATAATGTATGGTATGTGGATTCAGGTGCTTCGAACCACATGACAAGTCATGGGGAGTGGTTCAAGGAGATGAAAAACCCAGAAAGACCAGGTTTTGTGGAAACACGGGATGACACTGCTCATCCAATTACCCATGTTGGAGATGTGCCATTGTCTATGCAGGATGGCAAAGTGAAGTACCTTGCAGATGTACTTCATGTACCAAACATAACAAAGAATCTGGTTTCAGTTGGCCAGATGATTGAGCAGGGTAACCCTGATGGTTGTTATGTTGAAGATTTTAAAGACAAGTGCAGGTTGGTTGCAAAAGGCAACAGAGTGGGCAGAATGTTTACATTGAATGTAGACATGCCTGAAATGAGTGCTGCGATGTTTGCAAATGGTTCAAGAATTGTTGCAGACACAGACATTTGGCATAAAAGGATTGGACATGTAAATGTGCAGAGATTGAAGTCTATGCAGACAAAAGGAGTTGTGACAGGGCTGCCAAAATTTAAAGTGGAAGGTATGCAGAAAATATGTGAAGCATGCCAATTTGGGAAGCAAACAAAGCATGTGTTTCCACGTAACAGATATGTGAGTAGAAATGCACTAGATGTTGTGCATTCAGATGTATGGGGTCCTACGAAGACCATATCTATGGGAGGCTACAGGTATTATGTGACTTTCATTGATGACCACACAAGGAAAGTGTGGGTATATTTCATGAAGGAGAAGAGTGAGGTGTTCACTCACTTTCAGAATTTCAGAGTTTTGGTTGAAAAGCAAACAAGGAAATATGTAAAGTGCCTAAGGTCTGATGGAGGGGGAGAGTACTTCTCCAATGAGTTCTGTGAATTTTTGAAGAAGAATGGTATTCGGAGACAGTTTACATGCAGATACACTCCGCAGCAAAATGGAGTTGCTCAGCGGAAAAACAGGCACATTGCTGAGATTGCGCGAGCATTGATGGAAGAGAAGAATATGCTGCATAGCTATTGGGCTGAGGCTGTTTCTACAGCAGTATACATCATGAACAGGACTCCAACTACAGCCATACATGATGTAACTCCAGAGGAGAGGTTTACTGGCAGAAAACCAGATTTGTCTCATCTGAAAGTCTTTAGATGCATTGCATATGTGCATGTGCCACATGAGCTGAGAACTAAGCTGGATCCAAAAGCTGAAAAATGTGTGTTTATTAGATATTCACTTGAGCAAAAGGGATACAGGTGTTATAACCCTGCTACACGTGAGTTGAGGGTAAGCTGGGATGTTGTCTTTGATGAGATGAGCAGCTGGTATGCTGCTGAAAAAGAAGCTGTTGGGGCTGATGTGAGTGGAAGTGTGGTTGCACAGAATGCAGGTCAGTAATCACAGTCTTTGAGTGGACCAGGAGTCCTCATCTAGTGGGTCTGTTGATAGACCATGGAGTGGCAGGCTGCGTCATAATACCAGTCCTGCAAATGTGATTAGTACATCACGTAAAGGAAAAGAGAAAGTGGTTGAGCCCCTTGGTATGCCTGACATTTTTGCAGGGCATTCTCATGTTGACGGAGAGCCTAGTGGCTCAGATATGAGCCTTGATGAGGAGCTTGGGATCCCAGCTATGAGAACACCTGGTGTAAAGAAGGCTATGGAAGCCATGAATGAAAAGCTACGAAGATCAAGGAGAGTGAAGAACCCTGTGCAAAGATTTACATATGATGGTTATGTGGCACATCACTATGCATATATGGCAAAGGTTGTGCAAGTTGTAGAGCCCACATGCATTGATGAGGCTGTTGGAAATGTGTGTTGGGAGAAAGCTATGGATGAGGAGATGGATGCACTATATGGAAATGAAACTTGGGATTTAGTGCAATTGCCTGAAGGCAAGAAAGCCATTGGATGCAAGTGGGTGTACAAAGTAAAACATAACACTGATGGAAGCATAAACAGGTACAAGGCTAGATTGGTAGCCAAAGGATATGCGCAGACATATGGCATTGATTATGAGGAAACTTTCAGCCCAGTTGCCAAGATGGCAACAGTGAGAGTTGTGATAGCAGTGGCTGCGTCAAAGCAATGGTCTTTACATCAGATGGATGTAAAGAATGCATTCTTGCATGGGGATTTGCAAGAAGAGGTGTATATGTTGCAGCCACCTGGTTTATTATGAGGATGTGGGTCACCCCGAGCATGTTTGCAGGTTGAAGAAAGCCTTGTATGGCTTAAAACAAGCACCAAGAGCATGGTCTGACAAGATTTCTGAATATCTTGTCACTATTGGCTTTCATGTAGCCAATGTAGATTTCTCGCTGTATGTGAGACATGGAGATAGAGGGGTTGTGCTTGTTGTCATCTATGTAGATGACTTGATCATTACGGGGGACCATGATGCAAAGATCTTTGATGTAAAGATCTTGCTTAGACAGAAGTTCGAGATGAAGGATCTGGGGGAGCTCAGATATTTCTTGGGCATTGAGGTGATTAGGTCACCACATGGTATTGGATTACTGCAGAGACAGTATGGCTTGGACATGTTGTCCAAGTATGGTATGACAGGCTGTAAGCCTATTTCTGTGCCATTGGATCAGAATGGCAAGTTGAGTGCAGATTCAGGAGAGATCTTGGAGGATCCTACTATGTACAGGTGCATAGTAGGAAGTTTGATCTACATGACGATCACCAGACCAGATTTGAGCTATGCTGTTGGATTGGTGAGTCAGTTTATGCAGGTTCCACGGAAACCGCATTTGGATGCAGTGAGATGCATACTGAGGTATGTGAAGTCTACTTTACATTGTGGACTATTCTATGAGACTAGGACAGAGATATGTGTACATGGTGGGTACACAGATGCTGATTGGGCTGGTAGTATTTCAGATAGAAGATCTACTAGTGGATTCATGTTTTCTTTGGGGAGTGCTGCTGTGACTTGGAGCAGCAAGAAGCAGCCTACGGTTGCTCTATCTAGTACAGAGGCCGAGTACAGAGGAGCTGCTATGGTAGCATGTGAGGTAGCTTGGTTGAGAAAGCTACTTGCAGATTTGGGTCTATCAGTGGATAGACAAGTTGTCATTTTCTGTGACAACATTAGCAGTATACAGTTGGCCAGGAACCCAGTCTTTCATGCTCGTATGAAGCATATAGAGGTCCACTACCACTTCGTCAGAGAGAAGGTCTTGGCAGGAGACCTTGACCTTGTTTATGTCAGCACAGAGGATCAAGTAGCTGACATCTTCACCAAAGCATTGGGTACAGAGAAGATCCACAGATTCAGGGCTTCACTTGGTGTACATGAGTTGGTGTACATGAGATGGAGTTGAGCTCGAGGGGGAGTGTTGAGATATCGAGCTCTAGTGAGGCGGTGGACACTGATGACCCGCCTGGGGGATAGGCCCCACACTTACACCACTGGCATGGTTAGTGAGATCTTGGGTGATATGCGGCCAGTGGGATGACAGGCTATGTGACAGCCATTCTAGAGACTGGCATAGTTATAGCGCCAGCTCATTTACACGGGTTCACACTATAGAGAACCCGTGTATGTATTGGTTGAGTACCTTTCATATTATTGTGTACTCTTATCTTGTATATGGTGTGTTGAGTGTTGAGTAGAGAAGAAGAAGATTTTCAGCCTCTCACCTTGTGTGTTCTCTATTAGGGTTATGTGAGTGTGTGTGTGTGCTTGCAAGAGCTCAAGCTCTCTTCCCCCCTGCATCTTTTCACTCAAGAGTTAAGCTGCATTGCCTAAGACTAAAAAACTCATTCATCTTTATGGATTCATGGGATGGGGGAAGATATCTTTCCTTCACTACCTGCTTGATGTCTTCCCATGTTCGAGAATGCTCGGTGACTTCTTTGTCACACAGCACCACTGTTTCCACCAGAGTTTAGCATCTCCGATGAGGCGAAACCGTGCAAGCATAGACTGATTTGCTACTCTAATACCAGCGGCAGAGAAATAATCGTCCATCGCCTCAATCTAGACTTAAGCATCCTTCTCAAACTTTGAACCTTCTCCCTTGAAGGAGGAATGGAGAGACGAAAAACTCTCTCACTTGTAGCAAGAGTAGTATGATCCACATGTAGCTCAATCCAATGGGATTTGCATCCCTTTCGGAGCTAGGGATTCAACCCGTACCGGTGCACAAAAGCTTATCCATTTGATGGAGAGAATGCTAAGAATACTACTACTATTGACATAGACTTAACACACACACAAGCTCAATCTTGCCATTGCTCACTCACTCATCATCCCACTCATTCATGCATCCCATACAAGAAGAAAGCTAAGCTATTGCATACACAAGCTTAAAGCATTCTTCATTCTCATGCACTTACTTCCCTAGCATGCACACAAACCTTGAAGCTATCAACAAAGAAACATGCATACTAGAGAATAGACATGAGAAGAGAGACAAACAAACATCATCTCATTGCATTGCATTGAATTAAAAAAAAGAACATTGCTCATACCATAATGTAGATGGGGGGAGAGAAGAGCTTGCACATCTATGAAAAAAGAGGGAGAGCTAGTCTCAAGAGAGCTCAAACATGAGTTTAGCCCAATGTGTCCATAACCTCTCAAATGAGCCACTTTTTATACAAAAACTCTAAAACTCCCAAAAGTTCCCATGTGGGATTATTGTCAACCCCACTCCCACACTCATCTACAACTTGGAACTCTTTACAAGAGCCCTAAATAAGCTTGTCACGCAACACTCCCCCCTTCCTATTTTGTGCACGTCCTCGAGCGCGGTAGAAGCAAAAGCTGCAAAAAACAATGGATACAAGTAAAGCCTTTTATTGAAGAAAAGAAAAGGAAAGAAAAGAAAAAAAACAAGCAATGACAATCTCACACGTGAGCATACAAGTGAAAGGCTGATTAGAGTTTTAAAGAGTGCTAAAAGAGGTGAGTAAAGACTAGTCAAAGTGAGACTAAGTGGTAGATAGTGCTATGCAAAGGCAAGTGTGCTTGTACGCCACAGGTTATGACCGCAGTCTCAATGTCCTACAAGTATTTAAGTTATTCCTAAGTGGCAAACCTACTCCTAAATATGAGCAATGGTGATTGAATCTTTTTCTTTTCTTTTTTTTTTAGGTGTGTGTAAAAGATGATAAAGAAAGATGATAAAGAGGAAGGTTCCATCCCAATGAGACCCAAGCAATGGCCAAGAGACCTCCGCCAAGAGAATCTAAAGGCCGCTAAGTATCTCAAGGGTGACAGACCCTTTTCTTTCTTTTTGACATAAGGAGTACCCCATGAAGATGAGGGCATCGGTCTCGAGGGCCCATAATGTACCCCAGAGTCCTACCAACATCTATCAAGGTGATAGAGTCCTTGAAGGTTTTTTTCTTAATCTCCTAGACGTCAGTGTTCACCCCATGGAAACCAAGGCATCGGCCCCAAGGTGCTAAGACAACCCCAGGTCTTACCAAGCATTTCACATGGTTGTAGACACATCATGTCTCGATTCACTTGTATATATTTTTTAGGGCATTATTTTCATAAATTTTTTATTAATCCTAGCACCTAGCCCATACCTAAGAGGTAGCTACCACTAAGGATAACTAATATACTTTGAGAGCATAAGAACTTGGCATACTCCGTTGGTATATATCCTACACCGTCTTCAAATAGAAATACCTTCTACTAAGTCCTCTAAGAATCTAGAAATCACTCACCACATTTTAACAACTAATCTAAAACTTAAACCAGCCAACTGTGTGTGAACATGCAAACAATGTATCCAAAAGTTAAAAGCACATAAAGAACAAAAGATTATGATTTGAATACACCTGTTGTAGAGCTCGTTGATGTTGTGCGTTTGCATTGATGCATTGCTGATGTTGTGCAGATTGCTTCTCTTTGCTCTTTGAAGGCATTGCATGTCTCCCCCCTTCCTAATTTGTGTGCACGGTAGGTGGACTATTGGGGTGTGTTTGTATGCTCTTGTTTAGCTGAGATCTCTGCAAAATGTTTATTAACAAACAAGAAAAGAAAAAAAAGAATAAAATTTGTTATTGGTGCCAATCACCGAATATAGCCGAGGGAAAAAACCCAGTGGGAGAAAAGTACCCTGGCTTGTTGATCTTATTGTGGAGTCGATGAGCTTACCCTTGTACTGGTGGTGGATCCGTGTCCACTTCTACTGGAAAGATGGTATCAATGACTTCAGGATGCAGGGACAACCCTGTACAAAAACCGGCCTCTGGAGAAGGTGGTAGAGGAAGGAGTGTTTCCTCGCTAAAATATGGCATTGGTTCTATGGGAAGGTTAAGCAGACAATTTCGATTTTGGAACTGCTCAATATAGGTACTCATAGTGATCCAAAATTGACATGTTGAGGCTTGGGGAAGGATGGCTTGCAAGATAGGTGGTTGCAAGTCATTTATGCATGTATCCCTCCATTGTTGTGCTTGAACCTCCTCAGGTAGTCTATGTTGATTTGGTCCTCTCTGGTATTCTCACATTAAGAAGGTTATAGCGTTGGGGTGTAATTCCCACAATTTGTTTCATTAAGCCCGTGCCATATCGTCTAAAGTAAGAGCGGCATATCCAACAAATGTGTGAAGCTTCTCCTAATACGAGTCATGCACACTCTTGACAATGTGGAAATGGGTGATGTTGTTGATAGAATAAAGTGACAAAGTTATGCCCACAGCAATTTTCACCTAAGGGAGCATAAAAGTACCTAGAATGAGTTTGAAAAGGAGGAGCACTATAACCCCCGCGATGTTCAGGTCGAGTACTATCAGGGTCAATGCATGCTGGACATGTATCTCGCCCATCAGGAGGTATCTGGTCGTAGAACAATGAAATTTAGAAACACTCATATCCATCATTACAATTCCAATCAAAAACATTGTAGATAAAAGAACACAATCCTCTAAAGGCATAAGGAACCACATTAGTAAATGTGAGACTATTCAAACACTGATCTACCACAGAGCTTCAATTGTAGTGTTAATGCCTTATCTTTGGTTTTGGGTATGTCCTTCTTAAGAGGTGGGAAGGTTAGCAATTGTGGAGGAATTTGAGCAAGATAAGAGGATTTAGGCATTGAAGTGCTAGAATCTATGCTCAAAGGAGACTCATGTGAAGTTGGACTTGTCTTAGGTACACAAGTTGATGGTGGAATTGTGTAACAAGGAGAAATTGGGACAACTGGTGTTTCAATACTTGTTTTGAGAAGGTCAACACAAGGAGATTTGTAGGTGCTATCACAACCACCTATCCTATCTTGAAGAGGTTGTGTTGATTTCCTTTGCACCCACTGATATGGAAAACCAAGGGTGGCTTGTGGAATCTTATTGATACACTCTTTTACCTCTAGCAAACCATGGCATTTGGGAAGCCAAAGTGCTGTTACACCCTCATAATAGCCTTGTGCTTTAAGAACATGCTTTGGGACCCAACGAGTAACAATCTGAGGTTTAGGCTTGGAAATGATGTGTTTGTTAGGAGGCTTCGCAACTAGGCTAGATGGTACAAGTTTGTACGCATCTTTGGGTAGCCAAATTGATAATTCCTTCTTGCCTGGCCTTCTTTGAGCAGTGACTAAAGTAGTTGGAACATGCCAGAGCCATGGCCCTCACTTGAGGACTCATCAATTATCCACATCATTTGTGTTGGAGCTTCAAGAGCAGATTTTGAAAGTAGCAAAGGCTATCTTGTGTTGATCCTTTGGATCAATTGACCCTTGATTGTAACCGGAGAATCCATCCAAGAAACTATATGCCTTTTTCCCTGCAACTCGTTCTAGAACATGATTCGTGATTGGAAGTGGGTAATGATCACGTACAGTAGCTGCATTTACCTTCTTGAGGTTTACACATACTCGAAGTTTTCCATTTTTCTTGGGCACCACTACAATAGGGGAGACCCATTCAGTGTGTTCAATCTCATAGATAAATTATGCCTCTAAGAGCTTGTCTATTTCTTCTTTTATCTTTCGTGCAAAATTCTCATTGTAAGTATAGGGACGTTGCTTGGAAGGCTTTGCATCCTCTCGCAATGGAATTGTATGCTGACATATGCTTGGATCAACTCCTTTGAGGTCTTTATAACTCCAAGCAAAAACATCGCGATACTCCTTTATTGTTTGAATTAATAACTTCTCCTCATCTAAGGACAAGTCTGTGGCAATCCACACATAGCGAGGCTCTTCTCCTGGCTTAGCGATATCAATTTTTTTTGCATCCTCTGGACCATCATATGAAACCCCTAGCATGCTTGGCTTTTGTCGCATGGGCTGTTGAAGAACAATCTTCCGATCTTGAAGAGTGTACTGTGTGAAGTTGGGGGGAACATTGAGACCTTGTTCTTGTCCACTTGAGTCATCACTCATTGAAGACCACGCAGTTTTGTGCTCTCCTTTGCAATCTTGCATCAGATTTTTTTGTTCAACCGTTATCTTTGCACTTCCGATATTCTCTTTTGAATCGGTTTTAGACTTGAGTTTTGGTTTTTGTTTCTTCATTTTTTACGATTTTTGCTAACAGTTTTTAGCTTTTCCCCTGGTTGGAATCCATCTGATCGTTTTACTTGGTCTTTGATACTATCTTGTGCTTGGACATAGTATAGATATCCGTTCTTTCCTGAGAAGTGAGGTGGTGGTCGAGAGTGTTCCTTCTGAAACTCCTCCTTTCCTTTTTGTAGTCTCTCACGTCGTTCCCTCTCATCTTGTTTACGGATTCTCTTATTGCTCTTACAGCATTTACGTTTAGGTCTGCTTCGAGGTATCTCTACTTGAACCTCCCTTCCTCTTAAGAGTAGGCGTGCCTTTCCTAACTCTTCCTCAGGGATTATCACATCATTATCAAAATCAGAGTCCCATCCATCTTTCTTATTAGCATCATTAGCAGATTCGAGTGTTAAATCCTCCACTGAGACTTCCTCTACATGCAATGCTGTTGTGGATGCATCCCTATAGTACAAAACATCTAGAAGGTCACGTGGTTGTACCATTTGTATAGGAATAATGTCATATCCATCAGAGTCACAAAATTGAATTGGCTTAGGTAAAGCACATGTTGATAATGTTGCAAGTACATGACTCAATTCTAGTGGATCAATTAAGTGCTCAGGGGAGGGTTGTGGAATGTATGCCTCATCTGATACACTTCGATTACCCTTAAGTCTTGTAAGATTCCTCCCCAGCCTCTCAAAATGTCTATCATATTTCCCTGTAATCAATTCTCTTTTCTGAAATATAAGAGATCTTGTCTCTGCCTGTTTTGGCATAGAGAGAGAAAATATTCTAGAGAGAGAATATTCAGATTATGAATATTTTTGGATACAAAAATAACTCATCTTACTAAAATAAAGAACTTTCCAATGTGCAATTAGAATTAATTGAAAATGGATATGAAGGACCTTAGCCTAAGGGTCTAGATTTTCAGAAATTTTTTGATTATGGTCCAATTAAGGTTCCTATGGGCCAATAGCATCAATCCATGTGTAGGAAAGAGATAAATCCTATTTCTAAAAGAAGATACCCAAAAATGAGTAAATGCTCACATAAGATGAAGAGTTGAATATGTACAAGGTTTATTAGTAAAAAGCTATGAGTAATATCAAAAAAATGAGATAAATTGAGTATCCAAAAATGGGTAAATGCTCACATAAGATGAAGAGTTGAATATGTACAAGGTTTATTAGTAAAAAAACTATGAGTAATATCAAAAAAATGAGATAAATTGAGTATCCAAAAATGAGTAAATGCTCACATAAGATGAAGAGTTGAAAATGTACAAGGTTTATTAGTAAAAAACTATGAGCAATATTAAAAATATTAGATATTTTGGGTATAATCATTCCATTTTGACACATATGTAAGGAAGGGGAGTCCATTAAAGGAGGTGCATATTTCACATGCTTGAATGAGTTTTAAACTCAAAAATAATGTGATACTTTTATCTCTCACCTCTCTTGAACCAAACCAAATCAAAAGGAAACCAAACCGAATCAAAAAGGAACCAAACTAGGTCCAAATCTAGTCCAAATTCAACCAAACTGAATTTAGAAAATTCTAGAATTCAGTTAGCTTTGGTTAGAGCTTCCCTCTCCTATAAATAGAACATGAGTCCTTTAAAAAAAGGAGGTGAATTTTACTATTCTAGAACTATGTTGAAATAATGCTAATATTAACTATTCTCTAAAATTCTCTCCAATTTGTAAGAAATTGGAGCTTCCCTCTTTCTTCAATCTCCATTGTGGCTCCTTCAACATACTAAACCAATTGATTGGTTGGGGGCCTCTACCGTGAACAAAGAATCAAGCAATTTGTAAGGTAAGTGGTGAATTTTGATCTTTTCTATAATTTCTCAATGTTTCTCTCTTCTCAACCCCTCTCAAGCTTGAGAAGCTTAATTGGAATGGTTTTTGAATGCTATTGAAGTTAATTGATGAATGGTAGTGAAGAGTTACATAATTTGATGAATGCTATTGAAGTTAATTGATTAATGATAGTTAAGAGTTACATAAATTTCCATTTATGTTTAATTCAAATGGTTTTTATGTAATTTCTCTCTCTCACTCAAGAAATGGTCATACTCATGACCCATTCTCAATCCAAATGAAGCTTTTCATAAAGTTTTTTCTTAATCCAAGATTAGTCTATACTTGAGGTCAAATTAATGGCTTTCCCTATGCTTTTAGTTTATGTATTTCATGAATATTGATGATTCAATCCATTATGGATTAATGATCCAATTAGGGATCATTCTAATCATTCCCTTAATGATAAGATTTATCTTTTTAGATAATTGAGATTTATCAGTCATAGCAGCGGAGCTATGGCAAAAGTTTTATAAAAATTACACATAAAATAATTTCATTCAAAGCATGAAAAGAGGACTTCCTACCATGTTCTAGGAACTATCATCCTACATTAATTAAACTCATTAACTTTCTCATGAACTGCCACATCTCATTTGCCATGTCCTCGTTAGCATCAATAACTTCATCATTGCATGGGAAGGCAAGGCTAGGTGGTGGCAGAATACCTTCTTTCAATGGGGTGGCAATTGTTGTAGACTTCTCGCTATGAGCTTGTGAGATGAGCTCACTTTCATTTCCCGACTTGATGACACTTCTGGTATGGTTTCTAATGTTGGCTAAGAGAGGTTGGGCCCCGAGGAATAGGTGGAGGTGGTCCCTCAAGTATTGATTGAGCTTCCCTAATGAGTTGCTGATGTACAGCTAGATTTATCTTCTCCTCACGAGGGTTTGGGTATTCTTGAAGCTTCTTGGGTAGCTCAGATAAAGCTGCAATGCGACTTCTATGAGCATCAATGATGGCATCTAGAGTCTCGTTCACCTTATCCACAAAAATAGAACCCCCAGAACTATCCTCGGTTGTACTAGCCTCATCTTGTTTAGCACTAGGCCCAGGTTAAGGTTGATGCTCCTCATGCACTTCTTGGGATGTAAAAGCTTGATCCCTCATGTTTTGTTTAGAGGCTTCTTGAGAACTAGTGGATGCACTCTTAGTTTGCTTGTTGCGGTTATTTTTCCTCCTAGTGGTCCTTTTTCTATTGGAATGTAGGGTCTTGTCCACTAGATTTGCCTTTGCATCACTAGTTCGAGGCGTCTCATCAGTCTGCATTTCGGCATTTCGTAACTGTGATCTAGTCATGACTCTAAGTGGCAAGACATCCTCATTCTCTGATGAAGGTGGCCATGGAACTGCCCCTACAAGGTTGAGTGAGACCTTTGGTTGAGAGGTGCCTTCCTCATGTGGTTTCAGCAAACAATCCTTTGGGAAGTGTTCTACACAACACCCTAGGCAATATCTTTCAATTGGTGGAAACTGTGGTACTGTTGTATTGGATCGAGCTGCTTTTTGCCTTGAGCGATGTGGACAATCACGAGCCCAATGGGGTTCTCCGCACTCATAACAGGGGCCCATTAGTTTGGCTTCTACTTTCCTTTGCTGCCATTGACCTGAGGGGCCTGGAGTCCTAGGTTGGTAGCCGCCTAGCAACATCAAAGAATTTTGTTCCCCTGGTGGTTGAGCCTCCAGTGCTTGGCTTGGATATGCGAAACTTTCAAAGAGATTTTCCTTGGATGAATATGATGCATATTCCTCCTCCACACAGCCTGGGTTTACCAAGTCTCTACATATATTTGAATTGTCGTAGTCAACAACCCTCACAGGAGCATTCCCAGGAGCAGGAGGTTGAGCTCCAAGAACAGGTCGTGCTTGCTCTTGTGCCATCAGTGGCTTACGTTCAAAATTAGTATACTGTTGATGTATTTGTGGAGCCACTCCACCCCTTTGCTGCTCACGCTCCTGTCTCATTCTTGCAATGCGAGTACATTCCTGTGTGGTGTGGGTAAAGTTCCAAGCACAAGTCTGGCACCACTTCTTTGTGGGTTGGTTTGTGACTAGAGGAGAAAAGGTATTACATTCTTCGGTTTTATGGTTACCGCCACATGCTCCACAAAGATGAGGACCTGTAGGTAGTACACTCCTCATTCGCTTCTGCTGCTGTTGTTGTGGCTGCATGGGTGGGCGATAGGTTTGTCCCGATCTCCTTAGTACTAGGTTAGCTATCTGGTCTGGATTTACTAGCGCACTAGATCCTGAACTTTGGTCATCACCCCACTGATCTCTAGGTTTCACCTCAGAGCCAGAACCATTTTGGAATTTGAAGTTATCTATGAAATCCATAACATCATGGCAACACTCATCATTGAAATTTGTATGCTTCTTTGCATAGAGATGTGTATGCAGTGATGAATTTTTGAGTCCTTTTAAGAAGAGAGAAATTAATCGACTCTGGGTGTGGGCTTCTCATCTTCTGGGCAACGATTAATGTACGGCTTCATCCTATTTACACAATCTCTAACACTCTCTGTCTCGCCTTGCTTGAAAGAGTAGATGTTTGCTACTATGTCATGTTGAATCCCCATCAAGGAAAAAGCAGCAATGAATCTCTCTTCCAAAACTCGTAAAGAAGATTTGTCTGAAGCCTCTAGTGCCTGAAACCAAGCAAGGGCCTTTCCCTCAAGAGTGAGCCCAAATCCTTCAATTTGTGTATGCTTGTCAGCAGTCACTTGCTCAGCTTGAACTGCTTGCCTAAATGCTGCTACATGGTCATATGGATCTCCTGACCCTTCGTACTTCTTTACCAGTTTCTGAAGAGTTGATGGCCTTACTTGTCTTGAATACTCGTCATAGGGCCTATGGCCTCTCACTCTCAGTGGGAATTGTTCCTCTCTTTGGTAAGATGGGCCACCTGCATCCCAAATTGGTGTGGATCCCCTATTACCTGCCTCACCAACCCCCTCCAAAGATCTTGTTACCTACATTTCAGGAGGTGCATTTATGGGAGGCCGAGTTGGCTCCCCTACCCTCTGATTGTCATAGTGAGAGAAACGTTGTTGTGGTGTGATCTGTGGTCGCACTTTTGGTGTAGGATAATATCTTGGTGCTAGAGTTGGGCTACTTGCAGTGGTCCACTTTGATGTTGAGGGTCCCTCTCTAATGAACTCTCGTAGGGGAGGAGCAGCAGTTTCTCCAAGAAAGGCTGTCTCTCCTGGTTTAGCTGTATTTGTTGAGAACACTTCCATGAATAATGGTTGTCCTTTCCACCTGAGCTCCCGAATCTCCTTCCAATCTAAGGTTCGGTATTCATTGGCCCATTTATCAACGATTCGGTTCATGTGTCCTGCTAGCTTCTCAACTACCACCACAAGTGCTAGAGGAAGATCTAGCTCTGGCAATCTAGTTGTGGCATAATATCCTTCTAAAGAGTCCTTATAGACCTCTTGAAGTGGGTCATCCTGTAAGACCTTTGTCATTGGAATTTGTCGTACAAACTCCCATTGGTTCTCAGCCCCCTGATCCATTTTGCTCTTGCCTTTCCTATCCCTTTCCAAATTTAGATCTACAAGAAGTAAATCATCTATGGATGGCTTTGAGGACTGGGCATTGGATGGTCCTAGCATATCCGGCTCAATGAGCCAATCATCTCTAGACTCCCTTGCTCTAGAAAGCTTTAATAAGTCTAAGAACTCGCTTTTAGAGAGCTCCCCTAATTTGTCTACATTCTCTGGATGATAGGTGACTTCGTAGCGAACACCATCTCCACCCATGTACATGTTACCCTGGTCATTGACTAGAGGTGCTCTATCAAGTTCTGAGAAAAAGTCTGCGATCTTAAATACCGTTGTTGTGGATCCCTAAAGATCTCAGCTCCTTGAGCATTCGTGTAGACATATTGAAGTCTCACATTGAGTGTTAAACCCATGGTGTCGAATTCAAATGGATTAAAAGATCTTGTGGGTGTCCTATTTGGGGCTAAGGGATGACTATTTGACGGCCCTAGATTGTCCATTGGACAATGAGCTAGTTGTTCTGGAAAGGGTATCAGATTGGGATTCGGAAAAGGTTTCAACAATATCTACCAAATTTCCTACCGATTAGGTCCCACTTCCCTGCGTAGGTACTCTAGAAGGTGCCCTAGGCCCTATGGCAGTGTCTATATGACGTCCCGACCGCAAGTGCATAAGCTTAAATTTTTTTGGTTTTTTTTTACTTTTACTTTTTTGTTTTTTTTAATATATATATATATATATTTATGTATATATATATATATATTTTACCCTACCTAACCACTAAATGCAACTAACATGAATATGTGTGTAACTGTCTATTTTTTTTATGATTTTATTATTATTTTTACTTTTTTTTACTTTTTTCCTAATTACACAAAAATACTAATTATGCACAAAATTACAAAAAAAAAATTTAAAAAAATGCAAGTTACTCTAATTATGCAAAAAATTACAGAAATAAAAAATTACAAAATATGCAAAAAATATGGACTTCTAAAAAAAACACATAATTTATAAATTTATAAATTTTTTTATTTTTTTATTTTTTTTTATTTTTTTTTCTTTTTAAAAAAAAATTATTTTTATTGTTTTATGGTTTTTTTCCTTTATTTTTTATTTTTTTTAATTTTATTTTAAAAAAATGCAAACAACATAAAAATTAACAATAAAAAAATAACAAAATAACAAATAATAAATTAAAAAAGAAAAAAATACTAACCTCTTTTTTTTCTTCTTCCTTATCGCGTCCGGGATTTCGGGATTTCTGCCGCTCCTCTTCCGCTCAACGGCCAGCTCCCACCGCCTTTAATGGCTTTGACGTTCTTCTTGCTCTCCTTCGCTTTGCTGCCGGCCTTCTCCTTCACTGCGCCTTCTCGCTTCTGCCGGCTACTCTACCATTGCAGCCGGCCTCCTTGGCTCCAAGCACCCCGCCAGCCACTTCTCCTCGTCTGCTTGTGCTCCACGCTGACCTTCGCCAGCCGCCTCCACTCCTTCTTTGCTGCGGGTGAGGCAGAGATGACCAACCCCGTCAACGCCTGGGCTGCCAGCTTCACCACCGCCTCACAGCTGCAATCACCCGTCTCTCGTCTTCTTCCGCAGTTGCCTCCACTTGGCCGCCTACCGGCCCTTAGTAGCAGCCAGTCACCTCCCCGCCCTGCCTTCTTGCGGCCGCTCTACAGCAGCAGCCACCGCTTCGTTTACCTTCAACACCTTCTCCGCTCCGGGCGAGTGCCCGTCTAAGCGATGCCGCCTTCGTTTGCTTCAGCCAGCCGATGTCTTCAACGCCTGGACCCCCCGCCCTGCTTGCAGCCGCCTTCGTTAGCTTCAGCCGGCCGACGTCTTGTTCAAGCTCCTTCAGCTCCTTGTGCGCTTTTGCTGCTGCCACTCTTCCCTTCGTCTCCTCTGCTCGCTGCTCTTAAGCCAGCCCGCCTGCTTACTCGTGGCCACCTCTTCGCCTTCTTGCCAGTCGCCTCCACGCCACCTCCAACGGCCTTTTGCTGCCCCGCCTCCAGCTGCCAGCCGCTACACCCTTCTGATCTTCCACCACTGGCAGCAGAAGCCGGCCAGTACTGCCTTCGCACCCGCCTTCAACGTTCTCTCAACGGCCACTTCACTTTTTTTAAATTATTTTTACTACTTTTTCCACTCTCCACGCCAGCCAACAGCCTCTTCCCTCCGATTATCCTCCAACAGTCGACTTCACTTTCCTTCGCCTAAGCTGCCAGCCGCTTGCGCCACCTCGCCTCCTACACGGCCTAGGCCTTCTTCGCCTGCGTTGGCCACAGCAGCGGCCACCACTTTTTTTTTTAAACTAATTACATGTTAGCGAAAAGCATGAAAGCATGAAATGACAAAAAAACATTGAAGGTAAGCATAATGAACGGTACTTGAAAAAGCATAAAAGCAATAAAACATAAAAAACAATGCGGGAGAAACCTCAACCGCTCAATGGGTTTTTCTTATCCTAACCTTATCCACTCACACCGGGATCGCACACCCGAACTTAACCTAATCACTCAATGGTTTTGCAACCAAAAGAGGAAATAGTGGTGGTTTCCACACACTCTCAACCGGATTTGAGTCTTCTCCCCGGCAGCGGCGCCAACGGAGAGACGGAAAACTCTTTCACTTGTAGCAAGAGTAGTATGATCCACATGTAGCTCAATCCAATGGGATTTGCATCCCTTTCGGAGCTAGGGATTCAACCCGTACCGGTGCACAAAAGCTTATCCATTTGATGGAGAGAATGCTAAGAATACTACTACTATTGACATAGACTTAACACACACACAAGCTCAATCTTGCCATTGCTCACTCACTCATCATCCCACTCATTCATGCATCCCATACAAGAAGAAAGCTAAGCTATTGCATACACAAGCTCAAAGCATTCTTCATTCTCATGCACTTACTTCCCTAGCATGCACACAAACCTTGAAGCTATCAACAAAGAAACATGCATACTAGAGAATAGATATGAGAAGAGAGACAAACAAACATCATCTCATTGCATTGCATTGAATTAAAAAAAAGAACATTGGTCATACCATAATGTAGATGGGGAGAGAGAAGAGCTTGCACCTCTAATGGAAAAAGAGGGAGAGCTAGTCTCAAGAGAGCTCAAACATGAGTTTAGCCCAATGTGTCCATAAACTCTCAAATGAGCCACTTTTTATACAAAAACTCTAAAACTCCCAAAAGTTCCCATGTGGGATTATTGTCAAGCCCACTCCCACACTCATCTACAACTTGGAACTCTTTACAAGAGCCCTAAATAAGCTTGTCACGCAACAAGGGAGGTTGCATTTGCTTGAGCAGGAGCTTCTTCTCCTGGGTATCAATGTAAAGCGCATTGGGAAGTGGAGGGTGATCGTCCTGGCCATCATTGTAAAAACAATTTTAAGATTACAAGATTCATATTTGCACAACGCTTATTTTTGGAGAGTAAAACATTGAAATCATTTTATTTGCAAATATTTACAAGGACGAGTTTTATTACAAAGATGTGAGACTAATATAATTAGTCTTATTTGCCATCAAGGGAAATTCCTAAGCTTGACTATGACATAAGGGTAGAGCGGTCCACATAGGTGAAATATGGGGGTTCCGCTGTAGTTTCTAAGACTCTAAAAACTGATGGTAAGGGTGGTAGACTCTGGATTGGGGTAGGTCCCAACATAGCTACTCTGTCAGCAGGTAAGATCTACATCACTTGGTCATACACCCAGTGATCCGGATGTATGCGAATCCCATCTATAGTCACAGAGGTGTCAGTCCTGGGGGTACCGAGACGAACAAAAATAAATGGATCATCTTCAACTTTTCAATCCAACTAATCTGCTTTAGGTCGGTGGTAAGGTTCCCAATTGGATCTACTTGGATGAAGAAATATCTCGGCCCACGACTCTAGAAATCTCTATCCCATCCTCTTTCAATATGAGAGAAATGAGGGAGGGACATCTTCTCTAGTATCTGCACCATGGTGTCACGGAACTTGAAATTTGAGGAGTGACTAGCAGTCGCGAAGATGCATTGGAAAACTAAAAATTTCGAATAGGCATCTTCCTCTTCCTACAATCATTCAAACATCAATTCAACTTGTTTGTTTTAGTAGGATGTTTTTATTAATTAGCATTATGTTAGGTAAAACATTCATTGCAAAACAGTCCTTAAATGGCAATTCCTAGGAGCTAAGATCGGCTCTGATACCAATTGTAAGGTTTTCCCCTTCTAAAACAGGAGCTAAGATCGGCTCTGATACCAATTGTAAGGTTCCCCCCTTCTAAAATAGGAGAAACACTTAAGATAGTCCACTAAGTCTTAACTTGGGAAAAACTTCCTAATTATCGACACCTTGACCATGTAGAGATTCAAGGATACGATTCATAGGTAAGACCTAGTCCTATCTCGTAGGCGAAGCGTGATCTTCTAAAAGTCAAATCACCCATAGGGTAATTTATCATAAATTGGGCAACTACTAGACTTGATTTCTCGAAGCAACGGATAAACAAAGTTTACATTGATGGTGGAGCTCAAGTGTGTAATTACTGAGGAAGCAGCTCATGCCCTAGAGTTTAAAGGTCGTCACTTTTTAACTAAAATGACTGACTTTTGCATGTAAGCCTGATCCGATGTCCGTTTTTGATGCTGTAAAATCCTATATTGGGGTAAAATCGCACGCAAATTCCAAATTTGGGCTCAAAATTTGAAGATTCTAAGTAGAAATGACTCAAATAATAAAATCATTGATTTTTATACCATAAAAACTCATAAATTTATCTATTACATTAACATTTCTTTATTAGTGAAGATGGGTATGTTACATTCTTCCCCCCTTAAAGAAATCAAGATGTCCTCATCTTGTCATGAATTGGGGATAATTTCGGAGTTGCCTTTCCCTAGAATCTATGATGCTACTGGGCTATAATTCAAGGACTCCTTGAGTAGGGATTACAACTTGTTCATTATCAAGGATATGATCGAGACTGGGTACATATGGTTTTAACAAACTTACATGAAATACATTGTGGACTTTGATATGGGCTAGGAGTTGGAGTTTATAGGCACTTTTACCTAGACACTTGATAACTGTATAGGGACCACAACACCTAGGGCTAAGTTTCTTATATTTCCCAAGTGATAGAGAACTTCATTTGGGTCGCACTCGTAGAAGAACTCTGTCTCCTTCCTTGAAGATTCTTTCAGGCCTCTTGGTGTCAGCATAATGCTTTTGTCGATCTTGGGCAACTTTAATATCCTTTTGGATTGCCTTGGTTTGTTCCTCCATCTCTTCGAGCATTTTCCTGGATGCCTCAACTCTTATGGTCAGATCAGAGAAATTTAGAAGAGACAAGCATTCTTGCCCAAGAGTGCTTTGAATGGTGACATTCCTATGCTCTGATGATAAGATGCATGGTAGGCAAATTCTACCAGAGGAAGGTATTGAATCCACCTTCTTGGTTCCCGTCCACAATATGCTCTGAGAATGTCTTCAATTACTTGATTAACTCTCTCAGTCTAGCCATCAGTCTCTGGATGATAAGCTGTGCTAAAGCAAAGTTGAATTCCCTGGTGGGCTTGAAATAAGGACTGCCAGAACTTTGAAGTGAAGTCAGAATCCTGATCACTTACTATCCTTTTTGGGAGACCATGAAGTTTGAGGACTTCCTTGATGAATATTCGAGCAACATCAGAAGCTTTGAAGGTCTTCTTCACTGGTATAAGGTGAGCTACTTTGGTAAGTAAGTCCACTACTACCAGAATGGAGTCATATCCTCCTTGAACAGTGGGGAGACTTGTGACAAAATCCATACTAATGCACTCCCACTTCATTTGGGGAATATCCAAGGGTTGAAGTTTTCCAGGCATCTTGACCCTTTCAGCTTTGATCCTTTGGCAGGAGAGACATTGCTTCAAGTACTGAAGGACATCATTTTTCAAGCCTACCCAAACAATGAAAGCTCCTTCTTACTGCATTTAATGTTTTTGCATAGCCTAGGTGTCCTGCACAGCAGAGCAGGACTATCATGAGCTTCATGGAGGATTAGTTTCTTTAAAGCAGGATCCTTAGGGATACATAGCTTGTGTGATTGAAGTAGAGGTTTCCTTCATGAGTGGAGTATCCCTTGATTAGATTCTTCTCTTTCTCTGAATTTCCCCCTTCTTCTACTAACTTCATCATCCTTTGATAATCTGGATCATGAGATGAGACTTCTTCCACCTTGACCAGTATGGGATTATTTGGCATTGAAATTGCACTCAAGAAAGATTCGGGGCTAAGTGCATCTGCTACCACATTATCTTTCCCAGGGCGGAATTTGATGTCGAAGTCATATTCTTGTAGAATTTCAATCCATCTCCTTTGCCGCATGTTAAGGTTAGGCTGGGTGAAGATCCACTTTAGACTTTTGTGGTCAGTTATTACAAGCTGGAATTCACCCCCCCAAGAGATAATGTCTCCATAATTTGAGGCAATGCACAACTGCTAAGAGCTCCAAATCATGGGTGGCATAATTTGCTTCATATTGCTTCAGCTTGCGGGAAGTATAAGTGACTGGTCTTCCTTCTTGGCCTAAGACACCACCAAGTGCTAGACTACTAGCATCAGTAACCACTTCAAATTCCTTGGCAAAATCAGGAAGTTTCAGGACTGGGGGAGAAGTAATAATGACCTTAAGCTGATCAAAACTGTTTTGATGGATTGGCAGCCACACTATTTTGCAATCCTTCTTAAGAAGATCCGTCAAAGGTGTAGCTACCAAGGCATAATCTTTGATAAAAATCCTATACCATCTCATGATTCCCAAAAACCCACGAACTTCACGAATTGATTTAGGGGGTGGCCACTCCAGAATATCCTTGACCTTGGCGGGGTCTATTGAAATGCCATCTTTGGAGACAATGAATCCAAGATACGAGTAAACAAGGTACATTTGCTCTTCTTGGCATAGAGTTTGTGTTTGCGCAACAATTGCAGAACTCTACGCACATGCTCCTCATGCTCTTCCATTGATGTGGAGTAGATTAAGATGTCATAAAAAACAAGCACAAATTCATCCAAGTAAGGACGGAAGATATCTTGCATTAGGCGGTTGAAGGTTGCAAGAGCATTGGTTAACCCGAATGACATTACAGTAAACTCATAGTGGCCATAACGGGTATTGAAGGCTGTCTTGGGTATATCTGCTTCCTTGACTTTGATCTGATAGTAACCAGACCTCAAATCTATTTTTAAGAAGACTTTGGCCCCATGAAGCTTGTCAAGAAGCTCGTCGATGAGAGGGATAGGATACTTATTCTTGAGAGTGACTTGATTTAGCCCTCGATAATCTATGCAGAGGTGGAGAGTTCCGTCATTCTTTTTTTGGAAAAGAACAAGTGCCCCCAAGGAGAGCTACTGGGGCGTATGAATCCTTGCTCAATGAGTTGGGAAAGTTGCTCTTTAAGTTCAATGGTTTCAGGAAGGGACATTTTATAGGGCGTTTTTGAGACAGGTTGAGCTCCAGGGATCGCCTCGATTTCATGATCGACTTCTCGAGGAGGCGGTAGCCCTGTAAGCTCGTCAGGGAAGATGTCAGAGAATTCTTGGAGCCAAGAGGGTTCTGTCTCCATACTAGGTTTAATGGCTTTGTTGAGCTTGATTAAGAAAACTTGCTGACATTTACGTGTTCCTTTGAGAAGATGTTTTGCCTTGACTACCCTAGATTTAGGTTTTGCTGTTATCCCCTAAAAGGATATTACTTGGCCATGCTCATTTTCAAAAGTGATACTCCCCTGGTTACAATGAATGCTAGCTTTGTTTGCAATTAACCAATCCATCCCAAGGATTCCATCATAAATTCCTAATGGCAAGACTCTAAAGTGGCCATGAGTTTGCTCCATTACCCAGCTCAAAATCAAGGTTTCCTATAGAGTGGCGAGATACTACTTCTTTCCCACTGGCTAACTCTACAGTCATTCTTCTAGCTGTTTTTTGACTCAAGTTTAATTTTTACAAATAGCTAGGAGAAAGAAATGAATGGGTACTGCCACAATCAATCAAAAGTTGAAATGGCTTACCGTGATGAGTGGCTGGGGTTTGGATTACACCAAATTGTTTATTCGGACCTTGGTGTTCTAGTGCCGCATGGACAGTGGCACGCTGTTCTTCAGCCATTTCCAAGGTCGGTTCTTCACTTATAATATAGGCGGTCCTAGCAACTGCTCCTCCGCGGCCTCTGCCACGCCCACTGCCTCTTGCACCTTGGTGGATAGGGGTTCCATGGCCTTGATTTCCCTTCCCACGTTTGAGAATGCTCGGTGACTTCCTTGTCACGCCACCACTCTTTCCACCAGAGTTTAGCATCTCTGATGAGGCAAAACCGTACAAGCATAGAGTGATTTGCTACTCTAGTACCGGCAGCAGAGAAATAATCGTCCATCGCCTCAATCCAGGCTTCAACATCCCTCTCAACCTTTGAACCTTATCCTTTAAAGGAGGGAGGTTGTATTTGCTTGAGTAGGAGCTTCTTCAATCATGCCAAAGACAAGATATATAAATAAAAAGTTTATACATGAATCAATTCCATACAAGCCAAACTGGATCTCTTATTCTTTTCCTTTATTCTGCCGATGATCTAGAATTCGGCCTTCCAGCCTCTACATGCTGGGAAAAAACCTACGGGACCATACACCTCATCGTCGGCGCTGGTGAGGACTCAAGCCGATGGCCTATCGCCCTCTCAAGCTCCATCGCTCGATCCTCCCGCCCCTCAGAGGGATGTCTGCACACTAGGGTGGGCTTATTTACCGCACTAGCCTGGGCCCTCCCTCACAACTAGGCAACATCATAACCTCTCACCTCAATCGGCGAACCTTATTCTCCCAAGGGTATGAGGGATACCTTGGGCCATTCCCGGGCATTGCTAACGATGTCGCCCGGCTACACAATCATGGAACAAAGTTAGCGTTGAAGCCAGGAAAAGCTTGCACTCTTTAAAGATAATAATTTCGATGAAATTTATTGAATACAGCATCACACAATTTGAACTTCATACAATTTTATGTCATTATTTTTAAAAGAAAAAGATACACATTTATTAGCACTAATATTAAAAAAAAACTCTTCTTTAAAATATAACCAAGCTAACCTGGCCACCATTTCCTTGAGGAGCTTGAAAAGGGAGGGTTGGAGCCGCATCGGGAGCATCTTCCCTAATCTCGTTGTTGCGCGCTCCTCTTAAGGCAATATTCTGACTTTTTGGGATGGGGCCTTCTTAGACGTGGACTTGTAGAGCTCGCTACTGCGGTCAAAACACTTCAGTCGGATCTCAATTCTGAGATCGTTTGCTCAGCGTATGAGCAAAAGACTATAGCGCTTGAACCCTTTCTTAAGGCAAAAAAAGTCAATATTAGGTAATTTGGGAAAAATCTCACATTTTGGGAATCAATCACTCCATATAGTTTTGGACATATCTTAAACATACTAACTCCAAATTTGTCGGAGATCATAGATTTAGATTCTACTCTTCAAGATCTTTCCGATGATATGTCACATGAGGGGGTTTTGACAAACTTTTGGTGGACAAGTTCACTATGCTTTTTCAAATGGGAATGGGATTTTTCCCAAATTATCTAATATGGTGTTAAAACCTCTTATTAAAGTCTACGCAAATGGGGGGGGGAATGTGAGATGTCCTTAAGACAAAAACATTTTGCAAAAGGGAGAAGGGCTGAGGGCTGCTGTAAGTCTCTTCACACGGGGGGAGAAGAGTTAAGGACACTACCTCGTAGAAAGAGAGGGATGGAGGAAAATTGCCCTATCTGAAAAGAGGCAAATGAGGGGGTGTGAGAGGGGTGGCTGCAAGGGGCGCAGCAAGTACACTGCACAGGGACAGACGGCGGTACAACAGGGCATACGCTGCGCAGAAATGCGTGTTGCCTGTGGAGCACCCCGGGGGTTTATATAGCTGTGGGGTATGGGTACGGGCACTGCACAAAGCAAGGACAAAAGGACGGTGTACCATCAAAGGCTATGGATCGGTGGCCTGCATGGGTCTAGGGGAAAGGTACAGTGTCGGTTATCAGGGAAAGGAGTGGTACGCATGTACCTTATCTGGTTTGGGCAGCATGGGTGTCCACGTAGCTGTACGTGTGGACCACACAGTGGGAGGCCATCCTTTGGTTCTTGTGCAGCCATCATACGGGCACCCTGGTAAGTGTGTACGGTCCAAATTTTGGGGCACGGTCTCCAAATTTGGGGTGCCCGCTCCGATTTGCGTGCCGAATCGCCCCGGGGGGGAAAAAAATTTTTTAATCTGCCGGGAGGTTCTCCTGGTCATTGGGGTTCAGATCGTTCGTCAATCGGACGCTCGGTCGTGCATTTATTAAGGTTTAAAGGTCGTCACTTTTTAATTAAAATGACTGAAATTTACGTATAAGCTTGATCTGATGTCCGTTTTGGATGCTGTAAAATCCTATATTAGGGTAAAATCGCATGCAAATTCTAAATTTGGGCTCATAAATTGAAGATTCTAAGTAGAAATGACTCAAATGATAAAATTATTGATTTTTATACCATAAAAACTCATAAATTTATCTATTACATGAACATTTCTTTATTAGTGAAGATGGGTATGTTACATCCTTTCCCCCTTAAAGAAATCGAGATGTCCTCATCTCATCATGAATTGGGGATAATCCTTTAAGAGTGTAGCTTCATCTTTAAAGAAGCTTACGGAATGAAAATACATTATGAAAAATGCTTGACTTCCTCTATTCTGAGGTGGTCTTGCATTACCTTGGATTGGAATTGCAGGTTGGATAGAGGGTCTACCTCTGGGATTTCCCTGATTTTGGCGAATAGAACCTTGATTACTCTGGACGGCATATTGAGGGGCTCAACCACTTTCTCTTTGTTGCCTTTATGTGATGTACTAATCACATTTATAGGATTGGTATTATGATGCAACCTACCACTCGATGGTCTATCCAACTGAACCACTAGATGAGGACTCTCCTGGTCCACTCAAAGACTGTGATTGCTGACTTGCATTATGTGCAACCACTAGATGAGGACTCTCCTGGTCCACTCATAGACTGTGATTGCTCACTTGCATTATGTGCAACCACATTTCCACTCACATCAGCCCCAACAGCTTCTTTTTCAGCAGCATACGAGCTACTCATCTCATAAAAAACAACATCCTGCTTACCTCAACTCACGTGTAGCAGGGTTATAACACCTGTATCCCTTTTGCTCAAGGGAATATCCAATAAACACACATTTTTCAGCTTTTGGATCTAGCTTAGTTCTCAGCTCATCTGGCACATGCACATATGCAATGCATCCAAAGAATTTCAGATGAGACAAATCAGGTTTTTTGCCAGTAAACCTCTCCTTTGGAGTTACATCATGTATGGCTGCAGTTGGAGTCCTGTTCATGATGTAAACTGTTGTAGAAACAGCCTCAGCCCAATAACTATGTGGCATATTCTTCTCTTCCATCAATGCTCGTGCAATCTCAGCAATCTGCCTGTTTTTTCGCTCAGCAAACTCCATTTTGTTGCGGAGTGTATCTGCATGTAAACTGTCTCCGAATACCATTTTTCTTCAAAAATTCAGAGAGCTCATTGGAGAAGTACTCTCCCCCCTCCATCTGACCTTAGGCACTTTATATATTTCCCTGTTTGCTTTTCAACCATAACTCTGAAATTCTTAAAGTGAGTGAACACCTCACCCTTCTCCTTCATGAAGTATACCCACACTTTCCTTGTGAGAATTCTGGAACATGAAGTACATCTGCAGGGTACTTCACTTTGCCATCCTGCATAGACAATGGCACATCTCCAACATGGGCAATTGGATGAGCATTGTCATCCCCTGTTTCCACAAAACCTAGTCTTTCAAGGTTTTTCATCTCCTTGAACCACTCCCCATGACTTGTCATGTGGTTCGAAGCACCTGAATCAACGTAACATACATCATCTTTATGTGCTGCTTCTACATTTTCAGACATGGCATTAACGACATGCTGCATAACAAACAACCTTTCATTATCCTCATTGTTTCTGCTCGAGGATGCATAGTTGTTTTGCTGCAATTTTCCTTTTCGCATGTTAGCCTGCTTCTTATAACAATCTGCCTACACATGTTCAGGCTTATCACAGTAAAAGTATCCACGTGTATCATTATACTGCCTTTGCCAATTTCCACGACCTCTTTGACTCCCCCTGCCTCTGAATTGGCCTCTTCCACCTACGTGTTATTGTTATTGTTGTGAATTCTGGGACTGTTGTTGCTGCTACTGCTGGCCATAATTCTGATTACCTGTTCGGCCACCTCCTTGACCGCGTCCACGGTCTCCTCTACCTCGTCCTCTTCCTGAACTTGTGTAGAAGGCCTATTGCTCTAAACTGTTTTTTTTTTGTGAAGATTGTTTGTCTTCACCCAAGGTCTTCTCTTCTATTATCAACATAGACACCAAATCTGTAAAATTGGGAATGTTTTTCCGAGTGTGAATAGACGTCTTGAACGCCTTGTTTTGTGGCCCGAGATCACGTAGACAGACTTCCACCTTGTCATCATCATCTACTAAAGCACCAATAGATGCAAGGGATTCCACAATACCCTTTATCTTCAATGCATAGTCATTCACAAACACACTCTTTTTCTCCACAGTATAAAGTTCATTCTTCAACTATATCTTGGTGCCTTGGTATTCGTTTCATAGAGTTTTACCAAGGTGTCCCACGCCTCCTTGGGGGACTTGGCATCCTGTATGTGCCCAATCATGGTGTCTTGTATACTGATAGAGAGCCAATACAAAACTTTTCTGGCTCCTTGGTTCCAATCCTTGAACTCTTTCACATCTTCAGCAGTCGGATTGATGTCTGGTATCTCCGGTGCCTCTTCATGCTCACCTTCTATATAGTCCCAATAGCCCTTTTCCATCAGGAAATTTGTCAGCCTAAACCTCCAAGCATGGAAGTTGTTCTTATCAAGCTTCTCAGCAACAACAATCTGGGTTATGCCATCATTTGACATCTTGCCAGACACACAAATTTACCAGAAACAGCACTCTGGTTTGTCTTGCACAAACTGCTGTATTTTCTGTAGCGGTACTGTAGTACACTCAAATGTCACAACCAGTGACATTTGAGTGTATGTATTTTCTGTAGCGGTACTGTAGTACACTCAAATGTCACAACCAGTGACCTCAATGTGCATACATACACCCAATGGTAACTGTTGACGTCCTTGCAGCACACACAATGTCTGCACAGCCAATCTGTCTTCCTGCAGTTCTTAAAACAAAGTTCTACAGAGAATCGATGACTTACCTGTCGCTGTGCTCGAAATCGCCTGCTTTTTGAAAAATGGAGCTCGAGACGCACCGGAAACACGTTTTTGGCCCTAAAAACTCATCCGATATAGGACCGTATAGTTGCCCTATAGCTTGACTCCCGCGAAGAAAGCTCCTCAATCAAAGATCGTTTGCCGGTGCCTCCCGTAGAACTCCCGACAAGGGTGTAGTCACCAACACAAATAGGGAAGAGTAGCTGAAGCTCTTACCCTCGTACGCTTTCTGTGCTTTTCTTGCTTGCAGCTCAGCCCTTAGCATGAACCAGGCTCTGATACCATGAAAAGATGCAGAGGAGAAGAGAGCTTGAGCTCTTGCAAGCACACACACACTCACAAAACCCTAATAGAGAACACACAAGGTGAGAGGCTGAAAATATTCTTCTTCTTCACTCCACACTCAACACTCCATATACAAAGATAAGAGTTACTCACATATGAAAGGTACTCAACCAAATACATAGTAGGATTCTCTATAGTGTGAACCCAACTAAATGAGCTGGCGCTATAACTATGCCAGTCTCTAGAATGGCTGTCACATAGCCTGACATCCCACTGGCTGCATATCACCCATGATCTCACCAACCATGCCAGTGGTGTAAGTGTGGGGCCTATCCCCCAGGTGGGTCATCTCAGTGTCCACCACCTCACTAGATGAGCTCAATATCTCAAGAAAATTTCCCTTGCTTGAAAAACGGGGACGATTCCACCTTTTTCATTTTCTTAACAAATTTTCTAACAGGGTCAAGAGACTACTATCCTTCACCTTATTAAACCAGATAGAAGGAAAACTATCACTCACTTAGTTTGAAGAAATCAATGCTTTTTTCCTAACCAAAATTAGGCACAGCCGTTGATCTAATCATTTGAGGAAATCAACACTTTTTTCCTACCGAAGTCAGGCAGCACAACCATTGATCTACTCATTTGAGAAATTCTTTAGAATTTTATATAATTGCTCGAATTCTAAGCGTATTCCTATTATTTCAATTTAATTATTAAAACTCCACTGATTCCAGCCGGCCCATGGGTAGATAGCCTACCACCCAACCACCACTGGAATCGGTAGAACCAGACAATTACTCACCCACCCATAATTGAATGCCTTTCTTAACTTTTGCTTTCAAATATAGATACGCACACGCTCCTCTTTAAAACTTTAACATATAAAATAATCCATTGGCAAACAATTATTGGTTACAGATGTCATAACTCAAAATTTCCATCCAGTCTCTTATTTCTCAAAAAAACAGTATCACTCTGGACTCTCCGTTGAAACCAACTGGTCAGCCAAACGAGATCCAGTAACAGATTACAATAATCATTTCGTCCATCATACATATCTTCCACGACATATGCATGGGTGTCATACATGCACCGCGAGCCCGTGAATCTCTTGGTCAGAACCCTCCAGGATCCTCCGTAGGTGTCCTAACACTTCACTCAGGGTCCGCTTCGTCAGCCCTCGCCCATCATACCGAAAGCCCACCATTTTTCAACCAGATCGAGGTTGGTCAAGACCTGGGTAGGCTTTGCCATGTGTGAGCCGTCCTTTGAACACTCCCCACTAGCTGTTGTTGCAACCAAACTTCCCTTAGAAAACCATATACCAAATGCTCCCTCTAGCATTCTAGCGTAAGACAGTCCTTTAAGAAAACATGGTTTCTAAGCAAGTTTACAGTTTGATTTTCTTTTGAATGCAAGGAGTATTTCTTGAATCAGTATCCCCAAAACTTCTTGATCGGAATTCAAAATTTCATACCAGAATTCCTCGAATTCTATAACCTTGATCCACACATCAATTCGAAGGGCCTCAAACTTAGTTTTAGATTTGGCGACAGTTTTGAGTGTATTTTTTCTAAACAGGTCACACTTTCTTTCCTTGAAACTGATGAAAGAGTTTGGTCTTGGTCATAGTCTCATTCAAGGTTCGAGTCGGATAAGATTTTTCCTGAACTATCTTTCTAGAAAAGGTTTGGTAACTCAGTTACTATTTTACTGAATTTCTTTCTTTGAATATTCACTTAACTGATTTCTAAATTAGTTACGAACTCCAATGAGGAATGAATTAATCATTTATCTGAATATTTTGATCTCGATAGATTTCTTGAATTTTCTTTTTTACAATCCGTGTGAATATAAAACGATAGAAATTTCTCTCTTAGAGTATTTAATTATTCATTTATCAAATCCTCATAGAATTTAAACATAGAATTTAAGAGAATTCTAATTTTGATATAAAAATTCTTTATGCATCTTTTTATACATAAAAATCAACTTCAATGGGAATAACACTTTTATAAAAAAAATCCTTTTATGCATCTATTTATGCATAAAATTAAATTTAATAGGAATAACGCTTTTAAAATAAAAAGAATTTCTTTATGTATCTTTCTATGCATAAAAATCTAATTTAATAAGAATAACACTTTCATAATTAAAAAAAATCCTTTATGCATCTTTCTATGCATAGAAACAAATTTAATAAGAATAACACTTTTGTAATAAAAAAATTACATTATGCATCTTTCTATTTAATAATTAATATCAGTGATATCCATGCATATTCATAGGTGAATATGTACATGGAGTAATTAGAACATTTTTTTAGATGCAAAAATGGTGGGAATTACTCTTTTGGAATAACATAAAAACAACCTTTCTTTTTCACAAAATTCTAGAAAATTTTGCCATAATCTTCTTTGTATGGCTAACCATTTCTCATTTTTATCTTTCTTTACTTAACTTAATTAACCCAATTTAGAATCATAGAACTCTAATCTACATAATTTTTTAAATTCAAGAGAGTAAACAATAAGAAGAGTTTAATTAATCACTTAGTTAATCTTTCTAGGATTAAGAAACATTGAAATGTAAAGAAGAGAAGGGGGTGACCTTTTCATCAAAGGCATAGCATTTGAATTTAATTCAATCATTTGCAAAACATAGAAATCAAGAAAACCATAGATTTTTCATTAAAATTCGTAAACAAAATAGAAAAACTAGCTTACATGGAGCTTGTAAGCTCTCCTTTGGCTTGAGGGATTGAGGGTTCTACTCTTGTTTGAAGCAATAGTGGCCACCAATTCACTTTGGAGAGGATTAGGCCAAAAACAATTGAAATATTAAAAAATTCAATGTAGGTGGCTCAGGACAGGAGTAGAGTAACAGTGCATAAACACCATTAAGCTTTTACAAAAGGGGGAGGCTTCTATTTATAGGAAAAAGTGAGCCTTTAAGCAAGCAAGCTGATTCTAGAATTTTTCAGATCAGTTTGGTCAATTTTTAACCATTTTTGGGTCAGTTTAGCTTACTTTTTGGATCTAGATTTACAACACAAGAGAGGAGAGATGAAAATATCTCATTTTATTGATTAAAAGTTGGGGGTAATGATGAGAAAAAGGTGCCTACTTCATGAGGGGAGATCCCCACACTGAGGTGTGAAAGTTCAGTTTTTTAACTCTTTTCTATGGTCCTTAGTCCACTCTTCATCTTATAGTATTTACACATTTTTGGGGGGTTTTTCTTTTATACTTCAATTTATCTCCTCCCTACATTTTCATTTATCTCATTGGCCTGTGAGACCTTTGTTTTGACCTTAATCCAAAAATTTCTGAAAATAGGGGCCCTTAGGCTAAGGTCTTTTGTGCACATTATAATTTATTTCTGATGCACCTTAGGAATTTCTTTTTGAACTTCTATTTTGGGGGAATTTATTTTAATAAGAAGGGATATTTTTCCAACCAAAGATATCTAAAAATAGAATTACCTCTCTCTAGGCAAAAACAGGTAGAAACAACATCTTTTATTATTTTGAAAAGGGGATTGATTATAGGGGAAGAAACTGGACATCTTGAGGGGCTAGGGAGGAATCTTACACCCTTTGAAGTAGTGAGACAGATGCTAGTGGCTTCACCCTAGGAGGTGCACTTATGCAGGAAGGTCATGCAGTAGCATATGAATCCAGAAAACTCAGAATGCATGAGAGAAATTATGCTATCCACCATGACTTGGAGTTACTCTCAATAGTTTATGCTCTAAAGTTGTGGAGACATTATCTCTTGGGACATAGACTCACCTTGATGATGACAAATCATCAAAGTTTGAAGTGGATCTTCACCCAAAATAATCTCAACATGTGTCAAAGAAGGTGGATGCTATAAGACCTCTCTGCCCCCTCCGCGCACCGGATTCTTGGTTGCTAGCAGCGGAAGTGGCTTCCTCTTGCACAGGGCAAGGTTTTTCACTTGGGGCCTCGCCCTCAAATGTCCGGACATGAGACTAATCTGGTGGTCATTCCGAAACCAAAATCGGGAAAATTTCACTTGGCCGGAAAGCGGGGATGATTCCACCTTTTTGATTTTCTTAATGAATTTTCTAACAGGGTCAAGAGACTACTATCCTTCACCTAATTAAACCAGATAGAAGGAAAACTATCACTGACTTAGTTTGAAGAAATCAGTGCTTTTTTCCTAACCAAAATCAGGCACAACTGTTGATCTAATCATTTGAGGAAATCAACGCTTTTTTTAACCGAAAACAGGCACAACCATTGATCTACTCATTTGAGAAATTCTTCAGGTTTTTATTTAACTAGAATTCTAACCGTATTCCTATTATTTTAATTTAATTATTAAAACTCCATTGATTCCAACCTAACTCCATCCGGCCCATGGGTTTTAGCCACCACCCAACCACTGGAATCGGTAGAGCCAGACAATTACTCACCCACCCATAATTGAATGCCTTTCTTAATTTTTGCTTTCGAATATAGATACGCACACACTCCCTTTAAAACTTAAACATATAAAATAATCCATTGATAAATAGTTATTGGTTACAGATGTCATAACTCAAAAACTCCATCCAGTCCCTCGTTTCTTAAAAAAAACAGTATCACTCTAGACTCTTCGTTGAGACCAACTGGTCAGCAAACAACGAGATCCAGTATAACAGATTACAATAATCATTTCGTCCATCATACATATCTTCCACGACATACGTATGGGTGTCATAGGCACCGTGAGCCCGTGCATCTCCTTGTCAAAACCTGCCAGGATCTTCCTTAGGTGTCTTGGCACTTCACTCAGGGACTGCTTCGTCGGCCCTCGCCCATCGTACCGGAAGTGCACCAATTTTCAACCATGCCGAGGCTGGTCAAGATAGGCTTTGCCACGTGAGCCGTCCTTTGAACACTCCCCGCCACACCTGTTTTACAACCGAACTTCCCTTAGAAAAACATATACCAAATGCTTCCTCCAACATTCTGGCGTAAGACAGTCCTTTAAGAAAACAGGGTTTCTAAGCAAGTTTTCTGTTTGATTTTCTTTTGAATACAAGGAGTATTTCTTGAATCAGTATCCCCAAAACATCTTGATCGGAATTCTGAATTTCATACCAGAATTCCTCGAATTCTATAACCTTGATCCACATATCAATTCGAAGGGTCTCAAACTTAGTTTCCATTTGGCGGGAGTTTTCAGTGTATTTTTCTAAACTGGTCACACCTTCTTTCCTTGAAACTAATGAAAGAGTTTGTTCTTGGTCATAGTCTGATTCAAGGTTCGAGTCGGATAAGATTTTTCATGAACTATCTTTCTTGAAAAGGTTTGGTAATTCAGTTACTATTTTAATGAATTTTTTTCTTTGAATATTCACTTAACTGATTTCTAAATTAGGTATGAATTCCATTAAGGAATAAATTAATCATTTATCAAAATATATCGATCTCGATAGATTTTCTTATTTTTCTTTTTACAATCCGTGTGAATATAAAACGATAGAAATTTCTCTCTTAGAGTATTTAGTTATCCATTTATCAAATACTCATAGAATTTAAACATACAATTTAAGAGAATTCTAATTTTGATATAAAAATTCTTTATGCATCTATTTATGCATAAAAATCAACTTCAATGGGAATAGCACTTTTATATAAAAACAAATCCTTTTATGCATCTATTTATGCATAAAAATCAATTTTAATCAAAATAACACTTTTGTAATTAAAAAAATTCATTTATGCATCTATCTATGCATAGAAATCAAATTTAATAAGAGTAACACTTTTATAATTAAAAGATTCCTTTATGCATCTTTCTATGCATAGAAATCAAATTTAATAGGAGTAACACTTTTGTAATAAAAAAATTCCATTATGCATCTTTCTATGCATTCTATGCATAGAAATCAAATTTAATAAGAGTAACACTTTTATAATTAAAAAATCCTTTATGCATCTTTCTATGCATAGAATTCAAATTTAATAAGAGTAACACTTTTGTAATAAAAAAATTTCATTATGCATCTTTCTATGCATAGAAATTAGATTTAATAAGAATGACACTTTTATAATAATAAAAATTCTTTTATGCATCTTTTTATGCATAAAATCAAATTTAATAATTAATATCAGTGATATCCATGCATATTCATAGGTGAATATGTACATGGAGTAATTAGAATATTTCTTTTAGATGCAAAAATGGTGGGAATTACTCTTTTGGAATAACATAAAACAAACTTTCTTTTTCACAAAATTTTAGAAAATTTTGCCATAGCCGCCTTTGTATGGCTGACCATTTCTCATTTTTATCTTTCTTCACTTAACTTAATTAAACCAATTTAGAATTATAGAACTCTAATCTATACAATTTTCTTAATTCAAGACAGTAAATAATAAGAAGAGTTTATTTAATCACTTAGTTAATCTTTCTAGGATTAAGAAAGGTTGGAAGTAAAGAAGAGAAGGGGATGGCCTTTTCATCAAAGGCATAGCATTTGAGTTTAATTCAATCATTTGCTAAACATAAAAATTAAGAAAACCATAGATTTTTCATTAAAATTCGTAAACAAAGTAGAAAAATTAACTTACATGGAGCTTGTAAGCTCTCCTTTGGCTTGAGGGATTGAGGGTTCTACTCTTGTTTGAAGCAGTAGTGGCCACCAATTCACTTTGGAGAGGATTAGGCCAAAAACAATTGAATTATTAAAAAATTCAATGTAGATGGCTCAAGACAGGAGTAGAGTAAGGGTGCATAAACACCATTAAGCGTTTACAAAAGGGGGAGGCTTCTATTTAAGGAAAAAGTGAGACTCTACCAAGCAAAGTGATTCTAGAATTTTTCAGATCAGTTTGGTCAATTTTTGACCATTTTTGGGTCAGTTCAGCTTACTTTTTAGATCTAGATTTGAAACAGGAGAGAGGAGAGATAAAATATCTCATTTTATTGATTAAAAATTGGGGGTAATGATGAGAAAAAGGCACCTACTTCATGAGGGGAGATCCCCACACTAAGGTGTCAAAATTCAGTTTTTTAATTCTTTTCTTTAGTCCTTAGTCCACTCTTCATCTTATGTGAGTATTTACTCATTTTTGGGGGGTTTTTCTTTTATACTTCAATTTATCTCCTCCCTAAATTTGGATTAATCTCATTGGCCTATCAAACCTTTGTTTGGACTTTAATCCAAAATTTTCTGAAAACAAGGGCCCTTAGGCTAAGGTCTTTTGTGCACATTATAATTTATTTCTAATGCACCTTAGGAATTTCTTTTTAAACTTCTATTTCGGGGGAATTTATTTTAATAAGAAGGGATATTTTTCCATCCAAAGATATCTAAAAACAGAATTATCTCTCTCTAGAAAATTTTCTCTCTCTAGGCCAAAACAGGTAGAAACAAGATCTTTTATTATTCTGAAAAGGGGATTGATTACAGGGGAAGAAACTGGACATCTTGAGGGGATGGGGAGGAATCTTACATCCTCTCCCACTTGAAACACGCAAGATGTCCTCATCTTGCAAACTGGGGGTAATCCCGCATCAGTTCGGCTTCTTTCTTTCAGGTGGCATCTTCAAAAGGATAGAACTTCCATTTGACTAATAATTCTCTCAAAATTATGTTCCTAAGAACCTTCTCTCGAACATCAAGGATTTCTTCAGGTTGGATTTCCATCTGCCCTTGGGTTGAAGAAGTTAAGAGTTCATCATTAAGCACATGATTCGGGCTCGGTACATACTTCTTAAGTAGGTTGACATGAAATACATTATGTAGTTTGAGATGAGGAGGCAAAAGAAGTTCATAGGCTAAGTCACCTACTTTCTTTGTAATCAGATATGGTCCACAGTATCTGGGGGATAACTTCTTGTACTTTCTGAGAGATAGAGAACTTCTTTTGGGGCGTACTCGAATGAAGACCATATCTGCTTCTTCGAATTTTTTGCCTGACCTCTTCTTATCTACATATTGCTTCTGTCTATCCTGGGCAGCTTTTATATCCTTGCAGATTGACTGCATCTGCTTCTCCATGTCCTCAAGCATCTGTCTAGACATCTCGACCCTAATCAATGGGTCTAGACATCTCGACCCTAATCAATGGGTCAGACCAAGTTTATGGTGTTAGGCAGTCTTGTCCATAAAGAGCTTTTTTGAAAGGGCTCATCTCGATACTTTGGTGATAAGAAGCATTGTACGCGAATTTGAATAGGTGCAGATAGCCTAGCCACTTGTTGGGTTCCCCGTCGCCATAGCATGACCAAAGTATTTCTTATTGACCATCGGTCTCGGAGTGGTAAGCTATGCTAAGATCCAAGAAAGTTCCTACTACTTCAAAAAATGCAATCCAGAATCTTGACGTGAATTTGGAATCTCGGTCAGTTACTATTCTGCGGTAGGCCATGCAATCTGAAGATTTCCTTGAAGAACACTCTGGCCACATCCACTGCAGTGTAGGTTTCTTTTACTGGAATGAGATGGGCAACTTTGGTTAGTCTGTTAACTACCACGAAGATGGAGTTGTAACCTGATTGTACTGAAGGTAGTCCAGTAATAGAATCCATACTGATACATTCCCACTTCATCTAGCGGATGTCTAATGAATGTAACTTCCCAGGCATTTTTACTCTTTTGGCTTTGACTTTCTGTGACATATCAAGCATTGACGTACATGATTAAGTACATCCTTTTTTAGTCCAGGCCAAAAGAAGCTTTTCTTTACAAACATGTAGGTCTTGATGAAACCTTTGCAAAAACGTTTTTGTCTTAAGGACATCTCACAATCCCCCCCATTTGCGTAGACTTTAATAAGAGGTTTTTGCCTTAAGAAAGGGTTCATGCCCATGCGTATGTCGTGGAAGATATATGTATGTATGATGATGAGAAAATTATTGTAATCTGTTACTGGATCTCGTTGCTGACCTGCTGGTCTCAACGGAGAGTCTAGAGTGATACTGTTTTGTGAGAAACAAGGATTGAATGGAAATTTTGAGTTATGACATCTGTACGTAACCAATAATTGTTTATCAATGGATTGTTTTATAAGTTAAAGTTTAAGGAGGAGTGTGTACGTATCTGTATTCTGAAGCAAAAGTTAAGAAAGGCATTCAATTATGGATGGGTGAGTACTTGTCTGGTTCTACCAATTCCAGTGGCTACGCGGTGGCTAATCCATGGGCCAGCTAACCCATGGGCCGGATGCAGTAGAGTTTTAATAATAAAATTGATCAATAGGAATGCGCTTAGAACTCGAATAGTTAAATAATAACCTGAAGACTTCTCAAATGAATAGATCAACGGCTGTGCCTGATTCAATTAGAAAAAAAGCATTGATTCCTTCAAGTTAAGTCTGTAATAGTTTCCCGTCTATCTGGTTTATTCAGATGAAGGTTAGTTCAGTATCTTGACCTCGTTAGAAAAATTCGTTAAGATATTCAAAATGGTGGAATCGTCCCCGTCTTTCGGACATGGGAAATTTTTCCGATTTCGGTTTTCAGAATGACCACCAGCTTAGTCTCGTGCCCGAACATTTGAGGGCGAGGCCCTGAGTGGGAAACCCTACCCCGCGCAAGAGGGATCTGCTTCCGCTATCGAGAATCCCGGTACGCGGAGGGGGCAGTGGGATCCCACAGTTGGTATCAGAGCGTTGTTGTGAATTTACGTAATAGCAGCAAAAATTGCTTTAAATTTTAAAGTAAAACTGGGGAATAATGTTTTCGCTTGTTAATATTATGTTGAATGAACTTCAAAAATTAAAAACTTATAAATTGAATTGGAATTTATAGATGGATATCTCGAATCTATCTGGCATTCCTGAACTCTCCCAAAATTAGGATATGATAGCCTTTGCATTCGAGCACCTCATCAACTTTGCTACGACCCGAGTAAGCAGAGTGAGACTCGCACGTCATTTTGTGTTTTTACTTTCCTAATCCTCTTGAGCGACGTCGGTATATGTGGTTCTATGGAGGACGATGTATTAATGTCTTTACCAGTTAGCGTCAGAGGCTCAGGAAAAATATTTCCTTAGCCATGATTATGATAAGGCTAGGGCTTGTTCAGCATGTATAACTCTTTGATCATTCACCCAGGAACTTCACAATTTCATGCCGAGTTTTTAGGCTTCTTAGCCACTTTATCCCTAGAAGTAGAATTAGAGCACCTCTTTCTATAATGAATCGTGTGTACCATGGCATGTCTCCTTCGCAGTTCCGCTTCTTTATGCGTATGCGATTGTGGCAATGATTTCAGAAGCCGTAATGCTCTATGTATATATCAAAAACTTTTGATAATAAACAATGTTTTGCAAAAAAATTCCAAATTGTTTCCATGATTGTGAATATGGTTAGTAAAATTATCAGAGTAAATCTTGTTTCATGAAGTATGATGAAATAATATGATGAAATAATCATCATTTTAAAGAATAAATCGTAAAAAATAAATAATCATAAATCTATTGTCAAAATTAAGTTGACAAAAATCTCATTTTGTCAGTCATGAGGCGCGCGGCCCATGCAAGGCAACCGGATCCTCTAACAGACGACGAAGAGTTAGATCCGGATGTTCGAAAAGCCGTGCACAAATCCCAACCTAGTCCCTTCAAGGGTGAAGGGGAGCAGTTAGGTAAAGTAGTGAAAAAGTGGATTGAGGCAATGGAGAAATACTTTGATGTAACTGGCTACAATGAGAGAATGGATCTTGCTAGGTTAAAGATTGTGGAAATGGTCAGGGTCTCTTGGAGGAATCACTGCGAGACTAACCGTCTCGACTGGAATATCTAGATCTCGACTGATCTTAAAGCTTACCTCAGAAAGAGGTTTTGTCCTCCGAGCTTCCTTGAAACTAAAATGAATGAGTTCTTGGAACTAAAGCAGGATAGGCGGACAATTGAAGAGTACCATCAAGCTTTTGCCCTTCTCCTCAAATATTCTCCTCAATTGGATGAAGAGCAGTGATGGCCAGATTCATTCGAGGAATGAATGAGCCATTGGACACCTAAACCTGTCTCAATGGTCGAAGCAGTAAGAATGGAAAAAGACTTTGCCAAAGCCTTTGTTGTTAAGGTCCCGCCAAAGCCTCCACCCTCTGACGTTAAAAGATTCCAAACCTTGGGAAATACTTCAAACTTTCCTCCCCCAAAGAGGGAGCAAGGCCCAATTGAGAATCAAGATACTGGGAGATTCAAAAGTGAAGGAAGACCCTTCCCACAAAACACTTTCTCAAGAGCCCCACCTCTTTCAAGGATTCTGAGGGATGAGCTCAGAAGTAAGAACTGGTGTTTTAGATGTCAGGGTTTTGGTCACAAGCTGAAAGATTGCCCGACTCCTGCCATGTCAAGGGGACAAGGAAGTCAAGGACTGAGACTACAGAGACCAGCCCCTTCCTATAAGTCAAATCAGGGATAATCTCGCCCAAATCAGGTAAATCCTAGGAGAACTCCAGCTCAGCTATCTGTCTTTGTCCAGAGTAGCCTCAAAACTCCTTCCCAGAACTGGGGCAACCAAAGAGAAAGAGTTTCGCCTCAGACTGCAGCAGCTAGAGCAATCACAATAGCAGAAGTAGTGGAAGAAGAAAGAGGATAGATTTATGCAGCAATTGAAAACCAAGGGCCAAACCGTCAATTCTCCATCATTCATACTCCAGTTGAGTATCAGGGTAAGCCTTTTAAGCTTTTGATTGATTCACGCAGTACTCATTCTTTCATTTCTCCTTGATGCTTATGTAAGCTAGTCTTAGATCAGAAATCAGGGAAACCTGGCAAGTGGGAAGATTCTTTTCACTCACCTTGAGTCAGATCGTATTCAATTCAATCTAGATGGGAATTTAACTGACTGTCAGTTCAGAGTTATACCTTTGGTGGGATCCTTGGAATGGATTGGCTCCATAAAAATCAAGCTGACATTCAGTGTCATAATGGAACCATTTCCTTTCGTGACCTCCACGGAAATAAAGTTCAAGGAACCGAAATTTCAGGATCCCCAAGTCTGCAGTTAGTAAAGGCTTCTAAGTTACTAAAAGGACTTAAAAAGAAGCAGCTCATTTATGTTGTCAAAATGAGTCCAGTAGACTCAAAGTTAAAAGCTAAAGAACCTGAATGGTTAAGTGATTATGATGATTTATTCCTAGTAGAATTAACAGAGATGCCTCCAATTCGAGAAGTAGATCATGTGATAGAATTGACCCCCGGATCTCATCCAATAGCCCTACGCACGTACAAAATGCCAATTCCTAAAGCCATCGAACTCAAGAAACAACTTAGACAGCTGTTAGAACAAGGGTTTGTAAGACCCAATGTTTCACCTTGGGGTGCGCCAGTTCTCTTTCAAAAAAAGAAAGATAGAACGCTAAGACTCTGTGTGGACTACAAAGGTCTCAATCAGTTGACAGTTTAGAATAAGTATCCTATCCCCAGAATTGATGAGCTTCTGGAGGGACAGGCTAAGTGAAGCCCACTTCTTCACAAAGATAGATCTCAAATTAGGGTATTATCAGATCAGGATTAATAAGCAAGATATCCTGAAGACAGCTATCAATACTCGGTATGGGCATTATGAATTCACTGTCATGCCGTTTGGATTGATAAATGCCCCAGCTACATTCAATCGATTAATGTAGGACATTCTCAGAGAATACTTGGATGATTTTGTTCTTGTTTTTTTGATGATATTCTAATTTACTCAAAGAATGCAGCAGACCATGAAGCTCATGTCAGAAGAGTTCTTGAGATCCTAAGGAAGCACCAACTCTTTGCAAAAAAGAGCAAATGCACCTTCTCTGCCGACCATGTTGAATACTTGGGCTTTCTAGTATCCAAAGATGGAATTTCTCCAGATTCCACTAAAGTCCAAGCAGTCATAGATTGGCCTAAACCAAAGACACTGAAAGAAGTCAGAGGATGCTTGGGATTGACTGGTTGGTATAGAATTTTTATACCAAACTATGCTCTCATAGCTTCCCCCCTAACTAATCTTCTCAGGAAGAATATCTCGTCTCAATGGTCTACTAGGTGCCAGAGTGCTTTTGATAAGCTGAAGACCGCTTTGGTAACCAATCCCGTTCTAAAGCTGCCAAATTTCTCTCTACCCTTTGAGGTAGTAATTGATGCCAATGGTTTTGCCCTGGGAGGTGCACTCATGCACGAAGGTCATGCAGTGGCCTATGAATCCTCAAAACTCAGAACGCATGAGAGGAATTATGCTGTCCACCATGACCTCGAACTACTTTTCAATAATATCTGCCCTAAAGTTGTGGAGACATTACCTACTGGGTCAAAGATTCACTTTGATGACATATCATCAGAGCTTAAAGTGGATCTTCACTCAGAAGGATCTCAACATGCGCCAAAGACGGTGGATGCAGACCGTGCAGGAATTTGATTTTGAAATCAAGTACCGCCTAGGCAAAGAAAGTGTGATAGCAGATGCCCTCAGCAGAAAAGCCTCCTTGCTTGTAACTACTGTAGTGTCAAATCCTTTGATTATTGAAGCAAGTGAGAAGATCATGTAGGATAGATTCTTTGGCCCTATTGCTACCCTACTTATGCAGGAAAGCAAAACTCCACAGGAATTGAATGCAGTTCAAGGGTACAGCCTGGATGATGGAATTATGTACTATAATCGCAGGTTATGCATTCCCAATGATAAGGGAACTAAGGGTCAAATTTTGAATGAAGCCCATGACAGCCTTATTGTAGGACATCCAGGTTTCATCAAAACCTACGTCTATGAAGAAAAGCTTCTTTTGGCCTGGTCTAAAAAAGGATGTGCTTAATCATGTACGTCAATGTCTGACCTCTTAGATGTCAAGGTCGAGAAAGTAAAAATGCCTAGGAAGTTACATCCATTAGACATCCCCCAGCAGATGAAGTGGGAATGCATTAGTATGGATTTTATTACTGGATTACCCTCAGGGCAATCAGCTTACAACTCCATCTTCGTAGTAGTTGATAGACTAAGCAAAGTTGCCCATCTAACTCCTGGAAAAGAAACCTACACTGCAGTGGATGTGGCCAGAGTGTTCCTCAAGGAAATCTTCAGATTGCATGGCCTACACAGAAGAATAGTAAGTGATCGAGATCCCAAATTCACGTCAAGATTCTGGACTGCATTTTTTGAAGCAGTAGGAACTTTCGTGGATCTGAGCACAGCTTACCACCCCGAGATCGACGGTCAAAATGAAAGGGTGAACCAAGTAATCGAAGATATACTTCGGTCATGCTGTGTGGCAGGGAACCCAAGAAGTGGCTAAGCTATCTGCACCTAGTTGAGTTCGGGTACAATGCTTCTTATCATCGAAGTATTGGGATGAGCCCTTTGAAAGCTTTGTATGGACAAGATTGCTTAACTCAATTAACTTGGTCCGACCCATTGATTAGTGTCAAGATGTCCAGACAGATGCTTGATGAGATGGAGCAGTAAATGCAGTCAATTCGCAAAGATATATAAGCTGCCCAAGATAGATAGAAGCAATATGTAGATAAGAAGAGGTCAGACAGAAAATTCAAAGAAGCAGATATGGTCTTCATTCGAGTACGCCCCAAAAGAAGTTCTCTATCTCTTGTGAAGTACAAGAAGTTATCCCCCAGATATTGTGGAACATATCTAATTACAAAGCAAGTAGGTGACTTAGCCTACGAGCTATTAAACTTTTTATATTGTTTCTCTTTTAAAAGTGAAATTTGATTAGTTTAGAATGCTTTAAACCATATGGGGATAATTTTTAAGTAATTTAAGGTTAGAAAAAATTGAAAAATGATCAGCCATACAAAGGAGGTTATGGTAAAAATTTCTTAAATTTTATGAAATAAGTTTTATCTTTTATTATTCAAAAAGAGTAATCCCCATCGTTTGTGTATTCTAAAAGTGTTATTTTCATTCTAGGCATAGAAAAGTGCATAGTAAAAACATTTTAATTATAAAAGTGTTATTTCCATTAAAATTAAATTCTATGCATACAAAGATGCATATTGATTATTTTTTTTATAAAAGAGTGATTTTCATTAGATTTAAATCCTATGCATAGAAAGATGCATATTGATTATTTTTTAATGATAAAAGAGTGATTTTCATTAGATTTAAATTCTATGCATAGAAAGATGTATATTGATTTTTTTTAAATAGAAGTGTTACTTTCATCAATATTGATTTTTATGCATAGATAGATGCGTAAAAGAATTTTTTTATTATAGATAGATTTTTTTATTATAGAAGTGTTACTTTCATCAATATTGATTTTTATGCATAGATAGATGAAAAAAAGAATTTTTTTATTATAGAAGTGTTACTTTCATCAATATTAATTTTTATGCATAAATAGATGAATAAAAGATTTTTTTAAATTATAAAGTGTCACTTTCATCAATATTAATTTTTATGCATAAATAGATGCATAAAAGATTTTTTTTATTATAAAAGTGTTACTTTCATCAATATTGATTTTTATGCATAAAAGATTTTTTTAATTATAAGTGTTACTTTCATCAATATTGATTTTTATGCATAAATAGATGCATAAAAGAATTTTTTTTATTATAAAAGTGTTACTTTCATCAATATTGATTTTTATGCATAAAATGATGCATAAAAGAATTTCTTTTATTATAAAAGTGTTACTTTCACCAATATTGATTTTTATGCATAAAAGATTTTTTTTAAATTATAAAAGTATTACTTTCATCAATATTGATTTTTATGCATAAAAAGATGCATAAAAGGATTTTCTTTTATATAAAAGTGTTATTTCCATAGAAGTTGGATTTCATGCATAAATTGATGCATACAGAATTTTTATATCAAAATAAAAGTTCTCTTTAATCCCATGAATATTGGAAAGTGAATAAGTAAATACTCAATGAAGGAAAATTATACCGTTTTATATTCTCTAGGATGGTAACGAGAAAATTCAAAAAAACTATCGAAGTCAAAATTTTAGAAAAATGATTAGTTTATTCCTCATAGGAATTCGTGATTAGTTTTGAATTTAATTAAGCAAAATACTCGTGAATGAAATTTAGTAAAGTAGTAATTGAAATACTACCCTTCGATAAAGATAGTTCAGGGAGAACCTTTCCAGATTCAAACCCTGAATCAGACTATGACCAAGACATAACTCCTTCATCACTTTCAAAAAAAAGACCATGCGATCAATTCAATAATCTACACTCAAATCACCCACCGAATTTGAAACTAAGTTGAGACCTTTGATTTTGATCTGAGGATCAAGATTATAGAATTCGAGGAATTCTGCTTGGGAATTCAGACCGGTGATCTAGAAGTCTTGGGATACGGATTTAAGATATACCCATTAAAAAAAAAACTTGAAAACTTGCATAGAAACCGTGTTTTCTTAAAGGACTGTCTTATGCCATAATGCTAACGGGAGCATTTGGTATATGTGTTTTTTTAAGGGACGTTCGGTTACAACAGCTAGCGGGGAGTGTTCAAAGGACGGCTCACGCAGCAAAAACCTGCCCAGGTCTTGAGACCAGCGTGGGTATGGTGTAAAATGGTGTGCTTCCGGTATGATGGGCAAGGGCCGATGAAGCGGTCCTTGAGTGAAGTGCCAAGACACCTAAGGAGGATCCTAGAGGGTTCTGACCAGGCGATGCATGGGCTCGCGGTGCTTGGGACACCCATGCGTATGTCGTCGTGGAAGATATATGTATGTATGATGATGAGAAAATTATTGTAATCTGTTACTAGATCTCATTGGCTCACCTGTGCTGGTCTCAACCAGAGTGATACTGTTTTGTGAGAAACAAGGATTGAATGGAAATTTTGAGTTATGACATTTGTAACCAATAATTGTTTGTCAATGGATTATTTTATAAGTTAAAGTTTAAAGAGGAGTGTGTGCGTATCTGTATTCTAAAGCAAAAAATAAGAAAGGCATTCAATTATGGGTGGGTGAGTACTTGTCTGGTTCTACCAATTCCAGTGGTTGGGCGGTGGCTAACCCATGGGCTGGATGGGGTTAGGCTGGAATCAGTAGAGTTTTAATAATAAAATTGATCAATAGGAATAATAGTAGTTAAATAATAGCCTAAAGACCTTTCAAATGAGTAGATCAACGGCTGTGCCTGATTCAATTAGGAAAAAAGCATTGATTCCTTCAAGTTAAGTCTATAATAGTTTTCTATCTATCTGGTTTACTCAGATGAAGGTTAGTTCAGTATCTTGACCTTGTTAGAAAAATTTGTTAAGAAATTCAAAATGGTGGAATCAACCCCGTTTTTCGGACATGGAAAATTTTCTCAGTTTCGGTTTTCAGAATGACCACCAGCTTAGTCTCATGCTCGGACATTCGAGGGCGAGGCCTCGAGTGGGAAACCCTACCCCGCGCAAGAGGGAGCTGCTTCCACTACCCGGTGTGTGGAGGGGACAGTGGGATCCCACAGTTGGTATCAGAGCGCTGTTGTAAATTTACGTAACAGCAACAGAAATTGCTTAAAATTTTAAAGTAAATCTAGGGAATAATGCTTTCTCTTGTTAATATTATGTTGAATGAACTTCAAAAATTAAAAAATTATAAATTGAATTGGAACTTATAGATGGATACCCCAAGTCTATCTGGCATTCCTGAACTCTCCCAGAGTTGGGGATATGATAGCCTTTGCATTCGAGCACCTCATCAACTCTGCTACGACCTGAGTAAGCAGAGTGAGACTCGCACGTCATTTTGAGAGTCTTTACTTTCCTGGTACTCTTGAGCGACGTCGGTATATGTGGTTCTGTGGAGGACAATGTATTAATGTCAGTACCAATTAGCGTCAGAGGCTCAGGCAAAATATTTCCTTAGCCATGATTTTGATAAGGCTAGGGCTTGTTTAGCATGTATAACTCTTTGATCATTCACCCAGGAACTTCAGAATTTCATGCCGAGTTTTTAGGCTTCTTAGCCGCTTTATCCCTAGAAGTAGAATTATAGCGTCTCTTTCTCTAATGAATCATGTGTACCATGGCATGTCTCCTTCGCAGTTTTGCTTCTTTATGCGTATGCGATTGATTTTGTGTACCATGGCATGTCTCCTTCATAGTTTCGCTTCTTTATGCGTATGCGATTGAGGCAGTGATTTTGGGAGCCGTGATGCTCTATGTATATATCCAAAACTTTTGATAATAAACGATGTTTTGCAAAAAATTCCAAATTGTTTCCATGATTGAGAATATGGTTATAATAAAATTATCAAAGTAAATCTTGTTTCATGAAGTATGATGAAATAATCATATGTTTAAAGAATAAATCACAAAAAATAAATAATCATTAATCTGTTGTCAAAGTTAAGTTGACGAAAATCTCGTTTTGTCAGAGTCATGAGGCGCGCGGCCCGTGCAAGGCAACGGGATCCTCTAACCGATGACGAAGAGTTAGATCCGGATGTTCAAAAAGCCCTGCATAGATCCCAACCTGGTCCCTTCAAGGGTGAAGGGAAGTAGTTAGGTGAAGTAGTGGAATAGTGGATTGAGGCAATGGAGGAATACTTTGATATAATTAGCTATAATGAGAGAAGCAAGATGGCTCTTGCCAGGTTAAAGATTGTGGAAACGGCCAGGGTCGCTTCTTGGAGGAATCACTGTGAGACTAACCATCTCGACCGGAATACCCAGACGTGGACCGATCTTAAAGCTTACCTCAGAAAGAGGTTTTGTCCTCCGAGCTTCCTTGAAACTAAAATGAATGAGTTCTTGGAACCAAAGCAAGATAGTGGGACAATTGAAGAGTACCATCAAGCTTTTGCCCTTCTCCTCAAATATTCTCCTCAATTGGGTGAAGAGCAGCTGATGGCCAAATTCATTCGAGGAATGAACGAGCCATTGGACACCTTAGTAAAGAATGCCAAACCTGTCTCAATGGCCAAAGCAGTAAGAATGGCAAAAGACTTTGCCAAAGCCTTTGTTGTTAAGGTCTCACCAAAGCCTGCACCCTCTTACTTTAAAAGATTCCAAACCCCGGGAAGTACTTCAAACTTTCCTCCCCCAAAGAGGCAGCAAGGCCCAATTCAGAATCATGATACTAGGAGATTCAGAAGTGAAGGAAGACCCTTCCCACAAAACACTTTCTCAGGAGCCCCACCTCTTTCAAGGATTCACAGGAATGAGCTCAGAAGTGAGAAGCAATGTTTTGGATGTCAGGATTTTGGTCACCATCTCAAAGACTGTCTGACTCCTGCCATGTCAAGGGGACAGGGAAGTGGCAAGGACCGAGAGTGTAGAGACCAGCTATCAATCAAATCAGGGTCCATCTCGCCCAAATCAGGTAAATCCCAGGAGAACTCCAGCTTAGTTGTCTGCCTTTGTCCGGAGTAGCCTCAAAACTCCTTCCCAGAACTGGGGCAAACAAAGAGAAAGAGTTTCACCTCAGACTGCAGCAGCCAGAGCAGTCACAATATCAAAAGTAGTGGAAGAAGAAAGAGAACAGATTTATGCAGCAATTGAAAACCAAGGGCCAAATGTCAATTCTCCATCATTCATACTCCAGTTGAGTATCAGGGTAAGCCTTTTAAGCTTTTGACTGATTCAGGTAGTACTCATTCTTTCATTTTCCCTAGATGCTTACGTAAGCTAGTCTTAGATCAGAAATCAGGGAAACCTATGCAAGTTGAATAGGTGGGAAGATTCTTTTCACTCACCTTGAGTCAGATTGTATTCAATTCAATCTAGATGGGAATTTAACTGACTGTCAGTTCAGAGTTATACCTCTGGGAGTTTTCGATGGGATCCTTGGAATGGATTGGCTCCATAAAAATCAAGCTGACATTCAGTGTCATAATGGAACCATCTCCTTCCGTGGCCTCCACGGAAATAAAGTTCAAGGAACCAAAATTTCAGGATCCCCAAGTCTGCAGTTAGTAAAGGCTTCTAAGTTACTAAAAGGACTTAGAAAGAAGCAGCTTATTTATGTTGTCAAAATGAGTCCAGTAGACTCAAAGTTAAAAGCTAAAGAACGTGAATGGTTAAGTGATTATGATGATTTATTCCCAGCAGAATTAACAGAGATGCCTCCAATTTGGGAAGTAGATCATGTGATAGAATTGACCCCCGGAGCTCAACCAGTAGCCCTGTGCACGTACAAAATGCCAGTTGTTGAAGCCATCGAAATCAAGGAACAACTTAGATAGCTCTTAGAACAAGGGTTTGTAAGACCCAGTGTTTCACCTTGGAGTGCGCCAGTTCTCTTTCAAAAAAAGAAAGATGGAACGCTAAGACTCTGTGTGGACTACAGAGGTCTCAATCAGCTGACAGTTAAGAGTAAGTATCCTATCCCCAGAATTGATGAGCTTCTGGAGGGACAGGCTAAGTGGAGCCCACTTCTTCACAAAGATAGATCTCAAATCAAGGTATTATTAGATTAGGATTAATGAGCAAGATATCCCGAAGACAGCTATCAATACTCTGTATGGGCATTATGAACTCACTTTCATGCCGTTTGGATTGACAAATGCCCCAGCTACATTCAATCAATTAATGTAGGACATTCTTAGAGAATACTTGGATGATTTTGTTCTTGTTTTCTTTGATGATATTTTAATTTACTCAAAGAATGTAGCAAACCATGAAGCTCATGTCAGAAGAGTTCTTGAGATCCTAAGGAAGCACCAACTCTTTGCAAAAAAGAGCAAATGCACTTTCTTTGCCGACCATGTTGAATACTTGGGCTTTCTAGTGTCCAAAGATGGAATTTCTCTATATTCCACTAAAGTCCAAGCAGTCATAGATTGGCCTAAACCAAAGACAGTGAAAGAAGTCAGAGGATTCTTGGGATTGACTGGTTCGTATAGAGTTTTTATACTAAAGTATGCTCTCATAGCTTTCCCCCTGACTAATCTTCTCAAGAAGAATATCCTGTTTCAATGGTCTACTAGCTGCCAGAGTGCTTTTGATAAGCTAAAGACCGCCTTGGTAAACCAATCCTGTTCTAAAGCTACCAGATTTCTCTATATCCTTTGAGGTAGTAATTGATGCCAGTGGTTTTGCCCTGGGAGGTGCACTCATGCACGAAGGTCATGCAGTGGCCTATGAATCCTGAAAACTCAGAACGCATGAGAGGAATTATGCTGTCCACAACAACTTGGAACTACTTTCAGTAGTATATGCCCTAAAGTTGTGGAGACATTACCTACTGGGTCAAAGATTCACTTTGATGACATATCATCAGAGCTTGAAGTGGATCTTCACTCAGAAGGATCTAAACATGCGCCAAAGACGGTGGATGCAGACCCTACAGGAATTTGATATTGAAATCAAGTACCGCCCAGGCAAAGAAATGTTGTAGCATATGCCCTCAGCAGAAAAGCCTCCTTGCTTGCAATTATTGTAGTGTCAAATCCTTTGATTATTGAAGCAAGTGAGAAGATCATGCAAGATAGATTCTTTGGCCCCATTGCTACCCTACTTATGCAGGAAAGCAAAACTCCACAGGAATTGAACCGAGTTCAAGGGTACAGCCTGGATGATGGAATTATGTATTATAATCGCAGGTTATGCATTCCCAATAATGAGGGAATTAAGGGTCGAATTCTGAATGAAGCCCATGAGAGCCTTATTGCAGGACATCCAGGTTTCATCAAAACCTACATGTCTATGAAGAAAATCTTCTTTTGGCCTGGTCTAAAAATGTAAGGTTCCCCCTTCTAAAATAGGGAAAACACTTAAGATAGCCCACTAAGTCTTAACTTGGAGAAAATTTCCTATTCATCGACACCTTGACCGTGCAGAGATTCAAGGATACGATTCATAGGTAAGACCTAGTCCTATCCCGCATAGGGAGAGCGTGATCTTCTAAAAATAAAATCACCCATAGGGTAATTGATCATAAATTGGACAACTACTAGACTTGATTTCTAGAGGCAACGCTTTTTTCCTCATCCATGCAAGGCACAGCCGCTGGCCTAGTCTTCTAGAATAGAGTTACCCAAGAACCTATTTATCTAGCGTATGGATTTCACTTAATCTGTTGGAAAGCTACCCGACTAATCGGGTCCACTTGTCCGTAGGATGGTGCCATCGGGGCATTCCATCCTCCCACTTTACACCGTGCAGAGATTCGAGGATACGATTCATAGGTAAGACCTAGTCCTATCCCGCACAGGGAGAGCGTGATCTTCTAAAAATCAAATCACCCATAGGGTAATTGATCATAAATTGGACAACTACTAGACTTGATTTCTAGAGGCAACGCTCTTTTCCTCATCCATGCAAGGCACAGCCGCTGGCCTAGTCTTCTAGAATAGAGTTACCCAAGAACCTATTTATCTAGCATAGGGCTTTCACTTAATCTGTTGGACTAATCAGGTCCACTTGTCCGTAGGATGGTGCCATCGGGGCATTCCATCCTCCCACTTTCCACCCTACTCACACGTCAATTTGTTTTCTAATTAATCTTACCACACTGTTTGACATAAATAAACATGTTCCTTAATTAAGGCCCTTTTCACAAGGTTTGTTAAAACAGTCTTTTTCCACAATACAATAATGCCAAAGACAAGATTTATAAAAAAAAAGTTTATACATGAATCAATTCCATACAAGACAAACCGGCTCTCTTATTCTTTTCCTTTATACTGCCGATGATCTAGAATTCGGCCTTGCAGCCTTTACATGCTGGGCAAAACCCTACGGGATGACACACCTCATCATCGGCCAACTCGTGGTGAGGACTCAAGCCGGCATGTCACCCTCTCAGGCTCCATCGCTCGATCCACCCACCCCTCAGAGGGATGTCTGCGCACTAGGGTGGGCTAATTCACCGCACTAGCCTGGGCCCTCAGACCTAGGCAACATCATAATCTCTCGCCTCAATCGGCGAATCTTATTCTCCCAATGGTATGAGGGATACTGTGGGCCATTCTCGGGCTTTGCTAACGACGCCGCCTGGCTACACAAGCACGGAACGGAGTTAGCGCATCGAAGCCAGGAAAAACTTGCACTCTTTAAAGATAACAATTTCAATGCAATTCATTGAATACAACATCACTCAATTTGTAACTTCATACAATCTTATGTCATTATTTTAAAAGGAAAAGATACACATTTATTAACACTAATATTTAAAAAAAAACTCTCTTTAAAAGATAACCAAGCTAACCTGGCCATTTCCTTGAGGAGCTTGTAAAGGGAGGGTTGGAGCCGCATTGAGAGCATCTTCTCTAATCTTGTTGTTGCGCGCTCCTCCTGAGGAATATTCTGACGTTTCCGGGAAGGGGCCATCTTGGACGTCGTCTTGTAGGGCTTGCTATCACGCAGTCGAAATGCTTCAGTCAGATCTCAATTCTGAGATCGTTTGCTCACCGTATGAGCAAAAGACCACAGCGCATAAACCCTCTCTAAGGCAAGAACCTCTTACTAAAGTCCACGCAAATGGGGGGGGGAAATTGTGAGATGTCCTTTTAACACAAAAACGTTTTGGTGAAGGGGAGAAGGGCTGAGGGCTACTGTAAGTCTCTTCACACGGGGGGGAGAAGAGTTAAGGACACTGCCTAGAGGGGGATGGAGGAAATTACCTTATCTGAAAAGTGGTAAATGAGGGGGTGTGGAGAGGGGTGGGGCTGTACTACAACAAGTACACTACACAGGGACAAACGGTGGTACGGATGGCGGTATAGCATAGCATAAGCTACGCAGAAATGCGTGTTGCCCATGGAGCACCCCGGGGGTTTATATAACTATGGGGTACAGGTATGGGCGCTACACAAAGCAAGGATGAAAGGACGGTGTACCAGTAGAGGCTATAGATGAGTGGCCTGCATGGCTGAGGGGGAAAGGTACGGTGTCCGTAAACAAGGAAAGAGTGGTACGCATGTACCTTATCTGGTTAGGGGAAGCATGGGTGTCCAAGTAGCGGTACGTGTGGACCACACAGTGGGCGCCCGTCCTTTGCTTCTTGTACGGCCATCATACGGGCACTGTGGTAAGTGTGTACCGTCCAAATTTTGGGGCGGTTTCCCCAAATTTGAGGCGCCGGCCTCGATTTTTGCGTGCCGGACCGCCTGGGGGGCGAAATTTTCTTTTGTCTAGGATGCTCTCCTGGTCGTTGGCGTGTAGACCATTTGTCAATCACACGCCCGGTCATGCATTTATTAAGGTTTAAAGGTCGTCGCTTTTTAACTAAAAATGACTGAAATTTGCGTATAAGCTTGATCCGGTGTCCGTTTTTTGGATGCTGTAAAGTCCTATATTAGGATAAAATCACACGTAGATTCCAAATTTGGGCTCAAAATCTGAAGATTCTAAGTAGAAATGACTCAAATAATAAAATCATTGATGTTTATACCATAAAAACTCATAAATTTATCTATTACATGGACATTTCTTTATTAGTGAAGATGGGTATGTTACATCCTTCCCCCTTAAAGAAATCGAGATGTCCTCATCTCGTCATGAATTGGGGATAATCCTTTAAGAGTGTAGCTTCATCTTCCCAAGTTGCATCCTCTTCAGGGTAATCTTTCCACTGTACTAGATGTTCTACAAGAGTTCTATTTCGAAATTGCCTTTCCCTAGAGTCTATGATGCTACTGGGCTGTAATTCAAGGACTCCTTGAGTAGGGATTACAACTTGTTCATCATCAAGAATACGATCGAGACTAGGTACATAAGGTTTTAACAAACTTACATGAAATACATTGTGGACTTTGTCGATCTCTGGATGATAAGCTGTGCTAAAGCAAAGTTGAGTTCTCGGGGCTTGAAATAAGGACTGCCAGAATTTTGATGTGAAGGCAGAATCCCGGTCACTTACTATCCTTTTTGGGAGACCATGAAGTTTGAGGATTTCCTTGATGAATATTGGAGCAACATCAAAAGCTTTGAAGGTCTTCTTTGCTGGTATAAGGTGAGCTACTTTGGTAAGTAAGTCCACTACTACCAGAATGGAGTCATATCCTTCTTGAACAGTGGGGAGACTTGTGACAAAATCCATACTAATGCACTCCCACTTCATTTGGGGAATATCCAAGGTTGAAGTTTCCCAAGCATCTTGACCCTTTCAGCTTTGATCCTTTGGCATGAGAGACATTGCTTCAAGTATCGAAGGACATCATTTTTTAAGCCTGGCCAATGAAAGCTCCTTCTTATGGCATTTAATGTTTTTGCATAGCCTAGGTGTCCTCCAGTAGGACTATCATGAGCTTCATGGAGGATTAGTTTCTTTAAAGCAGGATCCTTAGGGATACATAGCCTGTGATTGAAGTAGAGGCTTCCTTCATGAGTGGAGTATCCCTTGATTAGATTCTTCTCTTTCTCTGAATTTCCCCATTCTTCTACTAACTTCATCATCCTCAAATAATCTGGATCATGAGATGAGACTTCTTCCACCTTGACCAGTATGGGATTATTTGGCATTGAAATTGCACTCAAGAAAGATTTGCGACTAAGTGCATCTGTTACCACATTATCTTTCCCAGGGCATAATTTGATGTCAAAGTCATATTCTTGTAGAATTTGAATCCATCTCATTTGCCGCATGTTGAGGTTAGGCTGGGTGAAGATCCACTTTAGACTTTTGTGGTCAGTTACAAGCCAGAATTTGCCCCCCAAGAGATAATGTCTCCATAATTTGAGGCAATGAACAACTGCTAAGAGCTCCAAATCATGGGTGGCATCATTTGCTTCATATTGCTTCAGCTTGCGGGAAGTATAAGCGACTAGTCTTCCTTCTTGGCCTAGGACACCACCAAGTGCTAGAATACTGGCATCAGTAAACCACTTCAAATTCCTTGGTGAAATCAGGAAGTTTCAGGACTGGCTTAGAAGTAATAATGACCTTGAGCTGATCAAAGCTATTTTGATGGATTGGCAGCCACACTATTTTGCAATCCTTCTTAAGAAGATCCGTCAAAGGTGCAGCTACCAAGGCATAATCTTTGATAAAAATCCTATACCATCCTGACCCACGAACTTCACGAACTGATTTAGGGAGTGGCCACTCCAGAATATCTTTGACCTTGGCGGGGTCTATTGAAATGCCATCTTTGGAGATGATGAACCCAAGATACTCAATTTGATGAGTAAACAAGGTACATTTTCTCTTCTTGGCATAGATTTGGTGTCTACGCAACAATTGCAAAACTCTACGCACATGCTCCTCATGCTCTTCCATTGATTTGGAGTAGATTAAGATGTCATGAAAGAAAACAAGCACAACTTCATCCAAGTAAGGACAGAATATATCTTGCGTTAGGCGGTTGAAGGAGGTTACAGGAGCATTGGTTAACCCGAATGACATTACAGTAAACTCATAGTGGCCATAACAGGTATTGAAGGTTGTCTTGGGTATATGTGCTTCCTTGACTTTGATCTGATAGTAACCAGACCTCAAATCTATTTTTGAGAAGACTATGGCCCCATGAAGCCTGTCAACAAGAAGTTCGTTGATGCGAGGGATAGGATACTTATTCTTGACAGTGACTTGATTTTAATCTATGCAGAGGCGGAGAGTTCTGTCCGTCTTTTTTTGGAAAAGAACAGGTGCCCCCCAAGGAGAGCTACTGGGGCATATGTATCCTTGCTCAATGAGTTGGGTAAGTTGCTCTTTAAGTACAATGGCTTCAAGAAGGGACATTTTATAGGGCATTTTGAGACAGGTTAAGCTCCAGGGATCACCTCCATCTCATGATCGACTTCTCGAGGAGGCGGTAGCCCTGTAAGCTTGTGAGGGAAGATGTCAGAGAATTCTTGGAGCCAAGAGGGTCCTGTCTCCTTACTAGGTTCAATGGCTTTGTTGAGCTTGACTAAGAAAACTTGCTAATCCTTATGTGTTCCCTTGAGAAGATGTTTTGCCTTGACTACCCTAGATTTAGGTTTTCCTGTTATCCCCTGAACAGATATTACTTGGCCATGCTCATTTTTAAAAGTGATATTTCCCTGGTTACAATAAATGCTATCTTTGTTTGCAATTAACCAATCCATCCCAAGGATTCCATCATAAATTCCTAACGGCAAGACTCTAAAGTGGCCAATGAGTTCGCTCATTACCCAGCTCAAAATCAAGGTTTCCTATAGAGTGGCGAGATACTACTTCTTTCCCCCACTAGCTAACTCTACAGTCATTCCTCTAGCTGTTTTTTGACCCAAGTTTAATTTTTGCAAACACCTAGGAGAAAGAAATGAATGGGTACTGCCACAATCAATCAAAAGCTAGAATGGCTTACCGTGTGATAAGTGGCTGGGATTTGGATTACACCAAATTGTTTATTCAGACCTTGGTGTTTTACTGTCGCATGGACGGTGGCGCGCTCTTCTTGAGCGATTTCCAAGGTCGGGTCTTCACTTATAATACAGGTGGTCCTAGCGACAACTGCTCCTCCGCGACCTTTGCCACGCCCACCACCTCTTGCACCTTGGTGGATAGGGGTTCCATGGCCTTGATTTCCTTTGCCACCTTGGGGAAACGATGTTGCCATCTTGGGACAGTTGGCCCTAAAGTGTCCCAGCTCATTGCACTCAAAACACAGAGGGCCTTCTCTGGAAGATGCAGCATAAGAGCGGGGGACAAAAGAGTTACTTTGTTGCCCTCTGTTGTAGTAGGGGAAATTCTGTTGGGGTTTCTTGTAGGGTTGATCTTTAGGATTTACCTCAAGGTAAGATCTCTTTTGAGGCTTAGGTTTGTCAATCCTCATTTCTTTCACAAGGGGCTTTGCTCGTATGAGAGAATCCTGTAATGTGCTTGGTCTCATTGCTTCAAGGCGGGAATCTAAGGGTTCATTTAACCCTTAGAGAAACGAGCTACTTGGTGCCTTGGGAGAAACGAGCCACTTGTTGGAAAGTAGTCATACCTGGGGCATACTTCCGAAGAGTGATAAATTTGGAATAGTAGTCCTCAAGAGTTAAGATGCACTGCCCAAGACTAAAAAACTCATTCATCTTTATGGATTCATGGGATGGGGGAAGATATCTTTCCTTCACGGCCTGCTTGATGTCTTCCCACGTTTGAGAATGCTCGGTGACTCCCTTGTCACGGCACCACTGTTTCCACCAGAGTTTAGCATCTCCAACGAGGCAAAACCGTGCAAGCATAGACTGATTTGCTACTTCAGTACCGACGGCAGAGAAATTATCGTCCATCGCTTCAATCAGGACTTCAGCATCCTTCTCAATCTTTGAACCTTCTCCTTTGAAGGAGGGAGGTTGCATTTGCTTGAGCAAGAGCTTCTTCTCCTGGATATCAGTGTAAAGCGCATTGGGAAGTGGAGGGTGATCGTCCTGGCCATGATTGTAAAAACAATTTTAAGATTACAAGATTCATACTTGCACAACGCTTATTTTGGAGAGTAAAACATTGAAATCATTTTATTTCCAAATATTTACAAGGATGAGTTTTATTATAAAGATATGAGGCTAATATAATTAGTCTTATTTGCCATCAAGGGAAATTCCTAAGCTTGACTATGACATAAGGGTAGAGCGGTCCACATAGGTGAAATATGGGGGTTTCGCTGTAGTTTCTAAAGACTCTAAAAACTGATGGTAAGGGTGGTAGACTCTGGATTGGGGTAGGTCCCAACACAACTACTCTATCAGGTAAGACCTACATCACTTGGTCATACACCCAGCAATCCTTAGGTATGCGAATCCCATCTATAGTCATAGAGGTGTCGGCCCTAGGGGTACCGCGACGAACCAAAATAAATGGATCATCTTCAACTTTTCAATCCAACGAATCCGCTTTAGGTCGATGGTAAGGTTTCCCCATCCTCTTTCAATATGAGAGAAATGAGGGAGGGACATCTTCTCTAGTATCTGCACCATGGTGTCATGGAACTCGAAATTTGAGGAGTGACTAGCAGTCTCGAAGATGCATTAGAAAACTAGAAACTTTGAGTAGGCATATTCCTCTTCCTACAATCATTCAAACATCAATTCAACTTGTTTTTTTAGTAGGATGTTTTTATAAATTAGCATTATGTTAGATAAAACATTCATTGCAAAACAGTCCTTAAATGGCAATTCCTAGGAGCTAAGATCGGATCTGATACCAATTGTAAGGTTCCCCCCTTCTAAAATAGGGGAAACACTTAAGATAGTCCACTAAGTCTTAGCTTAGAGAAAATTTCCTATTCATCGACACCTTGACCATGTAGAGATTCAAGGATACGATTCATAGGTAAGACCTAGTCCTATCCCAAAGGGAGAGCGTGATCTTCTAAAAATCAAAGCACCCATAGGATAATTGATCATAAATTGGGCAACTACTAGACTTGATTTCTAGAGGTTCCTACATTACAAGAAATGTCCCCAAGCCAGTTTTATCATTTCATGTCATAGATGAGCCCCGAGAAAAGGGCTATGGCTCAAGCCTACTTTGGGGGAGGCGCTAGCACTTCTGCACAACCATCACAACCCACCACCACCACACGGACTACGCCCTTAGACAATCCACGGCACGTTACACAAACCCTGCCCACGGATCTCTTGAGTACTTCAGTCATAGAAGACGAGGTCGTTCGACAGGTTGTTGCCATGTTCCAATTGTGAGGGGACATTCTGTTCGCACTCATCCTGCCGCTTCAACACACAAATCCCTTTACCCTGAATTCGGCTCATTCCCAATACCAAGTAGTGGACGAAAATGTGGTCTTGGATGATGTTGGCACGAGATGAAGTCTTGAATCTGCGAGTTATGCCATATAGCCTTTGCCCACAATTGCACGACTACATGGCATAAACTTGATAGTGCAAATAAGGAACGAGTCATGAAATCAAATCAAGAGTGAGTTTATACCAGCACCAAGTAGTGAAGAGGTCCATCCTAGATGGATAAAAGATCACATGGTGAACATGATGAAGCACTGGTGCAATGATATCACACAGAAGGTAAAGATAGGGAGATAAACGCCTTGGAATTGCACACAAGAGATTTAGGAAGAGGAGTGTAAAAAGCTCCATGCAAACTCCCAAAGGTGTAAGAAGCAGGAGGAGGCTGCCACAACAACAAACCAAATGGAGAGCATAGGGAGCCCCATCTTTGAAGTGGTGGCTGGGATACTTTCCACACATACTTTGTAAGTGTTAAAAGTACCATCACTCGCTTTTTTTGGCATAATGGGCATTTTAGTTTTGTTAATAAGTATTCATGCTTCATGCTTCTAGCAAAGAGTGGTCGGTCATGCTATGAGTGATGCGGAGAAAAGGTACACCCTAATGCACGGGATGTATGCCCTCCTCGAGAAACTTGAGCGAGAGGGCATCAACGTGAACTGCACGCATGTGGTGAATATGGTAAAGCTCTACATTTTCCACCCATGAATTAGTTTTTTTCTCACTTGTCATTTCTGAGTTTTTGCCCCTTGAATACACTTTTGCAGGGACCAATGCCAGATCCTGAGGAAAATAATGATCATTAGGTTCTATGTATAAGAGTCGGGCCTCTTTTGTGTACTTATTTTTGTCGGCTCCTTGAGCTATGTAACTTTTGTTACTTAATAATAATTTAAGTTTTGTGGCCTTTCAGTAGAGAACATAGATGTACTTTGTAAAACTGGTATATTCGTACACCCAGGATTACACTTGGGTTTACCAAATTTTTTTTTTAAAAGCCTACATCCATCGAAATATTCATCGGTGGAAGTGTCGAAATACAAATAAATGTCATTGTCAACATCAAAAATAGCATCACAATAAGCATTGAAAAAGAAGTTGAAAAAAAACTTTTTCTTTCGATGGTTTTAACGTTGCGTATTTCGACACATATATACACGTGTATTTAGTCTCGCTTATCGGCACATATATGCACATGTATTTTGATGGGCGTATTGATAGTTCCATATCGACGCTTTTTTTGACGTGCATATTGATGCTTTCGGGGATTTTTTACATATTCAAATCCGTTAGAAAAAATGTCAAAAATCAACCCACCTGTAATAGCGGGCGAGGTGAGAGGAGAGAACTTGCATATTTTTAGGGAGAGAGGTAAACCTGCTTTAGCTTTTTAAATGCTTAAAATGAGGCGCCGCGATTCTGTTAAAAATTTTCTAAAGTCAAGATGTTAAAATAAGCGTCAATAAAAGCATCAAAATAAGTGTCAATGTTTCGAAGGTTATTTCAACACCCGCTTTTTAGTTCACTTTTTGATACCCGCTTTAGTTCACTTTTTATGAAAATTCTCATTCAAATTTTGATTTTTTTGGTGGCCTGACACCTTTACATAAAACATTAGAATATTCCAACTAGGCCATGCATGAACTATAAAAGAAGCTCCACCTCCCCCCTCGTTTAAACCCTAAACCCGTGAGTGCTATGAACCTTTCACATTTTGTCAATTTAGAGGAGAAAACCATGTGCCCATGTAGTCATTATTGCAAGTATCGAGTCACCTGGACATCAAAGAATTTGCAATGACCATTCCAAAAAATGGGACGTATTTCCAGTGGAGCACTTGTAACATCTACTTAACTCGCCTCAATGTTCGCCCACACAACAATGAACCGGTTGATCACATGAATATCCAACTTGAGCAGAGAAAAAGAGCAAGGGAAGAGGCAAGCTCGATGGGATTGGAACCTAAGCAAGCTTTGACAGACTCAGATCAAGTTCTAGAACATGACATGGACGAAATGATAGTTGCCCTACATGACACAAGCCATGGAGTAGACGATCGTGATTTGGAGCATGCAATGGCACAAGAAGTAGAAGACATCAAAAGACGTGTGGAGCATGCTTCTTTTAAGAGGAGAAAGAGCTATGTAGTCTTTCTCATCCTACCACTTTATTGTGTTTTAGTTCTTCGCACTTGCCTCTCCATATTGAACTTGCAATTAATATATGGGTAGCCTGATACGAGCATTTCAAAACTTATGGGGTATTTGTCCCTTCCTCTCTCTATGTTTCACATGCTAGCATGAATGCCTTGTCTTTCTCATTTATTCATTATGTTATATCATACAGTTTATTAAAGGATCAAATTCTACCAGAAGACAATGAGATGCCTTCAGACCGTGCATGAGAAAAAACAATGTTGCACTCCATAGCTATGGACTATCACACAACATGCTTGTCTAAAAATTTATATTCTCTTTCGGCATGAGTACGCCACTCTTCACTCACGAGTGTCCACAGTGTTGTTCATCGAGATATAGGCAAGATGTCCACCAAGGACAACGGCTCCTTCCTAAAGTCTTAGACACTTTCCCATCATTCCATGTATTCAAACAATGTTCAGATGCAAATCCATTGCATCTTTAATGACTTGGCATTGGAACACCATCATGGAGGCATATCAAAGAGAAGTGGGTGTAATTTGGGGAAGAGCGTCGTCATATTCATCTCGAACTAGCAATGGATGTAGTCAATCCATTTGGCTTATGAAGTTCATCATGGAGTACATGGCCCGTTTGCCTAGTGAACTAGAACTTGCCACTCCATGGTTAGCAATAAATAAGGGGAACCTTTTACTTCCTTGATAGTTTGAGGGAAGTACAAGGTTAAGAACATGGACGTCTACTTGTCTTCATTAGTTGACAATCTACGAACGCTATGGGATGGTATCATAGTTCATGATACATCTAAGTAGTTTGGAGAAAGGGCTACAACAAGGCAAGGAATATTTATGTGGACCACCATACATGATTGGTCAGGCTATGGAGAGTGCTCTCGTAAGTTAATTATTCTACGATTTCTTGCACTACTATAGGATGACCCATTTTCGATACCTGGTGGTAGGTGAAAAAAAGGAAAAAGAACCACCTGCTTTACGTGCCAGTGACACTTGAGACGACTTCCAACTCTGCACTGCTCTCTAGGCTCTCTCTCTGGTCAGCATCCACTCTCTGCCTGCAGTCGTCGCCCACACAAAACCAGCCACTTCTCTCTCTTCAGAGGGCGCCCACACCAGCTAACCCTCAACTCAGCAGCTCTCTCTCTCTCTGTGTCGTGACCAGCAACTTCGCCAACCACAGAGCCTCTGCAGCTTCTCTTCAGCACCACGAACCACTTATCTCTCTTCACTACTGTCCAAAGGCGGCCTCCACTGTCTTTTCTCTCCAGTGAGGACTAGCCACCACTTACACTCAGTAACTGCTCCGGCCAACTCTTCAAAAAGAACCAACACAACCCCACTTACCCACGCGGCTCCCTCTCATTTGTCTTCACTTTCACCCCCTGGTCGGTGCTTGCAGAACCACCAGCACGCTTACCCGCCAAGCGTCCACTTTTCCTTCACCACCTCTCCTCGCAGCCACTTCAGCGCGACCACCAGAGCCGCCTTCAGCTCTTTGGCGGCCTCTACTCGCTCTCCTCAGTCACTCCAGAGCCCCCGTGCTCTCTTGACGGCCACCACGCCTTCTCGCTGCAGCGCCTCTTCAGAGTCACCTTCAAGCACCAGGCGGCTCCACTCCACGCTCCCCAGAGCACCTGCGCTTCCACTGTTGAGGCGACCCTCCTCTTCACCACTCGATGCAGCGCCTCTGTAGGGTGGTCTCTCCTTAGCACCTGCGTGTCCTCGCTATATCACTAGCCAGGCTCTGCCCACACCAAGGCCGCCCCAGCAGCTCGTCTTCCCTTCACGTCTGTCTTTCTGCCCGTCCGCTGGTCGGAGATGCTCCATTGGATCACCCCAGAGCTACAAGGCGGCGGCTCCTCACTCTGCTCGCGTTTTCCTTCGTACGATCGCCGGGGCGCCTTTTTTTTCAACGAGGCAGCCACACCTTCCTACTCGCTTTGCATCTTCGCCAGCCTTCCAGACGTCTTTGCTGGCAGCCATGTAAAATCTCCACGTAGCTACAAGCTGGCCACTTGTATTATATATTTTTATTTATTTTTTAAAGCTCCAAAATGATGGCCACACAATACAATGGCTCTTCCTTCCTTATGCTTCAGGTCATCATGCCGCGCCCACAACTTTTCCTAAAACAATGTGAGAGCTGCCCACAAACCTTCGTCAGCTGCATCATGATTTCCAAACACATCAATTACAGTCGGTGCCATGCATTTGGCAACCACCCGCACACCACACTGTTGCCATAAAACTTTCAAATCTCCGGCATCTGCTCCCAAAAAAAACGTGCGTATACCAGCTCACTGCAAAACCACCCGCTCTATACATTTGCCAGGGCATTTAGGGCAAAGCTTATTCACAAACCATGCACACCATATGTACACAGACCCAAAACACTTCTCAGATTTTTGCCTGACACCTGGTATTGACGGTTTCCATTCTATCAAAATATCCATCGATATAAACGTTGAAATGACTATCGAAGAGCAAAGCATCGAAATAAGCAATGAAACAGCGTCAAAATAAGGGTCGAAATAGGTGTTGAAAAGGGTGTCGAAATCTGATTTTTTTTTGTTTTTTATTTTGCACTTAAACAGATTAAGTGTGTAGAAAAAGAAAACATTGACAAAAACCAAGTTTTTCTTGTTAAATAAAATTGAAATAAGATGTTATAGCTCATCATCGACTCTCTCATCCTTGCTAGATCCATGGCTCCGAATACATATTTTACTAGAAATACCTCTCTATCTGCATCTTTGTCTCAATAGGTTTAGACTCCACATCGTCCTCTTCTATTTCAGGCATTAGAGGTGGTTGTGATCAAAGCTGTTTTTTTATTTCTTCTTCAAATTCTGAATTAGTTGTTGTTTTTGCTTTTGGTTGTTCAAGTGCTAGTAATTGTTTAATTGCTATACCTTCATTTGATCCTTCTTTTAGTTGTTCAACTGGATCAATATCTATTTCTTGTGCTTCTTGAGTGGGTTCCTCAACTTCTACTTCATCTCAACTTCCCATATCTTCAAATTTTTGTTTACTACGTGGATCAATTTGGATTACCAACCACCACCATGATCTCTTGGGTCCACCTTGAAGATGACCTGCTTACAATGCTCTGGTAGCACAAATGTGTCCCTTTGATTTGTCCATATCTTTGTGGAGTCTACTTGAACAAATCAGCTCTTATCTCTGCGCATGGTTGATTGTGGTCCTTGAGTCACTACCTTGAACCACTTCACATAAAAAATGAACATAGAAAACTTTCTAAACCCAACCTTGATAATGTCTTGTATTGTTCCATAGTAATCAAGCATGCCAACTTCACTACTTAGATCACTTGCACTTAAACGACTTTCTTGCATGAAATTTGCTTTGACATTGTAATCAAATGTTGTTCTCTTCTTATCTATTCGCTCCACTTAAAAATTACAACCACATGACGAAAGTGCACCAAATGTGTGATACTGAAAGCAAAAGAAGATCATGAAATTGTATCAAGAACAAAAACTTATACAAGAGTATGTCTTGCAGTTTCTTATGTACATATAAAAACTAACTTACATGGTAATCACAACCATATGCAAGCTCCTTCTCCTTGTTGCTTATAGCCTTTCCACTCTGTTTTACTTGTTGTATAGTTTGCTGAAGCCATCTACTACTAGAAGGAAATTATGAAAGCTGAGCAAGTGAATCTGGGTATGGCAATGCTCTAGTTGTTTGACTCTTTCTAAAATTCAAATGAACTTGGTCTCTTGCCCTCTTAGCTAGTTTAAACCTCTCGATCCATTTCTCCATAGCACTTGAGTTGAGGATGCAAAATTTATTAATCTTCTCTCGCAATGCCATATCCATTGTTCTCTAAAGCCCTTATCCTTGAGGATCTTCCCCAACGAGCCGATCATCCTCTTCTTGTGTCCTCAATTGTGGCATATCTGGGTGTGACGTACTAAGAAATTATGTTATGTATACAACAGATTCTTGAACAAGCCATCCCATTGGCATACTGCCCCTCAGGGGGGAATATTTTTGACGGAACAAAACCTTTCAATAGTGTCTTCATAGATCTCTCAAGCAAAAACATACATCGACTATGAACAACACCTACTATAGCAACCTCATAAAAAACCACATGAACAAGTAGGTGCAATTGAATGGTCATGAAACTTATTGGAAAGAATTTCTCCACCATTGTAACTACTTCAATGGAGTTTAGATGAGCTACTTCCAATGTATTTCTTCTAATTTCCCTCTTTGATATCCACCATACCACTGCACTAATCTTGTATATTGTTACTCTTATGTCTTTGTTAAGGCAATCCTTAATGGCTATTGGTAGCCAAATGGTAAGATTTTGTGCCAGTCATGAGACTTCAAGCCACTAAGCTCTTCATCCTTTGTGAATGGTCCTTTCAAGCAATGCATACAACTAGTGGGAGTACAAAACTCACTGATGCACTTCTTTACATTCCATTTCTCTTCTTTGGTTAATACCCAAGGTGCTCTAGGGAGAATAACCTTCCCATCAGGTCTACTCCATGCCCATAAGTGTTGCAGCAATCCACCTCTTGTAGATCATCCCTTTGTGCCTTGCTCTCTTTAGCACCTGTGATGGTTTTCTAAACCATATCGACTATGTTCTCAAAAATGTGCATAGGGTCAAGAAGATGATTGACTAGAATATCACTCCAGTATGGGAGTAGATGGAAGATGGATAGCCACTTCATTCCACGGGGTGAAGAACTTAGATCCACTTCCCATGTCCTCCTCTAATCACTTGGCTTTAGCACACGAGGAGGCCTCCCTAGAAATCTCTCTTTCAACTCGTGGTTGTTGGGGAGATACATTTTGTGGCCCTCATAGACAACCTTCATCAAAGCTATTGAGTATCAAGCCTCTAATCCAAGCCCACATATAGGTCATGCATTATAAACTAGATATTGAAAGCCCTGCCAAACATGCTAATCATTGTGATGAGATATGAAAATAATACAAAAATATCAAAATCATGAACTTAAATCATATCAAGGAATTTTAGAATAATTAACTTATCAGAGCACTCTCCATAGCCCGACCAATCATGCATGGTCTATATAAGTGGCAAGTTATAATTCACTAGGCAAACAGACCATGTAATCCATGATGAACGTCGTAAGACAAATGATTGACTCCATCTATTTCTAGTCTGAGATAAATACAACGAGGCTCTTCTCACCCCAAAGTCCATCTACTTCTCTTCCATATGCCTCCATACAGGAGAATCAGCGGCAAGGCGGGCACACATATAATGTCATCTGTGGATCTGGTGTTTCGATGCCAAGTCATCAAAGATGTAATGGATCAGAGGACACATGCATAACGTCATTTATGGATATGGTGTTTTGATGCCAAGTCATTAAAGATGCAATGTATTTGCATCTGCACATTGTTTGAATACGTGGAATTATGGGAAAGTGTCATAAGCCTTTAGCAAGGACCCTTGGTCCTTGGACATCTTTCCTATATCTCGATGAACCACACTGTGGCCACTCATGAATAGTGGCGTACTCATGCCGAAAGAGAATACAACTATTTGGACAAGCATGGTCTTCTTGCAAGGTCTATGTTTAAGGTTCCTCTTCAGCCCCTAAAGATGTATAAGTTCTCCTTTCAATCCCCTATAATCATCCCCCATTTCAGAATGCAAGAAAACATTGTTTTCCTTTGTTTTTGGCCTAGAGAGAGAAAATATTCTAGAGAGAGATGATACACTTTTGAGATATTTTTGGATAAAAATTTATCCCTTAAATTTAAGATGAATCCCCCTAAAACAGAAGTTTAAAAAGAGTTTTCCAATATGCATTAAAAATTAATTGAATATGTGCACTGGACACCTTAGCCTAAGGGTACTCATTTTTAGAAAATTATGGATTAAGGTCCAAAGAGTGTTCTAATGGGCCAATGGGATTAATCCAAGTGTTTGAATAACAAAAATTCAAGGATAAATGAAAATCCACCAAAAATGAGTAAATTCTCACATAAGATGAAGAGTTGACTAGTACTGGCACTTAATAGTAAAAAAATGGAAATTTTACACCTCAGGAGGGTGAGTGGAGCTCATGAAGAAGGCTCCTAGAATCTCATCATTTTCCCCAATTTTTAATTTAAAAAAATGAGATATTTCATCTCTCCTCTTTCAAACTAAATCAGAAACGTGGACCTAGCTGGTCCAAAACATGTCCAAATTGGATCAAATTGAAGCTAGAAGCCTCTAGATCCCAGTTTGACTTGGTTGGTGGCCTCCCTCTCCTATAAATAGAACCCCATTCCTTTTTATTTTCATCACAATGTATTTACATGCTAGTGTAATTTTTATTTTAGTGTAATTCTATTATGCCTCTACCTTGCCTCTCCATTGTGAAGCTTTGGAGCTTCACTAATCCTCTTCTTCTCTTGGAGATTTTCCTCCTCTACTTGGTGGCCAACTTTCTCTTTGAGGGCTACACATCTCCCTAAAGAATCAAGCCAAAAACCAAGGATAAGCCTAAAACAATGATGTTTTACTCTCTTCTTAGATGGTGATCTTCTTCCCAACCTCTCTACATGCTTGGGAAGCATTCTAATCCATGGTTTCTTCTTAAACCATGTCCTTATTGATTTATGTTGTTTAAATGAATTAATGATAATCTCTTATGCTTAAATGTATTGTTTTTGATTTGTAATCTCTCTTTTTTGAAAGAATACTCACTTTTATGGTTAAATCCTTCTTAGAGGGATAAGCTTGAATTTTAATCTCATTTTCTTACCCAAAACTCTAGGTGTAACAAGCTAGAGATGGAGATTAAATATTTTTATGATTTTTAATCTACTAAAAAATGAGGGTAATTCATTTAAGCTTGTTTTTATGTTAAGAAAACTCATATTTATTGATTTTAAGATGAAAGAGATCTTAGGATTACATTCATGTAATTATTTTCATATGGAAGTTATAATTGGGTAATTTTTTTAAATAAACAAGATACTTACATGCAATTATGCTTCGGTTTATGCATATAGAGTTTTTATATTAAAAGAGTAAGTCTCACCATATTTTTATGTAATTATGTTTATGCATAAATTTGATAATGCAAAAAGAGGTACTTTCATCATATTCTATGCATAAACATTTTAATGCTAAAAGAAGGATTTTTGTTACATTTTTGAATATACATTCATAGTATGTGCATACATAAATATCTAGATGATGTCAAAAAGAGGAATTTTCACGATATTCTATACATAAGCATTTTAAATATTAAAAGAGGAGTTTTTGTTATATTCTAAATAGGTGTATTCATGGTATGTATATACATGGATATTTTTATTTGTCAAAAGAGAAATTTTCATCGTATCTTTAAATAGGAATATGCATAATTAATTTTGGTATCAAAAAGAGAAAGACTCATCATATTTCTATATAGATAATTATGGCATGTTGATGCCTAGGTTCAAATGGAGAAAATAATAATTTTGGTATCAAAAAGAGAAAGACTCATCATATTTCTATATAGATAATTATGGCATGTTGATCCCCTAAGACCTGAAATCTTCCAGAAATAAGTTAGAAATTCATTTTAAATTGTAATTGATGGATGGATCTAATGAGATACGAGACTCGTGATTTTCATTGAGGAAGTCTGGGTTTTGAAAAAAGGGTCTTGTGAAACCAATATTAGAGATGTTTTCTCGTGAAATGGCTTTTTCATGAGAGGAAATCAAACTCAATGGGAAAATCTTACTTGCATAGAAACTTTGTTTTTGTAAAGGAATGTCTTACGCGCCAGAAGTTGGAGGAACCATTTGGTTTATTGTTTAATGGAGAGTTTACATTACAACAGCTGGCGGACGGGGAGTCATCGAAGGATGTCTCTCTCACGGCAAAGCCTGCCAAGGTCTTGACCAGCCTCGGTACGGTTAAAAATGGTGCGCTTCCGGTACGATGGGCGAGGGATGATGAAGCGGTCCCTACGTGAAGTGCTAGGACACCTAAGGAGGATCCTAGAGGGTTTTGATCAGGTGATGCACGGGCTCGCCGGCTACTAGGACACCCATGCATATGTCGAGGGAGATCTTTATGGATTGGCAAGAAATTATTTAAGTGAACTGGAAAATATGAAATTGCATCTGGTTGGTTAACTAGGTGGTCTTCAATGGAGAGTTCGGATGACACTTGATTGTAAAACAATGGAACTCGAATACTGAGGATTATGATGGAAACACTGTGGTTTTATGGTGATTCTAGCTTGAAGATAGATGAATATGAGAAAAGGCAATTTCATATTGGGTGCGTAAGTGGTGTGTCTTTTATATTTTTGCATGAGTGCCGGCTAGGGGGGCTCAGAACTCTTTTCCCTCTCGTACCCAGGACAAAACACAACTAAATTTTTATAAAGAGGGATCCAACCAATACAGTGGTTGGGCAGTTGGCTAATCCATGGGCCAATTTTGCTGTTAAGTTGGATCGGTGGATTCCTACAATAAAGTTCAGTTATGTTCAAGTTACGATAGTTAAAGTAAGTCACAGGGTAATTCTTGTTCTATGGGAATGAATCAACAGCTGTGCCTCACTTCACGGGAAAATAGCGATGATCTCTATGAACCAAGTGCAAGTCTCTCCTTGATTCGGCCATGTGACCTGCGGGTTCGGTCGGAATACAAAGGATAGTTAAGGCTCTTGACCCCGTTAGATAAATTCTCGTTAAAAGATTTTCCTAGTGGAATCACCTGTGCTTTCTGGGCGAGGAATTGTTTTCTTGTCGTGGTTTCGGAAGAACTGCCGAACTAGTCGCTTGCTCGAACATTCGTGGGCGAGGTCCCGAGTGGGAAGCTCTGCCCCATGCAAAAGGTTGATACTTCCACTGCTAGCACTCTGGAGTTCGATGCGCAGAGAGGGCAGGGGTCTCACTTCTAGTATTAGAGCTTTGTTGAAAGCTTAAGAATCAAAGATGAATTTTGTCCGAAATTTATAATTAAATTTTAGAAAGGTGCATTCATATATTGTAAATTCGTTTAGATTAAGCTTCATTGATGAAGACTTATAATTGATAAATTGGATTTTATAGATGGAAACCCCGTACTTATTTGGTATCTCCGCCTTACCCAAAATCAGGATATGACTGCCTTTTCTTTTGAGCATATCCTCTCCTCTACCCGCCGCCAGGACTGGATCGAGTAGGGTGAGTCTTGCTAATCATTTCTAGGAGCTATATTTTTCGGACCCACTAGAGAGACGACAACATATGTGGTTCTTAGTGCAATATGTGCACGCCTGTTGCAATTAGCGAGAGGCTGAGTCAGAATGTCTCTTTAGCTATGGCTTTGATGAGACTAGGGGTGGTTCATGGTGTATAATTTATCACCCCTCACCTTGAGATTTTAGAATCACTTGTCATATTTTTAGGCTTCTCACCCATTTTTAGGGGTGGTTCATGGTGTATAATTTATCACCCCTCACCTTGAGATTTTAGAATCACTTGTCATATTTTTAGGCTTCTCACCCATTTTATTCCGAGGAGTAGGATTGTAGCACCAATGGCGATAAGGGCACAATTGTATTGCGGCATGTCCACAACATGGTATCGCCACTTCATGCGTATGCAACTGAGGCATTGACTTTTTGGAGCCATGTTGCTCTATGTATATATTACAAACCTTATGTAAATAAAGAATGTTTTGTGAAAATTCTAGTTGTCTAAGTGGTGAACACCAGATATTAAGTTTGAAGGAATAAGTTCTGTTTAAATCAATATTAGGTAATTTGGGAAAAATCTCACATTTTGGGAATCAATTACTCCATATAGTTTTGGACATATCTTAAATATACTGACTCCAAATTTGTCGGAGATCATAGATTTAAATTCTACTCTTAAAGATCTTTTCGATGATATGTCACATGAGGGGGTTTTGACAAACTTTTGGACAAGTTCACCATGCTCCCATTTTTCAAATGGGAATGGGATTTTTCCCAAATTATCTAATATGGTATTGTTTTCTTAGGACGTATGTCGTGGATCTATAGTAGAACGATCACCTTGTTGAATGAATTAATTTCTAACTTCTTAAGTCTTAGAATCTCGGAACGAAGTCGAATAGAAAATTCAACGATGTATCGTTTTGGCATAATCATGAGACATGTGAATTGTGGTAGACAGCCAGATCCTCACACGGATGAGGATGAGCTTGACCCTGACGCTCGCAAAGCTCTACACAGGTATCAGCCAAGTCCCTTCAAGGGTGAAGGGGAACACTTAGGTGAGGCTGTAGAAAAGTGGATCATTGAAGCTATGGAGGAGTACTTCGATGTTACAGGTTACAAACGAAAAACGTAAGGTGCCTCTTGCCAGGCTGAAGATCGTAGAAACAACCAGAGTAGCATGGAGGAACCACTGCGAGACAAACCGCTTGGATCGGAACACCCATACGTGGGATGATCTCAAAGCATACCTCTGAAAGAGATTATGTCCTCTAGGCTTCTTGGAAACAAAGATGAACGAGTTCCTAGAGCTAACCCAAGGAAGTCGAACCATGGAGGAATATCATCAGGCATTCGCTCTCCTCCTCAAATACTCGCCACCGCTGGATGAAGAACAGCTGATGGCTAGGTTCATTTGGGGAATGAATGAACCTTTGGATACCTTGGTGAAGAATGCTAAGTCAATTTCTATGGCCGAAGCAGTGTGGATGGTGAACGATTTCACCAAGGCCTTTGTTGTCAAGGTCCCGCCTGAAGCCAGCACCCTCGTCCTTCAAAAGATTCCAAAACCCAGGAAGTACTTCCAACTTTTCACCTCCTAAGAGACCGCAAGGTCCTAATCCAAACCAAGATATGAGAAGTTTTAAAATGGAAGGCCGGCCTTTTCCTCGGAGCACATTTTCTAGAACTCTGGCTCTTTCCTCTGGGATGCAAAAGGAAGAGCTTTGACATGAGAACAGATGTTCTGGCTATCAAGGTTTTGGGCACCAGCTCAAGGATTTCCCAACTCCTTCTATGTCAATGGGCCAGGGAAGCCAAGGTCCTAGAATGCAGACTAACCCCTGCGTAATCAATCTAATCAAGGTCCCTCTTGCCGAAATTAGGGCATCCCTTGAAGAATGCTAGCTCAGCCTACAACCTCAATGTAGATTAGTCTCAGAACCCCCTCCTAGAATTAGGGAAGCGAGAGAGAGAGAGTTCCACCCTAGATAGCAGTAGCCAAAGCCAAAGAGAGAGAGTTCCACCCTAGATAGCAATAGCCAAAGCTGCCACTATAGTTGATGTAGTGGACAAAGAAAGAGGAGAGATTTATGCCGCCATTGAACATCAAGGGAAGAATCATCAGTTCTCAGTCTTTCAAACTCCAGCAGGGTACAAGGGTAAGCACTTTAAGCTTTTGATTGATTCAATCAGTACACATTCTCTTATTGCCCTAGGATGTTCGCATAAGTTAGTCCTATATCAGAAAATAGGAAAACCTATGCAAGTAGAATTGGCCAGTGGGAAGATTCTTTTCACACACCATGAGACAGATCGTATTCAGTTTAATCTAGATGGGAATGTAATAGACTACGAGTTCATAGTCTTACCTTTGGGAATCTATGACGGAATCCTTGGAATGGATTGGCTCCATAAGAATCAGGCTGACATTCATTGTCACAAGGAAACCGTCTCTTTCCTCGACCTCATGGAAATAAAGTTCAAGGAACTAGAATTTTTGGATCCCCTGCAATTAGTTAAAGCTTCTAAGTTGCTGAAGGGACTCAGAAAGAAGAAAGCTGTCTATGTCGTTAAAACAAATCCAATAGATAGAAAATCCAAGGCTAAGGAACCAGAGTGGCTAAGTGAGTATGTTGATGTGTTCCCAGAAGAGATGACTGAGATGCCTCCAGCTCATGAAGTAGATCATGAGAATAGAGCTAACCCCAGGAGCTTAGCCAATAGCCTAGCGTGTTGAGATGTCGAGCTCGTCTAGTGAGGTGGTGGACACTGATGACCCGCCTGGGGGATAGGCCCCACACTTACACCACTGGCATGGTTGGTGAGATCATGGGTGATATGTGGCCAGTGGGAAGATAGGCTGTGTGTGACAACCATTCTACAGACTGGCATAGTTATAGCGCCAGCTCATTTAGTTGGGTTCACACTATAGAGAACCCTCGTATGTATTTGGTTGAGTACCTTTCATATTGTGTGTACTCTTATCTTGTATATGGTGTGTTGAGTGTTGAGTGAAGAAGAAGAAGATTTTCAGCCTCTCACCTTGTGTGTTCTCTATTAGGGTTTTGTGAGTGTGTGTGTGCTTGCAAGAGCTCAAGCTCTCTTCCCCCCTGCATCTTTTCATGGTATCAGAGCCAGGTTCGTGCTAAGGGCTAAGCTGCAAGCAAGAGAACCACAAGAAGTGGTACGAGGGTAAGAGCTTCAACTACTCTTCCCTATTTGTGTTGGTGACTACACCCTTGTCGGGAGCTCTATGGGAGGCACCGGCAAACGATCTCTGATTGAGGAGCTTTCTTCATGGGAGTAAAGCTATAGGGCAACTATACTGTCCTATTGGACTACATTTTCTAGGCCGAAAACTCGATTCGGGCGCGTATGGACCTCCATTTTTTAGAAAGCAGGCGATTTCGAGCACTACGGGTAAGTCATCGATTCTCTGCAGAACTCTGTTTTAAGAACTACAGGAAGACAGATTGGCTGTGCAGACACTATGGGTGCTGCAAAGAGGTCAACAATTGCCATTGGGTGTATGTATGCATATTGAAGTCACTGCTTGTGATATTTGAGAGTACTACAGTACCGCTGCAGAAAATACAACAGTTTGTGCGCAGGACAAACTAGAGTGCAATTTCTGGTAAAATTGTGTGTTTGGCAAGATGTCAAATGATGGCATAACCCAAGTTGTGGCTGAGAAGCTTGATAAGAATAACTTCCATGCTTGGAGGTTCATGTTGACGAATTTCCTGATGGGAAAGGGCTATTGGGTCTACATAGAAGGTGAACATGAAGAGGCACCGAAGATACCGGACATAAATCGGATTGCTGCAGATGTGAAAGAGTTTAAAGACTGGAACCAAGGAGCCAGGAAAGTTATGTATTGGCTCTCCATTAGTATACAGGACAGGGCACATTCAGGATGCCAAGTCCCCCAAGGAGGCGTGGGACACCTTGGTAAAACTCTATGAAACAAATACCAAGCCACGTAAGATACAGTTGAAGAATGAACTTCATACTGTGGAGAAAAAGAGCATGTCTGTGAATGACTATGCATTGAAGATAAAGGGTATTGTGGAATCCCTTGCATCTATTGGTGCAGTAGATGATGATGATAAGGTGGAAGTCTGTCTACATGGTCTTGGGCCACAATACAAGGCATTCAAGACGTCTATTCAGACTTGGGAAAACATTCCCAACTTTACAGATTTGGTGTCTATGCTGATTATAGAAGAGAAGAGCTTGGGTGAAGACCAACAGTCTTCACAAAACAAAAACAGTTCAGAGCAACAGTGTAAGATCCCTGTTCCCACCGAGCAACGGCGGATTCGGGGTACTAGCAGCGGAAGTAACACTTCTTGCACGGGACAGGGGTCCCACACTCGGGGCCTCACCCACGGATATCCGGATAAGAGACTAATCCGTCGGTTGTTCCAAAACTGAACCCGGAGAAACTTCCTTTACCGGAAAGCACGGGCGATTCCACCAGGATAACTTTTTACTCTAACGTAGTCAAGATCATTTCTGATCAAACTGATCCAATTGCATCTATAAGATATTTGGTCGGATCAAGGAAGAAACTTGCACTTGGATCATTGGGATCAACGCTTTTTTCCCCATTCAAGAGGCACAGCCGTTGATTCCTATCCATAGAACAATTACTGTCTGGGATTTACTTTATCTATCATAATAACAAAAGTTGAGTCTCGATTTATGGATCCATCAGTCCAGCCTAACCCCATCCAATCCCATGGGTTAGCCCAACCACTGTAGTGATGGGATCCAATTTGGAATTTGGTTAGGTTTTGTCCCGGGTACCAAGGAAAAGAGTTCCAAGGCCCCCTAGCCGGAAGTTCATGCAAACATAAAACTAGCCACACCACTTACACACCCAATATGAAATTGCCTTTTTCTTAGCATCAGCTAACTTTAAAACAATCCTTTAATGAAACCATAGTACCACTGATCACAATCTTCCAATTTATCCGGTTGATTCATAATTTCCCATCATTCCTTCATCAGAGTATCTATGGCATCATTGGCAACTAGAACTCTCACCACCTGTCCACTCAGGGGCCTTTTCAATAGTTCCTAGCCCATAATACTCGGCAATATAATCACTTATAAAAATCAAGATGGACTCTCGTTGAAGATCAGCAAGATCAACCAACAGATCCATAAAAAAAGCCATGGACTCATCCATTGAGGACTAGCAAGGTCAATCAACCAGATCCATGCCCGGTTTCAGAAAGCAACTCTTACTCCTTGTTCCAATATCTTCCACGACGCACGTGTGGGTATCTTTGGCGACCCAGAGCCCGAGCACCGTATGGTCAGCACCCTCTAGGATCCTTCGCAGGTGACCTAGCGCTTCACTCATAGGCCGCTTCCTTGGTCCCTAATCCACCGTACCGGAAGCTCACCATTTGAATCGAACCGAGGCTGGTCAAGACCTCGGCCGACCTTGCTACGCGAGACGTCCTCCATTGACTCTCCGTCAGCAGTTGCAACTTTATTAGTTAGGTCTCCATGACCTTAATCCACAAGACGGTCAAAATGCTTCCCCAGCATTCTTGACATAAAACAGTCATTTACAAACAGTTCACAAAATACAGTTTCTATATCAAACTCTCTTCTTTTCCATTTTATCCTCCTTAGTCCACATTACTTATTCCACATCCCATTCATATGTATTCATCATCATCCATTCACTCATATTGACGACACATTATTTCCCATACACATTCACATTCATTATTCTACATACACATCCATGCATACATCCATTTTCACATCCTCATTCATACATCCACTTCCACATGCATACATCCACATCCGTATCTACATCCATACATCCACATCCACATCTACATTCATATCCATACATCCACATCCACATCCACATTCACATTCATACATACACATCCACATACATACATCCACATCCGTATCTACATCCATACATCCACATCCACATCTACATTCATATCCATACATCCACATCCACATCCACATTCACATTCATACATACACATCCACATCCACATTCACATTCATACATACATATCCGTATCTACATCCATACATCCATATTTCATCCATTCTCGCCCTACACATTCCATATACATCTTATCATATCCTATCACATCTCATACACATCTTATCACATCTCATACACCTCTTATCACATCTTATCACTTTCCATACGCATCTTATCACATATTATCACATCTCATACACCTCTTATCACGTCTTATCACCTTTCATATCTTTTTATAGAATACAAGAGAATTCTTATATTTGATATAAGACTTCTCTACATTTTTATTTATGCATAAATTCCATTTAAGGAGACTAACACTTTCGAATTAAAAATCAATCCTTTATGCATCTTCTTATGCATAATTTTATTTTAAATGAAAATGACACTTTTGAATTAAAATTCAATCTTTATGCATCTTCTGTAACATACCCATCTTCACTAATAAAGAAATGTCCCTGTAATTATGAGTTTTTATGGTATAAATATCAATGATTTTATTATTTGAGTCATTTCTACTTAGAATCTTCAAATTCTGAGCCCAAATTTGGAATCTGCGCGTGATTTTACCCTAATATAGGATTTTACAGCATCCAAAACGGACACCGGATCAAGCCTATACGCTAATTTCAATCATTTTAGTTAAAAAACGGCGACCTTTAAACCTTAATAAATACACGACCGCACGTCCGATTGACGAACGGTCTGAACCCCTGCGACCAGGAGAGCCTCCCGGACAAAAAAAAATTTCGCCCCCCGGGGCGGTCCGGCACGCAAATCGAGGCGGGCGTCTCAAATTTGGGTACCCCGTCCCAAAATTTGGTCCGTACACACTTACTAGGACGCCCGTACAACGGCCGCCCAAGAACCAAAGGACGGCCGCCCACTGTATGGTCCACGCGTACCCTTGGGTGGACACCAAGGGCCCAGACCGGATAAGGTACATGCGTACCACTCCTTTCCCAGACAACCGACACCGTACCTTTCCCGTAGACCCATGCAGGCCACTGATCCATAGCCTTTGAAGGTACACCGTCCTTTCATCCCTGCTTTTCGCAGCGCCCGTACCCTCACCCCTCAGCTATATAAACCCCCGGGGTGCTCCTCAGTCGGCACGCACTTCTGTGTAGCGTATGCCCTGTTGTGCCGCCGTCCGTACCGCCGTAGCGTACTTGCTGCAAGTACAGCCGCCCTTGCAGCCACCCCTCTCACACCCCCTCATTTGGCTCTTTTCAGATAAGCCAATTTTCCTCCATCCTCCTCTTGCCATGGACCAGTGTCCTTAACTCTTCTCCCCCCCCCCCCCCCCCCCCCGGTGTGAATAGACTTACAGAGAGGCTTGCAGCAACCCCTCCCAGCCCTCTCCACGTTTTTGCCTTTGGCCTTAAGGACATCTCACAATTCCCCCCCCCCATTTGCATAGACTTTAGCAAGGGATTTTTGGCTTAAGCGAGGGTTCGTGCGCCATATTCTTTTGCTCATACGGTGAGCAAACGAGCTCGGAATTCAGATCCGACTGAAGCGTTTCGATCGCAGCAGCGAGCTCTACAAGGCGACGCCTAAGATGGCCTCATCCCGGAGACGGCAAAATATTGCCTCAAGAGGCGCACATAACAACGAGATGGAGGGAGATGCGCCCAATGCGGCCAGTCCTCCCTTTTCAAGTCCCTCAAGGAAACGGTGGCCAGGTTAGCTTGGTTAATTTTCAAAAGAAGAGAATTTTCCTTAAATTAGTATTAATGAATGGTGTCTTTTTCTTTTAAAACGAGGACCTAAAAGTTATATGAAATTACAAATTATGTGATGTTGTTTTCGATAAATTGCGTTGAAATTGCTATCCTCATGAATTGTGAATGCTATACTTAGAAAATTGCATTGAAGTTGTTATCTTTGGAATTCAAGATTTCTTTTGGCTTCAACGCTAACTCCGTTCTGTGCTTGTGTAGCCGGGCGGCGTCATTAGCAAAGCCCGGGAATGGCCCAAGATATCCCTCATACCTTTGGGAGAATAAGGATCGCCGATTGAGGCGAGAGATTATGAGGCTGCCTAGTTCTGAGGGCCCAGGCTAGTGCGGTAAATAAGCCCACCCTAGTGTGCAGACATCCCTCTGAGGGGCGGGAGGATCGAGCGATGGAGCCTGAGAGGGCGACAGGCCGGCTTGAGTCCTCGCCAGCGGCCGACGATGAGGTGTATGGTCCCGTAGGGTTTTGCCCAGCATGTAGAGGCTGGAAGGCCGAATTCTAGATCATCGACAGAATAAGAATAAGAGAGCCGGATTGGCTTGTATGGAAATGGATTCATGTATAAACTTTTTATATAATTGCATCTTGTCTTTGGTATGATTGTATTATGTAAGAAGGCTGTTATAACGAACCTTGTGAAGAAGGGCCCTAATTAAGGAATATGTTTATTTATGTCAAACAGTGTGGTAGTATTAACTAGAAAACAAATTGATGCGTGAGTAGGGTGGAAAGTGGGAGGATGGAATGCCCTGACGGCACCATCCTACGGACGGGTGGACCCGATTAGTCGGGTAGCTTTCCAATAAATTAAGTGAAAGCCCTACGTTAGATAGTTAGGTTCTTGGGCAACTCTATTCTAGAAGACTAGGTCAGCGGCTGTGCCTTGCATAAGATGAGGAAAAAAGCGTTGTCTCTAGAAATCAAGTCCAGTAGTTGCCCAATTTTTGATCAATTGCCCTATGGGTGATTTGATGTTTAGAAAATCACGCTTCCCCTGCGGGATAGAGCTAGGTCATACCTATGAATCGTATCCTTGAATCTCTACAGGGTCAAGGTGTCGATGAATAGGAAATTTTTCCCAAGATAAGACTTAGCGGACTATCTTAAGTGTTTCTCCCATTTTTAGAGGGAGGAACCTTACAATTGGTATCAGAGCCTGTTTGGCTCCTAGGAATTGCTGTTTAAGGACTGTTTTGTAATAAATGTTTTACCTAACGTAATGCTAATTAGAAAAGATATCCTACTTAAACAAATAAGTTAAATTGATGTTTGAATGATTGTAGGAAGAGGAAGATGCCTACTCCAAATTTTTAGTTTTCCAATGCATCTTCGAGACTGCTAGTCACTCCTCGAATTTCGAGTTTCGCGACACCATGGTGCAGATATTAGAGAAGATATCCCTCCCTCATTTCTCTCGTATTCAGAGAGGATGGGGTAGAGATTTCTGGAGTCGTGGGCCGAGATACTTCATCATCCGAGCAGATCAGATTGGGAACCTTACCACCGACCTTAAGCGGATTCGTTGGATTGAGAAGCTGAAGATGATCCGCTTATTTTTGTTCGTCGGTACCCCCAGGGCCGACACCTCGGTGACTATAGATGGGGTTCGCATACCTCAGGATCGTTGGGTGTATGACAAAGTGATGCAGGTCTTACCTGCTGATAGAGTAGCAGTGTTGGGACCTACCCCAATCCCGAGTTTACCACCCTTACCATCAGTTTTTAGAGTCTTAGAAACTACAGCGGAACCCCCATATTTCACATATGTGGACCGCTCTACCCTTATGTCACAGTGAAGCCTAGGAATTTCCCTTGATGTCAAATAAGACTAATTATATTAGTCTCAGATCTTTGTAATAAAACTTGTCCTTGTAAATATTTGGAAATAAAATAATTTCAATGGTTTTACTCTCCAAAAATTAAGCGTTGTGTAAATATGAATCTTGTAATCTTAAAAATTGTTTTTACGATGATGGCCAGGATGACCACCCTCCACTTCCCAATGCGCTTTATACCGATACCCAGGAGAAGAAGCTCCTGCTCAAGCAAATGCAACCTCCCTCCTTTAAAGGAGAAGGTTCAAAGGTTGAGAAGGATGCTGAAGTCTGGATCGAGGCGATGGACGATTATTTCTCTGCTGCCGGTACTGGAATAGCAAATCAGTCTATGCTCGCACGGTTTCGCCTCACTGGAGATGCTAAACTCTAGTGGAAACAGTGGTGCCGTGACAAGGAAGTCACCGAGCATTCTCAAACGTGGGAAGACATCAAGCAGGCAGTGAAGGAAAGATATCTTCCTCCATCCCATGAGTCCATAAAGATAAATGAGTTCTTTAGTCTTAGACAGTGCAGCTTAACTCTTGAGGACTACTATTCCAAATTCATTACCCTTCGGAAGTATGCCCCAGCCATGACTACTTCCCAGCAAGTGGCCCGTTTCTGCCAAGGGCTAAATGAACCCCTAGATTCCCGCCTTGAAGCAATGAGGCCAAGCACATTACAGGATGCTCTCATACGAGCTAAGCCCCTTGTGAAAGAAATGAAGGCTAACAAACCGAAGAATCAAAAGAGATCTTACCCTGAGGCAAACCTTAGAGATCAACCCTACAAGAAACCTCAATAGAATTTTCCCTACTACAACAGAGGGCGACAAGGCAACTCTTTTGCCCCCCGCTCGTATGCTGCTTCTTCCAGAGAAGGCCCTCTGTGTTTTGAGTGCAATGAGCCGGGACACTTTAGAGCCAACTGTCCCAAGATGGCAACATCATTCCCCCAAGGTAACAGAGGAAATCAAGGCCGTGGAACCCCTACCCACCAAGGTGCAAGAGGCAGTGGTCGTGGCAGAGGCCGCGGAGGAACAGTTGCAAGAACTGCCTGTGTTATAAGTGAAGAACCGACCTTGGAAACGGCTGAAGAAGAGCGCGCCACCGTCCATGCGGCGGTAGAACACCAAGGTCCGAATAAACAATTTGGTGTAATCCAAGCCCCCGCCACTCATCACGGTAAGCCATTTCAGCTTTTGATTGATTGTGGCAGTACCCATTCATTCCTTTCTCCTAGGTGCTTGCAAAAATTAAACTTGAGTCAAAAAACAGCTAGAAAAATGATTGTAGAGTTAGCCAGTGGGAAAGAAGTAGTATCTCGCCACTCTATAGGAAACCTTGATTTTGAGCTGGGTAATGAGCAAACTCATGGTCACTTTAGAGTCTTGCCACTAGGGATTTATGATGGGATCCTTGGGATGGATTGGTTAATTGCAAACAAAGCTAGCATTCATTGTAACCAGGGGAGTATCACTTTTGAAAATGAGCATGGCCAAGTAATATCTGTTCAGGGAATCACAGGAAAACCTAAGTCTAGGGTAGTCAAGGCAAAACATCTTCTCAAGGGGACACGTAAGGGTCAGCAAGTTTTCTTAGTCAAACTCAACAAAGTCATTGAACCTAGTATGGAGACAGAACCCTCTTGGCTCCAAGAATTCTCTGACATCTTCCCTGACGAGCTTACAGGGTTACCGCCTCCTCGAGAAGTTGACCATGAAATCGAGGTGATCCCTGGAGCTCAACCCGTCTCAAAAACTCCCTATAAAATGTCCCTTCCTGAAGCCATTGAACTTAAGGAGCAACTTTCCCAACTCATTGAACAAGGATTTGTACGCCCCAGTAGCTCTCCATGGGGAGCACCTGTTCTTTTCCAAAAAAGAAGGATGGGACTCTCCGCCTCTGCATAGATTATCGAGGGCTAAATCAAGTCACTGTCAAGAATAAGTATCCTATCCCTCGCATCGATCAGCTTCTTGACAGGCTTCATGGGGCCAAAGTCTTCTCAAAAATAGATTTGAGGTCTGGTTACTATCAGATCAAAGTCAAGGAAGCAGATATACCCAAAACAGCCTTCAATACCCGTTATGGCCACTATGAGTTTACTGTAATGTTATTCGGGTTAACCAATGCTCCTGCAACCTTCAACCGCCTAATGCAAGATATATTCCGCCCGTACTTGGATGAGTTTGTGCTTGTTTTCTTTGATGACATCCTAATCTACTCCAAATCAATGGAAGAGCATGAGGAACATGTGCGTAGAGTTCTGCAATTGCTGCGCAGACACAAACTCTATGCCAAGAAGAGCAAATGTACCTTCTTTACTCATCAAATTGAGTATCTTGGATTCATCGTCTCCAAAGATGGCATCTCAGTAGACCCCGCCAAGGTCAAGGATATTCTAGAATGGCCACCCCCTAAATCAGTTTGTGAAGTTCGTGGATTCTTGGGAATCACGGGTTGGTATAGGATTTTTATCAAAGATTATGCCTTGGTAGCTGCACCCTTGACAGATCTTCTTAAGAAGGATTGCAAAATAGTGTGGCTGCCAATCCATCAAAACAGCTTTGATTAGCTGAAAGTCATTATTACTTCTGCCCCAGTCTTAAAGCTTCCGGATTTCTCCAAGGAATTTGAAGTGGCTACCGATGCTAGTAGTCTAGCACTTGGTGGTGTCTTAGGCCAAGAAGGAAGACCAGTCGCTTATACTTCCCGCAAGCTGAAGCAATATGAAGCAAACTATGCCACCCATGATTTGGAACTCTTAGCAGTTGTTCATTGTCTCAAATTATGGAGACATTATCTCTTGGGAGGCAAATTCCAGCTTGTAACTGACCACAAAAGTCTAAAGTGGATCTTCACCCAGCCTAACCTCAACATGCGGCAAAGGAGATGGATTGAAATTCTACAAGAATATGATTTCGACATCAAATTCCGCCCTGGGAAAGATAATGTGGTAGCTGATGCACTTAGCCGCAAATCTTTCTTGAATGCAATTTCAATGCCAAATAATCCCATACTGGTCAAGGTGGAAGAAGTCTCATCTCATGACCCAGATTATCAGAGGATGATAAAGTTAGTAGAAGAAGGGGGACATTCAGAGAAAGAGAAGAATCTAATCAAGAGAAGGAAGCCTCTACTTCAATCACAGGCTATGTATCCCTAAGGATCCTGCTTTAAAGAAACTAATCCTCCATGAAGCTCATGATAGCCCTGCTGCAGGACATCCAGGTTATGCAAAAACATTAAATGCGGTAAGAAGGAGTTTTCATTGGGCAGGCTTGAAAAATGATGTGCTTCGGTACTTGAAACAATGTCTCTCATGCCAAAGGATCAAGGCTGAAAGGGTCAAGATGCCTGGAAAGCTTCAACCCTTAGATATTCCCCAAATGAAGTGGGAGTGCATTAGTATGGATTTTGTCACAAGTCTCCCCACTGTTCAAGGAGGATATGACTCCATTCTAGTAGTAGTGGACTTACTTACCAAAGTAGCTCACCTTATACCAGCAAAGAAGACCTTCAAAGCTTCTGATGTTGCTCGAATATTCATCAAGGAAGTCCTCAAACTTCATGGTCTCCCAAAAAGGATAGTAAGTGATCGGGATTCTGACTTCACCTCAAAATTCTGGCAGTCTTTATTTCAAGCTCTGGGGACTCAACTTTGCTTTAGCACAGCTTATCATCCAGAGACCGATGGCCAGACTGAGAGAGTCAATCAAGTAATTGAAGACATTCTCAGAGCATACTGTGGACGGGAACCCAGAAGGTGGATTCAATACCTTCCTCTGGTAGAATTTGCCTACAATGCGTCTTATCATCAAAGCATAGGAATGTCACCATTCAAAGCACTCTATGGGCAAGAATGCTTGTCTCCTCTAAATTTCTCTGATCCGACCATAAGAGTTGAGGCATCCAGGAAAATGCTCGAAGAGATGGAGGAACAAACCAAGGCTATCCAAAAGGATATTAAAGCTGCCCAAGATCGACAAAAGCATTATGCTGACAATAAGAGGTCTGAAAGGATCTTCAAGGAAGGAGACAAAGTTCTTCTACGAGTGCGACCCAAACGAAGTTCTCTATCACTTGGGAAATATAAGAAGCTCAGCCCTAGGTATTGTGGTCCTTATACAGTTATCAAGTGTCTAGGTAAAAGTGCCTATAAACTCCAACTCCCAGCCCATATCAAAGTCCATAATGTATTTCACGTAAGTTTGTTAAAGCCATATGTCCCCAGTCTCGATCATATTCTTGATGATGAACAAGTTGTAATCCCTACTCAAGGAGTCCTTGAATTACAGCCCAGTAGCATCATAGATTCTAGGGAAAGGCAACTCCGAAATAGAACTCTTGTAGAACATCTAGTTCAGTGGAAAGATTACCCTGAAGAGGATGCAACTTGGGAAGATGAAGCTACACTCTTAAAGGATTATCCCCAATTCATGACGAGATGAGGACATCTCGATTTCTTTAAGGGGGGAAGGATGTAACATACCCATCTTCACTAATAAAGAAATGTCCATGTAATTATGAGTTTTTATGGTATAAATATCAATGATTTTATTATTTGAGTCATTTCTACTTAGAATCTTCAAATTCTGAGCCCAAATTTGGAATCTGCGTGCGATTTTACCCTAATATAGGATTTTACAGCATCCAAAACGGACACCGGATCAAGCCTATACACTAATTTCAATCATTTTAGTTAAAAAACGGCGACCTTTAAACCTTAATAAATACACGACCGCACGTTCGATTGACGAACGGTCTGAACCCCTGCGACCAAGAGAGCCTCCCGGACAAAAAAAATTTTCGCCCCCCGGGGCGGTCCGGCACGCAAATCGAGGCGGGCGTCCCAAATTTGGGTACCCCGCCCCAAAATTTGGTCCGTACACACTTACTAGGGCGCCCGTACAACGGCCGCCCAAGAACCAAAGGACGGCCGCCCACTGTATGGTCCACGCGTACCCTTCTGGGTGGACACCCAGACCGGATAAGGTACATGCGTACCACTCCTTTCCCAGACAACCGACACCGTACCTTTCCCGTAGACCCATGCAGGCCACTGATCCATAGCCTTTGAAGGTACACCGTCCTTTCATCCCTGCTTTGCGCAGCGCCCGTACCCTCACCCCTCAGCTATATAAACCCCCGGGATGCTCCTCAGTCGGCACGCACTTCTGTGTAGCGTATGCCCTGTTGTGCCGCCGTCCGTACCGCCGTAGCGTACTTGCTGCAAGTACAGCCGCCCTTGCAGCCACCCCTCTCACACCCCCTCATTTGGCTCTTTTCAGATAAGCCAATTTTCCTCCATCCTCCTCTTGCCATGGACCAGTGTCCTTAACTCTTCTCCCCCCCCCCCCTCCGTGTGAATAGACTTAGAGAGAGGCTTGCAGCAACCCCTCCCAGCCCTCTCCACGTTTTTGCCTTTGGCCTTAAGGACATCTCACAATTTCCCCCACCCCCCATTTGCGTAGACTTTAGCAAGGGATTTTTGGCTTAAGCGAGGGTTCGTGCGCCATATTCTTTTGCTCATACGGTGAGCAAACGAGCTCGGAATTCAGATCCGACTGAAGCGTTTCGATCGCAGCAGCGAGCTCTACAAGGCGAGGCCTAAGATGGCCTCATCCCGGAGACGGCAAAATATTGCCTCAAGAGGCGCACGTAACAACGAGATGGAGGGAGATGCGCCCAATGCAGCTCCAGTCCTCCCTTTTCAAGTCCCTCAAGGAAACGGTGGCCAGGTTAGCTTGGTTAATTTTCAAAAGAAGAGAATTTTCCTTAAATTAGTATTAATGAATGGTGTCTTTTTCTTTTAAAACGAGGACCTAAAAGTTATATGAAATTACGAATTATGTGATGTTGTTTTCGATAAATTGCGTTGAAATTGCTATCTTCATGAATTGTGAATGCTATACTTAGAAAATTGCATTGAAGTTGTTATCTTTGGAATTCAAGATTTCTTTTGGCTTCAACGCTAACTCCGTTCCGTGCTTGTGTAGCCGGGCGGCGTCATTAGCAAAGCCCGGGAATGGCCCAAGGTATCCCTCATACCTTTGGGAGAATAAGGATCGCCGATTGAGGCGAGAGCTTATGAGGCTGCCTAGTTCTGAGGGCCCAGGCTAGTGCGGTAAATAAGCCCACCCTAGTGTGCAGACATCCCTCTGAGGGGCGGGAGGATCGAGCGATGGAGCCTGAGAGGGCGACAGGCCGGCTTGAGTCCTCGCCAGCGGCCGACGATGAGGTGTATGGTCCCGTAGGGTTTTGCCCAGCATGTAGAGGCTGGAAGGCCGAATTCTAGATCATCGACAGAATAAGAATAAGAGAGCCGGATTGGCTTGTATGGAAATGGATTCATGTATAAACTTTTTATATAATTGCATCTTGTCTTTGGTATGATTGTATTATGTAAGAAGGCTGTTATAACGAACCTTGTGAAGAAGGGCCCTAATTAAGGAATATGTTTATTTATGTCAAACAGTGTGGTAGTATTAACTAGAAAACAAATTGATGCGTGAGTAGGGTGGAAAGTGGGAGGATGGAATGCCCTGACGGCACCATCCTACGGACGGGTGGACCCGATTAGTCGGGTAGCTTTCCAATAAATTAAGTGAAAGCCCTACGTTAGATAGTTAGGTTCTTGGGCAACTCTATTCTAGAAGACTAGGTCAGCGGCTGTGCCTTGCATAAGATGAGAAAAAAAGCGTTGTCTCTAGAAATCAAGTCTAGTAGTTGCCCAATTTTTGATCAATTGCCCTATGGGTGATTTGATGTTTAGAAAATCACGCTTCCCCTGCGGGATAGAGCTAGGTCATACCTATGAATCGTATCCTTGAATCTCTACAGGGTCAAGGTGTCGATAAATAGGAAATTTTTCCCAAGATAAGACTTAGCGGACTATCTTAAGTGTTTCTCCCATTTTTAGAGGGAGGAACCTTACATCTTCCTATGCATAAATTCAATTTGGATAAGAATTGACATTTTTGAATTAAAAATCCATCTTTTATGCATCTTCCTATGCATAAATTCAATTTGGATGAGAATAACGCTTTTGAATTGAAATCTTATTCTTTTATGCATCTTCCTATGCATAAATTCAATTTAGATGAGAATGACACTTTGAATTAAAAATCAAACTTTTATGCATCTTCTTATGCATAAATTCAATTTGGTAGGAATTACACTTTTAGAATAAAAGAATTTCTCTTATGCATCTAAGTTATGCATAAAATCCATTTATGATGAAAATCACACTTTTAGTATAAAAAGAATATCTTTTATGCATACCTCTATGCATGAAATCCAATATGATAAAAGTAACACTCTTACAATAAAATAATCAACTTTTATGCATACGTCTATGCATGAAATTCAATTATGATAAAAGTCACACTTTTATAATAAAATAATCAACTTTTATGCATACCTCTATGCATGAAATTCAATATAATAAAAGTAACACTTTTGATATAAAAATTTATTCATTATGCATACTTCTATGCATGAAATAAAAATGATAAAAGTAACACTTTTGATATAAAAATTTATCCTTTATGCATACTTCTATGCATGAAAATAAAAATGATAAAAGTAACACTTTTGATATAAAAATTTATCCTTTATGCATACTTCTATGCATGAAAATAAAAATGATAAAAATAACACTTTTGATATAAAAATTTATCCATTATGCATACTTCTATGCATGAAAGTAAAAATGATAAAAGTAACACTTTTGATATAAAAATTTATCCATTATGCATACTTCTATGCATGAAAATAAAAATGGTAAAAATAACACTTTTGATATAAAAATTTATCCATTATGCATACTTCTATGCATGAAATAAAAATGGTAAAAGTAACACTTTTGATATAAAATTTATCCTTTATGCATACTTCTATGCATGAAAATAAAAATGATAAAAATAACACTTTTGATATAAAAATTTATCCATTATGTATACTTCTATGCATGAAAGTAAAAATGATAAAAGTAACACTTTTGATATAAAAATTTATCCATTATGCATACTTCTATGCATGAAAATAAAAATGGTAAAAGTAACACTTTTGATATAAAATTTATCCTTTATGCATACTTCTATGCATGAAAATAAAAATGATAAAAATAACACTTTTGATATAAAAATTTATCCATTATGTATACTTCTATGCATGAAAGTAAAAATGATAAAAGTAACACTTTTGATATAAAAATTTATCCATTATGCATACTTCTATGCATGAAAATAAAAATGGTAAAAGTAACACTTTTGATATAAAAATTTATCCATTATGCATACTTCTATGCATGAAATAAAAATGGTAAAAATAACACTTTTGATATAAAAACTTATCCTTTATGCATAATATTAAAATTCAATTTCTCCATGATTATAATGAAATTCTTTCAATTAATCTGGGATGATAATTCCTAGAATATGGTAGGAAGTCCTCTTTTTATGCTTTGAATGAAATTATTTTATGCATAATTTTTATAAAAATTTTGCCATAGCTCCGCTACTATGACTGATAAATCTCAATTTTTCTAAGGGATAAAGCTTATCATTAAGGAAATAATTAAAACGATCTCTAATTGGATCATTAATCCATAATGGATTGAATCATCAATATACAAAAACTAAAAGCATAGAAAAAAGCCATTAATTTGGCCTCAAGCATAGCTTAATCTTGGGTTAAGGAAAAGCTTTATGAAAAGCTTCATTTGGATTGAGAATGGGTCATGAGTATGACCATTTCTTGAGTGAGAGAGAGAAATTACATAAAAACCATTAGAATTTAAACATAAATAGAAATTTATGTAACTCTTCACTACTATTCACCAATTAACTTCAATAGCATTTAAAAATTATGTAACTCTTCACTACTATTCACCAATTAACTTCAATAGCATTAAAAAAAAACCATACCAATTAAGCTTCTCAAGCTTGAGAGGGGTTGAGAAGAGAGAAACATTGAGAAATTATAGAAAAGATCAATATTCACTAATTACCTTACAAATTGCTTGATTCTTTGTTCACGGTAGAGGCCCCAACCAATCAATTGGTTAAGTATGTTGATGGAGCCACCAATGGGGATTGAAGAAAGAGGGAAGCTCCAAAAACTAGTGAATTATTAATGAATTCACAGTTCTTGGCTTAGGTGGAGTAGAGTAACGATGCATAAATACTATATATTTTTCAACAAGGGGTAGGCTTGTATTTATAGGAAAAATTGAGCTCCTAACCAAACAAACAGATTCTAGAATTTTCCAAATCAGTTTGGTCAATTTTGGCCATTTTTAGGACAGTTAAGCTAACTTTTTGGAACTAGACTTGAATGAGGAGAGAGGAGAGATGAAATATCTCAATTTTTATGAGTTTAAAACTCATTCAAGCATGTGAAATATGCACCTCCTTTAAAGAACTCCCCTTCCTTACATATGTGTCAAAATAGAATCATTATACCCAAAATATCTCATATTTTTAATATTGCTCATAGTTTTTTACTAATAAACCTTGTACATTTTCAACTCTTCATCTTATGTGAAATATGCACCTCCTTTAAAGAACTCCCCTTCCTTACATAGTGTCAATATGAAATCATTATATCCAAAATATCTCATATTTTTAATATTGCTCATAGTTTTTTACTAATAAACCTTGTACATTTTCAACTCTTCATCTTATGTGAGCATTTACTCATTTTTGGATACCCAAAATATCTCATGTTTTTAATATTGCTCATAGTTTTTTACTAATAAACCTTGTACATTTTCAACTCTTCATCTTATGTGAGCATTTACTCATTTTTGGGTATCTTCTTTTACAAAATTGGATTTATCTCCTCCCTACACATGGATTGATGCTATTGGCCCATAGGAACCTTAATTGGACCATAATCCAAAAATTTCTGAAAATCTAGACCCTTAGGCTAAGGTCTTTTATACCCATTTCCAATTAATTCCAATTGCACATTGGAAAGCTCTTTTTGAATTTCTATTTCAGGGGAACTTATTTTAATAAGATGAGATAATTTTCTATCCAAAAATATTAAAAATCTGAATATTCTCTCTCTATAATATTTTCTCTCTCTAGGTTAAAACATTTAGAAACAAGTCTTTTATATTTCTGAAGAGGGATTGATTACAGGGGAAGATGCTGGACATTTTGAGAGGCTGGGGAGGAATCTTACATTCTCTCCCACTTGAAAAATGCGAGATGCCCTCATCTCGCAAACTGGGGGGTAATTTCGCAAGATGCACAAGTAAGGGACTGAGAGAAAATTTTTAATTAAGATTAACCACCAATTAAAAAAATCTCAAGGAGAGTAAGGGTCAAGACAAGAACAAGATTTAAACTTTATTCATTCTTGGAACATATACAGTAAAGATAGAAGAACTCTTTACACTTCCATAAGCCCGTCCATCATATGATCACAAAAGCAGCACTCACAAGCTGCGCACGTATAAGGTAACTCATCTATGGGAATAATTCTGTTGGTTATTGCCGCACCTATCTCAGTGGTATGAGGTGATCTAACAAAAGGACCTCTAAGAGGCAAGCCAAAAACGGGATAAAGGCATATCTTCTGATGAGGAAGAAAACACGCCAGTAAGAAGACCCGCTCAGAAAACCCAAGATGCCTTGATCTCATGACGCAGTAGTATCGGGGACCCAAACCCAAAGCTTCAATAACCATGGCCAAGCGGACATTGTTACGAAAGTGCTGCTGACCCCAGGGTGTTACCCTAGTTATGTCTTGATAGGTCCGCCATTTGGTCTGCGCTACAGAAGTTCCTAGGTGAGGAAAAAGTGAGCGCTCATATTGTTCTATAAAATCTTTCTTCACAGACTCGCTTGCGTCTTGAAGGTGAGGAATCATTATGGATAAAACTAGTTCCTGTTGCCAAGCCATGAAGGAGATTAAGAAAGAAAGGAGATCGATGGGAGTAAGATTACTGTGAGCGACAAGTAAAAGTTACGACTTATATAAAGGAAGGAGCTAGCGTAACTTAGAAGCCAATGGTAACTTGCCACACTGAAGTTTTACCGTCTTTCCATGATTTGGGTTTGGCACATTTTTCTATAGAAGGCATTAAGAACTTCGAGATGAGGAGATAAAAGAAGCTCGTAGGCTAAGTCACCTACTTTCTTTGAATTCAGATAAGGTCCACAATATCTGGGGATAACTTCTTATACTCCTCAAGAGGTAACGAACTTCTTTTAGGCCGTACTCGAATGAAGACCAAAACCTTGGTATCCAAAACACCGATTTTCACTTCTGAACTCATTGTTCTGAATCCTTAAAACAGGTGGGACTCTTGAGAAGGTATTCTGGGGAAAGTGTCTTCCCTTTTTAAACAGAATCTTTCTTTTATTTTAGAGAGGGAATAATTTTAAGATCAGAAAGGGAGATTCTTACTCCTGTATACCTCGAAGGTTGGGGGGAGGAATCTTACAAACTTTGAGGATGTGAAAATGGATGTATGCATGGATGTGTATGTAGAATAATGAATGTGAATGTGTATGGGAAATAATGTGTCGTCGATATGAGTGAATGGATGATGATGAATACATATGAATGGGATGTGGAATAAGTAATGTGGACTAAGGAGGATAAAATGGAAAAGAAGAGAGTTCGATATAGAAACTGTATTTTGTGAACTGTTTGTAAATGACTGTTTTATGTCAAGAATGCTGGGGAAGCATTTTGACCGTCTTGTGGATTAAGGTCATGGAGACCTAACTAATAAAGTTGCAACTGCTGACGGAGAGTCAATGGAGGACGTCTCGCATAGCAAGGTCGGCCGAGGTCTTGACCAGCCTCGGTTCGATTCAAATGGTGAGCTTCCGGTACGGTGGATTAGGGACCAAGGAAGCGGCCTATGAGTGAAGCGCTAGGTCACCTGCGAAGGATCCTAGAGGGTGCTGACCATACGGTGCTCGGGCTCTGGGTCGCCGAAGATACCCACACGTGCGTCGTGGAAGATATTGGAACAAGGAGTAAGAGTTGCTTTCTGAAACCGGGCATGGATCTGGTTGATTGACCTTGTTGGTCTTCAATGGATGAGTCCATGGCTTTTTTTATGGATCTGTTGGTTGATCTTGCTGATCTTCAACGAGAGTCCATCTTGATTTTTATAAGTGATTATATTGTCGAGTATTATGGGCTAGGAACTATTGAAAAGGCCCCTGAGTGGACAGGTGGTGAGAGTTCTAGTTGCCAATGATGCCATAGATACTCTGATGAAGGAATGATGAAAAATTATGAATCAACTGGATAAATTGGAAGATTGTGATCAGTGGTACTATGGTTTCATTAAAGGATTGTTTTAAAGTTAGCTGATGCTAAGAAAAAGGCAATTTCATATTGGGTGTGTAAGTGGTGTGGCTAGTTTTATGTTTGCATGAACTTCCGGCTAGGGGGCCTTGGAACTCTTTTCCTTGGTACCCGGGACAAAACCTAACCAAATTCCAAATTGGATCCCATCACTACAGTGGTTGGGCGGTTGGCTAACCCATGGGATTGGATGGGGTTAGGCTGGACTGATGGATCCATAAATCGAAACTCAACTTTTGTTATTATGATAGATAAAGTAAATCTCGGACAGTAATTGTTCTATGGATAGGAATCAACGGCTGTGCCTCTTGAATGGGAAAAAAAGCGTTGATCCCAATGATCCAAGTGCAAGTTTCTTCCTTGATCCGACCAAATATCTTATAGATGCAATTGGATCAGTTTGATCGGAAATGATCTTGACTACGTTAGAGTAAAAAGTTATCCTGGTGGAATCGTCCGTGCTTTCCGGTAAAGGAAGTTTTTTCGGGTTCGGTTTTGGAACAACCGACGGATTAGTCTCTTATCCGAAAATCCGTGGGTGAGGCCCCGAGTGTGGGACCCCTGTCCCGCGCGAGAAGTGTTACTTCCGCTGCTAGTACCCCGAATCCGTTGCTCGGTGGGAACAGGGATCTTACAGTTGGTATCAAAGCAGGTTTTGAAAACTAATAAAGATAATTAAATTCTTATCCGAAATTGGTAATAAGAATTCAGAAACAGCATTTTCATAATGTATTTTCATTCCGTAAGCTTCTTTAATGAAGAAATTTTAATCAAATCTCAAGATATGATTGCATTTGCCTTCGAGCATCTCATCTCTTCCGCTTCGACACGAACAAGCCGAGCAAGACTCGCACGCCATTTCGAGGAATTATATTTTCCTAACCTAGTGGAGAGACAACAGCATAAGTGGTTTGCAGGACTATATATCCACGCCTCTTACAACCGGCGTGCAATGCTGAGGCAGAACCTCTCATTAGCCATGATTTTGATAAAGCTGAAAATGACGCGTGGTGTCATTCTATATCTTTCAACGCCTCAAAATTTCAGACTTGCTTGCCGAGTTTATAGACTCCTTAGTCGATTTATCCCTAAGGAGAAAATAATAGCTCCCTTCGCAGTTAGAGAACTTATGTAACAGGGCATGACTATGGCCCAATACGGTCCTCTTATATGTCTTTCGAGGAGATTTTGAACTCAGAACCGAGTTGCTCTATGTACATATTGCAACTTTTATATAAATAAAGAAACGTTTTTCGGTTAAAAAATTCATGTTGAATAAATGATTGTGGCGAACGATCTGCTGCTGATAAAGAAAAAAAAATCTGTTATCGGACATATGTCATAGATCTCCATTAAGATCTTGTCTTGTATAAGAAATTGTTTTCCGAACTCTTAAGTCTTAGGATCTCGTGAATAATATCAAAATAAAAATTTAATAATATATAAATTTTGGCAGAATCATGAGACGAGAAAACCGTGGTCGTCAGCCAGACCCTGTCTCTGAAGATGACGAGCTTGACCTTGATGTTCGCAAGGCTCTTCATAGGTCTCAGCCAGGACCCTTCAAAGGAGAAGGGGAGAACCTGGGTGAGGCTGTGGAGAAATGGGTGGAAGCCTTGGAAGAGTATTTTGACGTCACAGGATACAATCATCAGAGCAATTGGCTAATAAAGATCAACTGAGAAGCCAAATATGTCAAAAATTTATCAAGAAACACAAAAAGGTTGTAATTGTATGATATAATTCATACAATTTGATATTCAAACTGAAAAATTCGTAATTTAGTAATTGGGTTTTCAGATGGAAGTACTGCAATTGTATGGAACCCTGACTTGCTTGAGGCCTAGACATGATGGTATCTATCTTATAGTTCCAAGTATCATGACTACCCGTATATACCGAGAGTATAACTGCAGCTCTTTACTGACAGTGTATACGAGTAAATCTAAGACTTGAAATTATAAGCGTTAATGCTATCCAGATGATGATTTCGAATGTGGTTGATATGATTTTTAATTATATTTGAGAATTGATGAATTGATTTGGATTCTGATTGAAAAATGATGATTTTTGAAATTTAGTTGAAATATTATAACCTGAGCGAAACCACAATGAGGATGAATGGGACGAGTCTCTGTGATGATACTCATAACTAGAATGATGATAATGATTTCAGCAAATCACTATGAGATTAGTGGATTGTGCTGTCAAATTGCTACTGTTAATACTTGTCACGGTAGATCAAGTTAAGGGATGACAAATTGATAACTTAACTGAAATTCCCGTGGAGGAATGTTCAGAAGGAAATTTTTCGGTTTAATGGACTATTATCGTAGGAATGATATGATCTAAATGAATTATTATTTAATGATGAGTTCTATTTAAGGAATATTTATCCCAGTATTCTGTTGGGTTGACCAGAATCTAAGGAACCCAGAATAAATTGGATCTTAAGAAAAAGAGTTGTCCTCTACTTTGCGAGATGAGGACATCTCGCACCTTTTTAAGTGGGGTAGAAGTTTGTAAGATTCCTCCCCCCAACCTTCGAGGTATACAGGAGTAAGAATCTCCCTTTCTGATCTTAAAATTATTCCCTCTCTAAAATAAAAGAAAGATTCTGTTTAAAAAGGGAAGACACTTTCCCCAGAATACCTTCTCAAGAGTCCCACCTGTTTTAAGGATTCAGAACAATGAGTTCAGAAGTGAAAATCGGTGTTTTGGATACCAAGGTTTTGGTCTTCATTCGAGTACGGCCCAAAAGAAGTTCTTTACCTCTTGAGGAGTATAAGAAGTTATCCCCAGATATTGTGGACCTTATCTGAATTCAAAGAAAGTAGGTGACTTAGCCTACGAGCTTCTTTTATCTCCTCATCTCGAAGTTCTTAATGCCTTCTATAGAAAAATGTGCCAAACCCAAATCATGGAAAGACGGTAAAACTTCAGTGGCAAGTTACCGTTGGCTTCTAAGTTACGCTAGCTCCTTCCTTTATATAAGTCGTAACTTTTACTTGTCGCTCACAGTAATCTTACTCCCATCGATCCCCTTTCTTTCTTAATCTCCTTCATGGCTTGGCAACAGGAACTAGTTTTATCCATAATGATTCCTCACCTTCAAGACGCAAGCGAGTCTGTGAAGAAAGATTTTATAGAACAATATGAGCGCTCACTTTTTCCTCACCTAGGAACTTCTGTAGCTCAGACCAAATGGCGGACCTATCAAGACATAACTAGGGTAACACCCTGGGGTCAGCAGCACTTTCGTAACAATGTCCGCTTGGCCATGGTTATTGAAGCTTTGGGTTTGGGTCCCCGATACTACTGCGTCATGAGATCAAGGCATCTTGGGTTTTCTGAGCGGGTCTTCTTACTGGTGTGTTTTCTTCCTCATCAGAATATATGCCTTTATCCCGTTTTTAGCTTGCCTCTTAGAGGTCCTTTTGTTAGATCACCTCATACCACTGAGATAGGTGCGGCAATAACCAACAGAATTATTCCCATAGATGAGTTACCTTATACGTGCGCAGCTTGTGAGTGCTGCTTTCGTGATCATATGATGGACGGGCTTATGGAAGTGTAAAGAGTTCTTCTATCTTTACTGTATATGTTCCAAGAATGAATAAAGTTTAAATCTTGTTCTTGTCTTGACCCTTACTCTCCTTGAGATTTTTTTAATTGGTGGTTAATCTTAATTAAAAATTTTCTCTCAGTCTCTTACTTGTGCATCTTGCGAAATTACCCCCAGTTTGCGAGATGAGGGCATCTCGCATTTTTCAAGTGGGAGAGAATGTAAGATTCCTCCCCAGCCTCTCAAAATGTCCAGCATCTTCCCCTGTAATCAATCCCTCTTCAGAAATATAAAAGACTTGTTTCTAACTGTTTTAACCTAGAGAGAGAAAATATTCTAGAGAGAGAATATTCAGATTTTTAATATTTTTGGATAGAAAATTATCTCATCTTATTAAAATAAGTTCCCCTTAAACAGAAATTCAAAAAGAACTTTCCAATGTGCAATTGGAATTAATTGGAAATGGGTATAAAGGACCTTAGCCTAAGGGTCTAGATTTTCAGAAATTTTTGGATTATGGTCCAATTAAGGTTCCTATGGGCCAATAGCATCAATCCATGTGTAGGGAGGAGATAAATCCAATTTTGTAAAAGAAGATACCCAAAAATGAGTAAATGCTCACATAAGATGAAGAGTTGAAAATGTACAAGGTTTATTAGTAAAAAACTATGAGCAATATTAAAAATATGAGATATTTTGGGTATCCAAAAATGAGTAAATGCTCACATAAGATGAAGAGTTGAAAATGTACAAGGTTTATTAGTAAAAAACTATGAGCAATATTAAAAATATGAGATATTTTGGATATAATGATTTCATATTGACACTATGTAAGGAAGGGGAGTTCTTTAAAGGAGGTGCATATTTCACATAAGATGAAGAGTTGAAAATGTACAAGGTTTATTAGTAAAAAACTATGAGCAATATTAAAAATATGAGATATTTTGGGTATAATGATTCTATTTTGACACATATGTAAGGAAGGGGAGTTCTTTAAAGGAGGTGCATATTTCACATGCTTGAATGAGTTTTAAACTCATAAAAATTGAGATATTTCATCTCTCCTCTCTCCTCATTCAAGTCTAGTTCCAAAAAGTTAGCTTAACTGACCTAAAAATGGTCAAAAATTGACCAAACTGATTTGGAAAATTCTAGAATCAGTTTGTTTGGTTAGGAGCTCAATTTTTTCTATAAATAGAAGCCTACCCCTTGTTGAAAAATATATAGTATTTATGCATCGTTACTCTACTCCACCTATGCCAAGAACTGTGAATTCATTAATAATTCACTAGTTTTTGGAGCTTCCCTCTTTCTTCAATCCCCATTGGTGGCTCCATCAACATACTTAACCAATTGATTGGTTGGGGCCTCTACCGTGAACAAAGAATCAAGCAATTTGTAAGGTAATTAGTGAATATTGATCTTTTCTATAATTTCTCAATGTTTCTCTCTTCTCAACCCCTCTCAAGCTTGAGAAGCTTTATTGGTTTGGTTTTTTTTTAATGCTATTGAAGTTAATTGGTGAATAGTAGTGAAGAGTTACATAATTTTTAAATGCTATTGAAGTTAATTGGTGAATAGTAGTGAAGAGTTACATAAATTTCTATTTATGTTTAAATTCTAATGGTTTTTATGTAATTTCTCTCTCTCACTCAAGAAATGGTCATACTCATGACCCATTCTCAATCCAAATAAAGCTTTTCATAAAGCTTTTCCTTAACCCAAGATTAAGCTATGCTTGAGGCCAAATTAATGGCTTTTTTCTATGCTTTTAGTTTTTGTATATTGATGATTCAATCCATTATGGATTAATGATCCAATTAGAGATCGTTTTAATTATTTCCTTAATGATAAGCTTTATCCCTTAGAAAAATTGAGATTTATCAGTCATAGTAGCGGAGCTATGGTAAAATTTTTATAAAAATTATGCATAAAATAATTTCATTCAAAGCATAAAAAGAGGACTTCCTACCATATTCTAGGAATTATCGTCCTAGATTAATTGAAAGAATTTCATTATAATCATGGAGAAATTGAATTTTAATATTATGCATAAAGGATAAGTTTTTATATCAAAAGTGTTATTTTTACCATTTTTATTTCATGCATAGAAGTATGCATAATGGATAAATTTTTATATCAAAAGTGTTACTTTTACCATTTTTATTTTCATGCATAGAAGTATGCATAATGGATAAATTTTTATATCAAAAGTGTTACTTTTATCATTTTTACTTTCATGCATAGAAGTATACATAATGGATAAATTTTTATATCAAAAGTGTTATTTTTATCATTTTTATTTTCATGCATAGAAGTATGCATAAAGGATAAATTTTATATCAAAAGTGTTACTTTTACCATTTTTTTTTTCATGCATAGAAGTATGCATAATGGATAAATTTTTATATCAAAAGTGTTACTTTTATCATTTTTACTTTCATGCATAGAAGTATACATAATGGATAAATTTTTATATCAAAAGTGTTATTTTTATCATTTTTATTTTCATGAATAGAAGTATGCATAAAGGATAAATTTTATATCAAAAGTGTTACTTTTACCATTTTTATTTCATGCATAGAAGTATGCATAATGGATAAATTTTTATATCAAAAGTATTATTTTTACCATTTTTATTTTCATGCATAGAAGTATGCATAATGGATAAATTTTTATATCAAAAGTGTTACTTTTATCATTTTTACTTTCATGCATAGAAGTATGCATAATGGATAAATTTTTATATCAAAAGTGTTATTTTTATCATTTTTATTTTCATGCATAGAAGTATGCATAAAGGATAAATTTTTATATCAAAAGTGTTACTTTTATCATTTTTATTTTCATGCATAGAAGTATGCATAAAGGATAAATTTTTATATCAAAAGTGTTACTTTTATCATTTTTATTTCATGCATAGAAGTATGCATAATGAATAAATTTTTATATCAAAAGTGTTACTTTTATTATATTGAATTTCATGCATAGAGGTATGCATAAAAGTTTATTATTTTATTATAAAAGTGTGACTTTTATCATAATTGAATTTCATGCATAGAGGTATGCATAAAAGTTGATTATTTTATTGTAAGAGTGTTACTTTTATCATATTGGATTTCATGCATAGAGGTATGCATAAAAGATATTCTTTTTATACTAAAAGTGTGATTTTCATCATAAATGGATTTTATGCATAACTTAGATGCATAAGAGAAATTCTTTTATTCTAAAAGTGTAATTCCTACCAAATTGAATTTATGCATAAGAAGATGCATAAAAGTTTGATTTTCAATTCAAATTGTCATTCTCATCTAAATTGAATTTATGCATAGGAAGATGCATAAAAGAATAAGATTTCAATTCAAAAGCGTTATTCTCATCCAAATTGAATTTATGCATAGGAAGATGCATAAAAGATGGATTTTTAATTCAAAAATGTCAATTCTTATCCAAATTGAATTTATGCATAGGAAGATGCATAAAGATTGAATTTTCTTCCTTGGTGACTCCTACAACATACCAAACCAATTGATTGGTTGGGGGCCTCTACTCTGATCAAAGAATCAAGTAAATTAGAAGGTAAAGTGTGGATTATTGTCTTTTTCTTACTAAAACTCCAAATGCTTCTCTTCTCAATCCCTCTCAAGCTTGAGAAGCTTTAATTTGAATGGCTTTTGATAACTATTGTTCTTTTATGAATTGTAATAAAGAAACACATAAATTACCATTTATGCTTAATTTTAATGGTTTTTAAGCATTTCTCTCTCTCCCCCAAAGAAAGGTCATTCCTATGACCTATTCTCAATCCAAATGAAGATTCTCATGAAGCATTTCTCTAATCCAAAAGTAATTTCTATGCTTGTCTAATTGGAGGCCAAAGTAATGGCTTTTTAATGTTTTTATGATATTTATTTCATAGAGAAATTATGAATCAATCCATAATTAGATATGATCCAATAAAGGAAGATTGAAGAGAGAGAGAAGCTCCAATCTCTTCAATTTTGTAGAGGTTTTTAGTGTAAGATTCCTCCCCCACCCCCTTTTTGATGTCTAGTATCTTTCCCTGTAATCAATCCCTCTTCAGAAATATAAAGACCTTGTTTCTATCTGTTTTAGCCTAGAGAGAGAAAAATATTCTAGAGAGAGAATATTCAGATTTTGAATATTTTTGGATAGAAAAATATCTCTTCTAATTCAGATGAGTTCCCCTGAAACAGAAATTCAAAAAGAAATTTCCAATGTGCAATTGGAATTAATTGAAAATAGCTATAAAGAACCTTAGCCTAAGGGTCTAGATTTTCAGAAATCTTTAGACTATGGTCCAATTAAGGTTCCTATGGACCAATAGCATCAATCCATGTGTAGGGAGGAGATAAATCCAACTTGTAAAAAGAAAATACCCAAAAATGAGTAAATGCTCACATGAGGTGAAGAGTTGAAAATGTACAAGGTTTATTAGTAAAAAAACTATGAGCAATATTAAAAGTATGACATATGTAAGGAAGAGGAGTTCTTTAAAGGAGGTGCATATTTCACATAAGATGAAGAGTTGAAAATGTACAAGGTTTATTAGTAAAAAATTATGAGCAATATTAAAAGTATGACATATGTAAGGAAGAGGAGTTCTTTAAAGGAGGTGCATATTTCACATAAGATGAAGAGTTGAAAATGTACAAGGTTTATTAATAAAAAATTATGAGCAATATTAAAAGTATGACATATGTAAGGAAGGGGAGTTCTTTAAAGGAGGTGCATATTTCACATAAGATGAAGAGTTGAAAATGTACAAGGTTTATTAGTAAAAAACTATGAGCAATATTAAAAATATGACATATGTAAGGAAGGGGAGTTCTTTAAAGGAGGTGCATATTTCACATGCTTGAATGAGTTTTAAACTCATAAAAATTGAGATATTTCATCTCTCCTCTCTCCTCATTCAAGTCTAGTTCCAAAAAGTTAGCTTAACTGACCTAAAAATGGTCAAATATTGACCAAACTGATTTAGAAAATTCTAGAATCAGTTTGTTTGGTTAGGAGCTCAATTTTTCCTATAAATAGAAGCCTCACCCTTGTTGAAAAATATATAGTGTTTATGCATCGTTACTCTACTCCACCTAAGCCAAGAACTGTGAATTCATTTAATAATTCACTAGTTTTTGGAGCTTCCCTCTTTCTTCAATTCCCATTAGCGGCTCCATCAACATACTTAACCAATTGATTGGTTGGGGGCCTCTACCGTGAACAAAGAATCAAGCAAGTTGTAAGGTAATTAGTGAATATTCATCTTTCTATAATTTTTCAATGTTTCTCTCTTCTCAACCCCTCTCAAGCTTGAGAAGTTTAATTGGTATGGTTTTTTTAAATGCTATTGAAGTTTGAATAGTAGTGAAGAGTTACATAATTTAATAAATGCTATTGAAGTTAATTTTTATTTATGTTTAAATTCTAATGATTCTTATGTAAATTCTCTCTCTCACTCAAGAAATGGTCATACTCATGACCCATTCTCAATCCAAATCAAGCTTTTCATAAAGCTTTTCCTTAACCCAAGATAAAGCTATGCTTGAGGCCAAATTAATGGCTTTTTCTTATGCTTTTAGTTTATGTATATTGATGATTCAATCCATTATGGATTAAGGATCCAATTAGAGAATCATTTTAATTATTTCCTTAATGATAAGCTTTATCCCTTAGAAAAATTGAGATTTATCAGTCATAGCAGCGGAGCTATGGCAAAATTTTTATAAAAATTATGCATAAAAAAATTTTCATTCAAAGCATAAAAAGAGGACTTCCTACCATATTCTAGGAATCATCATCCTAGATTAATTGAAAGAATTTCATTATAATCATGGAGAAATTGAATTTTAATATTATGCATAAAGGATAAATTTTTATATCAAAAGTGTTATTTTTACCATTTTTATTTTCATGCATAGAAGTATGCATAATGGATAAATTTTTATATCAAAAGTGTTACTTTTATCATTTTTACTTTCATGCATAGAAGTATGCATAATGGATAAATTTTTATATCAAAAGTGTTACTTTTATCATTTTTATTTCATACATAAAAGTATGCATAAAAGAAAATTTTTATATCAAAAGTGTTACTTTTATCATTTTTATTTCATACATAAAAGTATGCATAAAAGAAAATTTTTATATCAAAAGTGTTACTTTTATCATTTTTAATTTTCATGCATAGAAGTATGCATAAAGGAAAATTTTTATATCAAAAGTGTTACTTTTATCATTTTTAATTTTCATGCATAGAAGTATGCATAAAGGAAAAAATTTTTATATCAAAAGTGTTACTTTTATCATATTGGATTTCATGCATATAGGTATGCATAAAAGATATTCTTTTTATACTAAAAGTATGATTTTCCTCATAAATGGATTTTATGCTTAACTTAGATGCATAAGAGAAATTCTTTTATTCTAAAAGTATAATTCCCTACCAAATTGAAATCATGCATAAGAAGATGCATAAAAGATTGATTTTAATTTCGAAAGTGTTAGTCTCCTTAAATGGAATTTATGTATAAATAAATGTGTAGAGAAATCTTATATCAAATAAAAGAATTCTCTTTTTTAAAAAAAAAAAAGATATGAAATGTGATAAGATGTGATAAGAGGTGTATGAGATGTGATAAGAATTGATAAGATGCGTATGGAAAGTGATAGGATGTGATAAGAGGTGTGATAAGAGGTGATAAGATGCTTATGAAATAAGTTAGGATGTGATAAGATGAATTAAGATGTGTATGGGGGGATGAGGTAAGAAGTGTATGTGATAGGATAAGATGTATATGAGTTGTGATAGGGCGAGAATGGATGTGATGTAAAAGATTAGATGTGAAAGTATATGGGGTTATATAAATGGGAATGTGAAAATGGATGTATGTATGTGGATGTGTGGATATGGAGATGGGAGTGTGGATGTATGAACATGAAAATGGATATATGCATGAAGATGTATATGCATAGATGTAAATGTGGATGTAGATGTGGATGTATGGATATGAATGGATGTGGATGTATAGATGTGAATGGAAATGTGGATGTGGATGTATGTGAATGTGGATGTAGATGTGGATGTATAGATGTGAATGTGGAATGTGGATGTGGATGTATGTATGTATGTGGATGTAGATGTGGATGTATAGATGTGAATGGGAATGGGGATGTGGATGTATGTGAATGTGAATGTAGATGTGGATGTATGTGAATGTGAATATAGATGTGAATGGAAATGTGGATGTGGATGTATGTGAATGTGGATGTAGATGTGGATGTATAGATGTGAATGTGGAATGTGGATGTGGATGTATGTATGTATGTGGATGTAGATGTGGATGTATAGATGTGAATGGGAATGGGGATGTGGATGTATGTGAATGTGAATGTAGATGTGGATGTATGTGAATGTGAATGTAGATGTGAATGTGGAATGTGGATGTATAGATGTGGATGTATGGGAATGTGGATGTGGATGTATGTGAATGTGAATGTAGATGTGGATGTATAGATGTGAATGTGGAATGTGGATGTATGTATGTATGTGGATGTAGATGTGGATGTATGGATGTGTATGGATATGGGATGTGGATGTATAAATGAGGATGTGAAAATGGAGATAAGCATGTAGATGTGGATGTATGGATGTGAATGTGGATGTGGATGTGGATGTATGGATGTGGATATGGATGTGAATATATGATATGTGATGTGAAGGAATCTGAAGTGAAGAGATGGAAAAGGAGGTGATTGGATGAGTACACATATACTTGGAATGTGGAATAAGTAATGTGGATTAATGAGGGATAATGTGGAAAAATAAGAGTTAATATAGAAACTGTATTTGTAAACTGTTTGTAAATGCTGTTTGTAAATGGCTGTTTTATGTCAAGAATGCTGGGGAAGCATTTTGACCGTCTTGTGATTAAGGTCGTGGAGACCTAACTGATAAAGTTGCAACTGCTGACGGAGAGTCAATGGAGGACGTCTCGCGTAGCAAGGTCGACCGAGGTCTTGACCAGCCTCGGTTCGATTAAAATGGTGAGCTTCCGGTACGGTGGATGAGGGACCAAGGAAGCGGCCTATGAGTGAAGCGCTAGGTCACCTGCGAAGGATCCTAGAGGGTGCTGACCATACGGTGCTCGGGCTCTGGGTCGCCTAGGATACCCACGCGTGCGTCGAGGAAGATATTGGAACAAGGAGTAAGAGTTGTTTTGTGAAACCGGGCATGGATCTGGTTGACTGACCTTGCTGGTCCTCAACGGATGAGTCCATGGCTCTTTTATATGGATCTGTTGGTTGATCTTGCTGATCTTCAACGAGAGTCCATCTTGATAAGTGATTATATTGCCGAGTATTATGGGCTAGGAACTATGGAAACGGCCTCTGTGTGGACAGGTGGTGAGCGTTCTAGTTGCCAATGATGCCATAGATACTCTGATGAAGGAATGATGGGAAATTATGAATCAACTGGATAAATTGGGAGATTGTGATCAGTGGTACTATGGTTTCATTAAAGGATTGTTTTAAAGTTAGCTGATGCTAAGAAAAAGGCAATTTTCATATTGGGTGTGTAAGTGGTGTGGCTAGTTTTATGTTTGCATGAAATTCCGGCTAGGGGGCCTTGGAACTCTTTTCCTTGGTACCCGGGACAAAACCTAACCAAATTCCAAATTGGATCCCATCACTACAGTGGTTGGGCGGTTGGCTAACCCATGGAATCGGATGGGGTTAGGCTGGACTGATGGATCCGTAAACCGAGACTCAATTTCTGTTATTACGATAGATGAAGTAAGTCCCGGATAGTAATTGTTCTATGGATAGGAATCAACGGCTGTGCCTCTTGATGGGGAAAAAAGCGTTGAGCCCAATGATCCAAGTGCAAGTTTCTTCCTTGATCCGACCGAGTATCTTTATAGGTGCAGTTGGATCAGCGTGATCAGTAATGATCTTGACTACGTTAGAGTAAAAAATTATTCTGGTGGAATCGCCCGTGCCTTCCGGGTAAGGGAAGTTTTTTCCGGGTTCGGTTTTGGAAAAACCGACGGATTAGTCTCTTGTCCGGATATCCGTGGACGAGGCCCCGAATGTGGGACCCCTGTCCCGTGCGAGAAGTGCTACTTCCGCTGCTAGTACCCGAATCCGTTGCTCGGTGGGAACAGGGGGATCTCACAGTTGGTATCAGAGCACTTTTGAAAGCTAATAAAGATAATTAAATTCTTATCTGAAATTGGTAATAAGAATTCAGAAACAGCATTTTCATAATGTATTTTCATCCCGTAAGCTTCTTTAATGAATAAATTTTAATCAAAGAAATTGTTTTTATAAATGGAAGTTCCACATTTATCTGGTATTCCCGACCTCACCCAGTCTCAAGATATGATTGCATTTGCCTTCGAGCATCTCATCTCTTCCGCTTCAACTCAAACAAGCCGAGTAAGACTTGCACGCCATTTCAAGGATTTATATTTTCCTACCCCAGTGGAGAGAATACAACATAAGTGGGTTGCAGGGCAATATGTCCACGCTCATTGCAACCGCCGTACAATGCTGTGGCAGAATCTCTCATTGACTATGATCCTGTTAAAGCTGAAAATGGTGCGTGGTGTCATTCTATATCATTCGACACCTCGAAATTTCAAACTTTCATGTCAAATTTATAGACTCCTTAGTCGATTTATCCCTAAGGAGAAAATAATAACTTCCTTCGCAGTTAGAGAACTTATGTAACAGGGCATGACTATGGCCCAGTACCGTCGTCTTATACGTCTCTCGAAGAGATTTTGAATTTTGGAGCCGAACCACTCTATGTAATTATTGCAACTTGTATATAAATATACAAATGTTTTTTTTTCGGACGATCGGATAAAGAAAAATCTATTTATCAGACTTAAGTCATAGATCTCCAATAAGATCAACTGAGGAGCAAATTATGTCAAAAGTTTATCAAGACGCACAAAAGGTTGTAATTGTTTGATATAATTCATACAAATTGTTAATTCAAATTGAAATTCGTAAATTAGTAATTGGGTCTTCAATTGGAAGTACCGCAATTGTATGGAACCCTGACTTGCTTGAGACCTAGACATGATGGTATTTACCTTATAGTTTCGAGTATCATGACTATCCGTATATACCGAGGGTATAACTGCAGCTCTTTACCGATAGTATATACGAGTAAATCTAAGACTTGAAATTATAAGCGTTAATGCTATCCAGATGATGATTTCGAATGTGGTTGATATGATTTTTAATTCTGTTTGAGAATTGATGAATTGAATTGGATTCAGATTGAAAAATGACGATTTTCGAAATTTAGTTGAAATATAATAAGCTGAGCGAAACCACAATGAGGATGAATAGGACGAGTCCCAGTGATGATATTCATAACTGGAATGATAATAATGATTTCAGCAAATCACTATGAGATTAGTGGATTGTGTTGTCAGATTGCTACTGTTAACACTTGAGACGGTAGATTAAGTTAAGGGATGACAAATTGAGAACTTGCTTAACTAAAATTCCTGTGGAGGAATGTTCAGAAGGAAAATTTTCAGACTAATGGACCATTATCGTGTTAAAGATATGAATGATATGATCTGAATGAATTGTTATTTAATGATGAGTTCTATATAAGGGATAATTATCCCCGTATTCTGTTGGGTTGACCAGAATATAAGGAACCCCAGAATAAATTGAATCTTAAGAAAAAGAGTTGTCCTCTACCTTACGAGATGAGGACATCTCGCACTTTTCAAGTGGGGTAGAATGTAAGATTCTCCCCCAGCCTTAGAGGTATACAGGAGTAAGAATCTCCCTTTCTGATCTTATAATTATTCTCTCTCTAAAATAAAAGAAAGATTCTGTTTAAAAAAGGAAGAACCTTTTTCCTGAATACTTCTCAAGAGTCCCACCTGTTTTAAGATTCAGAACAATGAGTTCAGAAGTGAAAATCGGTGTTTTGGATACCAAGGTTTTGGTCTTCATTCGAGTACGGCACAAAAGAAGTTCTTTATCTATTGGGGAGTTTAAGAAGTTATCCCCCAGATATTGTGAGCCTTATCTGACTTCAAAGAAAGTAAGTGATTTAGCTTACGAACTTCTTTTATCTCCTCATCTCAAAGTTTGAATGCCTTCTATAGAAAAATGTGCCAAACCCAAATCATGGAAAGACGGTAAAACTTCAGTGGCAAGTTACCGTTGGCTTCTAAGTTACGCTAGCTCCTTCCTTTATATAAGTCGTAACTTTTACTTGTCGTTCACAGTCATCTTACTTCCATCGATCTCCTTTCTTTCTTAATCTCCTTCATGGCTTGGCAACAAGAATTAGTTTTATCCATGATGATTTCTCACCTTCAAGACGCAAGGGAGTCTGTGAAGAAAGATTTTATAGAGCAGTATGAGCGCTCACTTTTCCCTCACTTGGGAACTTCTGTAGCGCAGACAAAATGGCGGACCTATCAAGACATAACTAGGGTAACACCCTGGGGTCAGCAGCACTTTCGTAACAATGTCCGCTTGGCCATGGTTATTGAAGCTTTGGGTTTGGGTCCCCGATACTACTGCGTCATGAGATCAAGGCATCCTGGGTTTTCTGAGCGGGTCTTCTTATTACTGGCGTGTTTTCTTCCTCATGAAAAGATATGCCTTTACCCCGTTTTTGGCTTGCCTCTCAGAGGTCCTTTTCTTAGAACACCTCATACCACTGAGATAGGCGCAACAATAACCCACAGAATCATTCCCATAGATGAGTTACCTTATACTTGTGCAGCTTGTGAGGACTGCTTTTGTGACCATATGATGGACGGGCTTATGGAAGTGTAAAGAGTTCCTCTATCTTTACTGTATAAGTTCCGAGAATGAATAAAGTTTAAATCTTGTTCGTATTTTGAATCTTGCTCTCTTTAAGACTTATCTTGGTGGTTAATCTTGATTAAAATTTTTCTCTAAGTCTCATATTCGTGCATCTTACGAAATTATCCCAGTTTGCGAGATGAGGACATCTCGCATTTTTTTAAGTGGGGTAGAATGTAAGATTCCTCCCCCACCCCCTTTTTGATGTCTAGTATCTTTCCCTGTAATCAATCCCTCTTCAGAAATATAAAGACCTTGTTTCTATCTGTTTTAGCCTAGAGAGAGAAAAATATTCTAGAGAGAGAATATTCAGATTTTGAATATTTTTGGATAGAAAAATATCTCTTCTAATTCAGATGAGTTCCCCTGAAACAGAAATTCAAAAAGAAATTTCCAATGTGCAATTGGAATTAATTGAAAATAGCTATAAAGAACCTTAGCCTAAGGGTCTAGATTTTCAGAAATCTTTAGACTATGGTCCAATTAAGGTTCCTATGGACCAATAGCATCAATCCATGTGTAGGGAGGAGATAAATCCAACTTGTAAAAAGAAAATACCCAAAAATGAGTAAATGCTCACATGAGGTGAAGAGTTGAAAATGTACAAGGTTTATTAGTAAAAAAACTATGAGCAATATTAAAAGTATGACATATGTAAGGAAGAGGAGTTCTTTAAAGGAGGTGCATATTTCACATAAGATGAAGAGTTGAAAATGTACAAGGTTTATTAGTAAAAAATTATGAGCAATATTAAAAGTATGACATATGTAAGGAAGAGGAGTTCTTTAAAGGAGGTGCATATTTCACATAAGATGAAGAGTTGAAAATGTACAAGGTTTATTAATAAAAAATTATGAGCAATATTAAAAGTATGACATATGTAAGGAAGGGGAGTTCTTTAAAGGAGGTGCATATTTCACATAAGATGAAGAGTTGAAAATGTACAAGGTTTATTAGTAAAAAACTATGAGCAATATTAAAAATATGACATATGTAAGGAAGGGGAGTTCTTTAAAGGAGGTGCATATTTCACATGCTTGAATGAGTTTTAAACTCATAAAAATTGAGATATTTCATCTCTCCTCTCTCCTCATTCAAGTCTAGTTCCAAAAAGTTAGCTTAACTGACCTAAAAATGGTCAAATATTGACCAAACTGATTTAGAAAATTCTAGAATCAGTTTGTTTGGTTAGGAGCTCAATTTTTCCTATAAATAGAAGCCTCACCCTTGTTGAAAAATATATAGTGTTTATGCATCGTTACTCTACTCCACCTAAGCCAAGAACTGTGAATTCATTTAATAATTCACTAGTTTTTGGAGCTTCCCTCTTTCTTCAATTCCCATTAGCGGCTCCATCAACATACTTAACCAATTGATTGGTTGGGGGCCTCTACCGTGAACAAAGAATCAAGCAAGTTGTAAGGTAATTAGTGAATATTCATCTTTCTATAATTTTTCAATGTTTCTCTCTTCTCAACCCCTCTCAAGCTTGAGAAGTTTAATTGGTATGGTTTTTTTAAATGCTATTGAAGTTTGAATAGTAGTGAAGAGTTACATAATTTAATAAATGCTATTGAAGTTAATTTTTATTTATGTTTAAATTCTAATGATTCTTATGTAAATTCTCTCTCTCACTCAAGAAATGGTCATACTCATGACCCATTCTCAATCCAAATCAAGCTTTTCATAAAGCTTTTCCTTAACCCAAGATAAAGCTATGCTTGAGGCCAAATTAATGGCTTTTTCTTATGCTTTTAGTTTATGTATATTGATGATTCAATCCATTATGGATTAAGGATCCAATTAGAGAATCATTTTAATTATTTCCTTAATGATAAGCTTTATCCCTTAGAAAAATTGAGATTTATCAGTCATAGCAGCGGAGCTATGGCAAAATTTTTATAAAAATTATGCATAAAAAAATTTTCATTCAAAGCATAAAAAGAGGACTTCCTACCATATTCTAGGAATCATCATCCTAGATTAATTGAAAGAATTTCATTATAATCATGGAGAAATTGAATTTTAATATTATGCATAAAGGATAAATTTTTATATCAAAAGTGTTATTTTTACCATTTTTATTTTCATGCATAGAAGTATGCATAATGGATAAATTTTTATATCAAAAGTGTTACTTTTATCATTTTTACTTTCATGCATAGAAGTATGCATAATGGATAAATTTTTATATCAAAAGTGTTACTTTTATCATTTTTATTTCATACATAAAAGTATGCATAAAAGAAAATTTTTATATCAAAAGTGTTACTTTTATCATTTTTATTTCATACATAAAAGTATGCATAAAAGAAAATTTTTATATCAAAAGTGTTACTTTTATCATTTTTAATTTTCATGCATAGAAGTATGCATAAAGGAAAATTTTTATATCAAAAGTGTTACTTTTATCATTTTTAATTTTCATGCATAGAAGTATGCATAAAGGAAAAAATTTTTATATCAAAAGTGTTACTTTTATCATATTGGATTTCATGCATATAGGTATGCATAAAAGATATTCTTTTTATACTAAAAGTATGATTTTCCTCATAAATGGATTTTATGCTTAACTTAGATGCATAAGAGAAATTCTTTTATTCTAAAAGTATAATTCCCTACCAAATTGAAATCATGCATAAGAAGATGCATAAAAGATTGATTTTAATTTCGAAAGTGTTAGTCTCCTTAAATGGAATTTATGTATAAATAAATGTGTAGAGAAATCTTATATCAAATAAAAGAATTCTCTTTTTTTTAAAAAAAAAAGATATGAAATGTGATAAGATGTGATAAGAGGTGTATGAGATGTGATAAGAATTGATAAGATGCGTATGGAAAGTGATAGGATGTGATAAGAGGTGTGATAAGAGGTGATAAGATGCTTATGAAATAAGTTAGGATGTGATAAGATGAATTAAGATGTGTATGGGGGGATGAGGTAAGAAGTGTATGTGATAGGATAAGATGTATATGAGTTGTGATAGGGCGAGAATGGATGTGATGTAAAAGATTAGATGTGAAAGTATATGGGGTTATATAAATGGGAATGTGAAAATGGATGTATGTATGTGGATGTGTGGATATGGAGATGGGAGTGTGGATGTATGAACATGAAAATGGATATATGCATGAAGATGTATATGCATAGATGTAAATGTGGATGTAGATGTGGATGTATGGATATGAATGGATGTGGATGTATAGATGTGAATGGAAATGTGGATGTGGATGTATGTGAATGTGGATGTATAGATGTGAATGTGGAATGTGGATGTGGATGTATGTATGTATGTGGATGTAGATGTGGATGTATAGATGTGAATGGGAATGGGGATGTGGATGTATGTGAATGTGAATGTAGATGTGGATGTATGTGAATGTGAATATAGATGTGAATGGAAATGTGGATGTGGATGTATGTGAATGTGGATGTAGATGTGGATGTATAGATGTGAATGTGGAATGTGGATGTGGATGTATGTATGTATGTGGATGTAGATGTGGATGTATAGATGTGAATGGGAATGGGGATGTGGATGTATGTGAATGTGAATGTAGATGTGGATGTATGTGAATGTGAATGTGGAATGTGGATGTATAGATGTGGATGTATGGGAATGTGGATGTGGATGTATGTGAATGTGAATGTAGATGTGGATGTATAGATGTGAATGTGGAATGTGGATGTATGTATGTATGTGGATGTAGATGTGGATGTATGGATGTGTATGGATATGGGATGTGGATGTATAAATGAGGATGTGAAAATGGAGATAAGCATGTAGATGTGGATGTATGGATGTGAATGTGGATGTGGATGTGGATATGGATGTGAATATATGATATGTGATGTGAAGGAATCTGAAGTGAAGAGATGGAAAAGGAGGTGATTGGATGAGTACACATATACTTGGAATGTGGAATAAGTAATGTGGATTAATGAGGGATAATGTGGAAAAATAAGAGTTAATATAGAAACTGTATTTGTAAACTGTTTGTAAATGCTGTTTGTAAATGGCTGTTTTATGTCAAGAATGCTGGGGAAGCATTTTGACCGTCTTGTGATTAAGGTCGTGGAGACCTAACTGATAAAGTTGCAACTGCTGACGGAGAGTCAATGGAGGACGTCTCGCGTAGCAAGGTCGACCGAGGTCTTGACCAGCCTCGGTTCGATTAAAATGGTGAGCTTCCGGTACGGTGGATGAGGGACCAAGGAAGCGGCCTATGAGTGAAGCGCTAGGTCACCTGCGAAGGATCCTAGAGGGTGCTGACCATACGGTGCTCGGGCTCTGGGTCGCCTAGGATACCCACGCGTGCGTCGAGGAAGATATTGGAACAAGGAGTAAGAGTTGTTTTGTGAAACCGGGCATGGATCTGGTTGACTGACCTTGCTGGTCCTCAACGGATGAGTCCATGGCTCTTTTATATGGATCTGTTGGTTGATCTTGCTGATCTTCAACGAGAGTCCATCTTGATAAGTGATTATATTGCCGAGTATTATGGGCTAGGAACTATGGAAACGGCCTCTGTGTGGACAGGTGGTGAGCGTTCTAGTTGCCAATGATGCCATAGATACTCTGATGAAGGAATGATGGGAAATTATGAATCAACTGGATAAATTGGGAGATTGTGATCAGTGGTACTATGGTTTCATTAAAGGATTGTTTTAAAGTTAGCTGATGCTAAGAAAAAGGCAATTTTCATATTGGGTGTGTAAGTGGTGTGGCTAGTTTTATGTTTGCATGAAATTCCGGCTAGGGGGCCTTGGAACTCTTTTCCTTGGTACCCGGGACAAAACCTAACCAAATTCCAAATTGGATCCCATCACTACAGTGGTTGGGCGGTTGGCTAACCCATGGGATCGGATGGGGTTAGGCTGGACTGATGGATCCGTAAACCGAGACTCAATTTCTGTTATTACGATAGATGAAGTAAGTCCCGGATAGTAATTGTTCTATGGATAGGAATCAACGGCTGTGCCTCTTGATGGGGAAAAAAGCGTTGAGCCCAATGATCCAAGTGCAAGTTTCTTCCTTGATCCGACCGAGTATCTTTATAGGTGCAGTTGGATCAGCGTGATCAGTAATGATCTTGACTACGTTAGAGTAAAAAATTATTCTGGTGGAATCGCCCGTGCCTTCCGGGTAAGGGAAGTTTTTTCCGGGTTCGGTTTTGGAAAAACCGACGGATTAGTCTCTTGTCCGGATATCCGTGGACGAGGCCCCGAATGTGGGACCCCTGTCCCGTGCGAGAAGTGCTACTTCCGCTGCTAGTACCCGAATCCGTTGCTCGGTGGGAACAGGGGGATCTCACATTTAGAGGATAATAAAAATTAAGTTTAGTTTAGAGTAATACCGGCATAGTTTAATTCACAGATAATAATACAAAGGAATGAGGGTCTTTTTATAGGAGAGGGAGGCCACTAACTGAGTCCAACTGAGTTCTAGAATTTTCCAGCTCCAGTTTGGCTAAATTTGGACAAGATTTGGACCAGTTTGGCTCCCTTTCTGATTTGGTTTGATCTAGGAGAGAGGAGAGATAAAAATATCCTATTATTTTTGAGTTTTCAACTCATCAAAGCATGTGAAGTAGGTGCCTCCTTGAAGGTCTCCCTTTTCCTTACACATGTGTCAAAAATGAATGATTACTCCAAAATATCTCATTTGTTTTATTAATACTTCATTAATTTTAACTAATAAACCTAGTACTTGGTCAACTCTTCATCTTATATGGGAATTTACTCATTTTTAGGTATTTTCTTTTATTCTTTGGATTTATCTTGTCCCAACACTTGGATTAATCTTATTGGTCCATAGGAACCTTAATTGGACCATAATAAAAAAATTCAAAAATCTAGACCCTTGGGCGGCTAAGGTCTTCTAAATCAATTTTAATTAATTCCAATTGCACCTTGGAAAATCTATTTTGATTTTTTATTCTAGAAAAATATTTTTTTGATATTTATAGAGTTTATTTATCCAAAAATATCCCAATTTTCATTTAGCACTCTCTAGAAATTTTTATTTCACTAGGTAAAATAAGAAAAAATGATATTTTCTTGTATTCAGAAACATAGAATGATTACAAGGGATTGAAGTAGAGGCTTATTTGATATTCAAGCTGAGGAGGAATCTTACATCCTCTCCCACTTGAAAAATGCGAGATGTTCTCATCTCGCAAAGTGGGGGTAATCCTTTGCCAACTCTTCTTCTCTCTCCCAGGTGGCGTCTTCTAGAGGGAAGAACTTCCACTTTACTAAGAATTCTCTGAGGACTCTTCTCCTGAGAATCTTCTCCTGAACGTCAAGGATCTCCTCAGGATGGAGTACCATCTGGCCTTGAGTCGGAGAGATCAATTGCTCATCAAGCATGTGATTCGGGCTAGGTACATACTTCTTAAGCAAACTGACACGAAATACATCATGTACCTTGAGATGGGGAGGCAGAAGAAGTTTGTAGGCTAGATCACCCACTTTCTTTATGACAGCATATGGCCCACAGTATCTGGGAGAGAGCTTCTTGTACTTCCCTAAGAATAAGGAATTTTTTTCTAGTCGTATTCAAACTCTCTCTTTGATCTCTTTTTATGTGCATACTGCTTTTGCCTGTCTTGGGCTGCCTTTATATCTTTACGGATTGATTGCATCTACTAGTCCATGTCATCAAGCATTTGTCTGGACATTTCAACTCTGATTAATGGGTCACACCAAGTCAACGGTGTAAGGTAATCTTGTCCATACAAAGCTTTGAAAGGACTCATCCCAATTCTCCGATGATAAGAAGCATTGTAAGCAAATTCGACCAGATGTAAATGACTTAACCACTTCTTGGGTTCCCTGCGACTGCAGCATGACCGAAGGATATCTTCAATTACTTGATTCACCCTTTCCGTCTGGCCATCTATTTTGAGGTGATAGGCTGTGTTGAGATCCAAGAAAGTTCCTACTGCTTCAAAGAACGCATGCCAAAATTTCGATGTGAATTTGGGATCTCTGTCACTTACTATCCTCCTGGGTAAACCATGCAATCTAAAGATCTCCTTAAGGAAAACTCTGGCAACATCCACTGTAGAGTATGTTTCTTTCACTGAAATTAGATGGGCAACTTTGGTTAGCCTGTCCAACTACCACAAAAATAGAGTTGTAACCTGATTGCACTGAAGGTAATCTAGTGACAAAGTCCATACTAATGCATTCCCACTTCATCTGTGGAATGTCTAGAGGCTACAGTTTCCTTGGCATCTTGACTCTCTCTGCCTTGACTCTTTGGCACATCAAGCATTTCCTTACATGATCAATTACATCCTTTTTGAGTCCTCGCTAGAAGAAGCTTTTCTTTACAGACATATAGGTTTTTATAAACCCTGAATGTCCAGCTATCAGGCTATCACTCAGAATTCTTCCCTTTATTCCCGCATCATTAGGGATACATAGCCGATTATTAAAATACATGCATCCTTCATCCAGCCTGTATCCAAGAACTCGACTCATTTCCTGAGGAGTCTTGCTTTCCTACATCAGAAGGGTAGAAATAGGGGCAAAGAATTTGTCTTGCATGATTTTCTCCTTTGCTTCATTGATCAATGGATTTGACACCACTGTAATTGCAAGCAAGGAGGCTTTTCTGCTAAGCGCATCTGCAATCACATTTTCTTTGCCCGACCGATACTTTATTTCAAAATCAAACTCTTGTAAGGTCTACATCCATCTCCTTTCACACATGTTGAGATTCCTTTGGGTGAAGATCCCCTTTAGACTTTGATGATCTGTCATCAAGGTGAATGTTTGTCCCAAAAGATAATGTCTCCACAACTTTAGAGCATACACTACTAAGAGTAACTCCAAGTCATGGATGGCATAATTCCTCTCATGTGTTGTGAGTTTTCTCGATTCATAGGCCATTGCATGACCTTCTTGCATTAGAGCACCGTGCCTAAGGCAAATCCACTGGCATCAATAACTACCTCAAAGGGTTTGGTAAAATCTGGCAATTTAAGGGCAAGGTTGGTTATTAAGGCTGTCTTCAGCTTGTCAAAGGCACTCTGACACATTGCAGTCCACTGAAAAAGTGTACTTTTCTTGAGAAGGTTAGTTAAAGGGGATGCTATCTGAGCATACCTAGGTATAAAGATCCTATACCATCCGGTTAACCCTAGGAATCCTCTGACTTTCTTTACTAACTTGGGTTCTAGCCATTCAACTACTGCTTGGATCTTTGCGGGGTCAGGAGAAATCCCATCCTTTGACACTATGAATCCCAAGTATTCCACCTGGTCAATAAAGAAGGAACACTGCAAAGAGTTGGTGTTTCCTTAGGATTTCCAGGACTTTGCGCATGTATGATCTTCACGATCTGCAACATTCTTTGAGTGTACTAAGATATCATCAAAGAAGACAAGAACAAAATCATCCAAGTATTCTCTAAGAATATCTTGCATAAGACGATTGAATGTCGACGGGGCCTTAGTCAATCCAAAGGGCATGAATGTGAACTCATAATGCCCATAGCGAGTATTGAATGCTGTCTTTGGGATGTCCTACTCCTTGATTCTAATCTGGTAGTACCCGGATTTGAGATCTATCTTTGTAAACATTTGGGTACCACTTAATCGATCCAGAAGTTCATCAATCCTAGGAATAGGATACTTATTCTTAATTGTTAATTGATTCAGTCCTTTGTAGTCAATATAGAGTCTTAATGTTCCATCTTTCTTCTTTTGAAAGAGAACGGGTGCACCCTAAGGTGAGACACTAGGTCTGACGAATCCCTGCTCTAACAGTTGTCTTAACTGTTCCTTGAGTTCTATGGCTTCAGGGACTGGCATTTTGTATGCATGCTATGCTACTGGTGGTGGCTGAGCTCCGGGGGTTAATTCGATCTCATGATCTACTTCACGAGACGAAGGCATCTCAGTCAGCTCTTCAGGAAATACATCTGCATACTCACTTAACCACTCTGGTTCTTTAGCCTTGCATTTTATGTCTACCGGATTCATTTTAACGACATACACAGCTTGCCTTTTTCTGAGCCCTTTTAATAATTTGGAAGCCTTTTTCTGAGCCCTTTTAATCATTTGGAAGCCTTGACTAAATGTAGCACTGGGGATCCGAAAATTCCAATTCCTTAAACTTTATTCCCGTGAAGGTCTAGGAAAAGAGATGGTTCCTTTGTGACAATGAATGTCAGCCTGATTCTTTTGGAGCCAATCCATTCCAAGGATTCCGTCATATATTCCCAGGTTTAGGACTTTGAACTGGCACTCTGTTACATTCCCATCTAGGCTAAACTAAATAAGGTCAGTCTCAAGGTGAGTGAAAAGAATCTTCTTGCTAGCTAATTCCACTTGCATAGGTTTCCCTGATTTTTGATTTAGGACTAATTTACGCAGACATCCTGGGGAAATAAAAGAATGAGTACTGCTTGAATCAATAAAAATCTTGAATTTCTTACCATGGTACTCTGCTAGAGTCTGGAGGAGTGAGAATTGATTGTTATTCCCCTGATGCTCAATTGATGTGCATAGATCTGTCCTTTCTCTTCCTCCACTTCCTGAGCTATGGTGGACTGCTCTAACTGCTGCTGCAGTCTGAAGTGGGACTCTTTCTTTGGGAGGGATTCCAATTCTAGGAGGGATTTCGGAGACTACTTTGCATGGAGGCTGCAGGCTGAGATGGCACTCTTCTGGGGTTACCCTAATTTTGGCGCTGGGGACCCTGATTGGGGACTGATAAGAAGGAGCCTGTCTCGGAACTCTGGGACCCTGGCTTCCTTGGCCCACAGAAGGAGATGGGCAATCCTTGAGCTGGTGTCCAAATCCTTGACATTCAAAGCATCTTTTCTCGCTTTGAAGGTCTTCCCTTTGCATTATGGAGAAAGCCGGAGTTCCTGAGAATGTACTTCGGGGGAAAGGTCTTCCTTCATTTCCGAATCTTCTCGTCTCCACATTCTGGTTAGGACCTTGGTGTCTCTTTGGAGGCGGAAAGTTGGAAGAACTTCTCGGTGTCTGAAATCTCTTGAAGGATGAGGGCGGGACTTTTATAATGAAGGCTTTGACAAAGTCCTTCCCCATTCTGACAGCTTCTGCCATGGACACTGGCTTGGCATTTTTGACTAGTGTGTCCAAGGGTTCGTTCATTCCTCGAAAGAACCTGGCCATGAGTTACTCTTCATCTAGAGGTGGTGAATATTTGAGTAGAAGAGCGAAGGCCTGGTGATATTCCTTAATGGTTTTGCTCCCCTGCTTTAGCTCTAAGATTTCGTTCATTTTGATTTCCAAAAATCTAGGGGGACAAAATCTCTTTCTCAAATAGTTATAAGGTCATTCTAGGACTAAGTATTTCTGTCCAAATGGTTGATGGTTGGTGTCTTAGTGGTTCCTCCATACCACCCTGGCTGTTTCCACTATTTTTAGCCTGGAAACAGCCATTTTGCTCTGCTCATTGCAGCCTATGACGTCAAAATATTCTTCCATGGCTTCCACCCATTTCTCCACAGCCTCACCCAGGTTCTCCCTGTGGGATCCCACTGCCCTCTCCGCGCACCGGATTCTCGATTGCTGGTAGCAGAAGAAGCTCCCTCTTGTGCGGGGCAAGGTTTCCCACTCGAGGCCTCGCCCTCGAATGTCCGGGCACAAGACTAAGCTAGTGGTCATTCCGAAAACCGAAACTGGGAAAATTTCCCATGTCTGAAAAACGAGGACGATTCCACCATTTTGAATTTCTTAACAAATTTTTCTAACGAGGTCAAGATACTGAACTAACCTTCATCTGAATAAACCAGATAGAAGCAAAACTATTACAGACTAAACTTGAAGGAATCAACGTTTTTTTCCTAATTGAATCAGGCACAGCCATTGATCTATTCATTTGAGAAGTCTTCAGGTTATTATTTAACTATTTGAGTTCTAAGCGTATTCCTATTGATCAATTTTATTATTAAAACTCTACTGATTTCAGCCTAATTTCGGCCCATGGGTTAGCCACCGCCCAACCCACTGGAATTGGTAGAACCAGACAAGTACTCATCCACCCATAATTGAATGCCTTTCTTAACTTTTGCTTTAGAATATAGATACGCACACACTCCTCTTTAAACTTTAACTTATAAAACAATCCATTGACAAATAATTATTGATTACAGATGTCATAACTCAAAATTTTCATTCAATCCTTGTTTCTCACAAAACACTATCACTCTGGACTCTCCGTTGAGACCAGCAGGTCACCAACGAGATCCAGTAATAGATTATAATAATTTTCACGATCCAGTCATCATACATATATATATCTTCCACGACATACGCATGGGTGTCCTAAGCACCGCGAGCCCATGCATCACCTTGTCAGAACCCTCCAAAGATCCTCCTTAGGTGTCTTGGCACTTCACTCAAGAGGACCGCTTCCTCAGCCCACGCCCATCGTACCGGAAGCACACCATTTTACACCATACCTAGGCTAGTCAAAACCTGGGTAGGTTTTTTTCGCGTTGTGAGCCGTCCTTTGAACACACCTAATCAGATGTTGCAACCGAACTTCCCTTAGAAAAACACATATACTAAATGCTCCCTCCACCAGCATTCTGGCGTAAGACAGTCCTTTAAGAAAACAGGGTTTCTATGCAAGTTTTCAGTTTTGATTTTTTTTTTGAATACAATGGGTAAATCTTAAATCCGTATCCCAAGACTTCTAGATCACAGGTCTGGATTCCCAAGTAGAATTCCTCGAATTTTGTAATCTTGATCCTCAGATCAAAATAAAAGGTCTCAACTTAGTTTCAGATTCGGTGGGTGATTTAAATGTAGATTACTGAATTGATCACATCGTCTTTTCTTGAAACTGACAAAGGAGTTATGTCTTGGTCATAGTCTGATTCAGGGTTTGAATCTGGAAAGGTTCTCCCTGAACTATCTTTATCGAAGGGTAGTATTTCAATTACTACTTTACTGAATTTCATTCATGAAGATGAGTATTTTGCTTACTTGAATTCAAAACTAATCAATGAATTCCTATGAGGAATAAATTAATCATTTATTTAAAATTCTCACTTCGATAGTTTTTCTCAATTTTCTCATTACCATCCTAGAGAATATAAAACGGTATAATTTTCCTTCACTGAGTATTTACTTATTCATTTTCTAATATTCATGGGATTACATAGGATTAAAGAGAACTCTTATTTTGATATAAAAATTCTATATGCATCTATTTATGCATGAAATCCAACTTCTATGGAAATAACACTTTTATATAAAAGAAAATCCTTTTATGCATAAAAATAAATATTGATGAAAGTAACACTTTTATAATTAAAAAAAATCTTTTATGCATAAAAATCAATATTGGTGAAAGTAACACTTTTATAATAAATAAATTCTTTTATGCATAAAAATCAATATTGATGAAAGTAACACTTTTATAATGAAAAAAAATCGTTTTATGCATCTATTTATGCATAAAAATCAATATTGATGAAAGTAACACTTTTATAATAAAAAAAATTCTTTTATGCATCTATTTATGCATAAAAACCAATATTGATGAAAGTAACACTTTTATAATAAAAATTCTTTTATGCATCTATTTATGCATAAAAATCAATATTGATGAAAGTAACACTTTTATAATAAAAAAACTCTTTTATGCATAAAAATCAATACTGATGAAAGTAACACTTTTATAATAAAAAAATTCTTTTATGCATCTATCTATGCATAAAAATCAATATTGATGAAAGTATCACTTTTATAATTAAAAAAAATCAATATACATCTTTCTATGCATAGAATTTAAATCTAATGAAAATCACTCTTTTATATTTAAAAAAATAATCAATATGCATCTTTCTATGCATAGGATTTAAATCTAATGAAAATCACTCTTTTATAAAAAAATAATCAATATGCATCTTTCTATGCATAGAATTTAATTTTAATGGAAACAACACTTTTATAATAAAAATATTTCTACTATGCATTTTTCTATGCCTAGAATGAAAATAACACTTTTAGAATACACAAACGATGGGGATTACTCTTTTTGAATAATAAAAGATAAAACTTATTTCACAAAATTTAAGAAAATTTTGCCATAACCTCCTTTGTATGGCTGATCATTTTTCAATTTTTTCTAACCTTAAATTACTTATTATCCCCATATGGTTTAAAGCATTCTAAACTAATCAAATTTCACTTTTAAAAGAGAAACAATATGAAAAGTTTAATTCCAACAATTAGATTACTTATCTAGGATAAAGAAAGGCTGAATTTAAGAATGAGAGAGGGGGAAAGCCTTTCCAACAAGGCATAGCATCAATTTATCATTTTAAAAATAACAAAAATTAGAAAACCATTAAAAGAATAAAGAAAAAGTAGGATTTCTAACTTACATGAATTTCTAGGAGCTTTCCTTTGGCTTGATGGTTTGAGGGATCTACTCTTATTTGTAACAAGAGTGGCCATCAATTCTTTAGAAGAGGGAATGATAAAAAACTAATGAATTATTAATAAATTCACAGTTTTTGGCTCTGGGGAGGAGTAGAGTAACATTGCATAAAACACTATTAAGCTTCAACAAAGGGGGAGGCTTCTATATATAGGAAAAAGAGAGCTTCTAACCAAGCAAGCTGATTCTAGAATTTTCTAGATCAGTTTGGTCAATTTTTGACCATTTTGGGTCAGTTTAGCTTACTTTTTGGAACTAGACTTGAATTAGGAGAGGGGAGAGATGAAATATCTCAATTTTTGAGAATTTAAAACTCCACCACACATGTGAAATAGCCACCTCCTTCATGAGGGGGAATCCCCACTCTTAGAGGTGTCAAAAATTCATTTTTTTAGTATTTCCTTGGTCTGTAGTCCACTCTTTATCTTATGTGAGTATTTACTCATTTTTGGGGGGATTTTCTTCATTTCTTCTATTTATCTCCTCCACACATTTGGATGAATTTGATTGGCCCCTCAAAACCTTAATTTAAATTTTTCAAAAAATTTGGACCCCTAGGATAAGGCCTTTTGAACAGATTATAATTGATTTCTAAAGCACCTTCTGAAAATCTTTTTGAACTTCTGTTTCGGGGGAGTTTATTTTAATAAGAAGAGATATTTTTCCATCCAAAAATATCTAAAATCTGAATAATCTCTCTCTAGAATATTTTCTCTCTCTAAGCCAAAATAGGTAGAAACAAGATCTTTTATATATCTGAAGAGGGATTTCATTACAGGGGAAGATACTGGACATCTTGAGAGGTTGGGAGGAATCTTACATTCTCTCCCACTTGAAAAACGCGAGATGTCCTCATCTCGCAAACTGGGGGTAATCTCGTAACAGTTTCGCATCTTTCTCCCAGGTGGCATTTTCAAAAGGATAGAACTTCCATTTGACCAATAATTCTCTCAGAATTCTGTTCCTGAGAACCTTTTCTCGAACATGAAGGATTACTTCAGGTCAGAGTTCCATCTGCCCTTGGGTTGAAGAAGTTAAGATTTCATCAAGCACATGATTTGGGCTTGGTATATACTTTTTAAGAAGGCTAACATGAAATACATTATGTACTTTGAGATGAGGAGACAGAAGAAGCTCATAGGCTAAGTCACCTACTTTCTTTGTAATCAGATATGGTCCACAATATCTGGGGGATAACTTCTTGTACTTCCCAAGAGATAGAGAACTTCTTTTGGGGCGTACTCGAATGAAGACCATATCTGCTTCTCTGAATTTTCTGTCTGACCTCTTCTTATCTGCATACTGCTTCTCTAAATTTTCTGTCTGACCTCTTCTTATCTGCATACTGCTTCTGTCTATCCTGGGTAGCTTTTATATCTTTGCGAATTGACTGCATCTGTTCCTCCATGTCATCAAGCATCTATCTGGACATCTCGATCCTAATCAATGGGTCGGACAAAGTTAATGGAGTTAAGCAATCTTGTCCATACAAAGCTTTGAAAGGGCTCATCCCAATACTTCGGTGATAAGAAGCATTGTACGCGAACTTGACTAGGTGCAGATAGCTTAGCCACTTCTTGGGTTTCCTACCATAGCATGACCAAAGTATATCTTCGATTACTTGGTTCACCCTTTCAGTTTGACTGTCGATCTCGAGGTGGTAAGCTGTGCTGAGATCCAAGAAAGTTCTTACTGCTTCAAAAAATGCAGTCCAGAATCTTGACGTGAATTTGGGATCTCGATCACTTACTATTCTTCTGAGTAGGCCATACAATCTGAAGATTTCCTTGAGGAACACTCTGGCCACATCCACTGTAGTGTATGTTTTGTTTACTGGAATCACATGGGCAACTTTGCTTAGTCTATCAACTACCACAAAGATGGAGTTGTAAGCTGATTGCATTGAAGGTAATCCAGTAATAAAATCCATACTGATGCATTCACACTTCATCTAGGGGATGTCTAATGGATGTAACTTCCCAGGCATTTTTACTCTCTCGGACTTGACTTTCTGATAGCTCAGACATTGATGTACATGATTAAGCACATCCTTTTTTTGTAACATACCCATCTTCACTAATAAAGAAATGTCCATGTAATAGATAAATTTATGAGTTTTTATGGTATAAAAATCAATGATTTTATTATTTGAGTAATTTCTACTTAGAATCTTCAAATTCTGAGCCCAAATTTGGAACATGCACGCGATTTCACCCTAATATAGGATTTTACAGCATCTAAAACGGACAACGGATCAACCTTATACGCAAATTTCAGTCATTTTTAGTTAAAAAGCGATGACCTTTAAACCTTAATAAATGCACGTCCGGGCATCCGATTGACGAATGGTCAGCACCCCAACAACCAGAAGAACATCCCGGACAAAAACAAAATCATCCCCTGGGACAGTCCGATACGCAAATCGAGATCGGGGCCTCAAATTTGGGGACCTCGTCCCAAAATTTGGACCGTACACACTTACCAGGGTGCCCGTATGATGGCCGCACAAGAACCAAAGGACAGTCGCCCACTGTGTGGTCCACACGTATACCGCTACGTGGAAACCCATGCTACCCCTGACCAGATATGGTACATGCGTACCACTCCTTTCCCTGTTAACCCTACATCGTACCTTTCCTTGTGAGCCATGCAAGCCCCACTGATCTACAACATTTGCTGGTACACCATTCTTTTGTCCTTGCTTTGCGCAGTGCCCATACCCGTACCCCACAGTTATATAAACCCTCGGGGTGCTCCATGGGCAACATGCATTTCTGCGTAGCTGATGCTCTGCTGTATTGCCATCCGTACCGTTGTCTATCCCTGTGGAGTGTACTTGCTGTAGTACAGCTGCCCCTTACAGTCACCCCTCTCCACACCCCCTCATTTACCACTTTTCAGATAAGGCAATTTTCCTCCATCCCCCTCTTGCTAGGAGGTAGTGTCCTGAACTCTTCTCCCCTCCTCCCCCCCCTCTCGTGTGAAGAGACTTAGCCTTCTGCCCTTCTCCCCTTCACCAAAACGTTTTTGGACTTTAGTAGTAAGAGGTTTTTGCCTTAGAGAGGGTTCATGCATTGTGGTCTTTTGCTCGTACGGTGAGCAAACGATCTTAGAATTGAGATCTAACTGAAGCGTTTCGACCGCGTGACAGCGAGCCCTACAAGACGACGTCCAAGATGGCCCCTTCCTGAAAATGTCAGAATATTGCCTCAAGAGGAGTGCGCAACAATGAGATTAGAGTAGATGCTTTCGATGCGGCTCCAAGCGGCTCCAACCCTCCCTTTACAAGCTCCTCAAGGAAATGGCCAGGTTAGCTTGGTTATCTTTTAAAGAAGAGTTTTTTTTTAATTTTAGTGTTAATAAATGTGTATCTTTTCCTTTTAAATTATTGACATAAAATTGTATGAAGTTACGAATTGAGTGATGCTGTATTCAATGAATTGCATTGAAATTGTTATCTTTAAAGAGTGCAAGTTTTTTCCTGGGTTCAATGCGCTAACTCCGTTCCATGCTTGTGTAGCCGGGCGGCGTCGTTTAGCAAAGCCCAGGAATGGCCCAAGGTATCCCTCATACCATTAGGAGAATAAGATTCGCCGATTGAGGCGAGAGATTATGATGCTACCTAGTTCTGAGGGCCCAACCTAGTGCGGTGAATTAGACCACCCTAGTGCGGAGACATCCCTCTAAGGGGCGGCAGGATCGAGCGATGGAGCCTGAGAGGGCGACAGGCCCGCTTGAGTCCTCACCCAAGTGGCCGACGATGAGGTGTATGGTCCCGTAGGGTTTTTCTCAGCATGTAAAGGTTGGAAGGCCGAATTCTAGTTCATCGGCAGTATAAAGGAAAAGAATAAGAGAGCCGGTTTGGCTTGTATGGAATTGATTCATGTATAAACTTTTTTTTTATAAATCTTGTCTTTGGCATTATTGTATTGTGGAAAAAGACTGTTTTAACAAACCTTGTGAAAAGAGCCTTAATTAAAGAACATGTTTATTTATGTCAAAGTAGTGTGGTAGGATTAATTAGAAAACATATTGACGCGTGAGTAGGGTGGAAAGTGGGAGGATGGAATGCCCCGATGGCACCATCCTACGGCCAGGTGGACCCGATTAGTCGGGTATCTTTCCAACAGATTAAGTGAAAGCCCTACAGGCAAAAATAATTTTAGCACTCCAAAACATGTGAGTTTATGCTTTTATATGCATAAGGAGTATGAACTTAAAATAAATTAATGGATAGGGAGTATTACTAATAATTAAAGTTAGAATAAAAACTTGCTTCTGCACCAATACTAAAAAACAACAATTGAAGTAACACTAGTCATGATACGAATAAAAGACAAGTTGATTATGGGTATAAAGATAGGGGCATACCAACCCCGCTATGAAAGGTCATTTGACAGCAAAAATAATAATAATAATAATAATAACAATTTTACAATCCTCTAATGATGATGCAGGTGTGGTTGGGTATAATTATTTTCTTTCGAGGTAATTTGGTTTTAAGGAAATGGAATCAAATGATAAACTCTTCATCAGATATTGATGAATCATCATCTATGCTATATCCACGAATATTGTTTATCCGTTCCAGGAGACGACAAAAATGTATGTTTAGAGTAAAAATTGTAGTGTTGCCAATGTGTATGAAGAAAAAACATTCTTCATGGTCATTCCTCCAAATCTTCAACCATTCGTCCTGTTGTTGATTTTGTTGAAGATCCGTAAATGTTGAAATAGGGTACCATTCCGTTCGAAGAAATACGCTAAGTGACTACATTTTGCCATGGGGTGAAAGAATGGTAAGGTGGACTAAAAACCTGTGTCCTGGACAATGGTTTAGAACTGGTTGTGAAACACTTTTATCCAGAGTTAGAGAATTAAAACATGATTGTTTAATCCTTTTTCACATTTACTATATCTAAAAGGCACTAGATACATTGTTAAATATATCTTATGATGATATTAAATCCACTAATATTGATTATCTTCAAGTGTGGTAGAAACCAATGCAATTGGTAGAAAGTGTACCACCTTATCATGCTTTCACCCCATGAGTCGTAGGAGATCCAAAGGTGGATAAGGATCATAAGGTGATGGTCGAGTCATAATGCTATAGACATAAAAAAATTTTCATCAGAACTTCGTGAGTCTAGTTGGTGTGGTGTCTTACAACTAATTTTGGTCTCATTTCCAGAGGTTTTAGAGAGCTGACTTTTTCAATACTTTCAAAATTTAAGCACAATTATAAATATAATGATAATGAAAAACTAGCATCAACTTTAACAATTTGAATTAATGAGGAAGTGACGGAATATATTCTAGAATTTGTGACTCAAAATAAGTTAGACAAATTAAACTTTTTTACATCTTTCACCTAGAGCCAAGGGTGCTAAGAGCCCTGCTCATACAATCTAAAAAGATGACGGGGAAAGGTGTTCATAAGGTTAGTAATAGCGATTTATCAAAAATGCTACCAAATAGGTGGGAATGTGGATACGAATTTCAGATATCATGTTCAAGAAAAAGAGGATGTGCAATTTAGATAAAGCATCTGGAAAGACGTTATGGGTCACAACCGTGATATCAAACTCTACAACTTTCATAGTCGAATCCCAACAAACGATTCCATGTGCCCATAAGGTAATAGATGTCTATCCATCAAGAAAGGGCAAAGGAGGAGGCTCGTGGTCGATGAGTTTCTCCACTAGAAGATAGATGTACAATCCAAAAGTTTCTTTGAGAGCCAAGAGGAGTGGACGGATCGAAGATTGATTTTCCATTTGTCGAGATTGATTCCAAGCGAAGATAGTAGAAACTTTGTCTCAAATTCTTAACAAATAAACTTGTGAACATTTGTCGAGATTGATTCCAAGCCAAGATAGTAGAAACTTTGTCTCAAATTCTTAACAAATAAACTTGTGAACAAAAGTATCTTACCGAGAATTCTAGATAGAGTTTAGATATTTTCATAACACACAAAGATATTGAACAAGAAATATAAATGTAAATCAAACTTTGTTTATGCTATGGTTTAACCTCTAAGTAATTTGGGTCAAAATTAAACATGGTGAGAAAACACTAAAAGACGATAAAATAAGGAAACAAGAAGGTGGCCAATTTAATAAACTAAGGAAAAGGTTTTTGAGGGTTCTTGAGTTAAAAGTTATACGCTTTCAAAGCTTATGGATATAAATATCTTTTGCGAGTTGAAAACTTTTATAAGCTTATAACTATAATAAACTTTTTTTAAAATTTTATTGGTTTATAGTTTGAGTTTAAGGTGTTACATGAAGATTTATATTCACAAAGCTTTAATATAAATTTTTAAAGATCAAGGGTAAAAGGGCAGCTGAAATTCAGCCCACGCGGCCAGCATAATAAGAAAAAGCAACCTCTTTATATATATATATATATATATATCTAATTTAGTATTAAGCATAATAAGAAAAAAATGTGCAGGAAAATATATATATATATATATAACCTTAATAAGAAAAAAATGTGTAGGAAAATATATATATATATATATATATATATATAACCTTAATGTTCCCTTAAAAAGAAAAAAACTAGTTGCCGTCGCCCATCGCCAGGAAGAGAGAAAGAAGATAGGGAGGCGCAAAAATTGTATATATAAATTTATATAATTTAAAGCTGTTGTTTACAGCTTTGGTAAACGAAGAAGAGTGATTAGCGCTCAGCACAAAAGAAAAGAAGAGGAGGAAAGAAAAATATTAAATCGAAAGAGAAAATATCTTTGCACAACCCCATCCGTCCATGATGGATTTCATGCTCCATTAGTCTTTTGGAGATCTAAGAGTGGGGAAAGGGGTTTTGGACTACATACATTTGGATTTGAGAGAGAATGAGTATGGAATGAAACCACTTTTAAGCTTGAAGTGTTGTGTTTTCTCTTGTGCAAGGTGGTTTCAAGAAGAAGGTGATGCTTTACTTCCAACCATTGATCAAGACCTTCATCCAAGGGTCTAGAGATTTCCTATGAACCTTCCAATTTTTGTCCTGAGGTCACTGAGGTCACGGAGCTTTTATCTACTCTACCCAAAGGCATTTAGAGAGTTTCTTCTATACTTTCAATCCAAATATTCCAAGCTCTCAATCCAAGTATTCCAAGCTCTCACGGGATATAGAAAATACTTGAAGAATAATACAAAACTCAAATAATACAAAGATTATGACCATTCAATTGAATATAAATTGAATAAAAGTAAACATGAAATAAAATTTGCAATAAGAGATAGAGATAGAAGGTATCACACAAGACAAGATTGCGTGTAATCTCCCCCCTCATGCGTGTAGCTCCACTTCCACAACATGACTATTTAGATAATTGTATTCCATAAAAATAGACCAAGGAGCTAATAATAGTTGTGCTTACAATTTAGGCTTGATTTTTTCACTTTTGGGTTTTGCCTTACATATTATTAACTATATCAAAGTTCCTAGGGTTTGTACATGTCAAAACCTTTGCCCAAATATAAATGCTACTGGGCCTTTACACATGAAATAACTATGTGCACACTCACACATACAATAACCTTGTGCGCATTCGCACATTTAATAACCTTGTGTGCATTCGCACATTTAATAACCTTGTGCACATTCGCACATACAATAACCTTGTGCACATTCACACATTGCATTAAACTGAATTCTGCACACATTAAATCATGCATATTTTTATACGATTATTAAGCATAAAAAATATGATACAATATATACCTGTAACAATTTTGTTTATGTTTGTTTTGTAGGTTTTTAGTCATTATTAGCACTCTCTTGGTCTGTCCCTCTCAAGCCCTCCCTCAAAACTCCAAATAGCAAACAATCTATTTGGTAAGTTCCCTTATCTCATGCTTAAGGATTTTTTTAAAAAGCATCTTCTTGCTTTTTTAATGTTACCCATGTCATGGCATAAGCATGGGCATGTTGTGATGGTATGTGTGAAGGCCACAGATCATACACCCGGCAGCACACCCGCATATAGTCCCAATCTTTGGACCTAGATAAATAGGTTCTTGGGCAACTCTATTCTAGAATACTAGGCCAGCGGCTGTGCCTTGCATGGATGATCCTATGTGTGTATGTGCAATGAGCCTATGTGGTATGGGACACTTACACTCGTCTCACATACATTCATTTGATTGGTTCATTGCAGATGCATTATGTGTTGATCTAGTCTTCCACACCAATAATGAACCATCCTGTCATGGATTTATGCAACTAAGGATAGTTGAAACCCCAGTAAGAGGGAATGATATGAGAATTAACTCTTGTGTGTACTGGGAATTATATTATCGAGGACGCTCATGTGTGTCGTGCCTGTTGGTACGTGTATTTTGATTTTATGGTTGCTTGTATCTCATGTTGACGACATTGGGATTAATTGATGTGTTCAATTAATTGTTTAACTAATGTGGATTACATCTATGAGTATAGGTATCCACACCATATGAGGTTACCGATTGAGTTGTCGTATGGCATGAGATGTGCAAGCGTACCGAATGAGGTGTTGCACTATATGAGGGTATCGATTGAGGTGTCGTATGGATGCTGGATTGAGCGGTGGTGTGAAGATAATCATATTCTTAATCATGTATTAATGCATATATTAATCCTTAATCTATGTATAGATATTAATGCATAGAGCTAAATGTATGCATTAAGCTCTATGCATAAAGCTTAATCTATGCATTAATCTCTATGCATGCATTGAACTCTTTGCATAGAGCTTAATGCATAGATTAAGCTATATGCATGGAGCTTAATGCATGCATGCATATAGCTTAATGCATGCATGCATATAGCTTAATGCATGCATGCATTAAGGTTTATGAATAGAGCTTAATCTATGCATTAATATTTATGCATAGATCTTAATGCATGCGTAGAGATCTATGCATAGATCTTAATCTATGCATTAAGCTTTATGCATAGATCTTAATGAATGCATAGAGATGAATGCATAGAGCTTAATGCATAGATTAAGCTCTATGCATAAATCTTAATGCACGCATTAAGCTCTATGCATGCTTTCACTACAATAGAATGAGGGTATAGCAGCAAAAATAGCAGCGTTTTTATAACTAGAAGGGTAGGTAGATGCTGGGCTATTTTTGCTCTGCTAGAAACACTGCTATTTTTTATGCAACGGGTTCGCTACTGCGCTGAGCAATAATATTTCGTTGTCCCATAGCGATATTTCACTGCTATTTTTGCTGCTCCGCAGCAAAAGCTCTGCACAACAAAAAAAGAGATGGGGCAGACTAGGGAGTCTGCATAGGACTCCCCAGTCTGCCGTAACTCTTTTTTTAAAATTAAAATAGAGTCGGTTTTAGTTTTATGACACAAACACAAACATAAGAAACATAGATTATGGAGAATGTAATTGAGCCCAAAATTTATTATAATTCACAAAGTGTTGGGCCTTTGGCCATATATACATAAAATGTTTACAATGAAGAGGTATCTGATGGGAATCCTCATCGGATTGTGAGTGATCATCATCATCGTCTTGCTCTTCTATCGCTTCATGCTCATAATCAAGATCCTCCTCTTCATCTTCCCCTTCATTCTACATACATGCCATCAAGCACAAGGTGAGGAAGGGCATTAAAATACAATTAGACATAGAAAAGAGAATGGTTTAGGCTCACTTACCTCATCTGCTTGAGTGCCCAAAATGGACTCATCCAAGTGTACGCCTCACGTATGCATCCACACCCATAATTATGGACGTGGGGCTCTGTACCCATAGTCGTACTCCTCCTATGTTCAGTCACTCCCAACAACCTCCCTCTACAAAAAACAATTAAGAAAATATAGAATTAGTTAAAGAAAACAATACAGTACAAAACAAAATGAAAGAGAAGAAGAAATGATTACTTACAAAATGAGCAATAAAGGAGGATTTTTTCACGAAGCCGAAGTGTGAAGCCCATCGCTTCCGTAGTTGGGAAGCACACGCCACCGCTTATTGTTGAAAAGCACCTTGGTGCTTTCTCATGAAGCTACATGTGTGCCTCTACTCCTTATCCGTGTAAACGCTAGACTTCTCCAAGTTATTCTTTGCTGCTCTCTTGATATTTACTCTCCTATTAGAGAGAAAAAGCTTGATTTGCCTCTTCATCCACTCCTCGGAGAAGAAAGGACCCGCATCTGGAACACAGAACTCTGACTTAAACACATCAATGATGTATTACTTTGAAAGTTCATCTAGTGCTTTCCACTTTTCAAAGGAGTTCATGAACTCTAGGTTTGCAAGTACATGCATACGGTTCATGACTTGCTTTCTTTGTGTATCCATCATGCGAGAACCATCCACATCCACGTTATATGGTAGGTACGTGGATCGAATGGTGGAACAGGTCTCCTGGGGCCTGTCTCATAATGTGTAGATAAAGAGCCCCCCTGTTGGGGAGACGCATCGGGAGACCTAGTGCTGCTTTTACCAAAGTAAAAGCAACTTGCTCTTCCCCACTAGCACGTCTACTACCCCCCCTCAAAATCCCTACTACGTCATCGTCGTGGGTGAAGACAGATGTGAAGGAGTGTGGGTGGGTCTAGTCGAGAAAGGTGGTGTAAGTGCATCACAACCATATCGTGATGGGCCTTCACCACTTGGCCCCGCACCTATCAAAGGTGTGGTCTGCCTTGACTGGCCAAGTGGGGTAGATTTCCCTCATGGCGTCGACTGGCCACGTGGGGTAGATTGCCCCTATAGCATCAACTGGTCCAATTGTAAGCCCGCCTACATATAAGATTAAAAAATAAGACTTATAGAATGCATAAAAGATTAACTTTGTGTATGTGAAAAGGTTTGATGGAACCATACCTCTGCCTGAGTACCCATATCGTTCATTTATAATAGATAGAAGATTTTCCACACCACAGTCTTGTGAGGGGTCGATCTCGACATTGCCTATACTGTAAGATTCCTCCCTCCAGCTTTTGAGGTGTAAAGGTGTAAGAACTTCCCCTTCTATTCTTGTAATTATTCCCCTCTCTGAAATAGAAGAAAGATCATGTTTTACCCTGTTTTGGCCTAGAGAGAGAAAATTTCTAGAGAGATAATCCTAATTTCAGATATCTTTGGATATAAAAATCCTTCTAGTGTCTAAAATGGATTCCCCTAAAATAGAAGTTCAAAATAAACTTTCCAATGTGCATTAGGAATTAATTGAAATTGGTATAAGTGACCTTAGCCTAAGGGTCTACATTTTCAAAAAAATTTGGATTATGGTCCAATTAAGGTTCGAATGGGCCAACTAGATTAATCCAAGTGTTGGGATGAGATAAATCCAAAGAATAAAAGAAAATACCAAAAAATGAGTAAATGCTCACATAAGATGAAGAGTTGACTGAGTACAACGTTTATAAGTTAAAAATTATGAGATATTTTTTAAAAAATGAGATATTTTTTAAAAAATGAGATATTTTGGAATAATGATGCATTTTTGACACCTTGGTAAGGAAAGTTATTAATGCAACATCTCATTTGATCATGGAAGAAGATCGACTTAGAGTTTCAATTGATGGCATTGAGGCCTCAACTGTGGAAGTACCTATTACAGAATCTGCCATGATGTCCAAGGAAGAGAAGAAAAAGAAGAAGAAGGGACCCAAACCTTGCTTTTACTCCAAGAAGGAAGGTCATATGATCAAAGACTATTTTCAAAGAAAGGCTGATGAAGAAAACCTGAAGGGGATTAAGGACAAGGGGAAGGAAGAGGCCAAAACATTTTGCAGACTATGCTCTCTAGCAAAGGACTGAGTAAACATTGTAAATATTTTTAGCCAGTGGGCATTTTTATGTTTCTGTGTGTTTTCAAAGAACTTGAAATTGGTGAGATCTTACCCTGCGTGGTGAAGCTAAACCAAGAGGGAGTATTGGAATTAATGGTTTAGCTTTAGGATTATCTTTAACCAAAGTAAAAGGGACTAGATAAGCTAGTCAAAAATAGGAGTCTAGGTGGCATGGGTGTCACATGGCATGGGTCAAGTGGGCACCCTATTTGAAGAGGTCTTGGAGGTGGCCTTAGATGCTGTCAAGGGGGACTAGGTAGACATCATGGATGATATCATTGAAGTAGGTGCGTACTTCTCCTTCTCCCTATAAATTGGAAGGTTTCATTTAGCTCCATAAGACCATTGTTTAACTCTTGTATTAGCACTTGAATAAAAGGGTTGTGTGCCTAGTTCTTTGTGGACTACAACTTGTGTCTTCTTGAGTTATTTTGTTGCTTAACATGCTTATGGAGTACTTGTAGATTTTTGGTCTATTTCTAATAGTAATTTTTTCTAAGCTTTAAGCATGGCTTTTGTTAGAGAAATCATGCTTTGTTTCCCCATGCATGTATGTATATGAAAGATCCCTGCCCCCTCTGTGCAATGAATTCTGGGCTTCTAGCAACGGAAGTAGCGCTTCTTGCCAGGTCAGAACCTTTCACTCAGGGCCCCGCCCATGGATATCCGGACAAGAGACTAATCCCTTGGTTCTTCCAAAACTGAACCCGAAAAAACTCCCCTCGCCTAGCAGATATAGGCAATTCCTATAGGATATTTTATCTTAACGTAATCAAGGTCTTCACTAACCAAACTGATCCAATCGAACCCGTAAGTCTCATGGTCATATCAAGGAAGAGACTTGCACTTGGATCATGGTTGGTTGGTGTGGTAATAACAACAACCACATTATCAAACTTTGGGTGCATTGAAGAAAGCAACACAAAGATAGCTTCTTCTTCGGTAATCCTTACCCCTCCCCTTGAAAGTTGATTCATAAGACTTTTGATATTGCTAAAATGGGTTGCAACATTATCCTTGTCTCCCATGTCAAGCCTATGTAGTCTCTTTCTTAACCACAGTCTTGAAGGAGCATTGGTTTGATCGATGATACCTTTAAGCCTAGTCCATGCCTCATTGTGGCTAAAGCAGCACTTGCTACCTATGGTATTTGAGTGTCATATAATCCTTTAGCACGGAATGCTAGAGCCTTCATGTCAAGTGCCTCCCAAACTTTTTGTGCCTCTGCATCCCTAGTTGGTCTCTTGTAATCACCCCTTGTTATGGTCCAATAGTCCTTCTCTACCATGGTCATTTGCATTTTTATAGACCATTTGTGATACTTTGTACCATCAAATCTGTCACTCTTTTCAAAGAAGTCCTTCCCCATCACTGAAGAGCAAGATTAAGCAAAATCAAACAACTTTGTCTACATAGAAACAACTAAAAGATTAATACAAGTCAAATGCTAAAACAAATGTTTCTAGAGTTCATCACCGCACCCATAGAGCTCCATATTAGAAGCCAAGAAATCTCCAAGGCCTTGAGCTAAGGAAACCTTGTAATACTATGGCTTGTCTTTTGCTTCTTCCTTGTTTGATTCTCCCTTCTCAATTGATTGCTACCTTTTTGAATTTTGTTTTTTAGGTTGTCTAACCCAAAGTGTATCAAAATACCTTATTCTTTTTTAGGCAATTTATTTCACTCTAGAGACCTACTTCCTTCTTTTGGATGTGACCTCCTCTGTACTTTGAGCTTGAGCTACAAAGTACTCCCTCTCGATTTGTGCTTGAGTATTTTGAAACTCGACAGATGAGTCTAAGGATACTTCCACCACCCCTTGTACTCTTGATTCGTTGATATCTGAAGAAATTTCTATTATGATCATTTTATCATACCCAGTAAGGACTCTTTTACAAGTGATTTTGCTCCTTCCACAATATTGAGTGTACACAAAACTTGCCCAAATAGGACCCTTACATAAATACACGCACCAAAGTGATTTTCTTTTTATTGGTTTAAAAAAGGCAACACATGGAACTTTTCCGTATTTGGATTTCCCTTTGAAGGGTTAGTCCAACTCACCAAATCCTATGCCATCTACTCAAAGGGTGCCCACTTCTCACACACGAGCACCAGTTCATCGCCTTGAAGATTCTCAGTTGGCCCACGCTTTTTGCTCACTGCCTTGAACTTGAGTAGCTTCTGCCTTTCGACCACCACAACTGATTTGACAGTCACCTTGCTACTGTCTCTCTGCCACAACTATGAGATTCTTTGCTACTACCATGAACCTCAACCACACTGGCTACTAAGACTCTCAGCCACACTCGACTACTACAACTCTCATTCACAACGACCGCTGTCAATATTTTGTAGCAACTGATCCTCTGCTCTTTGTCGATAACTTGTAGTTGACAGCTAACAGTCAACTACCTCTCTCTCTACCATTGTTAGCAAGATGACCACCGCCTTTGTCTGTCACTCGGCCAAGTCTCTCCAAGGCGGCCTCTGCCTCTGTAGCATAGAAAATGCCACACTGTTGCCTCTACTTGATGTAACACAACAAACTCCACACTTCTATGGCCATGGTTTCCTCTACTTGATGTAGCGCAGCACACTCCACACTTCTATGGCCACGGTTCTACTGTGCTTTTGACAATCAGACATCAAGAAAACTAGTCTTTTTTACAATTGTACTTTAGAATTGGCCTCAACATAAGATCAATAGAAGTTATTGAATGCTTCTGATTTCAAAGAAACGCTCTCTTTTTTAGATTCAAGGCTCAAAGCTCTTTCTCTCTCTAAGAAAAGCTTTCTCACAAATCACCCTCCTTCTCTCTAAGAATACATCTCTCTCTCACTGAAAAGGTCTCTCTTAGAGCAGTGAAGTTAATTGTTCTCTCTCTCTCTCTCTCTCTCTCTAGAAAAAATAAACGGCTAATGCCTCACATAGAAACCTCATCAAACATAATGTTTAGGTTATCACAATAGAGATTATCTCTATATAATATTAGCCTCTACTATCTTAACAATGTTTAGAGAATGCTTCTTATTATATAAGGTTTATAGGATTAAAGAGCATGATTAAAGAGACATGAAACATTATGAGGATTTAATCAATTAAATAGCTCCACATAGGATTGTATCCTCACTAAGATAAGTCCTACTCAATGTATAGATTAGGAACTTAACACAAAGTTAACTCCTACCCAAACATGCATCACAAAGAGCTAAACCACAAGCTAGTCATGCTCCAAAAATTACTTAACCAAGAGCTAGAACAAAAAACTCACATAGAGAGTTGCCATGCAGCATGGATCTAATACCATGACGTTAGAAATAGACCCAAAATCTACAAGTACTCCATAAGACTGTTAAGCAACAAAATAATTCAAGAAGACATAAGATGTAGTCTACAAAGAACTAGGCACACAACCCTTTTATTCAAGTGCTAATCCAAGAGTTAAACAATGGTCTTATGGAGCTAAATGAGACCTCCCAATTTATACGAAGAAGGAGAAGAACGTGCCTACTTCAATGACATCATCCATGATGTCTAGTTCCCCTTGAGAGAATCTAAGGCCACCACCAAGACCTCTTCAAATAGGGTGCCCACTTGACCCATGCCACCTAGACTCCTATTTCTGACTAGCTTATCTAGTCCCTTTTACTCCTTGTAAAAGCACCCACCACAAAGGTAAAGATAATCCTAAAGCTAAACCATTAATTTCAATAAATACAACAAGCCAACCACTGGATTTGCAATTTTTACTAACCACCACATTCTACTAATGTCTCACTATCTACCACTCTTTTGATCTACAATATTGAACATTTTAAGTGGTAGTTATTATGGGTTCAAAAAGTGGCACATATTATAACACTTTAAAGACCTTGAAATATTTAAAGAAAATAGACAAATAGCTTAAAGAAAATAGACAAATAGCTTAAAATTTTGTCAAAAAATCAAGTTAGGCTCTATATTCTGTGAAGATCCAAGGTCCAAAGTGGGAATCGCATATGTGTTTATATGTAAAAGATATTAACATTTTATGGAATTAGACCAAATTAGGACAGGGTGTATACATTGACTTTGTGTCTAAGGAAATGAGGACTTTAGAATATCTAATGCTTAATTAGATTATGCAACTATATTCCCAACTTTGCATGTGATGTTCCAACAAAAGAACTTGAAAGGAAATTCCTTAGCTAGGAGAGATTGGCCGCTAAAGGTAAACAAATGTCTATTTTTTTACTGTTTTACAGGGTGCTTGAGTGGACAAAAGTGGGTACCCTGATCCTACAACCACCCAAAAAACCACTCCTAACTTGACATAAAAAACATTCTAGATGGCATATAATAATGCCCCATATCTCTATGCCTAAGTCTAAGTCCTAAACCCTGAACCCAAGGGTGAAATAAACATGAGGTTGAATGAATAAGAGAGCTTACCTAGAAAATGTCAATCCAACCAACAGAAAATAACAACACAAGCTTAGAAAATACAAGCAACATGTGATATTAGAACATTGTTAAGACCTGCTATAATACTGCTTAGACAAGCAGGGTGGGCAATGCCACTTTTGGATGATAGCTTCTCACAGGACTTTCAACACGCTCCCCACTATTAAAGCCAAAGGCAACTCCTCTTTTACAAGACAAGGATAGTGAGAAGATAGAGGGCTTCCCCTACACTATGACCACCTACTCACGGATAACCACTCCTAACTTGACATAAACAGCATTCTAGATAGCATATAAATCTCTATGCATAGCTTATGCATAGCCTATGCATAGGCTATGCATAGCCTATGCTTAGCCTATGCATAGCCTATGCATAGCCTATGCATAGCTTATGTATAGCCTATGCATACGCTATGCCAATAGCTTATGTATAAGCCCTATGCATATGCTATGCCAATAGCTTATGTATACGCCCTGTGCATACGCTATGCATAGTCTATGCATAGCGTATGCATAGGGGCCATAGGCTCTCGACTTAAACCTAATCCCCGACACCCAAGGATACAAAAACACAAAGAGAAGAAACATTAAAAAAAAGAATGGAAAAAGAGGGCTTACCTCTTCTACCCGAATCTGTATGAACCAATATGTGACCGGAACCCTTGTTGCTTGAATAGACCTACAAAAAATTATCATAATAAATCAAATATTAGTTCATTAGTTCATAAGCACTATGCATAGGCTATGCATAAGCACTATGCACAAGGTATACACTATGCATACCCTATGCATAATCACTATGCATAGGCTATGTATAAGCACTATTGCACAAGGCCTATGCATCAGCAGGCTTATGCAATAGGCCCTATTGCATATGGCTTATGCGTAGGGCTTATGCAGAAGCCCTATGCATAAGGTTATGTATAAACCTATTGCATACGGCTTATGCATAAGCCCATTTGCATAAGGCTATGCATAAAACTATTTTATGGGGCATATGCGTAAGCCTTATTGCATAAGCCCTATGCATAAACCTATTGCATAGGGCTTATGCATAAGACCTATGCACAAGGCTATGCATAAACCTATTGCATAGGGCTTATGCATACACCCTATTTCCTAAGGGCTATGCATTACCCTATTGCAAGAGGCCTATTTATCTAACCCTAATCCCCGGCACCCAAGGGTGTAAAAACAAAAAGACAAGAAGCATAAGACAAAATGAAGAAAGAGGGCTTACCGTATGAGAGGCTACACCCAAACCCTTGTTCACTTAAATAAACCTACAAAAAAGAAACATAATAAATAAAAAAGTTAGTCTTCATTAACACATTATCAAGCAAAAAGAACAAAAGAAAAACGAGGTGAGTACCCTAAACCCTACTCTTAATGCATAAGTGAATGAAGAAAATAGTTTATGTTAAGCCTAAACCCTAGCTCTATGGATAGAATGCTTAATAGAAAGATTTAATGGAGATCTCTCCATCAAAGCTCTCTATTAGATCTCTATGCATTCGTCTAGGGTTAGGGCAAGGGAGAGGAAAGAGAGGGGAAGGGAGAAAGGGGAAGGAAAGAGAGAGGGAGGGGAAGAAAAGCTCACATTGAGCTATGAACAAGCTTTCCATGAAATCTTGAAATAAGGCAAAGATTAAAGCTTTCCATTAAATCTTGAAGAAAGCAAGAAAGAGGGCTTACCTTGGAGAGGGAGAGTTGATTGATGCAAAAGCCTTTAGAGAAGAGGTGTGGTGGGAGGAATAGTTGGGCTGCTCAAGCGTAGCCTTTGTATGTGTAGAATAGGGGATGCAGGTAGGTATTGACACCCGTCTCGGCGAGATGATTTAGGCGAGAGTCATAGTTCACAGGTCACTGCTCAGCAGTGCTAGCTTCATTGTTGAGCAACGAAATTTCTCTACTGGGCATAGCATATTTTTGCTGCTGAGAGCAACGTATTTTCTGTTTACAGTTCTGGATGTTGTTGTGTGTTTTATATGAATCCTAAATCAATTTTAGCCAGGTTAAAGATGTTTGAAAGTAATCATCAAGGGATGGAAGTTGGTTCCGAGGCATGGTTGAGAGAAAAACTGAGCAATCAAGGGATGGAAGTTGGTTCCGAGGCATGGTTTTCGAGGCATGGTTTTAAATTAATCATCAAGGGATGGAAGTTGGTTCCGAGGCAAGGGCCAATATATATGCCAATGTCATATAACAATTGAGCATATCCGGACATATGGTCTTCATGAGCTAGTGGCATGACCAACTGCGGATGGTGACATGGAAGAGAACCATAGGAGAGTGCTAGTTAACATGCCACACCACTCGGTGACATTGGGTAGAGTGGAGAAGGTGGCAAGGCTTCATATGGAAAGCATGGATGAGACTCATTTTTCCCAACGAATGAGTGAGGTGCCTCCGCCATTGCCACATGAGGAGGAAATGAATCTCATCATGGACAACATGGTGAATGACTTCTTTGGATGGGAGGTCATAGATGATAGTGACAAGCTCCAATGTCACAAGAGGAGGAAATCTTGCATAGAGAGGCAAGCACCCCTTTATATGAGGGATGTTCGCACTCCACACTATGAGCAAACTTGGAGCTAGTGAACTTGCAAACAACTGGAGGAAATCTTCACTCCACACTATGAGCAAACTTGGAGCTAGTGAACTTGCAAACAACTTATGGATAGAGTGATGCAAGTGAACTTGCAAACAACTTATGGATGGAGTGATGCAAGTGTTACAAGTCTTCTTTGGTAAGACCTCGGACTCATTCTATTCTCTCCAATAGAAAATGTTTAATACTTTGACATATGTTTTCTTATGTTTTATTGCAGGCTTCTCAAGAAGATTCTTCCCCCTCTAAATCTATTACCAAACTCATGAGATGGGTGTCTTAAAATGCTCTCTATGCTAGGTATGGATTACACAAAAATACACGCATGACCCAATGATTGCATGCTATTTAGAGGGGTTAATAAAGATGCAAGACAATGTCTACAATGTGGGGAGAGCCACTAAAGGAATTATTTACAAGGAGATAAAGTTCCCCGAAAGGTTTTGAGACATTTCCCTATCATTCCTCGCATCCAACACATGTTTAAATGCAAGGGGATTGCACAACTCATGACATGGAATGCTACTCATTGCTGAACCGATGGCATCGTGAGGATCGTAGTTGATTCACTGGCATGGCAATATGTGGAGCATCATTGGCCATAGTTTAAAGATGGCTTGGGCATGGATGGTGTTAACCCATTTGGCTTCAATTCCACCTTATGGTTTACATGGCCTATTGTGTGGCAAATTACAACCTCCTTGCATAGGTGGCAATCAAGAAAGGTCATATCATGCTTGCTCTCCTTGTACCAGGCAAGTATAAGGTGGTGAACATGGATGTGTACCTCGAGCCTTTGATTAAGGAGCTTGAGACACTGGCAATATATCAAAGTATATGATGTTTCAAGGCCAATAAATAGGCGTGAGGGAGAGGTGAAAGGAGTTTTGCTTTGGACGATGCATGACTATCTCAGGTACTCGGAGTGCTCAGGTACCAACTTGAACCTTATATGTATAAGACTTTAACCTTTAAACTTTAAGTTTATATCTCTATCTCAATCATCTCAATCTTAAAATAGGTTTGGCAACCTTCGGACATCATGCATGTTTGATTTGTGGACCATCACTTGTTTCGGAAAGACCCTCTACACTTAAGAAGGTGGTGTATGACAAACATCATTGATTTATCCCTCCTTCACATCCCAAGTGTGTGCCACATGATGTCTCACCACTTTGTTGATGAGAGGTAGAGATTGGTTTGAGACATGGAGAAGCACTCCCAATCCACCACCAAATGGGATGTCTAGACACTCAATAGTATTTTGACTTCCATATTGGTGTGAGTCCATGAAGATCAATCATCTCTTAGATCCTATGAATATTTTCAAGAATGTGGCAACAAATGTTTGGGACCATTCAATTGGTAAAAGAGATACAAAGGGTACAAGGGATGACTTACAAAACATTGGATGCCTCCAAAGTGCATGGCCAATTGAAAATGAGAGTGGCAACATAGTCCTACCAAAGGCACCATGGGTATTAACCAAGAGGGAGCATAATAAGGTTAAAAGTGTGATTGCCTCTTTTTCTACACCAATGGGAGTAATGTATTCATTGACACAAAGACCAAAAATAAAGGAGAGGAATAATTATATGACCTCAAGATAGATGACTGGCACAAGATATTACAAGTATATAAATATTCGCTTATTCATTTTCTCTTTATGGTACATAATTTGTAAGCATGTATACTAACTTCCAATTTTTTCTATGCATAGTTTATTCTTCCAATTGCTATTAGTTGGTTGGAGACAAGAAGGTGAGAGAGGCTATTTATAAAATGGGAAGCTTGGTGAGGTATGAATCTTCTCTTCAATTCACTTAGTTACATTGCTTATTTGGTATTCTCGTGCGCTCACAAGTTATGTATTAGTAAATTGTACACATGATTGCTATGTATGTAGGTACATATCCTTAAATTATATAGATCCTACATCCATTGAGATGCCTCATCTAAATGCTATTGAGATAGTGTGTATGATCGAGGATAACTTTCCTAGAACAATTCTGACTAGCCAATTGCATCTTGTGGTGCATTTGGTTGATGAAGTGGCGTTGTGTGGTGTTGTTCATGTTTGATGGATGTTTTTCCTTGAAAGGTTTATGAAAAACTTAAAGGACTTTGTGAGACAAAAAGAAAGGCCAGAAGCAAGCATGGTAGAGGGATGGTTGCTGCAAGAGTCTCTCTTTTGTATATCTCAAAACATCTATCATGCATAGATCCATCCATGCCATGATTGTGGAGCAATGAGGAGAATGATCGACTAATCACTAATGTGCCTTAGGGAAAAGGAAGGCAACAAAGATTGAATGAAGCATTACACCACAAGGTGAATAAATTCTACATTCTAAATAGTCATATCATCATGAAGAAGTGGATTGGGAGATACAAGGATGTAATCAATAGAGACGAAAGGATGAAAGAAGAGCTTTGAAAAGAGCAAATAGACGCTTGCCATTCCCACCTAGATTGGAACCTCTACCAAATTTTATCAATATATAATGGCTTCGTATGGCAATATTGATAGCATCGCAAAATGGAGAGATGATCACAAGAGAAGAGCATGAGTATGAAAGAGATGTGACCCTCTAGTAAAGTACATTCTTTATCTCTATCTCATGTATATACCTTGTTTAATGCACTATACTAAATGTCATGCTTTTGTTTAATGTTATTACAAACTATATAATGCAATATGGTCAGAGGGAAGACACTTTCGCACGGAGCGTGTGGATTCTAAAAGAAACATATTTGATTGTGGTGTGATGGCAGCTTTTGAGCAAGAGAGTCAAGCTAGTAGACATGATACCAATGTCATAGAGGACAATCTTGAGTATTGTGGAACTATTCAGGATCTTCTTGAGATTGGATTTAGAGCATTTATTCTATTCATCTTTGATGTCAAATGGTTCAAGGTGATATATAGAGGTGCTCAAGCAACCGCGAACATGGTTCTTTCAAATTGATTCCCACCAAGTTTAAGAGTGATGAGAAAGATACTTTTGTACTACCTCAACATTGTCAATAGGTTAGTAACCCAACCAATCCCAAATTAAATCTTGATGCAGTATAATAAAAGTGATATTAGGTTGTGTTTCACAGTGATCAAATTGATCCAAAGTGGTGGTATGCTATACAAGTTTTCCCTCATTCAAAACATAGCTTTCAAGATCAAGATGTGGAGGCCGAATCTCTGGATGAGGTGCAAGTACTACCTTCAATCGGCTCATTGAAGAAGATGATGAAGAAAACATTTTGGAGGGGGCCGATCAAGAGCATGAGGAACATTAATCCAAAGTAGATGATGAGTCACCTATCAATCATGATAATGCTTTATTTGGATCATGATAGTGATATTGATATTGATATGGAACCTCGTCTTTTCATTGAGCTTCCATTAGATATTAACATTGATGAAGCAACACATATGGATTTATTACAAGATGGGATAGATTCATGATCTTGACATTGTTTCGCTTCTCAAAAGTTTTCAACTATCTTTTTTTCTTTTCTCGAAACATGGCTCTAAGGGTTCTAATAGATGTTTTTTTAAAACTATACATCATTTTCTATGTAACATGTATTTTTAAAATTCAGCATCCAATAACTCTCTAGAATTTCATACAGTGAAAATAGTAGTGTAATTTTGTTGCTATTTTTGCTATAAAGCAGTGAAATTACAATATAGCAATGAAATTTTACTGCTACAGGTACTATGGAGTAGCAAAATTTTATTGCTATAAATGCTGTGGAGAATCGAAATTTTGCTACTATAAGCACTGCTAGACAACAAAATTTCACTGCGGAGCAGCGAATGGAATCCCCTGACATCCCGACAAAATAAATGCTGCTAGAAAACATTGCTATGCCCCCGATGTGTTGTAGTGTTTAAGATTTATGCAGAAAGATTAATGCATAGATTAAGCTCTATGCATAGAGCTTAATGCATGCGTTGAGCTCTATGCATAGAGATTAATGCATCCATTAAGCTCTATGCATAGATTAAGATATGCGCATACAGTTTAATGCATAGATTAAGATATATGGATCGAGCTTAATCTATTCATTAAGCTTAAGCTAGATGCCTCCATTCTTAAGCCTAAGATAATCCTAAACCCCAGTACCCAAGGGTTCAATAATAAAAATCAAGGTGAATAATAAATTAAAAACAAGAGAAAAGAAGAAGGGCTACCTCGAATCTCTAAGCAGCACAACAAACAAAAAACACTACATGTTAGCCCACACATATACAAAAAATTGGAAGCAAGAAAAGGATGGGGGTGTTAAAAACCCTAAAGATCTCTATGCTAATCACTATGCATAAACACACATAATCCAGGCATATTCTCATCCACCCGACCACCCCGCGCCCAATGGTGCACACATCATAGTAATGAAGAACCACATATACCTATCCTTGGTGTCCCATACCACCAAGAGGAATGTCTTCAATCCAACAGCGCATAGCCCTAGTATGAAATGGTAAGAGAGTAGATACTATGCTCTACATAAGAGAACATGAAGACATATACTCATCCACCTGACCACCCCTGAGCCACACATCAAAGTAATGACAAACCACATACCTATCCTTGGTGTCCCATACCACCAAGAGGTATGTATTCAATCCAATAGCACATAGCTCTAGTATGAAATGGAAAGAATGTAGATACTATGATTTATACAAGAGAACATCCCTTGATAGTGACCCATGATCCTAAATAGGAGAGCTCTCAAGTGACTCTTGACCCTCCATTTCCATGTGTGACCCTTGCTTGCCTGACCCTAACCCCAACCCTAGTTAGGTCTACCCTTGTCCAACTAGAGCATGTTCCCATGATCCCATGCTCACATGCCAAGGGTGGGTTAACCTCCTAGTATATGCACATAATATGACATGCACATAACATACTTCCCCTCTCTCAAAAAATTACACTCTTGCAATGAAAACAAGGAAACCTACGTTGAATATTCTCAACTGACTCCCAAGTTGAATCCATCAGTCCAGCCTAACCCCATCAAATCTCATGGGTTAGCCAAGCGCCCAACCACTGTAGTGATAGGATCCATTTAAAAATTTGGTTATGTTTTGCCCCGGGTACCCGGGAAAAGAGTTCCCAGGCCCCCTAGTCGGCGCTTCAAGAAAACTTCAAGATAGTCACACCACTTACACACCCAATATGAAATCGCATGTTTCACAGATTCAACTATCTTTAAAATAATCTTTTAATGAAACCATAGTATCAGTGATCATAATCCTCCAAAATATCCAACTTGAATTCTAATTTTCAATCATTCCTTCATCGGTGTACCTATGGCATCATTGGCAACCAGAATGCTCACCACTTGTTCACTCAGTGGCCTTTTCAATAGTTCCTAGCTTATAGTACCCGGAAATATAATCACATAAGAAAATCTAGATGGACTCTCCATTTGAAGATCAGCAAGATCAACCAACAGATCCATATAAAAGAGCCATGGACTCATCCGTTGAGGACCAGCAAGGCCAATCAACCAGATCCATACCCGAGTTCAGAACATCTTGTTCCATTTTTCTTCCTCGATGCACGCATGGGTATCTTCGGTGACCCAGAGCCCGAGCACCGTATGGTCAGCACCCTCTAGGCTCCTTCGCAGGTCACCTAGCACTTCACTCATAGGCCACTTCCTTGGTCCCTCATCCACTGTACTAGAAGCTCACCATTTAAATCAAAATGAGGCTGGTCAAGACCTCGGCTGACCTTTCTATGTGAGATGTCCTCAATTGACTCTGTCAACTGTTGCAACTTTATTCCACGACCTCATTCATCAGATGGTCAAAATGCTTCCCCAACATTCTTGACATAAAACAGTCATTTAAAAACAGGCCATAAATATAGTTTCTAGCAAACTCTCATCCTTCCACATTGTTCCACATCATTTCTCGTTATTCCACATTCTTCTACATCAATTCACATTGCTTATTCCACATCGAGTCATATGTATTCCCACATCTTCATCCATTCTCATCCAATCACATCATATTACATCTCATCATATCTATCCACATCCATCCTCATCACATCTCATCCATTCACATCTACCCATATCCACATCACATCACATCACATCCATTCACATCACATCTCATCCATTCACATCTACCTATATCCACATCATATCTCATCCATTCACATCTATTCACATCACATCATATTCATCCACCTTACATCTCATCCATCCATTCACATTACATCACATCCATTTATATTAATTCAGATCCACATCTCATCACATCACATCTGATCCATTCACATCTCATCTCATCACGTTCATATTCATTTACATCTCATCGTATCATATTCACATCACATCACATCAATTCACATCTCATCACACCCATTCACATCTCATCACACCCATTCACATCCATCACATTCATTGCATCCACATCACATCACATATATTCCATCCACATCTATCCTTATCACATCACATTCATTCCATCCATATCACATCACATTCATTCCATCCACATTACATCACGTCCACATCTATCCACATCACTTCTCATTCATTCCATCCACATTACATCACATCCACATCTATCCATATCTCATTACATCCATTCACATCTCATCACATTCATCCACATCCATCCATATCTATCCATTTATGCACATTCACATCCATCCACATCCATCCATTCATTCACATGCACATCTATCCACATCCATTCATTCATTCACATTCACATCTATCCACATCCATCCATTCATTCACATTCACATTCACATCCATCCACTCATTCACATTCACATCCACATCCATCCATTCATTCACATGTACATCTATCCACATTCATCCATTCATTCACATTCACATCCATCCACATCCATCCATTCATTCACATGCACATCTATCAACATCCAGCCATTCATTCACATGCACATCTATCCACATCCATCTATTCATTCACATTCACATCCATCCACATCCACCCATTCATTCACATACACATCTATCAACATCCATCCATTCATTCACATTCACATCCATCCACATCCATCCATTCATTCACATTCACATCCATCCACATCAATCCATCCATTCACATTCACATCTATCCACATCCATCCATTCATTCACATTCACATCCATCCACATCCATCCATTCATCCACATGCACATCTATCCACAACCATCCATTCATTCACATGCACACCTATCACATCACATCTCATTCTCATCCATTTACATCACATCACATCTTTTCACATATCAGCACATCTTATTCACATCTCATCACATTCACATCCACATCTATTTACATCACATCACATCTCATCCACATCTCATCACATCCACTCACATCTTATCACATCCACTCACATCTTATCACATCACATTCATATCTTATCACATCACATTCACATTTAGTACCATTTTCTACTTTCGATACCGATGGGACTTCTCTAAGTTTCTGCCAATTGCTTGGCCTAGTTAAAGGTACTTTTTATCGATGGATATTTTCATATTCTTTCTCAACTTTCTCAAGTGAAATATATTCAATATTCTTCTTTTTGAGTAAAAGATTCATGGGATTTACAAAAATGAATTCTACCCATATTTTCCAATTAATAATGCTCAAAATTTCACTTTTGATAAATACTCATAATTTTAATTATGCCAAAAATTTCTCTTTTACCATTTAATTTCATGGATCTCACAATGATCATGGGAATTCCTCTTTTTGCATAAAATAAATTTACCAAAATTTGCTCTTTTCTCATATTCAATTAATTATGCATAATTACAAAAAAAAACATTTTCTCATGAATATGATGAAAATTATTCTTTTTGCATAGGATGTCCAATCCTAGAATATGGTAGGAAGTCCTCTTTTAGCATCATGCATAAAAATAAGATATGCATTATTTTCTCAAAATTTTCCCATAGCTTTGCTGCTATTACTGATAATTATCAATTTTTTTTCTAAAGAATAAAAGCTTGTAATGAAAATATGATAGTAGTTCTTGTTTTATGCTTAAAATCAAACTATGAATTTAAATCATAATTTTAACCATAAAATTAAACATAACTATGATTATCCCACTAGATTGATCTAATTTGAACATTCCTCTTTTTCCAATTTGTTAGGATAATCCATTCTAATTTAGAATGAATTAGAGTAGTTTTTAACTACTCATAAATAATCTAAAAGAATTTACCATTATTTTAATAGCACAAAATCATGAAAATATCATTTTCTTAATCTCTAGCTTATCAAGCCTAGAGTTTAGCTTTGAATTAAGATACTATCATTGAGAAGCATCCTTTTCCAAGGGATTTAGCCATAAAGATGGCTATTCTTTTAGAGAGAGAGATTTACTTAAAGAAAGCATTATAATTAAGCATAAAGATTAACTTTATCTTAATTAAACATTAAGATTTTTAGGAAAAGCTTAATTTGAATTAAAAAAATCATTTTGAAAGCTTCTCAAGCTTGAGAGGGGTTGAGAAGAAAAAAATCATTGAGAAAATTGGAAAAAACCATAAAATTTGATTTTACCTCCAAGTTTGGCTTGATTCTCTAATTGCAGTGAAGCCCTCGACCAATCAATTGATCCCCCAAGAGTACAAGAACAACTCCAAGAGTTGTTGTAGAGAGAGAGAAAGCTCCAAGCTTCCAAGAGAGAGAAAAATTTAAGGGATAATAGAAAATATGATTATTTTAATATAATACTAGCATGGTATAGCTCTAATATATTTTTACAAAAGACTAAGGGTCTATTTATAGGTGAGGGAGGCCACTAACCAAGTCCAAGTGGGTTCTAGAATTTTCCAGGTTTAGTTTGACTCAATTTGGACAAGATTTGGACCAGTTTGGCTCCCTTTTTGATTTGGTTTGGAAAGAGGAGAGATAAAAATATCATAATTTTTTTGAATTAAAAACCCTTCCACACATGTAAAAAAGGTGCCTACCTCAAGAGTCCCCCTTTCCTTACTAAGGTGTCAAAAATACATCATTATTTCAAAATATCTCATTTTTTTAGTAATATCTCATAATTGTTAACTAATAAACCTTGTACTCAGTCAACTCTTCATCTTATGTGAGCACTTACTCATTTTTGGGTATTTTCTTTTATTCTTTGGATTTATCTCATCCCAACACTTGGATTAATCCAGTTGGCCCATTGGAACCTTAATTGGACCATAATCCAAAAATTTCTAAAAATATAGACCCTTAGGCTAAGGTCCCTTATACCATTTTCAACTAATTCCTAATGCACATTGGAAAGTTCATTTTGAACTTCTGTTTTAGGGGAATCCATTTTACTCGGAGGATTTTTATATCCAAAGATATCTCAATTTTGGATTATCTCTCTCTAGACATTTTCTCTCTCTAGGCCAAAACAGGGTAAAACAAGATCTTTCTTCTATTTGAGAGAGGGGAATAATTTCAAGAACAGAAGGGGAGGTTCTTACACCTTTACACCTCAAAAGCTGGAGGGAGGAATCTTACAATTAAGCTATTACGAAGTTTCCTTTCCCTGAATTCAAGTACCTTTTCAGGTTCTTGTGGAACACAGGATAAATCCTGGACCTCAACAAGTTTGCGAGAAGTAACTGTGCTATCCTCATCTCCTAGCTTCTCTTTTAGTCTGTTGACATGAAAGACTTGATGAACTTTGACATATGGAGGAAGTTTTAGCTCATACGCAACCATGCCAATTCGACGTATAGCTCAGAATGGACCACAATATCTAGGAGATAATTTTGAGCACCTTCATGTTGATAAAGTCTAAGAATATTTAGGAACTTTCAAATAAACCAACGCTCCTGGCTCAAAAGGCTAAGGTGAGCGTCCCCTATAAGTATAATTTAATCTTGCTCTATCCTAAGCACTCATGATAGAATCCTGATCTTGGGTCAGCATTTCCTGCATATCACGTAAGAAATACCTTGATGCATCTAGCTCAATGTCCTTAAGACCGACGTCAACAAGTGCCCTGGGGTGATACCCATAAATAAGCATGAACGAACTATAACTAGTAGCCATATGCTTAGAACTATTATAGGAAAATTCCATCATTAGAAGATACTTTTCACAGCTCGATGGTTTTCCAGAGATATACACACGAATCAAATCCTTTAAAATTTCATTTGCATGCTCTGTTTGTCCATCAGACTCTAGGGGGGGTTCACTATATGTAAACCCTCTATATCACGTGCCTTAAAGTTCTATTTAAAAAACCCCTTATCTATGAATTTTTCATGAATAAATCATACTCGTTTTCTATTCAACTTGTGAATAGCCGCTTTAAATGGTACCCTTATGTATGTAAAAACTATGTAAAAAAGGGGTTTTAAAAACCCCCCTTATGTTGAACCCAAGTGCTATGCTTACATATTTATGAGTGACACCCCCCCTAAGCATTGCAGGTGATCAAAGGAACTCATACTCAAAGTAGTTTCCAATTTCTTGAAAACTTATTGCCAAAAATGAGCCATAAACTTCGAGTCCTGATCACTCACAATATCAACAGGTGGACCATACAGTCCAAAGAGCTGCTCGACAAATTGGTAAGCCAATTTTGATGCTGTGAATGTTGTCTTTGTGGTGGGTAAAAACCTAGCCATCTTTGTTAATCTATCCACGACTACCCAAATGGCATCGTGACCCCTACTGATACGTGGAAGTCCCGTAATGAAATCCATGGAAATACTTTCCCAATTTCTAGATGAAATATCCAAAGGATGGATTAACGCAGCAAATTTAATGCATTCAGCCTTGTTTATCTGATATTGATGACATCAGACCACATAACTTTGAATAAAATCTTTCATTTTTGGCCAGTAAAATGTCCTTCTAACCAAATCCAAGGTTCGTTGTATGCCAAGATGTCCTGCTGATGGTGCATCATGGAACCCAAAGAGGATTAGGATTCTAATTTTTGTCACATCGGACACGCAAAACTTATCACATTGAATAAGGTACCATTTTGAATAAAACATTGGTTGGCTTTTCCTTAATTCACCAAGTTTTGATCTACCTCATAGTAGTTAAACCCTGATTCTGCCAAATTCCAATATTTTCCAAAGAACATATATGTACTGCATTTTTCCCAGAGTGAATTGTATAATCTAGAAGTAATTTCCATGAAGCTAAGTTCATTACCTTCACCTATCTGACTCAATGCATTAACAATGTGATTTGAGCTACCTTTCTTGTAATTAATTGTGAAATCAAAGTCTTTCATCAACTCGGCCCATTTGGCCTTTCTACCTCTCAAGCCCGACTGATCACAAATGTATTGCAAAGACTGGTTATTTTTCAAGACCATAAACTGAGATCTGTAGCGATATTGTCTCCATGTCTTTAAAGCATAAATGATCGCATATAGCTCTTTCTCCTAAATTGGGTACCTAGTCTGTGCATCATTGAATTTCTTACTCTCAAAGGCCACATGCTTCCCCTCCTGGAGGACGTTGTGTGAAGATTTTTGAAAACCTCAAACTCAACTTGTACATGTGTACATGAGTGATTTTTCGTATTGTGGTAGAGTCATGGAGCATCCATTGACTCAGATTGGGCGTCATGGATACAGCAATCAGGCTTTAAGCTTTGATGGAAGTGTATACGCAGGGAAAGTGATCAAATATTGGAAGCAAAGGCTTGTCCGGAGCATGGTATGCTGGAGGTGGTATCAACCACATCCATTCAGTCGCTCTGTATGTGTGCGTGTCCCAAAAATAAATGGGCACCAGGTTGTAGTTGAAAGTGTGCATGGAAACATGTGGGCATTTAATTGTTGGGATGCCAATTGAATGGTGCATGAGATGGTTCTGGAAGGGGAAACAATATGGAAGGATGGACGTGTGCATGGCAGGGAAAGGTGGCGCAAGAGCATTCAATGGAGGAAAAATACCAAATTAGGCTGGCGAGTTCTTCCAGAAGGAGGGTCGTCTGCAACGTGGCGTGGAGTGTAGTGCCGGCTAGAAAAGGAACCGCTTCAACTACAGGCAAGGACTGCACCAAAAGCAGAGGGGCCCTCTTAGCACGGAGCGAAGAGAGAGAGAGGCTGGCGCTGTAGAGGAGAGCCGCCGCCGACCAGAAGTTCGCTATGAAGGTGGTTGCCTCTGTGCACACACAGGCGATGATAGAGGGAGGCTGCTGCGGTGGCTGGGTACGTCAGCAAAGGAGGGCGCCGACTGACTGGGCAAAAGGGGGAGAAGGTTAGCGAAGGGAGAGTTTTTGGAGTGGGTCTCTATTTTGGTTGAAGGCGGTGGCTGGTGCCGACTAGGAGGAGAGCCGGCGAGCAGGTTGGAGAGGGGCGCTGGCTGCTGCTGTAGAGAAAGGAAGATGGGTGTTGGTCATGGCCACCTCTGACGAGGGAGAGTGGATGATAGAGGGAGTGCTATTTTTTTGTTTTGGGAGCTGGCTGCAAGCAGATAGGTGAGGGGGAGTATCCACGGCAAGAAGTCGAGTTTGGGGGAGGTGTGGTTGGCTGCGGTGCTGACTACAGGTGTGGCCTTAGTTTTGGAGAAGGGTTGCTTGAGAACTGGCGGAGGCTGCTGGCGACACTGAGAGAGAGTTAGGTTGGTGGTGTTAGCGCAGCTGCGGACGCCAGAGAGAAGGTTGGGTTTTTGGGTTGTTGGCAGCGACGAGAGAGCTGGTATATTAACAATAGTGGGCGACGAGGTGAAGGAGTCACCTCTGTATGTGGTGGCGGCCTATGGTGTGCGCAAGGGATGATAGGGAAGTGGCCTTATTTTGTCTTGGAGGCTGTGCGGCAATGGCGAGGCCAGAACAAAGGATTTGCTTTAGTTGGTTTTGACGCCGGCAGTGGCTGGTAGCGGAGACGTGGACGTCGACAGCAGGCGGAAAGAGCAGCGAACCAGAGAAAAAAGCCGATTGCGGGCAGGTAAGAGAGAAGTTGTGTGGTGCCGACTTGGAAGGAGCTTCCTACAGGTAGACAAGGAAGAGGACCTTGTTATGGAAGGTGGTGCTTCAGGTAGACAAGGAAGAGGACCTTGTTGGAGCTAATGGTGGTATGTATCAATTGTCTATGGGAATGAATGATAGAGTGATTGACCCTAGTATGCAGATGAAGAATGCAATTCAGCCCAATGTTCATGAAGTCCGTGAGGTTACATTTGCAGAGCAAGATATGGGATAGATTAACCTGTTGGAAATGGAGAAGGGTGAGGTTTTTGGAATCAACCCTGAAGAGTTTTCAGAAGATGAGGAGGAGGAGGATGGGAGTATTGATGAGGCTGTGGAGTGTGAAAGTGGTTTTAATGCTAAGGAACTTGATGAGTTTGAGTATGGAGATGACTTGAATGATCTCTTTGATTCAGAAATGAGTAATAACTTGCATGTGCCTGTACTTCAGCCAGTCAAGGTAGAATGTGATGATCAAAATGTTACTAATGAAGATACTATGGATGACGTACAAGTTGATGATCCGGGTGATGAGTTGGATATTACAGCTTGTGAGAACTTGGATGGTGAGCTGGACTGTATTCTTGATAATGCATTGGATGATCTGTTGTAGTTGGCTTCCTTGAAGAAGACAACAGATACTAGCATACCAGTTGTGTCGGAAGGGAGTGATGGTGTGACTGATGATGAGTTAGATGCTATTCTGGATGATGACGTGATAGATTCTGCATGTGCGGTTGCTGATCATAAGGTGTGTGTTTCTTGTCATGCCCAAGAGAATGAGTCGGCTGTGAGTAGTGAAAATGCATGTGAGACTATTGTTGTTGGTCAAGGGGACCGAGATACTTTGCCTGGCAGTTTAGGGAGCTTAGACTTGGTAGAGATGCCTGTGCAAGATGTGGAGAATCTTGAAGGATCACCAATGGCTGGGGAAACTACAGGGAAGTGGCAATGATGAGTCTACAGTGCATGAAGTTGCCATGTTTGATGTTGATGGGCTGAAGGGAAATGGGTTTATGGTGGACACACCTCATGTTGATGCTCAACATATGGATGAGTGGTTTGGCTATAGTCCGAGTTTGACAGTTTGTCGAGAGGAAGAGTTGGAAACCAATGATGTGGGTTGCAAATTGTGGATGACCATGAGATGGAAGTTGATGATCAGATGTCTGCTAAATCAGTATATGATTATGAGTGGGATTCAGATGTGTTAGAGGGGAGTAGAGGTGAGGAATGGTTGTTTCCATCACAAGATTATGTGAGCTAATATGGAGGAGGAAATGCAGTAGAATATATTGAGGATGCCATATATAAAGAACCCAGGGGGTTGCTAAAAGTAGAAGACCATGACAGGATATATCAATGGTTATTTGATAGAGGAAAATGCTTGAAGGATTGCAAGGTGTATGCACCGAGGTTTCTGTTTGATCCAGGAGGATAAATGGTCTCTGTTTGTACAGCTGCTAGACATAAATGTCTCAGCAGAAAAAAGGGGGTTGCTAAATATGTGTGTGAAAACCTCAAACTCAACTTGTACATGTGTACATGAGTGATGTTTCGTATTGTGGTAGAGTCATGGAGCACCCATTGACTCAAAGTGGGCGTCAATCAGGCTTTAAGCTTTGATGGAAGTGTATACACAGGGAAAGTGAGCAGATCTTGGAAGCACAGGCTTGTCCAGAGCGTGGTCTGCTCTGTTGGAGGTGGTATCAACCACAGCCATTCGGTCGCTCTCTATGTGTGCGTGTCCCAAAAATAAATGGGCACCAGGTTGTAGTTGAAAGTGTGCATGGAAACATGTGGGCGTTTAATTGTTGGGATGCCAATTGAATGGTGCATGAGATGGTTCTGGAAGGGGAAACAATATGGAAGGATGGACGTGTGCATGGCAGGGAAAGGTGGCGCAAGAGCATTCAATGGAGGAAAAATACCAAATTAGGCTGGCGAGTTCTTCCAGAAGGAGGGTCGTCTGCAACGTGGCGTGGAGTGTAGTGTTGGCTAGAAAAGGAGCCGCTTCAACTACAGGCAAGGACTGCACCGAAAGAAGAGGGGCCCTCTTAGCACGCCAACTGGAGCGAAGAGAGAGAGAGGCTGGCGCTGTAGAGGAGAGCCACCGCGACCAGAAGTTCGCTGTGAAGGTGGCCGCCTCTATGCACAGGCGATGATAGAGGGAGGCTGCTGCTGCAGTGGCTGGGTACGTCAGCAAAGGAGGGCGTCGACGACTGACTGGGCAAAAGGGGAAGAAGGTTAGCGAAGGGAGAGTTTTTGGAGTGCGTCTCTATTTTGGTTGAAGGCGGTGGCTGGTGCCGACTAGGAGGAGAGCCGGTGAGCAGGTTGGAGAGGGGCGCTGGCTGCTGCTGTAGAGAAAGGGAGATGGGTGTTGGCCGTGGCCACCTCTGAAGAGGGAGAGTGGATGATAGAGGGAGTGCTGTTTTTTTGTTTTAGGAGCTAGCTGCAACCAGATAGGTGAGGGGGAGTATCCACAGCAAGAAGTCGAGTTTGGGGGAGGTGTGGTTGGCTGCGACGCTGACTACAGGTGTGGCCTTAGTTTTGGAGAAGGGTTGCTTGAGAACTGGCGGAGGCTGCTGTGGCGACTGAGAGAGAGTTAGGTTGGTGGTGATAGCGCAGCTGTGGATGCCAGAGAGAAGGTTGGGTTTTTGGGTTGTTGGCGGCGGCGACGAGAGAGCTGGTATATTAACAATAGTGGGCGACGAGGTGAAGGAGTCACCTCTGGTAACAAAGCAAGAAGTGTGGTACTCTGTATGTGGTGGCGGCCTCTGGTGTGCACAAGGGATGATAGGAAAGTGGCCTTATTTTGTCTTGGAGGCTGTGCGGCACTGGCGAGGACAGAACAAAGGAGTTGCTTTAGTTGGTTTTGACGCCGGCAGTGGCTGGTAGCGGAGATGTAGACGTCGACAGCAGGCGGAAAGAGCAGCGAACCACCAGAGAAAAAAGCTGATTGTGGGCAGGTAAGAGAGAAGTTGTGTGGTGCCGACTTGGAAGGAGCCACCTCTGCAGGTAAACAAGGAAGAGGACCTTGTTATGGAAGGTGGTGCCTCAGGTAGACAAGGAAGAGGACCTTGTTATGGAAGGTGGTGCCTGGGACAGAGAAGGCTAGTGGCAACTACAGGCCAGCTAGGGGTTCGAGCAGCAGAAAAAACCTGAGAGTTATGATAGCAGTGCTACTGCGGTGTTCGGTGACAAGGGTGTTTGTTGTGTTTAGCTGTGCAGAGCTCGTTGAGCAGTGAGAGAGAGAGAGTGTGTGTGTGGTTTTTGTGGGTTACAACCTCCTAGAGTTTCAGGCCAGGGGTGTTGTTTTTTGTTGATTAGCTGTGGCTAGTGTCTGGCATATCCAACTCTGTAGAGATGAAGATCTGTCCTGAAATATAAGTCTTGCTTATGCTCTTGGGTCTGGTGTTCTGGGTGTGTTTGTATGCGTGTATGGAAGTGTGACACTCTATAAAGGCGTAAACAGCTTTACCGCTTTCGTGTCATCGTCTCGCGTAGCAGGGTCGGGCGAGGTCTTGACCAGCCTCGGTTCAATTTAAATAGTGAGCTTCCGGTACGGTGGATGAGGGACCAAGGAAGTGACCTATTGTTAAAACCCTAAGATCTCTCTAGATAATTGTTATGCATAAACATGCATAAATCAGGCATAAACTCAACCACCCAACCACCCCCGAGCCCAAGGGATGCACACATGAATTATAAATGAAATAAATCATACCTCTACCTTGATGTCCCATACCATTAAGAGGTATAACTCCAATCCAATAGCATGTAGCTATAGTGTGAAATGGTAGGTGAGTAGTCATGATCCTCCACACAAGAGAACATAACATAACCAAGCCTCAAGCCCTCAAGCCTCCCTTGAGTGTGCCCCATGCCCCTATTATATAGGAGGGCCCTCAAGTGACCCTTGACTCTCCATTTCCCATGTGTGACCCTTGGATGCCTGACCCTAACCTTAACCCTTAAGGTTAGTCCTAACCCATACTCCACTAGAGCTTGTTCCCATGCTCCCATGCTCACAAGCCTAATGTGGGTTAGCCTCCTAGTATATGCATACGAAATGTGCATATAACATACTTTCCCTCTTTCAAAACATTGCACTCTTGCAATGAAAAAAAAAAAGAGAACTTCACTGAACAATATCAACCGACTCCCAAGTCAAAACCTCTATTTCCCTATCTTTCTACCTAGTTTTAACCTCAAGGATTATGGAGTAACTATGTTATCCTCACCTCCCAGTTTTCCTTTCAATCTATTGATATGAAAGACTGGATGAACTCTAACATGTCGAGGAAGTTTTAAGTTCATACGCAACCATGCCAATCTGATGTATAAATTGAAATGGACCACAATATCTAGGAGATAAATTCGAGCATTTTCCTTTTGACAAAGTCTGAAAATCTTTAGGAACTTTTAAATAAACCAATGCTCCTGGTTCAAAAGACCCAATTGAGTGTCCTCTATCAGCATAGAATCGTGCCCTATCCTAAGCACTCCTGATAGAATCCCGAGCTTCGGTCAGCATTTCCTACATATCATCATGCAAGAAATCCCTCGATGCATCAAGCTCAATGTCCTTAAGACCAACATCAATAGGTGCCCTAAGTTGATACCCATACATAAGCATGAACGGACTAAAACCAATAGTCGTATGTTTAAAACTGTTTGTAGGCAAATTCCATCATTGGAAGATTACACGAAGCATATCCTCTACAATCTGATTCGTATGCTATGTTTGCCCATTAGACTGCGGATAATCAGAGGAATTCATACTCAAAGCAATTTCCTCGTTGTAAATTCGGAATAAAGTAGGAAAACATGGCATTATTATAATAGAACAAACCAGGGATTCATCAATGCCCCGACATACCCACATCTGTTCGTGGAATTATGGGTGTCCCGAGTTACCCATATCAACATAGAGAATCATCAGCGTCTCGAGATGAGTCACATATGTCCATCTGTAAACCTATCAGGTTGACTAAATAAATCACCTAAAGTACGAAACTAGAGAAAAAAAATACCAACAAAAAATCCAAATTTCCTTAATCTGAACACAACAAGATAAACTCATTGATCTCTAAAGAAAGAGATTTCAACAAGTGAATATGCGGACGAGATTACCCTCATTTAAACATGCAGGCTATAGATAAAAGAAGTTTATCTAGAGAATGTCCACACAACAACTTCTACTGAATTTAGAAAATGAGATTGTCTTTGAATGTTGAGATCAATATGCTAAGTGATATAAGCAAAGAAACAATCTTGAGCCCAAATTATCCCGTAAGATAATATATGTGAGGGATCACTAGCGTCCCATACCACCATGAGACCACCCATACATACCTTAAAAATTTGAAACTCCCTAGTATGCTGTCTAGGAAAAATGAATAAAATCCTGTAGAAAAGGAATAAGATGGCCTTATCCTAGACTTTTACATACTCAAACCTATCTCTATATACCTGAGACTACATCAAGGAATAACTCTTTCGGAGTACATCATTAGAAAAGAAATTGAATTATTGGCACCTTTCTAACTAATAAACACAATAAATCTAGGGTAGAAAAAATAACTCACCTAGATATATAAGTAACTAGGTATCCGAGTTGAAATATGTACAAGAGTACAAGCAATATACTCCAAAATTAAGTGCAAAAAACGACGGCAAATGCTACCTTCAAAGCACATGATATTATCCAAAAGATAAAAAGATCCTTGTAAAACCATGGATAAAAGCATAGAAGCTCCTCGAATCCATAAAAACCATAGTTGATAATCAATGCATACCATCTAATGGACATTAATCATGCCAAAAGAAGCATTAAAATTGGTGGCCAACTCATCAATCTGGAGTATATGAACGTGATGTCGTTCAAGCAAAACTCCAAAGTAAGCAAGTGAAACACATGTGTGTAACACTCATTAAAAAACCCCTAGACACAAGTGATCTGGGTAGAACCTTATGAGTCCATATAAAATTTGAAAAACATCTAATAAAATCCAGCAAAACAAACCGATCAATTGACCCATGATAGAACTTTTCCTAAGCATAGACCACACTTAAAAAAGAGCAAAATAAATTATCATGGAAAATTGTCAAAGGTGAGACACACTTTGAACTCGGATTATAGCCATCATTGAAAAACTTAAGGAACATGTCCAAAAAGAATGGCTAAACAATTATAAAAAATCATGAAAACATCATTTAGAATTAATCTAAACAAAAATAACTATTAATACTAGGTATAATTGTATTAATAATATGCAAATAACTCGCATCTATCTAATGTTAGCACGAGAAAACGTACTTCAACATTAAATAACCCTCAAAAATATTAAATTCTTGAGAAAAAGAATTATCATGATTTTTTTTCTAATTTTTCCTAGTTTTCTAGGGCCTCAAAATATGATAATTTTGAATTCCACCAAAACTATCTTATGGCATTCCAAACCTATATTTTTCCAAAAACTTTTTAGAAATTTAATTTGCCAAAATACCATTGATATTTTATAAATACCAAATTTTTAAGATTTCTAAAAATAATTTTTAGAATATTCCTAATTTTTTCTTAGAATCCCATCGTTCACGAAATTTCTGATTCCACCCAACAATTCTCAAATCCAAAGAAAATTTACAATTTTAATGGATTTTTAAATTTTTTGGATCAAAAAATATATTTTTAAAGAAATTTGAATGGTCATGGGCGCCTAAATGGACACAACACATGCAAAACACCAACCCCACATTTTCTCGAAATTTAAAATAGCCTTTGTCTAATTTTCCACTAATTTTTAAGAATTTTTAAAATTTTTTAATTTACCCCGAACGTATTTAGAATACGAACGGTCAAAAAAATTCAGAATTCCAATGGTTTTCCCGGAATACTGAAAGCCAACAGTTTTGGGAAAATGAAAAGACAAAAAAAAATCGGAATGTGAAAGGTCAAAAGTTTATGGAATACGGAAGGTCAGAAGTTTTTCGGGAATTCGGAAAGCCAAAAGGTTTTTGGGGAATGCGGAAAGACAAAGTTTTTAAAAGAAAAAATTTCAGAAATTTCAGAGATTTTTTTTTCTCAAATCTCATAATTTTAAAGCTTTTTTGAAAAAATTTCAAAAGCTCTTAATTTTTTTTAAAAACTCATTTAAAAAAAATAAAAGAAAACTAATTTTAATAAGCTTTATTGAAAAGCTTATGTAAAAATTTTTAGGGGGGGTTTTTGCCGGTGGCTGCTGCTGCTGCGCAGTCCCCCCCCCCCCCCCGGGCCGCCTGGGCGTAGAAAGGATGAAGGAGAGGAGAGGTTCTCTCCTCTTCATCTCCACTCCTTCTCTCCTCTCCATCTTCTCCAATCAATTCCTCCTCCTTCTCTCTCTGTTAATAGAGAGCTTAACCTTAATTAATCTTTTGATTAAAGTTTTTTAATTAAACCTTTACTTAATCATAATTAAATATTAATTATGATTAATGTTTAATTAAAAAACCCTTTTAAAAGGAGTTTACACGGCGGGAGAGGAAAAAAGACGAGAAAAATCAGATTTGAGAGGCGGAGAGGGCCCCACGCACACGGGAGAGCATTTCATGCATCAATATGCTGTCCCCTACTGCATTTCAGTAGAAAATCGACAAAAATTTGATCGCATACCCGTGGAAAAGACTTGCAGCAAAAATGTATAAAAAATATATTTTTAACCATAAAAATGCTCTAAAAAATTAGGAAACAATTCCTAAAAATTCTAGAAACGTAGGGAATCCATTCTACCAAAAATATCCACAATAAAATATGTGGTATTTTTGCAAAAATTTCCATTAATGCTTATTTTAAACCATAAAAAATAGAGAAAAATAGCATTAAACTCACGGAATTCCCCCACAACGTCAATCGTCCATTGAGTAGTAGTAACACGCATTCCAATCGCCATATCGACAATCCACGTGCAAATCAAATCAACAAAATAATAGTTAAATTAGTAAATATTAAAACTTACTTTAAAAAAAAGGTAAAAATTACAATAAGAAAAATCAACAACAATTAACTAGAGATTGCTCTGATACCACTGTTAAAACCCTATGATCTCTCTAGATAATTGTTATGCATAAATTAGGCATAAACTCAACCACCCAAAACCACCCTCAAGCTCAAGGGATGCACACATGAATTATAAATGAAATACATCATACCTCTACCTTGATGTCCCATACCATCAAGAGGTATAACTCCAATCCAATAGCATGTAGATATAGTGTGAAATGGTAGGTGAGTAGTCATGATCCTCTACATAAGAGAACATAAAATAACCAAGCCTCAAGCCCTCAAGGCTCCTTTGAGTGTGCCCCATGCCCCTATAATATAGGAGGGCCCTCAAGTGACTCTTGACTCTCCATTTCCCATGTGTGACCCTTGGATGCCTGACCCTAACCTTAACCCTTAAGGTTAGTCCTAACCCATACTCCACTAGAGCTTCACTACAAGACACTACTGCCATACACGTGTTCGATACACGCGATAAGTTACGGGCACGTCTATGGTCGCGCATGTATATGAGTAGTATCGGGCGCGTGTATATTGGCATCTACATTCGTGTGTATACTGGTTTCAGAAATGCGTGTACCAGTGTGTGTATATACGCGTAATTATACACGCTTTATTACAAGCGATATAACAGAGAACTTTATTAAGAAAAACTCCATTCCTTTACAAAATTAAAAACCATTTTCTTTAAACCATCTCATAGTACATTACAGTATGTATCATTACACAATCCCACTACATGCATTTACAACAATGTAATATTCAAAAATAAATCATGAGATGATAATGAAAAGACAACATATACAATAGAAATGTCATCAACTTAGAATGATACAGTGATGGATTGGTTAGGGTTCGATCTCATCTTCAATAAGATCCATCCTTGCCAAACGATCAACATCAATATCTATTTGATCAATTTGTAAGGCTACGATTAAATTTATTCCACTATCGATATTATGTCCATTGATAATGGTACCGATGCCTTGATCATCCTCATCAACATCACCATCATCCTCAATGGTAGGGTCATCCTCATGATCATGAGAAATGGCACGCTCATCCTCATTATCATGATCATCTCTTATTTCTTGATCATCGATCACAACATCTTCATTGGCATGTTCGACATCATCTTCATTGCGGCTTGCTACATCCTCCATATGCTCCATATCAGTGAATGTATTATACATCACTTTGGAACGTGGTGCAATAGGGATGACGTACCACCATTTAATGTCATGCACCATTGGCAAATAGATAACCTACTCAAATACACATACTAACACCATATTAGATAATTTGGAAAAAATCCCATTCCCATTTGAAAAATGGGAGCATGGTGAACTTGTCCAAAAGTCAAAACCCCCTCATGTGACATATCATCGGAAAGATCTTGAAGAGTAGAATCTAAATCTATGATCTTCGACAAATTTGGAGTTAGTATGTTTAAGATATGTCCAAAACTATATGGAGTAATTGATTCCCAAAATGTGAGATTTTTTCCAAATTACCTAATATTGACTGCAGTAATTAATTAGCATATCAAAAGTCAAGGGGTACGCAAGCTTAGATATATATATGTACATGAAACACATTAGTAAAAAAATACATACCTGCTCACATTGTTGTGGCAATACGAGCCTATCTTTCTTTGTTTGCCAAAACTTTGTAGAGTCAATAGTTACATATCCACTTGCATGGCATTTTATCGTTGCATTAGGCCCTTTTTCCACCACGTTCATTTGCCATTTGATATCCAAAACATACACAAAGAAGCAACAAAAGTCAAGCCTAAATATGTCTTGGATTGTGCCACAATAATCATCCATTTTTCCATTGGCTCCCTCAAAGCTACTAATGACACCGCAATCTTGTGTATTCCTCTTTTCATCAATTCTTTGTGCTCGATAATGCTTGCCTTCACACCATATAGCATTGAAAATAGTGCACTAGACCAAAATAGAAGCAATATTTGTGTAAGCAATGTGAATAAATATTAAAAGCAAACCACTTAAGCAAATCACTTACAACTAATGCAAAACATTAGTTCTATGTATCTTTAACATGCATCCTCGTGCATACTCCCATTCTTCTGCCGTGATATGCAACCCCTCGCCGCTCTTTGCTCTCTCCATTTCCTCATGCAACCAATCAACATGGATATCATTCGGAAGTGTTGCTAGATGCTTAGGGTACGCCTTACGAGAGCCATGTTGCCTCCGAAAGAGAGCTCTTTCTGCTTACCTTTTTGTCTTTGCATCCTCATATCTTGTAGCCCATCTGCTCATCACATCACTATTAAGGATGCAAGTGAAATTGAGACCATCTATCAATGTTCTGTCAATTACTTTACTCTGTCCTTTTCCTTGAGGCACAATAGAGGTCATCCTCAAGTCCTCTTCATTGCTCCATAGTCGCGGCAAAGAGCTGTCCACCTGACCAAGAAATTTTGAAATATATACAAGAGACTCTTGTATCAACCAACCCGCCATGCTTCCTTGGGGCCTTGCACTTTGTCTCACAAAGTAAGGTCTTCATGAAGCGCTCTAGGAAGAACATCCAACGTGCATGCATTGTGCCACATAAAGCAATTTCATCCACTAAATGCACAATGAGATGTAGTTGACTTGTGAGAATGGTTCGCAGAAAAGTCTTCTCTACCAAACAAACCAAAACCACCTCCACTACCATAACACGCGCATCATCCAACGTGGCTGGATCAATTGCTTTGGAACTAACATATCTAAAAAATAAATGAATAGTACGTTATACCTCATGCACGTTCATTTTGCAAGGTATAATGAAGGGTGATCTGACATGGGTTTTACATACCTCACAAGCTCGCCCATCTTATAAATACATTTTTTCAAACTCTTGTTTTGCAAATGGTCAATGCTAGGTAGTATGTACTGCGCACATAAGAGCACATGTATATATGGTTTAGGGCATTATAAAATTTATTTTCAACGTACAAGACTTGGAAAAAACTTACTTGGAGCATCTTGTGCCAATCGTGGGACTTCAACCCATATAGTTGCTCAACGCATCTTTTCTTAGTGGTTGTAAAGGCTCCCTTCAATGATCTCATGTATCCAGTGGGAGTACGCAAAGTGGTGATGGACTGCTTTACCTGCTTCTCCTCTTTCTTTGATATAATCCATGGTGCAGGCGAAAGACGAACGTGCCCACCCTCCTCTCGTGGCCAAGCTTGACGCATACGTCCTGCGACCCGCAAGTCCTCCCGTACGCTAACATTGTCTCGTTTAGCAATAACATGTTCCCAAATACCAGATCCCACATTCTTGAAGATGTGCATGGGATCAAGAAGATGGTTGATCTTAAGATGGGTCCAATATGGTAGCCGAAAAAAAATGGAGTACCTACACAAGGGATTGCTCTATGTGATCTTTAATCCAATTAGAGACTACACAAAACAAGATTGAAAAACATTATTGTACCTGTTCATGCCATCAGGAGGAAGAACATTTGTAGACTCCCAAATACGCTTCCAATCTTTTGCACGAAGTGTTTGTGGAGGAGGAATGTTACTCTTACTAGCAACATATTTAGGATGATCTGACTAATTGATGATGATTATCGAATATGGTCTTACACAAACCGTCAGCATCGATTTTGGTTTATTGAATTACATATATATATACTTATATACGATATATTACTTGAACAGGCACAAGCTGCTGCTGCACCTACTGATGCTCCTGCCACCCACTGATGATCCACCCGCCGCCACTGCTCGTGCTAGGGGACGTGAGCACTACTCATCGGACATGTATACCGATGTGAGCTCATCTGATCATGGAGGGAGCAGCGGGTCATCATCTCGGTTTGAGTAGTACTCAGACTTATAGTATCACATTCCATATTGAGGATGTGGTTGTATATATATTTTTGTAACTGAAGCCATGGGCTTTTTTAGACAAACCAATTTGATTTTGTATATATTTGTTTATAATTGAAGCCATGGGCTACTTCGACATATGGACTCCCTTGTATATATGTGTACACATAAAATTTTGATAGTAATATTGAATCGTGAATTGATAGTATTGCATTCATGTCTATCTTGAATCGTGTATTGACAATGTATGCATTCATGTCGTTCTTGAATCGTGTAATGACAATGCACTAAATCTTCCTCGTGGATGGTGCAATGCACCCAAAAAAATCCAGAGAGTGCTATTGGGTGCTGGAATGCTGGAACAACATTCCAGCATTCAGGTACCAAATAGCACTCTCTGGAATGCTGAATGCTGGAACAGCATTCAGGTACCAAATAGCACTCTTTGGTTTTTTTTGCTATCTATTCACGTGTATAGACGCGTCAACTCTGTAAAAGTCGCATGTATATACGCGGATACTTTGTGAAATGCACGTGTATAAGTGCAGCTAAACTGACAAAACGCATGTATAAGCCCTCGTATCAGCACGTCTGATTGCGTCTATACACGCGCTTTTACACGCATGTCTCTGACTGGGATGATACACGCGCTGATACACAGGCCTGCTACTTTTTTTCCACGTCATTTTTCGCGGCTAGGAGCACGGGTATGAGCCCAATCCCTTGTAGTGCTTGTTCCCATGCTCCCATTAATCCCCAACTTGATGAGGAAGAGCTCGATCCGGATGTTCATAAAACGCTTCATAGATTGTAGCCTAGACCTTTCAAGGGTGAAGGGGAAAAAGTTCCACCCTTGAACAAAGAAGTGAAATGCTATAACTGTCAAGGATTGGGACATCGCAGTATGGATTGCCCAACTCCTTTTAGATCAAGGTTTTCGGGGCAGGGAAGTGAGGGACCAAGATTCCAGACTCCAGCTCCTTCCTTCCAGAGTAATCAGATTCCTTTCGGTCAAAATCAGGGAAATCCCAGAGGTAGACCCTCTAACCAACCCTCAGTTTCAATCCAAACTAATGCAAGATCTCTGCCTCAGAATAGGGGAAGTCAAAGAGAGATGTTCCCAAACCTAATTCGGATACATAAAAGTAAGACTGAAATCAGAATACACATGTAGATGACAGAAATGAGTCCGAATGCCATTACAGAACATAGACGAAACTCCTTAATTCATCATATCAAAACACAATAGTGTGGCTGATTAAAAGCCCGCATCAGTTACAAGTAGTTATAACCGCATCAGTTTACAAGTAGTTATAACCGCATCAGTTACAAGTAGTTATAACCGCATTCCTTCATCGAAATGTCCCCAAGACATAATGAAAGTCCGACTAAGGTATTTTGCAAAAATACTTACAAAAAGGAATTTCTAAACTTGAAAACTCAAACAAAGTAAAGTAATCTATGGTACTATAAGTAGAGCCCTAACACTGGCACAGCCTGGTGGCCTAAGCTTGACCAAGCGGACCCGTTTCCCATAATCCCTTGATCCGACAAAAAATTCTCTATTGATTTAGGATAGCAGCTTCCTACTTGATAGCAAACGGTAGTGCCTAGAACCAAATCCAAGGTACCGAACCTACAATCAAGCAGAAAAACCACCATCCCCCTCCTAAAATGCTCCATCCCCTTCATCCTCTGTTGCTGTATTTTTTTCCCAAAATCTCTTGCATCATCAGCCAAAGGTCTTGATGTCTTCACCAATTCAAACTGATTTTCCGTCTCCTCAGATGTACTAACTATCAAATTCTTACCCTTAGCCATATCACCTCCTACTACAACCACAGGCGACAATGCCTCTTGTCCTCCCATCTGCATATCCATTGCAAACACACCAGATTCCACTGGAACTGCATCCTTAACCTCCTGCAATGTCTACTGTAACAATTGATTAGATAGCTTCATATTCTCTGCTTCAAGCTCTTTAATCCACATGACATATTCCTCATCCACTTCAGAAGTAAACATAGCCTTCACCTCCTGAGATAAGGCTTTGAAATCCATTCCTCCATTTTCAACAGCAAACCTTCCCACAATTCTGATGCATGCTGTGTCACTGCTTTCTTCATCACTTCATCTTCAGTTGCTATTATCACTCCTTGAACCTGATTCTCTTCCAAGATTTCCCCTTCTAACTCTGATAATGCAGCAATAACTGCTCCTTTGCATGGAGATTCTTCTCCCACTCCGTCCATGGAAGATTTGCAAATTCCCACAGCTTTATCCGCCTCAGCCAAGCTTCTATCTCACCATTAGTCAGGTCCAGACAAGCCTCCTGCTCATCACCATCATCCTCAATCTCCACAGGACTGTTCTTTGACCCTCAACTAGCCCTATCTGAACTATCTCGTCCCCCGTTTTCTTAAAATTTCCTTTCCCTTTCTTCATTGCCGTCAAGGCAGAAACACTGCGGGTTTGGGGCATGTCTAGCAGCGCTAAGCTTCTCCTAAGCTCGTTCAAGAGGTCCAGCTTTTCTATGGCTGCATTCTGCATGGCCTGCTCAGAAGTAGGACACTTACTAGTTTGAAATTGTGTCCCGTCTACCATCTCAAGAGATTCAAGTAGATATTCTATTCTCGCAACTCGAAAACCCCCAATCCTCATTTTCATGTGATTTAGACGTTTCACACAAACCAAAGCCATCATGTTGAAATTTAAAAATCCCAAATGCCACATCAGCACAAAACACTCCGCGACGCCTCACATCCTCCCTTCGAAATCACCCCTTCACACATTGCGGACATGATCTCCACTTCATTCCACTGTGTATCCGTTGAGTCATCGTCGTTCCTTCTATCCCGACATGTTTCATGAATGCCCTTCTGGCCTGGGATAGCTCCATAAAATTTCTTGAGCCTGAATCCATTAACTGGTTTCAACACCTCCGCTCCAAAATAGTCTGTCAGTTGGTCCTAAATCCTCTATAATTTTATAAGGACCCAAATACCTAAGTTTGAGCTTACGAGGATGTGGTCCCAGCTTTGAGTTATACATCATAACCCAATCGCCCTTCTGAAAAATTTTAAACTTGATCTGCGTTGCCATCCATGCTTGTCTCCTCTTTTGTATCACCTCCACTGTAAGAGCACTAAGTAATCTATCTTCATCCAACTCTAATAGCTACTCCTGCCTGTTTAATGACTCTTCTGGTGACAATCTATATTTTGAAGAAATCCTCAGTGTCGGAACCACAAACTCCATGGGAACAACCGCTTCTAACCCATACACCAATCGGAATGGAGTCATGCCAGTGGACACTTTGAAAGCAGTCCGAAAGGACCACAGAGCTAAATCTAATTTATCATCCCAATCCTTATAGTGATCTGCCACTATTTTCTTCAAAATCCTGAGCAAAATCTTGTTTGAACTCTCCACCTGTCCATTTGCGGATGATACGGGGATGATTTCTTGTTTACCATCATGTGAGTCCTGGTCAGCTCCTGAATTACTGAATTTAAAAAATGTGTCCCTTGATCAGAGATCAACTCCACAAGACATCCAAACCTAGTCATTATGTTCTTGTATAGGAACCTTGCTACACTAGCTGCCTTGTTGTCTCTGAAAGCCACTGCCTCTACCCATTTTGTGGCATAATCAGTAGCCACTAGTATATACCTGGCACCTGTTCTGCTAGCTCTTGGCTTAATTGGTCCTAAGTCAAGCCCCCCATTTTTGAAATGGTTCTAAAGGCATTATTGGGATGATCTTGCATTCTATCCGATGATCCTGGTTGTCCCATTTTCTCACACTGTAGACACTCTCTGGAGAACTTATGAGCATCTTTAAGTACCAGAGGCCACCATAAACCAGCCTGCAGGATTTTTCGGCCTGTAATCTCTCCTGAGAAATGTCTGCCACAGCATTGCCACTTTGAGCCTCCTTCAATACAGCTTCCTGCTCTTCATCAGGCACACACCTGCGTATAATCTGATCAATACCTCTTCTGTACAAACATTCTGCAATGACTAGAAAAGGTCTGCTCTTCAAAGCAAACTTCTTTTTTTGATCCGCTGTCATCTGTGTTGGCAGCATTCCATCTAGCAAAAAATTCAGCATCTCATCCTACCAGTTTTTAGCTTGAAAAGTCCGAACAGCATAGAGACTGGCATCTGGTAACTGATTTGAAACTCCAACTGTTGCTTCACCATGCTCAATATCCGACTCAAATAGTCTGCAATTACATGTAACTTTCCTGGAGTATGAATAATAGTAAAATCAAATTCCTACAACAAGAGCATCCAACGTGCCAGCCTCCCTGTCAACTGGGGCTTCTTCACCAAATACAGCAAAGCTTGGTGGTCAACATGGAAAACCACTTTGTTGCTCAATAGATAGTGTCTGAACTTCCTTAATGCATAGACCATGCCCAAAGCTTCTCTCTCAGTCACTGTGTAGTTCTTCTCAGCTGGTGACAACATTTTACTTGCATAATAGATAGGCCGGTACCATCCTTTCTACTTTTCTTGCATTAAAACAGCTCCGATTGCCACATCCGACGCATCTACAAACACATGAAAAGGTAAAAGCCAATGTGGTGGCTGCAATATTGGTGCTACCACCAATATTTTCTTTAGAATTTCAAATGCATTCTTCTGTGCCTCTCCCTAGACATATGGAATGTCTTTTTTGGTGAGATGAGACAATGGGGCACAAATATCCACCAGATAGCGCAAGTATCTACAATGCCATTTAATCTGACCCAAAAACCTCATTAACTCTTTCATATTCTTTAGAGGTTGAGCTTCTTGAACTGCTCGGATCTTGTCGGAATCGACCAGCATTCCTTCTACTGAAATAATATGTCCTAAGCTTTCCTCTGCAGACTGCTATTGTGCATTTGAATGGATTCAGGGACATTCTAAACAGCCTGCATCTTTGCAAACATTTCCTCAAATGCTCCAAATGCAATGACTGTTCCCCAAACACCGAGAAATCATCCATGAAAATCCTCATGAAATCTATAAGATATGGCTCAAATGTTCTGAATGTTGCTTTTGAAAAAGAGGGGGGGGGCCATTCTTTAACCCAAAACTCATCACTGTATACACAAATGCTCCCCACGTTGTTATGAATGCAATTTTCTCCATGTCTTTTTCTGCCACGCTAATCTGATTATACCCTGAGAATCCGTCCAGAAAACTATACATTTCATGGCCAGCAACATCATCAAGCAAAGTGTCTACAAATGGCAGGGGAAATGGATCAGTTATAGTAGCTGCATTCAGCTTCCTATAATCCACACAAACCCTTAGCTTTCCTGATTTTTTCGAAACTACTACAATGGGGGAAAGCCATGCTGCCTGATCCACTGGCTTAATAAACCCTCCTTTAGGAGCTTATCCAATTCCTCCTTCACTTGTCGGGCATAATTCGAATTCATGCGGTAACGCTGTTGCACCACTGGTACAACATCCTCTTTAAGATTAATCTGATGCTGATGAATCTGTGGATCCATCCCTTTCATATCAGTGTAGTCCCAAGCAAACACATCAATAAAATCTTGCAACAACTGCTCCTTAAAATCGGAATCTAGGTGTGCACTAACCTTGACAATCCTTGGATTGTCCACTGTACCCAGATCTAAATCTTGCAATTCATCTTCTTTTACTTTAGAACTCTTTCCCAAAGTATGTTCATACAATGCCTCTGCCTGCTTAATAGCTTCTCCAGCATCCTTTTCAGAGTCCTTACTCTGAACATCCAAAATCTGAGAAGTTGTTTCCTCCTTGGAGATTTCCTTTAGGTCGGACCCTTTTGGGCCTTCCAACTCCACTTGAGCACACTGAAGACTAGATTTCCCTATGAACCAGTACCTATCCATAATGTCAATGACATCCACTTCAAAAATAGGCTACTGTTGGATTTGCTTTAAGATAATCCTCTTCCTCATCATGTGTGACTTCCGATGCCAAGTTGATTGCTTGAGCATATAGAGGCTTAATTTCCTTTGCTAAAACTGCTTGATCAGTCATGCTAACCTTCACTGTTTTGGAGCCTTTCTTAAGAGCAATTTTATCCTTCTCCCAGTCTTGCTTAAGTTTTGCTGTGCGGAACCAAGGTCTCCCCAATAACATTGGGTAAGCTCCTCGTGCTTCCAATTTTAAGACCACAAAATTTACTTTGAATGACAAACTAGAAATCAGTACCTCTTGGTGTCGTAACATCCCGATAGGCTAGACCCTCCTCTTATCCGCCATTCGCACTTGGAAAGGAGCTGGTTGCAACTCCATCTGCTTCAATTTTCACAAACCTTGGCTGAGTGTGGCTAGGGCGGGACAGTTAGGCTGTCCAGGCATATCAACATTGCTCTGAATTTGGTGGCATAGTCTTCTATTAGCCTCTTTTTCTGTGTCATATGTGAGGTGAAAACAAGAAGAAAGACCAGACCTCTATAGCCCTTTACCTCCCAAACTTTGATACAACAACTACAAAAAGGGGGCACCAACAACCAACACAAAACACCACACAGAGATACCTCAAAACTCTGTATTCCACAAGATAATCAAAGACCACACACTTATCCACAAATAATGCAAAAAAGATGATCCCTCTTTCACAAATCAGCTGGCTCCACTCGGCTTCCTTCACTCCCTTCATCTGCCCATGGCTCTCCTTTTGCATCCCAGAGGCAGCCCTCCCTTCTAATCGCTGCCAGCTTCCATGCTTCAGCGGGCAGCTGTAGCCAACACCTGCGCTTCTTAACTCTGAGGCCTTCCTCTCCTTTGTACAGACAGCCTGTCTCTCTCTCTCTGTTCCCTGTCTCAGCTCTCCCTTCACCCAGTAGCCAGCACCATAGCAACACCTTCAAAATCCAAAGCTTCTCAAAGAAAACCTTCAAACTCTCCCCTTCGCTACCAGCTTCAAGCTTTTTACCTTCTCTTTTGCGCTCCAGGCCACCACAAAAACCAACGCAACCTTCCCTTCCTGCCAGCAGCTCTTGCCTCTGCTCTCCTTACGCCTGCGGCTTGCGTCAGTCACCACCATGACCTTCAACCCGTTTTCACTCATCAGCGGCTGCCTCTTCACGTCCAGCTGCTCTCGCTTGGTGCAGTCGACGCGGCTCCTTCCCTAGCCGTTAGCTCTCCTAGTCGGCATCAACATCTGCAGCCGGCCCCAACAAGACATAAGGCCACTCCTCTGGCTCCTCCTTTGCTGCTCCCCCAGGCGGCTCCCTTGCCTAGTCGACGCCAACACCTTCGCTCCCTAAGGTCTTTGACACCAGCATCCCCTTTCCAGTCAGCCACACCGCCAAGCGACTCCCCTAGTCAGTCTTTCCCACTCACAAAAGAAAACATCCTCCAGGCGGCAACTCCACGTGATTTTGTCTCTTCGCCAACCTTCTGAGAGGTTGCGCTGGCGAAAGAGCTGGCAGCCATATATATTTTAGAAGATGGTTGCCATGCCACAAACCATGCCGAATTCCCTTTTTACATGGAGAAACACGGGTATTCCAAAAATCTGCACAGCGCATCCGAACATGAGCATAAAGAACAAATTATATTTAGCTGGCCTCCCTTGTAAATTTCAGTATTTGCAATCTAGATTGGGCTCTCTCCACGTAAACCAGCATATGTACATCTATCTCCACCAGAGGCTCATCAAAGCCCCAATCATTGACATCCTCATGCTCTTCCACCTCTTGTTTGCACACATCCAATACACCCTCTTGACAAATAGAAAGCTCATACAATAAAAAACCTTCAAGTCTCAAGCACTTGCTCCCAAGAAAAATACATGTACTAACTCACTGCAAAGCCATTCAGTCTGTACATTTGCCAGAGCATTCAGGGCAAAGTTTTATTGCATACCATGCATCCCATATGTACACGGACCCAAAACACCTTTACAAAATTTTGCCTGACATACATTGCGCAACCCCTAGCCTGCTGAGTCATTTATGATCAGCAGCAAAAAGCATTTCAAGACCTAAATCCATGTCCAAGGACTGCCCTTCATTGGAAATTACATCTTCTAACACTGCATCCTGTATAATCACCATCAAACGTACATAATACTTCTTCAACCTATATCCATTTACCCTGGAAGCATGCAAAGTCCCATTTAAATCTGCCAATTGATAGGTACCATTTGCAAATCCTTGCATCACCAAGAAAGGTCCCTCCCACTTAACTTGAAACTTCTTATGAAAGGATTTGTCCAACCTGCTATTATAACGTAATACCAAGTCATCCTTCATAATACTTTTGCTTTTAATTTTCTTGTTGATCTTCTCCAACGTCCTTGTCTGCATATCCTCATAATGCTTCAAAGCATTATCCCTGTTCAGCTGTGCTTCTTGTAAACATAACAGCCTCTCTTTAAGGGCATCTTTAGGCTCTTCCAAAAGATTTTCCAATATTTTAACATCCGGTATCTCCACCTCAATAGGCAATAAAGCTTCTTTCCCATAAACAAGATGAAATAGAGTGAAACCAGTACCAGTTTTAATTGCTGTCCTGTATGCCCACAAGGCAGCAGGCAATTCCAGATCCCAATTCTTGCCTTGTCGCTCCGTCACCTTAGATAAAATCTTAATCAATTCACCATTGAAACGCTCATTCAAGCCATTACACTGTGGATAGTAAGGTGTGGTAAAACTGCGAAGACTGATCTTCATCTTTGTACACAAATAGTCCATAAGCTGTGCCCTAAAACCTAGACCCTGAACAGAAAGCAATTTCGATGGCACACCAAACTTAGCTTTCCTGATGAAACCATATTTTTTTGATTTTTCAATAACACTAGGAATCATCCCTGTTAACAAAAACTCCTCAACATCCTGTAGTTTCTCCCTACCACAATAAAATTGTGCATGAGCTTTAAGAACAAAAACTTCACCAATCATTCCCTGGGCTGCTTCATGAGCCTCATTATGGCCTCGATCCACATGCTTAAGACTCCAAGCTTCAAATTCCTTCAACAAACCTTTAATCTTGAAACACATTTCTTTGAGTGAAACATTCTTTGACTTCGAAACTCCCAACACCTGTTTTACAACAAGCAATGCATCTCCTCGAATGCGAATCCTGTGTACACCATGCTTCAAACATACTTGCAATCCCACTTCCAAAGTCAGGTACTCCGTTTCATTGTTGCTATGTGCATCCACCTTAACACCCTTCTTAAAAACAAGGCAACCATGTGGATCATAAAGCACCAAACCTCATGAAGCTGCATCATGGATTTTCTTGTAGGAACCATCAAAATATAATAAGTGTGCATTCACCAACTCAACCGCATCCTCAACTAGCTTCTTGATGGTCTCCTCCTTTATAAGAAGAGGACTCTCCTTATAAGTCAATAAATCAGCTAAGGTAGCCCTGGTACTCTCTTCCACCAAGAATGAGAAAGTAAACTCCTGCAACTCAATCACCCACTTCATCATAGCCTTAGATAAATTTGTGCCATTTATCAACTGAGGCAAAAAAGTGTAACTCGTCAAAAACACAAAGGGGCGAGGCAACAAGTAGTGGCAGAACTGCCTGCATGCATACACCACACTAACCATAACAAGTTCCACCTTTGATAACAACCTTTCTCTAGCAAGTTTTACCCTGCTAGCACAGTAGACTGGTTGCATATAATGTGATTCTTTCCCCTTCTGTAACAACATAGCTCCAATTGCATCTTCACCTACTGAAGGGTTGACATAAAATACCTGTTCCCAGTTAGGTGCCTACATTGTAGGAATAGCACCCAACACCTCTTTCACTTTTTGGAAAACAACCTCACACTCCTCCGACCAATGTAAAGGATCATACTTTGCTGCCTGCTGCAAAGGATATAACAACTGTGAAGATAGAGAGATAAATCGAGCCATATACTTCACCTTTTGCACAAAAGTAGTCAATTGCTTTGTATTCTTTGGTGTAGGAAGAAGAAGAAGAGACTTGACTTTATCAGGATCTGGATCAATACCATTCTCTGAAACAACATGGCACATGAGCTTCACCCTCGATTGAGCCAAAAAACACTTTTTTGGATTTAATTGACCACCACACTCATCATAACGCTGAAAAACTGTAGCCAGCCTATCACAATGCTCTTGCCTAGAGCTGTATATACAAAAATCATCAATAAAATCTTTGACAAACCTGCCCAAAAAAAGGAGATAATACCCAATTTACCCTTTTCTGATAGTAGGCTGGCCCATTCATCAATCCAAAAGGAAGGACTTTGTAGCAGAAACACCCCCAAGGTGTAATGAAAGTTGTCTTGCGCTGATCTTCTTCTGCAATCTTTAACTGAAAATAACCTAAAAACCCATCACAAACACTGTACCTTTCATATCTAGCTACAATATCCAAGATCTCATCCAAAAAAGGTAGGGGGATCCTTTTTTGTAGCAGCATTCAAGGGCTTGAAATCCACACATATACGCCACCTGCCATCCTTCTTTGGACTCACCACTGTAGGACTTACCCACTCAGCTGTGTCCACTTGTGTAATGAAACCTGCACTCAACAACTTATCAACTTCCTCTCTCAGGGGGCCTGCATTTGTTCTCGTCCCATCCTGCAAAGCTTCTGCCTAACTGTTTTTACACCTTCTTTCAACTCAATCCTCAAATCTAGCCCTTTAAATCCTCGAATCTCCTTATAAGAGGTGATGAACAATTCTCAAAAATGAGAGAGCATATTAACATACCTAACCTTTTCTCCACTCGAGAGATCCGGACTCAGCATTCTTTCAATCAGCTCCTGCTTCTTCTTCACTTCTACCTTTGGCTGCAGTAATTCCTCGATCACTTCATACGACCCCAAAGTATCTTCTCCCTCAGTACCCACTTCATGCACTTCTTTATCTTCATTACCTTGTTGCTCTGATACTAGGAAAGCCACATCTGCCTCTTCTTCGTTGTGCTAGAAGCAGTAGTCAATGAATCCATCTCCGATTCAGAAGTACTGGTGGTAGTTTCCTCTTGACTCGAATCCTGTGGCCTCTCCCACACATCATTCAAAGATCTCCTACTATGCATCTCAAAAGATTTTTTATTACCCCAAAGTATCTTCTCCCTCAGTACCCACTTCATGCACTTCTTTATCTTCATTACCTTGTTGCTCTGATACTAGGAAAGCCACATCTGCCTCTTCTTCGTCGCTAGAAGCAGTAGTCAATGAATCCATCTCCGATTCAGAAGTACTGGTGGTAGTTTCCTCTTCACTCGAATCCTGTGGCCTCTCCCACACATCATCCAAAGATCTCCTATTATGCATCTCAAGAGATTTTTTATTACCCCGCTTTTTATGCACGCTTATTATGCAAAGAAATGGTCCCATACCTCCAGTCTTGTACTGTATCCACCACTCGCAACCAGGGTCGCCCAAGAATAATTGGAAAAGCACCAAGACCCGCAGGCATCACATGAAAATCTACAGTAGCTTTGACATTAAAAGCTTCAATTTCCAGCTCCTTTACCATACCAAGACATTTTACCTTTTGATGATTAGCCATCCTGATTCGAAAACCAGAAACCCCAGACACCCTCAAGCCTGACTGCTCCACACATGATTGAGTAATCACATAGATTTGAGCTCCTCCATCTATATAGGCCTGACCAAGGTTCCTACCTTTACTCCACACCTCCACAATAGGGCAAATATTTGGAAGCTCTTCTAAAGATAGTACTTTGACTGACCTCTTCTCTGACTCCTTTTCCATTGGATTCACAAGTCCCTTCCATTGCCTTCTCAATTTTGGCACCATCGCCACCAACTGCCCAAAGGTGATGTTGGCCTTCCTGTTCACCATATCAGATTTCAGGTTATAGCTGGTTTGTCCATCCCCTAGTGGGAAGTCTGACACCTAGAACCTTCTACGAGGCTTCCGTTTCCTTTTGGCTTTCACATCTTCTCCTTCCTATTGCTTCCCCTTCTTACGGCTTACGGCCCGGCTGGGTCCAGCCACTCCCTTTCCTTCTCTTTCATCTGTTGTGCGCTTCCCAATGAGCATTACATCCCCTTCTTCTTTTACTTGAACATTCTCCAGAGTAACCACATTCACGACCTTTGCCTTCCCCTTCTCCTCTGTTGTGATTCCACTGGGACCCGCTTGATCCCTGATATCAATACCATAGTCGTTTGACCTATCAGGTAACTGTGAAGGTAGTGGGTAAATATCACCACCCATTCGCTGAGGCTTATCACAATCTCTACTTAGATGTCCAAGTTCACCATAATTCCAGCATGTAGGGATGAAACGACGGCCCCTACCATGACCACATCCATACCCTGCTTGTCCATCTCCCCCTTCTTGATTATTGCCTCTACCTCTACCACGTCCACCACTTGTACTTCCCATTAAACTTAAGCTCAAATTCTTCATAAGATCAACCATCTGTTTCATATCTTGTCGCAATCCCTCATTAGAACCTACAGGAACCATAGGTACTCCTTGACTAACTTGTGGTACCATCTACATAGCCTGGGCTTCAGCGGGTTTCATCCTCTCAATCATTGCATTCATAGGTGTAACCTCCACTCTACACATCTCCGGTTGTGCTACAACTGGAATCATCCCCAGCTGATTCACACACGGTGTACTTTGTCATCCTTGTTGAAAACGTGCATACTATGAGACCATGTCAGTATCACATCAGGATGTTGAATCTCCACCACTGATGTTGTAAGTATACCATCCAATCCCAATTAAATGAGAGATCTCTGGTACAAGTAGAAAATAGCACAATCAATAATGCCACTCTAATAAAAATATATTGGATGGGTGGAAACACTTAAGATTTGAAAAACCTCCTCCTAAGTATGAAAAAGAACACACAAGCAATCAACAAAAAAAAATGTCATTAAATAACTATTATCATTCATGCAAACAACTATACACTCACTAACAACAAGCAAGACATAATAAGTTTTGAGACATAAGAAATGATAACTGATACCATATCTAACAAGACACAAACACACTCTATCACAAAAAATAAGGGTCTTCCATTCTCTCAAAGAAAGAACATGAGAAGATTAGAGCCACTCAAATAATGGACAACATACAATTAAAAAAGAGACAAGATTATAGTTCATAAATCTTGTTAGTACAAATGGGTAATCTCCATAACAAAGGAACAACATTTGGAGTTTCAAAGAAAGAACAAATATGTCCCAAGCTCATTATCAAACTAGTTCAGACCATATTGCTTACGTAGTTGTTTCAGAAAGCTCTTGGCTTAATGAGGCTTAATTAATAGACCTTTCAATCCTAACTTTTGTGTAAGAATTATGGCTTATAATCCACTCATTTCTTATATGTATGGAGCACTCTTTAATAGACTTAATTTTTCACGCTCTAAAATTGTCTTTGCATGATGATCTTGAGTTTCCAATAGAGTACACACTTGAAGTGCTAGAACTAGTACCCTTGGCTATACTAAGATCTCCTACATGTGGGGGAAGATTTTTTGTTTATAGAGTTTACCTGACCAAACTTTATTTTCTTCCTCCCACTCTCCCATAGCCACCTCAACCAACTTGTGCCAGCGATGATCTTCTAATACTGGTCTTTGTCAATAAAGTAAAGATTTTATCACAATGCGCACATCACGAACATAACCAAGTTGAACCAAGTATGGTAGCAACTCTCCCATGAGAAAATAATTATCCTCATCAAGACTAAAAGAAGGTGGAAAGATACAATTAGATGCAGGGTTAACACATCCCTTGTATGGAGTGTCATCACAAGGACAGTTCTTCTTCCATCACATCCAAATGCCTTTGAGGCAAATGCATCAATACTAAAAGAAGGTGGAAAGATCCAATTAAATGAAGGGTTAACACATCCCTTGTATGGAGCAGCATGACAAGGACACTTCTTCTTGCATCACATCCAAATGTCTTTGAGGCAATGGCCAATGGTTTAAACAAGGCTTCGACACCTGGATTGTCTGGGTGACATAGTTTCCTTTTTTCACGGGCTCAGCATGCACCTTGTCCCGAAATCATAAAAAATGGAAGTTTTCCACCTGCCTCCTTCTCTAAAGTGTTTATGATATCCACCACAATATCATCATTTGCAGTTGACCAAATTCCTACATTAAAATTGTCTAATAATGTCTTCAAAAAATCCATGCATTCAGGTTAAAGAACAAGATATTCATGGCCACGCTTGAGGCTTCGATGTTTCTTGGATTTTTGCCTAACTAGTGGACCGCTTATCATCTTGAGTATTCTTGATGCTTGCCATTAATTCATTTGAACAACTTACCCCCACAAAACTCCCTTTTGACTCATTAGACAATCTAGACATCGCATCGTCTTCAAAATCCATTGGCTTATTTGTCAGCATTTTTTTAATACTCCAAAGATTGGTTAGCTACATCATCATCTGGCCCCAACTTTTGTGAAATTTGTAGTGGATGTGCTAGGCAATTGAGTGTCATTCAACTCTAATGGTGAGGCAACTACCAAATTATTGTTTGACTCCATTAGTTGACTAGAAAGTATATTGTGCATTGTCTTACCACCATCTATATTATTATCTGGTAGCTCCAATACATGGGTGAAATTTATATCATAATCTGTTGTGATCAGTTCATTAAGCACTATCATGGACATTCTAAGAAAATTATTCTCTACCAACTCCATTACTCCATTGCCATCTATTGATTTAACTTCTTTGATATTATAATCAATTACTCTATCATCTTTCAGCTTTACATTGGACAAGCTATGTAGCTTAATTTCTTTTAAATCTACGAGTACTGCCACACTAATGCATTGGAAACTAATTCCATTTGCTAACTAGCCATCATATTAACTACATGGGGTTTGATGTGTAAATCTGATTATTGACAAGAATCTCTACCATCTTTTATTGCTCCGACTTCTTTGATCTCCACTTCACAACCTTGTTTACAATTGTACATTAAGAGTAAAATCTAGTCAAGCCCAAAAGTCATATAGTATCCTAATTTATAAAAACAAGACCATTTAGATTTTAAAACATATTTCTTTATGCTCCTTAACAATAAATCCTTGTGGTCACGAAGGTCTAACTGTGTAGCCATAAGATCACTTAAGTCTATGACATTGTCACCATGTCCTCACGCCATGAAGCCTTGGGGTTCCCTCAAGCCATGGATACTTTTGGACTCATTAAGAACTTAGGCCTATGACTATTTGGCCAATAAGGATCTCCTCAAGCCATGGAGTCTTGTAGTCTCCTCCTCCAATCATGGAGTCTTTGGGATCACTAGTGGGTTAGGCCTATGGCCATGTAGCCATAGGGTCTCTTGAGTTTATGAACTTGTCAATACGTCCTCACACCATGGAGTCTTAGGGTTTCTTCAAGCCACCATGGGGTATTTTGGAATTAGGGACATAGATCTAACTTTTTAAACCTAGGGGTCTCCGTAATCCATGGAGTCTAGGAGTCTCCTCCAACCACGGAGTATTTGTGATCACTAGCAAGGTGGGCCTATGACCATTTGGCCATAGGGGTTGTTAACCCTCATTGGACACCTCTCCAATGTTATTGTATATTTTACGTGTGCAATCATGGCTTGTCTATGAAAGGCATGTCATGGGATTAATAATGGAGATTGTATCCTTAGATTAAGCGTTTGCATAAGCCTAGCCGACCGTAGATAGCCACCATGGACCTATTTTTTAAGTATGGCCACCCAAGGTGTGAAGGCTAGGGGACAAGATAAGAATCATTGTGTATTCTAACTATTTATTCTTTTATGCTAGTTCAATAGAGTTCTCTTCTTCTCTACTCTTCTATGCTATTGCATCTTGCTTGTTTGAGCTCTTGTGTGCTTGCTTGCATGTGTGTGAGAGAGTGAGTGTGTGTTATTGAGTGAGAGAGGAGGGTCGGGTGTCCATTGGAGTGCAAGTGTGGCGGCATTGGAGTGGAGCTTGGAGTGTGGCAACATCGTCTCCTATGAGAATTCAAGCACAAGCAATCAACGAGGTGAGTGAAACATCTTGTTTATGCAATTGTGGCCTAGGATATGGTAGATTAATCTCTCGATTTGAGGTGTTTTATGATCGCGAGTGTGGTGAGACAAAGCCCCATGACATTGGCTACTTCTTGCAATCTTTCTAGGGTGCAAAGGCTTCTCATAAATCACACTTCTACTGGGGAATAGCCCTACTGCATAGCTACAATGAATTTTGAATGTGCGTGTGTGTGTATGAAAATGTAGCCGAGATGAATCATTCTCTTTCTCCCCTTCACTCTTCCGCTTCTGGACACCAGAATGAGCACACCTCTCTCTCCTTTTGCACGTGCATGGGAGTGTGTGACTTCCTCTCCTTCTTCCTTCTCCTTCTCCTTCTCCTTTCGCACGTGCGTGGGAGTGTGTGACTTCCTCTCCTTCTCCTTCACAATCTTGGTGCGACAGGCTGCAGCCGCGACTAGCAAGCCTTGCTTCACTTCTCTTGCTCGCAGCACAAGGGTCGGCAAAGAAAATGGCTGCATTCTCTCTCTCTTCAAGCGCAGGCATGCAGGTTGGCGACGTTTTGCTGCAAGAGTGCATGCTGGCGGCGTTTCGAATATACCTGCTCTCGTCATTTTTTTCCTCTAGCAAGGTTAAGGTTTACACCTTTAATTGCTAAGTGGCCAAGCTAGCGATCCCACGCACACTTGCAGCTCCCAAGCGTGGCTCCCAAGCTCGCATACCTTCATCTTCATTACCTACAAAATGTGCCCGCTCCCAAGACCAAAGACCAAGTGAAGGTAACACATGGCAGCACATTCAGACAAATACACATAGAGGTGGAAAAAAATGCAACAAATTTGTGCACCTAGGCCTTATCCATTTAGTTGTCATCATGCCGCTTTTGCCATTGTGGATTCACCACACACCATTATGTGTACATTATTTACTCCTATATGTCACGCTGGGATGGGGCTAGGGATTCGCCTCACATATATGCCACCCCCTGAGTAAAACACATTCATGTGTTTCATTGCATCTTTTCCATTTTAAATTTTTCTCTTCCTCAAACCACTCTATACATCTCTATATATAGCATCAACATCCTAATCAAGTTCTTCATCATCCACCTAGATCAAAAGGAAACAACAACATGCCCCAAAACCATCTAGCGACACTGATACATCCGCCCAGATCAAAGGCATACAAGCTGTCTTCAAACTATATATGTGCTTCGCCCCTGGCAACTGGCTACATCATCCAAGTGCACTTACTATCGAGCCCTCTTCCTGGATCTGCATCCTTATCAACTCTAAGTTCTCCATCACACTTTCAAACATACTTACTTCTATTCAATACATTCTCAATATCATAAAAACCCTCCCTACACACTCCATCCTTAACTCCACCAAGAAAAGAGCCCACATCTGCAACCTGTTGCTCTTTCCTCGTCATCATCCTTATCCTTTTCATTCCACAAACCACTGAGAGAATCCAAAATCTCATCATCCTGGACACACACTACTATATAGCATCCAACTGGGCATCAACCAGCGCATCATCATCTACATCCACAGACTCTTTAAACAAATTATAGACACCTTCCAAGGCGTCATCCAAGAAAGCACCCTTATCCACACCACTGTCCATACTCTCAGGTACATATGCCTACCAATCCACGCTAGCCTCATCACCTATAACATCAAATAAATGAAATTCTTCTAGACCCTCTTCCTCATGCTCTACCACATCTCCAAACAAGCCTTCCAACTCCATTGTGGCATCCTCCATCATCTCAGGCTCGTGTGACACTTCTAGCCCACTAGGGACTTCCTAGTCTTCAATCACAGTCTCACCAACCATTGAGCAGTTCTCCATCACTTTGTGAGTGTCTAATATCTCCTTTGGGTCCATGGTCACACAACGTGCACTCTCCATCACTTCATAAAGATGTTATTCCAATGCCTTTTCAACCTCAAACACAACTTTCATACTGCTCCTATCAGGACACACATCAATCAAATCAAACATATAAAATCTATCAGGCCTAGTGGGTGGCATACTCAAACCACCTCTCCATTTTATCTTCCTCTCTTGATACACAACAATCTTTAAAGCCTCTATAAAATTCAATGGGTCTTTCACTTCCACTTTCTCCTTGATCCTTCCATTGAGTCCTCCAACAAACTTGTCCTTCTTTACAAAGTCAAGAGGAACCTGATTCCCTACCAAGGCATTCAAGGTATTCCTCTAAGTAGCTTCAAACCTATCTATAAAGTCTCATAATTTCACATCATCTCCTTAGCTAAACTTAGTCAAGGCTTCTCCACAAGTCCTCTGGACTGTCATCTCCCCCATAGTTCCTCTTTAAGGCTCCCTTGAAACCATCCCATCTTTCTCTCTCAGACTTTGGCTTCATATTGAGACCATTCTTGCATCCTCTAACAATAAATATACCATCCTTGTCTTATAGGCATCATCATCCATGTTATTGCCTAAAGCAACCAACTCAATATTCCTCCAAAACAAAGTGGCATCCTCACCTTTCTCACCTCTAAACACATCATATCCAAAATCAACCATTGGTCCTAAGTTTCTTAGCAGATGGACTCCAACCTGCTACCAAATCCCTAAATAAAAGCCTTCTAATCCTCAGTGGGGGCACCAAAACAATGTGTGTTGGTGGTTGGGTAGTGGCCTTTATTACACCACTAGGAGGCACAAAAGAAGAAGACACAGTGGGATCAGAACTAGGGGACACCAAAATCCCATCGCAAAGGGCACCAATCTGCTCAACTAATGTCCCTAGCCCTCTAGTAGCTAACTCAAGGGGACACCTCAAAACCTCCCTACCTTTCCCAGCAGCTACCTCCTTTAGCTATCCTCTCAGGTCAGTTCTCACCTCCAAAAGAACTGCTCAATTACCTACAAGCCTCATCTGACATCCAACTGATTTTCAGCTGATCACAATACCTCTCAGCTAACACACAATAGAGTGATTCTGCCTCCAGAATCCTCCACCTATTCCCCAGTTCATAAACATGTCCTCCAAGATCTTATACCATCAATTGGCCTTATATATTTGCTTTAGAATTTCTCTATACCAATTGGCTACCCTCTGCTGACATTTCTCTGGCTCCCTTCTAACTACACCATCTAAGAAAACAAACTCGGTTGTCTGAAATAAAGTAAACTGATCTCTATCACACGCGCCTTATCCATTTACTTGTCACACCATTTCTGCCACTATGGATTCACCACACACCATCATGTGTACATTATTTATTCCTATATATCATGCTGGAATGGGGCTAGAGATTCACCTCATAGTGTGTTTTGGAAAAACTTTGGCCAATCTTTACATATTTTAAAAAATAAATAAAAAGTTAAAAAAATTCAAACTTGTCCGAGGCATCTATAGGACCTTGTTGCACCCTATAATTACATGCACCTATGATGTGGATGTGTATTAAAGATTGATAATATAGACGATAGTGCATCTATCAAACTAGGTACGTACCAGCATACACTAGGCTCACGACCTTCAGTCGGGACCCTGTTTAGCATTGTATAAGGACCTGTACTAGTGAACAATGATACATCATTATATTTTGACTCAATGGAAGGATCCTCAGCCCTAAGAAGTAATAACCCTAACCAGGTCTCATGAGTCAAGCTAGCTACCAGTCTTTTTGGCCAGGTAGCTAGCTACCTCAGAGGTCTGGCCTCAACCAGTACCTCTAAACCAAACCTTACAACTTACAGACCATATAATGAAGGAGTTGAGGTTAACTCAAGAGAGACACGTGGTGTACTCTCATCGTTTTGCAAGGGATAATTCATGTTGATATCCCTATCCATGACCATCAAACTACCCCCTACATAAGTCCTTATTTCTGATGCGAGGACATTAGAAGAAGTATAGATGGTAGAGGAATTGATCCAAGCTACTAGAGAAAAGGAAGAAGAGACCTTGTAGTTGCCATAAAACAACGATTAGCAGTCCAAACAACCCAAAACAAGTCCCATGCCAGGATACAAGCAATAACATTACATCTACCTTTTAAAAAGAGCTAGGCTTGCAAATCATGGATCAACGTCTTTGCACACAAATGATTGGGCGTATGACGCATCCAGAGAGACTCTTGTTGATTTTACCATAGTCCAAGCATATGGTGCGAGTTGGGAAGGGATTGTCTAATCCATATATGGGGCCACAACACACTACAAGACAATGCTGCCATACACGCGTTTCATACACGCGATAAATTACGAACGCGTGTATGGTCGCACTTGTATTTGAATAGAATCGGGCGCGTGTATTTTAGCATTTAAGTTCGCGTGTATATTTGCATTTATCAACGCGTGTATAAACGCGTTTATATACACGCAGTAATACACGCATCTATACACGATAATATTCACGGGGTAATACTCGCTATTATACACGGATAAATACACGCTGCTATACACGGATTAATACACGCATGGTAGAGAAAAACTGAAGAAAAACTGAATTCCTTTACAAAATTAAAAACTATTTTCCTTAAACCATCTCATAGTACATTACAGTATACATCATTACACAATCCCACTACATGCATTTACAACAATGAAATATATTCAAAAATAAATCATGCATATGAGATGATAGAAATGTCATCAATTTAGAACATACAGTGACGGATTGGTTAGGGTTCGATCTCATCTTCAATAAGATCCATCCTTGCCAAACGATCAACATCAATATCCATTTGATCAATTGGTAAGGCTACGATTAAATTTATTCCACTATCGATATTCTGTACTCCATTGATAATGGTATCGATGTCCTGATCATCCTCATCAACATCACCATCATCCTCAATGGTAGGGTCATTCTCATGATCATGAGAAATGGCATGCTCATCCTCATTATCATGATCATCTCTTATTTCTTGATCATCGATCACAACATCTTCAATGGCATGTTCGACGTCATCTTCATTGCGGCTTGTTACATCCTCCATATGCTCCATATCAGTGAATGTATTATACATCACTTTGGAACGTGGTGCAATAGGGATGACGTACCACCATTTGATGTCATGCACCATTGGTAGATAGATAACCTACTCAAATACACACAGTACAGTAATTAATTAGCATATCAAAAGTCAAGGGGTACGCGAGCTTAGATATATATGTACATGAAACACATTAGTAAAAAAATGCATACCTGCTCACATTGTTGTGGCAATACGAGCCTATCTTTCTTTGTTTGCCAGAACTTTGTAGAGTCAATAGTTACATATCCACTTGCATGGCGTTTTATCGTTGCATCAGGCCCTTTTTCCACCACGTTCATTTGCCATTTGACGTCCAAAACATACACAAAGAAGCGACGAAAGTCAAGCCTAAATATGTCTTGGATTATGCCACAATAATCATCCATTTTTCCATTAGCTCCCTCAAAGCTACTAATGACACCGCAATCTTGTGTATTTCTCTTTTCATTAATTCTTTGTGTTCGAAAATGCTTGCCTTCACACCATATAGCATTGAACATAGTGCACTGGACCAAAATAGAAGCAATATTTGTGTAAGCAATGTGAATAAATATTAAAAGCAAATCACTTACAACTAATGCAAAACATTAGTTCTATGTACCTTTGACATGCATCCTCGTGCATACTCCCATTCTTCCGCCGTGATATGCAGCCCCTCGTCGCTCTCTGCTCTCTCCATTTCCTCATGCAACCAATCAACATGGATATCATTCGGAAGTGTTGCTAGATGCTTAGGGTATGCCTTCCGAGAGCCATGTTGCCTCCGAAAGAGAGCTCTTTCTGCTTGCCTTTTTGTCTTTGCATCCTCATATCTTGTAACCCATCTGCTCATCACATCACTATTAAGGATACAAGTGAAATTGAGATCATCAATCAATGTTCTGTCAATTACTTTACTCTATCCTTTTCCTTGAGGCACAATAGAGGTCGTCCTCAAGTCCTCTTCATTGCTCCATAGTCGTGGCAAAGAGCTGTCCACCTGACCAAGAAATTCTAAAATATATACAAGAGACTCTTGTATCAACCAACCCTCGGCCATGCTTCCTTCAGGCCTTGCACTTTGCCTCACAAAGTCTTTTAAGGTCTTCATGAAGCGCTCTAGGAAGAACATCCAACGTGCATGCACAGTACCACATAAAGCAATTTCGTCCACTAAATGCACAATGAGATGTAGTTGACTTGTGAGAATGGTTCGCGGAAAAGTCTCCTCTACCAAACAAACCACCTCCACTGCCATAACACGCGCATCATCCAACGTGGCTGGATCAATTGCTTTGGAACTAACATATCTGAAAAATAAATAAATAGTACGTTATACCTCATGCACGTTCATTTTGCAAGGTATAATGAAGGGTGATCTGAGCATGGGTTTTACATACCTCACAAGCTCGCCCATCTTATAAATACATTTTTTCAAACTCTTATTCGCACAATGGTCGATGCTAGTAGGTAGTATGAACTGCGCACATAAGAGCACATTTATGGTTTATGGCATTACAAAATTTAATTTCAACGTACGTACAAGACTTGGAAAACACTTACTTGAAGCATCTTGTGCCAATCGTGGGACTTCAACCCATATAGTTGCTCAACGCCTCTTTTCTTAGTGGTTGTAAAGGCTCCCTTCAATGATCTCATGCATCTAGTGGGAGTACGCAAAGTGGTGATGGCCTGCTTTACCTGCTTCTCCTCTTTCTTTGATATAATCCATGGTGCAGGCGGAAGACGAACGTGCCCACCCACCTCTCGTTGCCAAGCTTGACGCATACGTCCTGCGACCCGCAAGTCCTCACGTACGCTAACATTGTCTCGTTTACCAGTAATATGTTCCCAAATACCAGATCCCACATTCTTGAAGATGTGCATGGGATCAAGAAGATGGTTGATCTTAAGATGGGTCCAATATGGCAGCCAGAAAAAAATGGAGTACCTGCACAAGGGATTGCTCTATGTGACCTTTAATCCAATTAGAGACTACACAAAACAAGATTGAAAAAACATCACTATACCTGTTCATGCCATCTGGAGGAAGAATAGTTGTAGACTCCCAAATACGCTTCCAATCTTTTGCACGAAGTGTTTGTGGAGGAATGTTACTCTTACTAGCAACATATTTAGGATGATCAGAGGGGAGAAATCGATGATGATTATCGAATATAGTCTTACACAAACCATCAGCATACTCATGTACTAACGAAGGGCCACAAACAGGACATGCATGTTTACCCGATGTTTTCAAACCTGTTAAAATATAAATAAAAGTTAGAATAATAAAGTCAAACCGTCTAATTAATATATATAGCCAATAGTAATAGAGTAGGGAGGTAATTAGAATTCTTACCAGAACAATCGCTGTATCCTGGAAAGTCATGCATTGTCCACATCAACACTGCTTTTAAGTCGAAGTGTCGAGAGGAGGGAGGCCTACTAATGTCCACCACCGCAACACCTCTCCATAGTTCCTCCAACTCATCAATCAGTGGTTCAAGATAAACATCCATATGCTTGACTTTATGTTTCCCTGGAATTAGAAGGGATAACATAAGATGTCCCTTCTTGATCGCCATTGATGGTGGAAGGTTGTAATTCACCAACACAACTGGCCACACGCTGTATGCGGTGCTTTTGAAACCAAATGGATTCACTCCATCCATACCCAGGCCAAGTCTCAAGTTTCTGGGCTCTGTTTTAAAGCTGGGCCACTCATCTTCAATATGCTTCCAAGCAGGAGTGTCTGCGGGAATTCTCCACATGCCATCATCCGATCGATGTGAGGAATGCCATGACATGAGCTCTGCTATGGATTTGCACTTGAACATGTGTTTGATGCGAGGAATTATAGGAAAGTGTCGCAAGACTTTACGAGGTACATCAAAACTCTTCATATCTGTTCTGTACCTTGCTTCACCACAAGTGGGACAATGTAGAGCCTCCTTATGCGTCCCACGAAAGAGAATGCAATCATTGACGCATGCATGTATTTTATCATAATCCAGTCCTCCAAGAGATGTCACATAGCGCCTCGCTATGTCTCTTGAGGTGGGTAGTCTATTTTCCTTTGGAAGCATGTTTGATAATAGCATGCATCCAATATCATCAATTATAATTAGTCTTAAATCCTAAACCTTAAACCACTAATTCAAATTTGTAAGTTAGAATGCTTACTTCAACAATGCGTCAAGACTTGCATTGCTCCATCCATAAACTGTTTGTATATTAAGTAGTTCAAGTGAAGCACGTAAAATTGAGAATGTGCACCCTTCAAACACCGGTGTCGATGAAGCCTTATAAAGATGCTCTTGTTCCATATCATCGTCGTCCATACCTTTGGGATCATCCTTAAAAAGATTCCGCACCATATCATCAAGCACCTCCTCTTCCACAACTTCGTGGGGTGCAGGGCTATTGTCGTCCCTTTCCCACTCATCTCTGACAATAGATCCCGAAGCTCCAGCATCATCTCGTCGACGCTTTACGTGCTCTCGTCGCGCGTAGGGTACCATGTTAGGGTGTGGTACTGCATCCTGCTTCAATTTATCAAATTATATGTTACAACTCTATTAATTTAATTTGGATACCATGAGTCATTTGAATACCATCAATTTACATCTACTCACCTCTAAACCTGTTTGATTCCATTCTCCATACATGGAGATGTGATTCAAGGTAATTCGACGTGCTCGTACAATGCATCCTTGACATCGATTACACATACATTTGATCCGTTGTCCCAACCACACATTGCGATTACGATGACGCATTGTCTCATCTTCTCCAGAACTGCTTGAAGAGGTTGATGACATCCTGTGTACAAATCAGAAAACACAAAATCATTATATGTTTTTAATGAAAGCACAAAAATCGCGTGTATTGACGCGGCTATTTCCTAAAAATTGCGTGTATTAACGCGGCTACTTCCTAAAAATCGCGTGTATTCACGCGGCTAATTTCTGCAAAACGCGTGTATAAACGCAGCTAAAATAACATACACGCGAATATACACGCATTTATAAATGCGAATATAAACGCGGCGGTATGTTTAAACTAAAAATAGCCCGCCTTCTCCAAATATAGATTTTGAACTAAGAAATCGACTGTGCATGCGTTTTCGCCTGTTTTCGCCTCTTCCAACAGCAAGGAGGGAGCAGAGAAAGGAGCACACACACGGGAGAAGGAGGGAGCAGAGAAGGAGCAGAGAAGACTCACTTTTTCAGAGGTGAGTCACTTTGTCCTGTGCCTTGTCTCTTTTGTCAGATTTGTTTACTTTGCTCTTTGCTCTTTGGGTTTGTCCTTTTGCACACGATTGGGTTACTGCATCCTGACAGGGGCGACAATGGCTGGTCCTTTTATAAGGACATTCTGTCTTTGTCGGGGGGTCGGTCTTTTCGAGAAAATTTTTTCGCAGGTCGCGTGTACGAACGCGTGTAGAAGCGCGTGTAACCTGTCTGCAGAGTATGTTCACGCGGATATACACGCGTTTTTGGACGGGTGTATACACGCGTTTTTTGACGGGTGTATACACGCGTTTCTGCAGACAGAAAACTGCGGCGTTTCAGATTTCATGATTTGCAGGCAACTGACTTGAATGATGATATTTGTGTGAGTCAAGAGACAGCCCATGATGTACATGAAGATGTTTGTTGCAGGTTCTTTATGGATATTCCAGGTTCTTCATCCGATCCATTTGCGTACAGCAATTGGCTGATGGAGATGCTGAATCACTTTGGGCGCCAACCTGGTCCGGTTGAGCTTACAGAGTATATGTATGCCCATCCCCCTCCTTCCCTGCCTGGTGTCTATACCCCTACCGCGAGTATCCAGGGCACTCCAGTGCCGTCTATTCCTCCGAGTCCGACGAGACGGCATGCAGCTTCTCCTCTTCCACGTCCACCGAGGAGACATACCTCGTCCCAAACACACTCACGTACACCCTCACAGCCACCATCACGTGCTCCCTCAGAGCCACCGTCACGTCAGGGCTCACAGCCACCGTCACGTAGACAATCCCCCAGTCGTGACTCCACCCGCAGCAGTAGGAAGAGTGGGAGTGGAGGATGCGGCGGGTGCTTTGGTGGGGGAGGTGGGGGAAGTGGGGGAGGTAGTAGGGCACGCGGTGAGAGAGGAGATAGAGAGAGAAGAGTTAGAGGAGACAGTTCGGAAGAGGAGGAGATGAGAGAGATAGAGAGAGTAGTCTGCTATGATGTGACGGATAGGGGCGGGATAGTGATGGATGCGAGGGGGAGGGAGGTAATGGAGTACATGCGTGGGGTAGTATCTAACTCATATAGAAATTGTTTTATTAAATTTAAAGATCAAAATAGCCGATTAGTTGGGGAGGTGATAGAGGCTGTACATAGTCGGTACCCCAATCCCCCACATGCTACATTCTCGGATGTATGGGGAAGGACGCGAATAAGGGAGATCTTAAGTAATAAAAGATCTCACCTTAAAAAACTCGCGTACGATGACCGGCTAAATGTAGCTGCGGGTGGCTATCCTGCCGAGAAACCTGCCACTGCGCACAAACGCGAGTGGAAGGAGGCAAAGAAACGAGCAGAGGGTGGCGTGAAGAGCAGGCAGCATGTGGAGGCACGACGGATCCAGATGGAGACCATTGGATCTTCGCATTTCGGATCTGGCGGCGTCGAGTCATGGGAGGCAGAGTTCGTAAGTATCCTGCCACTTTATTTGATTGTTTACTTAATTCATTGATTCTATGATTGTTTTAATCTTACAAATTGTGTTGATTATGTTACAGCGACGACGGGTTACGGGGAGGAAGCCCACAACCCACGATACTGCGTATGCTCGCCGGCATAGCAGACGTGACACGTGGGCCATCTTCAGAGCCGAGGGACGTATTACGGACGCGCAGTTTGAGATGGCCATGAGACCATACGGTCGACAGGTACTTGAAAATTTGTAACGAATGGTTTTGGTTTATTGAATTGCATATATATATACTTATATACTATATATTACTTGAACAGGCACAAGCTGCTGATGATCCACCGGCCGCCGCTGTAGAGGGTGGACGTGAGCACTACTCCTCGGACATTCCGACCGATGTGAGCTCATCTGAGCATGGAGGGATCACCGAGTCATCATCTGGGTCTGAGTAGTACTCAGACTTATAGTATCACATTCCATATTGAGGATGTGATTGTATATATTTTTTTGTAAACTCAAGCCATGGGCTACTTCGAGATATGGACTCCCTTGTATACATGTATGAAATTTTGATAGTAATATTGAATTGATTGATCGATAGTATTACATTCATGTCTGTCTTGAATCGTGTAATGACAATGTATGCATTCATGTCGTTCTTGTCTTAATCTCCCTCGTGCATATGTTCTTCGTGGATGGTCTAATGGGATGGTCTAATGCACAAAAAAAAAAAACCAGAGAGTGCTATTGGGTGCTGGAATGCTGGAACAGTATTCAGGCACCAAATAGCACTCTCTGGATTTTTTTTTTTGCTCTCTGTTCGCATGTATAAACGCGTCAGAACTGCTAAAATTCGCGTGTATCTACGCGGATACCCTGGAAAATACGCGTGTATTAATGCGTATAAACTGACAATTACGCGTGTATAAGCGCATCTAAATTAAAGAAACGCGTGTATAGACGTAGGTATAAACGCGTCTGGGACATTGGAACTGAACAGGATGCGGCTATACACCCGTGTATAAGCGCGTCTAATATAAGAAAAAGCGTGTATAGCCGCGTGTATCAACGCGTCTGTGAAAAGAACGCGGCTACACACCCGTGTATACGCGCGTCTGAGTGGTACTATACACGCGGTTTTACACGCATGTCTCTGGCCGCGATGATACACGCGCTGATACACGGGCCCGCTACTTTTTTTCACAAGTCATTTTTAGCGGCTAAGAGCGCGAGTATGAGCCCGATCCCTTGTAGTGACAGAGGAGGAAAAATTGCAAGGTATCTTTAATGGTATATATAGGGTTATTGAACATGAAAGGATACAAAGACCTAATATATCTGGTGATTGTATATATAGGGTCATGAAAACATGAAAGGATCCAAAGACCCATGGTGCAAGTTGGGATGCCCAAAGCAAGAATTCCCACAATGAGCGAAATCAACCTCTCTTGTGAGCTGAGAAAATCTTACTTTTATAGTATCACCCAGTTATACCATGAAACAACCCACATCCTCTAACCCACAAGGACATGCTATAGGGACTCAAGGGAAAACTAGCATGAGCTTTACTTTCTTAGATCCTAGAGCTTCCCTCGCCGCCCAAGATAATACTAGTACACTTCCTCCTCCATTGGATGGCATCACATCAACTATGGCACCTAGGATTGATGGAGAATTTCCTCTGAGCCACATGCCCACAGTTACCATGGTAGCCAACACCACTTCACACATGGAGGCCCCTGCGCTTGTTGGCATCTTGATATGACCATTTCTAGAGGGGTCACATCTTATTCTAGTGCACCCATGAAACATCCCCTCCCTACAATGAGTGTACTACCAACTCCTATTATTTTGAGACCGGCTGCACCTAATGCCCACACGACTAGATCACCTATTGTGCGGCACTAGTAGGGCACATGCTTTATGTCGCACATCTACCCCCACCAGGGTTTAGACTAATTCATCCTCATGTAGTGCCATGTGTTGCACGTCCACCTGCTCCTATCTTGCTCAAGTTATGTAAGATCCAGCTGTACCTACACACCTAGTTGCTTTTGCACAGGCCCTGGAAGAGCAGTAGTGGAAATCATCACATCTTATGAGAGGTGGTCAATAGATTTATGGGAAGGCTGCCTAGATAGCCAAGCTAACTCATAAGTTCACTGGAGATGGTGATCCTAGGAGACATGTGAAAGTATTTGATCAAGTGTGTGAGGCCCTAGGAGAATGAAATGAGGTTTCAATGACCAATGCCTTTAGTCTAACACTAGATGGTCAGGTTGGGGATTGGTATAGAACTCTTAGGGTCGAGGAACATTTGAACTTCATTGCTCTTAGGAGATTTTTCTTGAAGCAATTTGTGCTTGAAGAAGTATTATGGGGTGTAGCTTCCCAGATACACAAAGCTGAGAGAGAGGAAGAGGAGTCCGTTAGAGATTTTATTAGTCATCTCAAGAATTTGAACTCTCATTGCCTTCCACATGAACACTATTCGAATAATCAATTGTTTTGGATAGATTCATAAAACGAGCTTAATGATGAAGCGATCTATAATGGCTTAGTCATTAGAGAGATAACTACATGGAATGAAGACAACAAATACCATCCAACCATAGGATAATCATGGTCAAAGGAGCTAAAGTATCAAATTCTAAATCTATTACCTCCGAAGTCATGGGAAAGAGCACTTCTACAATTAAACCCCTGGCTAAAGGCGACACTTTAGTGAAGATGAATGTCATAGATTTAATGAAAGAACTCCAGGAGGGAATGAAGGCCAATAGGGTTCTCGAAAACGTACATATATACCCAAGAAGAGGCCTTCAATGGTTTTCAATCTACCAACAATGCCAAATCTCTAGGGCACTCTATATTGATAATTTTACTTTTTCTGGAAGTTATGGTCTCAACAGTTGGCTTTACCGGCTACATCACAACCACAAGCTATAATGACTATGGAAACATCTCAGCCCAATGTTGAAGAAATAACACACCGATCGATTGCAACCAACCACTTGTAACCATTGTGGCATAGAGCATTAGAAGTCCCCCAACAAGATTGTGGTGCCAAGCCCACAAACAAGACCCATCATCACATCCCTAAACATGATTGGGGTAAGTATTCAAACTCAAAGGAGTATCCTTAAAAATCTATATCACACACCGTTGAATGCTATCACCCAACTACAAGCCCAAAACCAACATGTTCTCTCGAGCAACAATATGTGGCCTCGGTAGCGAAATCCAAGAAGAAGAAGCAAGTCAGGAGTAGAAAGTCAATTAAGAATGGGAAAATAAAGGAAACCAAAAAGACAAATCTCAAGATCCAATCTTCATTAGGGACCTAGATGAGGACTCAGACTCCTTGGACACAAGGGCGGATTTTGAACAGGATGGGGAAATACTTTCCAAAACCAAGAGCACATGGAAGGAGCGATTCCTGGAAACTCGATCACACGAAAGGAGACCCCATGGAAGGAGACCCCACAAAAACATGCGATTCCTAAAACTAGAACACACTCACATGACAAAACTTGTCTCTTATCCTTACCCTCATAAGGAAATTGAGAATCTCTAAAAATTTAGTGATTTAGTTACAAAAACCCAAGAAGAGCTTAAATCAAAACCCAAGCAAGTGAGAATATTAGATACTCTACACCGTAGTACCTTAATGCCTACTATTGAGATTTGTAAACCCCTAGATGCATCGAGTCTCATCATGGAAGAGACTAAGGCCTCCACCTCTCATAGTTTGATCCCTAATTGGTTCAAGGGACAACTACCATACAGAACCTTGAGCTCAATGTCTCGAAAATGGATTTTCAAGTCTCACCAAAACACCTACTTATGGAAATGAGGTCATGAACGCACCTCTAAATATCTCCAAATTGTTAGAATTTATGGCCTCACAAACTAGTACAACTATAACATCTCGATTGAGTTGAGATATTGAATTGTTTGAAGCAATGAGAGAGCTCTCCTTAATGGGGAACTCACTGTCGGATTACCACCATTTGCTGACATGTATAAGGCACATCCCCAATATACAATGGAGACACCTCGAGTTATACTCAAATCGATAGTCCCAGTGGAAGGAAAAAAAACAAATCTATGGTTCAAATTCCACACAACAAACTCGGACAATAGTTTGAAGGTGACGAGTCTACTACACTACTACCGATTATGCCCAAGGGCATCATAATAATGGGAGTCCTAGATAGTGGTGCGGGAGTGAGCATAATCACTAATAAATGCTGGGAGAAGATGGCCAAGGCATGTCTTGAAGTCTCGGACATCATTGTCAACATGGCTAATGGGATTGTCGGCTAAACCTATTGGAATTCTACGAGATTTAAAGATCAAGGTCCCTCAAACATCGGGTTAAACAAACCTTCATTGTCATGGACTTTTCCAAATAGCAAAATCATATAAAATGATCTTAGGATGCCCATTCATGATAGAAGAAAAGATGGTACATGGCTGGTCCAAGAACCATGTCTACCTCCAATTTGATGACTCCATCATTAGGCTTAATATTGTGATTGGTTGCGTACATGCTATGGGTAGTGGAGGACTTTTTGAAAACCATTTAGACACCACCACTCATTCAGCCCCATTGCAATATTGCTATATAACTTGTAGAGAAGACACTGAGGTAGGGAAGGATTCATCTCACAAGGATGTGGACAAACAAGATATCAAACCTGAAAATAGTCTTAGCTGGATACATATGATGGCTACAATTGATAGTAGCTGGGGAGCTAGATGAACTACATGGGTTACAACTAATAGATCATCTAGCTGGGGAGCTAGATGATCTACATGGGTTACAACTAATGGTAAGGAGCTCCCTAAGGTTGTGCCCCTACAAATGATTTATGCTCTACCTACCCATATTGAGGGAATAGGTTATAATGAACTTGAGTCCACATGGGATGACTAAAGCTCAAGAACCAATAGTGGTGAGGGGTCTGAAATGAAGACTAAAAGCATCACCAACTCCTCAATCACCATAAGAAAATAAGATCTCACGGCATCCAAAGAAACTTGAGGGAGTAGCTCTAAATCTGATATGGATTCCCAATTTAGAGAAAGGGATGAAGTTCATCAAGACGCCAAGGAGCATATGTGAAGATGGAAGAGACGTGAATTATCATAAAAGTTTGCAAGAAAGAACCACTACCACCCAATGGCTCAAGTACATGGGTGCAGTTTACTTACATCAAAAGTTTATAGACAATAGGGGAGAAGAGTTATAAAAGGTTAAATATTGTAGACCACCCCCAATTGCAGTTTACCTACATCAAAAGTTTATAGACAATTGGAGAGAAGATTTACAAAAGGTCCAGTATTGTAGACCACCCCCAATTGATATAGCTCAGGTGGAAGTCTCTGATAAACCAAAACCAAGTGTCTCTGCTAGAAGGAAACAAAATCGTGAACTCACACAAAAGGAACAAGATGCTAAGGCAGCTCACAAAGGAAAGGAAAATGAGCCTGATTTGGACCTAGCACCTAAGAATTACAAGTCATACACCATAGGGGAATGCAAGTTAGTGTTTGATACTGCCAAACATAACCCCACAAGTGAAAGTGGAGGAGTATATGATGGGCCTGGAGAGTTCAAGAATGTAGACTTGGCTGAACTAGGAGAAGATCCCCATCCTATCTACATAGCAAAGGACCTAAACAAGGCCACAGAGGCTGAACTTGTAGCTTTCCTCAAGGAGTCTAGTGATTGAAGGTATCGCTAAGGATATACACTAAGAATGGATTCTAGGCTTAGTGTATATCCTTAGAGATACCTTAGAGTGTCTTGTTCTAATGTTATAAGGCTCATTTAATAGAGTAACTGACTGTATGTCTTGTAGATACTTTCCTATGATTGAGGCATCACCTTTTAGGTGAGCCTGGTAAGAAATATAAGGGAGGTGGAGAGATTCATGGGCCCTAGGCGCCTCCTTCTCCTGAGCCTATATAAATAGGGTATACTACTCACACTTAAGAACTAACTAGAGATCTAAGTGAAGAGTGTAATGCCCATTCTTTGCTTAGTGATCAATATCTCGGGGAGTGCACCACTAAAAAACCCTATGTATCATGTGCGTTCAAGGGGTATTTCGAAAACCCCTTACCTCTGAATTTTTTATGAATAAAATGACCCCTTTTTTTTAAAGGACTTACAGGTTTTTTTCAAAATCAATTTAAAAAACTTCTTCTATGAATGTATTTCCTTAAAATTTTGAATTAAAAAACCACTTCATTTGAACTCACGTGGTATACTTATATATTTTTAGGTGAACCCCCCGAGATCAATATACTAAATGGTCCTTTGTGGAAATACCTAAGCTAGTTTTTAGTGCACTGTTGGGGGGGGGCCACGAGCAAAATACCATTGTAAGGGGCTCGGCTTGCATATGCTCAAGGCACTCTCTAAAGGTCATCAAAATACCCCCATATCTAGAGAGATGGGTGGAGAGATAGAGGGAGGGAGAGAGATAGACAGATAGAGAGGGGGAGAGAGCACATACCTAGATAGGAGTTTAAATCCACCAAGAGCATAGGAGTTGAAGTCCACCAAGAGCATAGGAGCATGGAGGAGAGTGTAGAGATTGGGATATGAAAAGACTAAGGCAAGTGACACACTAACCTTGCTAACAAATTATGCATGCCTCGAGCTGTGTGCCTTGAACTTTATGCAAGGAGTGCCTCAAGGTGAAATTCATAAAAGAATCCACCTCCTTCAAACTTCTCTAAGGGAGATATCATATTGCCTCCTTTTCACGAGAATGTGTCAAATATCATGAAATTTAATATATTGAACTATATTAAGTCTCATTTGTGAGTAATGAAGTGATATTATTGAGGTGGATGGAATTTAATTATGTGTGTGTCTTATTTATGCTAATTACTCTATAGTTGTGCGCTTGTAAGGGGGGTGTTCTATACTTGTATACATACAAGACATTAGCCTTCCTTTGATTGTTGGTAGGTTCTTAGAAAGAGTTCTCCTAAGTCTCCTAGTACACAAAAAAATCCATTGAAATGGAGGATTCCATAGTTGCAACTATGCAAGGCGAGGATGGGCTACGCATTATGAGAAAAATAACTCAGAGTGGTGTGCGTATTACTGGCTTTCGTGAGATAAGTTCTTATTTTATGGTCAAAGAGTCTAACATGAAGGCTCACCAATGCATGAGTGGAGGAAGAGAAGATGTTATGTTTGAGTTTCCCTTTTTAGGGGAGAGGAGGTGAGAAGGGATACATTTTGGATATTCAGTTTGGTAATAGGCTCATTGTATTTGGTGACATGCTTGAAAGACCCACACCTCCAATAATCTTTGATGAGATCACTCCCATAACAACGATAAGATTAAAGGAAATTCATCTAGTTGTTAATAGTGTGTTGGACATTATCAAGAGGTTGCCTGACAGGAACACTCTATGCATTGCATACCACAAGGTCTCCATAATAGAATAGGCTATTGAACTTTCAAGTATTACAATAGAAATGTTATTTTTGCATTTCCCCCTGGTAAGGATAGTCAGAGAACAAAGGGTTTGGAAATGAAGTATGATGGTCATATTTGGAGCAAGGATGTAACAAGAAATATCACAAACTTTAATGGGGTGGTAAGACTAAGGTAGTGTGGAGGGGATTTCATTTGCCACAATGGGTTATGCCAATGTTATGCTAGGACTAGAATAAAAAAGAAAAGTCATTAGAAATGTAGGCTGCTTAGGGTACTTGAGATAGGAAATGTTTCAATAGGGACATTTCCATGTTTTTATTGTAAGATGGCCCCTATTTGCATGGCTACATGTCCTTGTAAATTGTACATTTGTCTTCCATATGATATTGGTGGCCTCGAAGTGACAAGGTGTGTAAGACACCTTGGATAGCACACCCACGAGGTTGCTGAGGGTACTTCAAGGGAAAACATTGAGTGCTTTCAAGGAAAATATGTCAAAACTAGTTCAAGAACCCCCCTCAAGTGGACCCGAGGCTCTACAATGGAAGATTGTAGAGGAAGTGATATTTTAGGCTATTTTGACCAAAGGCTCTGATAGCTTCATGATGGATGAACTTGAACTAGACAAATTTATAGGGTCCTTGGAGCCACTACTAAACACAAAAAGGTAAGCTAACATGATATGGCGCTTTGAATAAACTAGTGGTGAGTGAGTACTCATTTTTTGTCCTTGTTGTGTGTGATAGGGTATCTCAGTAGAAAAAAGAAACCAAAGGTGAATATCCTGCTCACATAAAGGATTGAAACTATTCTACAATTGAAACTCTCAAGCAAGTACGACTTCTTGCATAGTATAATATTCCCAGTGCAACTTGTAGTGTCAAGATTTGAAAGATGCCATGTTTTCAAGATGTCTACAAAGGGGCCAAGGTTTTGGAGTTGACCTAGTGAACAAAATGCATCCTGGTGGAGAGTTGGGAAAATGATAGGTGTTCTTTGATCATGTTAAGAGAATATATGAATGGCACACAATGTCCTGTCATGTGTACAAACTTTTTCTTCAATAGATGCAAACAATAGCCATTGGTGAGTTTAAGATAGAAGACACAAAGGCATAGGTACTGTTTTGGACTCTTCTCAATAGAGTGATGGAGAATGAAGGACTTATTGTAACAGAGTCTCATGGCTTCATGGGAGGTGAAGCAATGCCAAATTGGAATGCTGTTTGCACAATTTTCAATGGAGGACCCCATAATGTCATGCATGGAAAAGATCTCACTTGCTTGTGTAATTGGGAGGATAACCTCCATAAACATGCAATAAAATTCATATCCCCTTGGAATAAGGAAGAGTTTAACATGAGGGCTAAACAATGGAAGAATCCCCCACAAGAGAGTCTGTAGAGAAGGAGATAGGGTCACTAATTGAATGGCTCGATCATGATCATGCAATTGTGGAAAAAGTCCACATTCTACAAACTTGGATTGTGTGGTGGCATGCTAGGGTGTACCATTAGGGAGAGCATATATTTAAGGTGAGTATACGTAAAACCTTTATCCATTTTGCTATTGATAATTGGTGTTGAAATTTACTAGTGGTATTCCCTGGATATCTTGTTATCTTAGGCCATGGAAAATGATGACTGATACCTTGTTCCTAGGACCAACCTTTCTCAGTCTGTTGATGGAAGCTGGTTGGTCACAAACAATGGTGTCAAGTACATGTCCTTTTATGATGCTTGTTCAGAAGACATGATGGCACCTATCTTGCAAAGTGTTAAACATTCCTCCTTCCTAAAGGGTAAGCATATTGGCAATGGGTCTGATGTGCAAAAACTCATGCAAAGGAACACATTTTGACAAAGCAAAAGATTAATCAAGGGACTTTTATTGACCTTACAAAAACGAAGTTTTTGAGGAGATTGGAGTTGCAGGGGCCAAAGGGGAAGACTATGGGAATACCAAAATAGCTAGGAGGAAGAGGCCAAAGTCTTTGTCTACTCCAATCCATAATGATGATTGTCATAGGCCAAAATTTAAAGGAGTGACCATGCCAATAAAAAAAAACTCAAGCACATGTTTTCACGGTGTATGGGGGATGTCGGCTACAATGCAGATCTAATGTTACAACCAAAGGGTAGATATTCATAGGACCAAGTGGGCCATTAGATGCACCAACCCTAGGAGCCAAGTTCAATGCTAGGATTACATTAGGGAGTTAGTGTCCAAGTGTAATATGTTGATTGATGAAAAGGGAAGATCTAGGATGAAATGGATGCCTACACCATCTATTTTTGGAAGAATGAAATCAGGTGACCTTAAACATCCTCAAATGTAATGGTTTTGTGGACACATGATGCGAACCATTTACTCGAATCCTACTAAAGAAGCCAAAGATTTTCAATTCAACAAGGCTACTACAAAGTGTTTGGTGGAGAGAGGCACTAACTTGGAGGCTTTTGAGATACAACTCTTTACACATGGGGGGGTGAGCCTAAGCTGCATACTCGGCTGCATAGAAGAAGTGCCCTTGGTAACTTGGCAGCTCCACATGGGAGGAACACTATTAGAGATTGGGAAGAAATCATTTATAGAAAAAGAGTAACCAAGGAAATGCGAAATAGGATACATTCCGCTGCCACAATGGCTTGTGACAGTGTTAATGTGAACATCGTGGTGGCCAATGATCATGTCAAGTTCTCTATGACCACCAATGGGTGTCACAAAGAATGGGGATGCATTACACGATCATGATCTCAGTGTTTCCAGCCTGAACATGTGATGATTTCTTGAGACGATATGGTTGCTATTATGTGTACTACAATCTGTTGGGACAAGATGTGGAGAGTCATAAACTTTTTCATCAAGTTTCCTTGACAAAACAAGAGTTTTATGAGGCACTCTCATGCCTGCCTTGATGTTCAAGGGGCCGTGCACATTTTGGGTAGAAGCAATGCCTCAAACTGTGCAACTCACCTTAGACTACTGAAACTACATTTTGTTCCTATGCTTGTCTCTAGTTCTTGATCTCAGTAGCCTCTTGCCTATTCTCGCATGTATTTTGTTGATTTTCTCCACAGCCTACTGCAGTGATCATTTTGTTAGCTTACTCTATAGCCTACTACCGCAAGCATTTTGTTGTCCCTATCTCAATGGAAAATGGGTCACTTGTGGAGTTTCGTATTGTAATGATACCCTCTTGATTCCATGATTAATACCTTGAAAATTTAAAAGCACACAACTATATTTCTTGGAATAATATGAAAGTGCTTAACTTCTTGAAGTTGAGTGGATGGGGTGAAATGACCTTATTTTGTTTCATCGCTCAAAGGTTTATGCTCGGTTACTGGTATCCCTGACACTATTCCATTGATCATGAGTACCTACTCTACAAAGGTAGAGTTTGCATACTAGCTATTGGTGGTTTTGGGCCCAAAGTCTTAATAGAAATTCATGATAGTTTGAGTGTTGGTCATCCCGAGACTCAGAAGACCTATGCACTTGTCAAAAGATAAATTTTTTGGCCTAGTTTGTTTAAGGACATCCAAGACTTTGTGTTGATGAAATGGAATAATTTTCAAGTTAATAAGCATGAGAGCACCTCAAGGTTGGAGGTTTGCTGCATTCATTGGATATTCCCCCCCACAGGGAAATGGGAAACTATTTCCATGGATTTCACTGGTTTACCTAGAACAAATCAAGGGAATGGTTCGGTTTGGGTAGTGGTTGACTGATTGACCAAGATGGTCAAGTTTATACCGAATAGAAAGACAGTGAGACAACACTTGAGTTAGCTAGCTTGGTAATTGAACATCTCTAGAAACTATATGGCATGCCCCCACAAATATAGTCTCTGATACAAATAGGAAGTTCGATAGTAACTTTTGGAGGGAAGTCTTCAAAAAGTTGGATGCTACTCTGATTATGAGTACAACTGATCATCCGTAGTATGATGGTGGTAAGACAGACAGAGTCAATCAAGTGTTAGAAGATATGCTTTATGCATATGTCACAAAAAGCAATCCAATTGGAAGTAGTACCTATTGCATTTGAAATTTTCTTATAATAGTAAGAAACATTCCGTGAAACTGGATTTAGACCATTCATGTTGATGTATGCCTTCCCTTCAAGAAGAGTTTTTGTCCTAAAAAATGGTTGAGAAAGCTATAAACAAGTGTTATGTGTAGACTTTATGGTCATCTATGCCTTTGACTTCCCTAAGAACTACGATAAGGGAAATAGAAAGCACAACCCATATTTGTCTTAAGTACTATGACAAAGAAAACATATAGTGTTAGTGTTCCATTTGGAAGAACTAAACCATAAGCACCACTAAACCATAAGTACTATGACAAAGGAAACATATAGTGTTGGTGTTCCATTTGTAAGCAGTAAACCATAAGCACCACTTTCAATGAAACACAAACCACTGCTAAGGCATTGAATAACATCATGCCTATTCTCAAAACTGTTGGAGCTCTATATATGGCTCACTCTACCTAACTTGGTCTCACCTATATATATGTATCTTGTCCTCAATATGAATCAGTCTTTGGGAGCGTACATGATGTGTCTCTTGTCTCGTCTCTTTCTCTCTACATTTCAACATGGTATCAGAGCATCTATGAGGGAAGCATCTATGTCTTCTTGTTAAATGCATGATTATAATTTCATGTCTTACAAGATTGTTCTTTGATTATGTGTTGTCTACATGATTTTATAGCTTAATTTGTTGTAATTAGAGTTGTTTCTTAATCGCGTCCTTAAAACCAAAACCAGGTGCAGGTGCGTAGATTGTATTGTGCTGGTGAATCCTATCAAAAAAGTTTGTCAAACGGAGTTGTGAGTCAAAAGTTATGACAGTTCAGGCAAACTGCATCTGTAAAACAGCAAAACAGGTTCTTTGTGTGAGCACACAGGTTTCGTCTTCATCAAGTGTCTTTGTGAGCACACAGGTTTCGTCTTCGTTAAGCGTTTTTAGCAACCCGCCCAAATCTAGCTTCTTCGTCAAGCGTTTTTAGCAAACCGCCAAATCTAGCTTTTTCGTCAAGCGTCTACCAATGAATCTTGCGTCCCACGTCTCGGATTTTGCTATTTTTAGCAAAGCGACCAATCTAGCTTTTTCATCCAGCGTCTACCAATGAATCTTGCGTCCCACGTCTCGCTATTTTGAGGACTCTTTTCTTATTGACGTCTCTTATCTCTTGCAGTCGTCCTTGTCTATGGTGTGCAGATTTTGTGATTTTATCTTATACGTCTTCTCACAGATAGATATGGCTATGACTGTTCTCGTCAATGGTTTTCCTTCTGGCCAACGTTCTATTCCTTCTTTTCAAGGCCAAGGGTTTCCCGGTTGGAAAGCAAAGATGTTGTTAATTCTTGAAGGCGATGAGCTCTCAGATGTTGTTATTGGCAATTCTCTATGTCCGTCTCAGCCTATTATTCCGAATTCTGACAACGTTCTTATCACGGAAGGCCCTGTTTTTGATGCATGGCGTCTTGCTTATATGGATTGGCAGAGGCGTGATAAAGCAGCTCGTCGGTATATTCTTTCTGCTCTTAGTGATTCTCTCATGCTTGATGTGTATGACTTTCCTACTTCCCATGACGTATGGGAGTATCTTATAGCAAATTTTCAGAAAAAGTCTGTTACAGAAACACTTTATTTGAGAGGTTTGCTTTCAAAGTTACAGTATGAAGTTGGTACTGCTATGACGGGACATATTGATTCTTTCAAATCTATTATTAATCAACTTGCTGCTGCGGGTGATCCTGTTCCACGAAAGCAACTTATTACAATTCTTCTTGATACAATAAAGGATCCGTCTTATGACAACATTGTTACCATTCTTTCTAACAAGGACGGTCTTGATTTTGACCAAACTTGCATATCTTTGATTGAGTATTCTCAACGTCAACAACGACGTAGCGTTGGTCATGATGCAGTTATGTTTTCACAACAAGAGGAGCCTGAGTCACAACAGTTGGAACGGGCCTTTAATGTGCGAAGGCGTTCTTTTCAACGAGGCAACCGTAGAGGTGGTCGTCGTGGTGGTAGTTTCTCTCGTCTCAAATTTCCTAACAAGCATTGTTCTTACTGCAATAGGAATGGTCATACTGAAGATGACTGTTGGGCACGTCAAAATGATGAAGAACACAACATTACCATAAAACAACCACGTTTATCTAGAGATTCTTCTTCTTGTGATTATTGTGGAAAATCTGATCATCCCTCTTCCATGTGCTTTAAGCGTCGATTTGATGTAGATCGAAATCGAGCATATGCAGCCGAGCATCATGATAATGTTATGCCTGAAACAAGTTGTGTTTTATGTTCAGTTCCCCCAGACAAAATACTTCATGTACGTGATGGTTCACTTTTCATTATTGATTCTGGTGCTACAGGAAATATGACATATGAATCTAAGTGGCTACATAACTATCATTCTTTACCTGTTAAGCGTGTTGTTTATCTTGCTGATGATACAACTTGCCAAGTCAAGGGCATTGGAGATTTATATCTTGGCACCTTATCTTCTTCAACTCGAGTTTTACGAGGGGTTTTACATGTCCCAGAACTTCAACGTAATCTTCTTTCAGTTGCAAGACTTGTTGATCTTGGTTTGTTTGTTGGATTCGACCACACCAAATGCCGCATTGAGAAAGATGGACAGATTATTGCAACTGCTTCTCGTAATGGCAATTTGTTTGAGCTCTCTCTTAATGATGCTGTAGCAAATGTTGTCACTGCTCCAGGGGATCATGAATGCAAGATATGGCATCATCGCTTTGTTCATGCTGATTTCTCAAAGCTTCTTAATCTTCATCGTCAAGGTCTTGTACGCGGAATGGATCTTAAAGCTCATCCTCATATGGGAATCTGTGAGTTTTGTGCTTTTGGCAAACACAATCGTAAACCCTTTCCTCTCTCGAATTCAGTTCATTCTCATGATTTGTTGGATCTTGTTCATACCGACATTTGTGGACCTTTGCCTCCATCGAGAACACAACATCGTTATTTCATTACATTTATTGATGATTACTCATGGTATACAGTTGTTTTCTTGCTTCAACAAAAATCTGAGGCGTTATCTGTTTTTAAGCAATTTCACAAGGCTGCCGAACTTCAAACTGGACGTCGCCTCAAGAAACTTCGCAGCGATAATGGTGGAGAATATGTGTCTCGTGAGTTGGAGAGTTATTGTACGGACCATGGTATTCATCATGAACATACAATTCCATATTCACCTCAACAGAACGGTGTTGCTGAACGTAAGAATCGTACTATTATCAATGCTATACGATGTATGCTGATTCATTCTAGGTTATCTCGTGTCTTCTGGAGTGAAGCTCTCTTGACAGTAGTCTTTGTTCAGAATCATCTTCCTACTACTGCTCCTTCTGGTAAGATACCCATCACAGCATGGACAGGTGAAATTCCTTCTGTATCTCATTTTCGAACCTTTGGATGTATTGCTTACATTCATGTTCCTAAAGAAACACGAGCAAAGCTTGATGCTCCTGGCCTTAAAGTTATTTTTATTGGGTATTCTGACACTTCCAAAGGCTACAAATTCTATGACCCGTCCTCCAAGAAAGTGCTTGTGAATCGTGATGCTATTTTCAATGAACAGCTTATGGGCGGTACATGGTCCATGGATGATTCTGATGATACTAAATCTTTGCTTCAAGCTTTTCCATTCTTGTGTGATGATGAATCTTCTTCTATAGAGCAAATTTCCTCTTCACAACCATCTAAAGAGCAACTTTCCTCTTCACAACCATTGATTCCGAATGCTGTCATTGATGATGTTGACATTTTTATTGATCTGCCTATTGATTTTGAGCATGGTTCTTGTCATGTTTATGATGAAGATTTTGAGGCTAATGTTTTCTCTACTTCTGAAGATCCAGCCACGTACAGTGATGCTATATGTTCTCCACAAAAGGATCAATGGCAAGAGGCTATGGAAGCAGAGTATGATTCTCTTATCTCTAAAGGTACATGGATACTCACTGAGCTACCTCCTGGCCGTACTGCCATTAAGTGTAAGTGGGTATATAAGACAAAATTTAAAGCAGATGGATCCTTTGACAAATTCAAGGCACGTTTAGTTGCCAAAGGTTATTCTCAAGTTGCTGGCGTTGATTATCACGAAACCTTTTCACCAGTTGTTCGCATTACTAGTATTCGGGTTTTATTGGCATTTGCTGTTCAATTTGACTTAGAAATTCATCAGATGGACGTGCGCACAGCTTTCTTGAATGGAGATTTGAATGAAGAAATTTACATGGAGCAGCCAGAAGGATTTGTTATTGCAGGGAAGGAAGATCTTGTTGCTCGTCTTCATAGGGCTTTATATGGTCTTAAACAAGCTTCACGGGCCTGGTACATCAAGTTTGATCTTTTTCTTACCTCCCATGGTTTTCTCTCTTGCTCTTCTGATCCCAACTTATTTACCAAACACCAAAATGGTAGTTTTGTAATCCTTGCCCTTTATGTGGATGATACAATCCTTGTCTCAATGATTTGGGATTTCTACACCAAAGTAAGCAGTTGTTATCTTCGGCATTTGATATGGTGGATCTTGGAGAGCTTCACTCGTGTCTTGGCATTCAGATTCAAAGGGATCGCAGTAAAGGTATTTTATTACTTCGACAGTCAAAGTTTATTGAAGATACTATTAAGAAGTTTGGTTTGGAATCTGCACATTCAGCAACTACTCCTTGTCTTGCGAGTTCCATGAAAAACACTTCTGATGGTGGTGGCCAGCTTGTTACAAATCAACCATATGCTAATTTGGTTGGATGTCTTCAAGTTGTTGGTTTGAACACTCGTCCTGACATTTTGTTTATTGCTAACTATCTCGGGCAACACCTTGCATGTCCTTCTCTTAAGCATTGGTCTTCAGCAAAGCGCGTGTTGAAATACTTGAAAGGCACTATAGATTATGGTTTGGTTTATCAACGACAATTCACATCCGACTCCATTCCATCTCTTTCTCTTTTGGGTTACACAGATGCAAATTGGGCCAGCTCACATTTATCTATGCGATCTACTAGTGGCAATTGTTTCTTCATTAATGGTTGTCTTATTTCTTGGACCAGCAAGAAACAACGTTGTGTTGCAGTTTCTACAACCGAATCTGAATATGTTGCGGCATCACTTGCAGCTCGTGAACTCATTTGGCTTCGACAAGTGTTGACAGATATCGGCCATTCTCCTCTTTCTAGTACACCCTTGCGGTGTGATAATCAGAGTGCTATTAGTCTTGCAAAAGACTATGTCCAACATAACAAGTCAAAACATATTGCTGTGCATTACCATTATGTTCGATACGAAGTACGCAAAGGCACTATCATGATTGAACATTGTCCAAGTGACCAGATGATTACAGATATTCTTACCAAAGGTCTCAATGAGTCACGCTTCATTCTCTTGCGCTCAGAGCTTGGAGTTGCCTCGGGCTCACTCTTTCTAGATTAGGCTCTTTACTCTTATGGTAGCTTTGTACATATATCGTTGTAATCTTCTAAACACCATGCACTTTGCACATTCCACAATTGCTCACTATGACCTCTTGGTCCTTTTGTATATTTGTACATAGATGCACAATGCACTTTCACATCATTACTTCTGGTTCATATTTTCACATTTGTATAGGGGCTTAGGTTTTTCCCTTGTACTCCCCAAGGGTTTTTTCATCCATAGCTAGAGACCCTTGTTTGAGTGGGGGTGTTGGAGCTCTATATATGGCTCACTCTACCTAACTTGGTCTCACCTATATATATGTATCTTGTCCTCAATATGAATCAGTCTTTGGGAGCGTACATGATGTGTCTCTTGTCTCGTCTCTTTCTCTCTACATTTCAACAAAAACTTCACTAGATGTTCTCTGAGATCTAAGAGATTTCTTTGCATATTCTGTGACATCAAAGATATTTCTCTCGTGGTTAGAAACCACATTAGCACAATAAATTTGTGTAATTGTTACAAGTTCTCTAATATAACAATATATCCTTCATCTTGCACCCTTTCAAATAGAGCTTCCAAACCTCGTTGTAATGCAAAATCATATTCTGTGACATCAAAGATTCTATGACATCAAAGATCTTTCTCTTGTGGTTAGATACCACATTAGCACAATGAATTTGCGTAATTGTTAGTCCTCCAGTATAACAATATATCCTTCATCTTGCACCCTTTCAAATAGAGATTCCAAACCCCGTTGTAATGCAAAATCATATTCATCTTGCGTAGGGAGTTTGTAGGGAGGCGGTCCACTGCTTCAAGCTATAGACATACAAACAAATGAACATTTTAGAAAGTTGTTATTAAGATGACCTTCTTTATGATGTTGCAGTCGTGCAAAGCTTTGAACCAAACTATGAAGCTTAAAGGTTGCAATCATCACTACAACACGTCGGGGGCATATCAGCTTTTTCTAGCAATGTCTTAGTAGAATTTATTTTGTTAGGGAATTCAGTCGTTTCCCCATAATGAAATATCCCTGCTCAATAATAAAATTTTACTACTCAGCAGCGCCCAGCAATAGTGAAATTTCACTGCTGTGTTGCTGCCCAACAATTAAATTTCACTACTAAGAAGCAAGTATAACAATGAAATTTCGCTGCTATACTGAAATTTTACTGTTACACAACGAAAATAGTATAAAATTCCAAAGAGTTTTTGATTGCTGAATTTAATTTATACATGTCACATACACAGAAAATGGTTCTAGTTTTAAAAAAACATCCATCACAACCCTTGGAGCCATGTTTCGAGTAAACTAATAAAGATAGTTGAAAACTTTTAAGAAGGAAAACAATGTCGAGATCACGAATCTATCCCATCTTGTAATAAATCCATATAATTGCTTCATCAATGTCTATATCTAATGAAAGCTTAATGAAAAGATTGGGTTCTATGTCAATATCACTGAAGCATTGTCATGATTGAAAGGTGACTCATCATCTTCTTCGATTTGATGTTCCTCATGCTCTTGATCACCCTCCTCCAAAATGTTTTCTTCACCGTCTTCTTCCAATGAGCCAATTTGAGGAAGCACTTGCACCTCATCTGGAGATTTGGCCTCAACATCGATATGTTTTGAATGAGGGGAAACTTGTATAACATAACACCACCTTGGATCAATTCAATCGGTATGAAACACAACCTACTATCACAAAGTAAAGGGGTTACACTTTCAATATACTACATCAAGATTTATTGCAGGAATTTATTTGGTTACTAACCTATTGACTGTGTTGAGGTAGTACGAAAGTATATTTCTTATCATTCCAAAACTTTATGGAATTAATTCGAAATAACCCATTTGAATGTTTCTTCACGGTTTCTTGAGCATCTCTATATACTAGATTTTAACCAATTAACATAAAAAATGAATAGACTAAATACTCTAAGCCCAATCTCAAGAATATCTTGAATAGTTCCACAATACTCAATATTGTCCTCTATAACATTGGTACCAAGACTTTCTTGCTTAAAAGCTACCATCACACCACAATGAAATGTGTTTCTTTTAAAATCCACACGCTCTGTGCAAAAGTGCCTTCCATCGGACCATATTGAATTTATATATAAGTTTCACAAAAGCATAACATTTAGTATAGTGCATTAAACAAGGTATATAATGATCAAACCATGAGACAAGGATGAAGATTGTACTTACTTGAGTGTCACATCCTCTTGCATACTCATGCTCTTCTCTTGTGATCATCTCTCCATTTTTTTATGCCATCGATATTGCCAAATGAAGCCATTCTATATTATATTGATCACATTTAATAGTGGTTCCAAGCCGAGTGGGAATAGCAAGCGGCTATTTGCTCTTCTGAAAGCTCTTCTCTCATCCTATTGTCTATTGATTACATCCTTGTATCGCCGAATCCACTTATTCATGATGAGACTATTTACAATGAAGAATGTATTCACCTTTTTGCATAATTCTTCATCCTATCTTTGTTTCCTTCCTTTTCCTTGTGGCACATTAGTGATTAGTCGATCATCCTCCTCATTGCTGGCACAATTGAGGCATGGAAGGATCTATGCAAAGAGAGATTCTTTGAGATATACACGAGAGACTCTTGCATTAATCATGCCTCTGCCATGTGTGCTTCTAGATTTTCTCTTTATCTCACAAAGTCCTTTAAGGTTTTATGAAATTTTCAAGAAAAAATATCAATCAAACATAAAAAACACCAAAAAGCGCCACTACATCCAACCAAACGCACCATGAGATGCAATTAGTAAGAATTGTTCTATGAAAGTTGTTCTTGATCATAGACACTACCTCAATAGCATTGAGATGAGCCATCTCAATGGATGTAGCATCTATCGTCTTTAAGGATATGTATCTACATACATAGCAATCATGTGTACTATTTATTATACATAACTTGTTAGTGTACGAGAATACCAAATATGCAATATAAACTAGCCAGTGAATTGAAGAGAAGATTCACACCTCACTAAGCTTCCCATTTTATAAATAGCCTCTCTCACCTTCTTGTCTCCAGAACCAACTATAGCAATCACAATAATGAACTATGCATAGAAAAAAATGAAAGTTAGTATATGAGCCTACAAATTATGTACCATAAAGAGAAAATGAATAAGCAAATATTTATATACCTATAATATCTTGTGTCAATCATGTGTCTTAAGGTTATATAATTGTACCTCTCCTTTCTCTTTGGTCTTTGTGAAGGCACCCTTCAATGAATGCACTACTCTTGTTTTAGTATACAAAAAGAGACAATGACACTTTTCACCTTATTGTGCTCCTTCTTGGTTAATTCCCATGGTGCCTTTAATAGGACCATGGGACCACTCTCACTTTCAATTGGTCATGCACTTTGAAGACGTCCAATGTTTTGTAAGTCATCCCTTGCATCCTTTGTATCTCTTTTACCAATTAAATGGTCCCAAATATTTGTTGCCAGATTCTTGAAGATATACATGGGATCTAAGAGATGAGTGATCTTCAACTCTCACCAATATGGAAGTTGAAAGAAGATTTACTGTCTAGACATCCCATCGAGTGGTGGATTGGGGATGCTTTTCCATGCCTCAAACCCATCTCTACCTCTCATCCAAGTGGTGAGACATCATGTGGCACATACTTGGGATGTGAAGGAGGGAGAAATCGATGATGTTTGTCATACACCACCTTCTTAAGTGTAGAGAGTCTTTCCAAAACAAGTGAAACAAGTGATGGTCCAAAAATTGGACATGCATGATGTCCAAAGGTTGCCAATATGAGTGATCTTCAACTCTCACCAATATGGTAGAGATATAAAATTAAAGTTTAAAGTTATGGGGTTTAAGTATATACCTAGGCACTCTAAGAACTAGGGATGAATGGTGTGGCATGTTACCTAGCACTCTCCTATAGTTTTCCTCCATGTCATCAACGGCACTTGGTTGTGCTAATGCCTCATAAAGCCCATATGTCCAGACATGCTCAATTGTTATACGACGTTGTCATATATATTGGCCCTTGCATTGATCACACATACAATGAATTTTTTCTCTCAACCATGCTTCAGAACCAACTTTAGGCCCTTGATCACTATCAAACATCTAAAACCTGGCCAAAACTGATTATGTGTTAGTATAAGACATTTATTTAGACATTTATTTTGATAGATATATAGATGATATTTCCAACGGTTTATTAGATCATTTTTTTTCAATGAGTATACCGACAACTCGATACCAACAGAAGCGCCAACGTACATATGGATGTCCCGGTATTTTCATTGCAATTTATTTTCATCGGATTCAACCTTGAAATTTAGGCGGTCTGTAGTGGTTCTTGATCACTTGTTCTTCTCCACCTTGTTGTAGACAAGGTGGAGGAGTCAGGACCACAAGACAAATGACTAGCAACACCTAATATGTAGGTGTGGCAATCCTTTATGCCCACGTACATGCATACATGAGACACACCCCAAGCATGTGAATCCCCCTAGGGGATATAGAGGGGTATGACGTCCAAGATAAGACCTCTCTTTTGGGAGTTATATACTCAACCACTACTAGGCTAAAGCCTTGGGATGAGATCAATTCTTCTATACCTTGGACTCTATTTACAATTTGAATTAAAGTTTTTCTCCCAAGTTCTATGTACAAATAAGTAATTCCTATAAAATACTATGAATATTTTTATTTTTAAAATTTTGGAGTATAATGTCTCGGGAGGTTCACTATATGTAAACTCTCTATATCACGTACGTTCAGGGCGTAATTAAAAAACCTCTTATCTGTAAATTTCTCATGAATAAAACACACCCTTTTTCTATTCAATCTGTAAATATCTCCTTTAAATTCTACCCTTCTGTATGTGAAAACTATGTTAAAAAAAGATTTTAAAAACTCCTTCAATTGAACTCACGTGCTACGCTTACATATTTATTAGTGACCCCCCCTCCCCCCGCCCCGCCCCCCCGGAGCATAATGTTTATAAATTTTCGTGATCTAACCGCTTTCCTCCCTCACTATTGCACGACTATTGCATTATCTTCTCCTAGAAGCTAGCAATGATTGTGTTTGTGCTTTGATACCAATGACATTGTTCACCTTCTAAGCTACACATCAAATTAGGTGCCCACAACAATGTCCAGGGGGATCTTGCAAAGCATAGACTATGGATTTACATAATTTCCACTTTCACGTATATTTTTGTTTTCTCAATTGTAAAAATTTGTACAACTAAAAACAGTTTAGTTATATTTTAGCTCAAAAGTCTTTAAATTTAAAGAAAAGAGTTACTAAATTTAAGCTTTGTCCCAGTACGGTTTGCAAGGCTTCTGTAATTGTACAGCCCCTCCTATCTTGATGGTCCACCAAGGGGTTCCAAAAATAGCAGTACCCCCTAGCATCTATATACACTTTCCCGGTGGTCTCTCTGATTATTCTCTCTTTTGAAGACGCGCCGCTTGTGACCCTGTCCGCCGTGTCTAAAAGACAGTTTCTGAGAACAAAGAAGTTCAAAAGAAGCTCCTCCATAGGTGCAGAAGTCCCCGCGTAAGGTCTCCATAAGGAGTTTTGTCATCTTCCGGAGTCCCACAAGCCCGTAAAGAAGGGATCCATGCAAATCTGATAGCCTGAGAGAAGCTGGACTCGGTGGATGCGCTCAGAATCGTGTCTGATGAGCTGAGTATCGTGCGACGTGCACTACCATGCCTGAAGAAAATATTGCGCAGGCCAACTATATATACACTTCAACCACAATCATACACAATTTCACAAAATATCAACCATCATCATACACAATTCCACAAAATATTGGGATGGAAGCAAGGCCACGAAACGAAACTTCAGTTTGATAGGACATTCGTCACATGCGCAAGGATCAAAACAGTGCTACATAAAAAAAGGGATATTCTGGAGTCTGAACAACCTAACTTTTCCAGGCTCGCTTAGATTGAGATCTTTTCTAGCCAAAACGCAGTTTGAATAAATAACATGGCTAATGCTCTCTACCTGAAATTCTTCAGGTGCAAAATTAAAGACGTTCTAATTACATTTTCCAAATTTTTTCTTGCTTTTTTGCTGCACTGAAAGGATTCGAATCAGCGATGGGGGCTGTTCTGATCAGTATCACCACTGGAGAATCATATCATGCGAGGCTTGGAATGAGGGGGAAGATAAGGGAGAGCCGAGAGGACAATGCGAAGGCGCCAGCTTATGGAAGGCAGGGTGTGTACTGCGTAGGGTACGTTATTAAGGGTAGCATGTGCATCAAGCTACTGTGTATCAGGCTGGGCTGGCAACTGTAAACAACCAAAGTGGAAGTCTGGTATACTGGGGGGAAAGTGCATTCACCTCGGTGTTTGGGTCCTATAGCTTACTCAGGTTTATAGTGTACCTCTCAGCAGTGCCCGCACGCAGAAGTGCTCGGAATTGGTATCCCTTTGCCCACATGCTACACCCAACCGGCGATACCAGTGACTAGCAACCAGCTCGAAACTGTACTTGGAAGCGCTCGGAGTTGGTATCCTTTTGCCCACATTCTAAACCCAACAGTGACTAGAAACCGTCTCACGTTGCCCGACCGCTGTTTCTTGACTATTGATTTTTATCTATGTGGCTCCATTCTGCACGTTCGGACGTCTTTTCCCATGGCTGTTCACGTGCATTAACTGCAGGCAAAGTTTTAATGTTTCCATATTTGGACATGAACTACATGCAGAAACCAATTGGGAGCTTGTGAACAGGCACACACTGCAGGCAAAGTTTAAATGTTTCCATATTTGCAGATGAACTACATACAACCAACCAATTGGGAGCTTGTGAACAGGCACAGGCCGTAACTATTGTTAAAAGAAACATTTTCACTACCAGAGGTAGACTTACCTTGGCACAAATTGCAACCCATTTTTTCTCAATTGAGCAGAAAAATACACTAAAGGATTAAAGGATTTCGAAACCACTTACACTCTAGAGTCGAGACAAACATGTGCACAATGCAAACACCAAAGCCTCCCATGTTGCCTAGAAAACTAGACAACGTGTGCACCAAATTTCAAAACCGATTGAACTTGCATGTTCTTGCCTCTCCATATTGTACTCATTTACACCTGCAACACTCAACTCATCGGGAATCGCCACCGGGCCATCCCAATAGGTACCTTAAATGCTTTTTTACGCTTCTAATTATTTCGTACAGATGCAAACCTTAGGAAATCCTTTTTTATATTTTTCTAAGGTTCACGATGTTAGCAAGTTCTTGCTCGATTTATGGAGTGCTATAGTAATCGCTAGTGTAAACACTTGTTTAGGCACTACTAAAAATATTGCTATAATAAAAGTTCAAGATTGTGGCAATTTATCTAAATGTAAGTGTGGTTAGGTGTTCAAAAACACAAACATAACCGAGTAAGGGGAAACATGATGTTGTAGATCTTGAGGTGATGGATCTTACTCTAATTAAGACTTATTAATGTATAGTTTCCAAATGATTCGGTGGGTTTTTCTTATGCACCTGTTATACTACTTCACAACAAGTCCCACAAGTTGGCCTCTTCAGTAAACTCTATAGGGTTCCTTGGCATGGTCTTCCCTACCTAGCATGTTGACGGTCACTAGGGTAAGGGGCCATCCCCAACAAGCACTCTAGTGAGGGAGACCCCCCTCCCGCACCCTTGCCTCTTTTGAAAATAAACTTCAAGGCAATATGTAGCAGTTGGATCCTCCATACACCTTGGCTGCTTGTGGTACAGAACCCACTAAGTGTCATTCCTTTGATTAAACACTTCTTGAATCTATTTAAGAATATTATTCTTATCTCCAATCTTAGGTCTCTACCAAGAGTCTCTCGTATTCCCTCTTAAATAATGTGACACCTAGTGTGAATACACATATTCTTCAGGTCAAAACCAAATCATATGTCCATGTGTCATTCTACACAAGGGTTTCTCAAGTTTTGTAGGTATTTCCTCTTAAGTTTGGCACCACAGTGCATTCATTATTTAAGCAACCAAGTTATCCGTGGGTAAGAGACCAGCTTTTACATTGCCATTTCTTATCATGGCTATGGTTTTCGTGCACCCCCAAGTGTTTGGGAGTTTATTATTTTAGGCTTAGGAGCATGCATGCTCTCATAGCTAGGTTCTTTTGTTCCAACATGCATAAGCTATTGTTTTCTTGTTTATTTTGGTTCTTTATCTCTAAGTTATCTTTGTTTAAGCTTAGAAGCAAACAAGCTCTACACAAGCAAGCAAGATGTCCACAAGTAAGCCTTAAACACACCATATTCTCTTATGATACACCCTCGGTTGCTATGTGAGTATTTGTTTTATATGTTTTATATACTATTGATTTTAGTCTCTAGTCTTATGCATGAACTATATTGCGTAGTCTATGTATAAGACTTTATGCATAGTCTTATCTATAGATTCTTATGCATAAGAGACTATGCTCTAACTGAGTAAAGAGTCTATCCATAAGAGTCTTATGCATAGTATTATAATAAACTCTATTGCATAGACTTATGTATAAGACTCTATGCGTAGAGTCCATTGCATAGTCTTATGCTAAGGTTCTATACAATAACCCTTATGTATAAGACTCTATGTGATACCCTTATGCGTAACAGTATTTTGCATAGTATTATTATGCATAGTCTTATCCATAAAGTCTTGTGCATGACTCTATGCTCTCTGACTATGTAAAGAGTCTATGCATAAGAGTCTTATGCATAGCATTATGCCATGGGTAGACTTATTCATATGCGTAGAGTCCATTGCATAGTCATGCTACGATTCTATGTGATAACCCTTATGTATAAGAGTCTTTTACATAATATTATGTATAGAGTTTAGGTATAGTCTTATGTGGGGGCTTATTTTTTTTATCTTTAGACACATCTCCTACCTCTCACCACAATAGCTCAATTGAGAAAACCAAAAAGTCTTAGCCTAGCACACAAATGCATGGTTGGGGTGTGTCACTCACAGCTCATGAATGACGTAGGTTGCCTAGGGTTCTCATAGGTAGTATCACCCATGTAGGAAAACGTGAAAACTTCACTCCATTGCACCACTGATGCCACACTCAAATAGAAGCTTGACCCTCACTCTCTATCTCATTCACTCACACAATGTAGCACACAAGAGCTCAACAAACACAAGAGATAAGCAAGGGAGGAGAGGAAACGATAACTTACTTAGATTATGCATATGAGAAGGAGTAGTAAGAGTTACATTTTGCCTTTTATGTGTGGCTTCTAGGGTTTGCACTCTTGGACAACCAAAGTTAAAAATTAGATCCCAAACCTACTCGGCCACTCTACCTTGTACAAACACATAATATTCCACAACTAGTTCTCTCCACCTAAGATCTTGTAATACACCTTTAATAGGTAGCAAAGTGAAGATCACACATGATATATATATATATATATATATATATATATAAAAGCACGTTCCAATAAAATCTAGTGTTTTTAGTGACTTCGGCCAAAATTCTTAAAGTTGGTAAGGTGGCTGGAATCAACATTGTGGATGTCTCTGGAAGCAGTTTAACATGCCCCCCTTGTTGATGTAGATTCTATCCTCAGAAGATATCAATGAAGATAAGTAGATGCCATATGAGAAAGGAAACACAAAGCTTGGCATAATCTACATAGTAACAAAAATAACAAGTAAGGTGTTCTTGGGGAAACAAGAAAGATTTAGCAAAAAAGAACATTCATTGATATATTCATGATATAATGGAGATAAGACCGGTCAAACTTTCCAAAGATGCTACGAAGATGAAAATTAATGAAGATCTGCCTTATAAGTGAGTATAAAGTCTTCTATCTATGAACTTAGTAACCTATGCATGCCGATAGCAACCTATGCATGCCAGTAGCTTCCTACGCATGCCGATAGAAACCTATGCATGCTGGTAGCAACCAATGCATGCCGGTATCTTCCTATGCATGCCGATAGCTTCCTACGCCTGTCGGTAGCTTCCTATGGACCTTCCTATGGAAGCCGGTAGCAACCAATGCATGACGGTAGCAACCTACATATGCCAGAAGCAACCTACGCATGCCGGTAGCTTTCTATGGAAACTGCTAGCTTCCTACACATGCTGATAGCAACCTATAGAAGTCAGTAGCAACCAACGTATATCGGTATCATCCTATGCATGCCGGTGGCTTCCTACACATGCCGGTAGCTTCCTATGCATGCCGATAGCTTCCCTATGCATGCTGATATAGCAACCAACGCATGTCGATAGATTCCTATGCATAAGAGTTTTAAGTATTTATGTTTTTTCTTAGATAGATGGCAAATAACTTGAGGCGTGATGTTACACGTGAAGAAGAAGTCAATATCCCAACAATATTTGTAAGTATATATTAGCCTCAAATTGTATCTTATCTTTTAATGAAAGAAAGTTATCTTAAATAACAAATTTCTAAAATGTTCATTTGTTTGTATGTCTATAGCTTGAAGCAGTGGACCTTCCCCCTACGCAAAAGGAACACGATTTTGCATTACAATGGGGTTTGCAACCTCTATTTGATAGGATGTAAGATGAAGGATATATTGTTATTACTGGAGGAGATGCTTAGCAAGCATGGCGAGTAAGTACATTCCTAAACCCTAAACCTCTTTGTTTTTGCAAAACTGATTCTCACTTGTGTTAGTTTATATTGTGTTTTAGGATCATGTAACTAGAAATGGTGGTGCAAATGTCCATGCCAATAGCAATGGAAATGTGAAAAGTGAAGGGACTAGAGCTGCAAAGAATAATACCAATTGCACAACATGAGATCTAGATAGCCCCTAGCTCTATAGGTTTTTATTACGCTTTATATTGTATATGAGTTTTTTAGAAACATACACTTATGTAATTTCGTTAAGTATTGTAATTAAATTTTGACATTCTTAAAACCATGGTTTGCAAATGTCTTTTCTTTTTTGTATTTGTAAGTTTTACATTACACTTGTCCATGATGATGTGAAGTTATGTTAGTTTTACCGTGTCCACATTAGAAAAAAAAGAGCTAGGGTAGACTGGGGAGTCTTGTGCAGACTTTCCAATCTACCCGAGATTTTTTTTATCATGCAATACTTTCACTGCTCAACACAACGGTATTATGCAATACTTTTTTATTATTATGCAATACTTTCACTGTTGAGCAATGCAGTATTGTTGCTAAGTAGCGGTATTTCGTTGCTAGTTTCGTTGTTGAGCAGTAAACCCATGCATCAAAAATAGTACAGCAACAATATAGGCCCAACATCTCCGCACCCTTCTAGTTATAAAAGCACTCCTATTTTTGCTGCTAAACCCTCATTCTGTTGTTGTAGTGTAAAATAGTTGAATGTCGAGATACGGAAGGCCACATTCATGAACATACCTTAGCACACCTGTAAACTTAACTACACCCTTAGATGACACATGTAAGAAAATAACAAGATTGAAGAGCAAAGCTTATCGAAAAAGGATATTGTTTGAAAGATGCAATGTGAATGCAAAATCAAATTCAACAGATCCCTCATCCTCACGGGGTACTCCTAACTCATATGCTTCTTGTGGTGGCGACATCCTCACTATAGAATGGCATCCAACTCACGAAGTTTGGTCGCAGACATTCTAAAGTAGGTTCTAGACTACCAACAAAAGTGAGACACAATTGTTGTGCAAGCATACAATGCTCACAATCATGACATGGTTCAAGGGGGTGGATTTACAAACAAAATAGGTCACAAAATGCACTCTCACAACAAAAATCACCCATGGAAGCATAAAAATTATGTAAGTGGGTCGGGAAGTAACCTCCCCTTGAAAGTACCATTCTGTACTATCGGCATCCAAAATGGGTACACTAGTGTTGCACCTTGAGAAATCCATTTCTCATCACGACCTGAAAAGGCAACATTCAAACATCCTAGAAAATTTTGATTCTCTAGAGATTAGACATTCTCTTTATAATTGTTACTTTTTATAATCCTTTCTTATCTCTTTCTCTTAAAACAAATTCTTGTTTGGCCTAGTTTGTGTTTATATTTCTTATAAGTATGTATAGAGGTACAACTCCACATTTTATGGTGTCAACATTTTCCAACAAGATCCCTTGTCATATGAGCATGAAAAATTGTCAAGGAGTAAATATTCTAAGAGGCATTGATATAGAATTGGATAGAAATGCCTCCATTCCTATCACATGTCACCCTAGACTTCACGCGGAGACTTGTGTACACCATTTGTAGCCATCCTTTCTAGATTTTTTCCATGTGGGATTCTTTCTTAGGGGTGCATATGGCCACTGATGGTAGGTGTCAGTAGAGCAGAAGTAACATTTGAGGATTAAAAGTGGCAAGGGACTTTCATAGGTACGGATTGGACTATCAAGTTCTTGGAAAGGTGTGATGTCGATGCAAGAACTTATTAATCAATAGTCCTTTCCTCCTATCGTGGGCTTTCTAGACGAATTTTCATAGATGGAGACTAGCTTGATGTGGAGGCACTTGTAAATGTTTTGCTGAAGGTTTGGTCTAACTCCATCTTGTTGGTGACAATCCTAGGAATTTTTATAGATGGAGACTGGCTTGATGTGGAGGCACTTGTAAATGTTCTGCTGAAGGTTTGGTCTAACTCCATCCTGTTGGTGAGGAAGGTCCAATTTTGATTTGGTTCTTTTCTTTCTTAATCTTGGCAATTAGAGAGGACAAGATTGAGGCTCATCCCATAGATGTTGCTTTAGTTGATGAGGTTATGAGTGTTTGTTTCCTTTTGGCACCCAAAATCCACGTGTTACTCTCATAATAGCCTTGATCTTGAAGAAGACAAGTTGGAATCCATAAAGAGGTAACGTGTTGTTTGGATTAATTTTTGTTGTGTGCCTCTTGGGTTGAGAAGCTTTAGGGACCCACTTAAGGGTTGTTGATGTTCTGCTAGTTATTTATAGAGGTAGATGCAAAAATGTGGAGCTTGAAGATGAAGAACCTTATGGTGGTGAAGTGGATGTTGATGTGGAGGGAAAGACATTTAGATTGTGTCGATGCTCCGGGGTGCACTACTAAGAAACCCTATGTATCACGTGCGTTCAAGGGTTATTTAAAAAACCCCTTACTTGTGAGTTTCTCATGAATAAAATGATCCCTTTTTCTTTATGGACTTACACGTTTTTTATAAATAAATTAAAAAACCCCATTTTGTAAATGCATTTCTATAAATTTACCTTAAATTTTTTCCCGCCTCTCACATGTATCTCACTTTGATGTATAATGCACATTTGTTAGGCCCCCATTATAAGGAGTAGCCATGGTGCATATGTCTTTAGTGGGAACCCCGGCTTAGACGCCGATGGGGTCATTATTGTGACCATTGATGATGGTTAGGAGATGGTCAAGGTATGAGCATCAGATGGGGTCCGGGGAATGAAGAATATTTCCTAGAATATTCCCTCAGATACTAGGTCCATCATTAGTGGGAGGTGGTTAGTGGTTGGTGGGCCGCGACCATGTCTGTAGTGTAACCGCCCTCATTGTATACGCGTCTACCACACCGCCTACAGTACTATATATGGACATGGTCGCCATGAGCTAAGGCATTCAATGATTGTGAGTATCCACCCCCTTCTACACCTCGTACATACTCCATCCAGAGTCTGTCTAGATCACCATATAAGCTCTACTTGAGAGCGCATGGGTGGATAGCACCATCACTTGTATCTCTTTAGTATAATTAGAATTTTAAATTCTCTCCATTGTTTATCTATTGCATTGTCTATTATGCTTTGTCTTGATATATCTTTTCGCTATGCCATATTCTTATATATAATCCTTACCTCTTCTATAAAGAGTTCTGGAAATTAGCTGGTAAGGATCGCTCTCTTTTAAAAGCTTCCTTGCTAAATATCTCCTCATTTCCTTTCCTTATGGAAAGCCATTAGCTAAACAGTTAATAATTTTGTCACTCCACTCAAAAATAACCTCTCCTTTGAATAGTGTAGCATTTGGTAAATCCTCATCAACTCTGATTAGTATTTCACCATTAGGTACGCAGGATAGATAATCTTCCTTGACATGTCTCTTTCTAGGCCTCACAAATACTGTAAAATTGAATGTAATAGGAGTTAACAACCACCTTATGATCCTTCTCCTGGAGCATGGTTTGTTCACAAGAAAAAACAAATTTTGATGATGATCAACATACAAAATGAATTTATTAGAAAGAAGATAATGCCTATATTTCTTTATAGCATAAAGCATTTCTAACCCTTCACGCTCGCTCAGTGGTAGTATAATTTATTTCATCCTTATTTAGGCCGAATTGCAAAACTAATAGGATAGTCCAACTTGTGTTCTTGTGGCTGTGCTGGGATGCATCCAATTGCAAAGTTTGAGACATCAATGTGAACATGGAATATGACATCCTAGTTGGGTGCTTGCAAGACTGGAGAACTCAATTGACAAGGCTTGCTTTAGCATGTCATAATCTTGTTGACACTTCTTGGTCCCGACAAATACAAAGGTCCCGACAAATACAACCATTAGCCTATAGTACAAAGGATGAGCTATCTCTTCATAGGAAAGAATAAACCGACGGTAGTAGTCGACATGGCCCATGAATCTCCGGACTCCCTTGTAGTTTGTTAGTGGGAGTAATACCAATATGACATTGATTTTTCTCTCATCAGTGGTAATCCCATTTTTGGACACTATATTCCCAAAAATAAATCTCTACTTCACCCAAAATTAGCATTTGTAAGGGTTTAAGGATATTCGATTAAGTCTGCACATCATTCAAATACTTTACGTAAGAAAGATATGTTCTCCTTCCATGATGAATGAACACACAAATCATCTAAGAAAGCTTCAAGAAAATTCCTTAGAAAATCTTTAAAGGTAGTGTTCATAAGCCATTTGAATGTGGTTGGTGCATTTGTCTAGCCAAATGGCATAACTCTAGAAGTGTAAACTCCGCATTTTGTAACAAAGGTAGTTTCACCTTGATCCTCTGGAGTAATGGAAATTTGGTTATTGCCTAAATACCTATCTAAGATGTATCCTTCTTTTCCAAATACTCATTTGAGTACATGTTATGAATACAACAAGGAGTAATGATTTCATCTTATTACTGAATTGACCTTTTTGAGATTGGCACATACTTGGAATTTTCCATTCTTTTTGACACAATCATAATGGATGACACCTAGTCCGAATCATCAATCTCATAGATAAATCCATATTTGATGAGATTTTATATCTCTTCTTTATAAAGTTTAGCATACTTTGGATACATTGATTTTCCACCTTGACAATAATGGCAATACTTCAAGGCATGGTTTACCCATGTTTTTCTGACACTTCTTGGTGATTGAACTCATTCCACACCACCATCTAGAACTACCATTAATTTGATTCCCTTGATAGTTCCAGAGATGGTTCCAATTTGTTCAATGGTATTTTTTACAGCACAATTGGTGTTGTCCTCATCCATTTGAGGCTTTCGTGTAGTCTCATAGGAAGGATGTCATTTATATATTTCTGCAAAGGGTAGTAGCTCAACCTTAAGTCCATTCAGAAGAGCTTCGAATGTAGCAAAGAGTTTAAGGTCTCCACATAGACGAGCAGTGATTGTGGTATCATTGTTTGAAGCCATGAAATCGATCAAATTAGGGATGTTCATGGAATACCCGTCCCCTCTCTACCATATGAGGGTGCTAGTGAGATTGGAATCTCCACCTCTTGAATGGGTTTAGGGTTCTCATACTCAATCATTCTCCTAAAGAGTTCATAACCTATTCTTGGGATAAGTAAGTTCTCGTTGACCTCAAGGATGACACCAAGTATATCCAATGGTTTGTGGATTACGAGAGGCTTTATGTTGTTTAGATGAACAATGTCTGAGATGTTTACTTATTTTGGTCTTGGTTCTAACTCCTCTTGAGTATTTGTGACCATATCCCTGAGCTCATGAAGTTATTCCACTTCTCTTACACAAGGTCAAGGTATGAACCAACTTTCTCTTTGTTTGGTTTCTTGATGGCTTCCATCCTTTTCTTTTTGGTCTCCTTGGTTATTTTTAGTGTCTTTGGTTTGCTCAAAACCAACCTGTGTATCTTTGGTTGCTCAAAACCAACCTGTGTATCTTTGGTTTTTAGTGTCTTTGGTTTCCTCTTCAATATAATTCTTTTAGATTGGTTTGTCAAATATTCACAAGTTCATCCATTATGTTTCTCAAATTTTATCCCTTTTATAAATTTATTTCTTATATAGCCCCTCTTCTTTTTGGATCCTACCACTACAAGAGAATCATTGTTTTTCGACACTTAGTTTCCACGCCTGGTCACGTCATCAATATATACGTCAAAATGGGTGTCGAAATATTCGTGGAAACAAGCGTCGAAATAACCGTGGAAATTTTATTTATTTTAAATTTGAATTTATATACAATATTTGCTAGTTTCCACCCTGGGGTGTGTTTTAGCCTTCTCTTTCTACCTCTTTGCAAGCATGTGTGTTTATGTGAGAGAGAGAGAGAGAGATAGATCAGAGAGAAAGAGAGATAAAGAGAGAGAGAGAGAGAGAGAGAGAGAGAGAGAGAGGGGGGGGGGGGGGGGGAGAGGGAGAGAGGAGGGTTCCATCACGCTCTTTGAAGGAGGATAAATGCTAGCTCCTCCTCATCACTAAGGTGCAATTAAGAAAGTGCTCTATTTTACAATTAAATTAAAGTTCATCATCAACTTTCTCGTTCTGAACGATATCCATGGCTCCAAAAAAATCTATTTCCAGAAATACTCCATCATTGTTGTCAATTGGTGGAACGAGTTGTCTTGTAGTAGTAGAAGGTAATTCATCCATGTCCTCATCCTCTTCTAGCTCTAGCATGAGAGTTGTCGATGCATCATGACCATACTTAGCTTGAAACTCTTCTTCTTCTAGATTGAAAGATCCCTGCCCCCTCCATGCAATGAATTCGGGAGGTGCTAGCAGCGGAAGTAGCACTTCTTGCACGGGGCAAGATCCCTCACTCGGGGCCTCGCCCACGAATATCCGGACAAGAGACTAATCCCTTGGTTCTTCAAAAATCGAACACGAAAAAACTTTCCCCTACCGGAAGCACAAGCATTTCCTCCAGGATATTTGTACTCTAACGTAGTCAAGGTCATTACTGACCAACCTGATCCGACCAAACCTATGAGTCACTTGGTCAGATCAAGGTGCACTTGGATCATAGAAACCAACACTTTTTTTCCCATTGAGAGGCACAACCGTTGATTCTTTTTCCATAGAACACTTACTATCCGGGATTTACTTCATCTATCGTACTATAACAGAATTGAGTCTCATTTTACGGATCCATCAGTCCAGCCTAACCCCATCCACTCGTCCCATGGGTTAGCCAACCGCCCATAGCCAACCGCCCAACCACTATAGTGATGGGATCCAATTAGGAATTTGGTTAGATTTTATCGCGGGTACCAGGGAAAAGCCCCTAGCTGGATATTCATGCAAATTTAACGCCAGTCACACCACTTACACACCCAATATAAAATTACCTTTTTCACAGATTCAGCTATCTTTAAAACAATCATTTAATGAAACCATAGTATCACTGATCATAATCCTCAAAATCTCTGGTTTGAATCCTTATTTCCAATCATTCTTTCATCGGTGTATCTATGGCATCATTGGCAACCAGAATGCTCACCACCTATCCACTTAGGGACCTTTTCGATAGTTCCTAGCTCATAGTAACTGGTAATATATTCACATATCAAAAATAGAATCTCTGTTGAAGATCAGCAAGATCAACCAACGGATCCATATAAAAGAGCCATGGACTCATCCGTTGAGGACCAGCAAGGTAAATCAACCAGATCCATGTCCAAATTCAAAAAACAAATCTTACTCCTTGTTCCAATATCTTCCACGAGGCACATGTGGGTATCTTCGGCGACCCAGAGCCCGAGCACCGTATGGTCAGCACCCTCTAGAATCCTTCGTAGAGGGTCACCTAGCACTTCACTCATAGGCTGCTTCCTTGGTCCCTCATCCACCGTACCGGAAGCTCACCATTTGAATCAAAGTGAGTCTGGTAAGACCTCGGCCGACCCTGCTACGCAAGATGTCCTCCGTTGACTCTCCATCAGCTATTGCAACTTTATCAGCTAGGTCTCCACGACCTCATTCACAAGACGGTCAAAATTATTCCCCATCATTTTTGACATAAAACAGTCATTTAAAAACAGGTCATAAATACAGTTCCTATAATGAACTCTTGTCTTTCACATTGTTCCACATCCGTCCACATTACTTAATCCATATCCAATTCATATGTATACCCAATCTCATCCAATCATATGTATACCCAATCATATGTATACCCAATCTCATCCAATCATATGTATACCCAATCATATGTATATCCAATCTCATCCAATCATATGTATACCCAATCTCATCCAATTCATATGTATACCCAATCACATCATTTTTCAATCTCATCCAATCACATTTTTTTCCAATCACATCATTTTTCATCTCATCACATCTTTCCTCATTTATTCTCATCACATCTCATCCACTCGCATCAACCCATATTCACATCCCATCACATCATTTTCCATCTCATCACATCTTTCCTCATTTATTCTCATCACATCTCATCCACTCGCATCAACCCATATTCACATCCCATCACACCTCATTCATTTCACATCTATCTCAATTTACATCACATCTCATCTCATTCATTTTACATCTCAGCTCATTCATTCTTATCCCCCGATTCACATCACATTACATCTCATTCATTCACTCACATCGACATCACATCCTTTCACATACACATCCACATCCATTCTTCCACATACACATCCACATCTACACATCCACATTCATTCTCATTACATCACATCCATTCACATTCTATCACATCCCATACACATCTTATCGCATCCTATTTTCATCTTATCTCATCCATTCACATGCTATTTTCATCTTATCTCATCCATTCACATCTTATCGCATCCTATTTTCATCTTATCTCATCTATTCACATGCTATTCCCATTTAATAGTTTTTTCTAGGTTGATCCCGATAATGTAATTTTTTCTAAATTTTTACCAATTGCTTGGCCTAATTAAAGGTTCTTTTTTTCGACAATTAGTTCCATATTCATTCTCAATTTCTCAAATGAATTATATTCAATATTCCTCTTTTGGAATAGAAAAATTCATGGGATTTACAGAAAATCAATTCTACCCATATTTTCACTTTTGATAAGTAATCATAAATTGAATTATACTAAAATTTTCTCTTCTTTCCATTTAATTTCTTGGATCTCAAATACCATGGGACTTTCTCTTTTTGCATTTAATTATTTGCATTCCAATGACATGGATATTCCTCTTTTATCATCAATTATTTCTCATAAAGTAATTTCATCTAAAATAAAATACCCATAAATTCAATATGCTAGGAATTTCTCTTTTCCCATCTAAATGACGGAATTCCAAATATCATAGGAATTTCTCTTTTAACATTTAAATATTTCTCATAGATAAAATAAATTTATCTAAATTTCATCTTTGAATTCAATTAAAATACCATTAATTCAATAATACTAAGAATTTCTCTTTTTTCATCTCAATGATGGAATTTCAAATGTCATAGGAACTCCTCTTTTAACATTTAAATATTTCTCATAGATAAAATAAATTTATCTAAATTTCATCTTTGAATTTAATTAAAATACTCATTAACTCCATTATACTAGGAATTTCTCTTTTTCCATCTCAATGATGGAATTCCAAATGAAATAGGAATTTCTCTTTTAACATTTAAATATTTCTCATAGATAAAGTAAATTAATCTGAATTTTATCTTTAAATTTAATTCAAATACTCATTAATTCCAATATACTAGGAATTTCTCTTTTCCCATCTCAATGATGGAATTCTAAATGTCATAGGAATTTCTCTTTTGACATAAAAAAATGAATTACTAGAAATTCCTCTTTTTCTAATTACTATTTATGCATAAACATAAAAATCAAAATTTTCATGATTATAATGAGAATCATTCAATTAATCTAGAATGATTAATCCTAGAATATGGTAGGAAGTCCTCTTTTCATAATATGAATGAAAATGATTTATGTTAATTTTTTAAAATTTTTATCATAGCTCCATATGCTGGTATTACTGATAATTCTCAATAATTTGAAAGCATAAAGTTTAGTAATATTTCTATGATTAGAATAATCATTAATTTGATCAATATCCAATTATGGGCTTGATTCTTAATTTTTTCATAAATTAAATAGCATAAAAGCATTAAAAAGCCACTTAATTGGCCTCAATTTGACAAGCATTGAAATTACTCTTAGATTAGAGAATTGCTTCATGAGAAGCTTCATTTGAATATCGAAAAGATCATAAGAATGACCATTCTTTGGGAGAGAGAGAGACACGCTTAAAAATAACATTTAATTTAAGCATAAATAAAAATTTATGTGTTTTATCACTACAATTCATTAAAGAACTTCAATTGTATTAAAAAGCCATTCAATTGAATGCTTCTCAAGCTTGAGAGGGGTTGAGAAGAGAGAAACATTTGGAGATTAGGAAAAAAGACCATAAACCACAAGTTACCTCCTAGATTGCTTGATTCTTTGATCAAAGTATTGACCCTTAACCAATCAATTGGTTTGGTATATGTTGATGAAGTCTCCAAGGAAGATTGAAGAGAGAGAAGCTCCAATCTCTTCAATTTGTAGAGGATTTTTAGTAGAGGATAATAGAAAATATTATTTTTTTAGTATAATACTGGCATGGTATAGTTCTCATATTTTTGTACAAAGGGCTAAGGATCTATAAGGAGGCCTCTAACCAAGTCCAACCACTACAAGACAATGCTGCCATACACGCGTTTCATACACGCGATAAATTACGAACGCGTGTATGGTCGCGCTTGTATTTGAATAAAATCGGGCGCGTGTATTTTAGCATTTAACTTCGCGTGTATATTTGCATTTATCAACGCGTGTATAAACGCGTTTATATACACGCAGTAATACACGCATAAATACACGATAATATTTACGGGGTAATACTCGCTATTATACACGGAAAAATACACGCCACTGTACACGGATTAATACACGCATGGCAGAGAAAAACTGAAAAAAAACTGAATTCCTTAACAAAATTGAAAACTATTTTCCTTAAACCATCTCATAGTACATTACAGTATACATCATTACACAATCCCACTACATGCATTTACAACAATGAAATATATTCAAAAATAAATCATGCATATGAGATGATAGAAATGTCATCAATTTAGAACATACAGTGACGGATTGGTTAGGGTTCGATCTCATCTTCAATAAGATCCATCCTTGTCAAACGATCAACATCAATATCCATTTGATCAATTGGTAAGGCTACGATTAAATTTATTCCACTATCGATATTCTGTACTCCATTGATAATGGTATCGATGTCCTGATCATCCTCATCAACATCACCATCATCCTCAATGGTAGGGTCATTCTCATGATCATGAGAAATGGCATGCTCATCCTCATTATCACGATCATCTCTTATTTCTTGATCATCGATCACAACATCTTCAATGGCATGTTCGACGTCATCTTCATTGCGGCTTGTTACATCCTCCATATGCTCCATATCAGTGAATGTATTATACATCACTTTGGAACGTGGTGCAATAGGGATGACGTACCACCATTTGATGTCATGCACCATTGGTAGATAGATAACCTACTCAAATACACACAGTACAGTAATTAATTAGCATATCAAAAGTCAAGGGGTACGAGAGCTTAGATATATATGTACATGAAACACATTAGTAAAAAAATGCATACCTGCTCACATTGTTGTGGCAATACGAGCCTATCTTTCTTTGTTTGCCAGAACTTTGTAGAGTCAATAGTTACATATCCACTTGCATGGCATTTTATCGTTGCATCAGGCCCTTTTTCCACCACGTTCATTTGCCATTTGACATCCAAAACATACACAAAGAAGCGACGAAAGTCAAGCCTAAATATGTCTTGGATTATGCCACAATAATCATCCATTTTTCCATTAGCTCCCTCAAAGCTACTAATGACACCGCAATCTTGTGTAGTTCTCTTTTCATCAATTCTTTGATCCGTTGTCCCAACCACACATCGCGATTACGATGACGCATTGTCTCATCTTCCCCAGAACTGCTTGAAGAGGTTGATGACATCCTGTGTACAAACCAGAAAACACAAACTCATTATATATTTTTAATGAAAGCACAAAAACGCGTGTATTCACGCGGATATCTCCTAAAACTTGCGTGTATAAACGCGGCTACTTCCTAAAAAACGCGTGTATTCACGCGGCTAATCTCTGCAAAACGCGTGTATAAACGCAGCTAAAATCATTTACACGCGAATATACCTGCGTTTATAAATGCGAACATAAACGCGCCCATAAACGCGGCGGCATATTTAAACTAAAAATAGCCCGCCTTCCCCAAATATAGATTTTGAACTTAGAAATCAACAGTGCATGCGTTTTCGCCTGTTTTCGCCTCTTCCAACAGCAAGGAGGGAGCAGAGAAAGGAGCACACACACGGGAGAAGGAGGGAGCAGAGAAGGAGCAGAGAGGACTCACTTTTTCAGAGGTGAGTCACTTTGTCCTGTGCCTTGTCTCTTTTGTCAGATTTGTTTACTTTGCTCTTTGCTCTTTGGGTTTGTCTTTTTGCACACGATTGGGTTGCTGCATCCTGACAGGGGCGACAATGGCTGGTCCTTTTATAAGGACATTCTGTTTTTGTCGGGGGGTCGGTCTTTTCGAGAAATTTTTTCCGCAGGTCGCGTGTACGAACGCGTGTAGAAGCGCGTGTAACCTGTTTGCAGAGTTTTTCCACGCCCATATACACGTGTTTTTTGCCGGGTATATACACGCGTTTTTTGACGGGTGTATACACGCGTTTCTGCAGACAGAAAACTGCGACGTTTCAGATTTCATGGTTTGCAGGCATTTGACTTGTGTAATGACAATGTGTGAGTCAAGAGACAGCCCATGATGTACATGATGATGTTTGTTGCAGGTTCTTTATGGATATTCCAGGTTCTTCATCCGATCCATTTGCGTATAGCAATTGGTTGATGGAGATGATGAATCACTTTGGGCGCCAACCTGGTCCGGTTGAGCTTACAGAGTATATGTATGCCCATCCCCCTCCTTCCCTGCCTGGTGTCTATACCCCTACCGCGAGTATCCAGGGCACTCCAGTGCCGTCTATTCCTCCGAGTCCGACGAGACGGCATGCATCTTCTCCTCTTCCACGTCCACCGAGGAGACATACCTCGTCCCAGACACACTCACGTACACCCTCACAGCCACCATCACGTGCTCCCTCAGAGCCACCGTCACGTCAGGGCTCACAGCCACCGTCACGTAGACAATCCCCCAGTCGTGACTCCACCTGCAGCAGTAGGAAGAGTGGGAGTGGAGGATGCGGCGGGTGCTTTGGTGGGGGAGGTGGGGGAGGTGGGGGAGGTAGTAGGGCACGGGATGAGAGAGGAGATAGAGGGAGAAGAGTTAGAGGAGACAGTTCGGAAGAGGAGGAGATGAGAGAGATGGAGAGAGTGGTTTGCTATGATGTGACGGATAGGGGCGGGATAGTGATGGATGCGAGGGGGAGGGAGGTAATGGAGTACATGCGTGGGGTAGTATCAAACTCATATAGAAATTGTTTTATTAAATTTAAAGATCAAAATAGCCGATTAGTTGGGGAGGTGATAGAGGCTGTACACAGTCGGTACCCCAATCCCCCACATGCTACATTCTCGGATGTATGGGGAAGGACGCGAATAAGGGAGATCTTAAGTAATAAAAGATCTCACCTTAAAAAACTCGCGTACGATGACCGGCGAAATGTAGCTGCGGGTGGCTATCCTGCCGAGAAACCTGCCACTGCGCACAAACGCGAGTGGAAGGAGGCAAAGAAACGAGCAGAGGGTGGCGTGAAGAGCAGGCAGCATGTGGAGGCACGACGGATCCAGATGGAGACCGTTGGATCTTCGCATTTCGGATCTGGCGGCGTCGAGTCATGGGAGGCAGAGTTCCTAAGTATCCTGTCACTTTATTTGATTGTTTACTTAATTCATTGATTCTATGAATTGTTTTAATCTTACAAATTGTGTTGATTATGATACAGCGACGGGTTACGGGGAGGAAGCCCACAACCCACGATACTGCGTATGCTCGCCGGCATAGCAGACGTGACACGTGGGCCATCTTCAGAGCCGAGGGACGTATTACGGACGCGCAGTTTGAGTTGGCCATGAGACCATACGGTCGACAGGTACTTGAAAATTCGTAACGAATGGTTTTGGTTTATTGAATTGCATATATATATATATATATACTTATATACTATATATTACTTGAACAGGCACAAGCTGCTGATGATCCACCGGCCGCCGCTGCAGAGGGTGGACGTGAGCACTACTCCTCGGACATTCCGACCGATGCGAGCTCATCTGAGCATGAGGGGAGCACCGAGTCATCATCTGGGTCTGAGTAGTACTCAGATTTGTAGTATCACATTCCATATTTAGGATGTGATTGTATATATTTTTTTGTAAACTCAAGCCATGGGCTACTTCGAGATATGGACTCCCTTGTATACATGTATGAAATTTTGATAGTAATATTGAATTGATTGATCGATAGTATTACATTCATGGCTGTCTTGAATCGTGTAATGACAATATATGCATTCATGTCGTTCTTGTCTTAATCTCCCTCGTGCATATGTTCTTCGTGGATGGTCTAATGGGATGGTCTAATGCACCAAAAACCCTAAACCAGAGAGTGCTATTGGGTGCTGGAATGCTGGAACAGTATTCAGGCACTAAATAGCACTCTCTGGATTTTTTTTTTTGCTCTCTGTTTGCGTGTATAAACGCGTCAAAACTGCTAAAACTTGCGTGTATCTGCGCGGATACTCTGTAAATTACGCGTGTATCAACGCGTATAAACTGGCAATAACGCGTGTATAAGCGCATCTAAATAAAAGAAACGCGTGTATAGACGCAAGTAAAAACGCGTCTGGGACATTGGAACTGAACAGGATGCGGCTATACACCCGTGTATAACCGCGTCTAATAGAATAAGAAGCGTGTATACTGGCGTGTATTAACGCGTCTGCAAAAAAAAACGCGGCTACACACCCGTGTATACGCGCGTCTGAGAGGTACTGTACACGCGTTTTTACACGCATGTCTCTGGCCGCGATAATACACGCGCTGATACACGGGCCCGCTACTTTTTTTCACAAGTCATTTTTAGCGGCTAAGAGCGCGGGTATGAGCCCAATCCCTTGTAGTGAACTAGTTTCTAGAATTTTCGAGGTTCAGTTTGGCTGAATTTGGACAAGATTTAGACCTAGTTTGGCTCTTTTTTTATTTGGTTTGATCTAGGAGAGAGGAGAGATAAAAATATCACAATATTTTTGAGTTTAAAACTCCACCACACATGTGAAATAGGCGTCTCCTTGAAGAACCCCGTTCTCCTTACCAAGGTGTCAAAACTAAATAATTATATCCAAAATATCTCATTTTTTTAGTAATACTCATAGTTTTTTACTAATAAACCTTGTCCGTAGTCAACTCCATCTTATGTGAGTATTTACTCATTTTTGAAATTTTTTCTTTTAATTCTTGAATTTATCTCCTCCCTACATTTAGATTAATCTTATTGGTCCATAGGATCCTTCATTGGACCATAATCCAAAAATTTCTGAAAATCTGAACCCTTAGGCTAAGGTCCTTTTACCTATTTTCAATTAATTCCAATTGCACATTGGAAAGTTCTTTTTGAATTTTTGTTTCAAGGGAAACCATTTTAGACACTAGGAAGATTTTTATATCCAAAAATATCTCAATTTTGGACTATCTCTCTCTAGATATTTTCTCTCTCTAAGTCAAAACAGGACAAAAGAGAATCTTTCTTTTATTTCAAAGAGGGAAATAATTACAAGATTATAAGGGGAGGTTCTTACACTTGCACACCTCAAAAGTTGGAGGGAGGAATCTTACATCTTACTTAAAAAATGCGAGATGTCCTCATCTCGTAGGTGGAGTATGATCTCTTTCGTCTTCTTCTTCTTCTTCAATCACTTCCAGCGTTACTGCCTTGGAAGTGGACGGCCATTTTGGGAACATCTCTCTTTGACTTCCTCTATTCTGAGGCGGAGGTCTTGCATTACTTTGGATTAAAACTGCGGGTTGGTTAGAGGGTTTGCCTCTGGGATTTCTCTAATTTTGGCGGAAAGAAACCTGATTACTCTAGAAGGAAGGAGCTAGAGTCTGGAATCTTGATCCCTGATTTTCTCACCCTAAAAACCTTGTTCCAAAAAAGGAGTTGGGCAATCTATACTGCGATGTCCAAATCCTTGACAGTTATAGCATTTCATTCCCTTGTTCAAGGGTGGAACTTCTGAAGTTTAATTCCAAGGGATTGAGTTCCAAGAAAAGAACATTTCTTCCATTCTAGAACTTTCCATATCCTGGGCTTGACCCTTATATCTCTTAGACGGTGGAAGGTTGGAATCACCTTCTCGAGATAAAAACCTTTTGAAAGGGGATGGTGCTGGCTTTGGTGGGACCTTGACATCAAAGGCCTTGGCAAAATGCTTCGCCATCCGCACTGCTTCGGCCATGAAAACTGGCTTGACATTCTTCACTAGGATATTCAAAGGTTCGTTCAGTCCCCAAATGAACGTGGCCATTAGTTGTTCTTCATCCCCAGTGGTGGCGAGTATTTGAGGAGGAGAGCAAATGCTTAGTGATATACTTCAATAGTTCTGCTCCCCTAGGTTAACTCTAGGTAAATTTATCTTTGTTTTCAAAAAGCCGGGAGGACAAAATCTCTTTCTTAGGTAAATTTTGAGATCATTCCATGTCTGAGTGTTTCGATCCACACGGTTTGCCTCGCAATGGTTTCTCCATGCTACTCTAGCTGTTTCTACTATCTTCAGCCTTGCAAAAGCCATTTTGCTCTTCTCATCCAAGTACTCTTCCATTGCTTCGATCCACTTCTCCACAGTCTCGCCCAAGTTTTCTCCTTCACCCTTGAAAGGTCCAGGCTGTGATATCTATGAAGGGTTTTACGAACATCCAAGTCGAGCTCTTCCTCATCGAGTTGGGGGTTATCATTCCTACCATGATGACCTCGATCCATGATCCTATCAATAAGAAAATTCTTGTTAAGTCCTTTTATTTACAATTTAAATCCGACTTTAGATCCAACTGATTCTGGGGTTCTTTAGATTGGTCAGCTCTCCACAGACTCATGGGTTAAAGATCCATTATATAGAACTCAATATCAGATAACAATTCATTCAGAACATATCATTCATATTCTTAACACAATAATGGTCCATCATTCATATTCTTAACACAATAATGGTCCATCAGACCAAAAATTCCATCTAAACATTCCTTCATGGAAGTTTCAATTATGTAGGTTTTTAATTTGTCATCCCTTAACTGGATCCACTAGGTCAAGTGTTAACAGTAGCAATCTGTTAGCACAATCCACTAATCTCATAGTGATTTGCTAAAGTCATTAACATCATTCCAGTTAACGAACATCATCACAGGGACTCGCCCCATTCATCCTCATTGTGGTTTTGCTCAGCTTATTACATTTCAACCAAAATTGAGGAATCATCATTTTTCAATCAGAATCCAAATCAACTCATCAGTTCTCAACCAGAATTTTAAATCATATCAACCACATTTGAATTCATCATCTAGATAGTATTTTTTCTTATAATTTTAAGTCTTATATTTACTCGTATATACTACCAGTAAAGAGCTGTAGTTATACCCTCGATATATACGAGCGATCACGGTACTTGAAATTATAAGGTAAATACCATCATGATGACTAGGCCTCAAGCAAGTCAGGGATTTCCATACAATTACGGTACTTCATCTGAAGACCCACTTTTAATTTTATGAATCTTCATTTTAAGTATCAATTTGTATGAATTTTATCACACAATTTGAATTTTTTACTTTTACTTCACAAATTTTTGACATTTTTGATTTTTCAGTTGATCCACTTTAGCCAATTTGCTCTGATACCAGGTGAAAGATCCCTGCCCCCTCCACGCAACGGATTCGTGGGGTACTAGCAGTGGAAGTAGCACTTCATGCATGGGGTAGGATCCCTCAATCGGGACCTCACCCACGTATAACCAGATAAGAGACTAATTCCTTGGTTCTTCAAAAATCGAACCCGAAAAAACTTTCCCCAAGCAAGAGCAATTCCTCCAAGATATTTGTACTCTAATGTAGTCAGGGTCATTTTACTGACCAAACTGATCTCACCAAACTCTAACGTAGTCATGGTCATTACTAACCAAACTGATCCGACCGAACCTATGAGTCACTTGGTTAGATCAAGGAAGAAACTTGCACTTGGATCATAGAAACCAACGCTTTTTTTTCCATCGAGAGGTACAACCGTTGATTCTTTTTTCATAGAACAATTACAACCCGTGATTTACTTCATCTATCGTACTATAACAGATTTGAGTCTCGGATCCATCAGTCCAGCCTAACCCCATCCAGTCGTCCCATGGGTTAGCCAACCACCCAACCACTGTAGTGATGGGATCCAATTAGGAATTTAGTTAGATTTTGTCTTGGGTACCAGGGAAAAGAGTTCCCAGGCTCCCTAGCTAGATATTCATGCAAATTTAACACCAGTCACACCACTTACACACCCAATATGAAATTTTCTTTTTCACAGATTCACCTATCTTTAAAACAATCATTTAATGAAACCATAGTGTCACTGATCATAATTCTCAAAATCTCCGGTTGAATCCTTATTTCCAAATCATCGGTGTATCTATGGCATCATTGGCAACCACAACGCTCACCACCTGTCCACTCAAGGACCTTTTCAATAGTTCCTAGCTCATAGTAACCGGCAATATATTCACATATCAAAAATGGAATCTCCATTGAAGATCAGCAAGATCAACCAACGGATCCATATACATCTTATCGCATCCTTTTTTCATCTTATCGCATACACATCTTATCGCATCCTATTTTATCGCATACACATCTTATCGCATCCTATTTTATCACATACACATCTTATCGCATCCTATCACATCCCATACACATCTTATCACATCCTATTTTCATCTTATCTCATCCATTCACATGCTATTCCCATTTAATAGCTTTTTCTAGGTTGATCCTGATAATGGAACTTTTTCTAAATTTTTGTCAATTGCTTGACCTAATTAAAGGTTCTTTTTCTCAACGATTAGTTCCATATTCATTCTCAATTTCTCAAATGAATTATATTCAATATTCCTCTTTTGGATTAAAAGAATTCATGAGATTTACAGAAAATCAATTCTACCCATATTTTCACTTTTGATAAGTAATCATAAATTGAATTATTCTCAAATTTCCTCTTCTTCCCATTTAATTTCTTGGATCTCAAATACCATAGAAATTCCTCTTTTTGCATTTAATTAATTGCATTCCAATGACATGGGTATTCCTCTTTTATCATCAATTATTTCTCATAAAGTAATTTCATCTAAAATAAAATACCCATAAATTCAATATACTAGGAATTTCTCTTTTCCCATCTAAATGATGGAATTCCAAATATCATAGGAATTTTTCTTTTAACATTTAAATATTTCTCATAGATAAAAAAATTTTATCTAAATTTTATCTTTGAATTTAATAAAAATACTCATTAATTCCAATATGCTAGGAATTTCTCTTTTCCCATCTCAATGATGGAATTCCAAATGTCATAAGAACTCCTCTTTTAACATTTAAATATTTCTCATAGATAAAATAAATTTATCTAAAATTTATCTTTGAATTTAATTAAAATACATTAATTCCAATATATTAAGAATTTCTCTTTTCCCATCTCAATGATGGAATTCCAAATGTCATAGGAATTCCTCTTTTGACATAAAAAATGAATTACTAGAAATTTCTCTTTTGCTAATTACTATTTATGCATAAACATAAAAATTAAATTTTTCATGATTATAATGAGAATCATTTAATTAATCTAGGATGATTAATCTTAGAATATGATTTTCATAATATGAATAAAAATTATCTGTGTTAATTTTTTTTAAAATTTACCATAGCTCCGCTGCTATTACTTATAATTCTCAATAATTTGAAAGCATAACGTTTAGTAATATCCCTATGATTAGAATAACCATTAATTAGATCAATATCCAATTATGGGCTTGATTCTTGATTTTTTCATAAATTAAATAACATAAAAGCATTAAAAAGCCACTTAATTTGCCTCAATTTGACAAGCATAGAACTACTTTTAGATTAGAGAATTGCTTCATGACAAGATTCATTTGAATATAGAATAAGTCATAGGAATGACCATTCTTTGGGGGAGAGAGAGACATGCTTACAAAAAACATTTAATTTAGCATAAATGAAAATTTATGTGTTTTATCACAACAATTCATTAAAGAACTTCAATTGTATTAAAAATCCATTCAATTGAATGCTTCTCAAGCTTGAGAGGGGTTGAGAAGAGAAACATTTAGAGATTAAGAAAAAAGACCAAAAATCACAATTTACCTCCTAGATTGCTTGATTCTTTGATCAAAGTAGAGGCTCCCAACCAATCAATTTGGTATGTTGATGAAGTCTCCAAGGAAGATTGAAGAGAGAGAAGCTCCAATCTCTTCAATTTATAGAGGATAATAGAAAATATCATTATTTCAGTATAATACTAGCATGGTATAGTTCTCATATTTTTTTACTAATGGCTAAGGATCTATTTATAGGTGAGGGAGGCCTCTAACCAAGTCCAACTAGTTTCTAGAATTTTGGAGGTTCAGTTTGATTGAATTTGGACAAGATTTGGACCTAGTTTGGCTCCCTTTTAATTTCGTTTGATCTAGGAGAGATGAGATAAAAATATCACAATATTTTTTAGTTTAAAACTCCACCACACATGTGAAATAGACGCCTCCTTGAAAAACCCCCTTCTCCTTACCAAGGTGTCAACATTGAATCATTATACCCAAAATATCTCAATTTTTTAGTAATACTCTTATAGTTTTTTACTAATAAACCTTGTCCTTAGTCAACTCTTCATCTTATGTGAGTATTTACTCATTTTTGGAGGTTTTTCTTTTCATTCTTCAATTTATCTCCTCCCTACATTTGGATTAATCTTATTGATCCATAGGAACTTTAATTGGACCATAATCCAAAAATTTCTGAAAATCTAGACCCTTAGACTAAGGTCCTTTTACCTATTTTCAATTAATTCCAATTGCATATTAAAAAGTTCTTTTTGAATTTCTGTTTCAAGGAAAACTATTTTAGACACTAGAAAGATTTTTATATCAAAAAATATCTCAATTTCGGATTACCTCCCTCTAGACATTTTCTCTCTCTAGATCAAAACAAGGTAAAACAAAATCTTTCTTTTATTTCAAAGAGGGGAATAACTACAAGATCAAAAGGGAAGGTTCTTACACCTACACATCTCAAAAACTGGAGGGAGGAATCTTACATAGATTATCTCTAGTGGATGTTTCTCGTTCAAGATGTATTTGCTCAATAAGTACACCTTCATTCGATCCTACACCTTCATTCGATCCTAATCCAGCGTGAGCCTCACCTACTTCCTCAACTATTCTGTATTCTTCTTGTTCTTCTTTGTTTTTCAATAGGTGCTAGTGGTGTATGCTCAACCATCACATGATCTAGGGGCTATTTTCACCTCTTTACCACGTGGATTTATTTGGATCACAAACAACCATTTATGATCTGTCGGGTCTTTCACAAAGATGACTTACTCACAGTGCTCTGGTAGCACAAATGTGTCTCTTTGGTCAATCCATATCTTTGTGCGGTCTACTTAAAGAAATCCACACTTGTCTTTGCGTACAGTTACTTGCGTCCCTTGAGTTACCAACTTGAACCATTTCACATAAAAAACGAACGTATCAAACTTTTTGAATCTAACCTTGATAATATCTTGGATTGTTCCACAATAATCCAGCATGCCTACTTTAGTATGGCCATCATTTTAACTTGAACGACTTTCTTGCATGAAATTATCCTTCACACCACAATCAAATGTTTTTCTCTTTTTATCTATTCCTTCTACTTGAAAGTGACGTCCGCATGACCAAATTGCCCCAAACTTATGATACTACAAGCACAATAAATAAGTACTTTTATTGTATAAATTCACGAAAGAACAACATAAAAGACAATGCGTAGATATCTCAAACTCACATACATGGAAATCACAACCATATGTAAGCTCCTCCTCCTCATCACTTATTGATTCACCATTGCGTTTAGCTTACACTATGGTTTTTTTGAGCCATTTATTAGTAGAAGGAAATTCTAGAAGAAGTGCAAGTTCTGTTGGGTACGATCATGTGCGGATTGTTCAACTCCTTCTAAAACTCAAACAAGCTTGGTCCCTTTCAGCCTTCACCAAGTTATATCTCTCGATCCGTTTTTCCATAGCATGTGAGTTTAAGATGCAAAATTTATTGATCTTCTCACGCAATGCTACATCAATTATTCTTACAAGGCCTTTCCCTTGTGGCTCTTCCCCAACTAGCAAATCATCTTCTTCTTGTGTCCATAATCTTGGCATATCGGGATCAGACGTACTGAGAAATTCAGTTATATATACAAGTGATTATTGAACAAGACATCCCGCTGCCGTAACATCAAATCCTTTAAGTGTCTTCATAAACATAAATCTCTCCAAGAAAAACATCCATCGGCTATGGACAACCCCAGCCACAGCAACTTCATCAACCACATGAAGTAGCAAGTGCAATTGAATGATTAAAATACTTGTTGTAAAGTATTTCTTAGCCATTGTAACAGCCTCGATGGAGTTTAATCGTGCAATTGAATGTCTCTACTAATCTCTTTCCTTGATATCCAACGCACCACTGCACCAATTTTGTAAATTGTTGCTCTAATGTCATCTTTGAGGCAATCCTTTATGTCTATAAGAAGCACGAATTGTAAGAATTTGCACCAATTTGTTTATTCATGTGTATGCTCTTATTCAAGTGCCCATGTGGGCTTTGTTATGTGTGTGTAGAGACATGTCCCACACTCCACATGAGACACCAGCTTACTCTTCATCCCTCTCTCCATATGCCATGTCGCCTGACCAATTTATGAGTTTTTTAGCACAAGACGCGCCCGAGCAAAGAGCGATGGCACAACAATATTTTGGGGGAGGGCTGGACACTTCGACCGCACCATTGGGCACCACCACTGCTAACCCTAGTTCACGAATAGAAACCCCAGGAACAACCGCCAGAATCTCTCCCTCAGGTCACTCGTCCAACGCTCGTAGAGGACAACACTCGAGCGGTGGAGGTGGAGGCGGTTGTTGTCCAAGTGGGAGCACCAATCTACGCCCCCACGTGAGTGTCTTTCCCCATCTAGAGCGAGAAGCACTCCACGCTCGCGATCATCGCGACGTTTTGATACACACCCCACACCTAATGGGAAAAATATTATACAATTATCAATGGCAATGTGGTTTTGGATGATGTCAGGCAAGAGATAAAGAGCCACATCCGTGAGCTTTGCCACATTATCTTTGCTAATGACTTTATGACTTTATGGCCAAAGTTGGATAAAGCTAAGAAATAAAGTCATTAAAGAAATCAAGGATAGTGATGTCTTTCCCATAAGGTGGATAAAGGACCACATGGTGGACGTCATGAAACATTGGCGGGGAGATTGACTAGAAGAGTAAAGGCAAGGGTTGAGAAGCCTTGGTACATCAGCACCCGAGGATTGGAATAAGGAGAGGCAAAAGTATGTAAGAAATTCCCAACCCTACAAGTACCAAGAGGATGCACGGCAAAAGCCCAAATGGAGAGCGTAGGAAGCTCTCACCTTGGAAGCGACGATTGGGACGCATTCCATGTCTACTTTGTCAGTATCAATGCTTATCTTGTATGTTTCATTTGATGTTACATTATGTTTATTGTTTTTATGTTATGTTATGTTTATTGTTTTTATGTTATGGTACTTTTAGAATCAAGTGGTTGGTCGACTGAGAAAAGAGGAGAACATTGCTCGCCCCGCCATAACACGTACTTTCTTTTAGAGAAGCTTGAGCGAGAAGGCACCAACCCTCAAAGGGGAGAATGTTGCAGATATGGTAAATGCGATAAGCCTTAACCTTATGATTTGTATACTTGCTTTACCATTGCATGTTAGATCGTTGTTTTGTATACCAAAAAAAAGTGTCTTGTATGGTTTTTGCAGGGACCAATACCTAACCCTGAGTGAGGTCTCCGCATAGAGTGGCCTTGCCCATGTCTTTCCTCTTGTACATACATATTTTGGTCAGCTCACATCTTTATTTGAGCTTGTATAGCTTGTATGAAACTACTTTATGCAATTTTGGTCATCGAGTATAAAAACCATTTTGGCTTTCCATACCATTTTCAACATTGGTCTTTTGCCGGCTCATCTTGTTAGATCTTGTAATATGGTCTTTGATATATAAATTTCACATCTTGCAATATAATTTGGCCATTGTTTGCACTTGTGTACAATGTACATACTTTGTAATGTCAAAAACGTTCTGGCACTCCAACTTTTCCAACAAATTTTCTTCGTTCTTCATATCAGAGTACAGTTGACTTTGGTACTCTATAAGTTTGGCATAATGGTGCATCCAGCTACAAGATTGTAGCTGGATGCACCATAATGCCAAAAAAAAACTTTATACCGTTGAAAATTTCTTGCATCTGTCGAAATAACCGTCGAAATGTTCTCCATCCGTTCGAAATAATCATCATAATACCAGTCGAAATAATTGTCGAAAATGCCGTCAAAATAAGAGGAAAAACATGTTTATTTCAACGCACACATATTTTTATCTTTCCATTTCGATGCTTATTTCCACGAGTATTTTGACATTTTGGGATTTTTGAGCTTAGTTCTAAAGCGTCGAAAAAGGCGTGGATAATGGCCCTACCTCTTTTAGTGTACTACTAAAGTAGCCTAGTTTTCTATTTTCTTTTCCACAACAGGTGTATTTTGAGACACGAGTCTCATTATTGCATTCACAAGTGGATTAGGACTTCTTAAAAATTGATCTTTGAGTTTGACCACCCACTCTAATCATGTTGAAAGGTGTGATGGTAGGACCATTTTGCTGATTTACAACTATAAATTTCATTAGGAAACCTTTGATCCAATGAACTATGCCACAACAATTAGGAGTTGAAGGTGGCATGCCAGAAGATGTAGCTTGGGTGACTAGTTTGTTTCTAATGGAAAAAAGACTCGAACAATGATAGTATTGAAGAGGAATTCTCTTAACAATAGAGTTGTTGATGTCTTAACCACATCTGACTGGTATATTGGTTTGACTCCTCATCTTGCATTGACTATAGAGTAGTCTGGATAAATCTCTGTGAAGTCCTTAGTGACATGTTATGCACTCTTCAAGTCAACCTCGTATTCTAGACACTCAAAAGATTCTTTGAAACCTATTTGGTTCAATGGTGTAATCCTATAAGGTGGAGGTTGAGGTCCCAAAACTGGTGGAGATAACGACACCTTTATACATTGTAAATTCTCGTTGTTGCAATAGATTGTTATGCCATTTTATTAGCATTGGATTGAGATGTTATAATAGGAATTATGGCTTGTGGCTATGATGGAGCTAGTAAAGCCAATCTAGAAGCATTAGCAAGGGTTTGTAAAAGCATGCAGCACTGTGAAGCCTCATGACCATAACATCCACAAAAAGTACAACTCTCATTATAGCATTCTCTCAATGTTGAAAGTGAAATCTCATCGGAATCTAGTTGATAGCAATACTATGTGGACACCAGTCTAGTAGTGTGTGTGTGGACAATAATGGTTGCATCCGCTAGCCAAGTGTATTGAAATTAAACTTAGGTTATTTCAGTGTGAACTTATCACTAGGAAAATGTGTTGTGTTTTTTGGTTTGCAATGAAAAAAAGCCATGGAGATTCTCTATCATGTATGTGTTGATGTTTTGAGATAATGGGAGTCAAATAGGGTTTGCCTCTCTACCGTGGTGTCTATCTCCTCTCTCTTTTCATGGTATTAGAGCCTGGTGCTCTCTATTAGGGTTTTGTGAGTGAGTGAAGAAGAGAAACAATTGAAGCTCTGGAGCAAAGAGAAGCTATGGAGCACACCCAACTCAAGCAGATCTGAAAGCTAAGTCCCATTTGTGAGTGCTGCTATCCTTCTTGAGTGGATTGAAACTGATTTGAACAAGATTAGAGCCAAGACTTATCTGCCCCATGCAAGAGAAGATAGTTTGAGATTTCCATTAAATCTTGGAAGCAAGAGCTGTATGTGATGTATTATACACCAGGGTTGTATTATAAATTGAATTAGGAGGAATAGGAACTTCATAACATGTCATATCAAATATTTGGAGCAAATCTATGCATTATTGAAGAGGTTAAAATTCTAGTTTGTGAGCTACAAAAAAAACAGAGAATGTATGCATGAATTTGGGCCATTGGAGGTCATTCATGCACATATCTAAGGAATTGAAGCATTGGGAACATAGTAGGCATCATTTCTAAGGTTTCTAATAATTGGATTGAAGATTAAAACATCTCCAAATTGCCCTAGGAGCAGGCAGTATAGGAGAAGAGCACAATATAACATTTTTTTCACTTCTACTCATCACCTTGGAGCTCATGTGAGCTATACCATCAAATTGAGTGCACAATAGGCTTAAACAATGTGTGCATATAAGTGTGGAGAAGCTTTCCAGAGAATCTTGGAGTTGGAAACATCAATTATGAGTTGATTAAGAGCTAATTAACAGGGTTGTATAACATCATTAGTGAAACATGACATCACTAATCAATCAATTACACTCACATTACTTTAAATTGGTCAAATTCCAATACAACACGTTGGGGGCACAACATCACTTTTGAGTAGCGTTTCAACACTACTTTTTTGTCGGGATATTGGGTATTCCGTTCGGTGCTCTACAACAAAACTTCGTTGCCCAACAGCAAAATATCGCTACTGAGTAGCACTATTAACAGCGAAATTTCACTGCTCCACAGTGAAATTTCATTGCTAAGAGCAACATTTATAGCAATCAAATTTTGTTCTTATACTGTAATTTCACTATTGAACAGCAAAATTACGCTGTTGTTTTTACTGCATGAAATTCCAGAGAGTTGTTGGATGCTGAATTCTAAAAATACATGTCACATACACACAAAAAATGATATATAGTTCTAAAAAATATCCATTAAAACGCTTGAAGCCTTGTTTCGAGCCAAAAAAAAAATTAGTTAAAAACTTTTGAGAAGCGAAACAATGTCAAGATTATGAATCAATGTCTATATCTAATGGAAGCTCAATGAAAAGATGGGGTTCCATATCAATATCAATATCACTATCATGATCCAACGAAGCATTGTCATGATTGATAGGTGACTCATTATTTTCTTCCAATTTATGTTCCTCATGCTCTTCATCAGTCCCATCCAAAATCGCCCTAGAAGCAGGTGGCATAGAAAAAGAGCACAATATAACAACTTTTTCACTTCTACTCATCACCTTGAAGCTCATGTGAGCTATACCGTCAAATTGCGTACACAGTAAACATAGACAATATGTGCATATGAGTGTGGAGAAGCTTTCTAGAGCATCTTGGAGTTGGAAACATCAATTATAAGCTGATTAAGAGCTAATTAATAGGATTGTATAATGTCATTAGTGAAACATGACATCATTAATCAATCAATTACACTCACATTACTCTAAATTAGTCAAATTTTAGTACAACACGTCGGGGGCACAGCAGCACTTTCTAGTAGCATTTCAGCAGCACTTTTTTTGTCACGATATTGAGGATTCTGTTCGGTTCTCTATAGCAAAATTTCGTTGCCCCCAGCAGCAAAATATCCCTACTGAGTAACACTGTTAACAATAAAATTTCACTGCTCCATAGTAAATTTTTTTTGCTGATGAGCAACGTCTTTAGTAGCAAAATTTTGATGCTATACTGTGATTTCAATACTGAACAACGAAAATAGAAGCAAAATTATGTTGTTATTTTTGCTGCATGAAATTACATAGAGTTGTTGGATGCTGAATTCTAAAAATACATGACACATACACACAGAAAATGATATATAGTTTTAAAAAAATATCCATTAAAACCCTTGGAGCCATGTTTCGAGCAAAAAAAAAGATAGCTCAAAACTTTTGAGAAGCGAAACAATGTCAAGATCATGAATCTATCCCATCGTGTAATAAATCCATATATGTTGCTTCATCAATGTTAATCTAATGAAAGCTCAATGAAAAGATGGAGTTCCATATCAATATTAATATCACTATCATGATCCCATGAAGCATTGTCATGATTGATAAGTGACTCATCATCTTCTTTTGATTGATGTTCCTCATTCTCTTCATCGGGTCCCATCCAAAATGTTTTCTTCATTGACTTCTTCCAATGAGCAAATTTGAGGTTGTACTTGCACCTCATCTAGACATTCAGCCCTCCACATCTTGATCTTGAAAAATATGTTTTGAACAAGAGGAAACTTGCATAACATACCACCACTTTCAATCAATTTGACAGCGTGAAACAAAACCTAATATCACAAATCAAAGAGGTTACACTTTTATTATACGATATCAAGATTTAATTTGGAAGTGATTATGTTACTAACCTATTGACACTGTTGAGATAATACAAAGATATCATTCTCATCATTCCAAAACTTGTGGAATCAATTTAAAAGAACCCATTTGATGTTTCTTCACGGGTGCTTGAGCATCTCTATATATCACCTTGAACCATTTGACATAAAAAATGAATAGACTGAATGCTCTAAATCCAAGAATATCCTGAATAGTTCCACAATACTCAAGATTGTCCTCTATGACATTGGTGTCATGTCTACTGGCTCAACTTTCTTGCTCAAAAGTTACCATCACACCACAATCGAATGTGTTTCTTTTAAAATTCACATGCTCCATGCGAAAGTGCCTTCCCCCTGGCCATATTGCATTACATAGTTTGTACTAACATTAAACAAAAGCATAAAATTTATTATAATACATTAAACAAGGTATATGTACGTGAGATAGAGATGAAGAATGTACTTACTTGAGGGTCACATCCTCTTGCATACTCATTCTCTTCTCTTGTGATCATCTCTCCATTTTACAATGCCATCCATATTGCCATATGAAGCCATTATATATTGATCACATTTTGTAGAGATTCTAAGCTAGGTGGGAATGGCAAACGCCTATTTTCTCTTTTGAAAGTTCTTCTCTCATCCTTTCGTCTATTGATTGCATTCTTGTATCTCCCAATCCACTTCTCTATGATGGGAATATTTAGTGTAATGCTTCATGCGGTCTTCGTTGCCTTCCTTTTTCCTAAGTCACATTAGTAATTAGTTGGTCATCCTCTTCATTGCTCCACAATTGTGGCATGAAAAGATCTATGGGAGATATGATTTACACAAGAGACTCTTGCATATCAACCATCCCTCTGCCATGCTTGCTTCTGGCCTTACTCTTTTGCAATAGGACTTATGCATAGCCTTATGCACAGGGCTTATGAATAGCCTTATGTGTAGGATATGTATAAGCCCTATACATAGCCCTCATATGCGATAAGGCTATACATAAGCCTCATGCATAGGGCTTATGCATAGGCTACATGCATACCCTTATGCACAGGGCTTATGCATAGGCCTTATACATAGGTCCTATGCATAGCCCTCTTATGCAAGAGGGCTTATGCATACCTTTATGCATAGGTCTTATGAACTAATGAAATAATTTTTTTATTTATTATGATAATTTTTTGTAGGTCTATTCAAAAAGCGAACAACCACCAAGGGCATAGGCCACGTAGTAGTTCATACGGATTAGGCTAGTAAAGGTAAGACCTCTTTGTTTATGCATCTTCCCTTTGTGTTTTTGCACCCTTGGGTGCTGGAGATTACGTTTAGGTTAAGCATCTATATGCCTTATGCATTGGCCGCATGCATAGGCCTTATGCATAGGCCATATGAATAGCGTATGCAAAGGCTTATACATTGGCCGTATGCATAGTCCTTATGCATAGGCCATTTGCATAGCGTATGTATAGGCCGTATGCATAGCGTATGCATAAGCCTTAGGCAAAGGCTGTATGCATAGTCTTATGCATAGGCCGTATGCATAGGGATTATGCATAGGCTATATGCATAGACCATACGCATAGGCTCTATGCATAAGCCTTATGCATAGGGTATGCATATGCTATGCATAGGCTACGTATACAGTATGCATATACGGTACGCATAGGCTATGCATAGGGTATGCATATGCTATGCATAGGCTACGTATACAGTATGCATATACGGTACGCATAGGCTATGCATAGGGTATAAATAGGCTATGCATAAGGTATACATATCCTATGCATGGCATATGGTTTAGACTATGCATACTCTATGGTTTAGGTCAAGAGATGTAGGAGGTCGTAACAATGTCCTAATATCACAGGTTGTATTTTTTGTAGAAGCTTGTGTTGTTATTTTCTCTTGGTTGGCTTGACATTGTCAAGGTAAGTGGACTTATCAATTCAGCCTCATATTTATTGCACCCTTGGGTGCCGGGTTTAGGAAATGGACTTATGCATAGAGATATGGGACATTGTTATTTTCCATCTAGAATGTTGCTTATGTCAAGTTAGGAGTGGTTATCCATGAGTAGGTGGTTATAATGGAGAGGGAGCCCTCGATCTTCTCATTATCCTTGTCTTGTAAAAGAGAAGATGCCTTTGGCTTTAATAGTGAGGAGCATGTGGAAAGTCCTTAGAAGCTATCATCCAAAAGGGGCACTGTCCACCCTGCTTGTCTAAGCAATATTCTAGGAGGTCTTAACAATGTTGTATTATTTATCTAAGATTTAAGTATGGCTTAGGTTAGAGCAATCGTGTTTTGTTGCCTATGTATGTATGTAACAGAAATGTCAATTGATCTGTTCACAAGACCTCGATGTGGCCAATCTGCTATCCATTATAAATGAACGATATGGGTAACAAGCTTAGTCTCAGTTTACACAAACACAGGTATGGTTCCATTAAAACTTTTCACATACACAAAGTTAATCTTTTATGAATTCTATAGGTCTTATATTTTAATCTTATATACAGGCGAGCTTACAGTCGGGCCAGTCGACACCATGGGGGAAGACTACCCCCCCTTGGCCAGTCGACGCCATGGTGAAAATCTACCCCACTTACTCGGTCATGTGCCAGACAACGCCTTTGATAGCCATGGAGCCAAGTGATGCCAGCCCATCACGATATGGTTTGGATGAGCCTACAACACCTTTCTCTACTACTAGACCCACCCCTGCTCCCTTATGTCCGTTCTTCACCATGATGACGTTGTAGTAGGGAGTCTCGGAGGGTAGTAGAGGTGTTAGCGAGGGGGGAGCAGGCTGCTTCTATTTTGGCAAAAGTAACACTAGGCCTCCCGCTGCATCTCCCAAACACGGAGGCTCTTCATCTACACATTAGCCAGTTCCCCAGGACACCCATTTCACCCTTCGATCCACACCTCCTACCATACAACGTGGATGAGGATGGTGCCCTCGTGTGATGGATGCATGAGGAAAGCGTCATGAACCGTATGCACGTACTTGCAAACCTGGAGTTCATGAACTCCTTCAAAAAGTGCTTAAATCGGAGTTCCCCATGCCACATACGGGTCTTTGCTTCTCCGAGGAGGAGTGGATGAAGAGGCGGATTAAGCTATTACTCTCTAATATGAGATAAAATATCAAAAGTGCAGCAAAGAATAATTTGGAGAAGCCTAGCGTATGTACAGCCAAGGAGTGGAGGCACGCACACAGCTTCGTAAGAAAGCACCTAGGTACTTTTCAAAAACAACAAGCTACATCAAGTGCTTTTCCTGACTATGAAAGTGAGGGGCTTCACACTTTGGCTCCACTGGGAAATCCTCCTTTCTTGCTCATTTCTTAAGTAATCATTTCTTCTCTTCTTTCATTTCGTTTTATACTGTAATTTTTTCTTGAAATAACTATATATTTTATTGATTGTTTTTGTAGAGGGAGGTTGTTAGGCGTGACCCAACAAAGGAGGAGTATGAATATGGGTATAGAGCCGCAAGAAAATGCATACGCGAGGTATACGCTTGGATGAGTCCATTTTGGGGACTCAAGAATATGAGGTAAGTGAGCCTAAACAATTGTCTTTTCTACGTCTAATTGTATTTTAATGCTCATTCTTACCTTACGCTTGATGGCATGTATGTGTTGAAATATACAAGTGAATAGGGTGTACAAGCCCTTAGCAAGAGACTGTAAAAGAGAATCTGTAAATGAGTAAGAAGTTGTGAAAAGGTGAGAAGTATCTACTGGGAGAGAATAAAGGGTAGAATGAGAAGACTTAGGAGGTATAGAGATATTCTTTGAAGAGGTGGAGAGAATCAAGCAAAAGAGGTGAAGTGAATCAAGGAGAAATCAGTGGGATTAGATGCTTGGATGTAAACTCTATAAATTGAGGCATTGGCCTAATGAGAATTTGTTGGTTTTTGATTATCCATGCCTACATTAAGCTATCAGTTAATTACTCACTAATCACATCTTAATTATCATCTAATCTCTTTTCTAATGATGTTGATTCTAGCATTTGATCCACCCATAGCTCATCACATTGCTGCAAATTTAACAGTATGTAGGATGAAGGGGAAGAAGAGGAGAAGAATCCAGATTATCAGCATGAAGTAAGTGAAGAGGATGAGGAATCCAGATTATCAGCATGAAGTAAGTGAAGAGGATGAGGAATTGCATGATAAAGATCACTCGAAATCCGATGAGGATTCCTATTAGACACCTCTTCATTGTAAAAACTTTATGTATATATGGCCAAAGGCCCAACAATTCTGAAATATAATAACTTTTTGGGCTCAATTGCATTCTCCACAATATATGTGTTTTTTATACTTGTGTTTGTGTTATAAATCTGAAACTGTGACTCTGTTTTAATTTTAAAAAAAGAGCTAAGACAGACAGGGAAGTCCTGTCCAGACTCCCCAGTCTGCCCCAGCTCTTTTTTTGCTCTGCAAAGCTTTCGCTACTCAGATGAACGAAAATAGAAGTCGCTGCGCTCAGCATTACATGAAAATAGCAGTGAAATATCGCTGCTCAACAATGATAGTGATATTTCGTTATTTCGCAATGAAATTTTGATGATGAGCAGTGAACCCATTGCAGAGAAAATAGCAGTGTTTCTAGCAACAGGCAAAAATGGCCTGACATCTACCTATCCTTCTAGTTATATTTTCGTTGCTAGACCCTCATTTTGTTGTAGTGTTCCTTTTACACGGAGGTGGAGAAACATCATACAGATCTAATGAAATGCCTGGGCTTTGAATTTGGATCACATTTGAAGCAGTTAGAGCCATATTAGTGGTTGTTAATCACTATTTACAAGTAGAGTAAATCAAAACAAAAAGCTATTTTTGGCATGAAATTGATACTTGGTGACCTCAGATAATTTTTAAAGGCATGTGACATGGAGAATGTATGGATGTAAAGGCATATGGTATACACTCAATTTAATCATTTCCTAGTAACTCGGCACATTAATGAGCTCGGTATTGTGCAGGATTACAAGCTATAGCGGATTGTTTGCACCCGATAGTGGATGTATGAAAAAAATGGATGTAAATCATCAAGATTGAGCTCGAGTGAGTACATTGGAGTGTTTCGAAAAGTGGAGGACTATTTTGGATCTGTTTCTTAGATTTTGTGAACGACACCAATTTATTTTCAGCTTATGCAAATAATGGTTTTGAGTCTTGGATTCTGTCACCAAAAGAATTGTGAAATGTGTGAACATCATTGGTGACAAAGTACATGTATGTATGTGTGTTTGAGTTGATTTTTTGCATAACAAAATGAGTGATAGTCTAGACAAGATTGTTGGGAAAAATCTTGATAAACACAACTTCTAGATTTAGAAGTACCGTATGATAAACTTTCATAAAGGCAAAGGGCTTTGTAGTTTGGTGACATGTGAGAAGACGAAGCAAAGGATTCCCTTAGTAAATGCAACACCCACCCAACTTATAGCACATAGGAATTGGACAGAGAGGGATTTCAAATTGCTACATTATTTCTCAATTTGTGTGACAAATATCATGTTATGCCATATTCAAGACACACATAATCCCAAGGATTCATGGGATACATTGGTGAAGCTATATGATACAACTACACAACCAAATAAGATGTAATTGAAGAAAAAGATACATAGTATGACTTGAAATAATAGGAGCATAAATGATTATGTGCATGAGATTAAAATATGTTTTAATGCACTAGCATCTATTAGTGACCCCATGGAGGATAATAATTCCGTTGCCATTGCATTGAATAGTTTGGGCAAGCATTACAAATCATTTGAAACCTCTATCAGGGTGGTTAGAGGTGGAGACTCCCTAGATTTTGATAAGTTGATCTCTTTGCTTATTGTGGAGGAGATTAAACTTTGTTTTGGTGCTTCATCTAGTACGGTGAACATACAAGGGACCAAGCATTCTACACTCATAGAAGTGCTAGAGGCAGTTCGAGAGGATGTACAGGTGGACGTGGTTGGCATGATAGGCCACCACCACAACAACAGGATTTACAACCATCATTTGGTGCATGTGGTAGTAGAGGTTTTTACCCTCATGCTAGAGGGAGGTTTGGATCTCGTGGGTAGAGCTCATTTGCAACCACAACAACAAAATATACATGGCATTGAGTGTCATTATTGTAACAAACTTAGACATATGGCTAGAGATTACTACAAAAAGCAAAATGATATCCATGGTGGTAGAGTACAACATGGAAATTATGCATCATCTACCAATAAAAGACATACATATCATTTGTTTTCCATGAATCATGTGATGGGTACAATGACATCTCGCAAAAAGAGTGATGACATATGGTATATGGATTGAGGTGCATCAAACCACGTGACATGTCATGGAGAGTGGTTTGATGACATGATGCCAACATAAAATCAGGGTTATGTTGCTATAGGTAATGATACTCAACATCCTATTACACATGTTGGTTAGTGTGCCATTGAGGATGCATGATGGTAGGGTGAAAACTATGTTTGAGGTATTGTATGTGCCCCATAGATCTATTAGAATGCATTTGGCATCATTTGGACAAATGGTTGAATAAGGATTGCAAGTGAGATTTAATAAACATGGTTGTTTTCTTGAGGACTTTGGCTGAAAATTAATTGCGAAAAGTAACAAAGAAAGGAAATCGTTCAAGATAGATGCAAGCATTCCAGAATTGAAGTCAGCCATGTTTTCTCATAGTCGTGGGATATTGCTAGACATTGATATTTGGCAAAAAAAGATTGATCATGTAAACATTTAAAAGCTGAAATCTATGCAAACAAAAGGAATTATTGGTGGTCTACCTAGATTAAAATATGATGTGAGTACACATGTTTGTGTTGCATGTCAATTTGGAAAACAAGCAAAAGGAGAAACATCTAACAATAGTGCATGCACATCTTAGGGCGATTGATCAGGCTTCCAGGTCGATGGATCGCAGGACAGGAGATGCCTAAACCAAACAACAACACAAGGAAGCTGGAGGATCCTTGAAGGCCACCAAAGTAACCTTCAATTCATTTGAAGATGATGTAAATGATGAGGAGGAATGGAAAAAGATTGCACATAAATCCATGAAAAAGAGAAAACACAGAATAGATGAAGAAATGCTACCTGACTCAGAAGAGGTCAAGAAACAGAAAGTAGAAGAAGAAAGAAAAAGGGAGCTAGAAGAGAGATAGAAGTAGGAAGCCGCAAAAGCATAAAACAAGAACAAGCTAGAAGAAGAGGAAAAGAAAAGAAGAAGAAGAAAAGAGAAAGTGGTAGGAAGAAGAGAAATAGAGGAGAGAACGAGAACAATAGAAAAAGAGAGAAGAAGAAGCTTAAAAGGGGAAGCTGCCTACAAGAACTAAAATTATCATACCAACGAAACTTTGGCCTTGCTCTGGCACAAAATATACAGGAAGGCCCAAGCCACAGCTTCAAGCTACCAGAAGAGCTAGAGACACAACTCCCAAGCCAACAACTGCACAAAATATACAGGAAGGCCCAAGCCACAGCTTCAAGCTACCCGAAGAGCTAGAGGCAAAACTCCCAAGCCAACAACTGCACATGAATAGAGGGATGATGTATGTGGCCCAGAACATCCTCTCTCAGGATCTCTCTTTGATGGAGGATGAGTCAAAGGCCCAGAGCACCATCAATTAGATGTGTGTCCTAAACCATACACAACATGGGATGCTCATGAATGCCACAGCTAAAGCCAAGGATATAGAGAAAAAATCATAAATGATGGCACAATACATTAAGGAGATGCAGAACAAGATCTCTACGGTGGAAAATACCCTAGTGCAGAAAAAAGAGCTGAGTGAAGGAAAGATCAAAGCTCTCATCACTGAGTAGCACCTGCTCCAAGTTCACGTGGACAAGCTTAGAGCGGAATTAGCGGAAGCCCAAAAGCCAGCGAAGGTCTGGGGGCCGACGCCATCCAAGGACTCAAGATGAAGTGCTCGAGAGCACGACGACTTTGGCGATCACCCATTCAGAAGCCCAAGCCCTAAAGAACTAGGAGGAAGAAGAGGTTTTGTGTCTTCCGCTAGATGCCAAAATAACAATAATAAAAACAACGAAGGCCAAACTCCACAAGGACTGGGATCAGGCGTTGCAAGCCCTGATAGAGATCCAGGAGTAGATTTCTACCACAATAGGTCATTCATGACCTGGAGGAAGATAATGATGTAGACAAGGAGCCACAACAACAACAACAATAGCCAACAACAACAACAACCAGTAGGCCAAGAGTCCCCCAAAACAAGTGCTTTCGGAAAGGAAAAACAAGCGAAAAATAAAGACCAAAGTCTAGTACAAGCATTTAAGGCTACTGCTTGGAAAGCAGAACACTGGGAAAAGGAGGTGAAGAAGCTAGAAAAAAGAAATAAGATGTTGTAGCAGGAGTTGCAGAATGCCACACCCTCCGAGAAGTATGTGAAAATATTGAGAGAATCTTTCTAAGATAGAGACAAGGCCAAAGAGTAGGTAGAAAAATACAAATACAAGATTAAAAGGAGCATAAAATTTGAAATAGAAACCATCAATGAGCTGAACACACTCAAGTTGAAAATGCATCAATGATTGGAGAATGAAAATTAACTTAGAAAAGAAAGGACTGAAGACTGGAAAGACTACAAAACTACTCCCGAGATGCAAATAGAGAAGGCATAGTAAGTAGCAGAAAGGGTACAACAGACCCAGAAGACAAGGCTACAGTGGAAACTAGAGCTGAAGGAAGCAAAGGAAGAAATGGCCAAACTCCAAGTAGAACTAAAAAAGGGGAGGACTGATGCGGGGCTAGCCATAGAAATCAAAAAAACTCTATCGCTCGGAGTACCCCGAAAGGAGCATGGAGAGCTACTGGTTGAGGTCTTAAAATTGCAAGATGCCAACCAAGCCTTGCACAAAGAAAATGAGCTCATGAAAAACCAACTCAGTAGCTCTGTGGGCCAACCTAGACAATCCATTCTTTGAGGCTTCACATGTGATGTTCTCTCAGCTGTTGACTGCTAATAGAGAGCTACCACAATATTTTGAGAATGCAGATAAAATAAAATCTATACTTACCAAGAAACCTCTTCCTTCGGAGCACCCACGCTCTGAATTCTTATTCTCACAAATGCCAGTGGGAAGGAGGATGCTTCCGCCTAGAATGCAACCACCTACAAGTTCCAGTGTCTGGAAGTGGGGCACCAGAGACCCGGAAGTGGATAAGGCACAAAGCACACCTTCAGATGATCCCACAGAATATGAAGAGACTACACAAGTCGAGTGGAGGTCCATACCAATGGTGGAAAATAAGATTCTAGGTCAAACCTTGCTTAGATCTGTGGTAAAAGTTTTTGATTTAAAGACATCACACACCGACAAAAAGATTCTACAATTCTCAGAAGCATAGGTGATAAAATTAAAGAAGATGCAGAAGTATGCCACCGACTCCAATGATGTATACATCCTGGACTATAGTCCCCCAGAAATGTTCATAAAACTCAAAGAAAAATTTATTAAGGAAATTGGTTCCAAAGCAGAATCTCGAGCGCCGAGCATGTGAGGTGTTTCGCCGTGCAGCTGAGTGGGAGAAGAAGACTCAATGTGGCGATAGAAGACTCAGTGACAATAGGAGGTGCATTCAACCCACTCCCCACATCGTGAGCACCTCCTCGGTATTGCATGTGTGAAGGTGGTGGACTATAACCACACGAGAGAGCCGTTGCCAAAAACAAGAAGTCTCAGCTTAAAAGGGTGACTGATCACTACTGAGATATATAGAGAGAGATAGACACACAGATAGAATGAATGTATGAAGGGTGCAGTTATTGTATGCTCTCAACTAGTAGTTGACAATTTGTGTTGTCATGAAGCTTGTTATAGAGATATTCCTCAAGAACTCGTAGCTTTGTGTAAGAAAATTTCTCTGTAATAGTCTGCAATACTTCTAGAAAGTAATCATGAGTGATGTTGCCATTCCATCATGTCTCTACGTTACTCTCTGCTCTATGTTGATTAAGCATGATGTGTCTATTTTAATGAACATGGCATGTATGTGTGAAAGAGTGAGTGAGATGTGCAGTGGGTCAAGTTGCAGAGTGAGAGCTGCGAGAGTGTGAGTGAAGGTCTTCACAGCAAAGTGGTGTTCTTAGTGTCCCCATGACCACTTAAGAGTTGGTGTTTATATCCAGAAACTCTGGCGCGAGTGATTACACGTCTTCTTCAATGCATAGCCATTGCCTCTATATAGGATGAGGGTAATATTGGTTCTGCAAGCTTGCGTATAGTCCCACCGCTTGCTTTGTTGGCAAGCCCTTTGCAGTGTAGTGTCAAAACGGCATGAAGCCAAGCTTGTGCACAGTCCCATCCGTCGCTTCATTGGCAAGCCCACGACACTGCAACATCAAAATGACATGAAGCCAAGATTGTGTAAAGTCCCACCGGTCACTTTGTTGGCACTTATTGATTGCTCTCAGATACTTTCAAGCTACATAAAGCTAGCTGTACTGCAGCCAACCTTTGATCAGAGCACCATTTAGAGCAAAACCACTGACGCTATGGTCATGAGCGAGTTGGCTTGCACCTATGCGGCCCTTAGCTCTGAACTTCAAAGTGTGGAGGACTCGCTGCCTCGCTTCGTTGTTTGAGAAGACCACCACCTAGAGAAAAACCACTAACACACTGCAAGATGGAGTACTCACTTTTGTCTTCTTCTTTTGTGTGGCAATTAGCCTTCATGATAACATTGGAGCTTACGACATGATGTTATTCATATGGTGCTTCACCTTTCATTTTGATATATGGAACATGAAAGTCAAACGGTCCGGAACTTTCTCTTCTTTTCTCTTACTCAAAGCATAATCATCATCAATAACAAATATAAAAGACGAGCTTATGGCTTCTTTCTTTCAGTTTTTTTTTGAGCCTGTCTTCTTCTTTTGATACTCAGAGAGCTTGTTAAGCTTAGTGATGACTTCTCACAGATAAACCAGGCTGTTATAAGTGCAATGTTGGCTGTCATGTTGTCTAGTTTCTAGATCACAACTTGTAGCGCTTTTGCTAGAACTTGTCCATCATGTTCATCCTTGATGAAGTTATGGTAGAGAAGAAGGTTGTAGAATGGAATAAAAAAACTCTTAAAGGTCAATGTTCAGTGCATCCAGATTGCTCTATAGTGAATTTAACTTGTAAAACTAAGAGGGACTGCATTTTGAACCTCGTGCACTAAACTTGAAGAAGTCATTGCATTTGCATCTTGCATTCTTTAATTCAATTTGTCAAAGAAATTTGATACAAGATGCATATTATAGTGCTTCAAAGCGTGTGCTAAGAATGTTTCTCATAGTAGTGATCATAGATTTCTAGAACCATGAAATGTATGAAACTTGCATCATTCTTTAATATCCTTTTTGCAACATATTAATGTTGCACACATGCATTAGTTTTTCTTTGAAATTTCAAGAATGGTACATAATCTTGCCTTGTTATGCTTGAAGTCCTTGCAACTTGTTTGTCCCTCTCTATGACAACGGGCTAAGCCGTCCTCAAGGCAATGATGCGGCCTTGAACAACTTCGATGAATGCTGAGCTCGCCTGTAAGTTTTAATGTTGTTTGTAGGATCAAAGTCTAATGAATCACATTCACAAGAGACCCTGATCTTTGTCCAACTTCTTGCAAGAAGATGATAAAATTGTAAGGATTTTGATCAAGAATCACTTTTTATTAACGTTTTGCATCAAGATTTGATTTCAACACAATAATCTTTGCATAGTTTGTTAATTGCTCTATTTTGCACTGTAAATCTATAACTAAACATCACTTTGCATTATAATATTCAGTTCTGCACTGATCTTGAAACAGATCTTTATTATTCTTCAACTTTGCACTTGAATCTTTAAATTTACACTTAAATCTACATAATAATTATTTTTTGCAGCCATATTCTGTACACTTCTTCAAATTGCACCAAGCTTTTGCACACTTTCTTGAAAATGCACCAAGATTATACACACTTTCTTGAGACTGCACCAAGATTCTACACACTTTCTTGAAATTATACCAAGATTATACACACTTTCTTGAGATTGCACCTCCTTCTTGCAATATTCCTTCAAGGACTCAAAGATTTGGCAATTTAGGGTTTCAATCTTGAAGAAATAAGGACTCTAAGTATTAATCTTTGGAAAAACATGCTCCCTAAAAAAGATAGTGCAAGAAATCAATCAAAACTAGTTGCTTAAACTTCTGTAAACCCTAATTTTGAATATTAAGAAAATTTTAAGAAATCAAAATCAAGAAGATCAAGGACTTCAAGAAATCAAGCAGTAAAGTAAAATAGGCTTCAATAAATAGTGATCAATACTAATTCAAAAATGATTAACACAAGTTTCATTGCTTATCTTATCAAATCAAGAAATTAGCCAGTCTAAAGACTGTATCAAACCACATGACAAGTCATGGAGAGTGGTTCAAGGAGATGAAAAACCTTGAAAGACCAGGTTTTGTGGAAACAGGAGATGACACTGCTCATCCAATTGTCCATGTTGAAGATGTGCCATTGTCTATGCAGGATGGCAAAGTGAAGTACCTTACAGATGTACTTCATGTTCCAAACATAACAAAGAATCTTGTTTCAGTTGGCCAGATGATTGAGCAAGGTTTACAGGTTTGGTTTAACCCTGATGGTTGTTATGTTAAAGACTTTATAAACAAGTGCAGGTTGGTTGCAAAAAGCAACAGAGTGGTCAGATTGTTTACGTTGAATGTAAAAATGCTTAAAGTGAGTGCTGCAATGTTTGCAAATGGTTCAGAAATTATTGCAGACACAGACATTTGGCATAAAAGAATTGGACATGTGAATGTGCAGAGAATGAAGTCTATGTAGACTAAAGAAATTGTGTTAGGGCTGCCAAAATTTAAAGTTGAAGATATGCAGAGAATATGTGAAGCATGCCAATTTGGAAAGCAAACAAAGCATGCATTTTCACATAACAGAAATGTGAGCAGAAATGCACTAGGTGTTGTGCATTCAGATGTATGGAGTCCTACGAAGACCATGCCTATGGGAGGCTGCAAGTATTATGTGAAATTTATTAATGACCACACAAGGAAAATGTGGGTATACTTCATGAAGGAGAAGGGTGAGGTGTTCACTCACTTTCAGAATTTCAGAGTTATGGTTGAAAACCAAACAGGGAAACATGTAAAGTGCCTAACGTGGTCAGATGGAGGGGGAGAGTACTTCTCCAATGAGTTCTCTGAATTTCTGAAGAAAAATAATATTCGGAGACAGTTTACATGCAGTTACACTCCGCAGAGCAAAATGGAGTTACTAAGTGAAAAAACAAGCACATTGCTGAGATTGCATGAGCATTGGATGAAGAGAAGAATATGCCGCATAGCTATTGGGATGAGGCTGTTTCTACAGAAGTTTACATCATGAACAGGACTCCAAATGCAGCCATACATGATGTAACTCCAGAGAAGAGGTTTACTGTGGCAGAAAACTTGATTTGTCTCATCTAAAAGTTTTTGGATGCATTGCATATTTGCATGTGCCAAATGAGCTGAGAACTAAGCTGGATCCAAAAGCTAAAAAATGTGTGTTTATTGGATATTCCCTCGAGCAAAAGGGATACAGGTGTTATAACCCTGCTACACGTGAGTTGAGGGTAAGCAAGGATGTTTTTGATGAGATGAGCAGTTGGTATGCTGCTAAAAAAGAAGCTGTTGGAACTGATGTGGGTGGAAATGTAGTTGCACAAAATGCAAGTCAACAAAATCACAGTCTTTGAGTGGACCAGGAGAGTCCTCATCTAGTGGTTCAGTTGATAGACCATGGAGTGGCAGGTTGCATCATAATACCAGTCCTACAAATGTGTTTAGTACATCACATAAAGGCAAAGAGAAAGTGGTTGAGCCCCTTAGTATGCCTAGCATCTATGCAAGACATTCTCATGTTGATGGAGAGTCTAGTGGCTCAGAGATGAGCCTTAATGAGGAGTTTGGGATCCCAGCTATGAGAACATTTGGTGTAAAGAAGGCTATGAAAGCCATGAATGCAAAGCTGTGAAGATCTGGGAGAGTGAAGAATCCTATGCAGAGGTTTACCTATGATGGTTATGTGGCACATCACTATGCATACATGGCAAAGGTTGTGCAGGTTATAGAACCCACATGCATTGATGAGGCTGTTGAAAATGTGTGTTGGGAGAAAGCTATGGATATGCATGCACTACATGGAAATGAGACTGGGGATTTAGTGCAATTGCCTGAAGGCAAGAAAGCCATTGGATGCAAGTGGGTGTACAAAGTAAAACATAACAGTGATGGAAGCATAAGCAGGTACAAGGCTAGATTGGTAGCCAAAGAATATACACAGACATATGGCACTGATTATGAGAAAACTTTCAGCCTAGTTTCCAAGATGGCAAGAGTGAGAGTTGTGATAGCAATGGCTACGTCAAAGCAATGGTATTTTCATCAGATGGATGTTAAGAATGTATTCTTGCATGGGGATTTGCAAGAAGAAGTGTAAATGTTGCAGCCACCTGGTTATGAGAATGTGAGTCACCCCGAGCATGTGTGCAGGTTGAAGAAAGCCTTGTATGGCTTAAAACAAGTACCAAGAGCATGGTCTGACAAGATTTTTGAATATCTTGTCACTATTGGCTTTCATGTAGCCAATGCAAATTTCTCGCTATATGTGAGACACGGTGATAGAGGGGTTGTGCTTGTTGTCATCTATATAGATGACTTGATCATTACGGGGGACCATGATGCAGAGATCTTTGATGTGAAGATCTTGCTTAGACAGAAGTTTGAGATGAAGGATCTGGGGGAGCTAAGATATTTCTTGGGCATTGAGGTGATTAGGTCACCACATGGTATTTGATTACTACAGAGACAGTATGGCTTGGACATGTTGTCCAAGTATGGTATGACAAGCTGTAAGCCTATCTCAGTGCCATTGGATCAAAATGGCAAGTTGAGTGTAGATTCAGAAGAGATTTTAGAGGATCCTACTATGTATAGGCGCATAGTAGGAAGCTTGATCTACATGACGATCACCAGGCTAGATTTGAGCTATGCTGTTGGGTTGGTGAGTCAATTTATGCAGGTTCCTCGAAAGCCGTATTTGGATGCATTGAGACGCATACTGAGATATGTGACGTCTACTTTGCATTGTGGACTATTTTATGAAACTGGGAGAGAGATATGTGTACATGGGTACACAGATGCTGATTGGGCTGGTAGTATCTCAGATAGAAGATCTACTAGTGGCTTCATGTTTTTATTGGGGAGTTCTGCTGTGACTTGGAGCAGCAAGAAGCAGCCTATGGTTGCTCTATCCAGTACACAGAGGCCGAGTACAGAGGTGCTGCTATGGCAGCATGTGAGGTAGCTTGGTTGAAAAAGCTACTTGCAGATTTGGGTCTATCAGTGGATAGACAAGTTGTCATTTTCTGTGACAACATTAGCAGTATACAGTTGGCCAGGAACCCTGTTTTTCATGCTCACACAAAGCATATAGAGGTCCACTACCATTTTGTCATAGAGAAGGTCTTTGCAGGAGACGTTGACCTTGTTTATGTCAGCACACATGATCAGGTAGCTGACATCTTCACCAAAGCATTGGGTACAGAGAAGCTCCATAGATTCAGGGCTTCGCTTAGTGTACATGAGATGGATTTGAGCTCGAGGGGGAGTGTTGAGATATCGAGCTCATCTAGTGAGGCAGTGGACACTGATGACCCACCTGGGGGATAGGCCCCACACTTACACCACTGGCATGGTTGGTGAGATCATAGATGATATGCGGCCAGTGGAATGACAGGCTATGTGACAACCATTCTAGAGACTGGCATAGTTATAACACCAGCTCATTTACTTGGGTTCACAGTATAGAGAACCCTAGTATGTATGTTGGTTGAGTACCTTTTCATATGTGAGTACTCTTATCTTTGTATATGGTATGTTGAGTGTTGAGTGAAGAAGAAAAATATTTTTAGCCTCTCACCTTGTGTATTCTCTATTAGGGTTTTGTGAGTGTGTGTGTGCTTGCAAGAGCTCAAGCTCTCTTCTCCCCTGCATCTTTTCAGTATTTATGTATTAGATAAAGAGGAAGGTGTATTAGAGAAAGGTGTGTGTATTAGATAGAGAGGGGAGTGTATTAGAGAAAGGTGTGTGTGTGTGCATATGTATGTGTGTTTATGCATTACAAAGAATGTGTGGATGAATGTATGTGCAACTATTAGGGATAGAGGAAAGTACTTTATAGAGAAGATGTGTGTTTTATAGAGAAAGAGCTACGTGTGTGTTTACTTGGGAGAGAGAGGGACATCTGTTAGAGAGATGAGAGTGTTTAAGAGAGGAGTGTGTGTTTTATAGAGAGGAGTTATGTGTGTGTACTCAAGAGAGGGGATTCGAAAACATTAGAGAGAGAGAGATATGTGTACTAGAGAGCCAAAGATAGATAGAGAGAGAGAGATAGAGAGAGAGAGAGAAGAGTGTGTGTCACTACAACACATCAAGAATGTAGCAACGCTTTTTAACAACGTTTTTAGAAGGAAAATATCAAGGATTTTCAAGATGCTCAGCAACAACGATCTATCGCTGCTCCGCAACGCTTTTTTCCTACTAAGCACAACATGTTTAGCAGCGTAAGATCATTATCCAACAATGCTATTTTGTTTCCCAGCAATGAAAAAACGTTGCTCAACATCTATACAAATGAAGAAATGCTGCTATACTGTAAAAATATCCTGCTTTTTTTGTCGCTTCTTTTGCCACCGTGTAGTTTTATATTTTGAATACAATAAACTTGTACTCTAAGTTTTTTTTGTAGGTTTTTACCTTGTCTATCACTTCTACCTCTCTTACCCTATCCTCCTCAAGCTCAAGCAAGGTATGTCTACTGTTTTCCTTCATTTCCTATGCAAATAAGCTTTCCATTAAAGCTCTCTTGTGAGTATTTTCCTTCGCTTTCTTCTCTTTTAAGTTTTACTTTTTTTCTCTTTTTCTTTTCATTAAATCTTGACTCTATTCCTTGCTTCTACATAGAAAGCCTAATAAAGATATTTGATGGAGAGATCTCCATCAAAGCATGTTCTCTATTTAGAAGCTAAGATTAGGGTTAAGATATAATGAGAAGGAAAAAAGAAAGATTCAATAAGTTCTCTATGTTATGCGAAATCTTTCATTAATATTTCTATTAAGATGAGGGTTTTATATATGCTTTCTATTAAGGTTAAGATTAGGGTTACCAATACTTTTTTTCTTTATTTAGTTTGATTCTGTAGGTTATCCACACATACAAGCCTCATAAGGTAAGAGATCTCTCCCTTTTATGTTTCCTCTCTTATGCTTTTACATGTTATAGGATTTGTAAGTTTTAGGATTTGTTATTTTTTCTCATATGCATGGATAGCATAGCTCCTCTCTAGCGGTGGCTATATGCCATAGCCTCATGTATAAGACTAGTGCATAAATATTATGCATTAGCCTTATGCATAAGCTTCATACATAAGGGTAGTGCATAAACCTCATGCATAAAACTTATGCATTACCAAATGTATAAGCCTCATGCATGAGGCTTATACATAAGGTTTATGCATGACACTTTTACATAAAGCCTCATGCATAGGCCTCATGTATAAATCTAATGCATTAGCGATAAGCCTCTATATATAGCCGTATACATAAGCTTATGCATGAGGCTTATGTATTAGCCGTATGCATAAGCATCATGTCTAAAGCCATATACATAAGCCATGTATAAATCCATATGCACAAGTTATGTATAGAGCTTATGCATATGGATAATGCATAAGCCAAGTACATAATCCTCACGCATAAGCCATACATGAGACTTATGTATAAGCTCATACATAAGCCATACATGAGGCTTATGTATAAGCTCATACATAAGCCGTATACATCAGGCTTATATATTAAGCTTATCCACATGGCTAATACATAAGCCTCATGTATGCGGAGGCTTATGCATGAGACTTATGCATAGCTTTATGTAGACTACAAATGCATAGCCTCGTGCAAGCTATGAATGTTATGCATAAACCTTATGTATAGTATGCATGAGCCTTATACATTAGGTGAGTGCTACCTAGGAATGCACGTAGCTATCGGAAGCTTCCATTACATGCCAAGTGCCACCTAAGCATGCTGGTAGCTTCCTATGGATGCCAATAGAAACTAATGCATGTTGATAGCTTCCTATAAATGCCAGTAACAACCAACGTGCATGCCGGTAGCAACCTATGTAAGGCAATAGTAACCAGCGCATGCTGATAGCTTCTGACGCATACCGGTAGAAACCTATACATACTGGTAGCTTCCAACGCATGCCGGTAGCTTCCAACGCATGCCAATAGCAACCAACGCATGCCGGTAGCTTCCTACGCATGTTGATATCTTCCTATTCATGTGGGTAGCTTCCTATGCATGCTGGTAGCAACCAACGCATGTTGGTAGCTTCCTATGCATGCCGGTAGCTTCCTATGTATAAAAGTTTTAAGTATTTATACTTTTTCCTGGATAGATGGCAAATAACTTAAGGCGTGATGTTACACGTGAAGGAAAAGTCGATATCCAAATAATATATGTAAGTATATATTAGCCTCAGATTGTATTCTATCTTTTAATTAAAGAAGGATATCTTAAATAACAACTTTCTAAAATGTTCATTTATTTGTATAACTACAACTTGAAGCAGTGGACCGCCCCCTACACAAAAGAAATGTGATTTTGCATTACAACGAGCTTTACAAGCTCTATTTGATAGGGTACAAGATGAAAGATATATTGTTATTACTGGAGGAGATACTTGGCAAGCATGACAAGTAAGTACATTTCTAAACCCTAAACCTCTTTATTTTTGCAAAATTGATTCTCACTTGTGTTAGTTTTATTGTGTTTTAAGATCATATAACTAGAAATGGTGGTGCAAATGTCCATGCCTATAGCAATGAAAATGTGAGAAGCGAAGAGACTGGAGCCACAAGGAATAATACCAATCGCACAACATGAGATCTAGATAGCCTCTAGCTCCATAGGTTTTTATTACGTTTTATCTTGGATATGAGTTTTTAAAAACATACACTTATGTAATTCACTAAGTATTGTAACTTAATTTTGACATTTCTAAAACCATGGTTTACAAATGGCTTTTTTTTTTGTATTTGTAAGTTTTACATTACACTTATCCATGATGATGTGTAGTTTTACTCTGTCTACATTAGAAAAAAAAGAGATGGAACGGACTTGTGCAAACTCCCCAATTTTCTCCAATGTTTTTTCATTATGTAGTACGTTCACTACTCAGCAGCAAAACTAGCAACACAGCGAAAATAGCAATGTATTTAGCATCGATATAAGCCCGACATCTCTACACCCTTCCAATCATAAAAGCGCTGCTATTTTTGCTACTAAACCCTCATTCTATTGTAGTGTTTGTTTGTGTACTAGATACACATAGACACGAGAGAGAGAGATGTGTATTTTAGAGAGACAAAGAGAGAGAGAGAGAGAGAGAGAGAGAGAGAAGAGTGTGTGTGTGTGTGTGTGTGTGTACTAGACACAAAGGAGGTGTATGTCACTACCACTTGCATAACTCCCTTGAAGAAAGAGATACATTACTCCACAATCAAATGTGCTTCTCCTCCTATCAATGCTCTCCACGTGAAAAACTTCTAGCCACGTAAGATCAATGTCCTTAAAAAGTACCGAGAAACTTGGAGATATGGAGAATTGGTTCTTGCACTACCACCCTTTTTCCTATTCACCCTCTAGCCTTTCTCTTGGTCTTACTAGATCCTTGAGTGTCTTCATAAACCTTTCTAAGAAAAACATTTAATGACTATGCACACCGTCTATAGATTTTACCTCATTTTCTTGGTATTTGAGCTGTGTTTAAATGATGAGAATACTTATAAGAAAGTACTTTGAAACCAAAAGAAACTTCCAGTGAGTCCATTCATGTCGTCTATGGTTTATAGTAGAAGCAACCTAACCAAACATGTTTTTGAAAAAAAAATACATGGCATAGAGCAACAAATTTAAATTTGAGATTACCTTACTAAAAATTTAATCTTATAAACAGAGCCTCTAATTTATTATATAGTATAATCTTTATTTCAATTAGAAGCATAAAGAACAATCATTGCAAAGATGTAACGGTTGTGTTTTGAGGGTTGAATATTTGTGATTTATGATTTAAGGTTTTAGTAAACGAGATATGGTTTACTATTTGTTATTTATGGTTTAAGGTTTTAGTAATAGATTTATGGTTTACTATTTGTGATTTACGATTTAAGGTGTAAGATTTATGAGTTATAGTTTAGGATTTGTGATTTGAAAACTAGGATTTATAGATTTAGATTTGTGATGGATAATTTAAGGTCTAGGGTTTAAGTTTAAGATTCAAAATTTTATTGTGATTTACGATTTATGATTTCTGGTGTAAGATCAATGTTTACAATTAGGGATTTTAGATTATAGATTTGGTTTAGGGATTAGGATTTGGGATTTGGGATTCTGGGTTTTGGATTCTAGGTTGAGGATTTTAGGTTTAAGATGTTTGGTTTAGAAATTACAATTTAGGATTTGGGATTTGGGGTTTAGGGTTTAGGTGTAAGGTTGTGATTTTTGAGTTTAAGATTTACGATTTCAATTTGGATTTCTAAATTTTACTTTTAAGATTTAGGATCTAGAATTTCAAATTCAAAGTTTTAACTTTTATTTTTTTGGTTTATGCTTTGGGATTTATGACTTGTACTTTAAGTTTAGGACATAGGGTTTGGATTTTAGGTTCTACGGTTAAGAGTTCATATTTAAAGTTTTCAAATTTAGGATGTATGATTTACAATTATGATTTATAGCTCAAGGTTGACTGTCTACGGTTTACGATTTTAGATTTGAAATGGATTTAGGATTTAGGATATAAGATATAAGATTTGCGACTTTAGGATTAAGATTTAGGATTTAGAATTTGAAAATTTGGATTAAAGATATAGGGTTGAAAATTAAGGGTTTATAATTGATGATTTAGGATTTAAGAATTGAGATTTTAGATTTTGAGAGATTAGGTCTGGGATTTATAAATTCGGGTTTGGGATTTGGGAGTTAGTCACATAGAGATAAGAGTTAGGGTTTCGAATTTAGGATTAAGGATTATGATGTAGGGTTTAGGCCTTTTGATTTAGAGTTTAAGATTGAGAATTTAGGATTGAGGATTTAGGGTTAAGACTAGGAAAACTTATGCCAATAATAGATTTCAATGCATTCAGCTTATATCTTTCATAAATGCAATCTTGATATGGTAGTATAGGTGACATGCTAGTCTCCAAAATGATGTGATATACTTCTTTACTCTTTTCTCCTCTCTTAGTTAAGATCAAAGGGCCTTTAGGTTATACAACATTACTTTTAACAGATATCAGGTTCGATACATTAATTATCCTTGAAATCTTCTGGATTACCTTTACTATTGGGACATTGATTAAGTGTATATGTGTATGAAATTTAGGCAATAATTTATAAGCAAGAAGTCCCAATAGTGACATTTATAAAAGAGAGAGAGCCTTCTCATTCTAGGTAAAAGTTGGTTTCTATTTGATGCCATGACTCTATCCAATCACTTGTCTTCAAATATGGTGGCTTTTCATCAATGTTGTTACCTCTAAGAAATGTCCTTATGGAAGGCAATGATTAGAGTCCAAGTATACAGGTTTAGAGTAGCGTGAATCTAAACGTTATATCCACATATTAGACATCTACATGATAACCATTAGTTGATAAACCTGTATATAAAAACGATCACAAGAGATGATATTAAGTCAATTAAAATGAATATTAAAAATATAAAAATAATCCTTGTACCATATTTCAAACATTTTACCTAAGGACTCGCTAAGACCTAAATAGTCATACATGGTCCACATCAATATAGTTGTATTACAGTTAATCTCATCTCTATTTATGTTGATGAACTTCCCTAACTCGATTTTGTTCCAAATTGATGATAGTCTTAATGTTCACAGCTCATTGATTTTTACAAACTGTTGACATATCTTGCCACAAAGTTTGAAGCTCTTCTATCAACGGTGCCATGTATACATGCATGTTCTTAAATTCATATTTCCATGGTATGATAAGAGGAAGAATCAAATGTCCCTTTTTGATACCTATCTATAGTGGAACATTGTAATTTGCCAAAATGACTATCCATGTAGACCACGTTGTTGTGTAAAACACAATTTGAGTGCATTTACATCATTCAGAATCCTCCTTTAACTCTCAAGATTTTTCCTCTATCTGTTTCCATGTAGCACAATTTACTGAAATCCTTAAGGTACTATCACTATAGCAAGTTATGGAAGGTCATCTCATTCGGCTTACTATAGGCTTGAACTTGAATATGTATTATATCAAAGGAATAATTGAAAAATGTCTCAATACTTTTGCAAGAGTTCATTTCCTTGCAAGTCTTGTCAGTATTAATGAAAACCACATTTTGGACAAGTTACATTGTTAACAAATTCTTGACAATATAGAATACAATCGTTTCAAAATGCATGAACTAAATTCTAATGAGATTCTAATTCATGCCTATAGTACTTAATATCTTCTTTTCTTAATCTCATGTCTCATGCATGGAATGGAACAATAAAGTTCATGGTAATCTATTAAAAGTGCAAGAGAAAAATATGTTGATTTCATTAAAAAAAATCAAATATCATTCATGTCCTTGAAAATTACAAAGACACTACTGTCAGACTACCCATACATTGACTGCAAGTTGAAAATCTAGAGGCAAGGTCTTAATTTAGAGGTTTTGTATCTTGATACAATGGGTTTGATGCTTGAATTCTTCTCATAGTCTCCTCTTATGAGATACTTGGTTGAGGATGGGAACCAAATAATTCATCTATCATCTCCTCCATTAGCTCCTTGATCATCTAAGATAAATCCTCAATGTTGAAAAACTCTCCCTCAATTTTCATTTCCACATAGCATTGACTAGAGTATGCTATCTCTATCCCTTGTGAATTTCTAGAGACATGCCTTCAACTTCCAAATTACACATACTCGGTCACTTACATTCATAAATAGTCCTTAGGTCTTCATCCCTATAAAAAAGATACATGATTGACCCTTTGTTTTATCAAAAGAAGATATATTGACAAGAAATAGTACTTGTAGTAGTCAACCATGAAAAAATTTATTTCATTAAGAATGTATCAGTGATTCACAATCTTTGACTTCATCCACCAAATCATGAGAAAGAATAACTAGACTCCTCCATTTCACTAGATTTGAATTAATAATTAGCAAGGATATTGAACCACCCTTTTATAGTTGTGAACCATTGTTATAAATTGACTAAATTTTGAGAACCATATATGGATTCTTAGTTAAAAGAGTTATGTGCCTTGTTATAGTTGACCAAGTTTATAAATTTTGATGTGATCAATGCTTATATCGAGACCTATAACTTTTCCCCCAGGCTCCATTGAAATTAGGCTAAGTAAGGAAATATCCTCTGTGTTAGATCAACCTCTTGTAGTGTTGAGTATAAAAATCTCAACAAAAACCTTCCCCCATTACAAGTAAGCATGAAATAGCAACCTCTTGTAGTGCCAGCTCTACAAAGCTCGCCTCAAAAAGCTTGCCAAAATCCTTCCACATTACAACTAAGCATGAATTTTCACATTAAAGAACATCATACTTTCCACATGTGGAGTAAACCTCTCTTCAAAAGATAGCAACTACCACAAAGTTTAAAATCACAACCATAATAATTTGCAATGTCTTCTTTTGACATTGTGAAAATAAAAAAAGTGAACAAATAGAAAGAAATAACATTACTTTAATCTTGCTACATACAAACTTTAAAGAATCATATTATTAAAGCAATTAGTTATCCTCTCAAGAAAAGCCTTCAGTAAAGGAAAAATACGCATCAACATAGGATGGATCTCAAGAAGGTTAGATCTACTATTTTAGCTAGTGAGTCTAGAGAATATGCAAGATCCATTTCAACTTTATTCAGTGACACTAGAGAATATTTTAGCCAATACGAATAGATAATACACAAGCTCTATTTCAAGGTAAATGCACAAGGAACACGTTTACCTAGGGTTGAGACTTGAGCTACAAGAAGGTATTTTGTCTATAGCCTCTTGAATATCTCAATAGCCTTTATAGCATTTCTTAGGGTTGAAGCTTGGGTTGATAACATTAGATCTTTTACATGTTGCATGAATCTTAAAGTTCAAGTGCAAAACATGAGTGTTCCATGGTGTCTCTAGTTTACTTCTAGCCTTCGTATCTAGGCAATATTTAAACTAGGTGTCCTTTCTTTGCTACCATCAACTAGAACCGCTTTTGACAAGTTTTGGAATTAAATCCACCAAAGTACTATTGATTATCATGCCTTGTCAGACACTCGCATCATGTGTGTGGGCATCTAAAGGGAAGCCAATTGTAGCCAAAACTACTTCGTTGATGTCCAACAAGGCTATCATGTGTGAATATGCCCATATAAGCTCAAGAATTACATATGTTGGTAACATGAACAAGATGTAGAAGTTTTTCCATTAAGACTTCTAGAGAGTTCTTTCTTGATACTTGTCTTCTCGCCACTACTACAATTTGAAGGTTGCGGTACCCTTGAAATGGTGGTTTGTTATACTTCACAAGTAGACAATACAAAATATCCTTCCAAAGAAAATTGGGACTTTGAAAAAGATAATAGCACCTCTTTACAAAGAAATGCAAAGTGGAAATGACTAGGAGTTGTACCTTGTGGACTACGAGCATTGCTTATATTACTCGTCTTTTGCATTTTAAGCATAATTTTTCTCAATGCTTATTGTTTAACCTCCAAAGTCATTCTATTTTTAGCCGAAATTGGACTACATGATGATGTGACTTACAACCATCTATCCATCTATTAACTATGGACAACCAAGACACAAGGAGAGGAGAGAAAAAAGAAATCCTGGATTTCTAAAAACTAAGAGGAAAAAATCAATTCTATTGATCCTTTGTATTCCAATTGACCCTTGTGTCCAAAAAAGAAATCCTAGATTTCTAAAAAATAAGAGGAAAAAACCCCTTCCATTGACCCTTTGTATTCGATTGACCCTTTTATACTAGTCAACCATGCAAAAAATATATTCGTGATTCACAATCACTAATACTAGTCAACCATGCTAAATAATATTTCATTAAGAATATATTAGTGATTCACAATCTTTGGTTTCATTCACCGAATCATGAGAAAGAATAACTAGACTCCTCTATTTCACTAGATTTGAATTAATAATTAGCAAGGATATTGAACCACCCTTTTATAGCTGTGAACCATTGTTATAAATACACTACATTTTGAGAACCATATATGGATTTCTTAGTTAAAAGAGTTGTTGAACTACAGATAGAATACCTAATAGTTACCTAATAGTTGCTTAGTCGGATATATGTATCTTTGCTCAGTCGGAATTCTACTCAGTCGGATTATTGATCAGTCGGAGTTTGTTATGATCTGGTTAGTCGGATATCACCTGTTAGTGTCTTGTGACATTCTAGTTACAACCGTTTAAACTGTCTGAAGTCGCCTATTTATAGGGGCTTTGTAGTCGTCTTTTATAAGAAGAGAAGAAGGAGAAAGCAATGTATGATTCATCTTGATCAATCAAACATGGTATTTCAGTTCTGTTCTGTTATTCTCTATCTTGTTTAGCAAATCTCTGCTCAATTCGTGTTCTCTATGCTCTGTTTGTGTTTAGCCTGATGTGGGAATTGAAGTTAGTGTTACCTAATGGGGGTGTCTTTGCTGTGTCAGAAGTAGTTAGTTGTGTTGTGTTTGAGAACCCCAAACACATTGGCGATCCCGCTGGTCCCGTTCTGTTACGAGAAGGGAAATGAATGTCAGAGGGGGACAGAAGAGTAGGAAGGGTTTACTATACCAGGGCTCAAGCCCGAATTGGTAACCCTGACCCGTTTCATTATGCTGACGAGGGTGAAGATGATCAGGAACACCAAATCCCTGAAGAAATTGTTGTAGGCCAAGGGGGGGAAAGTTCAGTTGCACCAGAGAGGAGGCTAGTGGGGAGACTTCTAGGCGCCCTAATCCTGACAGGAAGGTCTGCAGGAGTTAGAAGGAGTCTTCAGTTCAACCCATTAAGGGGGGCTACCAGGCAAAGACCTAGGAAACCACCTCAGCCAAATCCGATGGCTCAACAACTACCCAACCCTAGGGTGAAAGCAGCTAAATTCAGTGGAGGATCTAAGGAGGATGCTGATTGTCATGTAGCTCAGTTTGAGACAAAATGGGAAGCAAATGGGTATACTGTGTTGTACAATGATGCAGTTAAATTGCAGCAATTTGCAGCAACTCTAGAAGGGAAGGCCATGAGTTGGTTTAGCCAATATGGGATACCACACTTCCCAACATATGATGATCTTAGAACAGCCTTTTTACAGAGATTCAGGAGGGAAAAGACTCCAACAGACATTTTAAGAAAACTCCGAGACATCAGACAGAAGAAGATTCTTGTAGAGGACTATGCTCAGAAATTCAGAATTCTGGTTGAAAGGTTACAGGGAAATGAGAGACCCACCAATGAGATGCTGGCAGGTTATTTTCTGAAAGGATTGAGAAGTGGGCTGAAAAATGCAGTGGCTAGCATTGATATTGCAGGTGGAATTAATGATTTGGTAATTGCAGCAGCTAGAGTAGAGAAAAGACTTGGAAGCGGCAAGGGCAAACACACCAGAAAGAATGATTCGGATTCAGATGACCAGCCAGAGTCAGCATCAGATTCTGAGGAGGAGGATTCAGAAGCAGGATCCGACAGTGAGGAAGAAGAGGTGAAGCCAAAGAAAAAGCACAAGACCAAAGCAAAGCAATCCAAAGAGGAGGATTTGGTAAGTAAATTGAGAAAGATAGGTTATTCTGTTTTGCAGCACCAAAAGAAAAGAAGTTCTGTGAAATTTGTGACAAGGATGGGCATACGACAGCTTTATGTTGGTATAATCCCAAGAACAGGGGTCAGACTACACCTTATGCAGGTAGAGGCAGGGGTGAGGTTGCAGCAAACCAGGCTGCTCCAACTAGGGGCAGAGGAGTATTTCAGAGAGCAAGATCTGATAGACCACCATGGAGGGAACAGGAAAACAATGAAGGAAGACAGGCAAGAGTCATGCCTTGTGTTTATTGTTCAGCACCAGATCATTGGATAGGGCCAGGATGTGCCTTATGGGTGAAACATAGAGAAGAAAGAGGTGTCCCAGTGATTAGGTACAATCAGAATAACCAGCAGGGGCAGCAGCAACAACAGAATCAACCAGCAGCTCAAGCAAATGTAATCATGATTCAATTAGAAGAGGAACAGGTACAGGTAACGCAAGGTCCAAACATACAGGAGCAGCAAAGCAAAGAGCATACTGAGGATATTGAGGATATTGAGGTATTGGCTGTTACCAGGTCTAAACAGAAAGGACCAATTGATTGGAAGGAACAAAAAGGCATCAGGGACCAGGTACAAAGAAGAATTTTGAAGCATCAGGACAAGCAAGAAGAATCGGAGTTGGAGGATGAAGAAGAGTTAGTTCTGCATCAGTCAGAAAGCCATGTGAAGATGAAGGATGAAAGGGACAAAGATTGGTTTGAGGTACTCATAAATTCTCCCTTGCAATTGTCATTAGATCAGTTGTTAGCTTTGGTTCCAGCATTTAAGGAAAGATTGCTTAAAAGACTTCAGGCTCAGCAGTCAGGAGATAATCCGACTTTGGTTCCAGCAGTTAATAGCATTGATCCAGCAGATGTTGACTTTGTGGTTCCTGTCATTAAGGTTGAGTACCAGGGCAGGGTGTTTGATGAAGTTCTTTTGGATGGAGGATCAGGGGTTAACATTCTCCCTGAAATAGTATACAAAGAAATGGGTGCAGCAAGTTTAGCCCCAGCACCATTTCAGGTGAAAATGGCAGATCAAACCAGGGTGCAACCATTGGGAATTCTGAAGCAGCAGGAAATTGAAGTTGCAGGTATGGGATTCTTGGTAAATTTTGTGGTAATCAGAATGTCAGAATCACTATCACCTTATGAAATGTTACTGGGTAGGCCTTGGTTTAGAATGGCTAAAGTTAAACAGGATTGGGGATTGAATGTGGTGGTTCTGACCAAGGGGAAAAAGAAGATTACTGTAACCATGCAAGGTAAGAGAAATATGTCTCTTAAAGAAAAGCCATTGTTTGCACAGACAATTAATCTTGCTGAAGAAATAGAAGATGATGAGGAGAAACAGTTTTTAATGGCTAATCCCATAGTGGTGCCACTATTTGATGTTGATGTAGAAAGAATATTGCAGCTTGTGGAATATCAGAATCAGGAAGAGTCTGAGTTCTTGCCAGGTCAAGAGATTGAAGGGACAGTGTTCAGACAGTTGCTGGAACAGCAAACAGAGATTGCTACCAAGGAACAGATGGAACAAGAGCAAAAGGAGGCAGGAGAGATGGCTGTAAGGATTTATGACAAGAAGTATGGCACGTCCAGTCGGGTTAAAGAAGATGATCTTAAGGAACTGAATTTGGGTACAGATGCAGAACCAAGGATGGTGAAAGTAAGTGTGCAGGTGGAAGGACAATTTTTGGAGGATCTTTTGCAGTTGTTACAGGACTATATAGATGTCTTTGCTTGGGAGTATTCTCAGGTGAAGGGTATAGATCCTGCATTACATCAGCATCGGATTAATTTAAGAACAGATGCAGTTCCAGTGGTGCAGCAAAGGTATAGGATGAATCCGAATTTTGCATTGCAGGTGAAGGAAGAAATAGATAAGTTGTTGGCAGTCGGGTTCATTAAACCTGTGAGCCAGGTGACATGGTTATCTCCAATAATTGTGGTGCCTAAGAAAAATGGGAAGCTGAGAGTATGTGTTGATTACAGGAAACTCAATGCAGCAACCATAACAGATCCTTTTCCAATGCCATTTTGTGATGCAGTGTTAGATGCTGTAGCAGGTCATGAAATGTATAGTTTTCTGGATGGCTTTTCAGGTTACAATCAGATTAGTGTTGCTGAGGAGGATCAGCATAAAACTGCTTTCATCACTGAGTTTGGTGCATATGATTTTACTGTCATGAGTTTTGGTTTGAAAAATGGACCACCATCCTTCAATTATGTGGCACATAAGGTTTTTGAGCCACACTTACAAGACTTCATGAGAGTATTTGTTGATGATTTCTCTGTTTTTGGTAAGAAGGACTTACATCTGATGCATCTAAAGTTGTGTTTGGAGAGGTGTAGGCAGTTCAGACTGGCCTTGAACCCTTACAAGAGTGTGATTGCTGTGAAGAGTGGGATTTTGTTGGGTCATGTGATCTCACAGGAAGGCATGGCAATTGATGTGAAGAAGGTTGAGGCTATTCAAACAGCAAAGTCTCCTACTAATGTGAAGGAAGTAATGAGGTTTGTGGGTCAGATCAAATGGCATGCCAGGTACCTCAGATATTTAGCCAATATTTGTGCACCATTGACACATTTAACTAAGAAGGATGTGCCTTTTGTGTGGGCTGAGCCTCAAGAGAAGGCATTTCAATTGTTGAAGAAGATGGTAGCTGTTGCACCAGTTTTGCAGTCACCAGATTGGACTCTACCTTTCCATATTTTTGTTGATGCCTCAGATGTAGCAGTAGGGGCAATTCTGATGCAGGAGAGGGTGACAGGATGGTACAGGCCAGTATTTTATGCCAGTCGGATGACTGAAAGAGAAGCTTTGGGTATGGTATATTCCTTGAATAAGTTCAGGCATTATTTGTTGGGGAACAGGGTAATATTTCATGTGGATCACCAAGCCCTGCTGTATCTGATTAAGAAGCCATTGTTGACAGGAAGATTAGCCAGGTGGATGCTTTTGTTACAGGAGTTTGACTTTGTGATTGTCCATACTCCAGGAAAAGAGCATGCTATTGTTGATTACTTTAGCAGGTTGGAAACTGGAGAAGCACCAAGTGGGGTGGATGATGATCTACCAGATGCCCCATTGTTTGAAGTTCAGGCTGCTGAGTCGGATTCCTGGTATGATCAGTTTTTGACATTTTTAACTGAGGGATTTATGCCAGTAAAATTTACTCCAGATCAGAGAAGGAAGTTTGCTTTGAAGAGTAGACCATTCTTAGTGATTGCTGGAGCATTGTACAAAAAGGGAATTGACCAGGTGATAAGAAGATGTGTACCTGAGTATGAGCAGAAGGCAGTAATTCAGGAAGCACATTCAGGAACAGCAGGAGGACATTTCTCAGGGGATATTACAGGAAAGAAAATATTGCAGGCTGGTTTGTGGTGGCCTACAGTTTTGAAAGATGCCCATGAATATGCCAAGAGATGTGTGCTTTGTCAAAAGCTTGGACAGCCAGATAATTCAGATAGAATATCAGATCATCCTATTTTGCCTTTGGAACCATTTCAGAAGTGGGGAATTGATTTTGTGGGACCTGTCAAACCAACAACTCAAAGAGGTAACAGGTATATCCTTGTTGCTACTGATTATTGTACAAAATGGGCTGAGGCTGTAGCTCTGAAGGATAACAAGGCTGCAAGTGTTGCAAAGTTCTTGTATCACAATATCATGACCAGGTTTGGGTGTCCTGTAGAACTAGTAAGTGATAGGGGAACTCACTTTCTGAATGATGTAATTTCTGAACTAACAAGAACTCATATGATTATGCACAAAAAGTCTACAGCTTATCATCCCCAGGCGAATGGACAAGCTGAGAGTACCAACAAGACATTGGTAAGGATCCTAAAGAAGATTGTGCAGGATAACCAGAAAGATTGGGACTTGAAGCTGGACTCTGCTTTGTGGTCTCATAGAACAGCTTTTAAAAATACAACAGGGATGACACCATTCAGGTTGGTATATGGATTAGAAGCAGTTGTGCCTATGGAATTTGTGGTACCAAGTTTAAGAGTAACTGCTGAGAAAATGTCTCCAAGTTTGTCAGTGAAGTACAGGAGCAGGTATTTGATGCAGTTGGAAGAAGATAGATTAGTCAGTTCTTACATCACTGAGGTGATTCAAAGAAGAAGACAGGCTTGGGTGAGTATGAATGTCAAATTTAAGGTGTTTCAGGTTGGTGATTGGGTGATGGTGTACAATTCCAGGTTGGGACCTCATCCTGGTAAGCTAACACTGAGATACAAAGGGCCTTATCAAATTGTTGAAGATCTGGGACAAGGAACCTTTATTGTGGCTGATGTTTTTGGAACTAGGGTTGAGAAACCAATTAATGGGTTCAGGTTGAAAAAGTTTCAAGGAAAACCACCACATTTGGATTGGGCAAGTTCAGCATTGATACAGGTGGAACAGGTGAAAATGGATCCAGAAGAAAGTCCGACAATACAGGGATATGGATCTGCATAGGATTCGGACTCAGTCGGATTTTGCTGGGTCGGATCTCAGAGAGTCGGAGTTTTTGAAAATTTTAACAATTTTGCATGGTACCTTGATTTGAGCGGTGAGTGGACACTTAAGGAGAGTATCATTTCGAGGCAGCCAGAGTTTGATCGCACTTTTCGCGCGTACAAGCGTGTGCGAGGTCCTTTCTCTCAAGCGTCCATGCAAGACCACTCGCGCCTTTTCTCTGCGTTTTCCTTGCACTCGCCTTTCACTATGCCGAAAGCTAAGAGCTCTGCAGGCATGCAACCACCAGCGGAGGACGAGCAGCGGGATGCTCTGAAGAAGAGGCTTCGTAGGAAGGGAGCACCGATGAGAGTTGATGTTAGCAGCTCTGAGGAAGAGGAGCGTGCGGCTGAGGAAGAAGACGAGGTTCCTACACCGTTGTCTACTGGCAAACTTACACAGTCGCTGATGGATCCCTACACCGATTTCAAAGTAGAGCTAGACAAGACAGCACCTGGGAATGCAACATGGTTGAAGCAAGTCGGTTTGCAGGAGTTTGCAGGCTTGCCATGGGATGACTGGAGGAATAACTTCTATGCTAAAAGCCAGGTGGAGATACTCAGAAAAACAAAAGGCGCAATTTCTTCAAAGGTGAGTCTTACTGTGAAAATGGTTGCAGAAGTATTTAAATTACCCTATGTTTTGGATGCTGTGATTCCAAAATGTCTTGATGAAGCCTTGAAGAAGGAATTTGGTCCCAGAGAAGGGGGTAGACAGTATTATATGTTAAGGAATGTCAACTATGCTAGGAGGGAACAGCTCAAATGGTATCTTGAAAGAATGTGCTCTATTATAAAATTTGATTACATGTCGAAGGAAAATTATGCACCATTGTCTTGGGCAGAGAAAGGAGAGGAGGTTAGCTGGGCACATTGGTTATTTGACAAGATTCATGGAGAAATATTTGGGTCGGACAAGAGAAAGACACAATCAAATAGCAGGTTGAGTGCTTATTTAGCTACAATGTTTCAGTATGCACAGAAAGTGGAAGTGGGAGAGATTATGTTGCCAGATAAAGAAAAATACAGCAAAGTAGAGAAAGAGCAGCAGTCTGAGAAGGTTGTAGAGCAGGGGTTGGAATGTGATGAGCTGGAGCCTGACAAGAAGGAGTTGTATCAGAGCATGCTTACAGTTGGGTACAGTCCGACAGAGGCCTTCAAGGTGATATATGGAGCTCAGAAAAAACCGTATGTTGAGGGTGTAAAAGTGCAGACTTTGATTGATGCATCAAGTTCACAAACACCCAAGATGCTGGGGAAGAGTTTTACACTGTCCAAGAAGAGGAAACTTGAATTGGGGGAAAGCAAGTTAGTTGCCAAACTTGAATTTGGAGAACAGGTAGTGAATCAACCAGGGTTTGTGGTGAAGGATGTGAGTACTGCTCAGCAGTATCTCAAGGCACTTCAGTATTTCATAGAGAGTCAGCAGGAGAAGATTGAGCAGCAGCATCTTGTGAATGAGATAGTAACTTCAGAGGATTACCAGGATAAAAGTGCACAGATGAAGCAGCTTGAGGAGGAATTGAAGCAGACAAAGGTGACGCATATTGCTGAAAAGGCTCAGTTATTGGAACAACATGCATTGGAGATAGCTAAGGTTAAGATGTCTTTAGGAATCTTCAAGGAATGGACAGCAAAAATGGATGATAGGGTTACATCCGAGTTGGACAAATTGGCTAAAGATAATGCAGAAATGAAGGTTGATAATGAAATAATGCAATTGAGACTTCAGCCTTTACAAGTGCTGGAAAAACAGATGTTGATGAATGAAGAGTTGGATGTAAATGGAGTGCTGATGGCACAAGGGGATGTACAGATTCTGAAGCAACAAATGCATAGCACTATGCAGGATTCTTGGGGAATGATCAAGGAGAGGATGTCTACAATGATAAATTATCCCTATGATGTTATGAAAACAGGGTTTGTAACTCAGCATGAGGCAAGATTGGTAGAAGAGGTTGGACAGTTGAAGAAAGAACGTGAGTACTGGATTCAGCAAGTACAGGAACTGAAAGAGATGCAGAGTGTGAAGATTCAGACTGATAGGACTGTGGAGGAAATGTTTCAGGACCTAGAAGTTCAGGTGGAAGTACCTATTATAAATTTGAGTGTGCAAACAGTAAGTCAGAGTGAGCAGCCAGTGGAGACTTCAGTGGAAGATAAATCAGCAGAGATGACTGAAGTTTTGAAGGAGGTTCCAGTTGTTGAAGGGATGCAGGCTGAGCAGCAAAGTGATGTAGTACCTGACATTTGAAGAAGCAGTATCAAATTTTGTCATGTGGCCAGTATTTTCTGATCAAGGGATTGTGAATTCAAGTCCGATTTCCTTAAAATCAACCACCGGGCTGTGCCATGTGTTGAACTACAGATAGAATACCTAATAGTTACCTAATAGTTGCTTAGTCGGATATATGTATCTTTGCTCAGTCGGAATTCTACTCAGTCGGATTATTGATCAGTCGGAGTTTGTTATGATCTGGTTAGTCGGATATCACCTGTTAGTGTCTTGTGACATTCTAGTTACAACCGTTTAAACTGTCTGAAGTCGCCTATTTATAGGGGCTTTGTAGTCGTCTTTTATAAGAAGAGAAGAAGGAGAAAGCAATGTATGATTCATCTTGATCAATCAAATATGGTATTTCAGTTCTGTTCTGTTATTCTCTATCTTGTTTAGCAAATCTCTGCTCAATTCGTGTTCTCTATGCTCTGTTTGTGTTTAGCCTGATGTGGGAATTGAAGTTAGTGTTACCTAATGGGGGTGTCTTTGCTGTGTCAGAAGTAGTTAGTTGTGTTGTGTTTGAGAACCCCAAACAAGAGTTATGTACCTTGTTATAGTTGACTAAGTTTATAAATTTTGATGTGATCGATGCTTATACTGAGACCTATAACTTTTCCCCTAGGTTTATCAAAATTAGACTAAGGAAATATCCTGTGTGTTAGACCAACCTCTTGTAGTGTCGCGTATAAAAATCTCACCAAAAACCTTCCCCCATTACAACTAGCCATGAAATATCAACCTCTTGTAGGGCTAGCTCTACAAATCTCTGCCTCCAAAAGCAACCGAAATCCTCCCCCATTACAACTAAGCATAAATTTTCACATTAAAGAACATCATACTTTCCATGTGCTGAAGCCTGAGTAGACCTCTCTTCAAAAGATATCAACTACCACAAAGTTTAAAATCACACCCATAACAATTTGCCATGTCTTCTTTTGAAATTGTCAAACTAAAAAAAGTGAAAAAATAGAAAGAAGTAACAATAATTGAATCTTGTTACATACAAACTTTAAAGAATCATATTCTTAAAACCATTAGCTATCCTCTCAAGAAAAGCCTTTAGCAAACAAAAAATATGCATCAAAATAGGATGGGTCTCAACAAGGGTAGATATACTATTTTAGCTAGTGAGTCGAGAGAATATGCAAGCTCTCTTTCAACTTTATTCATTGACACTAGATAATATTTTAGCCAATACGAATAGAGAATACAGAAGCTCTCAACTTAAATACACAAGGAATAAGTTTACCTAGGGTTGAGACTTGAGCTACAAGGAGGTATTTTGTCTATAGCCTCTCGAATATCTTAATAGCCTTTATAGTATTTCTTAGGATTGAAGCTTGGGTTGATAACATTAGATGTTTTACATGTTGCATGAAGCTTAATGTTCAAATGCAAAACATGGGTTTTCCATAATGACTCTAGTTGGCTTCTAGGCTCCATGTCTAGGCAATAATTAACCTAGATGTCTTTCTTTGTTACCATCAACTAGAACCACTTTTGACAAGTTTTAGCATTAATTCACCAAAGTAATATTGATTATTGTGCCTTTGCAGACACTTGCATCACGTGTGTGGGCATCTAAAGGGAACCCAATCACAGCCAAAACTAGTTGGTTGATGTCCAATAGGGTTATCATGGGTGAACATGCCTATATAAGATCGAGAATTACATATGTTGGTAACATGAACAAGATGTAGGAGTTTTTGCATTAAGACTCCTAGAGAGTTCTTTGTTGATACTTGTCTTCTCGCCACTACTACAATTTGAAGGTTGGGATACTCTTCAAATGGTGGTTTATTATACTTCACAAGAAAGCAAGAGAAAATATCCTTCCAAAGAAAACCGGGACTTTGAAAAAGATAATAGTACCTATTAACAAAGAAATGCAAAGTGAAAATGACTAAGAGTTGTGCCATGTGGACTACGTGCATTGCTTATATTACTTGTCTTTTGCATCTTAAGCACAATTTTTCTCGATGCTTATTGATTAACCTCCAAAGTTATTCTAATTTCAGCCGAACTTGGACTACTTGATGTGACTTACAACCATCCATCTATCTATTGACCATGGACAACCAAGATATAAGGAGAGGAGAGAAAAATGAAATCCTGCATTTCTAAAAAATAAGAGGACAAAATCACTTCCACTGACCCTTTGTATTCAAAAAAGAAATCGTAGATTTCTAAACAAATAAGAGTCTTCCATTGATCCTTTGTATTTCATTCATGCGTTTCGCTTCTTAATGTCTTTTACATACTGCAGTAAAGTGCGAGTTAAGTACTAGTTATTATTAATTATCTACAAAGTCTTCAACTGCTTAGCAAGGCATCGCTCTAATGGTCCCTGCAAATGAAATTATGGGGCTAAGCCTTAAATTCTAGGGCTGCTTCTTACTTCTAAACTAGTTCTAGAAAATATGGCACATCGTGATTGGCAACTTAAGATAGCACATATTATTCATTGGAGGCACGCGCGGCAAATGAAAGAGCAAAAAATGTTATGAAGCATACCTGGAGTCTGGAGAGTATACTTGGATGCTGGAAACAAAGTATGCGATCCACAACGTGAGAGAGAGTGGAGCTTCTACCTGCGACAAATCATGTTGGCTGCAGCGTCTGAAGAAACAAAGCTCGCCGCACATAGCACTGCGATGCGTCGCAGATTTTGCAAGCCCATGAACGAGATCTAAAAGATTGAGAAGTTCACAAGATTCGAAGTCTAGCCAGAATGAGAGTTTTAACTGTTGCACATTGCTTGGCAACAGAAAGGTGTTAAGCGCAGAATCGCCGCAGATGCTTCACAGCTTCGTTTTTTTTTGGGGGGGGGGGATCCAAAGACGACGGTCGGACGCTAGCGGGCGGCGCAAAAATGAAGCGCTCGTAGCAGCCCCGTAATGTTTGAAATCGTGTAACCTATCCTTCTGACATGTGGTGTCACAGCCAACGCCGCACGGGCATATACGGCTGGTCCTTCATGAAAGCGTAGCCTATCCTTCTCACACCAGTGACCATGTGACATCGCACACGTGGCAGCCACTGGTGGCCCGTCATGCTGCGTGCCCGTCAAGACAATCAGCCTGTTCACACGTTCAGCTCGACTCCCAAGTTCCAACCCGTTGGCAACCTCCGTTGATCCAACTTGATGGGCGCAACGAGTTGGAGATTTGTCTGTCCATTCTGAAAATTATTTGCAGCATTTAAAATCCTCAATTGTTATTGGTTAAAAAGCTTTGGACGCATTCCAAAAAGTGTTCCAAAAGAAGTTTTTTTCCCAAAAAAAAGTGTAAAACCTATATTTCAGGATACTGAAATTATTTATGAAGGAAAATCTTGAAAAATCTCAAGGTTTTTGTTCTACAACTTCTCAAAATGTGGAGGTATTTGTACTTTCAAGTTTTAAATTTGAAGGTATTTTCCAAAATATGCAGGTGCAAACTACAGTGAACTTGGGTTTTTTTCGAACACTGATTCCAAGGTAAACTAGTGCATTAACAGCAAGTATATGTAATGTGGCAATACTAAGGTCCAAAAATATGTAAATAATGGGTTATGGACAAGGTTACTATAAAAAGGGCCTTGTGTTCATTGTAGGAACCTTTTAGTCATTTTCATATCTTGGAATTACATCAAACCTTGGCTCTTTTCTTGGAGATGGCCTTCCATGGTCTAGGGTTCATGGTGGCAAGCTTGATAGCCATCCTCATGGTGAGAAGTTAAATCACTTAGGCCTATGCACATACCTTCCTTTGCTACATGTGTATATAGATTTACTCTACTTTCTTGATAATTCTATGAATTTCTCATGTTCTTGAATCTTGGTCTTGATCTATTTAAATTGGTATCAGAGCCTTGATTTTGATTTTTAGGAGCTTTCTCATGCATTTGGACAAGAAATTTGCAAGAAAGTAGCAATTCACATGTGATTGTGACAATTTGCTTGATTTTTGCATGTCATTTTCTTTGTATTTTCTTGGATTTTCTTGATGTTGATGGGGAAGCGGGTGGATATGGAAATTTAACCTCAATTGATCAAGTTCTAAGGGTGTTGTATGGGGTTTGAGCCAAATTTTGAAATCTGGGACCGGGACCAAAATTGGGGAAAAACTTTTTGCTAATCTTGATTAGTTTCTTAATCAAAATATTTTCTCTTTCCTTCCCTCTCAAATCTTTTGTGATCTAGGGTGTTAAGTCTCTTCTCCTATCTCTTCTCTACTCTCTCATATCATTGATTTGCAATAATGATCATAACTTTTAGGGTTTTGGGAAGAAACATGGTTTAGGGCAAGTTCCTGCATATCATGGGATTTTCATTACTTCCATGCATATAGTTTGCATTTCTTTGAGCCTTTACTTGTTCTCTATCATTCCCACACATTTCCCCAACCAATTTTACCATATACATGCAAAGGAGTCAACATTGAATTGAACTAGAGAATAGTATGCAGCTTTTGATGCCTCTTGCATTGGTTATGCCTTGGTAAGGGAACTGTTTTACTTCTCTTTGATTGGATAACTATTGTAAGCCTTGGAGCTAAAGATTTTGATGAAGAAGGTGTAGAAGGAGCATAACGCAAGCATGATTACATGCTAAGGTTATAATGTACATGAGCATGAGTACATGCTTTGAATTGTAAGCGTTCAAACAATCTACTCTCTTTACATTGCTAGGTTCCCAATCAATTGTATAAGCTCATTTCAAACAAGCACTAGAATCTAGCATGTTGAGAGGGTACCCTTGGCGTTGGAGGAGAGGCCAAGGGGGAGCATGGCATGAACTCTCCTTGTCCTCCTGAGTGCTTTTGGAAAAGTGGCAAGGAGGGGGATTAGGTACAAGGAGAGAAGACATGGACTCAACTCTTGCCATCGGAATTCAAACCTTGGTAAGAGGGTGAGAAGGCTTGGCCGAGAGATCGGCAAGCAAAAGTGCTCCATTGACTTGCTTCATCGAATCAAGTGGACACTAGTTTATGCATATAAAATGATTGGGATGTAGTTGCCAATTAATATGATAAATGATGCCAAATGCATCTTGCCATGGAGATGAATTATGCCTTGATGACTTAAGTAAGTTGGCAATTGCAAGAGCCATTGTAAGAATGCTATTGCACTTGTTTGGATATTGAGATTTTGTCCGTAAAAAAAAAGGAGGTTATGGTGAAGTTTTCTCAAAATTATGATCCATAGAGTTAATCGATGCCATACACTTGATCAATGGAGTTGTTTGGGTGAACATTATACGTTGGAGGGAGAAAGAGGCAATGCTTTACAAGTGGGAGTGCAAATAGAGCCAAATAGAGCTGCTTCAGCCCGAGCACATTAGGATTGAAGTTTAGGTGTCTATATAAGTTCAAAGTATTTCTTTATAGCTACGAAACAAGCCCTTAACCTCTTCATTCTGACATCATTTGGGTAGTCAAACCTAGGCAGTTTGACCTTGACCAAAAATTCAAAAAGAGTATATATAAACTTTGACTTTGGTTAGGTTTGACTTTGGTCAAACCCTCTTAGGCATATCTAGTACTCATTATCACAAGCTTACACGCCAATTTTCATCCAAATCCGATGAGATATGAGTATTCTATAGACTAATTTTCATTTTGAGCCTATAGATATGAGAACCCTAAAACATAGCACTAGGCATTTCATCTTGATTAGGTCCTCAGATAGGATATCTCATAAGCTTTCCCCATGAAGCATTAAATCTTTCCATTCCAAGGTCCCTACCCAAAGTTACACCCAATTTACTACTAAAAACAGTGAATTTCCATGGTACCCAAGCATAAAGGGAGACCGAGGAAGAATGCCTTGAGCTTGGAGAATGTAGAAGAACACCATATTAGTGAATTTGGGAATTTCCCAATTCCCATTTTTGAATACTTAAAAAGGGGGACATGGATAACATGTTTGTAAGTTTCTCAAAACCCTATCATATGACCTATCGTTGGAAAGCGCTTGAAAAATGGAATCTAAAGAGCTATAAAGCGCTCATTTTGGATTAGTGGTATTCAAGTTATGGTTAATCCAAACTTTTGACCACGTGTCCCAAACTTGTGAGAAATTCCCATATTCCCCAATATGGTGTTGAAGGCAAAGAAATGGTGGAACTTGGTAATATGGACGTTCCAGAGGATACTTTTGGGCAACCCCCAAGAGAAGTTGAAGAAGAAGTGAATGTTGGTAGTGTCCATAAGCATGCCCGCCAACCTTCACATGCCATCTCAAATGATACCCTTGTTCAAATGTTGATAGAGATAAATGCCAAATTTGACACTATGGCTACTCATATTGGATTGGTGGAAGAGAAGTTAACCCAACCAATGGGTCAACTTAAGCAATACAATGGTCATGGTGGTAACCAACGAGACAAGGGCAAGCAACATATGCAAGAAGCCACTACAAAGGTTTACCATGAAGATCTTACAAGGACTGCTACGAGTGGATTCATGGCTGAGGCTAGAAGACCTCTTACGAGGGAAATTAAGCCTTCATCTTTCCAAGTCGGTCCCTCTCAACCACATGAGAAGTAACATAATTCTTGGTAAAAGCATTTGGAATCGAGCCTTGGAGAACCCAAAAGAGCATCATTGCATTCCAAGGAAAATCAGCCTTCTATGCTTGAAGAAGAGTTGTATGTAGATGAGGATGTGGTTGAGCAAGGTTGGGAGCACATGTCATTTATTGAAAAGCAAAGAGAATCTCATGATAGATGGATGCAAATGCCTAACTTAATCAAGAGGGATTACAAGGATTTTGCAAAATTCTTTCGATCTTATGTGCAAATAAAAAGGTACAAGCTCTCTGATCATCATGAAAATGTACCATCTACCACTTCCAAGGATGCTAAGGATAAGGTCTCAATCTAGAGCGAAGGATCAACCTTATATTAATTAAAGGAATGGATGAGCAAAATGGAGACATATTTTCAGCTATATCGAAAGAATGAGTGGGACAAAGTGCAGTTTACATCCTTACACTTGGACTATTATGCCCACCAATGGTGGAGACATGTGCTCAAAGAAGGGACTATGCCTCATACTTGGGAAGAATTTAAGAGAGAGATGAATTTAGCATTTGTTTCACCCTTGGTTCTTGACCAATACCATGAAGAATGGTATGAACTCTCACAAAAGGGAACATTGGTTAGAGAGTACATCAAAAGGTTTAAGAAGCTCTCTATGTTTGTGGATGGACTCAATAAGTCATGTGAAGATGAAGAAGTTTTTGCATGGTCTAGATTCCTACATCAAGCAGATGTATCGGCACAAAGACCTAGCACCAGCAAAGAGACTATGAGGTTGGCGGAGCTCTATGAGCCAAAGTAAAAAAACTCTCAACCTATTGTACCCGCTCAAAAATCATCCAATAGTTCTTCAAATGTTGGAAATAGCCTCTTCCTTCCACAACACCCACTTTTACCTCTAGGTTTTCATCATTATTTGGAGGTGGACAGCCCAAAAGTGGACTTCAAAATGATTCTAAGAGAGGCAATGGTTTTGTCAATAATACTTTTCAACCCTACAAGAAGACACAAAGGATGGATGATCCTAAGATTTAAGAGTTTAGGAGCAAAGGGTTGTGCTTCAAATGCAAAGAAAAGTGGTCACCCGAGCATGTTTGCAAGTCAAAGAAGATGATGGCCACCATGATTCTTATGGATGAATAGGATGATTCAAAGAAATCTCATGAGGTAGAGGAATATGAGGATTGCATTGAAGAGGCACATGATGATACTTTGGAGGATCACTCTTTCATCCAAGAAGAGGATGAGTTTCCATTTGACCCTGGTGGGAGAGCCATGTAAGCATTCTAGACGTTAATACATCCAACAGTGCAGAAAACACATCTTGCATATGATCTATTTCTCAAGATATTTTGGCACTTTGCAAGAGCCCAAATACTTTGAGATTAGTGGGAACCATTAATGGGAGAGTTGCACACATTTTGGTGGATTTCAAGAGTACACATAGCTTCATTAACTCTAAATACATCAACTCTCTCAAGTTATCTCCAACAGAGCTACCCATAACTCTCCAAGTGCAAGTGGCAAATGGGGGAAATGAGAAGGCTACTTTGGTTTGCTCTTCTATACAAGTGACATTGTCTTCTTCATACAGTTGGAACGGTGATTTCGTGGTCTTGGATATGGGTCCCATTGATGCGATTATGGGGTATGATTGGTTAGCTTCTCTTGGTGACTTCCACATGAACCTTCAACAAGGTGTTATGAGCTTTTTACATGGTGGACAACAAGTGGTATTGGCTAGAAATGCATCAAAAGGGCTCTCTTTGATGACTCCAAAGCAGCTCGAGAAGGATCTCAAGACTCTTGGCAATTGTGCTACATGGAAACTTGCTATAGTGATAGTATCTTAAGGATTTCAGTAAATTGTGCTACATGGAAACATATAGAGGAAAAATCTTGAGAGTTAAAGGAGGATTCTGAATGATGTAAATGCACTCAAATTGTGTTTTACACAACAACGTGGTCTACATGGATAGTCATTTTGGCAAATTACAATGTTCCACTATAGACAGGTATCAAAAAGGGACATTTGATTCTTCCTCTTATCATACCATGGAAATATGAAGTTAAGAACATGCATGTTTACATGGCACCGTTGATAGAAGAGCTTCAAACTTTGTGGCAAGATATGTCAACAGTTTGTAAAAATCAATGAGCTGTGAACATTAAGACTGTCATCAATTTGGAACAAAATCAAGTTAGGGAAGTTCATCAACATAAATAGAGATGAGATTAACTGTAATACAACTATATTGATGTGGACCATGTATGACTATTTAGGTCTTCGCGAGTGCTTAGGTAAAATGTTTGAAATATGGTACAAGGATTATTTTTATATTTTTAATATTCATTTTAATTGATTTAATATCATCTCTTGTGATCGTTTTTATATACAGGTTTATCAACTAATGGTTATCATGTAGATGTCTAATTTGTGGATATAGCGTTTAGATTCACGCTACTCTAAACCTGTATATTTGGACTCTAATCGTTGCCTTCCATAAGGACATTTCTTAGAGGTAACAACATTGATGAAAAGCCACCATATTTGAAGACAAGTGATTGGATAGAGTCATGGCATCAAATAGAAACCAACTTTTACCTAGAATGAGAAGGCTCTCTCTCTTTTATAAATGTCACTATTGGGACTTCTTGCTTATAAATTATTGCTTAAATTTCATACACATATACACTTAATCAAACGTCCCAATAGTAAAGGTAACCCAAAAGATTTCAAGGATAATTAATGTATCGAACCTGATATCTGTTAAAAGTAATGTTGTATAACCTAAAGGCCATTTGATCTTAACTAAGAGAGGAGAAAAGAGTAAAGAAGTATATCACATCATTTTGGAGACTAGCATGTCACCTATACTACCATCTCAAGATTTCATTTATGAAAGATATAAGCTGAATGCATTGACATCCATTATTGGCATAAGTTTTCCTAGTCTTAACCCTAAATCCTCAATCCTAAATTCTCAATCTTAAACTCCAAATCAAAAGGCCTAAACCCTACATCATAATCCTTAATCCTAAATTCGAAACCCTAACTCTTATCCCTAAATACTAACTCCCAGATCCCAAACCCGAATTTATAAATCCCAAACCTAACCCCTCAAAATCTAAAATTTGGATTCTTAAATCCTAAATCATCAATTATAAACCCTTAATTTTCAACACTATATCTTTAATCCTAATTCCCAAATTCTAAATCCTAAATCTTAATCCTAAAGTCGCAAATCTTATATCTTATATCCTAAATCCTAAATCCATTTCAAATCTAAAATCATAAACCGTAGACAGTCAACCTTGAACTATAAATCATAATTGTAAATCATACATCCTAAATTTGAAAACCTTAAATGTGAACTCTTAACCGTAGAACCTAAAATCCAAACCCTATGTCCTAAACTTAAAGTACAAGTCATAAATCCCAAAGCATAAACCAAAAAAATAAAAGTTAAAACGCTGAATCTGAAATTCTAGATCCTAAACCTTAAAAGTAAAATTTAGAAATCCAAAATTGAAATCGTAAACCTTGAACTCAAAAATCTCAACCTTACACCTAAACCCTAAACCCCAAATCCCAAATCCTAAATTGTAATTTCTAAACCAAACATCTTAAACCTAAAATCCTCAACCTAGAATCCAAAACCCAGAATCCCAAATCCCAAATCCTAATCCCTAAACCAAATCTATAATCTAAAATCCCTAATTGTAAACATTGATCTTGCACCAAAAATCATAAATCGTAAATCACAATAAAATTTTAAATCTTAAAATTAAACCCTAGACCTTAAATTATCCATCACAAATCTAAATCTATAAATCCTAGTTTTCAAATCACAAATCCTAATTTTCAAATCCTAAACTGTAACTCATAAATCTTACACTTTAAATCGTAAATCACAAATAGTAAACAATAAATCTATTACTAAAACCTTAAACCATAAATCACAAATAGTAAACCATAACTCGTTTACTAAAACCTTAAATCATAAATCACAAATATTAAACCCTAAAAACACAACCGTTACATCTTTGCAATGATTGTTCTTTATGCTTCTAATTGAAATAAAGGTTATACTATATAATAAATTAGAGGCTCTGTTTATAAGATTAATTTTTTAGTAAGGTAATCTCAAATTTAAATTTGTTGCTCTATGCCATGTATTGTTTTTTTTCAAAAACATGTTTGGTTAGGTTGCTTCTACTATAAACCATAGACGACATGAATGGACTCATTGGAAGTTTCTTTTGGTTTCGAAGTACTTTGTTATAAGTATTCTCATCATTTAAACACAGCTCAAATACCAAGAAAATGAGGTAAAATCTATAGACGGTGTGCATAGTCGTTAAATGTTTTTCTTAGAAAGGTTTATGAAGACACTCAAGGATTTAGTAAGACCAAGAGAAAGGCTAGAGGGTGAATAGGAAAAAGGGTGGTAGTGCAAGAACCAATTCTCCATATCTCTAAGTTTCTCGGTACTTCTTAAGGACATTGATCTTACGTGGCTAGGAGTTTTTCATGTGGAGAGCATTGATAGGAGGAGAAGCACATTTGATTATGGAGTAATGTATCTCTTTCTTCAAGGGAGTTATACAAGTGGCAGTGACATACACCTCCTTTGTGTCTAGTACACACATACACACACACACACACACACACACACACACACACACTTCTCTCTCTCTCTTTGTCTCTCTCTCTCTCTCTTTGTCTCTCTAAAATACACACATCTCTCTCTCTCATGTGTCTGTGTGTCTAGTACACAAACAAACACTACAATCAGGGATTTCACTGACGTAAATGAGAACATGTGAACATGTTAATAATACAAAAAATCTTGTGATCACATGTTATATTCACAAAGCTTTCACAAGGGCCTAAAAAAATTATCTTTGTCGGGCATAAAAAATCTTCTGAGGTGGCCACCACTGACTTGCTATTATGTGAAGATGGTAACATGAGAACATGTGAATAGCTTATTCCCATGTGTAGCCAAGCTTTTAAGGGGTTCCCAAATGGCAAGTGACCTGTTATTTTGTGAATGGTAACATGAGAACATGTGAATAACTTGTTCACATGTGTTATTATCACAAAAAATCTTGTGATCACGTGAATATTAAATCCCTGACTACAATAGAATGAGGGTTTAGTAGCAAAAATAGCAGCGCTTTTATGACTAGAAGGGTGTAGAGATGTCGGGCTTATATCGATGCTAAATACATTGCTATTTTCACTGCGTTGCTAGTTTTGCTGCTGAGCAGTGAACGTACTACATAATAAAAAAACGTTGGAGAAAATTGGGGAGTCTGCACAAGACTCCCCAGTCTGTCCCATCTCTTTTTTTTCTAATGTAGACAGAGTAAAACTACACATCATCATGGATAAGTGTAATGTAAAACTTACAAATACAAAAAAAAAAGCCATTTGTAAACCATGGTTTTAGGAATGTCAAAATTAAGTTACAATACTTAGTGAATTACATAAGTGTATGTTTTCAAAAAACTCATATCCAAGATAAAACGTAATAAAAACCTATGGAGCTAGGGGCTATCTAGATCTCATGCTGTGCGATTGCTATTATTTCTTGTGGCTCCAGTCTCTTCGCTTCTCACATTTCCATTGCTATAGGCATGAACATTTGCACCACCGTTTCTAGTTATATGATCTTAAAACACAATAAAACTAACACAAGTGAGAATCAATTTTGCAAAAATAAAGAGGTTTAGGCTTTAGAAATGTACTTGTCATGCTTGCCAAGTATCTCCTCCAGTAATAACAATATATCTTTCATCTTGTACCCTATCAAATAGAGCTTGTAAACCTCGTTGTAATGCAAAATCACATTTCTTTTGTGTAGGGGGCGGTCCACTGCTTCAAGCTGTAGTTGTACAAACAAATTAACATTTTATAAAGTTGTTATTTAAGATAGCCTTCTTTAATTAAAAGATAGGATACAATCTGAGGCTAATATATACTTACATATATTATTCAGATATCGACCACGTGTAACATCACGCCTTAAGTTATTTGTTATCTATCCAAGAAAAAATATAAATACTTAAAACTTTTATACATAGGAAGCTACTGGCATGCATAGGAAGCTACCAGCATGCATTGGTTGCTACTACCAGCATGCATAGGAAGCTACCCGCATGAATAGGAAGATATCAACATACATAGGAAGCTACCGGCATGCGTCTATCGGCATGCGTTGGAAGCTACCGACATGCGTAGAAAGCTACCAGTATGTATAGGTTTCTATCGGCATGCGTCAGAAGCTACTGGCATGCGTTGGTTACTATTGCCTTACATAGGTTGCTACTACCGGCATGTACGTTGGTTGTTACCGGCATTTATAGGAAGCTATCAACATGCATTGGTTGCTACTAGCATGCATTAGTTTCTATTGGCATGCATAGGAAGCTACCAGCATGCTTAGGTGGCACTTGGCATGTAATGGAAGGTTCCGGTAGCTACATGCATTCCTAGGTAGCACTCACCTAATGTATAAGGCTCATGCATACTATACATAAGGTTTATGCATAACATTCATAGCTTCCACGAGGCTACGCATTTGTAGTCTGCATAAAGCTATGCATAAGTCTCATGCATAAGCCTCCGCATACATGAGGCTTATGTATTAGCCATGTGGATAAGCTTAATACATAAGTCTGATGTATACGGCTTATGTATGAGCTTATACATAAGCCTCATGTATGTGGCTTATGCGTGAGGCTTATGTACTTGGCTTATGCATTATCCATATGCATAAGCTTTATACATAAGACTTGTGCATATGGATTTATACATGGTTTATGCATATGGCTTTAGACATGATGCTTAAGCATACGGCTAATACATAAGGCTCATGCATAAGCTTATGTATAAGGCTATATATAGAGGCTTATCGCTAATGCATTAGATTTATACATGAGGCCTATGCATGAGGCTTTATGTAAAAGTCTCATGCATAAACCTTATGTATAAGCCTCATGCATGAGGCTTATACATTTGGTAATGCATAAGTTTTATGCATGAGGTTTATGCACTACCCTTATTTATGAAGCTTATGCATAAGGCTAATGCATAATATTTATGCACTAGTCTTATACATGAGGCTATGGCATATAGCCACCGCTAGAGAGGAGCTATGCTATCCATGCACGTGAGAAAAAATAACAAATCCTAAAACTTACAAATCTTATAACATGTAAAAGCATAAGAGAGGAAACATAAAAGGGAGAGATCTCTTACCTTATGAGGCTTGTATGTGTGGATAACCTACAGAATCAAACCAAATAAGGAAAAAAAGTATTAGTAACCCTAATCTTAACCTTAATAGAAAGCATATATAAAACCCTAATCTTAATAGAAATGTTAATGAAAGATTTTGCATAACATAGAGAACTTATTGAATCTTTCTTTTTTCCTTCTCATTATATCTTAACCCTAACCTTAGCTTCTAAATAGAGAACATAATAGAGAGCTTTGATGGAGATCTCTCCATCAAATATTTATTAGGGTTTCTATGTAGAAGCAAGGAATAGGGTCAAGCTTTAATGAAAAGGAAAAAAGAAAATAAGAAAAAAAGAAAAACTTAAAAGAGAAGAAAGCGAAGGAAAATACTCGAAGAAAGCTTTAATGGAAAGCTTATTTGCATAGGAAATGAAGGAAAACAGTAGACATACCTTGCTTGAGCTTGAGGAGGATAGGGTAAGAGAGGTAGAAGTGATAGACAAGGTAAAAACCTACAAAAAAAACTTAGAGTACAAGTTTATTGTATTCAAAAGATAAAACTATGCGGTGGCAAAAGAAGCGACAAAAAAGCGAGATATTTTTACAGTATAGCAGCATTTCTTCATTGTTATAGGTGTTGAGCAACGTTTTTTCGCTGCTAGGAAATGAAATAGCACTGTTGGACAATGATCTTACACTGCTAAACGTGTTCTGCTTAGTAGGAAAAAAGCGCTACGAAGCAGCGATAGATCGTTGTTGCTGAGCATCTTGAAAATCCTTGATATTTTCCTTCTAAAAACGTTGTTAAAAAGCGTTGCTACGCTCCCGATGTGTTGTAGTGACAGACACTCTTCTCTCTCTCTCTATCTCTCTCTATCTATCTATCTTTGGCTCTCTAGTATACACATCTCTCTATCTCTCTGATGTTGTGGAATCCCCTCTCTTGAGTACACACACATAACTCCTCTCTATAAAACACACACTCCTCTCTTAAACACTCTCATCTCTCTAATAGATGTCCCTCTCTCTCCCAAGTAAACATACACGTAGCTCTTTCTCTATAAAACACATCTCCTCTATAAAGTACTTCCCTCCAGGGATTTCACTGACGTAAACGAAAACATGTGAACATGTTAATAACATATGTTAATAACACAAAAAATCTTGTGATCACATGTTATATTCACAAAGCTTTCACAAGGGCCTAAAAAAATTATCTTTGTCGGGCATAAAAAATCTTCTTAGGTGGCCACTGACCTGCTATTATGTGAAGATGGTAACATGAGAACATGTGAATAGCTTATTCCCATGTGTAGCCAAGCTTTTAAGGGGTTCCCAAATGGCAAGTGACCTGTTATTTTGTGAACGGTAACATGAGAACATGTGAATAACTTGTTCACATGTGTTATTATCACAAAAAATCTTGTGATCACGTGAATATTAAATCCCTGCTTCCCTCTATCCCTAATAGTTGCACATACATTCATCCACACATTCTTTGTAATGCATAAACACACATACATATGCACACACACCTTTCTCTAATACACTCCCCTCTCTATCTAATACACACAACTTTCTCTAATACACCTTCCTCTTTATCTAATGCATAAATACTGAAAAGATGCAGGGGAGAAGAGAGCTTGAGCTTTTGCAAGCACACACACACTCACAAAACCCTAATAGAGAACACACAAGGTGAGAGGCTGAAAATCTTCTTCTTCACTCAACACTCAACATACCATATACAAAGATAAGAGTACTCACATATGAAAAGGTACTCAACCAACATACCATATACAAAGATAAGAGTACTCACATATGAAAAGGTACTCAACCAACATACATACTACTGTTCTCTATATTGTGAACCCAAGTAAATGAGCTGGTGTTATAACTATGCCAGTCTCTAGAATGGTTGTCACATAGCCTGTCATCCCACTAGCCGCATAACCCCCATGATCTCACCAACCATGCCAGTGGTGTAAGTGTGGGGCCTATACCCCACGCGGGTCATCAGTGTCCACTGCCTCACTAGATGAGCTCGATATCTCAACACTCCCCCTCGAGCTCAAATCCATCTCATGTACACCAAGCGAGGCCTTGAATCTGCGGAGCTTCTCTGTACCCAATGCTTTGGTGAAGATGTCAGCTACCTGATCATGTGTGCTGACATAAACAAGGTCAATGTCTCCTGCAAAGACCTTCTCTATGACAAAATGGTAGTGGACCTCTATATGCTTCGTGCAAGCATGAAAAACAGGGTTCCTGGCCAACTGTATACTGCTAATGTTGTCAGAAAAAATGACAACTTATCTATCCACTGATAGACCCAAATCTGCAAGTAGCTTTTTCAACCAAGCTATCTCACATGCTGCCATAGCAGCACCTCTGTACTCGGCCTTTGTACTGGATAGAGCAACCATAGGCTGCTTCTTGCTGCTCCAAGTCACAGCAAAACTCCCCAATAAAAACATGAAGCCACTAGTAGATCTTCTATCTGAGATACTACCAGCCCAATCAGCATTTGTGTATCCATGTACACATATCTTTGTCCGAGTTTCATAAAATAGTCCACAATGCAAAGTAGACCTCACATATCTCAGTATGCGTCTCAATGCATCCAAATGCGTCTTCTGAGGAACCTGCATAAACTGACTCACCAACCCAACAACATAGCTCAAATCTACCCTGGTGATCGTCATGTAGATCAAGCTTCCTACTATGTAGATCAAATCTAGCCTGGTGATCGTCATGTAGATCAAGCTTCCTACTATGCGCCTATACATAGTAGGATCCTCTAAAATCTCTCCTGATGAATCTGCACTCAACTTGCCATTCTGATCCAATGGCACTGAGATAGGCTTACAGCCTGTCATACCATACTTGGACAACATGTCCAAGCCATACTGTCTCTGTAGTAATCAAATACCATGTGGTGACCTAATCACCTCAATGCCCAAGAAATATCTTAGCTCCCCCAGATCCTTCATCTCAAACTTTTGTCTAAGCAAGATCTTTACATCAAAGATCTCTGCATCATGGTCCCCCGTAATGATCAGGGTCCTTCCATCTGGGCATGTTCTTCGTTAGCCATTGTTTCTTACACTGGCCACTTCTGAGCTGAAAACCTTGTTTGAGGGTCCTTCCATGTGGGCATCTTCTTCTTTGCCACTGTTTCTTCCTTTATCCACCACTAGATTTTGCCTATATGTCAGAATATTAGCTACTGTAGCCCTAGTGCTGTCCTCCACCAAACAAGTAAACTAAATTTTCTATTGTTCAATCAACCACTTGGACAATATCTTATAAGGAATGTTAGACTAGATCAGATGAGGAAGCAGAGAATAATAGGTAAGAATAGTAAAAGGCTTTGGGAGTAAATAGGAGTTAAATTTCCTCATAGCAAACACTGTGCAACCACCATCACCTTCTCTTCATCTGAATATGTCCTCTCCCCTCGTGTCTTTGTTTTGTTGACAAAATATATAGGCCTCATATAAGAATGTTCCATGCCCAACTCCAACAGCACTTCTCCCACAACATCGTCACCCACACTAGGGTTTACAACTAGTTAGGAGGAGGTGTGACTACTGACAAAGTACTCAAAATTTCTTTTACTTGCATAAAGGCCTCTTTCCTTTTGCCTTGCCAATTGAAAGAATCCCTTTGGGATGCCTATTGTAATGGATATAAATCTTGAGACATAAGAAAGATGAACCTAGCAAGATATCTTACCTTGTGGGTAAAAGTCAGCAAACTGCTTGACATCTTGAGGAGCTTCTTCTAAAATCAAAACTTTCACATTTTCAGGATCAGTTTCAATTCCATTCTTTGAAACCACATGACTAAGCAGAGTCACCTTGACTTGAACCAAATGACATTTATCTAGATCAAGCTGCCCACCTAGATCATCAAGTCTCTTCAAAGCCAACCTCAACTTCTCACAACAATGAATCCATCTACCATTGTGGATACAAAAATCATCAATAAACAGCTTGATGAAGGACCCTAGATAGGGTACAAACACCAAATTTATACAACTTTGAAAGGTTACAGGGGCATTTGTTAGCCCAAAGGGCATATAAGCAAAACACCCCTAGGAGGTAATAAATGTGGTTTTCCTCTGGCCTTCCAAAGCAATTGAGATCTGAAAGTATCTTGAATATCCATGACATACAATATATCTGTCATGTCTAGCCACACTATCTAGGATCTCATCTTGGAAAGGGAGTGGCTAATGATCTCTTTTGGTTAGTGCATTCAGAGGTTTAAAATCAACACATACTCTCCATTTCCCATTCTTCTTAGGGGTGATTGCTACTAGAGAAGTCCATTCAGAATTATCAAGTGGGTATATAAACCCTACTTTCAACAATTTATCCACTTCCTCCCTCAACATATGCTCCGTTGTACAACCCCCAATCTTCGCAACCTCTGTACAACTGGCTTAGCCCTCTGGCTTCAGCTACATTTGATGTTGCACTGTATACACTCCCCTAACATGTGTGTCAGATGAGATGAACAAGTTTGGAAATTTCTTCAACACACTTATATACTCCTTTCTCTCAGCCTGCTGACTCAAATCCCTGGCCATCATCTTTTGTAAAACTTCCTCTCCACCTAGCTGTACTCCAACTTCAGACTTCATATCCTTCCTTTCCTCTATACAAAGCTATACAGACATACACATAAGGTCAGAATTAGGCTCCAATAGCTAAACCTCTTCCTCCCCACATCATCCTTTGAATTGTCCTCCTATGTTTTAGAATCCTTTGAAGAGCTGGTTTCCTCATCTTCTTTTTTTGATGTACAACTCTCTGGAATCAAATCCCTTCTTTTATCCATATCATATCTGACTTATCTTCTCACAGGTTGGTTCAGCCCCAAAATTAAATGTCCTCTCCACCATTCTTGTCCTACCCTCATGGCAGTCATCCATGGCCTCCCAAGAATTAATGGATATGCTTCTGAATTTATTGGCATAACATACACCTCTAATTCTCCTTCGAGTCCCAAAAAATTTACCTGCAGCTTCTTTACAATTCCCAAACATCCGACTTTAGCACTATTTTCCATTTTGACTCTAAACTTAGATGGGGCTCCAACCATTAGTCTTAATGACTCCATTGTGTGATGAGTCATTACACATACTTGTGCACCACCATCAATATATACTTTGGGCACTTTGTGCTTGTTTACCCAAGCATCCATAACTAGAAAATAATCTTTGTCTCCTTTCACCTACACTATATTAATCTCACCTCCCTTCTTCTCTTTTCTGGGGCGTCTTGTGTTGACCAACTTGCTCCATGTCTTTCTAAGTCTGGAGCACAATTGCAAAATCTGGGGCCATGTCAATCTAGGACCCTTATGTTGAAGGTCTTTCATCAAATCACACTCTTCCTCATGGACACCCAAAAGGAATTCCTACATGCCACCATGTCTTTTGGGCCTAGAATTCTTCCTTCCTTCCTTGGGTTGATCTTCCACTTGCTTTCGTTTCTTCCTCCTAGATGTCTGTGGTTCATCCTCTACCTCTGCCCCTCTAGTTCTTTGTTGGCGGAAATGTCTTCTTCTCCATCCACTCCAATAAAATTAACTTCTCCTTATCTAGTTCCATTTACTGGCTGCTAAAACCTCTAGCACCTGCTGATTAGGTATCTCCTTTGCCCTCCTGACATCTTGCATTTCCTCCCTCTCCTAGGTTCCGAGGGACAAACATAACCTCTCATTCTCCTGGGATAAGGGTAGTGAGGAGATATATGACCCCTCTCCATACAATTAAAACACTAAACATTCATGTTTGGGCCTCCTCTTCTCCCCTGCCTCTCATAACATTTCTATCTCCTACCCTAGGGGCATTTTTTCCTCCAATAAATTTAAGTTCAAATTTTCCATTTGCTGAGTCAGATGATTAATACCCTGCATCAGCTAATAAAAAACCATTGGAACTACTAGAGTATCTCTTTCTTCTCTTCTCTCCCCAGGCACAAAAGGCCTTCCTTCAGCCCCTGACCCTTTGTGCTTTAGAGCCAGTCTCTGTAGCTTCCACTCCTTCTCTCTGGCAATTCTCAAGGCCTCTTCAAAGGTTTCGGGCCTCTTCAGCTACACTTTCTCCTTCACATCTCCATGAAGGGACTAGATAGACATGTCTTTTTTAAGTAGAACATGCAGGTGCTCTATTCCCAACGAAGTGTCCCATCTTCCCCATAGGTCTTGAAAATGGTCCTCAAATCTATCAAACACATCAAACAAGTTATGCTTTAACTTCTAAATTTCCTGGCACAAAGTATTTGGGGATTGACCCTCCTTATAATATTGTACCAAAGCCACTTTGATGTCTTCATAGGCTTGACCCTAATTTGGCTGAGCTCTCCATGTTTGCAACCACCTTTTCACATCTCCCTTCAACAACATAGACAATAATGCCAATGTATCCTCATCTCTATCCTTCCCAAAGGTAAAGACTGCCAATTCCATCGCCACCAAAATCTCCTCTAGATACTTTCCACAACATGTCCATGGAACATTGGATATGTCCTAATGGTTGCCATTTGCTCTACTAGACACTTTCAAACTTGCAAAAAGACTTAAGGGTGTTGGAAAGCCCTCCTCAGTGGGGGTACCAAAACATGATGTGTTGGGGAGACTTGCCTCTATAGCATGTCCAAAACACACCACCGTGAGGAGGGACTACCACCTAGCACCACAACCAAGCACAAACACCAAAACAGGGATTTAATATTCACGTGATCACAAGATTTTTTGTGATAATAACACATGTGAACAAGTTATTCACATGTTCTCATGTTACCGTTCACAAAATAATAGGTCACTTGCCATTTGGGAACCCCTTAAAAGCTTGGCTACACATGGGAATAAGCTATTCACATGTTCTCATGTTACCATCTTCACATGTAATCGCAGGTCAGTGGCCACCTAAGAAGATTTTTTATGTTCGATAAAGATAATTTTTTTAGGCCCTTGTGAAAGCTTTGTGAATATAACATGTGATCACAAGATTTTTTGTGTTATTAACATATGTTATTAACATGTTCACATGTTCTCGTTTACATCAGTGAAATCCCTGCACCAAAACCATGCACCAATCCACCTAGCTAATATCCCTTGATCTTAAGCTTGATAGAAGTGGATCCCAGAATACTCTCGAAACTCCTAAAAAAAAGCCTAACTGACTACTTCAGTAGTCCTCCCAGGTTAGCTCTGACCTCCAATGGCCATGATCTTCCTTTATAACCCTTCAACTGATCTTAGATGGACCACTAGTTTTTTGACCAAGAACAATCCCAGCTGACCGTAGTTGACCACCAATTGACCAAGAACAATCCTAGCTAACACCACAACTGATCTACTTCTAATGGAATATTGAGTCGAACAACTGCTCTATAGACTCCAGTCAGAGATACGTCCTTCAAGATTCCTCAGACGTCCTCCAGCATCAGCTTAAAAAACTTGCCTCTAGACTCTATTGAGCCTATCAACACTCCTCACTTGACTTCCTCTACTGACTGGAAACTCACTCGCTTATCAGCATCAGGTGACTATATCATGAGTCAGATCTCAACCCTCTAGGGTCCGTGACACCTCCAATCCCTCAAATGCTTCAAACCCCACTAGGACTTGGCTTCAAACCCCACTAGGACTTGGCTCCATATACTCACAGCTAATAGCACGTGATAGTATTCTGACTCTGGAATACTTTTCGCTTCAATTCTACTTGACTACTAGACTGCTCTCACTATCAGAACTGACTAGAAAGCTCTTCTCTCTAACCTCAAAAAACTAGATCTACCCTTGAATATCCTCTACTGATTCTGTCTGATCTCCAACTGATCCTAACTGACTCCCTTTTCTGACCTGACAATGTCCTCGGCTAATCCTAATAACTGACTCCCTTCTGACACCTAATAACTGACTCCCTTCTGACACCTAAACCACTAGCAGTGCCCAATCTGCTAGACTGACTTCTGATTGGTTATGATTTTTAGCCCAGATCTCACAAGCTTAAGTGTTCAAAAAAACAAAATCTATACTTCAACAACATTAGATGACTCTAGCTATCTCTATCGAAACCTACTAACTCAAACACAAGTTAACTGACACGGTTCTGATTCAATATAAGTCAGTTCTTCACTCACATTTAGTTCTTTTCAACAAACTCTATCAAACTATCACAGATAAAACAAATCATAGGAATTCATCAATCCAACACAATCAGACCTGTTGTGTATATATAACTGAGCCAATCTCAACACCCCTAAGATTTTGGGATTTAATAGATAAGAGAGAACATCATGGAACCAAGGGACCTCCACACAATTAATCCCCAACAAAAATCCTGTATTCTCAACTTCACAAAGATGAACAAACACATCAAGAGAATCTGTAGCTACAACTTGTAGGCTTTCACCAAAAAACACCACTCAGAATTGCTGAGCAAGGCTTTAAGCTGGTCCAAGTTCTAACATAGTTGCAGATTGAGAGGTTCTAGGGAACCCACCTCCTATAAGACCCTCTCTCACCTTTGCAATCTCTTTTCTGGAAAAAACCAAATCTCCTTAAACAAATCTTGTGTATCCTTCTTCTCAAAATGAAACAGACATTCAATATAGCCAACTATTTGAGAGCTGCCACAAAACACCTTGGCTCTCTCATGACTCTCTTCTTTGAAAACCAAGCTAACAGAAAGTGCAATTCTTCTCTCGGCAGCATCCTGCAACTACATAATATTCTCTCTTCATTCTCAAGCATATCCTCCTTTCTATTTTGTACATGCAAATACTCTTTCTTTTTTTGGTTGGGGTGACAACAGCTAGTTCTATTATGGAAGGTGGCCATGTAACAGTTATCTTTTCTAAGGTTTCTAACCATGTATCAACAATTTATTTTCATTTCCTTGGGGTTGGGGTGGACATCTTTTTCGGGTGTATTACTTGGGCATAAAAAATCCTATCAACGTTGAGACTCGTATAGAGGAAGTAGCCTTGGGTTGAGAGGATATTGTGTCTTTATCTTGAGTATAACATTCTAGTGCTAATTGTTGTAGTGTAGTTGCAATGTGTGTGTAGAGTTAGTCGAGGCACTCCTTGTGTCATACTCTATAGTGCATTGGGTAGCTTTCTTCCATGCTCGACCAAGAATGACTTGTTACTTCACTTTCCCGGTAGGCATGCCAAAAAATTGCTCACCCAGGGTCCGTTAAAACCATAGATGTTAGTTTTTAAAATGCCTAGCACTTTTGTATTCTTGTTATCGATGCATTTTACTCTTAAAGGAGAAGTTAGCAAACTGAGGCTTTCCTAATTGGTTTCATATTAAAAGAGAGTAAATTGTTACTTGCTCTAGTATCAAGTAATGCATTTTTGAGCACTTTACCATAAGGGTTAGGTAATTCAACTTGTATTTTTAGAGGATCACTATGATCTTTTGCTTCTCCAACAATCTCTCCTACATAAGCTTGTGCAATTTTCAAGCTTTCTTTGCGTCACTGCCAAAGTTTGATTTGTCTAGCTCGAGCTTTCTCTTGAGCTTCAATTTTCTTTCGAGTAGCTCATTCTTTTGTAGATTTCTTGTCATGGGCACTTTCTTAATGAGAGGACCATAGTATTAGTTGAATTTATTCCCATTTAATAAGCTAACAGTTTCAACTCCACCTAGAGTTTCCACATGTATTGTCGATTGGGACATTATCTCAGATACCCTAAATGGTCCATTCCCCATGTATTTAAGATTTTTCTTTTCATTTTGTACCCACTACATAAGTACAAGATCTTCAATGTTAAGTTCCTTATCTTTGAAATGTTTGTCAAACCAGTTTTGCTTTTGTTTTTCTCAACTAGAATAGTTTTCACTGCTAGTTGTCCCTCCTTCTCAAGTCATTCTAAAGTGAGTAAATGCTTACTTAAGTCATTACCCTCAAGATTTTTAGTACTCTTACACCAGGTACTATGAACTCCCAAGGCATCAGTACCTCAAGTCCATAAATCATCTTAAAGGGTGTGTGCCCAATCACCTTATATGCAGTGCGATAGGCCCATAAAGAAACTGTGAGTTTGAACTTCTACTGCCTTAGTAAGTATAGATATTAAGACCTTGTTTGTGCTCTCTACTTGACAATTAGTCTGTGGGTAATAGGATGCTGACTTACGATGTGAGATCATGAGAGTGCTACTGAGATATTTGATCACATAGTTGATAAAATGAGCCCCTTGATCACTCACTATCTCAAATGGGCATCCAAAGCATGTTATGATCACATAGTTGATAAAATGAGTCACTTGATCACTCACTATCTTGAATGGCATCCAAGGCAAATGCACAGGTATCTTCCTTCCTTGAGCTCTTGCTTGAGCCCATTTGTTGGTAATGTAATATATTGTTACGAGAAAATGATATATATTGCTTGTGTTTCTCATGCAATAGGACTAATTGATACAATATAATCTAGACTCCATTTTTCAAAAGGTTGGTCTACTCAAACAGGATGCAAGGGCATCCCGTTCTTTCTTTGTGATTTGGCACAAGATTGGCATGCATCAGAACCTTTGAAAAAGAGTGCAAAATCCTTGAAGAGATTCGGCCCAACCAATACCTCGATTGGAGTTGTGATTTCTATTGCAAAATGTTCACCTGCTACCCCTTGGTGCACTTGTTCCAAGATGTACAAGCATTCATCCTCCTTGGGGAAGTGTCTTAGTATATCATCTTTACCTCTCCTATAAAGGGTTCCATTAATCAATTGGTAAGGCTCCTCTTCTTTTAACAATTTCCTTGCTAGATCTTGCCTTAACTGTTTTAGTGTTTGGAATCCATTAGAGAGAAAGTTAACAATTCTCTCACTCCACTATGGTATAGCTTTGACCTTAAATAGTGTAGCATCACGTAGATTGTCATCAACTCCAATTGGTGCTTCACCTTTAGGTACGCATGAAATATGATGTGCTATGACATGTTGTTTACCAAGCTTCACAACTATGATGAATTGAATTTAAGAAGAATAAATAACCACCTTTTGATTCTCCCTCTGGAGCATGGTTTGTTAACAAGGTATAAGAGGGCTTTATGATCAATATAAAAAATAAATGCATTAGTAAGAAGGTAATGCCTAAATATCTTAACAGCATAAACCATTTCTAAACCCTCAGACACTGTGGTGGTATAATTAGTTTTATCCTCATTCAATTGAAGACTTAAAAAACTAATAGGGTAGTCCAATTTATAATCACTTGGTTGGGCTAGCACACATCCAATGGCAACGTTTGATGCATGGTAATGTTTCATTCACTTGGTTGGGCTAGCACACATCCAATGGCAACGTTTGATGCATCAATATGCACATGGAAGATGACATCCCAATTTGACACTCGTTGCAATATTGGAGCACTACCTAAGGCTTGCTTCAATAGACCATAGGTTGCTTGACACTCCTCAGTCCACACAAATGCAATGAGTAGCTTGTACAAAGGTCTAACTATCTTAGCATAGAATAATATAAACCGTTGATAGTAGCTAACATGACCCATAAATCTTTGAAATTCTTTTTAGTTTGTGGGCGGTGGTAAGTCCAAAATGACTTTGGTTTTTCCCTCATAGATCTATAGAATACCATTTTTGGAAACTATATGGCCCAAGATCACTTCATGCTTTGAGCCAAAATTGGCATTTAAAGGGTTTGGTGAGTGATGAACGAAAAAAATCATCTAAGAAAGCTTCAACAAACTCTCTTAAGAAGTCCTTAAGGAAGGTATCTTTGGAATGTGGATGGTGCGTTGGTTAGGCCAACCAACATAGCACGATAAGCAATATACAACCTACCTTTTGTAACAAATGCTATTTTAGCTTGGTCCTTAGGTAAAGTGGAAATTGGATTATAGCCTAAGTATCCATCTCAAAAGCTATAAGCTTCCTTGCCTGCAACTCACTTTAGCACATGTTCAGAATAAGGCAAGGGGTAGTGATCCTTGCGGATGGCAACATTCACCTTCTTGAGATCAACACACACTCAAAGTTTTCCATTTTTCTTGGGTACAACCATAATAGGTGAAACCTAGTCCAAGTGCTCAATATCATAAATGAATTTGCATTCAACAGGCTTGTTAATTTCTTCCTTACAAGCTTGTATATTCAGGATTCATTAGATATAGTTGCTGGACTGGTCTAACATTTGGTACCATTGGCATGGTGTGTTGTACAACACTAGTAGGAACTCCCTTCATGTCATGATAAGTCCATGCAAAGAATTTCATATACTCCTTGAGGAGAGCTTAGCCTCCTTGGCCTTACTTAAGTCCTTGGCAGGGATTTCACTGACGTAAACGAGAACATGTGAACATGTTAATAACATATGTTAATAACACAAAAAATCATGTGATCACATGTTATATTCACAAAGCTTTCACAAGGACCTAAAAAAATATCTTTGTCGGGCATAAAAAATCTTCTTAGGTGGCCACTGACCTGCTATTATGTGAAGATGGTAGCATGAGAACATGTGAATAGCTTATTCCCATGTGTAGCCAAGCTTTTAAGGGGTTCCCAAATGGCAAGTGACCTATTATTTTGTGAACGGTAACATGAGAACATGTGAATAACTTGTTCACATGTGTTATTATCACAAAAAATCTTGTGATCACGTGAATATTAAATCCCTGGTCCTCGGCTATGTAGACAAGCTTAGGATCTTCTCTTGGTTCAGCCAAGTCTACTTCTTTAACCTTTGCAGGACTGTCACATAGACTCCTCATCTCTCACTTGGGGGGTTATTCTTTGCATTATCAAATGCTAACTTGCGGTCCCCAATTGTAAAATATTTAAAATGCTTTAGGGGAGTGCACAAGTTAGATATTGGCTCCTGAGTTTCTTCAAGTACCTTAGCTGTAACTTTTGCTTCCCTCTCTTTCTGGGCCTACTCTTTGTTATTCTTTCACCTCGCGAAATAATTAAGCTTTGGTTCATCCACGACATAGATTTTGGCTATCAACCTAGTGGGAGGAGGGTTTTAATACATAATGTTTTATTAACCTAGTGGGAGGAGGGTTTTAATACATAATGTTTTGTAATTCCTCTCCCTAGTTGTTAATAAACTTGAGATATGCATCAAATGCACCAACATATTGTAGCCATTGGGTTGTTTTCCTCTCTTGCAACCTTCTATGATGACTCATTGTAACATAGCATTTATGTCTTTGCCATATTTGGAGACGATCCTTAGTATTTTGAAGAACTTCATCCCTTTCCTTAGGTTGGGAATCCGTATCAAATTCAAAGCTACTCCCTGTAGTGTCAATTTCACTTTCCATTGTTTCTCTTGATGTTGTTAGATCTGTTTTACTTGTAGTAAATTAAGGATTTGATGTTTCTTCTAGTCTCTATTTCGAACTCCTCACCATTGGTTATTATCCTTGATTGAAGGGTGAAAGCATGAAAGGGTGTGCATACTATTGGCCAAAATAGTACAAAAATTTTAAAGTACTAATATCTTATATGAGAATATTGCTTTAGTAATTTTCTTTCACAAAACATTCCATCCAACATAGCCAAACCTAAAAAGTACTCTTGTTTGACATGAAAAAACATCAAAGTTATCACAAGTACAAAATGAGTACAAAAATAGTATCATTTTTTCTCCCTAATCAAAAAGAGTACTTTTCTAGACACACTTTCATGTTTAGCCCTCATTTGATGTGGACTCAAGCTCACTATGACCAATCTCCTTGGCATCAAAAGGTAGAGCATGAATCATTCGTCGTGGCATAACCTTAGAGAGCTCCTCACCATATGGTGTAATCCACGTAGATCCTCTGGTTCCCCCACTATCGATTAAAGCCATCATATATATCCAATTTAGATCATCTTCAGACTCAATAGCTTATTTTTTCACATCCTTGTAGGGTTGTACCTTCCCTACATTAGTCTTTTCTCTATGAGTATAGGAGTATTGCAAAGGGTTTGAATGGATGGTAGTATCAAATCTCTGGTTGGATAATCCACCAGTACCCATTAGATGTATGTGACTAGGCATAAGATCTATCTAAGGATTGAGTCATAAAATTATAGGTATTGATTGTAGCCATCATTTCTACATAGTTTAGATCATCCTCCTCACTCATGACCTTTGAATTGTAGGGTGATTTTTCCCCTACATCAGTCTCCTCCCTACAAGTGTAGCAATATTGGGAAGGGGTTTAATGGATGCTAGTATCAGATCTCTAGTCGAATAGTTGACCAATACCCATTGGATTTACATGACTAGTCACAAGTTTTACTCTAAGGATTTAGCCATCAAATTATAGGTAAACATTGTTTTTGGACCAATCATGGACCATTTTAGCCTCACACATAAATGGAATTCCTAAGATCATTTCATAAGAATCAGGTTGCTTGGAAAAGTCCATCACTAATAAACCTATGCATCACCCAATGTTTCAACACCTTGATCTTAAGGTTGTGTAACATTCCAATTGCTTCAGTAATAGTACCATTAGCCATTTAAACCACAATGTCTGAGACTTCAAGCATGGGTTTTTTCATATTTTCCTAGTATTTTTTTATTATTATATTGAATCTTGCACCACCATCAAACGACTCCTAGTATTGTGATTCCCTTAGTTGACAGGTAGTGCTGCATTAGTTTCATCAACTTCAAAGTATTGACCCAATTTATTCAATGGAATTTTGACCATTAAATTTGTGTACTCATCCTCTACTTGGGCTCCTTGATCTTCTATGACTTGATTCACTGAAATCCCATACTAGGGTTAAGTCTTGTGGATTTTTACAAATGGTAGTAGTCCTACCATGAGTTCTCCATATTTAAAAGAGCTTATGCTCTGAAGAGTTTGAGATCTCCACACAAGAACATAGTCATCGTGGTATTTATTTTAGAATCCATGAACTCCAATAATTTAGGGATGTTGAGAGGACTTCCAGACACCTCTGTACCATATGAAGTAACTAGGGTCTGGAGTCTCCACTCTTTCTATGGGGTCAAGGTTTTTAAACTTAAACATTCTCCTAAATAGTTTGGGGTCCATAATTGGAGTTGGTGAGTTTTCTTTTTCCTCCAAGATGCGTTTTCTTTGGGGTACATACTTGGAGTCAGTGGGTTTTCTTTTTCCTCTGAGATGATACTAGGAATATCTAACGATTTTTGTGCCTCCATGGACCACACATTATCTGGGTGTACTATGTCCGATATTCTTACGTCTCAATTTTGGTTCTAAATGTTGTTGGTTCTTAACAAACAAATATATGCGTTCATGCTTCCTCTCAACTTCTTTTACAGGGTTAGGGTAAGATCTAGGTTTTCCCTTAGTTGGTGCTTCCTCCTTGTGAGTGATGATACCTTTTTTAGAATCTCTTTTTGGGTCTCACTAGAATTTAGAGGAGTTTCTTGATGCTATTTGGAATTAGCTTGCATGCTAATTGAATCAAAGTTTTCATCTATTTCATTCATGTAAATTTGTTCTTCACCTGTTCTTAAGTTTTCTTTTTTTGACTTACGAGACTTATCCCCCTTCATAATTTTCTTTCTTCTATGGCCTTTCTTATTCTTGGATTCTCCCACCTGAAGTAATTGGAGTCTCTATTTTAATTTCCAAAATTGGATGGTTTTTATCCATAAGTCTGGTTATGGCATAGACAGGAAGAATTATTGAGTTTTCTTTTGACTTGTCACTTACACCAATCATGTTGAGTGGTGTGATGGCTTGACCACTTTGTAGATTAGTTACCACCCCACAAGTTTCATGGGGTAATCCTTGCTCATATGATCGATGCCGCAACGACCACAAGTGGTGGTAGGTGTTGGTGTAAAACATGCACCTTGAGTGGTTTGTGGCTGTTCAAACTAAAGAGAACATTTAGAGATTCTGTTTAGTCCTTGGTATAGTGATAACATTGAAGAGGCATTGTTCTAGTAGTGGCATTAATATCACGACCTCTTCCTAGAGTAGCACATTGGTACACAAGTTTGACTCCCCCTTGGGCATTAACTACATAGTACTCAGGAGAAAATTCTATGGAGTCTTTTGCAAAATGCGAGGTAGCATCCAAGTCCACCTAATGCCCTGGATAATCCATAGGTTACCCCAAACCTATTTGATTAAGTAGTGTGATCTTGGGAGGGGATGGTTGGGGTCCTAGTATGGGTGTTGGTAGAGGTACATTTGCAGCATTGTAAATGCCCTAAGTCAATATTAGATAATTTAGGAAAAATCTCATATTGTGGGAATCTAGTGTTTTACATAGTTTTGGCCATATCTTGAACATACCAACTCTAAATTTGTTGGATATTGTAGATTTAAATTCTGCTCTTGATCTTTCAAACGATATGTCACATGAGGGGGTTTTAACAAAAGCTTGAATAGGTTAACCCATGATCCCTTTTTTTGAATGGGAATGGGAATTTTTTCAAATTATCTAATATTGACTTTCGGCCTTTGAGACGTTATTGTTGGCTGAAAAGCCAACAAATACAATAACACATATTAAAGAATCACAAATACAAAACATTACATAACATTAAAGATAACAGTACAATCAATAAAATAAATAAAGAATAGGTAATCGACAAAGCATCAGTGTGACTGTGTATATTACTATTGTTTTGAATGTATTACATAACAGTGTGCTTTGTGCCTTAAGATGTTAACAAGTGTGGTACAAAACGACACATACATTCAGTATGTCGATTGAATTTTCATGACTTATTCGATAGATAAATGGTAAATAGCTAAGGATAAATCTATGAGTTAACCACCTGGAACACCCGGTGGTTGGGTAGCCCCCCGCCCTGTGGAAAAAAGTCAAACCAACTTAATGTTGAGGATAAGTAAAAGTAAATCTAGAATTGGTTACTCCTTTAAAGAAATCTTCCTGAAATCCTAATCCGAATATATTTAAAGGATTTCTAAAATCTAGATCTATAATATAGGCTAATGGATGTCCTTCACTATAAAAATGAAATTGAGATTGTAAATAATCTAAAAACTAATCTTCTGGATTATCAACTTCTTCTGCTTCTTTTGTTAGCTCCTCTGCTTTCGGCTCGTTACTTTAATCGTATAGTCAGGTAACGGCACCTTGGTGTTGTGCATGAACCGTGACTCTGCAAGATTGCCCTTGTGCCTTCTATGCAGATTCTTTAAATCTTCCAGAGCATTCTGCGCTTGTCTCCTGGTGATCATCTGGTGGTTGTTAGCTCAGTGGTTGCACAAGTTGCTGAAATGTGCCACTATTTTCTACACTAGTCCATTTTGAGGGTAGAGGTAAGTCGCTAGTTTGCAGTGTTTCCACTACCTCCAATATACATTTGGAGCACTTTTGTAAGTCATTTTCTAAAATCTATATAGACCTCCGTGCTCCTCCGGCTCCGTCAGTTCCTTCGTGCTGGATCAATTTGCTCTGGATTCATCATCTTGCTATTGTAGGAGGAAATCCATATGGCATGTCATTTGAACAGTCTTCTTGAATTCTTGGATATAACCCATGTAGAGACTGTCCATAAGCTCCCAAATGCGAGCTTCATATGTGTCAACTTCACTGTCATAGCAGCTCGTACAACTCTACATCATTTGGTGCATCTAGAGCACTGACTCTAGTTTGCAATACCTACAGAGTTGCTCTATCTTGCATTTCCTGAGCTTCATGCTGCTCCATGGTAAACATGTGTTGGCTTAATAGATGGCCACTTTGTAGCTCAGCATCTGTACAGTTCTTTTGCCAAGGTCCTGATCTCCCGCTACATCTACACTTTTCCTATTTGAGTTGAGAGAGATCCCTAGCCTGCAAATTAGTAATACTTCTGAAATGTGTTTTCTCCTCTTCCAGTAGCTGTACTCTTTGTTTGACTATTGTAAGTGTTTGCAATTCTTCCTTTGGTTTTTGGAGCTCTTCTTTGATGTCATCTACTCTCTGCTCAAGTGAAACAATTTTATTTGCACATACGGAGAGATATTTATAGGGCGCTTGAACCTTTTTTGGATTAAGATTGTCTATTGTATCTGGAAAAGTGATTTATGTAGAGCCTTCTATTTGACCAGCTAGATTTGGAAGAGCGCCTCCACTTGTATGTTTTTGCTCCTCCTGTGTTTCTTCTGGAGTGATACTTCCTTGCACCTAATTCTTCTTGATGCGCTTATCCTTGTGCATGATGGTGTGCTCTATAAATCTTCTTGGTGCATGAGTTTGATAAAGAGACCAATTTTGGTCTTTGAATCAGGCCCAATATTTTTTAACTCCGCCTTCTGATGAAAAACAGGTAGAGGGAGAGGAGACACACATAGGAGCAAACCCTAATGTATTATCAAACCCTAACCATAGAGGGAAGCCATTTTCCTTCTCACACAATGGATAAAGCCATAATCCATAATCTACAACACATTACATGTGTTGTGTCCACACACTGCTAACCCTAGCTAATGTCCACACACTATGACCAGCTGGACGCAGTCATTCATGTTACTACCTAACATGCCAGCACATAGTGCAATTGGCACAAGCTAACATCAAGCTTGAATCTCAATAGCCCCTCTCAAGCTCATGATGTACTGCCATAGATGAAGATGTAGATGAGCTTGGGAAATCAAAGCTCTCAACACTCCCCCTCAAGCTTATCCCATGTACTCCCAACATAGTACGGAAGTACTCAAACTTCTCCCTCGTAAGTGGCTTTGTAAAGATGTCGGCGGCCAACTGCTCTTGAGTCTTTACATACTGCAAATCCAGTGTACCATCAAACACTTTCTCTCTGACAAAATGATAGTGGACCTCTATATGTATGGTCCGCGCATGAAAAATTGGATTCTTGGCCAACTGTATGGTGCTCATGTTGTCATAATGAATGACAACCTTGCCATCAATAGGCTCACCCAAATCAGCCACCAAGAGACTCTTTAACCATACTCCTTCACATGTAGCAATGGCTGCACCCCTGTATTCATCCTCTGTGTACTAGATAAAGCAACAGTAGGTTGCTTCTTATTGCTCCAACTCACCACTGCACTTCCAAATATAAAGGCATAACCACTAGTAGACCTCCTGTCATACGAGTGTACATCCAAGCCTTTACCAAAGAAGACCATAATGTGCAGTGGTCTTTACATAGTGCATAATGCGTCTCACTGCATCCAAATGAGGTTTTCTAGGTCTCTGCATAAATTGGCTTACTAGCCCGATAGCATAACTGAGATCCGAGCGTGTGATAGTCATGTAAAAAATACTGCCAACCATCTTTCTATACATAGATGGATCATCCAACGCTTCACCAAAATCAGCCTGCAGCTTCACATTCTGCTCCAAAGGTGTACTCATTGGCTTACACCTTGTTATTCCATATTTTGCCAACATATCCAATGCATATTGGTGTTGCACTAACCATGTCCTTGCATGGTCTTTGATCACTTCAATCCCAAGAAAATATCTCAATTCACCCAAGTCTTTCATATCAAACTGCCCACTCAATGCCTTCTTGACATGCATAACATATGTAGCATGATCTCCTGTGACAATCAAGTCATCCACATAGATGATAAGTAAGCCAATCCCATGATCTGTTTTCTTCACATAGAGTGAAGAATCTGCTGAAGAGACCCAAAATCCAAGGGAGATAAGATATCGGCTTATCTAATCACTCCAAGCACGAGGTACTTGCTTCAAACCATATAATGCTTTCTTTAATCTGCATACATGAGTGGGGTACCTCGGGTGTACATATCCTTCTGGCTGTACCATATAAGCTTCCTCTTGTAAATCACCATTTAGAAATTCATTTTTCACATCCATTTGATGCATTTCCCAACCATTTGCTTCTGCAGCCATGCTCTCATCACTGTTCCCATCTTTTCCCAAAGAGACTAAATGTTTCATCATAGTCCAAGCCTTGGGTTTGTGCATAACCCTTAGCTACCAATCGCACTTTTATGGCACTCAATGGAACCATCTGATTTTTATTTCACCTTATAAACCCATTTGCAACCAATGACATTTTTGCCTTTTGGTAAGGCAATCAAATCCCAAGTTTCATTTTGAACCAATGCGTCCATCTCAACATCCATTGCCTTCTCCCATACATGCTTTCCAATAGCTTCTGTATAGCATGTAGGTTCCACATGCTTCACCAAAGAGGTCATATATGCGTAATGCATAGCAAAGCCACGATATGTCAACCTGTCAACTGGATACTTGACCCTTTGGGACCTCCACAATGCTGCATGTAGATCACTCTGAACACCTGTCACTCTAGCATGTGGAGGCACATATCTTTCCTGTTTCTTGCACCTGGTGTGCATAAAACTGGTATGCCAAGTTCCTCATCCAAACTTTCTAAACTTGACGACTCATAACCTATAATGCCAATTCCTTCAACCGTGACCTTTTTCCCTTTATCCAACAGCACTACTCCCAGTGCTCACACTCTCATGTCTCAAGCATCCTGACCATGGACGTATAGTGCTACTCTCAAACTGTATTGGCCCAAACATAGAAATAGAACTTGCTTGTGTCAAGTTCACATGAACATCAGCATCAACATAATCAATGACACCCTCATCCTTTGCCTTGTACCAACTAGCAAGTTCATCAAACACCACATCTCGTAAGATAACCACTTGCCTAGTTTGTGGATTGTAACATTTATATGCCTTGCGATCCTGTGCATACCCAACAAAAATGCACTTTTCTGAAGCCTTAGGATCCAACTTCTTCCTTCTCTCATCTGGCACATGCACATAAGCTATGCAACCAAACACTTTGAGGTGTCCACTGTCTGGCCTAAAACTTGTAAGACGCATCTCTGGCGTACTTCCATGTATGGCTACTGTGGGTGTCTTATTAAGTATATACATTGCTTCTGCCCAATAATAGTATGGCATGCTCTTTTCATTGATCATCGCCTTGGCCACATCACAAAATGACTCTATTTTTCCTCTCAGTAACACCATTTTGCTAAGGTGTATACGTGCAAGTTAATTGCCTTCTTATGCCATGCTTTCTCAAGAAATTCTCAAAAGCATGTGAGGTGTATTCACCACCTATCTTAGCAATGATGTCTACTAACTCCATGTAAAAGGAATTAGACCAATTGTTTAAGTTGAGAGAGTAATTAGCCGATTAATGACCCTCTATTTCACTAATCACTATAGATAGCCTCTTTAATCAGCTCATAATCAGCTCCATAATGCATAATTGCTCCAACCAATCACATAGAAACCTTCTCAAGTATGTGTATCACAAAATTGCTAAGCAAGTTTTGGGTTTAATAAATCACACAACTAGAATTTGGCCTCCACTTTTCAAACTATGAGAAATCTGCTCTGTTTCTTCAATTCTGTCTGCACCGCCTGCTATAGGGGTGATTTGAGAGGTTTGTTGTGATAATTGAGGGCAGATATAGTTACCCAACACTCCAAGGCATGTGCACAATCCATCAATGAGGTGGTTTTTGCAAAAAACTGGCTTTAATTTCATCCACAATGGACATCTCTTCTCTGTTTTTGTGAGGACTTCAAACCAGTGAATTTCCACTCACTAATATGCATCAACTTTGCTCCAAATTCATTGTAGGGCTTGCACATGAGTTGCCAATACATTCCCATTTTCTAGATACACGATTCTTTGTCAGATTTGCAACCATTTGCCTCATATATTCACCACACTCAAGCTTCAATGGAGAGCTTGCAAAACATAAATTTTCTATGCTTTGGGCAACTCAAATCTGGTGTTGTTTATGTTTTTGCACCTACAATCTGCTCGAGGATGTTTAGTAGTCTTTACCCGATAGGCCAAGCTCTCAGATTTGATAAAAATTGGTGTGCTCCAAGCTTCACAGCTCCAATGGCAAGCTTCACAGCTTTTCTTCATAGCTTCTTTTCCCTCTTCTTTCACTCACTCATAAACCCTAATAGAGAGCACCAGGCTCTGATACCATGATGAAAAATAGGTAGAGGGAGAGGAGACATACACACAGGAGCAAACCCTAATGTATTATCAAACCCTAACCATAGAGGGAAGCCATCTCCCTTCTCACACAATACATAAAGCCATCTCCCTTCTCACACAATGCATAAAGCCATAATCCATAATCTACAACACACTACATGTGTTGTGTCCACACATTGATAACCCTACCTATATTTCCACACACTATGACGCGGTCATTTATGTCTCACATATGTTACTACCTAACATGCCAGCACACATAGTGCAACTGTGGCACAAGTTGACATCGAGCTTGAATCTCAACACCTTCTACTAGTACAGTAGGAGTCGAGCCTCAATGGCCTGCTTCTTTTTGTGTGTCAGCTCTATGCCTCTTTTTGTATAGTTTTTGTCGGCTCCATTATTATGAGCTATGTAAATTTTGTTACTTAATAAAAATTATTGTTTCATGACCTTACAGTAGAGAACATGGATGTAATTTGTAGCACTGGTATACAAGTACACCCAACTGTAGGACTACAACTGGGTGTACCAATATTTTTTAAAAAAACTTTTATCCGTCGATATATCCGTCAAAACCAGCGTTGAAACTAGCGTCTCCATAAGCGTCAAAATACTCGTTGAAAAATATAATTACTTTCGATGTTTATATCGACATGCATATTGACGGATTTATATCGATGCTTTTTTCAATGCGCATATCGACACTTTTGGAGATTTTTTATATATTCAAAATCGTAAAAAAAAACATTGAAAATCACTCTGTCTCTAATAGTGACTTTTTATGGGAGGTCTTCAGTTCAAATCCTCTTGGGGTCTAAGCTCACGATCTGGATCAAGGATGATGGTTTCCATGGACATCAAATATCACGACTCAACTTGCGATGCCCAATTCCACAAAAGCTGTGTAGGGTGTTCACTCCAATTGGCTGAGCGACTAACTTGTGGGGTTCAGGCCACGACTTGACCATTGGCTTCAACGGTGGAAAATATTCAGAAGGATGGTACCCCCTTATGGTTCTTGGCTGTGTGTGTGATGAGTAGTACAATGTTGTGTAGCCGAGTGAAATTCCCGTGTGTAACTAGGAATGGAATAAGACCTCATGAAAAAAAAAAGATAAAAGTATATGAAACACTTATGTACATATCAACATAAGTCCAAAGGTTTTGATGAATAACTCATTTAAAAACAACATTAAATATTGAGCTCATCCTTCTTCTTGATTCTCCTTAAAATTAAAATCTCTATGTCCTTTTGGTTGTTTCTCTCTGGATCTATATTCCAAAGGATTTCTTTTTATTGGGGTTTCTTTACATTTTTTCTCTGGAACTATAATATAATCATGTGGTATTGAGTTAATATTTTAATTAATCGATTCAAAAAATGTCCTCCTTGATCACTAACTAACTCAATTGGGCATCCAAATCTAGTCATAATCATTTCATAATTTATTTTTGCAATAGAACTGACTTTATTATCTTTTAAGGCTTTGGTTTCCACCCGTTTGGTACAATAATATGTGGCTACCAGAATATATTTGTTGTTGGTTCTCTGAGTTGGAAGTTTAAATGGTATGACAAAATCCAGACCCCATTTCAAAGCATTGGATTGTGGGGCATTCGGTCTAATGCACTTGGCCGACCCAATCACGTTGGCAAACATCACATTCTCAAGTAAATCTTTAATCACTTCCATAATCCAGCTTGAAATTATTTTCGACTGGTTACTTCTCCAAGAAAATGGTCGTCGCTTACACCTTAGTGCGCTCCCATCAATACTTCTTGTTGATCATGTACTTGGACACACCAGCACAACATATAATTCAATCAAAGCCCATTTTATATAATTGACCCGCAATTACCAAAAAGGTTTTACGTTGGAGAGCTAACCGCTTCTTGAGATCTCTTCTCATACCATCTAGAAAATTTTCTTTTGTTAAAAATGTAAGCATTTTGTCATACCAATCTGGAACCGCATAATCCGGAACAAATCTACATCTGGTATTTGATCTAATACACCTTCTGGAGCTTTTCCAGTTTCTATTCCGGATTGAAAATCTACAACTTCATGTTGATTTCCCGGTGTATGACGAATAATAAATTTAAATTCTTGCAATATCAACATTCACTTTGCTAATTTTCTTGATAAATTGGGCTTGTTGACCAAGAATGCAAAAGCTTGATGATCCACATGAAAAGTAAATTTATTTCCCAAAAGATAATGCCGAATTTTCTTCCTTGAATAAATCATGCCAAGTGTTTCTCGATCTGTAGTATAATAATTCCTTTCTGCTTGATAACATCTCACTGGCATAATAAACTAGTCAGAACCATCCATTCTCAAATTGTTGTATAAGTACACTTCCAATTTCTACATCATAGGCATCAACAAAGACATGGAATGGTTTGGACCAATCCGGTAGTTAAACAATCAGTGCAATTGCCAACATCAGTTGTAAATACCGAAAAGATTATTGACAGGCTGTCGTCCACACATACAAAACATCCTTCTTTGTGAGAAGAGACATTGGATAAGCCACATCTCCCAGGCACCATAAAAATCTATTATGCCATTTAATTAGACCGAAATATCTTTGTAATTCTTTGAGATTGCGGGGTGCCAATAAAGCGTAGTTACTTCCACCTTCTAGGAATCTACCGCAATTCTTGCTACTAACACTACAGGCCTCAATGGAATTCTACTAGTGGTTGCAACTGCACATTTAGCCAGATTGAGACTCAGACGAGAGGTCTGGCACCTTTTAAGACAGAGTGTCAAAAATAAGAGACGCTCCACCATTTTGCTGAAGACACTGAAACCATCCAAGAATACTTTCATAAATATAACCAAGTAATCATATAAAATTCACATAGACGTACCCCCTTGTAATCACATAAGTGCATCTCGCAAATTTGTTTCCCCATGCATCTCTGGTCATATCTTGTTATCTGGATTTTGAAGTTTCGGAGTAACCAAAGAGAATTCACTCTTCGTCGATGATCTGCCATTCAGATAAGAAATGGAGCTAGTTCTATTTCTTTCTCCAAGGAGGCTACCCAGTTCCTGGTAAGTTTTATTTATAATGATATTTACTCTAGATCTGTCATCAACAAGAACTCCCTTGATGGTCTTTACTTGTATCTGAACTATGACTTCCGTAACCGCTTCGTCCTAATCCACAGATGGCTGTGTACTTTGAAAGCAGACTGATCCTCTTTATCTTCCGAATCATGGATCAGTTTGGTTGGAATCTTAACTAGGACATCTTATCCCACAAGTTTTCAGATTAGTTATTGTTGAGATATCGAGCTCACCTAGTGAGGCGGTGGACACTGATGAGACCTGCCTGGGGGATAGGCCCCACACTTACACCACTGGCATGGTTGGTGAGATCATGGGTGATATGCAGCCAATGGGATGACAGGCTGTGTGACAGCCATTCTAGACTGGCATAGTTATAGCACCAACTCATTTAGTTGGGTTCACACTATAGAGAACCCTAGTATGTATTTGGTTGAGTACCTTTTCATATAGTGTGTACTCTTATCTTTGTATATGGTGTGTTGAGTGTTGTGTGAAGAAGAAGAAGATTTTCAGCCTCTCACCTTGTGTGTTCTCTTTTAGGGTTTTGTGAGTGTGTGTGCTTGCAAGAGCTCAAGCTCTCTTCTCCCCTTCATCTTTTCATGGTATCAGAGCCTGATTCATGCTAAGGTATGAGCTGTAAGCAAGAGAAGCATAGGAAGCAGTACGAGGATAAGAGCTTCATCTACTCTTTCCTATTTGTGTTGGCGACTACACCCTTGTCGGGAGCTCTACGGGAGGCACCGGCAAATGATCTTTGATTGAGGAGCTTTTCTTCGCGGGAGTAAAGCTATAGGGCAACTATACTGTCCTATATCGGACTTAATTTTTCGGGCCGAAAATGCATTTCGGGCGCATTAGGACCTCCGTTTTTCAGAAAGCAAGCGATTTTGAGCACTGCGGGTAAGTCATTGATTCTATGCAGAACTCTGTTTTAAGAACTGCAGGAAGACAGATTGGTTGTGTAGACATTGTGTGTGCTGCAGCAAGGAGGTCAACAGTTGCCATTGGGTGTATGTATGCACATTGAGGTCACTGGTTGTGACATTTGAGTGTAGTACAGTACCGCTGCAGAAAATATAGTAGTTTGTGCTGCACGACAAACCAGAGTGTTGTTTCTCGTAAATTTGTGTATCTGGCAAGATGTCAAATGATGGCATAAACCCGATTGTTGCTGAGAAGCTTGATAAGAACACTTCCATGCTTGGAGGTTCAGGTTGACAAATTTCCTGATGGGAAAGGATTATTGGGACTACATAGAAGGTGAGCATGAAGAGGCACCGGAGATACCGGAGATCGATCCGACTGCTGCAGATGTGAAAGAGTTCAAGGATTGGAACCAAGGAGTCAGAAAAGTTATGTATTGGCTCTCTATCAGTATACAGGATACCATGATTGGGCACATACACAATGCCAAGTCCCCCAAGGAGGCATGGGACACCTTGGTAAAACTCCATGAAACGAATACCAAGGCACAAAAGATACAGTTGAAGAATGAACTTCATACTGTGGAGAAAAAGAGTATGTCTGTGAATTACATGCATTGAAGATCAAGGGTATTGTGGAATCCCTTGCATCTATTGGTGTTTCAGTAGATGATGATGATGATAAGGTAGAAGTCTGTCTACGTTGGCAGATGTACAGACTGAATGGTTTTGCTATAAGCTTGTGCAGGTTTGTTGGAAGTGTGGTCCGCTAGAGGTGGTATTAGCTATTCGGTCGCTTTATATGTGGGCGTATCCTTTAAATGGAATCGGTACTAGAAGACCGTATTTGAAGGTATACATGGAAGCATGGGCAATTAATAGTGGAAGGGGCCAATGTCGCATTGAATTTGGTGTGAAATGGAAGGCTCTAAGCATGGTGGCCATTTTCTAAGCTTTAAAATAATAAAAAATAATATCAACGTGGCCAGCAGTGAAATAGCCACGTGGTCGTTTGTTCAACTGCCAGCTCCCTCACCAGCGTGTGAAAGAAGACTCTAGAGGGTTGGCGAAGAGCTGCAGCAAGTGAAAAGTGGCCGCCCTGTACCAGGAGATGCTTCTCTGACCAGCGTGGGAGAGCTAGGGGGAAGGGAGACTCTCTGGGATCATGGAGAGCAAACAGACAGTGTGGTTGCTGCCTTGTGAGAGAGGGACTGGAGTGGAGCCGGACGGAGGGTGGCTGGCACAGCCGCGATGCAGCAGAGAGAGGGCTACTGACAGTGTGGAGAGCGCCTTGGGTTACTTGCTCTGTTTTGCAGGTGCTGGAGATGGCTGGCAACGTCGATGGGCTCTGGGTTTGAGGCCGTCGGGAGGTGGACCACCTGCAGAGGGAGCTGCCTAGGATAGCGCGTTGGAGGGTTGGCGAGACGGCCTTGGTGAAGTCGCCTTGGTGAAGCGCTGGTGGACAGCATGTGCAGATCAAGAGAGGCTGACGAGCGGAGAGAGCTGCAGAGCCTCTGGTGTTGGCGTAGTGGTCACGACACACAAAGAGACGGACTGCAGAAGTCGAGGGTAGCTGGTGGGGTGCCCTCTGAAGAGAGAAGGTGGCCGTTTTTTTTGGTGTGGTTGGCATAACTATAGCGTAGCAGAGCAGAGCCGCCTCTGGCACAGAAGAGAAGGGTTGCATTGGCTCTGGGAAGAAAAGCTGGTGGGCGACAGGCTCGAGCCGTTTTTTTTGTAGTGAAGTTGGTGCAGCCGCTGCGTGAGGAGATAGAGGGCTGGCGTCTGGCACAGCCGACAGCGAGAGTGTTGGTTTTTTTCCTCGGTGGCTTGGTGTTGCTATCAGAGTGGTAGAGGCTCGTAGCATGCATGCAGAGAAGAAGCTGGTGTGAGGGTGGCCGCCTTTAGGATATGCAAAAGGAGACTACTAGATGAAGGGAGTGAAGGAAGCCGAGTGGAGCCAGCTGATTTGTGAAAGAGGGATCTTCTTTTTTGCATTGTTGTGGATAAGTGTGCGGTCTTTGATTATCTTGTGGAGTACAAAGTTTTGAGGTATTTCTGTGTGGTGTTCCAGCCGCCCGCTGGTGGAACACAGAGTTTTGAGGTATCTTTGTGTGGTGTTCCAGCCGCCGCTGGCTGGTGGTGCCCCCTTTTTGTAGTTGTACCAAAGTTTGGGAGGTGAAGGGCTATAGAGGCATGGTCTTTTTTTCTTGTTTTCACCTCACATCTTTCTGGTGCCCCCCACTGAGGATAGCTCTGGACCTTCAGTTTGTTTTCCTGAGGTTCCTTCAGTTTACAGGTTGCAACAATGGCGTTTGCTTATCCTGAATTTCACGGTGATAAGAATGAGGATGTGGAGGATTTCTTGGAGCAAATGGAGGTGGCATGTATTACCAACCATGTGGATAATCCGGATCAAATTTTAAGGCTCTTCCAGATCTTTTTGAAGGGCACAGCGGGTACATGGTGTGAGGTGAAAAAAAGAAAGAAAGACCACTGCCTCTATAGCCCTTCACCTCCCAAACTTGGAAACACAAACACGAACGGGGGCACCACCAGCCACCGGGGCTGGAACACTTTTCACAGTTCACCACACTACCCATGCCAGAAAGACAACACAAAACAGGGGCACCATAGACAAAGCAAACACCCAGCAATATATTCCCAATCAAAACATCATACAAGCTTCTCCCAACACAGAAGCCTTACTCACACAACCACAAACACTGACTCAGGCCTGGATTTACTGCCAAGGGAATTCCACCATGGCCACACCACCTCAGGAATTGCTACCTTGCGTCTGACGACCAAGCCCTTTCAGCCACGAACACATCAACAGTGTCACTTTGACCTGTCTCACTGCTGAGGATACACCACATCCTCAATCACCGCGAACCTCTCGCCTACCTGCTGTGCCAATCACACCAGAAAGAACCCGGCCACTCTCTCTTCAGAAGGCGCCCCACTAGCTAACCCTCGACTCTCTGCAGTCCATCAATTCTGTATGTGTCGCTAGCACAGTAGCTACACCAACATCTCTCTCTCACTCTCTGTCTCTCAGGACTGATCCTCTGCCAGCTTATCTGCAGTGCTACCGGCCCCACCAGCCAAGCAGCAACACCTATCCTTCTCTATCTAGTCACGGTTTTCCCTCTGCTTTCTTCACGGCAAACCTCCACTGCTCGCGAGCCCTCCTGGGCATCCAGCTGCACCCAAGCCTGCTTGCGTTCAACTCTGAGGCGGCCACACACCTCTCCTCACCTCCCTTTGCCTTCTAGCCACTGCAGCGCTTTCCTTGAAGAAGTCTCCCTCTCTGTCTATACAAGGCGGCCACACTCTGTCCTCAATGACCACCGGCGACCCCACGGACCACCTCCTTTGCCTTCATTTGCGCCAGTCAGTTGTGCATCACCCACTTGAAAGGCGGCCTCTGCAAACCTTCTCTGTCGCGCCAGCACCCGTCGTCGCCAGCACCCACAGTAGCCGTAGCTAAGTTTCTCCACGTCCACTTCGCTGCTCTTCACACGGGAGGCCCCCAGCTTTAGCCCCTAGGCAGCCACACCACTTCAGCACTGTTCGCCTGGCTGCAGCTCACCAGTCGCCCTCCTCTGCACGTGCTAGCGGCTGCACACGCCCAAGAGCCCCAAAACAAAACGGCGGCCTCACCTTTTGTCTCCCGCTGCGCCGACTCTCCACGCTCTCCCACACGTTGCTTCGCCAACCTTCTGGAGCTTCCTGAACGTCTGCGCTGGCAGCACGTTGGCATCTAGGCAAACAGCCAAGTGGCGGGCCACGTTAATATTATTATATTTTTTTCTATTGTTTGAAGCCCAATGTGATGGCCACCCTCAATGCTTTCACACCAATGTTCAAGGAAATACTGTCCCTTCAACCTTAAATGCCCATGCTTCCGTACCTCTTCGAGATGCAACTTTCCAATACCCACTGTACTTGGGACGCGCACACAAACAAGCTACCAAGCAGCTGATACCACCTCTAGCTGACCTTACTCGGACAGGCCTGCACAAGCCCAAAACCAAACCGTCCACCCTGTACACCTGGCAACGCATTCCAAACAAAGCTCTTCACACACGCCATGCATCCATATATGCACAGGCCCAAAACATCTTTCAGAAAAATGCCTGACATACTTTGCCAACCCCCCCATCTGTTAGAGCATTCATGCTCAGCAGCAAAAAGCATAAGTCTAATAGCTATCCACCAGGATCAAAAGGAAACATCTGTAACTGACCATCCCATTCCCCAATATCTGTGAAACACCATGGCTGCATCATTGCATACCAAACATCAACCATATGAATCAAAAAATCATTTCCGTCCACTTCACCCACAACAAACCTCCTCGTCTTCAAAACATGTGGCATTGCAACCTTTAGCATCCCATCCATCAACACCAGTGAAGGCCAGGTTCCAGCATCTTGACCTTTCTGCACACAAAAATCCAGATCCTTTCCAACAGCAGTGTCCACAAACACTTCCAGCTCTTGTACTTCAGGCATCTCTTTCACAACCATACAGCTCAGCTGGTTCAGAACCCTTGTCATCCATGGACTTTGCCTTTAGCATTTCAGCAACACGCAAAGAAGCCTTAGTTACACTCTCAACCATGTCTGCATCCATGTCCACCTCTGGCTCCTGCTCATCAAGGCTAGAAACTGCCCAGATATCATCCTCAAGCACAATACTCACATCACCACGCTCTTCATCAGCCAAATCTACATGCATACCTTCTTGAATGTTGCCAACCCCCCTGGTATCATCGTCCAAAGACTCCCCAGCACATAATGCATCAAATGGAAAAACATCCACATCATTCATCGTAGGTACCAGACCATCATCAAGCTGTCCAAGAAAATCCATAATAGTAGGATCTTCCTCCATACTCTCCACATCCGCATCATAAACCATCTTCACTTCATCACAAGTCTCTACCCCATCCTCCTCCCTTGTAGAATCTGGCAAAGAATCTTCCTCAAAGCATCGTGTATCCAGCTCCTCTTCCTTCTTATCAATCAGCCAATCCCAAAGCATCATCCTCTTTGCTTCCATGTGCATGCATGTCATCCAAATCACTGTCATGTACAGCCATGACGTTCCCATCCAAAGAAGAATCCACTGGCAACTCCTTATCTTCACTTTGCTCCTCCACCTGCTTCTCATCCACCTTCACCTGCTTTAAAGACTTCGGAAAAAAATCAAAAGGCATATAAAACATCCCCCTTTGCACCTGTATCGGCCTTTGAGGCTCCTGTCTAATCAAACTTTGCATAGAACTCTTACCCACCTCAACCAAATTTACATGCATATCCCTTGCAGACACAACACCTTCATACGGATAAATACCCATCTCCATCTGCTTCAAAATCTTGCCTTCCTTTTCCCTAGCAACCCTAACTACATCATCAAATGACCTGGGATTCTTCAACTCAACCCTGACCTTCAAATGGGGTAGCAAACCATCAATAAACAAACTCTTTTTTAGAAACATAGGAGGAACTTCCTGCTTCAATGTCATACACCACTTACCCCACAAACATATAAATACCTTCACAAAATCATCCAGTGATTGCCCATGGACCTGCTTCAAGATGCTCAACTTCTGCCAAAGCACACTAGAATCCTCCGCTTGCTGAAAACGCTCCAAAAGGCCTTCTTTCAACCTGTCTAAGGTCAAAACACCAGCATCCTGTGCTTCAAAATCCTTAAGCCAGCTTCGGGCATCTCCCTTCAAAAAAATCTTTATCAGCTTCAGAACCTGCTCTTCATTTGTCACATGATTGCTAATGCATGCCAACTCCATTTGCTCCAAAAAGTCACACACATCTTCACCTCCGGATAAGACCACATCATGACAACCTGTACCAATCCCTGAGCTCTCCTCAGTGGAACATACGCCCTTCTAGGCAAAGAACAACACCAGAGCTATCCTCAGTGGGGGCACCAGAAGAATGTGTGGTGAAAAAAAGAAAGAAAGACCACTGCCTCTATAGCCCTTCACCTCCCAAACTTGGAAACACAAACACGAATGGGGGCACCACCAGCCACCACCGGCTGGAACACTTTTCATAGTTCACCACACCCCCCACGCCAGAAAGACAGCACAAAACAGAGGCACCATAGACAAAGCAAACACCCAGCAATATATTCCCAATCAAAACATCATACAAGCTTCTCCCGACACAGAAGCCTTACTCACACAACCACAAACACTGACTCAGGCCTGGATTTACTGCCAAGGGAATTCCACCACGGCCACACCACCTCAGGAATTGCTACCTTGCGTCTAACAACCAAGCCCTTTCAGCCACGAACACATCAACACTTCGACCTGTCATCACTGCCGAGGATACACCACATCCTCAATCACCGCGAACCTCTCGCCTGCCTGCTGTGCCAATCACACTAGAAAGAACCCGGCCACTCTCTCTTCAGAAGGCGCCCCACCAGCTAACCCTCGACTCTCTGCAACCCATCACTTCTGTATGTGTCGCCAGCAGCTAAACCAACATCTCTCTCTCACTCTCTGTCTCTCAGGACTGATCCTCTGCTAGCAGCTTATCTGCAGTGCTACCGGCCCCACCAGCCAAGCAGCAACACCTGTCCTTCTTTATCCAGTCACGGTTTCCCCTCTGCTTTCTTCACGGCGAACCTCCATTGCTCGCGAGCCCTCCTGGGCATCCAGCTGCACCCAAGCCTGCTTGCGTTCAACTCTGAGGTGGCCACACACCTCTCCTCGCCTCCCTTTGCCTTCTAGCCACTGCAGCGCTTTCCTTGAAGAAGTCTCTCTCTCTGTCTACAAGGCGGCCACACTCTGTCCTCAATGACCACCGGCGACCCCACGTACCACCTCCTTTGCCTTCATTTGCGCCAGTCAGCTGCGCATCACCCACTTGAAAGGCGGCCTCTGCAAACCTTCTCCGTCGCCAGCACCCACAGTAGCCGCAGCTAAGTTCCTCCACGTCCACTTCGCTGCTCTTCACACGGGAGGCCCCCAGCTTTAGCCCCTAGGTAGCCACACCACTTCAGCACTGTCCGCCTAGCTGCAGCTCACCAGTCGCCCTCCTCTGCATGTGCTAGCGGCTACACATGCCCAAGATCCCCAAAACAAAACGGCGGCCTCACCTTTTGTCTCCCGCTGCGCCGACTCTCCACGCTCTCCCACACGTTGCTTCGCCAACCTTCTGGAGCTTCCTGAACGTCTGCGCTGGTAGCACGTAGGCAAATAGCCAAGTGGTGGGCCATGTTAATATTATTATATTTTTTTCTATTGTTTAAAGCCCAATGTGATGGCCATCCTCAATGCTTTCACACCAATGTTCAAGGCAATACTGTCCCTTCAACCTTAAATGCCCATGCTTCCGTACCTCTTCGAGATGCAACTTTCCAATACCCACTGTACTGGACGCGCACACAAACAAGCTACCAAGCAGCTGATACCACCTCCAGCTGACCTTACTCCGGACAGGCCTGCACAAGCCCAAAACCAAACCGTCCACCCTGTACACCTGGCAACGCATTCCAAACAAAGCTCTTCACACACGCCATGCATCCATATATACACAGGCCCAAAACATCTTTCAAAAAAATGCCTGACACATGGCTTCAAGGGTTTGAAGCAAAAAGAACGATTGGTAGCCCATCTCGAATGATGATGGTGGAAAACCTGAGAGAAGCCCTTACAAAGGAGTTTTAGAGAAGAGAAGATCCCAATGACATTTGGCAGGAGCTCCAACAGCTGAAGCAAGGTGAAAGCTAGAGTGTGGCAAGTTATGTTACAATTTTGAGTGAGCTATGGACAAGATGGTGTTTAGCTCTTGAAACAGAAGTTCCCCCCATGTTTGTGAAGAAGAAGCGATTCATAGCAAGTTTGAAGCAAAGTTTGTTGGTAAAAGTGGACTTGAAGCAACCTTCTACTTATGAAGAGGTGGTGAGGATTGCGGAAGAGAAAGAATGGAAGCTGAAGATAATGGCGGATTATGGGATGATCAAGGAAGACGAAGTGGTCAAGAATGGTTGTCTTGATGTGAATATGGTCCAGGTTGATTTTGTGCAATAAACACCTACTATGTACCAACAAATTGGCAGGGGAATGTACCAGGTAAATCCTAAGGTAGTCGCCAAGGATTTTGGGCAGTTTAATGAGAGCACTGTGAAGTCTATAGCGGTGGATGTTATGCTAGCTTATGGTTATGAGAATTACCAGATTTCTAATAATGTTTCCACTAGTCAGGGTGTGTTAAGTGATGTTATTTGTGCTTCTAAAGTTCTTGCAGAGAATAAGGTTTTGCCAATCATAAGCAGGGATTTAGATGTCGACAGATGCTTCTCTTGGCTTAAAGAGCCAGTTCAGAAACCTAAGGGGAGGAGGGGAGAGATAGAAGATGGTCTACAAGAAGAGGATGGAGTGGAAGAGCAAGTAGACGAAGAGATTGAAGGAGATGGACTGCAAATGGAGGATCTAGCAGGATTTGACACGAGGGGTGAGACAAGGGAGAATCCTGACCCTGAAGAAGATCCCAAGGTGGTTGGCAATGAGGAAGTAGAGGGCAAGATGATGCTTGAAGCACCTTCGAAAATGAGTCTCTCTTCCGAAGAGGACAGTGGAAGTGGAAAGCTGGTCACGAATGATCCTGTGAGTGAGAGCAATGTTTATGTGCTGGATTCTGGGAATTTTCTTATTGAACCGGTTGAAGAAGAAGTAACGCTTGAGAAACCCGGCATGTGGGAGCCAGAGTCAGGTGAATTTGGGGTTATGAGGTTTGGGAAAACTATGCTGGAAAAAGACGAAAATTTTTCCACAACAGTGAATGTTTATGAGCCAGGTAATCAAAGATCCAAGGATTTGGGTTGCAAAATGTTAATGCATATGCTTTTAACTGTGGTTGTGCAGTGGGCAATTAAGGCCCAAGTATGTTTGGGATTGACCCAAGGAGAAGAAGATGTGGATGAGGGTTATGTAGACCCAGATTTTGGTGATGCTAAGAGTGTGCATGAAGAGGATAGTCCGAATGGTGACAAGCCATTAGTTTTGAATGAAAGGAACTCCCAATTGGTATATCACCTAGATGAACTAGATGGGCAGGCGTGTATAATTGTAAGAGACATGCAACAGTGGCCTTTTGACCGTGGAGGCTGACAGATTATGGATACTAACGGCTAGGACATGAATGTCCTGCAGGCTAGGTGGTTGGCACAGTATGTCAGGTGTTCTTCTGAAAGGTGTTTTGGGCTTGTGTACATATGGAATGCATGGCGTGTGAAGAGTTTTGCCCTGGAATGCCTTGGCAGATGTACAGACTGAATGGTTTTGCTATAAGCTTGTGTAGGTTTGTTCGAAGTGTGGTCCGCTGGAGGTGGTATCAGCTGTTCGGCCGCTTTATATGTGTGCGTATCCTTTAAACAGAATGGGTACTGGAAGACCGTATTTGAAGGTATACATGGAAGCATGGGCAATTAATAGTGGAAGGGGCCAATGTCACATTGAATTTGGTGTGAAATGGAAGGCTCTAAGCATGGTGGCCATTTTCTAAGCTTTAAAATAATAAAAAATAATATCAACGTGGCCAGCAGTGAAATAGCCACATGGTCGTTTGTTCAACTGCCAGCTCCCTCGCCAGCGTGAAAGAAGACTCTAGAGGGTTGGCGAAGAGCTGCAGCAAGTGAAAAGTGGCTGCCTTGTACCAGGAGATGCTTCTCTGACCAGCGTGGGAGAGCTAGGGGGGAAGGGAGACTCTCTGGGATCGTCGAGAGCAAACAGACAGTGTGGTTGCTGCCTTGTGAGAGAGGGGCTGGAGTGGAACCGGACGGAGGGTGGCTGGCACAGCCGCGATGCAGCAAAGAGAGGGCTATTAACAGTGTGGAGAGTGCCTTGGGTTAGCTGCAGGTGCTGGAGATGGCTGGCAACGTCGAGACGGGCTCTGGGTTTGAGGCCGCCGGGAGGTGGACCACCTGCAGAGGGAGCCGCCTAGGACAGCGCGTTGGAGGGCTGGCGACGGCCTTGGTGAAGTTGCCTTGGTGAAGCGCTGGTGGACAGCATGTGCAGAGCGAGAGAGGCTGAGGAGCGGAGAGAGCTGCAGAGGATCTGGTGCTGGCGTAGCTGCTGGTCGCGACACACAGAGAGACGGGCTATAGAAGTCGAGGGTAGCTGGTGGGGCGCCCTATGAAGAGAGAAGGTGGCTATTTTTTTTGGTGTGGTTGGCACAACTGCAGCGCAGCAGAGCAGAGCCGCCTCTGGCATAGAAGAGAAGGGTTGCATTGGCCCTGGGAAGAAAAGCTGGTGGGCGACAGGCTGGAGCCGTTTTTTTTTGTGGTGAAGTTGGTGCAGCCGTTGCGGAGACAGAGGGCTAGCGACTGGCGCAGCCGACAGTGAGAGTGTTGGTTTTTTTTCCTCGGTGGCTTGGTGTTGCTATCAGGGTGGTAGAGGCCGATAGCATGCATGCAGAGAAGAAGCTGGTGTGAGGGTGGCCGCCTTTAGGATGCAAAAGGAGACTACTAGATGAAGGGAGTGAAGGAAGCCGAGTGGAGTCAGGTGATTTGTGAAAGAGGGATCTTCTTTTTTGCATTATTGTGGATAAGTGTGCGGTCTTTGATTATCTTGTGGAGTAGAGAGTTTTGAGGTATCTCTGTGTGGTGTTCCAGCCGGTGTGCCCCCTTTTTGTAGTTGTTGTACCAAAGTTTGGGAGGTGAAGGGCTATAGAGGCATGGTCTTTTTTTCTTGTTTTCACCTCACAATGTGGTGTCGGGCCACAATACAAGGCATTCAAGACGTCTATTTAGACTTGGGAAAATATTTTCAATTTCACAGATTTGGGGTCTATGTTGATTATAGAAGAGAAGAGCTTGGGTAAAGACCAACAGTCTTCACAAAACAAAAATAGTTCAGAGCAACAGGCCTTCTACACAAGTTCAGGAAGAGGACGAGGTAGAGGAGGCCGTGGATGCAGCCAAGGAGGTGGCCGAACAGGTAATCAGAATTATGGCTAGCAGCAACAACAACAACAGTCCCAGAATTCACAACAACACGCAGGTGGTGGAAGAGGCCAATTTCAGAGGGGCAGGGGGAGTCAAAGAGGTCGTGGAAATTGGCAAAGGTAGTATAATGATTCACGTGGATGCTTTTATTGTGGTAAGCCTAGACATGTGCAGGCAAATTATTATAAGAAGCAGGATGACATGTGTAGGCAGATTATTATAAGAAGCAGGATGACATCTGTAGGCAGATTATTATAAGAAGCAGGCTGACATGCAAAATGAAAAATTGCAACAAAACAACTATGCATCCTCGAGCAGAAACAATGAGGATAATGAAAGGTTGTTTGTTATGCAACATGTCGTTAATGCCATGTTTGAAAATGTTGAAGCACATAAAGATGATGTATGGTATGTTGATTCAGGTGCTTCGAACCACATGACAAGTCATGGGGAGTGGTTCAAGGAGATGAAAAACATTGAAAGACCAGGTTTTGTGGAAACAGGGGATGACACTGCTCATCCAATTACCCATGTTAGAGATGTGCCATTGTCTATGCAGGACGGCAAAGTGAAGTACCTTTATAGATGTACTTCATGTTCCAAACATAACAAAGAATCTGGTTTCAGTTGGCCAGATGATTGAGCAGGGTTTGCAGGTTTGGTTTAACCCTGATGGTTGTTATGTTGAAGACTTTAAAGAGAAGTGCAGGTTGGTTGCAAAAGGCAACAAATTGGGCAGAATGTTTACATTGAATGTAAACATGCCGGAAGTGAGTGTTGTGATGTTTGCAAATGGTTTAGGAATTGTTGCAGACACAAACATTTGGCATAAAAGAATTGGACATGTGAATGTGCAGAGAATGAAGTCTATGCAGACTAAAGGAATTGTGACAGGGCTACCAAAGTTTAAAGTTGAAGGTATGCAGAAAATATGTGAAGCATGCCAATTTGGAAAGCAAACAAAGCATGTATTTCCACATGATAGAAATGTGAGCAAAAATGCACTAGATGTTGTGCATTCAGATGTATGGGGTCCTACGAAGACCATGTCTATGGGAGGCTGCAGGTATTATGTGACATTTATTGATGACCACACAAGGAAATCCAAAAAGTAAGAGAGAAAGTATGAGAAAAGTCAAAAAGTAAGAGAGAGTATGAGAACGTTCCCTTTAAAAAGTGAAACTAGGGGGGTATGGTTGATGTGGCAAGGCAAAAAATAGGGGTCATCATAGCCTTTGTCTCCCTTAAGCCCAGCTTTTAAAGCTCTAATCTCTTAAAATTAGGAATCCTTAGGAGGCCCTTTTTGGGTCTAAAAAATTCCTAATGGAGTGTAGCCTTTCTTACATTTATAGTCGACTAGAAGAAGCTGGTTTTCTAACATGTAGCCAATATAAAATGTTATCCAGAAAGAACAATTTAAAACTCCTAACAATACAGCAAATGACTCTACTGATCATCATGCAAATGAGCATTCCTTCTCTACTAAATATACTTAAGCAACAAATAGCTACAAAATTACAATGCTCTAGATTAATCAGGAGAGTCCTGTTCCACGGGAACACTCACGGGAACACGGATTATGGAAGGAGGCCGAAAGCAATTAATGCGAGAGAGCGGGATTGTAGCCATGGGAACATAAAGACGCACATAATTTTTTCATATTTTTGTGCCGAAGTGCAATGTAAATCGTTTTAGGCCAATGTGGGTTCTAAATGAGAGTTCTAAGTGTATTAAGCAAGGCTCACTTATGGAGTTGTCTGCCCATGTGTGAAAGAGGCCTAGGGTTAGGGTTAGTGACATCTCTATAAAAGAGATGTTAGGTAAAGAAAGAGTACGTTTTTGGCCATTCTCATAAGCTATTGAGTGAAGCTCTTGAGCTCTCAAGCTATGGCAACTCTTTAACTCTCTCTCTATTGTACTCTAATGAGCATCAAGCTCCAATGAGTATAGCTCCACTTCTTTCTTTTAATCTGTTTTAGCATCATTGAAGTAGATTAATCTATGATTAGTTGAATGCTTCTTTCTTTCTCTTGTGTATGCATGCTTCTTTCTTTCTCTTGTGTATGCATGCTTGTAGTGTGTGTGTGTGTAGTCTCCATTGATGTAAGCTCTTGCCCACTTCATTGGCAATGAGTTATTCATGGTGGATAGACTCTCTCTATGAGCTTGTGGGTTTGTGAATGTTACATTCTATGCTTGCTTAAGCTTATGGGTTAGTAGATGCACGCTTATGGGTTTGCTGGCATTAGGAAAGCTAAGATTTAATCAATGTTTGAATGGGATTAAGAGATTGCCATGCATTGCTTGTTCTCTTGATTAGTGTAGTGGATTTAAGGGATTGAGAGATTGATTGAGGTGTTGAATGGTTTAATCGTCAAGTGGTGGTTCGTGTATGTGAGCTCTCCCTCATGGGATAAGCCGGTCAAAATTATTCCCCATCATTTTTGACATAAAACAGTCATTTAAAAACAGGTCATAAATACAGTTCCTATAATGAACTCTTGTCTTTCACATTGTTCCACACATTTGTTGATCGATAGTACTCTATGAGCACTATATTGTACGGTAGAGAGAACCGCTCTACAATGGCGCCACTGCCGGGAGCGAGTGCCTACATTAGTCGAGCACCATACACACACTACCACTCCTTGTTAAGCTCCAATCGGTTGCAAAACTGTTGGATAGGAGAGCATGCTTTGGGACTAATTTTGGTACTTATTTAAGACTAATCTATTGTTAAATTCTCTTTATTTGTCTTGCAATTTGAGTGCGATTGGCTAGCTATGCTTCTCCCTTGAGGTCAGGACAAGGATTCAACACACGGGGAGAAGGATTGGAGGTAGGCGCTAAACCTGCCAATTTCAATTTCTGTGCGAAAGAGAGAGGCCTGTTTTTGCATTTCTGTCATTCTGTTTGAGGATAATTTTTGTTGTTTGAGGTTAATTTTTACAGTTTCAATTTTTTGCATGTTCGTTTTATTTTTTGTTCTTAGCTTAGTTTAGTTTTTTGCATCTTTAATTTTGTGCATTTTAGTTCTCTATTAAACCTACATTTTAGTTCTCTGTCAAACCTGCACCTGTAGAGAAACTGAAATCTGTACACACACATGAAGACTGAACATTTCGAACTCGCTGCAAATCTCACAGCTGCACACGCATTGAATTCGCTGCAAATCTCACAACTGCACACGCATTGAGTTCACTGCACACACACTTCAAAAAAGGAAAAAAAATAATAATAAAAGAAGGCGACTGTGCGTGAAAAGCGCAGGCAGAGAGACCCACACATCGCACCGTAAAGACTGCCACCGCACCGGATAAGGCACCGGATAAGGGGGTGCCAAAAAAAAAAGTCTGGAAAATTTTTCATTTTCTGCCACGCAGAAAATTGGGAGGTTATCTAACTTTTCGAGAGGAGTTAGAAAACACCCATCGTCGAAATTTCGGTCTCGGAACCATTTTCCCATAGTGAGTCAGTATGGGAAACAGGTAAATTTTAGGCAATTTTCGATCCTGAAAAATACGCTATTTTTTGGCCTAATGTGTTCGAGGGGGTTCAAAATGGGTTTTGGCAAAGTTTGAGCCAACTTGAAAATTTTTGGATTTTTATTTCCTAATCATTTTTAGTAGGGTGACACCAAGTGTCACAGATCATTTTTTGAGAATATAATTCTCCATGTATACAAAATCACATTCAAAGACATTGACAAGGGTAAGACATACCCTGTTTTTCAGGTTACCTTGGTCAAACTGGGCATACAAGGTTTTGCCTCTGGAAATTTCTTCTACATAAATATTTGGGCATGAAAGTGGAAGTGGGGCTTATGCAGGTCCTTCAAGCAATAGCCCACCATGCCCTCGAAGGTATGAATTTTTATCTGACGCAATGCAAGGCACATCACAATGGCCTCGGGTGGTTTGCTGACATTCCACATCAAACATTGTTTGACACACTTGCTGAGGGCAATGATAGATGTGGAAAATACTTGAGCCACCATCTAGAAGTGTAGATGGTGAAGTGTACCACCTCTTCCGAGGGAGAAAAGTGCCTGCGTGCAATTATGCCATACGAACTCAACGAGGTTATCCGTGAGAGGAACGTATCCACATTTGTGTTGCCGATACCCACTGTTATAGAGACCTCCAGCATCTTTAAATTAGCGCGATTGGGAAATCAGGGGCATGCAAAAATTCCATGAGTCGCAGTGGGTGAGGAGAAGAAATTGCCTGGTCAGTTGCATTTTTTCTCTTCATAGTAGCACATGAAGTATCAGAGCTACCTGCACGAAAAATAATGGAAATCAGTGTAAAGAAAAGCCATGAAATCACTAAAACAAATGGAAAACAAGGGTGCAGCACCTGAAGAACAAGCTCTGCGTTTGACTCCCCTCATTCTCTCTAAACTTATAGAACTTTCTGGAGGAGTCACCACACAAGGATGGACGTTTTCCTTATTGGATTCGAATAGAGCTTTCTTAGAAGGTGAACGTACAAGACAATTAGCAAGCCATTTGAGGTAACAAAAGCGATGAAAAAGGCACAAATTTAGGAACAAAAGGAAGAGAACTTGCTCTTTGACACCGATGCAATGCACGAACGAAAGAAGATGGCTTAGACATGTCTAACAACGCATGCAAAAGAAGCATTGATTCAACGTTATATACATGATGTAGCACCACAGTCACCATACATAGTAATAGAATGATTGTGCACCGAGAACCAAGCGGATGAAGACACATGAGCAAGAAACGATTCACCCAAAGAAATCCATACAAATCGCACAAGCGACATGTGGGCATCCTATGGAGTTATACAAGCAGGTGTTCTAAAGACCACAGAGAGTCCACCATGTAAGAGCAGAAGACATTTCTGCAAGCTTGCCCGCCATGTACGAGCAACAAAAGTTTCTACAAGCTTGGCGAAGAGCACGAAGAGGCCACCATGAGGATAGAGTTCTCGAAGGAGCTAGAGGGCATTATTAAAATCCCATAGATCTCTCTATTAAATAAACATGCATAAACCAGCCATATACTAATCCACCCGAACACCCCTGAGACCAAGGGTACACACATGAATACAATGAAGTACCACATACCTTACCTTCGTGTCCCATACCACCAAGAGAAATGACATCATTCCAACAGCACATAGCTCTAGCATGAAATGGCAAGAGAGTAGACACAATGCTCTACACAAGCATACATCCCTTGAGAGTGCCCCATGCCCCTATTATATAGGAGGGACCTCAAGTGACTCTTGACTGTCCATTTCCATGTGTGACCCTTGGTTGCCTGACCCTAACCTCAACCCAAGGTTAGACCTAACCCTTGCCCCCCTAGAGCATGTTCCCATGCTCCCATGTTCACATGCCTAGGGTGGGTTAGCCTCCTAGTTAGTATATGCATATATAATGTGCACATAATAACATACTTCCCCTCTCTCAAAACATTCCACTCTTGTAATGAAAAGAAGGAAAACTACAATGAACATTCTCAATGGACTCCCAAGTCGAATCCTCAATTTCCATGTCTTTCCACTTAGTTTTAACTTCATGGATTAAGTGACTATGAAGTTTCCTTTCCCTGAATTCAAGTACCTTTTTCAGGTTCATGTGAAACATAAGATAAATCTTTGACTTCAACGAGTTTTTGAGGAGTAATTGTGTTATCCTCACCTCCCAATTTCTCTTTCAGTCTATTGACATGAACGATTGGATGAACTCTGACATGTCAAGGCAGTTTTAATTCATATGCAACCGTGCTAGGAGATAATTTTGATCTTTTTCTTGTTGACAAAGTTTGAGAATCTTTTGGAACTTTCAAATAAACCAACGGTTCTAGCTCAAAAGACCGAGGTGAGAGTCCCCTATCAACATAAAACCATGCTTTATCCTGATGAGCACTCCTGATAGAATCCGAAGCTTGGGTCAGCATTTCCTGCATATCATGCAAGAAATCCCTCGATGCAGCTCAATGTCCTTAAGACCGATAGGGTTGATACCCATACATAAGCTATAACCACTAACCGTATGCTTAGAAATGTTATAGGCAAATTCCATCATTAGAAGATATATTTTCCAACTCGATGGTTTTCCAAAGACATATGCATGAAGCATATCCTCTATAATCTAATTCACACGCTCTATTTGCCCATTAGACTGTGGGTGATCTAAGGAACTCATACTCAAAGTAGTTTCCTCGTTGTAAACCATTCGCAATAAACTAGGAAGACATGGCATTATAATGGTAGGAACCAGGGATCCATCGACGACCTGACATACCCACATCTACACATGGAATTATCGGCATCCCATGTTACCTATATCAATATAGGGAGTCATCAATGTCTTGATGAGTCACATATGTACATCTGTAAACCGACGAAACTAGAGAAAGAAATGCCAACAAAGGAAGAATCCAAAATTCCTTAATCCGAACACAACAAGATAAACTCGTTGAACTCTAAAGAAAGAGATTTCAACAAGTGAAAATGCCGATGAGATTACATCCATCAAAACATGCACGCTATAGATAAAAGAAGTTTTTCTAAAGAACACCTACACTACAACTTCATGTGAAGTCAAAAAATGAGATTGTCTTTGAATGTTGGGGTCAACATGCTGAGTGATGTAAGCAAGGCAACAATCCTGAGCCCAAATTATCTGATAAGATAATATATGTGAGGGATCGCTAGTGTCCCATACCACCATGATACCACCCATACATACCTTACCAATGTGGAACTCCCTAGTATGCCATCTAGGAAATATGAATAAAATCTTGCATAAAAGGAATGAGATGGCCTTATCCCATACTTTCACATACTAAAACATGTCTCTATATACCTGAGACAACATCAAAGAATAACTCTTTCCGAGTATATGATTAGAAAACAATTTGAAGTATTGGTAACTTTTTAATGATAACTACCCAATAAACACAATAAATCTGGGGTAAAATAATAATAATTCACCTAGATACATAAGCAACTAGGTATCTAAGTTGGAATATGTACAAGAGTACAAGGAATATACTCCAAAATTACATGCAAAAACGAAGGCAAACGCTACCTTCAAAGCACATGATATTATCCAAAAGATCAAAAGATCCTTATAAAACCATGGATAGAAGTATAGAAGCAGCTCGAATCCATGAAAACCATAGTTGATCATAAAAATCAATGCATGCCATCTAATAGTCATTAATCATGCCAAAAGAAGTATTAAAATTGGTGGCCAGCTCCTCAATCCAGAGTATATGAATGTGGTGTTGTTCAAGTAGAACTCTCACAAGTAAGTAAATGAAAGCCATGTGTGTAGCATTCATTAGAAACCCCTAGACACAAGTGATCTAGGCACAACTTGATAAGTCCATATAAAACTTGGAAACCATCCAATAAAATCCACTAAAACAAGTAGATCAATTAACCCATGAAAGAAGTTGTCTTAGGCTTAGGAAATTAAGCATAGACCACACTTAAACAAGTGTAAAATAGATTATCATGGACAAGTATGAAAGGTGAGATACTCTTGGAACATAGATTCCAGCCATTATTAAAGAAAGTAACATGTCCAATAAGAATGGCTAAACAATGATAAAAAATCATGAAAACACTGTCTAGAATTAATCCAAATAGAAATAACACCTAATATGAGGTACAATTGCATTAATAATATGCGAATAACCCGCATCTATTAAATGCCAACATGTGAAAACATACTTCAACACTAAATAACCCTCGAAAATATTAAATTCTTAAGAAAAAAGATTTATTATGATTTTTATCTACTTTTTCCTATTTTTTCACGGCCAAAAAATTTACTAATTTCAAATTCTGCTAAATTCCATCTTATGGCACTCCAAATCTAAAATTTTCAAAAAAAATTCGTGATAAAATTTACCACAATACAATTGATATTTCAAAAATACCAATTTCTAGGATTTCTTAAACATTTTCTAGAAATTTTCTCATTTTTGGTAATTATAAAACAAATTACCTTGAGAATCCCATCAATCACAAAAATATTCAATTCCGTCTAACAATTCTCAAATCCAATCAAAATTTACAATTTTAATGGATTTACTAATTTTCTGGACAAAAAATAGTTTTTAAAGGAATTTGAATGATCATGGGCACCCGAACGGACACACCACATGCCGGTCACCAAACCCAGATATTCTAAAGAATTTGAAATAACCTTTGTCTAATTTTTGAGATTTTTTTAAAAAAATTTAATGCACCCCGAACGCATTACAATAATACGAACAAAATTTCTAAACACCCGAAAGGTCATCCCGGAATACGGAAAGCCAAGGGTTACTGAAAAATGAAAAGACAAAAAATACCAAAATGTGAAAGGTCAAAAAAAAAATGACCCAAAAGCCAAAGGTCACAAGAGAATCTTTTTTTTAAAAACCCTAGAAAATACTTTTTTTAATTCTCTTTTAAAAATAAAAAAGAATTATATCTTAAACCATGTGCTCTAAAAAAAGAAAAAACTATACTAGAGTGCCCTATTTGTCTTCATCATCAAGCTCATCTTTGACATCATCATCCTATACAAATAGAAACATGAGCTATATAAAAACAAATATGCGTAAGAGATATCTATTCATAAGGTAAGAGCCCTTATGCAAATGCATGGAGCTCTCATACATTTGTTAGATCCCTCTATGCATTATCATTAGGGCTCTACCCTATACATAGAGATCAAAGAGAGCACTATCCATAAGGTAGAGCCCTATATGCATCCATAGAGCTCTCTATGAGCCCTATACACAGAGATCAAAGAGAGCACTATCCGTAAGGTAGAGCCCTATATGCATCCATAGAGATCTCTATGAGCCCTATGCATGCATAGACCACTCTGTACATAGATAGAGAGTCCTATGCATGTATAAATTAACTTCTTCCATGCATAGAGCTCATAGGGAGACCTATGCATGCATAGAGTCTATCTATACATAGAGCACTCTATGCATACATAGAGAGTCAAATGCATGCATAGAGAACTCTCTTCATAGATATAGAGCCCTACGCATGCGTAGAGGATTCTATTCATAGATAGAGAGTCCTATGCATGCATATAGAACTCTATGCATGCATACATCTCATTGATTTCTATCCATACATACATCTCATAGATATCTATATGCATATGCATGCATAGCTCTGGAGTACTATATACAGAGAGTCCTATGCATGCATAGTTACTTCTACGCATTCATAGAGCTCATAGAAAGTCCTAAGCATGCATAGAGAACCCTATGCATAAATAGATCTGATAGAGAGCTCTCATGCATGTGAAAAAAAAGTACTCCCATAGCACCGTGAATGTGACATTAAAAATAAGTGTTGTGTTTAGAGCTTACGATAAGAGAATGAAGAGGAAGAATATAAGTCACACAAGATAGGTGAAATCCCTACACATCAAAGAAACATGATTTATATAGAAACAAATGTGCATAAGAGATCTCTATCCATAATGTAGAGATTTATTCATAATGTAGAGCCCTCTATGCATGCATAGACCTTGTAGTAGAGAGCCCTATGCATGCATAGAGAGACCTATGCATAAGGTAAGAGAATTTATTCAATATCTCATGCATTTGGTATCACCCTCTATCCATTTACATAGAGGGATATACATTATGCATTTGGTATAGCCCTTATTCATTTTACGTAAGGGCTATAGCAAATGCATAGAGCTGAAAGAGAGATCTTTGCATAAGGTAAGAGCCCTTAAATAAATGCATATGTCTCCCATGAATTTGGTACAACCCTTTGTCTGCATTTACAGAAGGGATCTTACCCTATGCATTTGCATTAGTATAGCCATGTATGCATAAGGTCATAAGGGCTTTTACCTTGTGTATAGATCTCCAAGAGAGCTCTATGTGCATAAGGTAAGAGCCCTTATGCAAATGCATAAAGCTCTTATATATATGGTAAATCCCTATATACAAGTGTATAAGGGATCTATATTATGCATAGATCTTAAAGAGAGCTCTATGCATACGGTAAAAGTCATTAGGAAAATTCATAGAGCTCTCATGCATTTGGTAGATCCCTCTATGCATTTGCATAAGGGATTTATCTTATGCATAGATCTCAAAGAAGTTTCTGTGCATAAGATAAGAGCCCTTATGCATTTGAATAAGGGATCTATCTTATGCATAGATCTCAAAGAAGCTTCTATGCATAAGATAAGAGCCCTCATGCAAATCCATAGAGAGGGCTCCATGCATAAGTTAAGAGCCCCTATGTAGAGATCTCATGGAATTGGTTTATCCATCTATACATTTTCATAGGGGCTCTACCTTATACATAGAGGTCAAAGAGAGCTCTTTGCATGAGGTAACAGCCCTTATAAGAATGTATAGAGCTCTCATGCATTTGTTAGAGCCCTTTATGCATCATAGAGCTCATAGAGATCCCTACTTTTACATAGAGAGAACTCTATACATGCATAGACATTATATAGAGCTCTTTGTATGTATAGAGCTCATAGATATCCCTATGCATCCACATAGAGCACTCTATACATGAGCTCATGAAGACCTGATCTCATGCATGTGATAGCACCCAGGGACGTAGCATTAAAGAAAAGATGAATGGGTTTAGAGGTTACCTAAGATAATGGATAGGGAGATCAAAGGCTGCTCAAGTTAGATGAATGGGTTTAGAGGTTACCTAAGAGAATGGATAGGGAGATCAAAGACTGCGCAAGTTAGATGGAATACCTAGATATCAAAGAAATATGAGTTATTACTCAGAAGAGAGCTTATGAGAGCTCATTGAAAACTCTTGAGAGGACTCTTGAGAGGTTATGCACATAGAGAGTTCTGTTTATGCATAGCTCATGCACATCTCTCAACATTGTCAGTATATGTAATGGTATTAAGTTAAACTCTTGTAGTGATGTACATATATCGTAATTATCCTCACAAATTCTTCTATGTTATACATCCTTTTATCCTCTCCATACACCATCCACAACCCTCCATAAGCTTGGCATATGCTATTTAAGTAGAGTTTGCAATACATGGAGGCATAAGTCCCACTGCTAATTTAAGACTCAAAAATTAAATTCATAAACCATACTACTATTTCCTATAAGAGGACTTTTATCATGAGTTTTAAAACAAGTGGATAAGCTCAAGCTAAACAAAACAGGAGATAGCTATTATGTGGAAAGAGAGCCATTAGCAAAAAGCTTATGGATTGTTTTTTCTGAAATTAGGACTTACAAAGTGCCTTCCTGCTCTCACACCATATGAGATAGAGTTGATCCCTTTATAGCTTCTAGGCTAGGGTTTGATACACACAAACCTTATCTCAAAGTGAGATGGTTTGCTACACATACACACACACACATACCTTATCTCGAACATGAGCATATAATTTCAACACCCCCCCTCTCAATGCGTACCATGGGACATGGCTACATGAAACATGGGAAGGCATTGGACATACACATACACCGAAAACAAGGGGAAAGTCTGTTATAACATAGTCTTGTACAAGAATTGGCTTGTGCATTACAATGTGTGCTTTCTACAACACTCCTTTTTCACAGGATTCCCTCATTGGGAGTAGAGGTATTGGATACAAAATTCCCCACCTCTTTCTTAGAGACATCTTGTGAAGACCTTGAAGTAGTGTGCCCTTGCTCTCCACACTTACTACATTTGCGCTTATTGATGGGATACCTGTTGAATCATTGATCAGCTGTATGTTCTTTTTTATTACAATAAGAGCATTTAAGGTTATGCTTCATGACAAGAGCCTCATCTGATGTAGTAGGAGAAGTGAATGTAGATCCTCCATTCTTCACACATAGTTGTTGATCTTATTCAAGGAGAGCTGTCTTGATGCCTTCGAAGGTAGGGTTGGGAAGGTTCTTTAGGGTGGTGACGAGGTTGGAGAACTCATCAGGCATTGCCTTGAGAAGAATTGCCACGATGTCCTCCTCTTCGATTCTTGCATCAATGCTTGCAAGTTGTCCCATTATGTTGTTCATGTTGCTTATGAAGCCTCGAAGGGACTCTCCACTCTACATTTCAAGGCTAAAAATTTCACCTTGAGAGAGATATGATAGTGCTTGCCCTTTGCTCCATACAACTTTGCCATCTCATCCCACATTGCCTTAGTGGTCTTCATGTTGGCCACATGATGAATGAGCTTTTTGTCCATATTTATAGCTATAATGGTCTTAGCTTGTTTACCATCTTCCATAACTTTGGAATTATAAAAATCCACCACCTTTGTGCCTTTCACCAAAGGCCACAAACCCTTTCCCATGAGAGCATACCACACTTGGACTTGCCAACGTGAAATCCTTCTCCATCAAACTTGTCAATGACATATGTATATTTCGACATACTGATGATGGGAAGGTAGATAAGGTCTTACTAATTGCCTTAGAGAATGGCAATAGCAATGTCTATGCCTCAAATTACAAAATAAGAAAAGAAAGCTTAATGATTGAAAACACTATAAAGAAAATGCATATGAACCCACTCTAATTTAGGACCTTTTACACCATTAAAAATATAAGGATAATGTTGAACCCTTACGCACTGGTGGAGGTGGCACGCGGCCTCCTCAGCTGCGTGGCCGACAACCTTAGTAAGTGGCAATGATGTGGCTTGGAGACGATGTTGTTGTAGGCAATGACATGTTGGGACTGAGCCGCATGACGACGAGTAGGACGTTGGCGGCCCCACTAAGGAAGTGCAAAGACTTGTTTAAGCCATCTAATAAGGCTTATATGCCCTATACTAAGGCTTTACAGCAGCTGAGCTAATGTGCGCAAAGAGTATGTGCTGGGTAGATGACAAGGGCGAGGAGAGCAGCTAGGTGAGTCACCTAGTAGTGCAGCAGATATGAGCGCTTGGAGGAGAAGAACCATGATGCTGGTGGTCAGGGAACCAGGCATTTTGAGATTAGAGAAAGGCAACACAACCAGCAATTCACTTGGAGAGGATAGGCACATAGCAGGACTAGCTGCGATACCAACTTCGAAAACAAGTGGATAAGCTTAAGCCAAACAACACACGAGATAGCTATTATGTGGAGAGAGAGACATTAGCTAAAAACTTATAGATTCATTTTTCTAAAACTATGACTTATGAAGTGCCTTCCTCCTCTCACACCATATGAGAGAGAGTTGATCCCTTGATAGCTTCTAGGCGAGGGTTTGATACACACAAAGCTTATCTCAAAGTGAGATGGTTTGCTACACACACAGACCTTATCTCTAACATGAGCATATCATTTCAACACCCCCCCTCTCAATGCATACCATGGGACATGGCTACATGAGACATGGGAAGGCATTAGACATATTCATACACCAAAACAAGGGGAAAAGCCGTTATAACATAGGCTTGTGCAAGAATTGTCTTGTGAGTTACAATGTGTACTTACTACAACACTCCTTTATCATAGGAGTCCCTCATTGGGAGTAGAGATATTGGATACAAAAATCCCCTCCTTTTGTTTAGAGTCATGTTATGGACATCTTGAATTAGTGTGCCCTTGCTTTCCACACTTACTACATTTGCGTTTATGGGGATACCTTTTGAAACATTGATTGGCCATATGCCCTTTTCTGTTACAACAAGAGCATTTAAGGTTATGCTTCATGACAAGAGCCTCATTTAATGTAGTAGGAGAAGTTGATGTAGACCCTCAATTCTTCACACGTAGTCATTGATCTGCAAGGAGAGCCGCCTTGATGCCTTCAAAGGTAGGGTTGGGAAGGTGCTTTAAGGTGGTGACGAAGTTGGAGAACTCATCGGGTATTGCCTTGAGAAGAACTGCCACAGTGTCCTCTTCAATTCTTGCATTAATTATTGTAAGTTTTCCCATTATTCTCTTCATGTTGCTTATGAAGCCTCCAAGCACTACAACAAATCGCGAGCACAGCAATGTTTTTTAGTATCATTTTTGAAAGGAAAACATCGGGGGTTTCACAATGCTGAGTAGCAATTTGTCGTTGCTCCACAACGTTTTTACACTGCTGGGTAGTGAAATTTCGCTGCTCTGCAGCAAAAACTTGTTGTTTAACAACGAAATATCATTGTCTAGTAGCGTGTATAGCAGTGAAAAAACGTTGCTATACTATAAAAATATCACTTTTTTGCCGCTTCTTTTAGTGCCGCATAGTTTTATCTTTTGAATACAATAAACTTGTACCTGAGTTTTTTTGTAGATTTATGCCTTATCTATCACTTCTACCTCTCCTGCCCTATCCTCCTCAAGATCAAGCAAGGTATGTCTACTCTTTTCCTTTATCTCCTATGCAAACAAGCTTTCCATGAAAGCTTTCTTGTGAGTATTTCCTTTCTCTTTCCTTTGTTTTAAGTTTTTCTTTTCTTCTTTTTCCCTTCCTATTGAAGCTTAACCATTACAAGTATTTGCCCTTCTTCTTTTTTCCTAATTAAGAGCTCTCCATTAAAGCTTCATATGGTAAGAGATCTTGATTTTTCGTAATATGTTTTTTTTCTTGACTTGGTTTAATTTTGTAGGTTTTGAACACTTATAAGCCTCACAAGAGATCTCTTTCTTGTATGTTTCTTCTTTCAAGCTTTTAAATATATTATGGGGTTTGTAAGTTTTAGGATTTTAAAGATTAGGGTTTATTGTTAATACTCTTGGTTGTCTTGGTTGGCTTGAAATTATTGAGGTAATACTCTTGGTTTATTATTAATACTCTTGGTTGGCTTGAAATTATTGAGGTAATCTCTCTTATTCATTCAAACTCATGTTTATTGCACCCTTGGTGGATGTTGGGTTTAGGGTTTATGCATAGAGATATGGGGCTTTCTTATAGGCCATCTAGAATGCTATTTATGTCAAGTTAGGAGTGATTATCCACGAGTAGGTGGTTATAGTGGAGGGGGAGTCCTCGATCTTCTCACTATTCTTCTCCTATAAAAGTGGAGTTTCCTTTAGCTTTAATAGTGGGGAACGTGTGGAAAGTCCTCAAAGCTATCATCCGAAAGGGGCACAATCCACCCTTCTTGTCTAAGCAGTATTGTAAGAGGTCTCAACAATGTTCTAATATCATGTGTTACCTTTTTGTCTAAGCTTTAAGCATGGATTTTGTTAGAGAAATCCTGTTTTTTCACCTCATGAATGTATGTATAGGCAATGTCGATCGACCCCTCACAAGACCTAGATGTGGGAAATCTGCTATCTATTATAAATGAACGATATGGGCAACAATCTTGGTCTCAGTTTACTCAGACACACGTATGGTTCCAACAAACTTTTTCACATACACAAGGTTAACCTTTTATGCAAGTCATGAACCGGGTGCATGTACTTGCAAAACTGGAGTTTATGAACTCCTTCAAAAAGTGAAAATCACAAGATGAACTTTCGAAGCAACACATCATTGATGTGTTTAAGTTGGAGTTTCCTATTCCACATGTAGGTCTTTGCTTCTCCAAGGAGTGGATGAAGAGGCGAATCAAGCTTTTGCCCTCTAATAGGAGAGCAAATATCAAGAGAGCAGCAAAGAATAATTTGGAGAAGCCTAGCATGTATGCAGCTTCATAAGAAAGCACCCACGTGCTTTTTAACAACAAGCGGTGGCGAGTGCTTCCCGACTACAGAAGTGAAGGGCTTCACAATTCTGCTCGAGAGAAAAGTCCTCCTTTATTTTTGCTAGTTTTGTAAGTACCAATTTTAGTAATCATTTCTTCTCCTCTTTCATTTTGTTTTGTACCATATTGTTTTCTTTAACTAATTGTATATTTTCTTAATTGTTTTTTGTAGAGAGGGAGGTTGTTGGGCATGACCCAACAAAGGAGGAGTCCAACTATGGATACAGAGCCCCCCGTTGGCAATTGTGGGCGTGGATGCATACATGAGGTGTACACCTGGATGAGTCCGTTTTGGTTGGGGACTCAAGCATATGAGGTGAGTGTAAACACTTCTCTTCTCTACATCTAATTGTATTTTATTGCCCTTGCTATGCTTGAGGGCATGTATGTAAGAGGAAGAGGAGGATCCTGATTATGAGCATGAAGCGATGGAAGGAAGTGAAGAGGATGACAAAGACGATGATGATGATCACTCAGAATCCGATGAGGATTCCAATTAGCCACCTCTTCATTGTAGACATTTTTTGTATATATGGTGCAAAAAGCCCGACACTTTGTGAAATAAAATACATTTTGGGCTCAATTACATTCTTCACAATCTATGTGTTTCTTATATTTGTGTTTGTGTCATAAAACTAAAATTGTGACTCTGTCTTAATACCAAAAAAAGAGCTGGGGCAGATTGGGGAGTCATGGGCACTCCAGCTCTTTTTTTACTACACAGAGCTTTTGCCTGCTGAGCAGCAAAAATAGGAGTGAAATAAATATCATTGCTCGCTACTCAAGCGAACCCATTGTAGCAAAAATATCCGGACACATGCCTACCCTTCTAGCTATAAAAATGCTACTACACCCTCATTCTATTGTAGTGAACTGGAATCATCCATGTGAAACAAGATATTCGTATTCGAATCACCATATTAACTGGTTGAGTTAAGCCCCCAAAGTGCGAGCTTCATATGATGCAAGCTTCCCATTCTATCATTAACCTCATGAGAAAACATCACAAAATCATTTTCTTCTTATACAGGCCCCTTCCGAGTGAGCATCATCGATGTACCAAAGTTAAGGTCCCACATGGAGAAACTCTACACATGATTATTGTATATTACAATAAAAACGCCCCCAAAAAATGAAATCCTTGATTACAAAGCTCCTAAAATCATCAGCGTTTTTCTCAGGATTTGGCACTGGTCCCTGTAAAAGAGTATTTAAGGGGCAAAAACTTAAAAAATAACAAGTGAGGAAAAAACTAATTTATGGGGTGGAAAATGTCGAGGTTTACCATTTTCACTACATCTGTCTAATTGATGTTGTGTGGCCCTCTCGCTCAAGTTACTCGAGGAGGGCATACGTCCCATGTAATAGGGTGTACCTTTCCTCCGCATCACTCGTAGCACGACCGACCACTCGTAGCTCAAAGTATGAAGCATGAGTACTTATTTTAAAAAATGAAATGCCCATTATGCCAAAAAAGTGAGTGATATATATATTAACACTTACAAAGTGGGTGTGGAAAGCATCCTCGCCACCACTTCCAAGATGGGAGCTCCCTATGCTCTCCATTCGGTTTGCTGCGGCTTTCTCTTGCTGCTTATACCTTTGGGGATTTTCATGGTACTTTTTACACTGCTCTTCTCTTTCTCTTATGAGTAATTCCAAGGCTTTTGTCTGCCTAACTTTACCTTATGTGTGATGTCGTTGCGTGCCAATGCTTCATCTCGTGACAACAACCCGTCAAACGATCTCGTCTATGACAACTAGAAGTAGTCAAATGAGTTGTGGGTGGGGTTTCTATGATGTTTCGTGGAGTGTCCAAGGGCGTGGCATGTGTAGTGGTGGGCTGTGATGGCTGTGCCAATGTGCCAACGCCTCACCCAAAGTAGGTTTTGATGGCTATGCCAATGTGCCAGCACCTCACCCAAAGTAGGCTTGCGCCATAGCCCTTTGCGCGGGGCTCATCTGCGACATGAAATGGTAAAATTGGTTTGGGGACATTGCATGTTTGGTGTAGGCAAGGTCGAGAGATTAGGGCTATATGCCGATGTGTTGTGGAGTCTACAATCCATGGCCTACACAAACAAAAAAAAGCATATTAGCTACTTTTTAAGCTCTATGCATAAGGACTTATGCATAACAGAAGAATGCTTACAGCTTAAATAAAAAATGTGACATGTGATATTAGAACATTATTGAGACTTTCTACAATACTTTTTAGACAAGCAGGCTGGACAGTGCCCCTTTTGGATAATAGCTTCTGAGACTTTCCACACACTTCCCACTATTAAAGCCAAAGGTAACTTCTCTTTTACAAGAGAAGGATAGTGAGAAGATTGAGGGCTCCCCCTGCACTATAACCACCTACTCCAGATAACCACTCCGAACTTGGCTTAAATAACATTTTAGATGGCTAACAATAATGCCCCACTTCTCTGTGCATAAGCCTAAATCCTAAAACCGGCATGAGGTTGCAATAAACATAAGATTTCATGAATAAGAGAGCTTACCTTGATAATGTCAAGCTGAAGGAGAGGACAACAATTCAAGACGTACAAAATATAACATGAGAAAAATTGATAAGTTACACATTTAAACTTAAACTGTAAACCTATCCATAAACTCTAAGCCTATGCATAACCCTAAGCAATACTTGAACCCTAAGCCTATGCATAAATATAACAATGCAAGTCCTAAACCCTAAGCCTATGCATAAGGCTATTGCATAAGGGCTTATGCATAAGACTAAACCCTAATTCTATTGCATAAACCCTAAACCCTAAGGCTAATGCATAAGGGCTTATTACACGCTCCCCACTATTAAAGCTAAAGGCAACTTCTCTTTTACAAGATAAGGATTGCATAAACCCTAAACCCTAAACCTATCCATAAACCCTAAGCCTACGTATAACCCTAAGCAATACCTAAACCCTAAGCCTATGCATAAACCCTATGCCTATGCAAACATACAACAATGCAAGTCCTAAAACCTAAGCCTATGCGTAAACCCTAAGCCTATGCATAAACCCTAAGCCTATGCATAAGGCTTATGCACAAAGCCTATTGCATCAGGGCTTATTGCATCAGGGCTTATGCATAAGCCTAAACCTTAAGTCCATTGCATAAACCCTAAACCTTAAGGCTAATGCATAAGGGCTTATCACACGCTCCCCACTATTAAAGCTAAAGACAACTTCTCTTTTATAAGATAAGGATAGTGAAAAGGTCAAGGACTCCCCCTCCACTACTCCACCTACTCATGGATAACCACTCCTAACTTAACTTAAACAATATTCTACATGGCCTACATTAATGCCCCATATCTCTATGCATAAGCCTAAACCCTAAACCCAGCATGAGGTTGCAATAAATATAAGGTTGCATGAATAAGAGAGCTTACCTTGACAATGTCAAGCCGAAGGAGAGGACAACAACACAAGAATGCTCTAACAGATAAATGCTTAAGGCTTAAACAAAAGGAGGCAACATGTGATATTAGAATATTGTTGAGACCTTCTATAATACTACTTAGACAAGCAAGGTGGACAATGTCCCTTTTGGATGACAGCTTCTGAAGACTTTCCACACGCTCCCCACTATTAAAGCCAAAGGCAGCTTTTCTTTTACAAGAGAAGGATAGTGAGAAGATTGAGGTCTCCCCCTCCAATATAACCACTTACTCGAGGATAACCACTCCTAACTTGACTTAAAGAGATTTTTAGATGGCCTACAATAATGCCCCATATCAACATGCATAATCCTAAACCCTAAACCTAGCATGAGGTTGCATGAATTAGAGAGCTTACCACCACGACAATGTCAAGCCGAAGGAGAAGACAATAATGTAAGACCTACAAAATATAACATGAGAAAAAGTGATTAGTTACACATTTAAACTTAAACCCTAAGCTTATGCATAAGCCCTAAGCAAGACCTAAACCCTAAGCCTATACATAAACATAACAGTGAAAGACCTAAACCCTAACCCTATGCATAAACCCTAGGCCTGTGTATAAGCCTATTGCATAAGACTTATGCAGAAGCCTAAACCCTAAGTCTATTGCATAAACCCTAAACCTTAATCCTAATGCATAAGGGCTTATCCATAAGCCTATGCATAAGCCTATTACATATAAGGGCTTATGCATAAGCCTATATACACATAAAGGCTATGCATAAGGGCTTATGCAAGAAGCCTAAGGTGAAGGGCTTATCCATAAGGGCTAATGCAAGAAGCCTATGCATAAGGGCTTATCCGTAAGCCTATGCATAAGCCTATTGGATAAGGTCTTATGCATAAGCCTATATGCATAAAGGCTATGCATAAGCCTCAACCCCAAACCATAAGGGCTTATGCAAGAAGCCTCGGGTGGTGAAGGGATTATCCATAAGGGCTAATGCAAGAAGCCTATGCATAAGGGATTATCCATAAGCCTATGTATAATTCTTATGCATAAGGGCTTATGCATAAGCCTAAACCCTAAGCCTATTTCATAAACCCTAAACCATAAGGGCTTGTGCAAGAAGCCTAAGGTGAAGGGCTTATCCATAAGGGCTAATGCAAGGGCTAATATGCAAGAAGCCTATGCATAAGGCTTATACAACATGCTTTATCTACCCACCTCCCTATCTTGAGGCCTCTTATATACAAGTAAAAAAAGAAAAACAATAACAAAAGCAGTAAGGATTTACGATCCATACCTAGAAGTGAAGAGATTGTGTAAAGATAGGCAAACCTGTAAATATACACAACACAATCAAAGCAACAAGTAAATCAAACCATTAATAGAGCTTGGGAAGGAAAAGGAAAAAAACAATCTCTTTGCAACAAGAAGCCTAAGGTGAAGGGCTTATCCATAAGGGCTAATGCAATGCATGAGGTCTTATCCATAAGCCTATGCATGACTTATGCATAAGCCTATTGCGTAAAGGCTTATGCATAAGAGCTTATGCATAAGCCTAAACCCTAAGCCTATTGTATAAACTCTACACCATAAGGTCTTACGCAAGAAGCCTATGCACAGAGCTTGCAAGAAGCCTATGCAAGCTCTATACATGAGAAATTATGTTTTATATCTAAAAATTTATCTATATACATGATCGTAGCCACATAAGCCTTGAATAAAAACATAGATACATAGATACATAAAGAAGATGAAAAAATTGATCTTATACCAAGAAGTTGTCCATACATAATGGTAGCCACATGAGGCTTGAAAAAGAAACATAGTTGCATAAACCAAAACTATACATGAAGAAAAACTAGCGGGCGACTACTCGGAGGAGTCATCACTCTCTGAGTCTTCTTGTCCTCCTTCTTGTCCACCTTGTTCTTCTACACAAAGTGAAGATATATATAAATAAAAATAGAAAGTGCTATAAAGGTCAAAGCATTTTTTGTAAATAAAAATAAAAAGTATTACCTGCATTGGTATTCTCCTTACTCAATTGTATTGTTCATTTGGAGATGATTCCTTCATTGTGAAGCTAACCCCATGTATCTCCTCTACTATGACGATGGTAGCCAGTCTCTGCCTGGGATCTCTACCCACAATGTCACGCTACATCACAAGATAAACATTTCAACATTTATAAACAACTCAAATAGAGAGCATACAAAGAAAAGACATGAAGTTGCACTATACATATAAACTCGGCCTCCCATGATGCACGACCTCTAGATCTGAAGTATGACGATCCATATCGCTCCATTTGTATGAACTTCAGTCTTCTCTTTGTTGTTGGTTCACTACTCCTTCTAAGAGCTCCTTCTTGGCTTTCTTCCACTCGCCCTTATGAGAGAGCAGTAGATAGCTTACTATGTCCATTTTGACCGGCATCTATTCGGGCTTTCTCCTCCTTTGCATGTCTCCTTACTAGAGACCTCCTATTCTCTTAAGTATGTCTTTGATTTTGTGTCGCGTCCATCAACTGTTAAACCTTTGGTCTCGTGAGGATTAGAATACTTCTTGTGGACAGCTTTAATGCAATCATCCACTAGGCTCTCCCTTTGCTGCTTAAAATGTATAAAGCAGGCTTTATAGTGTGCAAAAATTACTTGGTGCAAGTAGTTTACCACCTCCTTTCCACAAGAGTCATCAACTATGCCACCCACATCTGTGATATCATAACATGATATATCACCATGATGTGGTGGTGACTCTGAAGAACTATCCCCACCCCCAAAGCACTGCCCTAGGCATCCTTTATCTCCTCTACCTCCACTCTTAGTGCTAGTGCGGTGTGAGGTACGACCGCCACTATCTCCACAACTACTCTCCCTACGATGACGGTTGCCACTCTCATGAGAGCCATGATAACTGTGAGGTGTCACATCTCTTGAAGGTGGAGGTGTAGGAGATGCTGTAGCACTAATTGGGGCTCACGGATGAGGGGTGAATGTAAAGGCAGGTGAAGTGCGCCTAGAAAGGGTGAAGTGCCTGACAAGGAACTCTCTTGGGATGTAGGCAGATGTGATGGTAAAGGGGTGACTGCTGCATAGGCTGCCAACTGCTCGGGAGTGGGAGTATAGCTAAAGATGCCCTCTACCTCCTAGCAAACCGTCGTTGAGACTCGATGAGAGCCTCAACTTGTGGGTCTGTAGGACAAGAGAACGAGGATCCATGACACATCTATACAAACAAAGAAAATATTAAAAAAAATTATGAAATGAAGACTTCCCGACTCTTTAAATCAATTGACCCTGGGAATCATCTCATTCCTCAAAACACTAATCAAATATTAAGAAAATATTATTAAATGAAGACTTCCTGGTTCTTTAAGTCAATTGACCTCGGGAATCATCTCATTCTCCAAAATAAAAAAAATAAACAAACCAAGAAAATTTTAAAAAAAATTTAAATAACTAGTCTTGGCTCTTTAAGTCAAATGACCCCGGGAATTAATACATATACAATGCAATAACCACCACCTTAAATAAAATGAGTGTAAAAAGAGGCCTACCTTGGTTATTTGTGATTTTTGAGGTCAAGTATATAAAAATCTGTAAAATAGCTTTTAAAAAAAAGTGAACTATAAAAACACTTGATTGTCTATTACAAAAGGAAAATAGGGTTCAAAAAGAAGAGCAAGATCAAGAGGAAGAAGAAGAACAAGAAGAAAAGGAGCAAGAAGAAGAATAAGAGAAAGAGACTCACCCCACAACCAAGGTATGTACCTTCAAACTCTTACTCCATAGTCCTTTGTAAAGCAGATTTGCAGCCTGGTGATGAAGCTTGAGAGGGTGAGAGAGGATTAGAAATAGGGCAAGAAGGTTTTCGCAAACAAGAACTGCGTTTTGCCCTTTTTGCATACTTTCAAAATGCTCTTATGGTTAATTTTCAATCTTTTTCGTCACACAGTGCGCGTCTATTTTAGCGTCTAAAATCACGTCTAAAAGGGAGGCTAAAAACGCGTTTATTCTGCAAAACAGACGCGTTTATAAACAAGAAACATAAAAGTATTTACACATAGAAAGATGAAAATTATTTTTCTTGTTTGGATATGCAGGATGTCTTCATCAATCAGTTCTTCTAGTGATGTGATGAGTCCCTTCGTGTTCAAAATCGAGATCGTTGGTTGCAATGAAAACTAAAATGTATGTGTGATCGTTGTCGAGGATATATGTGTCAACAATGTAACATTATGATGAATCACATTAGACAATGGAGTGGAAAGTCCTCCTCCACCCGTCGGCATGAATAGGTTATATATCTTTGACATAATATTTCAATACAAGCTTTGATTTGAAAAGATAATCCTCTTAATATTTGTTGTTATTTGATAAGGTACTCTATCTTCTTTCTCCTACCATATTGGATGAGCCTCAAAATCAGCCATCTTTTTGATCCAATGCACATCTTCAAGAATGTCGCCTCTAACATTTGGGAGCACTTGAGAGGAACACATGACTCCTTGCTTGTAAGAGAGGATCTACAAAGCATATAGAGGATGCAAAGAGCTTGGCCACGAGAGAGACCAAATGGGAAGAGACTTCTACCTCAAGCACCTTGGATATTGAGACAAAGACGGAGGAGAAGTTGGTGAAAGATGCCATTACTACATTCCATACTCCAACAGGGTGCATGAGGTGTTTAAAAGGTTCCTTCACAAAGACAAAGAAGAGAGGTGTTGAGTAATTATATGGCTTGAAGTCTCACGAATGGCACAAGATGCTTCAAGTAAGTGAAACATTGAAGTTGTACATATTTAACTTGTTCAATCATGATGTATTTAATCATGGTGTATAAATGCTTATAGTTTATTCTTCCTACAAGCATTTCTAATTGTGCATCCCCACGAAGTGCGAGAGACGATTAATTTTATAAGATGACAGAGCTTTGTGAGGTTTTTACCCCAAACCCTCATAGCCAATTTTCTACACGCGTTTTTCTCAAAATGATTCGTTTATTGTTTCGCATTGTAGATTTGTGAGCTCAAAGGAAATTGATCCATGTACACTTGACTATGCAAGGGTCATGGCGGTGGAGGTGGTTTGTTTGGTGGAGGAGACATTCCCACGGTCAATTCTCACAAGCCAACTACATCTTACGGTTCATTTAATTGATCAGATTGCCATATGTGGCACTGTGCATGCTCGATGGATGTTCTTTCTTGAGTGTTTCATGAAGACATTGATGAAGGATTTTATAAGGCAAAATGCAAAGCCAGAAGGTAGTATGGCTGAGGGTTGGTTGGTACAAGAATCACTTGTTTATATCTCAGAATACCTTGCCAAAGTGGATCCCTCTCTCCCTCGCCTATGGAGCAATGAAAAAGACTTGAGGATGAACTCTCATGTTCCTCAAGGAAAGGGAAAGACCAAAGTCATGGATACAGAGATGCATAGTAAGCTTAATACCTTTTGTGTGCTTAATAGTGATGTGGTGGATGGGTGGCAAAGTATGAGGATGAAAAGGCAAGAAGACAAAGTGAAAGGTCGGCATTCCGTAAGTGCCATGGACGTAGTGTGCCATACCCCGAGCACCTACGATCACTTCCCAAGGATCTTGATGTAGATTGGCTATATGAGGAGATGGAGAGAGTGGCGCAAGACAAAAACATGCATATCACATTGGAGGAGTGGGAGTATGCCCGAGGATGCTTCTTCAAAAAGGTAAACAAGCTTGTGTTCTCAATCATATTTTAGTATGTTAAACTTGCAAAAATTTATTTTGAAGTATTTATTAAAAAAAAATTCTTGGTATAGTGCACAATGTTTAATGCTTTGTGGTCGGAGGGTAAACATTTTCGCACACAAAGGATTGATGAGAAGAGGAACACCCAAGATTGTGGGGTAATTGCAAGCTTTGAGGGAGCCAATGGAGCCATGGATGATTATTGTGGATTGTGGGGTAATTGCAAGCTTTGAGGGAGCCATGGATGATTATTGTGGATTGATCCAAAATATCATTAAGCTTGACTTTCGAACCTTCTTTGTGTATATTTTGGATCTCAAGTGGTTTAAGGATGTAGTGGAAAGAGCTCCTAATGCAACAATCAAGCGTCATGCAAGTGGCTTTGTGACCATTAACTCTACAAAGTTTTGCCAAGGAAAGGATGGGACTCTAGTGCTACCACAACATTATGAACAGGTACATATAATTATTGGTAATTACAATATATACATTTACAGATATTAGAGTGTAATTTGTTTGTATGATGTATCTTTGTGCTTGAATAGGTTGTGTATCAACCAATAATTGACAATAAGAGATGGTGGCATATAATCCCAATCTCACCATGTTCAAGAGTCATTTATAGTACATTCACCCACATTGAGCATATGGAGGAGCATGTCAACTCAACTATGGAGGGAGATAGCTTGGAAAACATTGATGATGATCACGCCATTAGAGATGATGATCGTGCTATTGGAGATGATGATATTGCCTCTCATAGTGATGACTCTAGTAGTGGGATTGATCTCTTTGTAGATTTGGATATAGGCATGGACATTGAGATAGATACTTTAGCAAGGGTTGACCTCATTGAAGATGAGGTTGAGCTCTAGTTCTTTCATTGTACTTTTATTATGGCTATGGTCTTCCTTTTGGTTGTTTGTTATTGGTGATTGATTGATTGTTTTATTAGTAATTCATAACTGTAATTAGAGAAATGAGACATGGATAATATGAGATGGATTTGTGCACTTTGAATCGACAAGACTCACATTGCATGATGCGAGTCTCGAAAATCACCTTATTTATGTATCCTCCACATCAGTCCATTGCATTCCAATATGTTTATTATCGAAACTACAATTAGACAAATGAGACATAGATAGCCCGATATAGATTTATTGTGATATGTTGCTATTATGTTTTTGAGATTACATGTAAAGATTCATGCCTTTTTAAGATTACATGTATAGATTTATTATGATATGTTGCTTTTCATGGCATTACTTAATCATTCACCTTTGGACTGCTTTTCATGGAATTACTTGATATGCCCGAGCCTTTACATGTATCCAACCGTGAAGGTTCAAGATTTTTTAAAAAGCTTCACTTTGATTAAAAGATGTGGGGATTGAATCATTATCCTTTGGATTGTTTTTTATGGCATTACTTGTTATACCTAAGCCTTTGCATGTATCCATCCCTTTCACCACATTACTCGATTTATACCTATTTTTTCTCTCTTTCCTTGTTTGCAAATATGCTTTATGGAAATTCATTTGTATATAAATGCACCAAAAAATCATGCATATTATCAAAATCTTGTGCACATAGTTAAGCAAATGATATTTTTGGGGATTGAAGATTCTGTTTTTCTTTGTTTGCAAGGTCCACAATTGCAACTGGATAGAAAATTTTTATAGACTGCGTCTATAAGCTAGTCTAAAAGCGCGTCTGTATACGAGTGTCTAGCTTTAAAGGAACTAGAGGCAATTATAGACGCGTTTATAGATGCCACCATAACTTGTGCGTCTATGCAGCCTGTCTATGCTTGCTTTATATTGTAGTGTTTATGCAAGCTTGCAAGAAGCCTATGCATAGAGTAAGCTCTATGCATGAGCTTCTTACATAAACTCTATACAAGGAAAGAAGCCTATACAACATGTTGTATCTACCTACCTTCCCATCTTGGGGCCTTTTGTATACAAGTTAAAAAAGAAAAAAAACAACAAAAGCAACAAGGGTTTATGGTCCATACCTAGGATTGAAGAGATTGTTTAAGACAGGCAAACCTGTAAATACACATAACACAAGCAAAGCAATAAGTAAATCAAACCATTAATAAAGCTTGGGAAGGTAAAGGAAATAAGCATGCTCATGCATAGATCTTGGGAAGGGAAGGGAGAGAAGAGAACCTTCTATTTTTTAAAGAGGGCAAGCAAAAACTTGTTTTGGAAAATGCTAATAGTGAGGTGTCCCGCGGTTCTGTTAAAAATCCCCAGGGTTGAGATAGTTGTTGAAATCTTCGTTTGAAAGAGCCGTTGAAATAACCGTCAGAATACGCTTCGAAAAAAGTGTCAAAATGAGTGTTGATACATAATATTTTCGAAGACTATTTTGACGCTTACCTTCGATAATTATTTCAACGATCATTTTGACGTCATATTTCGATGTATATCGACGACACAGAAACCGTCGTTACTAGGCATAAAAAATGGGTCATCCTCCTGTAGTAGTGAGTGCAGTCTTATCCACTAGGCTACCACCTCGGGGATTATTACCTTCTATTTTATTATACTTATTTATTGATTCTATACTTTAAGTAATCCAGATATAATGGTACTCTATGTTGGCAAGTCATTTATTTTTGTCCATGCCTCACTAATTGATTGATTGATTGAGAGAGAGAGAGAGAGAGAGAGAGAGAGAGAGAAGCCACCCATTATATAAAAATCTTATGTAGCACATGCATTGAAAGGCTAATTACAAAACCCCATGTTTGTCGATGTTTTATACTCTAAATACATTCCTTCTATAAATTTTAAACTGTCAAAAGTATCCCTTATCTATTAAAGTTGATAAAGTACAAAACCCCATGTCTATTGATTTTTATACTCTAAATACATTCCTTCTATAAAATTTAAGGTGATAAAAGTACCCCTTATGCATTTAATTTTTCACTTATTAAATCATATAATATTTGTGTAACTCAGCATAAAAATCTTACCCCTTATGTTGAGCACACATGCTATTTTTCATAGAACCCCATCAAGAGAGAGTGAGAGAGAGAGACAGAAAGAGTTATGTTAAGGTGTAACGTTGAGGTGTTAGTCATTTTATGCTAAAAATAGAGTTAACTAGATTGGTATTAAAAGCTTTTGACACTATTTTGTCACACAACACATCACATCTCTAATTAAGATAAGAGCAATACATGGGCAAGTACCATCATTCGTCTATCTCTCTCTCTCTCTCTCTCTCTCTCTCACACACACACACACACACACACACACACGAGTTCTACCCTACCAAATATTTTCACTTTTAGGTGATGGAAAACTAAACATGACCCACATGCCAACTAGTTGACCAATTAGAGAGAAACATCTTGCATAATTATTATATAACAATACCATGGAGACCAAGCATTGAAGTTGCATCCAATAGTGCTTGAGAAGTGCATGTGGTGAACTTTATTCCATTGCACATCAATCATGTGAAACTTTTCTAGTGGAGGGTAAGACATAAACCAAAGATTTCAACCTAAGACCCTCGGGGGGCGGGGTCTCACTCATAAATATGTAAGCATAGCATGTGGGTTCAATAGAAGGGATTTTCAAAAATAATAATAATACGTTTTTTACATAAATAAGGGTACCATATATAGAAGGTATTTACGGATTGAATAGAAAAAGGGTGTGTTTCATTCGTAAAAAAATTACAGATAAGGAGGCCTTGAACGCATGTGATATAGAGAGTTTACATACAGTGAACCCCTCGAGCTAAGACCTCTCTTCTAACGACTATTTAGTAGGACAAGAAGGCTAATGCCTAGGAGACTAAGTAAACATGTAAAAAGCTCAATTCCATAGAAAAATTCCTAGGGGACTACATTGATTCAATTTTGAGTAAACATGTAAAAAGCTCAATTCCATAGATAAAAATTAACTTTGTAAAAAATACTTGTACTTAAACTCACAAGTAAAAAGGTAATTAAAATTAGAATATAAGATATTGAAAATATCAATATAGTAGAAGAAGTTGTTGCAAGACTACTTCGGCATTTATCTAAAATATTTTCGTGTGTGAAGGTGCTAGTCCCAATCATCTTTTAGACTCTATAATGTTTCTATCGTGGAGGTGTTGGATATCGCACTATAGATACTCTCTCTCTCTCCCCCCTCCCATTGACTAGTGACTATGAAGGTGAAAAGGTGGTGAATGGAGGGTTTGGTGAGACTGGGGTAAGCTGAGAGGAGGAACCTTAACTCGGAGTGGGATTGCAGTGCCCCAAATAATGGCATTTAATCTATTTTTTGCAAACTCATTTACAAAATCCCAGTACGAAGTTGATCATGCCTTTATTGAAAGGGTTTATTTTTTGTAGAAAACATTTAGAATCCCCATTTCTAAATTGAAAATGGTTATTTTCGAGGACTCTCTTTACTTTATGTGGTGGGGAATAAAAAACTTTTTAGGGAGCACTCGAGTGGGTCATTTTTCTAAGCTAGTTGGAGATTTACATTGTTATGATAAACATTGTTGTGATGCATGGGGCACGCCGCACAATTGCACATGTGATGGTTGGAATGCATTATAGGCACATGTGATGGTTGGAATGCATTATAGTACATATGTTAAGGATGGTTGTGGAAGATTAGGGCTTACTAATTATCTATGTCCATTTTCCACAAGAGAGAGAACATGGTTACATGGACTCTCCATGTTAGCAACCCTGGACGTCTGGACAAAAGAATAGCAGGTTCTCAATTGTTGGAAAGCACACTGATTATCAAGCACGGCACTACATGAAATTAACTTAAGCTTACGAGCAAATCCATAGGTCATTCAAGTTAATCAGTGTTAATTCGGTAGCGGGGACACCTAAGCAGGCTCGAGCTCCGAGAAGCGAGAGACGAGATAGAGAGGGAGACGAAAGCGAGGGAGTGAAAAGCGGGCGGGCTGGGGCCCTGCGGGGCGCTGTCAAGGGTGAATGGAGGGGGCGGCGTAGAATCTTTGGGGAGTCGCGGCCAACCCTAAAAGGTGTACGGAAAATGGTTTTTGGCGGTCTGTGGGCAGACGATGCGAACAGCGCACTCACTTTTACATATGTTTCTGGTTTTTACTCTATATTTTATTTCTACGCGGGCCGTGGGCCCATCAGGTGCTAGACAAGGCCGAGCGGCCACGGTCACCGGTGTCCAGGGTCCAGGGCGGCCAACCAGCTTTAGGGCAGACATCATACATGGGGCCCACGTGGCGCGTCGCTATTGCACTAATTGTCAGGGTCACGCGGAGGTGGGGTTTGGCCAATTACAGCTGAAAGGAAACAGCTTTACAGTAAGCGTGAAAACTAATGTAATTTCGCATACTCTCTTCTCTCTCTCTTGGTTGCCTGATTTTTTCTCTCTCTTCCCGCGTCCACTCTCCAGCGTCGTCGTACTGTTACACTATTATCGCATTTACCTACTCGCGTTCAGCTTCGCCCAACAGAAGGTTGCCCGGGTTGCTTTGCTGCAGGTGGTATTCTCGGTACAACAAGTCCGCTGGCTGGTCTGTTGCTTGTGCAACACGGGTCTCAGTATCACCGTGGTGATTCAGGAGGGGGCAGTACCTTCCCTTGCACTCTCGGCTGCCACATCTTTGACCTGTTTCACCCGGTAGCCCTTACACTCCTTTCTTCTCAACTTTCTGCACAGGAACTCCGACGCAGCCATGGAGATGCAACAACCGCAGGAACAGCTAGATGGCCTGCCGGACAGTTATACCCAGCCGCTGCAAGAGTCGCAGCACGGTGCAAACGGCTTCTTCTCTTCTGGTGCTACAGGCGATGATCTGGCCGTGATCACAACTGCAGATCTTGAAGATTCTGCCCCCTTCAGCATACGGTGAGTGCCCATTCTACAGCTTCCTCAAAGCATTCTGCACTCAGTCCAGTCATATTCAATTTGTAGGTTCCTCGAAGCATTTACTACATGGTCAATTTTAGCTCACCCCTTATTTCAGCCCCGTTCATACCATATACCGGAACCACGGTTCCGTGTCTCTAGAAATTTATCTTGATGTGTTCTGGCCACGGTGGTGTCATCCCAGAGGCTACGTTGCTGCTGTCCGGGAAGTCAATATAGCCAAGTGTTGGCCCTTCTCCCTCAAGCTGCTGGAAGAGTCCATCAAGGAGGGGAAAGACCCGCTCCTCCCCCCACTGTCACCACGTGCAAGCGTTGTACGCCTGAGCAGCCATTATTTCGAGCCTGCAGGATTGGCACATGTAGGCGGGGATGAGGTGTGCCTCACAGAGGGGTCGCAGCTCCAAGTACAGATCGACTTGGGTAAATATGAAGCAGAGTTAGGCGGCCAAGGTTGTACACCCATTGCAGATACCAGTGTTTCTCCTGGATCTGACCCTCATCCAGAGCAAGAAAAGCCTCCTGCAGGCAAGCAGTCAGCTGATGGATGTCTAACTACATCTCAGGAAGTCAAGGCAGCCAGCATCAAAGATGAGCAGGCAGGAGCCCGACCTGTTACCCCATTCCCCGAAAACATCTTTGTTTTCAAAAGGCAAGCGCCACGATCAATTCGAGAGATAAGGAAGAGCATCATCGAAGGCTGCCACTGTTTCAGAAGAAGTGAGAGCTCCGGGTGCACTCAAATTTCTGGCAGTATCAATTGCTCCCTTCAAATGAGTGTGGACAATAAGTTGCGTTCATCGAACACTTCAAACACACAGGTAACTGCCGAATCAGGAGATTCTAGAAAGAATCAGGTTGCAGTCCTTCACAATGCCTCGGAAAATACCTCGATGGATCGAACTTGTCAAAAGGAATGTGCATATGAGGAGACTGCAAGAATTAACGGGTTGATTATGAAGAAGTTTTCCCATGTGGATGTGGGAGCTATTAATAACGTTGCGAGTGACTCAAATCTCATAGACAAAGATGAAGATCAAATTGTCAACATACAAGCAAGTAGCACACACAAGGAGTTCTCAATGATTGAAGCTGATGCTTTGGAACCTGAGATGCAAGCAAACACAGTTGCCATGACTCTACCTTCTAAGAGGTCAGGTAAATTATGTGAAGATACAATCTCCAGGACATGCATTTCAGAGTCCCGAAGTGTGGATAAATCCCTCGAAACCTTTAGGTTGGAATCATTCAATTCAATGTCATGCTTTGATGCCATAACACAACAAAAATGTCCGGTATGTCTGATTTTTAGATCCTCTTCCAATACTGCCTTGAATGCTCATATAGATCATTGTCTTGCATCCTTGGACATGGAGAAGGCAAAGCCTAAGTTGCAAAAGACTAAAGTCAAGAAGAAAAGATCTATAGCTGAACTTTGTCTGATTGCACCTCCATGTGTCTTAGATGAGTCTCATGATCTTGATGAAATTACTTTGCCTTCTACATCCAAAGAAGACACACCTGATAAAGTAGACATGAAGAAGCAAAGGTCCCAAAGTTTGGCTTTGCAGAGGAGACATACTGTTCTAGGAACATGCCACCAAAGGAGAATATGCAGATCTAGATCTGAGGCAAAAGCTCTGAAGTTGTTGCGAGGGAGAGAGTTGAACCATGCTGTTTCTCCAAGTTATTGTCGACAAACAAAGGGAGCATCCAAGAAGATGGCGTTACATGTAAGCTCTACATCCCCAGATGTCTTTCATGATTTCCTTGTGTTATGTTTTAATTTTGTCAATGTTTTCGACATCCTAAGATGTGTAACTTAGTGCTCTTATTCTCATATCTAGCATACATAAGCTAATCGCACTGTATTTCCATGTACTAGGCCTCTTTTTTTCTAACTAGCCTTATGTGCAAGATCCTCTTGTGGTTATCAGTTTTCACCTCCCATAGGCACTTGTTGTAGGCAACGCCACTGATGAGGAAGCACCTTGTGGGGTTTTGCACCCGGGACCTCTTGGTCCAAACATACACCTTTATCATTTGAGCTATAACCAGATTGGCTCCATGTGTAGGACTTATCTGCTTGATACAAGATAGAGCATGTACAAGCATACATGCACACCTATAAAACCATAAAAAAATACATTCATACAAACGGATATCCATACAATCATCAACTATATATGAATAAAAATCTCTTGAACTACAACTGCCATGGCTGTTTGGGATAGGAGCTGAATGTTTTCATTCCATGGTTAAGGAGAGGTTTTAGATACCTGTCCAATGAAAGTGCTTCTAAGTGTATGATTACAAAGACTTGAAATAACCTTCAATGCAACTGATTGGATAATATAGATCACAAAGAAAAACAAAGCAAGAGTGCTGATGATATTCCTATTTAAAACATTTTCAATTTTGAGGGATAGTTTTTCTTTAAGAGTACTTAGAGCTCCATCCCCTGTGTTAGTGGGCTAGAAAAATAGGGTGCATGCGCAGCTCTTAATCTATCACTGCATTTCCACGCACAGAGGACACCGAAGATGTGTATTTAGTGAAATGCGCGGTTCACGAAAGTATGCGAGTTGCTAGTTACTTTCTTCTCCCTTGAGAATAGTGTAGCGCCTTCCTTTTGCAGTAATCTAGTAGGCATCCTAAAACATAGCAGAGAGCTCCCTTACTTTTAAGTGGCACATCCTTTTCACAGATTTAATCCAACCCTCTCACCCATACTGCCCAAGTTAGCCCTCTAGCTCCCTATAGTGAGGATGGGGCTCTTACTCGTCCTGTGTAGTTTGTCTTGGGAATGAGGGATTCTTGAGACTAGGATTTGAGAGAGTTTTTCTAAACTCAGGTACATGAGGTGCGTGCATAGTGCAACCACAGGTTGAAAAGTGAAACCTTTTCAAACCAAACCAGGCTGTTCTTTCAACATGGTAACATATTGGACACCCTAGTAACTCGAGGAATAATATTGTTTACGAGTAAATTGCTAGGCCGTACTTTGCAGAAGTAATCATGCATAAGAACTGGATCAGAAACTTCAAATTCAAGAGAGGCCAACATATGTAATGCAAGATCGTGGAAGCTTGAGGGATTTGATCGCATGCTACTTTCCACCACATAATCTTTGAGATTAGAGACGCTGAAAATGTACATCTATACACATGTAGGAGTGGTCTTGTTTTTTTTAATGAACACTCTCCATGCATGAAATGGAATACGTCGGTCTGCCCATACACATCACACAGGGTATCTTTACTAGTTTGAACCCACAACCAATGGCAAGGGGCTCCTCTCTTGGCATCTCCAATTATTATGCTAATGCGTTGGGAATGGCGTCGTCTGGGCCGGCTCTCTCTCTCTCTCTCTCTCTCTCTCTCTCTCTCCCCCTCCCTGTCATTAATCCATTAACTTAGCCAAGGTTGTGCGGACCAGAAATGCACATATGCTTCTTTAAGAATAGAGGCTAATATATTTTGGTAAGCGGTTTTTCAAGACCCTACGGATCTTGGAAATAACATAATCTACCCAAAAACCAAAAACTTTGCCGGTATCAAAGTACTTAGCCGTGTTTGAACATTCTATTAGTATGCTCGCTTGCTTGCCCTACTACAGATCTAGACTCTTGCAGTGATTAAAATTGGTGTGTTTTGATTAGATGTTCTTAGACTAGTGTTGTTACCCTATAGGCATTTTCTTTATATCTTTTCCCAAATATATTGAAATTTTGAAAGAAGTTTTAAATCGAATCTAACTAAATCTTAATTTTGAAAGAAGTTTTAAATCGAACCTAACTAAATCTTGAAATTTTGAAAGAAGTTTTAAAGCGAACCTATCTTTTCCAGAACCCTTTTAGCATGTGTTAATGACAGTTTATAATGTCCTCAAGCTGTGTCGGAGACCGTCCTCATTGGACACCGTATTACTGATGAGATTGGAAGAAGAAACGAAGCATGTTTGTAAGACACCATGCTTGCAGATTTCGGATTTGCGTTAAATCGCAAATGCGAGATCACAAATGCATTATACATGTGAAATACCCACATAGTACACAAGGAATTCTCCCAAAGCCACAGGACCGCGTCCACGGTCATGAGAACAGGCCGCTAGTCATTCATAAAGAGTTCTCTTGTGAGGTTTCAATGAGGAGAAGCATTCTTCATTTTTTATTATCTCATACTAACAGAACGTGAAATAATTTCAACTACACGCAAGTTCAGTTTTCCCGAGCAGATGCGAGTGCATTGCGCCTCCACATGGAGTGAATAGCTCAAATACCACGTGAAATTCTCACAACTAGCTCTGATACCATGCGAAATTCTCATAAAACCCAAGGACGGGCGACTCCGGGATTGCGCAATGCGTACACTACCATCCAGCTCGTCCTCCAGCTAACCATATAGGAAGAGCTCTTCAAAGAGAGTCAGAGGGGACCGTTCTTCGTACACTTGCTGACAAGACAGAAGCTTGTGCCTTTAGAGTAGGTTAGTAGGTCCGGGAAATTCTGAGCCTTACGTCAATCCTTTTTATCATGAATGGAATTATTTAAACTTAAATATAACTAAATTTTGAGAATTTTGAGGTGTTTTTTTTTCTTTCCTTAATTTGAGAAAGTTTTTGTAGACACTGAACAAGGTCTAGGTTAAAATGAACTTGTCTTTTCCTGAAGATAGGGTACTTCATATTAGGCATTGTGGTCACTAGTTATCTTCAAGGTTTAAAGGGAACCTTTGGTTATCTTGCACTGTCGTGTGCTCAGAAAACATAGGTACAATGTATTTTCCACTACGGAATTAAAAAAATACTTTCAGCTTTCAAAGTTAAAGGTTTGAAAATAGTAAGATTTTGGGTGGTTATAATTACTTTCAAATCATTTTATTTTTTAAGCAAATCTTTCTAATAATTAGAGATGGAGGTTTCCTTCATTTGGTGGAGAAGTTTTTTTCTTTTTTAACTTTGCAGAGGATATGAGGGGTCCTCACGGAGTTGGTAACTTGCCCTCGCTTTGTAGAGGATATAAGGGGTCCTCACGGAGAAGTTTTTTTAGTCCTTTAGTAGTCGAGTGGTATTCAAGCCGCCACTTTCTATGAGAGACCAACAATTCACAACCAAGATGTAATGATAATTATTACTAGGTACTCAACTTGCACGTTGTTACGGTATGTAAAAGACATAAAGAAGAAAAAAGCAGGAATGGAAGGCGAAATACAAAGGGTCAAATTAGCAATTCATGGAAGCTGGAATACTAAGGGTCAAATCGAAGGGATTTTTTCCTCGTATGTTTTAGAAGTCCAGGATTTCTTTTTTCTATCCTCTCCTTGTGCCTTGGTTGTCCATGGTTAATATGTAATAGAAATAGATAAGGGAGGTTACAAACTTCGAAGGTAGTGTTAGCCAAAGGTTCTAAGGGTATAACCCACACTATTTCTATTGTCAACATGCCCTCTCACTACAAAAGTCCATTGTTTGAATACAGTGAGGGACTCGCGTGTTGTTGGCGACGTCTGCATACCTTGATGAATAGAATGATGCAGGGAGTCGCCTGTAGTTGGCGAGCTGGTATACACGCCTTGATGAATAGAATGCATGCACGTCTTGATGAATAGAATGCAAGGACTTGTCTGTCGTTGCCAAGGGATAAATATAGAATGTAGGGACTCACCTATTGTTGGCGAGGTTTGCAAGCCTTGATTAAAGCCACCAAAGATGCTTGCAAACAATGAAAACATAAATATATAATCAAATTCTATAATAAGTTGGGATTGCTCTTGTCTAATTATTAAAAACATTTTCCACACATTTTTTCACTCATTGTGTGTCCACTGTGCCCCTGTTATTGAGCGGCATCTAAGGCCGTGCTAGACTCTTGCTTAAAAAACATAACCAGGCTAGTTGTTGCATGTTTAGTTAGTCCACAAATAGTGCATCAAATATTACAAATGACAATTTTAAATCAACGGGCCGAAAGGGTTGTGCATGACGTGTAATTTTCTATTCAAAGAACAAATTCGTCCACACAGTTGGACTGTGCATTTGTGGCAAAATAATATATCTCAATTTTTTTTCAGTGCATGAAATATATACGAAGTAAAATGGCTACACGTGGTAAATTGTAATTTGCAAATCCTCGAAGGGATTTTTGCTAGATCATTATTAATGAACACCATCACGTGAATAATGTGTACAGTGAGGAGTGTTAGTTTTATTTATACCACCTTGAAAGCGAATAAAGTGCTCACATCAACGTACAGCCATGGGGAGGAGGGGCACGTGGGTGCCATGTGGAAGTTACGGAGGTTTCATAGCTGTCATGATGAGGTGCACAAAATATCGCGTAAAAGTGGTTATAAGGGTTTAAGGTATAGATATACTTTTATGGCTGACAAAATCACATTATCACCATGTAGCACCGTTGTGACACGTGTCTTTGTCGCATAGGCTTTAAGTTTTCTGCCATTTGGATTCCACGGCATTCGACCCGTCATTTCGAAGGGACCTTTAGGGCCCACTCACTCTATACCAATACTTTCGTTTGCATTTCAAATGGTTTGTGAATTTTATCAAAAACCATTTGGTAAGGTCCTTACCTCGTGCAAATATCCCTAGTCTTCCTTAATTAAAGCTTATTTTTGCAATATATATCTGGCAATTTGTATTAATTATATTACTTGGCGAACACCAAAGGTCGAGAGTTGTTGCTACATCATTTCATGAATAACCAATTTAGTGGCTGTCGGTTACTATTGAGTAAAGGTCATGCAAGCATGAACTGGTTTTATACGTCAACTCAACTCATTAGCAGTTCTTGCAAAGAGCATGTAGACTTTTAAAAGAAGAATGCTTGTGATCCCTTGGCATCATTGGCGTTTCGCACATGGGCAATGTTCCTTGTGTTTGACCTTACATAAATATAATTTAGTTTAGGGTAAAAGGGAGATCCTCCTTGTAGTCTTCATTACTACCCTTTCCCATATGTTGCAATACATCTTTGAATGGTCCTTTCCCATGTGTAGGGAAAAGCATAGCCTGAAATATGCAGCATTTCAATGCGCCAAAATTTTTCCCTTTAAAATTGTACTCCTTCACCACACTCTTCTCCGGTGTAAGGCTATTCTTTGTATTGATTTGGGACTTCTACCACTCACATGACCTTTTCCACCAGGTTTTTGTATGGAAAGGATTGATAGGAAACAGGCTTCCATTATCACATCCTAATTGCACCATAAAGTTAGGTTGGGCTAATCGATATACGTATCATAGTATTGTAGTTTTTAGGCACAATGGGTAAGGATTCTTACTGAAAGCAGTTATGCATATGCTTGCCATGTTCTAGCTTTGGATATATATCCTACCTGATCTTAGTTTCGTGCTTTTTAGAAGATATTGGTGGGATGAGTCGATGACACTTTGTAATATTCTTCATCTGGTAATGTAGAATTTATACAAGTATGTTTAGACGTTGCCTCTATAAGAGGAGCAAGTTTGGTATAAGGCCCAACCTGAGACCCAAATGGAAGGTCTAATCCTTCCATTCCGGCCTGGTTTTTATGTAGTGGGCATGAAGATCGCTAAAACCTACGGATCAAGCAATCTTAACATTAAATCTTGACTCACACATCTCAGTAGTACAAGTAGGTACCACCATTTCTAATCTTTGTGAGTTAAGGATGGTCAGAAGCTATCAGGAGGCCTTATGACCAATGACCTCTGTCTAGAGGCATCCCAATTGGAGGCCGCCACAATCATGCAAAGGTTATACACTTCCCCATGTGACACCTCCCATACAAGAGGGGTGCTCCTAGCTTTTGAGTTCCAACCTATGCGAAACCTTTAATTACCACACTAGAGCCTTGAGAACATTCCATGTACTTTCATGATTTTCTTCTCTATGCTCGTAGACACTTGGAAGAAGTTGGACTTTAGTGTCTTCAGAGTTGTTAGATTTCTTGTGCAAGTATAATCAAGATATTCTTCAATGTAATGAATACCTTGTGAGAGTCCTAAAAAATGTGCAAGCAACACGACTTTCAATCCCAAAATGGAAAGTACTACACTCGCATGCAAATGTACACAAACACGTACACACATTTGTACATTTATATACGTGTATATTACAGACGCATATAGGTATACATATATATGTATTAATGCGCGTGCGTATTTGTTTGTGAGAGTATGTATGTATTTAATATATATATGTGTATATATATATATGTATGTATGTTTATGTATATGCACTTATGCATGTATATGTGAGTGAAAAACCATATTATGCAATTTAGGAAAATCCCATTACTTTGAGAATTTTCTTTTCAATATACTTTTTGGTATATCTTCATTATACCAAATCCAAAGTTGTTGGAGAATGCGGATTTAGAACCTACTTTTCAAGAGCTTTTCAATGATATGTTAGATGAGCTGGTTTTGATAAAAGCTTAACCATGCTCCCATTTTCCCAAACTCCCTAATATGGTCTTTAAGGTGCCTTACATTAAAAATGATACATGTACCATAACTTCTTTTCATACGAGTCTTAAACCAACTATGGTAATAAATATCTTGAAATATAAGTGCCAAAATACACAATTGATTAACATGAAGAATGCATAGCAATTGCCAAGGCGCTTAGTGTGTATGTGTAGCAACCATTGTGTCCACTTGTACAAGGCAAGCATGAGCATATAAATTCCCTCTTGCAAAGGGTTAGATGTTCTCCATAGGTTCAATGTCCACCACCATTGATTCACTAGCATGGACTATAATCCCTAGGGCAATATGGTTTCTATTGCCTTATATCTTTTGTAAATGGAATGCACACCACATGGTTTTCACTACTATAATTTCTCTCTTTGTCATTCAAGATTGTTATACTTTCCTTGCCTAGATATATTACAAGAAATTTGTGTAAACTTTGAGTTGTCAAGGTTAATACTATACTAGTAGACTAGTGAATGATCATTTCATATCTAATTGTTAAGATTTCAAACTCTTTCATTCTATTGCAGAATAGGAAGTATACTTTACACAACTTTTAAAAATTTTTAAACTATAAATTATTAGTCTTATACACTTTATTTAACCACTTTCCAACATTATGTAGAAACACATGAACATTATCTTTATGGTGTATCTAGATGCTGAGATATTTTTCTCCATTTTTTATATATATCAAAAGCATAATCCTTATATTTTGAGGTCACGTGTCATGGAGATCACGGAGCTAGTTTCAAATATTCATTTGGATAACTAAAAATCCACAGTTACTTTCTCTTGGATGTAATGCCTTATGCTTATAGTTTCATGCAAATACTTTTTGATGCTCTTCGCTTACTTCAATTAGTTTAAAATGTATAAGTTACCACATTTGAGACTCCATGTCGATCTCATATATGGGAATGTGTAGTACCAAAATGCAGATAAGTTAAGATTATTGGAAGTCTTTTTTTGGAAGGGATTATTAACATTAGTTAATGATAGATCATATTGCTATTATGAAATTGTAAGTGAAACTTTATACTTCTACATTACTATAAAGTGTAAAAGGGTGACTTTTATTAGTTGAGTTTAACATATAAATTACATATATAATTGTAAGAGAGCATGGAACACTACATTTACCAAATCTTCTCTTGTTAAGCGAGGAAGCTCTAATGTTGAGGCTTTGGGTTTGAAAGAGTAGCCCTTCTATCCATCAACAAAGGTGCTTGGGAGAGTTGGTATTACTTAGTAAGAAACTCAAGTCTAACAAGACTACTACATCAATTGTTGATTTTTATTATATTATAAACTCAATGTTGTTCTTGGATATATGCAAGTAGATGTTTATGTGTAGTTGTCTCAACATAGAAGAAATTGGAGAAAAACACACACAAATACACTTCGTGTCAATAAGTATGGTATTGGATGGCAAAACCTTTATGCATGCACTACAAAATAACTAGAGCATAGCCGCGTCCACAACTGCGCTATAATAAAGGGCATTTGGGATTTTAAACTTTTTTGGCTCAGCTATACACGCGGCTATAGGCAGCAGTTGTAGTCCCACAGTAGCCGCGCGCCCATAACCTCGTGTATAGCCTCGCTCATAGCCTCGCGCATATCCACGTGTATAGCCTCATGCGGCTATAGCCTCACCCATGACCTCGCGTCTAGCCTCATCCATAGGCGTGTGTGTAGTCTCGCCCATAGACGTGCTGTAGTTTGCAACAAAAAAAACGAAGACAGAATGGGAGAGATGTGTTCCCATATCTCTCCCATTCTGTCACTGGTTTTTTTTTACATATATAAAACATGCGTTTAGGCAAGGAAGAAGAGATACAAGACTCTCAAAAGAGAGTCCACGACTTAAAGGAAGAACTTGACGAAGCTCTAAACAAGACAAGGGCTTCGGTCAATGAGGATGAGGCTTTAGCTGGAGAGCTCGAAAGGAAATGTGCAGCTCTGGAGAAAGAGCTCTAAACCAAACTCCAGGACATTGATTAGAAACAAGAGCTTATGCATTAAGCTTATGTATAAGCTCAATGCATTAAAAGATAAATGTAGAAAGCCTATGCATAAGGTTTATGCATATATGCTTAGCTTATGCATAGGCTTGAGCACTATGCATAGAGGTTATACACAAGCCTATGCATAATCTTTGTGCATGCATGCTTTATGAAAGCATGCATATATAAAGCTTATGCCTAGGCTTGTGCATAAGCTCTATGCGTAAGCATGTATGAATGAAGCTTATGCATAGAGCTTGTGCATTATGCTTACGCATAAGCTTAATGCACAAGCTAATGCATGAAGCTTGTTCTTAAGCATAATGCACAAGATCTACACAAACTTTATACATACATGCGCACATAGATATTATGCCTAAGCTTAATGCACAAATGCACAAGCCTATGTATAAGCTTAATATAATGCATAGAGCTTATACATTGGCTCTATGCATAAGCTCACGTATAAGCTGTATGCATTGAGATTAATGCATAAGCTTTATGCATACATTCTTATACATAGAGCTTATGCATGAGCCTATACATAGAGTTTATGCACAAGCTCTATGCATAAGCATGTATGCATAGAGCTGTGGATTATGCTTATTTATAAGCTTAATGCACAAGCCTATACATAAAGCTTATGCACAAGCCTATGTATAAGCTTTATGCATACATGCATACATAGAGCTTATGTATAAGCTTAATACACAGATGTGTAAGTCTAAGTCTATGTATAAGTTGTATGTATGCATGCTTTCATAAAGTATGCACGCATAAAGCTTATGCATAGGCTTGTGCATTTTAAAAAAGACAAGTAAATAATAAATCCTCGACATCTCATAAAGCATGCATGCATAAAGCTTATGCATAGGCTTGTGTATTGAAGAAAATACAAGTAAAGAATAAATCCCCAACATCGGGAGGTGTAAGAAAAGCAGAGATTCAAGTTAAGAGCTTACCTCTTATGCTTACTAGAAGCTTGTGGGCGGTTGAGGGAGTTTAGAGAAGCCTAAGATCCAAGTCTCCTCACCAAAGATGTGGGCTGTTTGTCTTAACCTAGCCATTTTTTTTTTTTTAGTAAAGCTTTTATTTAATAACTTAAGTGAACTATAAAGGCATGCATACAAGAGAGGGATGAGGGCAACACAAGGAAAAGAGATAGCAAGTAGATTGAGGTAACTCTCAAACCCTAAATAAAATATGTAATCTTTTTATTTTTCTTGTGATTACCTTAAGCTTGTGTGTGATGCTTGTGGAGAGGTTTTTCTTGCTTGTGAAGAGAAAAGAGATTTTTTTGTGAAGGGAGAAGAGGGTAAGGAGATGGGAGGTTTGTAAAACTACATAAAACATGTTATTAATTAGTTTATTTTCAATTAAAAAGCTTAAAGAAAATAAAAAAGCGAAGAGCTTGAGATTACCTTAGTGCTTGTGATGCTTGTGGAGAGAGACCTTTTTTGCTTGTGAATAGAGAAGAGGGTTTGCTTGTGAAGGAAGATGAGGGAGAAGAGGTGAGGGCTTGTGAGAAGAGCTTGATAGCAAGGGATAGAGGCAGATTCGGGCAAGGTACAAGAGCATGCCATAGCTAATGTTTGGCAGGCAAGATTCGAGCTCCAAGGAGGAGATGTTTGATGGAGTACAGGCGGTGCACCACGCGGCAATGGGGTATCCTATTTTTTCAAAATTTTCATATTACACGGTCATATCCTCGCATTGCTATAGTCTCATTTGTAGCCTCGCGAATAGCCTTGTGCAACTATAGCTGCGTGCATAGCGGCACACAAGACTTGCACAACCTGCGCAGCTATGTCAGGTCCCCTCTCACTACCCTCTCTTCTCTTCATTTGGCTATCCTGCGCGGCTATGCTCCACTTCTCTTGTTGTGATAGGCAATGGGCGTTTTCAAGTGAAAATTTTTCGATGGAGTTTCACTTTCACAATGAGCAATTTTAGAAGAGAACATTGTAGTATGAACATTTGCTTAGAATATCAATGGACTACATGTTAAGGAACACAGCATAAGCCACAAAGAACTGAGTTTGAACATTTTAATATCCTCTCCTTGTATGAGATGATATGCAATGTTGCCAGTTGATGTACTCCTATGAGCGTGCTCGATTCTTAGCGAGATTCTTAGGTGTTTGGATTGCATTTTCTCAAAGATATCAAGTACTATTAAATAGATGAGATTCACACTATGATGGAGAGGTGAGTAGGTTCATAGTGAGTGATTCAAGAAGAAAAGGGCAAGCGAGGGAGAGGAAAAAAAAGAAGGATGACAAAAAAAAAGAAAGAAACAATGGGAAGTCGGGCAGAGGAGAACAAGTGTAAATTTCTTCATAAAGATACTAGTAGCACATATGCAACCACAAGAAGGATTACGTGCAATCCCATAACAATGTGCCACCCAACCATCACTGAATAGGCTTTTTATTGGATGATGAGGGAATACATCTTACCGTTCTTGCCCTTATATGGTTACTTATTCCTTCAATTGCACCCACATCAGTGGAAAAATGCTTGCACTTCAGCACTTCCTTTGATACGAATACTTTATGAAGATAGCGGCATGGACTGCATGCAACCCGATTAGAGGGTGGTCCTTAACCATCGTAGAAAAGATGTTTTTGGATGAGGAAATGAATATTATTGTTGTTTCGGTAATTGCATACATATGGGACTTACATTGTCACATGCAGAAGCAGAAAGAAGGCTGCACTGAAACCCTGACTCCTGCAATGGTAGCTTTTGAGATCCTAGGTGCAAAATTGAACAGGATCAGCAGCATGGCAAATGATGAGGCCATAGCCAGATTGCTACACGTACCTTGTTTTAGTGCACGTTTCAATGCACAATGCCTGCACTCGAACAAGTAGGAGAGGAAATGGAAAAGAGATGAGAAGAAAGGATGTTGGGTAGATTAGGAGGTGACTAATGGAGATTTGATCAAAATGAATAAACAACTCTTTTGTTTTTAGCTTATTGGAAACGATACTATATTATATTAGATATGGATACCCTCTTCAAGATTGAGTGAAAAATGTATACTAGCTATATATTATCATTCTAGTTCAATGCATAGAAACGTGTGTACTAGCTATATATTTTCATCTTATTGCAAAACGTGAAGCTTCTCGATCAACCATCATGCTAGTTAAATGCATAGAAAAATGTATACTAGCTATATATCATAGTTGTCACGGTACAAAAATACGATATCGTACGGAAATTTTTGGTACGATATGAAATTTTCGGAAACCGTACGATAAAATATAGTTGTTTTTTTAACACTTACAAACTATGGAGCTTCAAGCTTGAATGTGAGGGAAGGTTGGGAGGGGAGGAGTCTACAGTGCTTGAGGAACCAGAACATGGAGATGTGACTCTCCTAGTTGGATCTCCCAATTGTCTCCAAAAAAGAACCTACATGGGTAATGCAATAATTGCTTTCAAATTATCCAAGTTATCTCTTTTTCTTTTTGCTCGACTAGCCCTAGGCCCAAAATACTCCTGTAGTTACCATTTTTTCATCGCTTGTAGACGCCTTTTTATCCGCCCGTTGGCGATGCTGTTGGGGAAGCACCTTGTGGGGGCTTGAACCTAGGACCTCCACGTCCTAGGAAAAAACACCTTCACCACTTGTGGCTATGACCTCATTGGCTTTCCAAGTTCTCTCTTGTTGCATGCCCACCAAAATTTTTCAATGTTCAAGTTTCACAGCTCATATACTTTCTCCACACATACAAAGCTTGTGAGATGTTTAATCCCTTCATGGTCAAATTATCCCAAATGCTCAAAGTGTACATTGTGCTAGTGCCATGCTCATTGAGTGGCTTAAGCCTATGAAGGTCTTCCATCCTTCTAGGATCCAGTAGCTCCCTCTCCCATCCTCAATTTCACGTAAACCAAGCTAGACTACCTTGAACATCGTATAGGAATCCAAATTTGAAGTAGGCATTACTCTTCTATATGAATAGATCTTGTAGGATATCTTAAGAAACCTCCGCTTGCTATTCAAGTCTCATAACCTTTTGAGCACCCAACATTTGTGCACAACTGTATAGCCAAGATTTTTTTTTAAAAATGCACACACATTGTATGGTTGGAGACGTGGGCAAATACCATCATTACCATAAGGAAATACCGAGATTGCCATTTTAAGTAGTGGACAAGCAATAGATATTTTCCCCACATGTGCCACTCAATCAATTAGAGAGAAACACCTTGCACAGTTGTTACATTAAGCTTAAAAAATGCATGCATCCAAGTCCCAGTTCCAAGCAATTGAGCTTTGAGACGCCAACTTGCACTTTGCTATTGTTGCCCATTTTCACATAGGTGAGGTGGAGAAGTGCATGATGTCTGGATATGGTGACCCTCATGCCACCTCTATGAAACGCACATCAAACATGTGACCCCTTCAGGGGAGGGTATGATGTCCCCAAGATTTAAACCCAAGGCCTCCCTCTTGGGATTTCTAAGTTCAAACCACTATGTTCAAGCGTAGGGGAACTATTACAACTACTGACATTCAAAAATTTGAGGGATAGATAATGTTTTTCTATGTGAGACTCAGCTAATGCCTATTCAACTTAATTCTAAATGGAAAAATTGGATAGAGAAAGAAGAGCCAGCCAAGTTGGGTTCAATCACCATGGCAATACCATGACTAGTGTAAACTGTAAAACAAAATGTAGGGGTTAGCCATGATTAGCCTGAGTGCTCAAAGACAGGAGTGCAAGTGATAAACATAGAGATGAATATAGCAAGAACACAAAGAGTTGGGTGTTAATGCCAAGAACTATATTGATGATTTGTATGCACGAGATTTGTATGAAGTGGGAGACTTCTTAATATGTAAGAGAGAAGTATTAACATGTATGCATGCATGAGTACATGTCAGGGATTTAATATTTACATAATTACTTGAAATTTTTATGTTATTAACAAACGTTAATATCATGTTAACGTGATCACAATGATAATAGGCTATATTAACGTCAAACATTCTTGCCTATTACACACATTCTGACACCACAATATCAATGTCATGCACTATGATAAAGAGTGTAAAAGGCCCAATTGTAAGAATCAAAGCATGGGCAAACCTAGTGGGAGTTTTCAAGTCACCAAAAATTCATAGCACTGATATCAACGTTAATAACAGTTTTGGTGAACGTTATTAACAAAGGTTATTAACATGTTAATGTTTTTGTAATTACATCAGTGAAATCCCTGGTACGTGCATGTAGATATGACACTAGAATACTCTATTACAAAAGATGCCTAGAGAAACCCCTAAAGGCTAATGCATCCAAGAATTAGAATTAAAAGACCTAACCTATTTGAAGCTAGAAAAACATCATGACCTAGTGGTGGGTTCTGTAGATATTGTCCTTTGCCAAGACTGTGAGATCCCTCTTACCAACAAATAGAGTTACAAAGCTGGGAGAGCATCTTAGCGCTAGATGGGGAACCCTCTTTTTTTCCAAGAAAACATATCCACGATTTCGATACGTCCTGGCTGGCTGAGTAATTGGTTTCTCCTCTTGAGACTTTGATTTCCTTTGGGATATAGATGTGGCTTCATGAATTTTGTGTCTGTAGGATGTGGCAGCCTTCAAGATGTTTGGAGACAAGTCCCATGTGGGTGGAGCTGAAATTGAGCTTTGATTGGCCGTCCAGAGGGCTGGTGAATTTGTTGGCTTGCATAACCTCTGCATATCTTGTGTATTAGAGCCCTGCCATAGGGGGTATATAAGCAAAATAACGACCTATCCGACCACGTAAATTTCATGAAACGCGATGCCTTGTGTCAAGGAAGAGTAATACATGGATGCAAGGCCGGCCATTTTTCACAACTACCTTTACTGATGACAGGATACAAGTCTGTAGGGTTAAATCTTCCCATTACCTTGTTAGCACGGCTAGAAATGAAGGGAGATCTTGTATTTCTAGAAGTAGCCAGGAGAGAGGTGTTATGAAAAATCAAAGTTTGTGTTTCTCTTCTTTTGGGGAGTTTTAGCTAATATTCCACTTGTCCTTCTAGCTAATCCACTCAAGTCTTATCCATAATGTTATAGCAACATTTAGAGTTTAAGTCAAAGTTGAGGTAGAAGCTCGGGGGTGCACTACCAAGAAACTCTATGTATCAAGTGTGTTCAAGGGGTATTTATAAAACCCTTTAGTTGTGAATTTTTCATGAATAAAACGACCCCTTTTTCTTTATAGACTTATGTTTTTTTTTTCAAAATTGATTAAAAAATCTCCTTCTGTAAATGTATTTCTTTAAATTTACCTTAAAATTTTGAATTAAAAAACCCCTTCATTTGAACTCATGTCGTATACTTACCTATTTTTAGGTGAATCCCTTGAGGGTATAAGTAGCTCTTGTTGACTACTTAATCTAGTTAATATGTTCCTATGCAAGAACCATCTAGCCTGAGTTCTATTTTGAATGAAACCTCCAGCTGGCTTGCTACATAGAATGTGGCGGGTGTGTTACTGGCGACCAACAAAAAACCAACCATGAGGGGGGCTTCTGCTTACAGACTGTAAAGTTCATGAGGAAAGGGCAAGATCCGAATATCAAAAACAGAAATTTTTCATTACTGTCTGTTCACTGACCCAAAAGTGCCAATCATGTGATGGCATGAATATGAGTGTGTGACATAAGCCAGTTTCACAGGTCTCTAGAAAAAAGTAGCTTAGCAAGCAGCTTGAGAGGAGCCAGATGTGAAAGGCATGTTTGGTGGCTAGTTCAGACTTGAAAGGAAAATAAATCTAGAGCTTTACAATAAGTGGTGAGACTTTCGCCAATGAGATGAGGTGATAGCTCAAGTGGTAGAGAGAATACTCAGTGGCATTGCCTATGGGTGGATAAAAAGCACAGGAGGATCTTGGGCTTGAGGCCGCTCGGGGAAAAAAGGTGGTCGTGAGAATTCAACATTTTGAATCCTGCAAGACGAACATATGTATCTAGTGAGGGATTTCCTTGCAAAAAATGCCTCTGCTCTTCGGGGCCGGGTGCTTCTTTATGTTAAACACTTGTCCCTGTCCAAAGAAGAATTCCATAATGAATGATTGGTTGTCAATATAGACCTGAGACTAGGTGGCCCATGCCTGTTTGTCAACACAGACATGAGACTAGGTGCCCCATGATCCCTAGTGACTTCAACAAGTTTTAGCACTGTTAAGGTATTGATTGGCCACATATTTGTTTCAAGATAACAAGACCGCCAGCATCGTTTATGTTTACATGACAAGACTATAACTTGAAATATAGATGATTGAAGGTGATCCACTATATATTAAGATGAGAAACCAAGATTATATGGGTAACATGATCGTGGCTTGATAATGCGATATTCCTAATCTCGCTCTACAACAAAGTGCAACAATTCATTCTGGATTCACACTAAGAAAACAACGATGAATGCCAGTAGGCGGCTAGTAGCCTAAGGGTGTGGGTTTGTGACTTGGGAAGGGGAGGCCTTGAGTTCAAATACCCACTAGCCCCTGATTGGCAAATGGGCAGCTTTGCAGCCACAATTGTACCGTTTTCGGGTGGGATACCATGCTACATCAGGCAGGCACTTAAGTTGTTATATTCATGGAAGACAACAACAACTATCCAAGACACATTCAGTGTTCACACAGATAAGGACGGGGGGGATCCCAACGAGGTAATAGCTCAACTGGTAGAGATCTTTGATAGGACTTGGAGCCCTGGGTTCAAAACCCAACATGGTGCTTCCAATGCGAAATCGCCTACGGGCAGACAAAAAAGCGCCTACGGGCAGGGAAAAATGTTAACTACGGGAGGATCTTGGGCCCCCAGCCAGTTGGGGAAATAAAAAGGAAAAAGAAAAAAAGGAGGTACTTGCATTTACTGTCAAGGACGAAATTTACATCCAATAGAAGTAATGCATGTGATGCATGTTTCCTACGGGCATAGCAATATAACCTCCAGCTACAATCACAAAAGCACAACTTTAAAAGATTTAATTGTTGCAAAAACATTCAAAAAGGGAAGATCCAATTTGTGGTCTTCGTATTTTATTTTTTAGATACAGTAAGTTATGTGCTAGTAGATTCATAGTGGTCCGTTTGTTAACTTTGCCTCCCTCATCAATCTTAAAATTCTCTTTTCTTTTTTTGCTTTTTGAGGGAAATACATATATTAATATACTAAAACAGAGTTGATACATGATAATTTCTTAATATCCCAACCTCAAAAAGTCAGGTAGCCATCTGCAACAAATGCCAAAGGTATCTGAAACTTATTCTCGTGAACAGGAAACATACAATAGGATCATTGTCTTATTGTCGAGACATCAAAAAAGAAACCAAACTTTTCAAAAATTAAAACTAGTTTTATCATGTCATCAACATTACTTGCATTGTGATTGTGTTATTATTTGGTGCCATAGACGGTATAGAAGGTGAATAAATCGTCTTGTACAACTTATAGTTCTAAAACATCTAAATAGATGTTTGGCAAGGTACTGACTTGTGATGCCATCTCCTTGAACAGGAAAGCAGACTAAAGCGTGTCAAGAAAGCAAACTCTTTAGGCAGGCCACAAAACTGGAACTCTAGGACAATGATGAGGGATAACAATGGTTTGAAAAGAAAAAATGTACCTATGTCAGTGGCAGATCAGGATCCTGAACAAATCAATCACATATTGGTTGCAGATCTTCGAAAAAAAGTCGAAGACACTCCAATGACTGAGACACAAAAGGTGCCGAAGTTCTTGCAAAGAGGAAAAGGTAAAGGTAATACAAATATTGATGAGGAGCCCGTTCAAGACTTGACAGATTGTACACAGTCGGAGCTTAAGAACGCTTCTAGAAAGGCATTCAGAAAAGTCTATGTCAAAGAGAAGAAAAAATGGTCAACCTCAAGGTCACTAAAAAAACAGTTGCCCCAAAAAGCCTCTCATCTCATGAGGTCAGGTCATTTGCTAACAAATCCGGGGTCACATGATACCACCCTTGGAATCCCAGAGAAAGAGGCTAATGCCCATCACGAACATCACCAAGGGACAACAAATGCAGCCAAAACCCACTTCCACTTGCATTTGGAACCTGCCAATAAATCCACAAACAAATGTCAGCATGACACTGCAGGTAGCTTTGATGACTCTTCAAATCTTCAGTTGGCAATCATACAGTATCCTTCTGTACCACAGAGAGGCTTGATTGAAGAACATGTGATTGGCAGATCACATTCCAGGGAAACAAACTTGCAAGGGGACATATGGCTAAATTACAATCCTAGTCATCAACCACCAGAAATGGATGCAAGAACTCTGGAGAAGCATTTACCTTTCCAACCAGAACCTCTTTCAGAGCAAGCCATCAGCAATCCTACCAATGTAATAAGGGTGGTGGAAGAAAGGTCTATGCAGGAGCCATCACTACCCACAGTTTCCTCCATTTTTAAGGGTCATTATGGCAAAGTGAGGCGTCAAGCTGAGGTTACCAATCTGGATGCAAATTTGACCGAATGCCAGACACCGTCTCTTCCTAATTGTGCTTTTCCTTTCTCCGGCAATATCTTGCATTCCGAAACCTTGCATTATTCCAACACACCCTTCAGAGCATTAAATGATGTGCCGCAGTTTCCCATTGATCATCAAAACAATGAAGCATCGTTTCTTACAAATCATTCTTCTGAACTTACAAAACAAGTATGGAGTCCGATACAAGAGGCTCATAGACGAGTACAAGTAATGGATTCACAACAAGCCCAAGAATCTCCCTTGCTACCATCTACATTGACTGACTACAATGATGTCTTGGGGCAGCAACATGAAGGATTTTCTCTCTCTCTGTGGAGAAATGAGGGAAATCAATGGCCACCAGGAACTTGTCAGCAAAGAAGCTTATCAGTGGCAGCCTCAGAAGATATGAGACCTCTTATCCCAGTTCATTTGATTAAACCGTTGCAAATCACTGGCTTAAGCAAAACATCTAGAGCAAGTAATATGAACCCGCAACTTACAACACCTGATATTCTCATGGCCACAGCAGGTTCCCACAATGCCTTCAAAAGTAACTTGGCCTTACAAGAAAAGTTTCATGTGTTGTGGAAACTTACGACCATGGCATAAAGGGCTGATTAGTTTTGTTAATTTGATGCAGGAAGCCATGACCAACACCTTCTGGCTTTCAATGACGGAGAGACACATCGGATGCATCAAGGTTCTACTCGACTGGTTTCGACTAAAGGTCATACCACTATTCAACACTCCTCTGTTCAACCAGGCTCAAAAGTTGAAACACAGCAGGTACTTATGTACTTTTGTTGCTATATTGATTCAAGTAGCACTTTGAAAATATTGTCCAAATCCTACGAAGAAACCTCTCAAATGTGGACCCTCACATGCAGGCTGAAGGTTTTTCTCAAAGCCTACCGCCATGGATGCAAGCGGCAATCAAAGATCAAAGATCCGTTTCTTTTGCGCCTGTGGAAATCACCGAGCACCCTGTCAACCAGTCTTCTATGTTAGGAACAACACCCCCTACAAATAGAGAAATCTCTGGAGGGTCATCAGTGTTTGACTTTGGTGGGAAGCCTGTTCTGCGACTTATGGGTAAAACCATGGTGCTTACACCTGGAGCTGACCAGGCCCAGGTTAATTTAGGTGCCACCCACTTCGATACACAATCCAGTTCAAGAAACATGAACTTTTTACAGCCCGTGAGACCTCCAGAGCATAGGTATGAGCAGCCAAAGCAGTGGAACACATGTCAACAGCAACAGGTGGCCGGACAGACTGGTATGTGTCCATTTACAACTATTTTCAAAGAGCTTGAAGTTTATTTTCCTATAACCTGATTACTGACTTCATATGACACAATGGAAACATCAATAACATCTATTATTTATCATCGAATAAATAAACAAATGATTGGTCCAGATAATGGAATAAGCCCTTTGCTTCCATGCACAGGATTTCTACAAAATCATGTATCAGGAGAACCAATCATCAGAAACAGAGAAGTCCAGAGCTGGTTAACTCCGGACCCATGTTCTCAGCCTGGACTGCGAGACCTTCTCTCTAGTCCACCTTCATCAAGTCAGACTGGTCAGTACACTTTCTCTAAGCAGCATGCTGGCTTTCAGCTGAGTGGAAATTTTCCAAGAACTGTATCAGGACAGGAAGTGTTCACGCATTCATCACTGTCCAGAGGTACCCCATTGTACACGAACAAGTTTCCAGATGCTTATATGAGCTGGCAGCATCAGAAACTGAAGGGTCAATCATCCTTTCAACCTCATTCAAACACTTGTTTTCAGTGTTCTTATCCAGCCTCAGACAGAGCCTTCTGTAAAGGCAAAAGATGCAATGTTTATGAACCCCTACTGCCGCAGGGTCATGGAAATGCTGGCAATCCGGCATATACTCTGTTAGGTGTTCCAAATTCAATGCTACAAGGCCCCAAAACAGTAAATGCCTATGCCCATGCTGCCCCCTCTTGTCTTTCAAATGTGAACAGGAATGACAAGGTACAGCAGCCTGCCGAAGTATTTATAATTGATGATGATGAAGATCCCATAAATTTATTTGACAGATCCATGCCAAGGTTTTCAGGACAGGAACTCAACCTCATACCACGCCTCAGTCCACCAATGTCAGCTGCACTGCGTCCATTGCATCACGATGGAGGGAATATAGCTATGGTGCCAGGTAAAACAATCCCCTCTTCCCGCGCCCCCTCCTTTGTCAAACTCTCTCTCTCTCTATCTCTCTCTCACACACACACACACAGGCACACCCTCTAAAGTTTCTAGCTTTGAAATGATAAGGGGATGTAGGACTGACTGTTTTTCTTTGTTATTAGGGACAGGAATTGCAACAAGACAGAACCCAAAGACCAAGGCATTTGTGCCCATTATCTACACAGGTGGCAGTAAAAGTGCAGAGTCTCGCATCATTCCAACCAGTGTAGCAGGACCAAAGTTCCAAGGCTTTGGAGGTGAGGTGTACAGAGAAGTAGAAAACTATGGGGCAGTCATAAATTCAAAAAAGAGAATCAATAGTAAAGAGCCGTTGGTAAGGACTGGCAAATTTGTCAAGACTAGTGAAAGAGGCTTACCTAGTAACTTCAGTAGTAGGGATGGCAGCCTCTGTGATCTTGTGCTTCAAGGTTGGAGAGAAGCTGGTGCAAGACCCAACCAGGGCCCGCCTATGCAGGCACTTCGAGCTTCTGTGGAGCAGCTGCAAGGTGAAGAAAACAGAGGTGGAATTTGCATACCAGAAACGTTGACCAGGAACCCCTCTCCTCAACCACTTGATAAAGATACTGCACAGTATCCACCTTCGTTGAGTTCGAGTAAAGCAGCCAGAATGGTTCCTTTTTCGACGGATTTGTGTGGACCCTTGGTTGAAATATGTAGCACAAACATGAACCCTGCAGAAGTGGACTGCCAAGATACTGGGCAGTTCATGTCCATGCCATGTCTGTCATCATCAATGATGATGCAACCACGTAATGGAGATTCTGGGCTGGAATGCATGTACATAAACAGCAGTTCCAGTTCATCCTGTCTACAGTTCACAGTAACAATGCAGGAACCTGGGTCTTGTTCAGGTTTGCCGCCAGTAAGCTTGCCAGTAACAATGCAGGAACCTGGGCCTTGTTCAGTCGTGCCTAGAGCAAGCTCGACAATAACAATGCAGGAACCTGGGCCTTGTTCAGTCGTGCTTCCAGCTAGCTCGACAGTAACAATGCAGGAACCTGGGCCTTGTTCAGTCGTGCTTCCAGCAAGCTCGACAGTAACAATGCAGGAACCTGGGCCGCCTTCAGGTTTGCCTCAAGGAATCCAGATGAGTTGTGAGTTCATTCCAGAAGCATCGGAAATTTCCCCTTGGGATTCTGTCAGCAAAGAAGATGATCATCTGCCTGTGATCTATGACACTTCAAAGAAACGGTTTCCTTGGTTTCCAGGAAAATCTGGGGCCAAAAATTCTGACACACATGCAGCTATCAATTCACTGTTGGTTAAAGAGGCCCCCCTGGATGCTGCAGCCACGTCTCACGCAGGGGTCAATCCGAAAAATCAAGCGGGCCTCGAAGGTACAGCTCAGAGCCAAGGCATGACGTCTCTCAGCCAAGGCATGACTTCTCTCAACTTGGCTGAGAAGTTCCTGATGGTGAATGGGAAGGTGTCTATGGTAGACATGGGAAAAGATAAGGTGGCAGCAGTTGCAGATGGGCAACAGCACGGATCACATGACCATCATCTGGTTTCCAATGGCTGTCATAACATGGGGACATCAGTTGGCCATGGGAGCATGACCTCCTGATGATGTTACTACAGCTGTTCCTAACTGGCGTGCCATCGCAGAGAGTGTTGAGATTGAATCTAATGGCAAAACAGTAGCAGCCAATCAATCTACCGCAGCTGCAGAACCACTACAGCTTCTATAATCGTGAGAAGCCTATCTTTTAGTGCAAATTATATAATGATTTTTACTCTGAAGATATTGAGAATTTTGGTACAACATCACCTTCTTATGAACATAATACGTATGGATGGGTGTATAGTTTGCAAAGCAAAAGAACCATCAGAAAACAAGGCGACCAGACAGCTCAAATAATCGAACGAAGAGCTTTATAATTTTGTCTTTGATTTGAATTTTGGCTTTGATTGATGAAATGACTTTCTGACCGATAGCTTGAGACTGTGTTTTTCTGATTCATAAATTGAGATCTTCTTTGTCTTCAGAGCTTTTCGAGCGCCTAGCTTACCGTCTACATGAATTATCACAGCATGTTGAAAAGAAGCAAGCACCACTTTGTACGTTGATTGAAATCTCCACTAACCTGCAATTCCAACGTACGTTTTAGAACTTGGTCGGTGTCGCTTGCATGCCTGCTGAGCACTTGCTTTTTCTCGAAGTAACGACCGATTTGGTATTCTACAACACTTCAGTGGTTACACACCTGTGCACGCTGGGCGATTAACGCAATCCCTGGAATGGGGGGACGAGATGCATTTAATATAGCCTGGTCCCACTAGCCCTTTGTTAATTAAATGCATGGCTATTTGGATCTTTGACCTTAAGGTAATCCTTAACCCTCTTTCTTGTTAAGGAATGTCATCAAAATCATCATCACACAGACATCTCATTATGCTTTTTATTATGTTGTTGACCCCCTCAATGTCATCAAAATCATCATCACACAGACATCTCATTATGCTTTTTATTATGTTGTTGATGCCCTCCTTTGATTTGACTTTCAGCTTTGAGAGATCACGAGGAGGTCATTTAGTAAATGTCTCACTTAGCTCACATCATGTATAGAAGTCGGTTTAATGGTGTGTCAGGCGGTTTGTGTAGTCGCTTAAAGAAGGTTGGCATGATGTCATCTCGTTAAGGGTGTTATGTAAGGTGTTCCACCAATACTCTCAACCTAAGAAATGTGAGCATTATTATTTTGCGATATGGAGAGAGTTTCTAAGATTGTGATGTCGCTCTTTAGCATAGCTTATACTTTACCTAATGGCAACATCTTACTACACACTTACAGACTAAAAGTTTGAGGGAGACTTCATGTCTTCCTTCACTCCTTTGTCCAACATGTGATTTTGTTTCTTCGAGCTTTTAATCTCCCTTAGCATGACAAAAAGGTGTATTGAGATGGCTTAGTGACAACACAACTTGTGGGCTCCTTTAAACTTGAGGTTAGCTACACAAAAACTCATCGACCAAGATTTCGGAAGAGGTTCTATGAAACCCAACAATTTACCTTGCGTTTGGCGTATTGGGCTCTCCTTGGTGCTAGAATTAAATTTGTGGTTTTAAAGAAGAGAGTGAGGCACTTACCTTTGGTGTACTTGAGGGTTTGCAAAAGCAATCGAAATTGGATGACCGTTGGAGTGCTTAAGACGTAGTGGCACTTCAATCTTCTTTCTCTAGCTTATGATTTCTAGTGTCTTGTTTTTAAGAAAGTAAGGTGTTTAATTTTTCAAAATGTTTATTGAAGTTGTTTTCTCAAAGTGGTTGCAATTGAGGATTTCAAGCTTCTCAAAGCTTTGCAAAGTCAACCTTTGCATCTGGTTCACATGAAACTCTATAGTAAATGTTTCTTAAGTAATGTCTTGGACCCTGGTGGCTTTGTAAAGTTGAATGGTGAATGTATTCCAAATTTTATTGTCACACACCATCCATATACTAAAAATGAAGTTGGGAATGTTTGTGTGGAGTCTCTTACTGGAACCAAAATGAACATTATATGCATCCCTTCCTTTCTTCTCCTATGCCTATGGAGAGAGAACTTTCCACATTTCAAAAAGTAGAATGGGTGTATGGGTATATGTCAGGCATATGTTGAAATGAAAGCAAAGTGCGATAATGCAAAGTAGCGTATTCTAGGTACTCTAGTTTTTCATGAAAGTAGCTTACTTTTGTGATTTTTTATTTTACATCCTATTCGACATGGTTTAAAAATTCATTGTCAAAAATAACACATCAATCACTAGGAACAAGCAAAACACAAGAAGAAGTGATTAGATGAAAAAGGAGAAATACCTCAGGTTGGTGATGATGATGAATGGAATGCATCAAACCAAGACCTCATTTCATCACTTCATATGTTCTCCCAAGCATTTCAAAGATGAAAAATTTATTCGAATCCACATCCTCGGTGCCTTCATTTTTAATGCTGTCTTGACTTCTTAAGTGTACATTATTTTTTTGAGAGCTCATAATGATACAATCTCGACAATCCACAAGATGATTTTTAAATGGGTAGGTCTTTTAACTCTTGTTTAATATTTGTGGTTGTATAATACTTGGAGAGAAAATAACAATGAAGTACATTTTCAAGAAGATCAACTTAGGAATTCTTCTAGTGGGAATACACATGCAATCAAGTACATCAAATATTTAGTTCATGCATTAGATTGATGAAAAACATTGCTTTTTATATTCAAGCAATATGTTATGTTTTACAAGATTCTCATAATCAAAGGTCGAACGTTGAAATGATGGAGTCTTGAGACATATGATTTTTTATCATTTTTAATAGGTGCAACATGTGTATCTAGATTTCGAAAATTGAATGAGCTCGGCTTTCAATATCAATTCAAGGTTGATCATATGTAAGAGGTGCAGCAACATATGTATCTAGATTCAAACATTTATAAGGACTCAACTTTCAATACAATTTCAAGGTTGCATAAAGCTCATATATTGCTACCATTTTTCTTTGCAAAGAACTCTAATTCTAAAGCTTGACTTCCAAAGTGAGCGATTGGATTTTCTTTTGTGAATTTTTATGAATCCACTTGAGAGTTCCAAGCTGTGCACCCTCTGGATGTCTTCAAATGAGATTCTCAAATAATATTGACTCCTTGAAATGCTTCAAAAAATCAAGGAAATAGTGTGTGGTCTTTATGGTGCTTACTTTAGAATGGTGGGAAGATTTCTTTGGAAAGAAAACAAAACAACTCGTCAGAAACATATTGATGATGAGCATTGGTTGTTGACCTATTTCCATTTATTTAGACTTTGGGAGAGTCAAGTAGTGAAAATGAAAACATGGATATTGTTAGCATCAATCAACCTTCCATCACTTTGTTTCCTACATGGTAATAGTAAAATTGTGAATTCTACATGGTAATGTTTATTGCTTGATTTTCGGTCTAACAAGAAGCCATGGTGTAGTGTTATGTATTAGATGTGTGTGTGTGTGTGTGTGTGTGTCCACATGATAACACACATATGCATAATATATATATACATAAATATATATATATATATATATATACATATACATATATACACATACATACATATATACATACATACATACATACATACATACATATACATATACATATATGCATATATACGTACACACACACACACGCACACAGGTCACACACAAAAACACACACACATATTGCAAATATGTATCTGCATCAAGCCGAGGGGCATCTATCTAAGTAACATGCCTTGCAAACTATGGCAATGTGTGAAAAGGGAAAAGGAAATGGAAAGAAAAAAAGTGCCCAAAAATTAATAACACTAATATTAATGTTAATAATGGTTTTGGTGAATGCTATTAACAAGTTATCTTTTTTGTAATTACATCAGTGAAATCCCTAGTTGCCAGGAGAGGTAGTGGGTGAAAATGGCAAGAGACAGGTACCATAATAGAAAATTAATTTCTGGATGGCCCACTAGCCAAATCATTCTCCCGCCCATTGCAATTAAGGCTCCGCGAGGTCTTGTGATTGGTTTTAAGAGGAAGAAGGAGCTTTAAATAATGTTCATGATATATTATTAAGCTAAAAATAGAAACAAAGGCATATACAAGGTTTTTCTTATATTGTGAAAGCCACAAAAGAAAAGTACAATCTATTTGTATGCATTTCTTGAGCATGAACAATATACAATGCCAAGAAGCTCAATATGTACAAAAAAGGCTGCACTATTAGGGTTGGATGACAAGTCTACATGTATTATGTAGCACATGTGATAACATCATAGGGGGGGTCTAACCAGCTTTAGGGACACAACAAACATATGAGAGACAGGACCTACTTAGATTTGAAAAACATAAAATAAGGGATTAATCACTTTTTATTTTAACGAGCCTTAGCCTCCTCTCATCAAGTGGGTTGCACTACACACTTTACCCTTTTAATTATTGAAAGGGGAACTTAATTTATACCATATATTATAGACAATCATTTGATGATCAAAGTGTTGCTTGACTATTGACTATGGACTACAAATGTTGACTCAGTGGTGGTAACTTCTTTTATCACATGATGTTATATGGACTACTAGGATGCTCAATATAGGGAATGTTCTCCTTTGCATGTTGATTACTCAAACTTGTCAGATCTCTACCCAAATATCGTATTGATTAGGCAAACTTGTTGTTGCATCTCCACCCAAATATCTTATTGAGATCTACCTAATGATGCTAATGGTATAACAAGATATCTAACAAGGTTTTCAAACAAAACAAGGAGAGTGGTAGGGACCCTAGCGGATTTTGCATGAGTATGATTTAAACTTTCATGTAAAAAGTCATATTTTCATGCAACATTTTTGGAGATTGATTCATCCATAAACCATTAAAAAAACAATCATGGGTCCATTTAGACGATGTTTTCTTAGTACACCACAAATAATGATTTATGTAAGATCTCCATATACTTTGATACTATCATATGAGTGAGTGTGTAAGACTTGTTCTAACCAAGAGGAGGGGGAGTGTTGATATTAACACCATATAGCATGTGCACACAATGGGTGTTTTGAGAGACCCTTTCCAATAGATTTGAAGATTACTAAAGCAAATCTGAAAATTTGGGTCAATAAGTGCGACTTACGTGGTCGTTTTGTCTATTTTTTAGAATTAAAACGCCTTATACATTAAGTCATTTGTGGCTTCATACAAAGAACTACTTACTCATGCAAAATGTTTATCTAGTTTTTAAATTGAAAAAACCATGTCCATTAAGTTATTTGTAACGTCATACAAAAGAAAAACTCTTTTGTTATACTTTTGGTGCTATCTTACCTAAGCGATAAGTGAGTCCCCAATGTTACTTTCAAGAAATCGAAAACTTTCAAGGGTGGTATCTTGCATAAGTGATAAGTGGGCCACCAATATTACTCTCATCTTGCAAGAAATCCAAAAATTCAAGGGTGGTAGCATGGTAGTGTTGCCTCCTTTGTCATTAAAGAGACTTTAAGACTTCTCCATTTACCTTGAAATGTGCATGTGCAAAGTATGTTATGTAGTAATCTTAATGTTAATTAGATACAATTTCGAACACAAGCATTTTCCAAGTGTTCTCTTTGGTTAATTCATAAAAGTAGCATTCCAAGTTAAGGAGATGCTATACAAATATTCTAGATATATGATGCAATACAGTTTTCTAAGAGTAAATATAGACTCCTACATTCTTAGATAAATTATTTAATGCCCATGGTCATCCAAGAATAGATGTATTAAAAATCGTATATATTCATAATTATGTCTCAAAGTGTTATCCATCCCATACCATTTAATCTCAGCATCACACATATCAAGGATGATGCTCCATCACAAAGGTTAGCACATTAAAAGATCATACCAACCGAAGGCAAGGCTATCTAGAATCCCGCTGGCTGTTTGGAGTTTCACGATTATGGTCCCGACACCCACCCCACCAACCCCGATGAAGTCTGCCGCTCGACCGTTGATCCCGCCACAAGGAATTAGGGCTTCCTTTCATCTCAATGTGCAGCTGCTTTGTACCCTAGACCTGCTACGCCGCCCATACGTCTAGCTATTGAACCTCACAAATATGTTGCTCCGCACGGTTATACTAGGTGAAGCTGCTAAGCTTTGCGCCTCTGTCACCCGTACGTACTAGCTGCTGATTAAGCTCACGTAATGCTGCAGTAGTTGCCAACATTATTCACTCATCAGCTGCAGCTGCTACGCAATTTACCAGCTCTTATATTATCTCAGCTCCCATTGCACACTGGCCAGCTCCCAGGCGCACCACACGCGACCATCTCTTGTCAACCCAAAAAAGAAAAAAGGTTTTCTTAAAGTTTTTTCGAAAGGGTTTCATTTCGGATATATATATATATGTGTGTGTACTGTTGGTCTCGGGTCAGTCATAGCTACCAAGAGGAGGAAGATAGAAAGAGGAAGAGGGAGATGGGATCTCTCTGAGAAGTATAGCGGAGGACTAGTCTCATTCACCACCTAGACGTGCAAGCTTTTTGCTTAAAACTGTCCATAGAATATCTTGGAGAATATCTTGCATTGCATAATCCTTCAAGTGGGCCACACTTTCTCACTACACCACACTACTCTAATAACTCATAGTAAAACAGACAAGATACGAGCCAACAACATAACCTTACCCCAATACATAGACGATCTTCCTCTTAGTTCAGTCTATCCTCTTAGTTCATGGAGGAGATGTAACCTACCCAATGTGCTACTCTTGGCTCTAAGGGTAGAGTCCTTTTTCAATGCACACTCTATGCACTAAAAAGATTACAACCATTGTTGGAGATAGTCAATATCCACATTGTCATGATATTGATCTTTTAAGTAAGGTCTTATGATCTAGAGTTTGTAAGGAAGGAGAGATAGTGCTCAACAAAGATCTCCCCTTGCCTTGGGAAAGGGAGGGGAAGATAACGCTTAAGAGAGATCTCAATTCATGTTAACAAAGGGAGGGAGATGCATGGGCCATAAGTAGCCTACTCTAAGGTGGCCATGGGCATCTGATGAGTGCACAAGGCCCTACTGATGGTAAACTTGGCGGCTAGAGAATGGTAGCAAAGGCGAGGGGGGGTGATGATAGCACCAGCAAGTGAAGACTGTGGGCTTAGAAATTCACTACAACACATCAGGAGTACAACAACATTTTTACATTGTTTTCGCAAGAAAAAATATCAGGGCTTTTAACGATGCTGAGCAACGATTTGTCGCTGCTCCACAACGTATTCTCACTGCTCAGCAACGCTTCTTGCAGCAAAAAATTACTGCTCAGTAGCGTATATAGCAATGAAAAAACGCTGCTATACTGTAAAATATCCCTTTTTTTTGTCGCTTCTTTTGTCGCCACGTAGTTTTTTATCTTTTGAATACAATAAACTTGTACTCTGAGTTTTTTTGCAGGTTTATGCCTTATCTATCTCTTCTACCTCTGCTACCCTATCCTCCTCAAGCTCAAGCACGGTATGTCTACTCGTTTCCTTTATCTCCTATGCAAAATAAGCTTTCCATGAAAGCTTTGTTGTGAGTATTTCCTTTCTCTTTCTTCTCTTCTAAAATTTTCTTTTCTTCTTTTTCCCTTCTATTTGAAGCTTAACCATTATGAGTATTTTTCCTTCTTCTTTTTTCCTAATTGAGAGCTCTCCATTAAAGCTTCATATGGTAAGAGATCTTGATTTTTCTTAATACTTTTTTTTCTTAACTTGGTTTCATTTTGTAGGTTTTCAACACATACAAGTCTCACAAGAGATCTCTTTCTTGTATGTTTTTTCTTTCATGCTTTTACATGTTTATAAAGCTTGTAAGTTTCAAGGCTTTTAAGATTTTGGTTTTTTATTAATACTTTTTTTCTTAATTTAGTTTGATTTTGTAAGTTTTCAATACATACAAGGCTCACAAGATAAGAGATCTCTTTCTTGTATGTTTCTTCTCTTATGCTTTAACATGTTATAGGGTTTATAAGTTTAGGGTTTGTTATTTTTTCCATGCTCTATGGATAGCATTTAGAGAGCTATTCTTCTCGCAAGAGATGGCTATATGCCTTAGCCTTATGCATGAGTCTTATGCCTTAGCCTTATGCATGAGTCTTATGCATAGTCTTATGCACGAGTCTCATGCATGAGACTTAGACATGCCGCTAGCTACCTAGGTAGGTCAGTAGCTTCCAATGCATGCCGGTCAGGGATTTCATTAACGTCTTCACAATTTCGTGATCACGTTAACAAAACCTATTGTTAACATATAAAAACTTGTGATCACATTGTATATTCACATGACCTGAGAAATGACCTGCCGGAACCCACTATTCCAGTAACACCTCCGGGCTTCTACCATTCCCGGCGGGCCCGCCGGGGTATGAGGTTTTCCCGGCGGGCCCTACGGGAAAGGTAAAAGCCCGGCGGGCCCGCCGGGAAAAACAAAAAACACCGGCGGGGTATTATTCTGTATATAAACACTGCCCGACACCCATCGTACAACTTTTGGGAAGATAGTCCTTGTTTTGGGGGCGTGATATCTCTCCTCAAAGTACTTGTAGAGCTCTCGAGTTGCTAGAAGTGTCCTCTTGGGAAGAACGTCCTTATTTTAGGGGCTGTCGTCTTTCCTTGTAGGCACTCCTAAGGCTATTGGGCCACTCGTCCTTAGTTCTTTGAACTGGGGGCAGGGTGTGGTTCGTAGCTAATACTTGCGGAGATTCAGGGACAAATTTGGAGTCATTCAGCTTTGCATTTGAGCCACGTACGTAATCTACCTCATTCTGCTTTATGAATGGTTTGATGGAGCCAAGAGTCCTGCTTAGGGGCTTGTATTGGTTCTTGATACTTGATATAGTTTAGAGTAGACAAGAGTCTATTGTCCTATACTAGAGTATTGGGCAAGCATAGATCTTTGATTTTTTTTGTGAATGTTAGAGAAGGTCTATTGTCCTATACTAGAGTATTGGGCAAGCATAGATCTTTGATTGTGTAAAGTATCCTTAATTGGGTACAAAAGGCATCCTTTATTGGGGGTGCAATGTGCATGATAGTTTCGAAGTAGTTTTGTAGTAAGACCTTGCAAGATAGTTTGAAATAGTTTTGTGTTATGTGATGATCTTTTGTATTTGTCAAGATAGTTTTGAAGTACTTTGTCTGCAGATGTATGTTTTGTTATACGTGAGTGATTTGTTGTTTTTTCATTTGTGTATTCATTGTTATATGCTTGGTTGAATAGGTTATTTGTTGAGATGGAGGACAATGTTGGATCCAGTGATACCTCCAATAGAGTCCAAATTTCAAATAGCAGGAAAAAAAAGGCACCTGGGATAGAGTGGCAATATGCAATTAACGTTGGTGATCGATTCATAGATTGGGAGTGTAAGCTATGCCATGCAATAAAATCAGGTGGGGCGCCTCGACTAAGAGAACACTTTTTAGGCGGACCGAAGAAAAAGTCATGTACCCACCCCTCTGCACCTATAGTGGCCAAACGCATAAGAGAAGAAATTCAAAAGAAAGATTCAAGAAAACATGACACTCCTACCGTTAATGTATCAAGGCAGCAAGAACACTGTTGTCTTTAGTTTTAGCATAGGGGATGTCTTTTTGAGATAATGGGTGCCGTTGCCAACTCCGAGCTCTGAGCAACTTCTACACCTTCCTCCTTATGGGCGCTTGGATGGGAGGGTGGTCGTTTTTCTCTTGAGTTGTATTTTGCATTATGGGCTGTTGTTGGATTGGAGAGTCGTGCTGGTCCTCTTAAGTTGTATATTGACGGCCGCATGCAGGTGGTGGCGTTATGAGGGGGTCGCCTGATCTGCACTAAGATTCGATGCTGGCTCACTATCTTCATCTTCACGATATCCCCCACTTGGAGCTTGTAGTAGAGCGGGCGAACTTTTTCCATCCTTTGCAAATGAAGCTCCCACTGCTCGGATGTTTTAGCCCTACATTCCACACCTGCCCGATCTCTTCCTCCAACTCAATGTCTCCGCCCACACCCAGATCCAGGCAAGCTTTAGTGACAGAGAGTTGCAACCGCTGCAAGACATCAAATAGCACGACCTTAATGCAAGCAAAATGGAAGTGGAAAACTAGTCTGCAAAAATGGCAGCCGGAGGGTTTACCAAATAGGGCGCATTGTGAGACCCTCTTCTTGTGTCTGTTTGGGTCAGCACTTTTTCGAAACAGTAAGGAAATTCTCTCTTCTTTCCCGTAGAAGTTTGACACAGCATATAACAATGAATACATATAACAGTGATTTGTTGTAAGGAAATTCTCTCTTCTTCCATCTTCCCTTCTTAATCTTGCCATCTGGACATGGCCATATTTCCTTTATCATCTCTGCGGTTACGCACTCCCAAAGGGCCCCCCGGGCCCATATATATAGGAAATTGTACCCCGCCGGGCTAGATGACGACCCCGCAGGGGCCCGCCGGGTTTTTCTGTTTCCCGGCGGGCCCGCCGGGTATAGCAAAAGCCCGGCGGGATTTTATCCGGTTACCAGGTCGCTTGCTACCGGCTTTTTTGAGAACATGTTAACATGTGAACATGTTAATAACATGTTAACACATGTTATTAACAAAAAAATTTTTGTGATCACGTGAATATAAAATCAGAGATGCCGGTGGCTTCCAATATGATGTCAATAGCTACCTAGGCATGCCGGTAGCTATAGTCATATGCATAAGGCCATATGCATACGCCTCATGCATTGGTGTATGCATAAGAGTTTTAAGTATTTATGTTTTTTTCTCGGATAGATGGTAAATAACTTGTGGCGCGATGTTACACGTGAAGGAGGAGTCGATATCCCAATAATATTTGTAAGTATATAATAGCCTTAAATTGTATCTTATCTTTTAATTAAAGAAAGTTATCTTAAATAACAACATATTTGTAATGCTTATTTGTTTGTATGTTTATAGCTTGAAGCAGTGGACCGCACCCTACACAAGATGAATATGATTTTGTATTACAACGGGGTTTGGAAGCTGTATTTGAAAGGGCGCAAGACGAAGGATATATTATTATTACTAGAGGACAAGCTTGCAAGGATGGCAAGTAAGTACATTCCTAAATCCTAAACCTCTTTGTTTTTACAATACTGATTTTCACTTGTGTTAGTTTTAGGAGGTTTTCATGTTACTAGAAACGGTGGTACAAATGTCCAAGCAAGAAGCAATGGAAATGTGAGAAGCGAAGGGGGTGGAGTTGCAAGGAATAATAATCATCACAATGCATGAGATGCAGACCCCCTCAATGTAGCTGCTAACTCCACATATTTTCATTACACTTTATTTTGTACACATGAGCTTTTTGGAATCATACACTTATGTAATTCCGCCAAGTATTGTAATTGAATTTCGACATTCCTAAAACAATGAATTGTAATTGTTCTTTTTTTTAATATTTGTCAAGTTTTACATTACACTTGTGTATGACGATGAGTAGGACATGAAGTTGTGTTAGTTTTACTACTATGTCTACATTACAAAAAAAAAGAATTGGGCCAGACTGGGAAGTCTTGTGCAAACTCTCCAGTGTGTCCCAGCTTTTTTTTTACTATGCAATACATTCGCTACTGCCTAGCAGCATGATGAGCAATGAAATTTTGCTGCTATTTTTGTTGTTGAGCAATGAACTCGTTTGCAGCGAAAATAGTAGCTTTTTTAGTAGTGAAATGGGGCCGATATCTCTGTACCCTTCTAGTTATAAAAGCCTATTATTTTCACTGCTGGTAAACCCTCATTCTGTTGTAGTGAGAGCACTGGTGCCCATGGCGGGTGGTGAGATTAGATATCTTAGAGAGAAACATTGATGATGACATTAATTGATGAGGTCCAAGAACTCAGAGAGCACTAGTGATGATGTGGGAGCTCACGAAGCACCGACAAGATGGCAATGGCAATTCGGTGAGGTTGGGGACTCGAAGATCCATCCTAATAAAGGCTTCATATATATTCATTCTAGGTGCAAACTCTTAGGTAAAACCTTCCTCAAATTTTTGCAATTAAAAATCTTATGAGGTTTATGCCTCTCAATTTTGTGAAACCAAACTCTAGCCTTGCCATTTAAAGTGAAGAGGAAAAGGTCCTTCTGATATATATCCTGTAATCTAACATTTCATCTCAAAACCTTTTATATATCTGTCTCAGTTCTCACATAATCACCTATCCCATCATAAGGTTGTATGGTTATAATGGCCTTGATTTGATACGCGGCTTCATTGTATCCTAGTCCATGACTTGAAAATTTACTAGACTTTGGTAATGAAATTTCTTCTTAAATACAAAGGTGTATTGAATTGATGTGTTTATCTTGTAATGTTGGCTAACACGATGTGAAACTTTTCATATTCAAGAAGTTCTTAAATTTGGTGATGATGTGACATGTTGCTTTGGAATCTACTCTTTGAGACCTTTCCAATGATATATAGCATGATGGACAATTTTGCATATTCAAGAAGTCCCCATATTCAAGAAGTCCCCAAATTTGGTAATGACATTTTGCAATGATATATAGCATGATGGGTAATTTTCCATATTCAAGAAGTGCCATGTCATCACAAAATTTGGGACTTCTTGAATATGTAAAATTACCCATCATGCTATGTTATCACAAAATTTGGGGACTTAATGTGCCATGTCATCATAAAATTTGGGGACTTTTAACGTGCCATGTCATCACAAAATTTGGGGACTTCTTGAATATGTAAAATTACCCATCATGCTATATATAATTGGAAGTCTCGAAGAGTAGATTCCAAATGTCTAAACTCCACTAAATTCTGAGTTGACTTGCGAGAAATTCGCCATGAGTTCATTTTTACAGAGAGAATGTGTAATAATCCTTAAAAGGTCCAATTTAACTCCAAATTTTCCCTAATGCTATTTAATATGCCAAGATTTGGGCACGTCAGCTAGGTAAGCTTACCCAATCTAAGGTTAAAAGTTTAATTGATTTTTTTTGTTATATCCAAACCATGTAAATCACTTGCAAAAGGCTAGCGGAGATCACAATTACCATTTTTGTGTCACAAAAGCACAAAAAAGGGTTGTTGCGCACAAGCCTTATGATGATATTTAAGAATTATTTACTAGAAACTAGTCCATGCCAAAATTATTTGTCAACCTTGGGCTCTTGCAAAAAAAATTTGAAAACAAAAGAAATTGTAGTCTAATTTACATAACAAACATATATAGGGCTCTTGCAAATTGAAATAATTACTCATTCTTTCACGCCAACTTTGATTTTTGTGCACACCATTTTTTCTTCAGACCAATGTTTCATGATGGAGTCCATAGTATTAAGTGAATTCAAACCAATTTTCTCTTGTTATAAATTTCAACTAATAAGTTTTGTACTACATTATTACTTTAATAAACTTATGCCCGATTCAATGACATTCCTTGCACTTGGATTCCAAATAGTAGACTTATGGCAGGCTATTTTTTTAACACCTTTGGCCATTTGAAGCATTGGGGTGGCCTCCATGAGCCCTTTCATGATACACTTACAAGGTTTACTAGCTATATTAAGATATTTGAAAGGGGTATATGCACCCCCTTATGTATACACAAAGTGTATAACGAAACAAAGTGTTTGATTGTTGTTTCAGTAACCTTAGTTTGTAGTGTGTTTTGTGTGTGTGTGTGTGCACGCACGCAAGTTTATGCAAGCACGAGAGAGAGAGAGAGAGAGAGAGAGAGAGAGAGAGAGAGAGAGAGAGAGAGAGAGAGAGAGAGAGAGAGAGAGAGAGAGACTTAAACATAGGAGATGACTTTGAAATAATTTCTCACTAAGCCAAGGAGATTGCATCCAAAACTAGACAAAGCCACCATGCCCGTGATTTCATGTCCATGGCCCATAAACATGGCATATATGTTTATATGATAAAAAATAGCTAATTCAAGTCAAAAATTTTAGTTTTTTTTTGAGATTGTTTGCTACAATTTACTATTTTGGATGGCTTTTTAAAGTATTTTTACATTAAAAAGAAAAGTAATTACAAAAAAAAATCAACTAATAGCCAAAAAATCAAGGTTGCCCATAAGGATGCAAGTTTGGGCCAAACAAGTCTATTTTCATGCCAAATGCAATGACATGTAGAGGCATTACCCTTGCACAGTGATGTTGATGGAGGGATAAAATAATTCCACAATATAAACTTATCTTCATCTATGATGTAAGTTTACACTTGACAACCATTTTAAAGACGCACACAAATAACAAAAAAAGAGATAGAAATTCCTCCTTACATTAATAGAAAAAAGTTTTAGAAAAAAGAGTGGGCTTAAGCCTCTTTGAAATTAAATGTATAGTGGACTAAGCATGAAGAGCCTCACAATCAAAGGGTTTTTCCAAATAAGGAACTTGCATCTTTTTGTCCCGCCTTTTATGATGGCCCAAAAATCTGTATCTCCAATATGCTCTCCATTGTTGGAATTTGTGTTGCTTCTTAACATCCTCAAAAGACCAAGCAAGTAGAATGAGAGGGTGCGGTTGGATATAGGTTAAGGGACGGGATATAGATATGCAAGTTAAGGAAGAAGTTAAGAGAGTAAGGTTGAGAACAAGAGTAAGGGATGGGAGATGGATTTGTATGGTACAAAAGAAGATTAGGATAAGATAAATAATGGTTGAGAACAAGAGTAAGGGATGGGAGATGGATTTGTATAAGATTTTTATAATACAAAAGAAGATTAGGATAAGATAGAGAATGAGAGATTAGAGAGATCATTAGGGGTTTGCAAACGATTAAGACCTAAGATTAGAAGAGGATTAATTTGTTATAGCCATGGAGAGCTTGTGAGAGAATACTATGGCTTGGAAAATTCCTTTTCAATCATAAAATGAATAAGGATAAGATTTGAAAGAAAAGAATTACCTTCTGGGGGTAATTGCAAAATTTGAAATCTTTTAGCTTTTGCAGGTGAGGGGAGTTGTTGGCTAATGATTGGTCTAAATGTGGAAATGAATTTGGGGGAGTTTTTTGAGTGAGATGTGTTAAGAAAATGGTCTTAAAAAATCACCTTATAATGTGCTCATTGGTTGGGGGTAGATTTTTTATTTAAAAATAATGGCCAAAGTGAAAATTTAAAAAATCCACTATTTTTTTGTCCCTACAAATTTGATAATGGTAGCAAGGAGGGAAATTAAGGGCCAAGATTGAAGAGGCCGCCTCGCCTTTTTCAAAATTCAAGGATTCAAGGGGGCCCTAAAGGTAGAAAGGTTTCGTAATGATGACCCAAAAAGCTTTTCTTGATGTGACATGAGAGACCAGAGAGGTTGTACATAAAATATTCACAGAGAAATGAGAGGAAATGTTTGAAATTTGAAATATTAAAGAGGAAGGAATGTTTATTTGTTAAAAATCCTTAGGGGCTCTTTTCTAAATAGTTAGTTTGAGAAAATAAGGGAAAAAATCTTTTTCATATTTATATTATTTAAGGGTAATTTTTAAGCATAAAAGTGAAATAAGGCTTAATGTATCCCTAAACTTCCTTTCCAAATATTATGGAGGAGAATATGTGAAAAACATTAGACCTTACAAGCTTTCAGGTGGTAGACTTAAGCCCTTCATTGTTTACAAGAGGCTTGGGAAGATTTTTTGATTGAGTTTCAGCAAGACAGATACACATATTAGCTGCACACACTCATAGGATTATGCTCATGGATAAAGATATACTCTCTCTATAAGGAGAGTGCGATACAGATTTGATAAATCAATTGAGCGTGTCCCATGGATAGATAAAAACACCTATGAAATACAAAACATCCCTCCAAGTAGGAAACCACATGATGTTGGGATAAATATTGAAGAAGTAACTCATGATATAAATACAAGGGAGGCAGTTGATTTTAAATTTGAAGAGTCTCAGAGGCTTGCAAAATAGTTTTCTCAAGAAACACAACCAAAAAATATCACATTGGATGTAAACAATGAACAATTACTCTCATAAATGTCTCAAGCTCTTGGTACCTATTCTCCAACTAACACCTATTAGATAATTTAGGAGAAATCCCATTCCCATTTAAAAAATGGGATCATGGGTGAACCTAGATTTTGTTAAAACCCCCTCACATGATATATCGTTGGAAATGTATGTAAGGGTAGAAGTCAAATCTATACTCTTTAACAATTTTAGAGTTAATATACTAAAGATATGACCAAAACTATATTCAGAAGTTGACTCCCAAAGTGAGATATTTTCCAAATTATCTAATATTGACTACTACTTACTCCTTTTTATTTAAATTAAACAAAAAATTAGTCAATGGTGTATATGCCTCTATTTTTTACTTTTTGGTATAGTCCAAGTTGTGAGCCAAAATTACCATAACGTGACCAATAGGTGTCTAAATTTGACAAAGTATAGGTTGATAGAATGCTTTTGATGAAAATGATATCTGAAATTTAGAGTTTGATGTCTTTAGATGTAGCCCTTAGAGTGTACTATAAGGCTATGTGAACACCCGCAAAACAACCCCAACCATTTCTGATTATCTTCACCATTCATCACCAAAGAGCTGAAGAGAGGGGCACCACAAAATGCAGCGTAACCAATGCAAATAGGTGAAGAAAAGAGGCTAAGATGCAGCTTTACATGAAGCTTGGAAGCATGCCAATCATATGCCTAAGCTGTGGGGTAGGCATAGGAGGTGTGTATGAAGCAGTATCGCCATCGAAAGTTCCAAGAAAGAAGAGGGAGAGGAAAAAGCGTGAGATGTAGAATTTTTTCCCAAAACTTCTACATGAAGCTTGGAATCTTGCCAATCATAGCCCTAAGCTTTGGTAGGCATTGGAGGTGTGTATGAAGCACGATGGCCATGGAAATATCCAAGAAAGAAGAGGGAGAGGAAAAACGTGAGATGTAGAATTGTTCACAAAACTTCTCCCAAATTTGGTCTCCACAGCTCAAAATTTGGTCCAAAGTAGCTCAAAATTTGGTCCAAAGTAGCTCAAATTTGGTGATGGTTCTCAGAATTTACACAAGAACCTTCCAAAAATGGTTAAGTAAAGTAGATATTTACTTCAAATGTATCTTCCTCATCACTATCACATGAGAAAAACTTTCTTGTAGATCCACATTGTTTTAGAAAACCATTAAAACTCAAAACAATCAAGAAACCATACCTTTTCTTGATTTTTTTTTCAAGAAGGTGCAAAGGTGCATGAAAATCTCTCAAGTTCAAATCAAAATTGAATCAAATCCAAGCTCTGCTATACTAATCCAAGAAAGGGTTGCAGCCAATTGGGATGGAGTGCATACATCCTAGTGTTCATTACATGGAATGCACATACACAAGGGTAGAAAAACCACCATGGATCCTTGAGCCATAAGCTTCAAGAGAAGGTTGTATATCAAAAGATGTCAAAAAGATGAAAAAGTTGTCCCATAAGTGACTTATATAGTTGCTTACTCGTAGGACTATTCACACATGGATTGCTTATAAACCCAAGTCCTATGTCACAAATTATGTGCCCAGGCCCTCATCCCACATATACATGTGCAATACATCCAAGCACATAGTTTCCTACATTACATCTACTGTTGTCATCAACTCATGTTTGTGGTTGTCATGAGAAACCAACGTTTATTGGGGTTATCATCAAGTGCCTTCAAAAGTTAGGGCTTTGCCTTATAGATTGCCATTTGGACATTATCAATAGCAACTAAAACCAGGCAGTCAACCCCAGTACCACCGCCATCAGTAGTAGCAACTAGCACTATGCAGCCAACCACCACCACCGCCATGGGTTGTCTGTGGTACATTGTGAGTATTAAGTCTACTAGTCATCAACACCAAGCTTGTTGTTCTAGCTTAAATGATGGTGGTTGTTGTCATCTTTACACTGAACTCTTACCATGACTATAACACCCAAGAGTCCATGCATACAGGTGTACACCCAATATTAATGAACTCTGACCCCCATGACTAGAACACAGGCCAAGTGTCCATGCATACATGTGTTTAGCACTCACCCAATATTAATGAACTCTTACCATGACTAGAACACCCAAGTGTCCAGTATGTATATAGGTGTTTAGCACTCACCCAATATTAAGGACATATGTAGAGCCTTCACTGTTTACTTTTGGGTGCTTATAAATCGTACATTATTTTCAATATTTGTCCATTATTATAGCCAAAAAAAATTAAATCAAAGCGTGCTTATCACTCACCCAATATTAATGACATATGTACAACCTTCACTCTTTTACTTTTGGGTGCTTACAAATCCTACCTTTTATTTTATGTCTCCATTATTATAGTAGCTGGCAAAAGGTAAATCAAAGCTTGTTTAATATAGATTTTTTCTTTAAAGGAAAAAAAATATAAAATATTATTTCTCTCTCTCTCTCTCTCTCTCTCTCTCTCTCTCTCTCTCTCTCTCGTAAAAGAAGGGAGATAAAATACGCTCACACTTCTTTTGCATGTGAAATGGAAGCTTATCATATCAACAAACTTCTTGTCATTCAAAGCTCAAAAAACTCCAAGTGGAGTTTTTAAATTGTTATTCTTCTTCAAAATTTCTTAAATGATGATTTCAAATCTCAATTAAATTCCAATCTTAAAGCAAATTTTTTGTGAAATGAAAATTTATATTTTTGCATGCATATATCATGGTTAGTTAAAGAAATTTTGTGATGAAGTTATTTTCCATTGTTACATGTATTTGTTTTTTTAAATGGATATGTGAGTAAACTTATGCATTTAAATAAATGCATAATTGTGTTGTTAATATTTTAAATTTATATATGGTTTAATATGCCATGAGAAACACATGGGATTTGGTTAGTTTCTTAGAAGTCTGGAAACCTAAGGAGGTTATGTTAAAAAATATCCCTAATTTCATGCATAAAAAATTAGAGTTTTGCTTTTGTTAAAAAATTTCCCTAATTTCATGCATTAAAATTTGGAAATTAGAGTTCATACAGGTAAAGCTTTTTTTTAAATTTTGTTGGGTTAAAATAAGTTTATTTACAAATAAAATAAAGCTAAATTTTTCAAATTGTTTAGCTAAAACATGGAGACTTCTTATTCAGAGCAAATATTTCATTGATTTATTGTAGTGGGACATAACACTAGTGGTCTTCTCCCAGTAGCTTCTAAGGCTATAGACTGGATGGAGGGGTTGTTTTACAGGGCATTAAAAATTTCATGCATAAGAAATATGGAAGATTAGAGTTCACAAAGCTAAAACTTATTTTGGGTTAAAATAAGATGATTTGCATATAAACCAAAGCTAAGCTTTTCAAATTGTTTGGCAGAAAACATGGAAGCTTCTCCTTCAAAACATTTTGTTCATTGATTTGGTGTAGTGGGACGGGGCACTAGTGGGCTTCTCTTATCAGTTTATCAGGCTACAGAGTGGATGTGGGGGTTGTTACCCAATCGCAAGCAAGGAGGCATGTGTTAACCCAAGGTTAACAAGCAACACAAAAAACATCTTGTTATAACGCAAGATTAATGCGAACCACCAAAACATCTTGTCAACATCTTATTGAGACCTTGCTTTACACAATCCATAATGGAGAAGTCATTATAATTAACAACGAGCTAAGAAGACACATCCAGCTTCTGGAAGAGCTAAGAAAAGGGCTTAGACGTTTACAGTCAAGAAGGGATGGCCACCACGAACATCAAGAACTATCACTAAACTTAATATGCAATACTCTTAACAAATGTTAATATTTTTAATGAATCTTGTTCATGTAAAAAAATTTTAAGTTTTTTATAATATGTTGTAAGAATTATAATTTTTTATTCATGTGTTAGTTTTCTTCTTAAGAAAACATTGGGGAGGGGAAAGGGGCACAATGGGAGAGAGAGAGAGAGAAGTAGATATGTTTCTCTTCCATTCCCTCCCCCCCCTTTTTTTTCTTCCAGACTGTAGTGTGGCTATATGTGCGGCTCTAGCCACATGTGTAGCCGCGTAAGAGAAATTTGAAACTCCAAATTCCCTTTGTTGCAGCATGGTTGTGGACGCAGCTAGGCATGCATCCTCTTGTAATCCTATTACCTATGACTTAGGTGATATTTATGCACCCTTATATGTTAAGCCACATTGATGAGGATGAAGTTTCTAGAGAACTTTAGGAGTATCTCCATATGGGGCATGAAAGACCTAGTAAGTCACCATGGGGCACAACTATTCTTTTAGTGGACAAGAAAGATAAGACTAAGAGAATGTGTGTTGTTTACAAGCATCTTAACAAATTTACACTTAAGAATAAGTTTGCCAAGGATGGATGACCTTGTTGCCATCAGCTTAGTGAACTGCGATACTTTGATCTGAGAACATGTTGGATATTTAAGGATAATGTCTTTTGTTGAAATTCATCCTCTGGATAGGAGTAGTTGCTAGGTTATGTGGATTGGAGGATGGCTTATGTTCTTAAAACTAGATTTAGGGCTAGATATGGGCATTATGAGTTCTTGGTTTTGCCATTCGAATTCACGAATGCATGGTTACTTTACAATAGATTCAAACTCACGAATGCATGGTAACTTTCCTCCATATATAAGAAATTTTATGATTGATATCCTTGCATAGTGGGACCCTTGAGGAACATTCTCAACATTTTAGAATTGTGTTAGATATTCTTAGAAAAGTTGCTAAAGAAACCAAATGTGATTCTTTAGACAAGAGGTGATATTCCTTGGACACATTATAATTGTTATTGGTGTCCACAAAGACTATAGGAAAATTAAAAACCTCCGTGAAATTAGATGGAGGATTCATTCTGATGAAGACAACACTTGGGAGAATGTTGCTTCACTTCAATGCCAGTATCTAAACTTTGTCCTATATGGACATACCATGGCTAGTGTTAGAGGTCAATTAGACAATTCTTATAACAGTGAGAAATGGTCGATTGGGTATATTATTGGGATTCTAGCTCATTTGTGAGTAGTTCTAGCTATGGAGCTCTACCTTGGGACTGGGGCATCCAAAGGGTTCGAACTAGTGGTTAGCCCATTGGTAGTAGGCACTGTTAGTGATAGTCATCGTGATGTGGATGAGGGTGCATGGGGTATGGGATGACACGTTAACTTCGTGGGTACCTGCCTGCTAGGGTTATGCAAGTGTCTATCCTAGAAAGTGGCTTACCACCACTTCATATGGTTTGGAGCCTAAGTTTGGGTGGTGAGTACTAGATAGCCAAACCCTTTTATTTTATGTTTGTGGTTTTTTATAATGATATGATGATATGCAGTGATGGCGAGTAATGGATGAGCTTCATGGATGGAAACAATGAGAGCCGATCATGGGAAAGCACACAAGTGAAATCTTATTGTGATGTGTTTCAACATCCATCAACTGGTGGAATAAGACAAGATTTCCCTCACATAGATGTTAACAAATAAAATGTGGGCAAATAGTCATACAAAGGTCATACCACCATGGAAATTTGAAGCATGCAATGATCATTTTGGCTTAAGTGTTTGAGCTTACCCTTACAGAAAGGGGAGTGTGTGAAATCAACTAGCTTAGGAATAAATAATCAATCAAGCAGAATAAGTAAGGATATTTACATGTGGGTGCCCTATGGAGCATGTACTGATTATGTAATAGACCAATGGCCTTGACAGTCAATTCTAAGTTAATTACATTAAAAAACTTTCTTTGTGGTCAATCAAATTGGGTCCAATTTTCAACAATTTATGGATGTGTTATAATATGAAATTGAAGGCACAATCTTTTCTTGCATTTATTCTAAAATATATTATCATTACATTTATCTATTTGAATACCTAATCACACTTACACCTAAGCCACACACTAACGTAATCTTGAACTTTTTACAAGCACATCATTTTTCATAAGTATTACAGCAACACTTGTAGTAGTTCCTAACAAGGGTTTACAATAGAGTTTAGTGTAATTCAATAAAGCATTGTAAATGAGCACCACAAACAGGCCTAATTGTTGTAGTGAGTGTAATCTAACTATACAAAGAAATTTCAAGATAAACTTTAGTGTAATTCCATAAAGCATTATAGACACAAGCAGTCCTAATTGTTGTAGTGAGTGTAATCTAACTATAGAAAGAAATTTCAAGTTTAATAAAGTCTATTCTAATACCTCATTGGCTACTAGGGTGCTAGTGATCAACCACAACATATAGCTTATCCTGATTTAGCTAGTGGAGGTTTGTTAGAGTCTCTCCTACTCGACTTCACATGAGAACAACCTCCTACTATTTTGCAAATTTTAATTGTATCTCACCGCCATAAAGTAAGCAAATTATACCCTAAGTGTGGAATGTGGTTGCACTTGTGTGTAGTGCAAGTTGAAAAACTATGGAGGCTTTTTTTCAACTAGTTCATTTAGCCCATAAACAAAAGGGTGAAGTTTTAATGTTTGGAAACCTTTGACGTGTGTACTCTTAGGTCTCTTCACATTCTAGTGCGAACTTGCAAATTTAAATGACTGGTGCTACCGAGTGTGTTTGGGAAAGTGCCTTTGGTTAACCTTGGCCAAATGAGATCTGCCCTGAGAGGAATTGAACCGGTTGAATTGGCTCCAAAAAGAATGGTTACTTTCTTCATAAATGTTGCTTGGTAAAACATGAAGTGTATGTTTGCTTGATTCGAGGGTGGTGTTCTGCGGACACTGTGAGGTACACTGCAAACCTTACAGGACCCAAACACCGAGGTGCATGCACTTTCGCCCGACCGCCGAGTATCCCAGACCGATACACACAGTGGCTTGATGGCAGATGCACATGCTACCCTTAGTAACGTACCCTACGCAGTACGCAGTCCGCGCTAATCCTTCAGGCTTCCATAGGCTGGCAACTTCGCACTCTCCTCTGAGCTCTTCCTTCCCAAAACCCATGTTTTCGCTTGTTCCAAGCCTATGATGCTCGAGTGGTAGTAGTGATCAGAACTGTCGCCATACACCAATCGCTGATTCAAAACCTTTCATGCATCAAGCAGTGCAGCAACAAATCAACGAAAAAAAATATGACGTCTTTAATTTTGCACCTGAAGAATTTCAGGTAGGTAGCTTTAGCCAGGTTATATATTCAAGTCGCGTTTTGGCCACATTTAGGCTGCACTGTTTTGGTCCATGAGCTTTTTAAGCATGATGAATGTCCTAAAATTTTGAAAATTCGTTGTGTGCCCTTAATGCTTCCATCACGATAATTTGTGGGTTTGTGCATAATTACGGTTGAAGTATATAGTTTGCCTATTAATCAAGCGCAATATTTCTGCAGGCATGGTAGTGCACGATACCCAGCTCAGCAACCTAATCCGGGTTCTCTCAGGCTATCAGATCGGGAAAGATTGCTTCTGACTAGAGACTTGTGGGACTCGAGGAGATGAAAAAACTCCTTATGGACATTGGAGACCTTAAGCTTGGGACTTCTGCATCTTCTTTTGAGCTTTGTTAATCTTCTCAGAAACTGTCTTGTACACGGGGCGGAAAGAGAAAGAACAAACAGAGAGACAAACAACCCACCACTGCAGTACTATAGCCTATAGGTCGTCGGTGGGTCCCAAAAACTAGAATGTGGCCCTAATTCTTCATTGAAGGGTAAAATATTACTCAAAATTTTTTCCCTTATAATAAAAATATTAGTCAAGAAATAAGGGCATTCTGAAGGATTTTTCAAAATCGAGCTAAGTTGACTTTGGATCATGGGGCATAGAATAAACGATTTGTGATTTGTACATGACAATACTAGAAAAAAACATATTTTTCAACCAATCAATATAAGGATAACTCCTAAATATGTCCGGTTTTTGTTTCCCCGAAATCTCTACTATATGCTGGTTTTATAACTAAAATATATGAAAAACCATTCCATAAAATAAGGTCTACTTAAAATCTCAGCCAGTTTTTGTTAGTTTTAGCCAGTACAAATACACTAGAATGTTGTTTTTTTAGAGCACTTGTTACATGATCTCCTAAAACCATGTGCGGTTTACCATTTTCCACTTTCCCAAAGCCATCATGCCATTACGAAAAACCATGGTTCACAACCTTAGACTGAATAACCTAGCCCAATTAAATTAATAAATATGCACACCTTAGGACATTGGCCTTGTTAAATTAAATTTTACCATTAAAACCTTGACCATTTTGCTTTAAATATTTTTATTATGCTAGGTAGTGGCCTAGTTTTATTTTTATTTTCTAATTAAATTTACTTATCTTTTAATATTTTTATTATGCTAGGTAGTGGCCTAGTTTTATTTTTATTTTCTAATTAAATTTACTTATCTTTCAATATCTTGACCCTTAGTGAGTACAAAAAATGTGCACATGTGTAGATGTGCACCCAGGGGTCACGGGGGTTTCTCTCAATATTTGTGGTTAGAGTATAAACACGGAGTATAAGTGGTAGAGTGGTCATGATGCCAGATTGGCAGGGGACTTATGTCTATGCCAAGGGTCATGTGGATTGATGCCTTGTTGGTAGAGGACTTATGTCTGCACCAAGGGTTACACTTTCCTCCTTCCCTTATTTATATTTGATTTCAAAATCAAATTCTTGCAATAATTGCATCCACCTTATTTGGGTCGCTCTGGGTAAATATCCACTTTAAAGTCAATATTAGATAATTTGGAAAAATTTCCATTCCCATTTGAAAAAAGGGATCATGGATTAACCTATTCAAGCTTTTGTTAAAACCCCCTCATGTGATATCATTTGAAAGATCTTCAAGAGAAGAATTTAAATCTACAATCTCTGACAAATTTAGAGTTGGTATGTTCAAGACATGGCCAAAACTATGTAAAACACTAGATTCCCAAAATATGAGATTTTTCCCAAATTATTTAATATTGACTTTTTAAGCTTTTGTGATCAGTTATTACCAGAGTGAATCTCTGTCCAACAAGGTAGTGCCTCCACACTTTCAAAGCATGAGTAATAGCTAAGAGTTCTAGGTCATGGACTCCATAATTTCACTCGTGGAGCTTGAGCTTTCCATGTGATGTTGGGCTTCCTTCTTGCATAAGGATCCCACCAATTATTACAAATCCACTTGTATATTAGTAATCACCTCAAAGTGTTTGCCAAACTCTAGCAATTTCAGCATTGGGTTGGTCACTAAGAAAGTCCTTAGTTTGTCAAATGCACTTTGGCACGTAGGGGTCCACTTTAATGGCACATTGTTTTTAAGACGAGCTACTAGGGGCAAATGATCTTGGCATATCTTTGGACAAATATCTGGTACCATCATGTTAGTCCAAGAAAACCTCAAACTTCCTTTATAATCTTAGGTTTTGGCTATTCTATGATGGCTTATACTTTAGCAAGGTTTGTTGACATTCCATCCTTAGATATAATAAACCTCAAATATTCAATATGCTCTATAAAAAATGTATACTTAGTTTTTTTTTACAAAGAGCTTATTCTTCCTTCGAATGTCAAACAGGATGGTATCAGATATTTATCCAAAAATATGCCAAGATCTCATGATCAATGGAAATTTCAGAATAAGCCAAGATGTCATCAAAGGAACATCAAAGTATACTAGAACAAAGTCATCTAGATACTTCTAAAAATCTCTTGCATTCATTGATTGAAAGTTACTGAAGCATTTGTAAGAACAAAGGGCATCACAGTAAATTCAAAATGTTTTGAATCATACCATGTGTTAAAAAATATATTCAATATATCCAGCTCCTTGATTATGATCTAATAATATCCAGATCTCAAATCAATCTTTGCAAACATTTTTTCACCATGTAGTGGATCCAAGAGGTCATCTATCCTAGGTATTGGGTATTTATTTTTAACTCTGAGTTGGTTCAGACCCCTATAATCAATGCATAACCTTAATGTCCCATCTTTCTTCTTTTTTAAAAGAGGACTAGTGCATCCCACAAATCTTGAATGATTTTTTTCACCAAGAGTTACTTTAGGTTCTCCTTAAGATTCATTGCTTTGAGAACAGACATTTATAAGGTCTTTTTATTGCTATTGGTTGTACACCAAGTATGCGTTTTATCTCATGATCCACTTCTTGGATCACGAGAATTTCTATTAATTCTTTAGGAAATACATTGACTTTTTCTTCATCTTCCAACTCAACAACAACAATGATGGCTTTTGAGGCAGTTCACTCAGATGGAAAGTTTCTTTCCTCAATTTCCCCAAATCTAGGGTGGTTTGTAACTCTAAGCGGATGCAATCAGTCTTGGATTGCATTGCTCGTGAATGTGCTATAGGCCTTTGATATTGTGGTTCTATTTCATGTATATTGCTATATGCATGTAAGGTCCCCACCCTAGCTAGGAAAAGGGGATCCTTTTGATAGGCAGCTAAGTCCCTTGGTCTCCAATTGATGACACCTGGATTCCTTAAAAATACAAGGATACAGGAAAATGGAGGGACCTAACTCTATCTCCGAGGAGAAACATAGTCATTCTAATTGAAATCTATTCCTATGATGGAAGGACACTCATGTGCGTGATCGAGGATGGAACAAGTCAGCACTAGGTTCATAGCTCGGGGGGGGGTTGGGTTGGAGGGGGTCACTCATAAAGCGTAGCACGTAGGTTCAACAGAAGGGATTTTAAAAATGCAATTTTTACACATTTTTTACATACATAAGGGTACCATTTAAAGGGGGTATTTACAGATTGAATAGAAAAAGGGTACCATTTAAAGGGGGTATTTACAGATTGAATAGAAAAAGGGTGTGTTTTATTCATAAAATTTTTACAGATAAGGGGTTTTTAAATTAGGCCTTAAACGCACGTGATATAGAGAGTTTACATATAGTGAAGCCCTCGAGGGTTCACAGAAGTCAACACCTTTTTCTTTACAAGGCACGACTGCTGGCTCGGTCCCCTAAAATGGAACTTGTTCGAGGCCCTAATTTTTACTACAAATTATAGTAAATAAATCTGTTGGAAAGTTACCCAACTCATCGGGTCCACCCATCCATGGGATGGTTATGTTGGGGCATCCATCTACCCACTTTTCACCCACTCATCCAATTCATTTTTGTTATCTAATAAAGTCCTACCACGCTATGAAACACATAAAAATAGGTTCTTTAATTAAAAAGTTCCATAGTGTTCCTTGAGGTAGCCTTTACATAGTAAATTTGAAAGCAATATTATTTACATTGAAACAATACCTACAATGAAATATTTATAAGAGAGACCCTGAAACTGGGTCAATATCCATGTCCATGCTTCCATATCCATGTCCATAAGCATATCCAAAACCAAACCAAACCAAAATAAACCACAAATGATCTAGAGTTCAGTTGTCCAACCTTAACCAGCTAGGCATACCCTAGTGATCATACTCTCTCGTCGGGTGAGTTGGTGACGGCCAAGTCCACCTATCGCTCCCTTAGTCTCGCTACTGCTAGTACCAAACCCTCCTGATCCTTAGACAAGATGTCTACTCATGATGTAGGTTGATTTACCGCACTAGCTTGGGCCCATAGAACTAGGCAGCATCCATAAACATATCTCCACCCTTGCAAGGAGAAAATCCATTTCTCAGTGACATAGGGGGGATTACTCTAGGCCGACTCCTGGGCTTGCTCTATTGCCTTTTTCCACCATCGAATACGCAAGAAAAAGCGGAGTTAGATAAGTAAGGGGGAATATGTTCCTACACATTAGCAATGAAACCAACAAACATATCCATTGAAACAAGGAAAACATTATCTTCTTTTAATAATTCATTGTGCAATAAGAAAACAATGTCGGACAGTAATAATCTTCTTAGCTACAATCCTTGTCAACAAGAAAAAAAGAACCATAAAATATTTTGGAGTAAGATTACCCACTCACAATTTTGTTTACTAGCCTTACTTAAGGGCATATAGGAGCACGGAAGTGGCGATTCTCCATATTGGAGCCTTAATCTTTTAGACTACTTAACTTAAAAGAGAGGTGCAATGCTTTTACATAGTTAAAGGTTTATCCAATGGGAAAGTAACCTTTCTAAGCCTAAGAATCTTAAGTTGTAGACCCGAAAGGAAGAAATTTCTTATATTTAAAAGAATTAAAATTATTGCCAACCTGGTTGTTGTCTACATGACGATTTGTTATGGAAAGGCCAAAGTCATTTGCATGGATGCGTGCTTCCTTCTTTCCACCTTGAATGCAGTTCTCTAATTTAGAGACGTTTTGGTGCCATAGTAAGGTCCTTATTTGCGGAGAATAGAAATAGAGTGGGGTGGATGTGAAATGCTAGAAATCACTAGGAAAGAGAGAGGATTCTAACATATCAAACAGATTTGGGTATTGGTTTTCTCTAGGTTCAGGATGTATTTCTTGGATTAGTAAGAAATAACCCACACTTGCACTCTCAACAATAGAGGATGAGTACAAGGACGGATGTTTTACATCATATGAGGAATTGTGACTAAGGAGGATTCTACAAGATATGGGGGTGGTGCAAAAGTAGCCTACAACACTGTAATATGATAACTAGAGTTGCACGAACATTTCTTGGAATCCTGTGTTTCATTACTGCATATGAAATACATTGAGATTCATCATCACTTTATTCATGATCTCATCATGTTCAAGGACGTTGATACGGTCTACTTCCCAACAACAAATAAATGTGTAGACATTTTTACAAAGGCTCTTAACAGGGATTAGACAATTGCATCTTCATTGACTCGGCATCAGACCACCGAGATAGTTCACCTTCGGTGGGTAGACATTGAGGGGCGGTGTTAGATATCCATGCTCCACCCTCATATTGTATTGTCTAGGAACCGTCTAGCTCATATTTGTATAACCCCCCATTCTGAGGAGTAGCCATGGTTAAGGAGCTTGGGCACTTGATATCCCTATATTCACACGAGAAGGTGGCCTATGAAGCAGATTATTTAGAGACATCTTTCATTAGCTCTCGTACACACTGCCCAATAGGCTACATGCTACATTAGACCGTTATCACATAATGGTCCATACATGATGGAGTAGGTAGACTTTACTCTTGAGCAACATGGCTTGACATTATGGGGCCTAAAAGGGGCACCCAAGATGAGCCTAGATGGCCATGGGGATGTGGAAAGCTACTATACATTTTCTATAGATCAAGTCTACACCGTGCGCTGGGGAAGGTGGCATATAAACTATGATCGCAGACCTACATGGTCATGTTAGGAAAGCCCCACACATTTACAAGCTTATACAAATACACAACCAGCCCCTTCTCCACATAGTTCAATATTAATCTACGAGTTTAATCTCCTACCTTCTATTTGCATATAACCTCCATTTTAATAGTTCCAGATCTGCCATCAAATCTCCCTTCACAAGAGAACATGGCTATGTGGATTTTTCATCTATTATATATCTTCATTGAATTGTTTTTCCTATCTTTGTTACTGTGCAATTTGAGTTTTAAAGTTTTGTGCTGTGATAGATCCTACTTCTTGTGAGTATTCCCTTGTATACATTGCATGTTGTTTTCTCTTACAAGGGAAAGGTCAACCCAAACCTTAGCATGTTGGTGATGTGTTTTGAAGGGTTAGAGGACATACAAAACTTAGGGGTAAAGAATACACATCATGTGTATTCTCTTTCCAGAACAAGTTCTACTCGAATCTTAGCACGTTGGTGATATGTTTGAAGGGTTAAAGGATATACAAAACATAGAGTTTTCTTTGCCAACAAAGCTAATGGAAAAAAAGTTCATTAATCACAACAAAAATGAAAGTACACATTTCCTTCTCCTTCAAAGGTCCATATCTACAAAACTAAATCTCCTTTTAAAAAAAAGGCGAGCCATAGTAAGAAGAGGATTCTCCAATCCCCCACCAAGGTAGAGATAATAAAAGTGATAGAGAAACCGTAAGAGCCCCTATAAGATCAACTATAAAAATACCCAAACAATAAATAAAATACTACTTCTACAGAAAAAGAGCATCCTTAATAACCACCACAGAGTTCACGTCTCCAATAGATACCATAAGAAAGTACCGAAGAAAGGAACGACCAATGACAGAGGTGGAGCACAAAGGGAATAACTGCATTTAATAAAGATCATAACACTATAAGAAAACTCCTATGTTAACGTCACTATGCTAACGTCACATGGCCTAAAAAACACAATGATGGGTTTGTTGTGTGTGATCTTTGAAGATATGGGAGATGTTAAACATCAAGGATCCATATGCCTTTGTTTAAGTCTTGTAAACCCACTTACATTTGATAGGAGTACGATCAGAAGGTAGATTGGTAAGAACCCATGTACCTTTCGAGATCAAAGACTCATATTCAGCTTCCATGGCTTCCTTCCATTGTTCCTTTTGTGTGGAGAGGACATAGCTTCTGCATAAGTTTAAGGATCTTCACAAACAGCCAATACGTAATTAAAGGTTTCAAGATCATCATCATATACATGATTTGCACCGTGCTCAAGTTCAATAGGAAGATCAACATAGATATCAAGATCTGTAACAGTCTCCTTTGAAACCGTAGGATGAACATTAATAGACTTGTCTCCAATATCCATCAAAAGAGTGTTGTCATCATGCAAATCATTGTCCAAAAGTAGAAAAGGAAAAGAAGTGAGTAATGTTTTTGTATCATCAGCATCATCTATGGGCCACGAACCTCCCATCAATTGCTCATTGAATATAGCATCTCGACTAACACTTGCCTTTTGAGAACTTGGATCGTAAAACTTGTAACCCTTTGAGTTGTCAGAATAACCAATAAAAATAACCTTTAAACCTGAAGGTTCTAGCTTGTGTCGTGTCTCTTTTGGGACATGAATATAAGCAATACACCCAAAGACTTTGAAATGTGCAACAGAGGGAGTTTGGCCTGTCCAAAAGGTGTGATTGGAATCTTACCAGAAGGTGCAATAGTTGGAAGATGATTTTGAACAAAAATGGCTGTCAATACTGCTTCTACCCAAAAAGAGCGAGATAATCCAGAATGAATAAGCATGCATCTGATTGCATTCAAAATTGTACAATTCTTTTGCTCTGCAACTCCATTTTGTTGGGGAGAATATGGAATGGTATACTCATGGTGGATGTTGTGGTTGATGCAATAATCATGAAATAAGTTGGAAATATATTCACCACCATTATCACTTTGAAGAATTTTGACTCTTCGACTAGTGTGATTCTCCACAGATATTTGGTACCTCTTAAATGTGTCCAATGCTTCTGATTTATGTCGTAGCAAAAAGACATTTGTATACCATGAATAGTCATCAATAAAAGTAATCAAGTAACGGTAGCAAGACTTGGATGGAGGAAAGGGTCCACAAATAGCAGTATGAATGAGATCCAAAAGATTATTTGAATGAATATATGTAGACATTGGAAATGGCTTACGATGATATTTGCATAGAGCACAATATTCACATATCCCCATATACAGGTGAGATTTGAGGTCCATATCTCTCATCACAAGATCATGAGTGACGATGATATCAAGAAGCTTTGAGAAATTTGAGTGAGCAAACCGATGATGCCATAGCTTACAATCCAGATCTCCTAGAGCTGTAACAACATTTGCAACATCCTCATTTAATGAAAGTTCAAAGAGATTACCATGTCGAGGAGCAACCGCAATAATGGTGCCATCCTTTTCAATGCGACATTTTGTATTATCAAATCCAACAAATAGACCAAGATCCACAAGCCGCGCGGCAACAGAAAGTAAGTTTCTTTGTAAATCAGGAACATATAAAACTCCTCACAGTATTTTGGTTGAGGAAGAAGTTCCCAAATACAAGTCGCCAATACCCACCCCATTACTTGGCAAGTTGTATTATCAGCAAGATAAACCACTTTCTTGATAGGAATTGGATGATAATTGTGTAACCATTGCAATTGATATGTCATGTTGCCAGTAGCACCAGAATCAACAATAAAGAGAGAACCATCACGAACATGTAATACCTTTTCTGCAGAGATATTATAATGAACCAAATTAGCCTCTTGATCAACATTGTCTTCATCATGAGGATTTTGTTGAGTAGCATAAGCTTGATTTCGAGCTTCATCAAAATTCCTCTTGAAGCATTGACTGGATGAATGCCTTGTGCTCCCACAATATTCACAGGTTGCAGAAGAGGAGGAAGCCCTTGATAAACGAGGTTGCTTATTTTGTAATACCGTGTTCTTCATCGTACTCTCGTGCCCAACATTCAGATACCAAGTGACCAGTTTTGTCACAATAAGAACAACGCTTTTGAGGAAATCTCAAACGAGAAGAATTACCTCCTCTTTGGAAGCCAAGAGATGTAAATTGGGAGGAGGAAGAAGGGCGTTGCTGAAATGGATGTCTCCGGACAGCAAATGCTGTCTCTGATTCTGTGTGCTCTTGGGCAATCATGATCGTTTCATGAGTTACCGACGTCTGACAATCATGACGTTGAGAATATTCAATCAAAGAAATACATGTATGCTCAAAGTCAATTTCATCCTTGTTAGTAGATAATATAGTGACAATATTATTATACAAAGGATCCTTCACCGTATCAAGAAGATGTGTAACCAATTGAGTTCGAGGAATAGGATCCCCTGTAGCAGAAAGTTGATTCATAATACCTTTGAATGATTCAATGTGACTAGACATGGATGTACCTTGAATTGAAGCTTGCCCAGAAGATTACGGAGATACAGAATCTCTGTAACAGTTTTCTTCTCAAACATAGTGATAAGATAGTCCCATATAGCATATGACGTGGATAACGGATAAACATCTAGCATGAGTGAATCGTTAAGGGTAGAAAGTATATACCAACGAGTAGCCTTACCACGACGAATCCAATGTGCATGATCAATTTTCCACTGTTCAAAAATAGGACCTTCGGTAATAATAACATCGTTTTGAAGTGGATCAATAGGTTGAGGAGGGCATGCAAGAATACCAAGAACAATATCTGCCAATTCATCTCCTTCCAAAATTAATAGCATCTTAGCGCCGCAATGGAGTATTGTCTAACATTGTAATTTGCTTGATAGGCTACTTAACTAAGTTGATGATGTCCACCTCATAACCATTTCCACTCTTGCGCCCTATCAACAGCCACACCTACGCAATGCTCACCAAGTTGTTCAAAGTTGACATAGTTTTCTGGAGGCACATACAATATCAAACCCTTTTACATCATCTGGGTGTTGCTCTCATCCCATAAAAGGATATTTTTTCTCTTCCAAGACTCTAAAGATGTCACTGGTATAGCATCCACAAATGGAGGTACCATAGGACCGGCTTGTCCATTTACATTTTCCATTTGCTCTCCAAAATTTGGAGAATATCTAAAAGGCATTAACATAACTTTAGGCCAATGGACGGAAGTCCAAACTACACCTCTTATATCACTTGCATCCATAGTTGGAAGGGGAAGGTCTACATCCTTCACACATTTCTCTACAAACACAGACACATTCCCTTGACTGATCTTAGAGCCACTGCAAAACATCTCTAGATCTGTTCTAGAGATGCAACCAACTCCAACACATTCACTTACTAGCATCATAAAGACCTTGTCTCTAGGTCGAGCATCCATATATATCAATGATGACATCATAGAGTCAAGAGTAGATCGTGAAAATCTCCAAGGATGAAAACATAATACACTCAATTTTGTTCATAATACTAGGGTATGTTTGAAAGGTCTAGAATGGCTAGAAAGGTATGTATGCCCCCATTCTTCCATGACCCCAAGGCACATAGGTCATGTTGGAAATGGCCATGGGGCATCCAAGAACGGCCATAGGGCCATTCTTGATGCTCTTCTACATTCAAGAATGGATATGGGGCCATTTTAGCATGGCCTTGGTGGCACCCAACTTTCTTACATGCTCTTGGGCGTCCAAGAATGGCCCTAGGGCCATTCTTTTCTTATACAACAATTGCAAGAATGGCCATGGGGCATCCTAGAATGGCCCTAGGTCCAATCTTGATACTCTTATGCATGAAACACTGGCCCTAGGGCCATTCTAGCATAGCCTTGGTGCCACCCAACTTTCTTGCATGCTCTTGGGCAAAAAAGAATGGCCATAGGGCCACTCTAGCATAGCCTTGGTGCCACCCAACCTTCTTGCATGCTCTTGGGCAAAAAATAATGGCCATAGGGCCATTCTATCAAGAACAACCGGTGCAAGAATGGCCCAAGGGCCATTCTTTCATGGCAAATAAGGTCAATGTTTTGCCTTAAAGGCCTCAAAGAGCATGCAAGATTAGCCCTAGGGCATCAACGCATGGCCCGAAGGCCATTCTTGCATGACCCGAAGACACATAGATCATGTTGAAAATGGCCATGGGGCATCCAAAAGGGCCATAGGGCCATTTGTTTCTTATACAACAAGTGTAAGAAGGGCCATGGGGCATCCTAGAATGGCCCTAGGGCTAGACATGATGCTCTTATGCAAGAAACACTAGCCCTTGGGCCATTCTAGCAAAGCCTTGGTGCAACCCAACCTTCTTGCATACTCTTGGGCAAACAAGAATGGCCATAGGGCCATGCTTTTCATGCACAACCAGTGCAAGAATGTCCCAAGGGCCATTCTTTCATGGCAAATAAGGTCATTGTTTTGCCTTAAAGGCCTCAATGCAAATGGCCCTAGGGCATCAAAGCATGGCCCCAGGGCCATTCTTGCATGACCCCAAGACACATAGATCATGTTGGAAATGGCCATGAGGCATCCAAGAATGGCCCTAGGGCCATTTGTGATGCTCTTCTACATGCAAGAATGGATATGGGGCCATTCAAGCTTGGCCTTGGTGGCACCCAACTTTCTTGCATGCTCTTGGGCATCCAAAAATGGCCATAGGGCTATTCTTTTCTTACACAACAGGTGCAAGAATGGCCATGGGGTATCCTAGAATGGCCCTAGGGCGAAACTTGATGCTCTTGTAGGGCCATTCTAGCATAGCCTTGGTGCCACACAACCTTCTTGCATGCCCTTGGGCAAACAAGAATGGCCATAGGGCCATTCTTTTCATGCACAACATGTGCAAGAATGGCCCAAGGGCCATTCTTTCATTGCAAATAAGGTCATTGATTTGCCCTTAAAGACCTCACAGAGCATGCAAGATTGGCCCTAGGGCATCAAATCATGGCCCCAAGGCCATTCTTGCATAACCCCAAGGCACATAGATCATGTTGGAAATGGCCATGGAGCATAGAAGAATGGCCCTAGGGCCACTCTTGATGCTCTTCTACATGCAATAATGGATATGGGGCCATTCTAGAATGGCCTTGGTGGCACCCAACTTTCTTGCATGCTCTTGGGCATCTAAGAATGGCCCTAGGGCCATTCTTTTCCTGCATGCTCTTGGGCATCCTAGAATGGCCCTAGGGCCACTCTTAATGCTCTTCTACATGCAATAATGGATATGGGGCCATTCGAGCATGGCCTTGGTGGCACCCACCGTCTTGCCTTCTTGGGCATCCAAGAAAGGGCCATTCTTTTCTTGCATGCTCTTGGGCATCCTAGAATGGCTCTAGGGCCAATCTTGATGCTCTTGTGCATGCACCAATTGCCCTAGTGCCATTCTAGCATGGCCTTGGTGCCACCCAACCTTCTTGCATGCTCTTGGGCAAACATTAATAGCCATAGGGCTATCCTTGACCTAATCAACAGGTGCAAGAATGGCCCCAATGCCATTCTTTTGATGCACAACCGGTGCAAGCATGGCCCTAGGGCCATTCTTTCATGGCCAATAAGGCCACTGTTTTGCTTTAAAGGCCTCAAAGAACATGCAAGATTGACCCTAGGGCATCAAAGAATGGCCTGAGGCCCATTTCTTACGTGACCCCAAGGCACATAGATCATGTTGGAAATGGCCATGGGGCATCCCCAAGAATGGCCCTATGGCCATTCTTGATGCTCTTCTACATGCAAGAATAGATATGGGGCCATTCTAGCATGGCTTTTGTGCCAGTGCCACCCAATCGGGCCATCCTTTTCATGCACAACAGGTGCAAGAATGGCCCTAGTGCCATTCTATTCATGCACAACAGGTGCAAGAATGGCCCCAGTGCCATTCTTTTCATGCACAACCGGTGCAAGAATGGCCCTAGGGCCATTTTTTCATGGCAAATAAGGCCACTATTTTGCCGTAAAGGCCTCAAAGAGAATGCAAGATTGGCCCCAGGGCCATTATTGCATGACCCCAAGGCACATAGGTCACGTTGGAAATGGCCATGGGGCATCCAAGAATGGTCCTAGGGCCACTCTTGATGCTCTTCTACATGCAATAATGGATATGGGGCCATTCTAGCATGGCCTTGGTATGGCACAGCTTTCTTACATACTCTTGGGCATCCAAGAATGGCCTTAGGTCCATTCTTTTCTTGTACAACAGGTGCAAGAATGTCCATGGGGCATCTTGAAGGTCTTCTGCATGCAACAATGGCCCTAGGGCCATTCTAGCATGGCCTTGGTGCTACCCAACCTTCTTGCATGCTCTTGGGTAAACAAGAATGTCCATAAGGCCATCCTTTTTCATGCATAACAGGTGCAAGAATAGTCCTAGGGCCATTCTTTTTGTGCACAACCGGTGAAAGAATGGCCCATGCACATCCCAAAACCCATTCAAATCATGGTTTACATATACAAACCATGGTATGCCTTACATGATTGGCATTGCGTGATGATGCAATTAATCGCATGCGCGACCTAACACATGTATAAAAGCAGCCTGCATTAGGCTTGGTTTATTAAAATAGTAAACTTGGACCCATTTTTAACCATCCATTCAAACCAAGTTTATGCACGAACCATTGTATGCCCGGTGAGGTGACATATCACATGCCTAACAACGTGTAAACAAGTAGCCTCCATTAGGCATGCTTTACCAAAATAGTAAACTTGGCCCTGTTTTTAAAACTCTCACACCTGCAAACCATCGGATAGCTCTCATTTGATAGAGCTTCATGCTAGGACTTGAAACCTGTCAATCCCATGCCTTCACTTTCATAAAGGCCCGTGTCATATAGTGTTGATGAGGGGGGGTGGGTACACACTTAAGCAGATGCCCGTCTAGGAAACACTTTTTGGGTGATAAAAGCTGGAGTCATGATGCACACATAAAGATGTTTAATGTGACTATGCCAATCAAAGTTGCCTTATGTTGCGTGAAGTACTTCTAGTTGCAAGGCGATCGCATCACTATTGTGTGGAAGGCCATTATAACCTCATGCATTTGTTTACCTCCATGAGACTACTTGTTTGCTTCTTTGCAACTACAAGTTTTCTTAGCTCCAAACATTGCTACAAGTTTTCTTAGCTCCAAACACATTGTTTCAAGCCTAATGAAGGACTTTGCACGTTTCCTTAGAACTAGGAGAGGCAAACCTTCAAAAAGGTTTTTTTTTTTACTTGATGCAATTGCATCTCATCATAACATTTGAGAGCCACTTGAGTAGGTCCATGTTTTTGCATATCCCTCATTCCATGTAATGGCATTTTAATCGAGTAAAATATAGAAAACACTAGGTGCTTTTGACTCAATTTTTCTTTTACAAATTGGATTTATCTTCTTCCCACACATGGATTGATCTTATTGGCCCATAGGAACCTTAATTTAAAATTTTGAAAAAATCTTGACCCTTACGATAAGGCCTCTTGAACAGATTGTACTTGATTTCTAATGCACCTTCTAAAAATCTTTTTGAACTTCTGTTTCGGGGGAACTTATTTTAATAAGAAGAGATATTTTTCCATCCAAAAATCTTTAAAAACTGAATTACCACTCTCTAGAAGATTTTCTCTCTCTAGGCCAAAACTAGTAGAAACAAGATCTTTTATATTTTTGAAGAGGGATTTGACTACAGGGGAAGATACTGGACATCCTCAGAGGCTGGGGAGGAATCTTACATTCTACCCCACTTAAAAAACGCGAGATGTCCTCATCTCGCAGGTAGAGTATGATCTCTTTCATCTTCTTCTTCTTCTTCAATCACTTCCAGCATTGCTGCTAGGAAGTGGATGGCCGATTTGGGAACAACTCTCTTTGACTTCCCCTATTCTGAGGTGGAGGTCTTGCATTACTTTGGATTGAAACTGCAGGTTGGATAGAGGGTCTACCTCTGGCATTTCCCTGATTTTGGTGGCGGATAGAACCCTGATTACTCTGGAAGGAAGGGGCTGGAGTCTGGAATCTTGATCCTTGATTTCCTTGCCCTGAAAACCTTGATCCAAAAGGAGTTGGGCAATCCATACTGCGATGTCCAAATCCTTGACAGTTATAGTATTTCACTCTCTTGTTCAAGGGTGGAACTTCTGAAGTTGAAGTCAACAAACATGATACCAACAAAACGATCTCCTTCAAGTCCCTTTTTTAATATCTCATGGTTCCCTTCTCTCTATGGCTCCTTTGCAACCACACACTTTCAAAATGCAAACAAAAATGATAGCATTTTACGAAGGTTTCCTTTTTTCACACTATCTCAGTTCTTTTGACTCCATGCATGTTTAACATACCCTGTGATTAGAGCAATTCAGTACTCAAAACTTCTTGCTAGCAACAATTGGTATTCCTTGGGCCTTTGGTAGTGAGATACAACACATTGCCAATAAAACTTCTCTCTCAAAGCCATTTCTAATAATCTTCACTACAAGGTTACACAGGGACCTTAGTGGGGATAGTTGAAGCGATGTTATACATGTCCCAAAATTGAATCGTAAAAACTGTCGTACCCCCTTTGATGGGGATATGAAGTGCATTTTCTTCTCGTTTGAGGTCCAAGTGGGCATCCACACCAAGCTCACCTAATGTCAAGTAATTTGCCATGTAGGACCTTGATCAATGTCCACACACAAGTGCCACACTGACGCCACACAAGACCTTGATCCAGGTCCATGCATGTGGATCTGTGCATGTATGTGTATGCACAATATCATATGTACCTCGACCGAGGTCCACAAAATAATATTTTTTTTATATCTGAACCATCTAGACCTCAAATGAGGTATAAATATCAACTCTGATACAAATGTCCACCATTACTACCTCGATCAAGGTATGTAATGAAATCTAGACTATTGAAAATACCTCGATTGAGGTATGAAGATTTTATGTGTCATCCATACCTCAATTGAGATAATACTATGGATGAAAAAAAACCTAATTTTGTGCATACCTCAATTGAGATAATAATATGGATTAATACTATGGATGAAAAAAACCTAATTTTACGTCCTAAGCGAATACGCATAAGCTGCTTTTAGGTTTGCACGTTTCAAGCTTTGCTGGTTTACGCATAAGCGTAGGCGGCTATCGAGGGTGAAAGAAAGCACACAAGCGACCCTATTCCCTGTCACACGTTGTTTTTGCTGTTAACGTATACTCGTGCTGGTTTACACAAAAGAGAAATCGGCTATATTTTTTTTATAATCTCAACCATTTAGACCTCAAATGAGGTATAAATATCAACTCTTAACCATCCAAAAGTTACAAATGTCCACCATTTCTACCTTGATCGAGGTATGTAATGAAATCTAGACTATTGAAAATACCTCGATTGAGGTATGAAGATTTTATATGTGTCATCCATATCTCAATTGAGATAATACTATGGATGAAAAAAAACATAATTTTGTACATACCTCGATTGAGATAATAATATTGATGAAAAAAAACCTAATTTTGCGCCCTAAGCAAATATGCATAAGCTGCTTTTAGGTTTGCATGTTTCAAGCTTTGCTCGTTTATGCATAAGCGTAGGTGGATAACGTTTTAGGCTTTGTTGGTTTACTGAAAAGCGCAGGCAACTATCGAGGGTGAAAGAAAGCAAACAAGCGACCCTATTCCCTGTCGCACACTGTTTGCTGTTTACGCCACACCATACTGGTGCTGGTTTACACAAAAGCAAAGGCGGCTATTTTTTTTAAATCTCAACCGTCTAGACCTCAAATGAGGTATAAATATCAATTCTTAACCATCCAAAATTTACAAATGTCCACCATTGCTACCTGGATCGAGATATGTAATGAAATCTAGACTATTGAAAATACCTTGATTGAGGTATGAAGATTTTATATGTGTCATCCATACCTCAATTGAGATAATACTATGGATGAAAAAAACCTAATTTTGTGCATACCTCAATTGAGATAATAATATGGATGAAAAAAAACCTAATTTTGTGCCCTAAGCGAATACGCATAAGCTGCTTTTGGGTTTGCACATTTCAAGCTTTGTTGGTTTACGCATAAGCGCAGGCAGCTAACGTTTTAAGCTTTGCTAGTTTACGCATAAGCATAGGCGGCTATCGAGGGTGAAAGAAAGCAAACCCTATTCCCTGTCGCACGTTGTTTGTTGTTTACGCATACTGGTGATGGTTTACACAAAAGCAAAGACGGCTACATTCTTGCTCTGCTGGTTTCTATTCCCCGTCGCTCGCAAGCGCCTCCAGGAGGCTGGAGAGGGTGAAAGAAATCGAAGTCGACGGCAAAGGAATCTGAAGGAGAGGTCCTCTTCAAGAATCTGTGTCTCACCTAATAGTGCTCTCTCTCACACACATACGGACTCTCTCTCTCTCTCTCTCGCACACACACAAACTCACACACATAGAGACTCTCTCTCTCTCTCGCGCACACTAAGAACCGGGAAGGAGAAGGAGTCGGAGGTTAGGGGTTCTCTCTCTCTCTCTCTCTCTCTCTCTCTCTCTCTCTCTCTCTCTCTCTGTGTTAAAATTAATTCAATTTATTGTGTCTAAATATGCATTCAAACACGATTGATTAAATCCATATTAATTAAGATTAATTTATTAATCTTAATCATAATATTAATTAAATTACCTAATCAACTTAAATGGCTCTAATAATACAAGAAAATTACTTAATTGACTTAAAAGACTCTAACAACATAAGAAAATAAGGGGCATACATAACGTGGGTGCGATTCGAGTCTAGAGACGGTAGCACTCCAAATGTCAATTAAGCGAACACGTAGTGTAGAAGCATTGGACGTAGATGGGTGGGAAAATTACGGATGAGGGTGGTTTCAAACCCAAATTTCAAAATTGATATGGGGAGAGGGAGAAAACATTATGCACAAAAGAGGAAGGCGGGAAGATTATAATTTGAATTTGAAATTCAAATTTCAAATTTGATTTGAGCATTCGGCGGAGAAATTCTAGTTTGAAATTCAAATTTCAGATTTGGGAATGCCCTTTAGAAGCCAAGAATGGCCACAGGGCCATTCTTCTCATGCACAGTATGAATGACCCTAGGACATCCAAGGGCACCCAAGAATGGCCATACTGCTATTTGTTTCATGCACAACATGTGGAAGAATAGCCATAGGGCCATTCTTGCATGACCCCAAGGCCTCAAGGTTATTTTGGAATGGTCGTGGGGGGACATCCAAGAATGGCCATAGGGCCATTTTTTTCATGCGCACAACATGTGGAAGAATGGCCCAAGAGCCATTCTTACATGACCCCAAGGTCTCAAGATCATTCTAGGATGGACATGGGGAATCTAAGAATGGCCATAGGGCCATTCTCTTCATGCACAATAGGTGGAAGAATGGCCATAGGGCCATTGGTGCATGATCCCAAGGCCTCAAGGTCATTTTGGAATGGCCATGGGATGGACATGGTGCATCTATGAATGGCCCTAGGGCCATTCCTTTGATGCACAACACGGTGCAAGGACAATTCCTACATGACCCCAAGGCCTCAAATATTCACTCTTTTACTTTAAAATGCATCATAGTGTATGGAATAGTCACCATAGGGGGCATCCAAGAGTGGCCCAAGGAAAAATCTTCCATGACCCCAAGGGGCCATGGATGCATCCAAGAATGGTCTCCTAGGGCCATTGTTTTCCTAAGGGCCATTCTTGCATGACCCCAAGGGGCCATGGGTGCATTCAAGAATGGTCCTAGGACCATTCTTTTCCATTTTTGGGATGGCCATGGGGCATCCAAGAATGGCCCTAGGGATATTCTTTTTATGCACAATAGGTGGAAGAATGACCCCAAAGGCCATTCTTGCATGACCCCAAGGCCTTAAGGTCATTTTGGAATGGCCATGGAGCATCTAAGGATGGCCTCTTTTCATGCACAACAGGTGGAAGAATGGCCCTAGGTCCATTCTTGCATGACCCCAAGGCCTCAAGGTCATTTTGGGATGGATATGAGGGCATCCAAGAATGGCCATAGGGCCATTATTTTTAGGGAAGGCCATTATTCCATGACCCAAAGGCCTCAAGGTCACATATAGAATGGTCATGGGCCATTATTTTTAGGCAAGGCCATTATTCCATGATCCAAAGGCCTCAAGGTCACATCTGGAATGGTCATGGGGCATCCAAGAAGGGCCCTTGGCCATTCTTCTCATGCCAAGAAGTGGAAGAATGGCCTAAGGATCATTCTTGCATGACCCCAAGGCCTCAAGGTCATTTTGGGATGGCCATGGGACATCCAAGAATTGCCCTAGGGCCATTCTTTTCATGCACAACAGGTGTAAGGACCAATCCTACATGACCCCAAGACCTCAAATATCCACCATTTTACTTTAAAATGCATCATAGTGCATGGAACAGTGGACATGGGGCATCCACAAGGGCCATTCTTGCATGCCCCCAAGGGGCTATGGGTGCATCCAAGAATGGTCCTAGGGCCATGGCCCTTGGGCCATTCTTCCACCTATTGTATATGAAAAGAATGGTCCAAGGGTCATTTTTGGAAGCCCCATGGCCATTCCAAAATGACCTTGAGGCCCAAGGGTCATACAAGAATGGTCCTTCCCTATGTGCATGGCAACAATGGTCCTACAGCCATTCTTAGATGCCCCATGGCCATCCCAAAATGACCTTGAGGCCTTGCAATTTTGTAAGAATGGCCCTTGGGGTGATTCTTCCAATTCTTGTAGATGAAATGAATGGCCCTAGGGACATTCTTGGATGCCCCATGGCTATCCCAAAATTGACCTTGAGGCCTTGGGGTCATGCAAGAATGGCCCTAGGACCATTCTTCCTCGTGTTGTGCATACAACAGAATGGCCCTAGGACCATTCTTTGAAAGCACCCATGGCCCCTTGGGGTCATGCAAGAATGGCCCTTCGGCCATTCTTGGATTCCCCCATGGTAACTATTTCATTCACTCTGATGCATTTTAAAGTAAAACGATGGATATATAAGGCCTTCGGGTCATATAGGAAGGGTCCTTACACTTGTTGTGGATGAAAAGAATGGAGCTAGGGCCATTCTTGCATGCCCCATGGCCATCCCAAAAATGACATTGAGTCCTTGGGGTCATGCAAGAATGGCCCCAGGGCCATTCTTCCACTTGTTGTGCATTAAAAGAGGCCATCCTTGGATTCTCCATGGCCATTCCAAAATGACCTTGAGGCCTTGGGGTCATGCAAGAATGGCCCTAGGGTCATTCTTCCTCATGTTGTGCATGAAAAAGAATGGCCCTAGGACCATTCTTGAATGCACCCATGGCTCCTTGGGGTCACGCAAGAATGGCCCTTGGGCAATTCTTGGATGCCCTCATGGCCACTATTTCACCTGTAATGCATTTTAAAGTACAATGGTGGATATATGAGGCCTCAAGGTCATGGAGGAATGGTCCTTACACCTGTTGTGCATGAAACGAATGGCCCTAGGGCCATTCTTTGATGCCCCATGGCCATCCCAAAAATGACCTTAAGGCCTTGGGGTCATGCAAGAATGGCCCCACGGCCATTTTTCCTCATGTTGTGCATGAAAAATAATGGCCCTCCTAGGACCATTCTAAGATGCCCCCATGGCCACTATTCCATGCATTGTGATCCATTTTAAAGTAAAACGGTGGATATTTGAGGCCTTAGGGTTATGAAGGAATGGTCCTTACACCTGTTATGCATAAAAAGCATGGCCCTAGAGACATTCTTGGATGCTCCATGGCCGCCAAAATTACCTTGAGGCCTTGGGGTCATGCAAGAGTGGCCCTGGCCCTTGGGCCATTCTTCCACCTGTTGTACATGAAAAGAATGGCCCAAGGGCCATTCTTGGAGGCCCCATGGGCGTTCCAAAATGACCTTGAGGCAGCCCAAGGGTCATACAAAAATGGTCCTTCCACATGTGCATGGCAAGAATGGTCCTACAACCATTCTTAGATGCCCCATGGTCATCCCAAAATGACCATGGGGCCTTGCAGTTTTGTAAGAATGGCCCTTGGGGTCATTCTTCCAATTGTTGTAGATGAAACGAATGGCCCTAGGGACATTCTTGGATGCCCCATGGCTATCCCAAAATTGACCTTGAGGCCTTGGGGTCATGCAAGAATGGCCCTAGAACCATTCTTCCTCATGTTGTGCACAAAACAGAATGGCCCTAGGACCATTATTTGAAAGCACCCATGGCCCCGTGGGGTCATGCAAGAATGGCCGTAGGCCATCCCAAAAATGACGTTGAGGCCTTGGGGTCATGCAAGAATGGCCCCATGGCTATTTTTCTTCATGTTGTACATGAAAATAATGGCCCTATGGCCATTCTTAGATGCCCCCATATCCATCTCAAAATGACCTTCAGGCCTTGGGGTCATGCAATAATGGCCCTAGGGGCATTCTTCCACTTGTTGTGCATGAAAGAGGCCATCCTTGGATGCTCCATGGCCATTCCAAAATGACCTTGAGGCCTTGGGGTCATGTAAGAATGGCCTTTGGGGTCACTCTTCCACCTATTGTGCATGAAAAGAATGGCCCTAGGGCCATTCTTGGATGCACCCATGGCCCCTTGGAGTCATAAAAGAATGGCACTTGGGCCATTCTTGAATGCCCCCATGGCCACTATTTCATTCACTATGATGCATTTTAAAGTAAAATGGTGGATATTGAAGGCCTTGGGGTCATGTAGGAATGGTCCTTACACCTGTTGTGCATGAAACGAATGGCCCTAGGGCCATGCTTGGATGCCCCATGCCCGTCCCAAAATGACCTTGAGGCCTTGGGATCATGCAAGAATGGCCATTCTTCCACCTGTTGTACAAGAAAAGAATGGTCCTAGGGCAGTCCTTGGAAGCCCCATGGCCATTCCAAAATCACCTTGAGGCCCAAGGGTCAAATAAGAATGGTCCTTACACATGTTGTGCATGGAAAGAATGGTCCTAGGGCCATTCTTGGATGCCCCATGACCTTAAGGCCTTGGGGTCATGTAGGATGGTCCTTACACTTGTTATGCATGAAAAGAATGGCCCTAGGGCCATTCTTAGTTGCCCCATGGCCATCTTAAAATGACCTTTAGGCCTTGCAGCCATGTAATAAGAATTGCCCTTGGGCTATTCTTCCACCTGTTGTGCATGAAAAGAATGGCTCTATGGCCATTCTGGGATGCCCCCATATCCATCCCAAACTGACCTTGAGGCCTTGGGGTCATTCAAGATTAGCTCTAAGCATTAGGGAAAATTTGGACTCACTTTTGGGCCATTTAAGCTCTTTGAGATTTTAGGAAATATTCCATAAGAACCAATGAGGGTGAGGCTTCCATTAGCAACTTTTGAGGTTACTTTTTGGTGGGAGGCCATAACTTGCGCATAAAAACTCCAAATTTGTCGGAGGTTGGTGCGTTAGAATTCTCTCATCAAGATCTTTCCAATGATATGTTACATCATATATAGTTTTGAGGTACTAGGGATAGATTTATCCACGATCCCCCTTTTCGTAATAGAATGATGACTTGGCACTTCTTAGAGGGCCCAAAAATGAGTCCACATTTTCCCTAATGGTCATTCTTCCACCTGTTGTGCATGAAAAGAGACCATCCTTGGATGCTCGATGGCCATTCCAAAATGACCTTGAGGCCTTGGGGTCATGCAAGAATGGCCCTAGGGCCATTCTTCCTCATTTTGTGCATGAAAACGAATGGCCCTAGGACCATTCTTCAATGCATCCATGGCCCCTTGGGTTCATGCAAGAATGGCCCTTGCGCCATTCTTGGATGCCCCCATGGCCACTATTTCATAAACTGTGATGTATTTTAAAGTAAAACGATGGATATATGAGGCCTTGGGGTCATGGAAGAATGGCCCCACGGCCATTCTTCCTTTGGATTCTCCATGGCCATCCCAAAAATGACCGTGAGGTCTTGGGATCATGCAAGAATGGCCCCACGGCCATTCTTCCTCATGTTGTGCATGAAAAAGAATGCCCCTAGGACCATCCTTGGATACCCCCATGGACACTATTCCATGCACTCTGATGCATTTTAAAGGAAAACGGTGGATATTTAAGGCCTTGGGGTCATGTAGGAATGGTTCTTACACCTATTGTGCATGCAAACAATGGCCCTATGGCCATTCTTGGATGCCCCCATATCCATCTCAAAATGACCTTGAGGCCTTGGGGTCATGCGAGAATGGCCTTAGGGCCATTCTTCCACCTGTTGTGCATGAAAAGAGGCCATCCTTGGATGCTCCATGGCCATTCCAAAATGACCTTGAGGCCTTGGGGTCATGCAAGAATGGTATTTGGGGTCACCTTTCCACCTATTGTGCATGAAACGAATAGCCCTATGGCCATTCTTGTGGATGCTCCATGGCCATCCCAAAAATGGCGTTGAGGCTTTGGGATCAGGCAAGAACATCCCTAGGGCCATTCTTCGTAATGCTGTGCATGAAAAAGAATGGCCCTAAGACCATTCTTGAATGCACCCATGGCCCCTTGGGGTCATACAAAAATAGCCCTTGGGCCATTCTTGGATGCCCCCATGCCCACTATTTCATTCACTGTGATGCATTTTAAAGAAAAACGGTGGATATATGAGGCCTTGGTGTCATGTAGGAATGGTCCTTACACCTCTTGTGCATGAGAATAATGGCCCTTGGGCCATTCTTGGATGCCCCATGGCCATCCCAAAAATGACCTTCAGGCCTTGGGGTCATGCAAGAATGGCCCCACGGCCATTCTTGCTCATGTTGTGCATAAAAAAGAATGGCCCTAGGACCATTCTTGGATGCCCCCATGTCCCCATGGCCACTATTCCAGGCACTGTGATGCATTTTTAAGTAAAAGAGTGGATATTTGAGGCCTTGGGGTCATGTAGGAATGGTCCTTACACCTGTTGTGCATGAAAGGAATGGCCCTAGGGCCATTTTTGGATGCCCTATGGGCATCCCAAAATGACCTTGATGCCTTAGGGTCATGCAATAATGGCCCTTAGGGCATTCTTCCACCTGTTGTGCATGAGAAGAATGTCCCTAGGGCCATTCTTGGATGCCCCATAACCATTCCAAAATGACCTTGAGATCTTTGGGTCATGGAATAATAGACTTGCATGATGAAAAGAATGGCCCTATAGCCATTTTTGGATTCCCCCATATCCATCCCAAAATGACCTTGAGGCCTTGGGGTCATGCAAGAATGGCCCTAGGGCCATTCTTCCACTTGTTGTGGATGAAAAGAGGCCATCCTTGGATGCTCCATGGCCATTCCAAAATGACCTTGAGGTCTTGGGGTCATACAAGAATATCCTTTGGGGTCACTCTTCCACCTATTGTGCATGAAATGAATGGCCCTAGGGCCATTCTTGGATGTCCCATGGCCATCGCAAAAATGATCTTCAAGACTTGGGATCATGCAAGAATGACACTAGGGCCATTCTTTCTCATGTTGTGCATGGAACAGAATGGACCTAGGACCATTCTTGAATGCACCGATGGCCCCTTGGAGTCATGCAAGAATGGCCCTTGGGTCATTCTTGGATGCCCCCATGGCTACTATTTCATTCACTGTGATGCATTTTAAAGGAAAACGGTGGATATATGAGGCCTTGGGTTTATGTAGGAATGGTCCATACACTCGTTGTGCATGAAACGAATGGCCCTAAGGCCATTTTTGGATGCCCCATGGGCATTACAAAAATGACCTTGAGGCCTTGGGGTCATGTAGAAATGGCCCAAGGACATTTATTCTCATTTTGTGCATGAAAAAGAATGGCCCTAGGACCATTCTTGGGATGCACCCGTGGCCCTTTTGGGGCATGCAAGAATGGCCCTTGGGCCATTCTTTGATGCCCCCCAAGGCCACTATTCCATGCATTGTGATGCATTTTAAAGTAAAACAGTGGATATGTGAGGCCTTGGGGTCATGTAAGAATGGTCCTTACACTTGTTGTGCATGAAAAGAATGGCCCTATGACCTTGAGGCCTTGGGGTCATGCAAGAATGGCCCTAGGGCCATTCTTCCACCTGTTGTGCATGAAAAGAGGCCATCCTTGGATGTTCCATGTCCATTCCAAAATGACCTTGAGGCCTTGGTGTCATTCAAGAATTGCCTTTGGGGTCACTCTTCCACCTATTGTACATGAAACGAATGGCCCTAGGACCATTCTCGGGATGCCCCATGGCCATCTCAAAAATGATCTTCAGGCCTTGGGGTCATGCAAGAATGCCCCTAGGGCCATTCTTTCTCATGTTGTGCATGAAAAAGAATGGCCCTAGGACCATGCTTGAATGCACCCATGGCCCCTTGGGGTCATACAAGAATGGCCCTTGGGCCATTCTTGGATGCCCCCATGGCCACTATATCATTCACTGTGATGCATTTTAAAGTAAATTGGTGGATATATGAGGGCTTGGAGTCATGTAGGAATGGTCCTTACACTAGTTGTGCATGAAAAGAATGGTGCTAAGGCCATTCTTTGATGCCCTATGGCCATCCCAAAAATGACCTTGAAGCCTTGGGGTCATGCAAGAATGGCCCCACGGCCGTTCTTCCTCATGTTGTGCATGAAAAAGTGGCCCTAGGACCATTCTTGGATTCACCCATGGCCCTTTAGGGACATGCAAGAATGGCCCTAGGACCTTTCTTGGATGCCCCCATGGCCACTATTCCATTCACTGTGTGTGATGCATTTTAAAGTAAAATAGTGGATATTTGAGGCCTTGGGGTCATGTAGGAATGGTCCTTTACACCTGTTGTGAATGGAACGAATGGCCCTATGGCCATTCTTGGATGCCCCCATATCCATCCCAAAATCACCATGAGGCCTTGGGGTCATGCAAGAATGGCCCTAGGGCCATTCTTCCATATGTTGTGCATGAAAAGAGGCCATCCTTGGATGCTCCATGGCCATTCCAAAATGACCTTGAGGCCTTGGGGTCATGCAAGAATGGCCTTTGTGGTCACTCTTCCACCTATTGTGCATGAAAAGAATGGCCCTAGGGCCATTCTTGGATGCCCCATGGCCTTCCTTAAAATGACCTTGAGGCCTTGGGGTCATGCAAGAATGTCCCTAGGGCCATTCTTGCTCATGTTGTTCATGAAAACGAATGGTCCTAGGACCATTCTTGAATGCACCCATGGCCCCTTGGGGTCATGCAAGAATGGCCCTTGGGCCATTCTTGGATGCCCCCATGGTCACTTTTTTATTCATTTGTGATGCATTATAAAGTAAAATGATGGATATATGAGGCCTTGGTGTCATTTAGGAATGGTCCTTATACCTGTTGTGCATGCGAAGAATGGCCCTACGGTCATTTTTGGATGCCCCCTCCAGGACCATTCCAAAATGACCTTGAGGCCTTTGGGTCATGGAAGAATAGCCTTGCATGAAAAGAATTGCCCTATGGCCATTCTTGGATGCTCCCATATCCATCCCAAAATGACCTTGAGGCCTTGTGGTCATGTAAGAATGGCCCTACGGCCTTGTGGTCATGTAAGAATGACCTTGAGGCCTTGTGGTCATGTAAGAATGGCCCTACGGCCATTCTTCCACCTGTTGTGCATGAAAAGAGGCCATCCTTGGATTATCCATGGCTATTCCAAAATGACCTTGAGGCCTTGGTATCATGCAAGAATGGCCTTTGGGGTCACTCTTTCACCTATTGGATTCCCCATGGCCATCCCAAAAATGACCTTGAGGCCTTGAGGTCGTGCAAGAGTGGCCCTAGGGCCATTCTTCGTCATGTTGTGTATGAAAAAGAATGGCTACTCTTGGAGGCCTTGGGGTCATGCAAGAATGGCCACTATTCCATCCACTGTGATGCATTTTAAAGTAAAACCATGGATATTTGAAGCCTTGGGGTCATGTAGGATTCGTGCTTACAGCTGTTGTGCATGAAAAGAATGGCCCTAGGGCCATTCTTGGATGCCCCATGGCCATCCCAAAATGACCTTGAGGCCTTGAACTCATGCAAGAATGGCCTTTGTCGTCACTCTTCCACACTTATTGTGCATGAAAAGAATGGCCCTAGGGCCATTCTTGAATGCCCCATGGCCATTCCAAAAATGACCTTGAGGCCTTGGGGTCATGCAAGAATGGCCATTCCTCATGTTGTGCATGACAAAGAATGGCCCTTGAATGCATCGATGGCCTTGCGGTCATGTAGGAATGCACCCATGGCCCCATAGGGTCATGCAAGAATGGACCTTGGGCCATTCTTGGATTCCCCCATGGCCACTATTTCATTCACTATGATGCATTTTAAAGTAAAACAGTGGATATTTGAGCCCTTGGTGTCATATAGGAATGGTCCTTACACCTTTTGTGCATGCAAAGAATGGCCATTCTTGGATGCCCCATGGCCATCCCAAAAATGCCCTTGAGTCCTTGGGATCATGCAAGAATGGCCCCATGGCCATTCTTCATCATGTTGTGCATGCAAAAGAATGGCCGGCAACGCTGAGTTGCTTGATAGACAGAAGATAGCAGATTTCAACCATCAACATATAACACGAACCATTTTGGGGAGCATGCGTGTAGCATGCAGTGATCTTAGAGATGCTGCCCCGCCTGAAGCTAATATGCAACGTCTACAGTTATGGGACGTTGTATGGAGCGAGCAAAGAGCCAAGAGCAAGCGCATGAAGGCGTTGGATGCAGAGTCTCTCCCCAAAAGAGTGCGCATTGCCCAGGACGTCGCTGCAACGTCCAGCCAGGCAGATGCAAGTGGTACAGGTGTCATTAATCGTACCATCTACAATTCTATGTGCACACATCTCATTGGCATCCCGCACGAGGCTCTGTTCGAAGGGCGAACAATAGGCTCTGGTGTTTTTGGCACAGTAAAAGAGTATACAGTTAAAGGTATATCATTTTTACCGGAGCACATTACTTTTTACGGAAAGCACTACAAAGGAGAAGGCAGCGCCAAGTTCGAGAGCTTCCAGGCAGAGCAGGGCATGCAAGTTCTACACCCATCGATTGTCAGGTGTATTGCCTTTACAAAAGAAGCTCCTTGGATCACTATTTTTCCGTACTATAATGGCGGCTCTCTTGGTGATACTCTTCTGAAGGTTCCCTTCAGATTCAGTGAGTTCACCAGAGCAATTTTCCGTTTGGATCGAGGATGGAGACAACCCTCGCCTGATAATATTCCTTTAAGTCATCTAGAACTTTCTAAAATAAAACAAATAGTAATAACCATGCCACATATTATGCATGCCCTAGTGGAAGGCCTAGCGGCAGCACATCTGGCAGGAATTGTACATACCGACCTACATCCATTCAATGTAGTGTTGGATTTTACAAAAGAGTTGAAGCCACGCATAGGTATTATCGATTGGGGGTTACTGCTGAGAGCGCCCAAAAAACGGGTGTCTCTCAATTTTGTATTTGAAGCAGACAAGAACCCTGAGAAGGTGGCACAGGCGGTCTCCTACGCAGACAGAGAGCGAAATAAACGGCCGTGGATAGCCCCGGAGCTTTATGATCCATTTTTGGTAGATGCATACACTCCTGCATCTGATGTTTTTGCCTTGGGATATTTATTACAAACTTTATATGACTTTTGGCAGAAAGTACAAGAGTTGTGGATGGATAATAGTTCCTATGACAAAGTTACCATGGATACTATTATTCATAGAGTCAAAAATTGGATGTTTCTGCCTAATCGCGATGAGCGAAAATCAATTTTGCAAGTAGTTAAATTTTTTAGATCACTAAATACTGACCCAACGAGGGCACAACGTCCTCTTGTAGAGCTATCGGTGTCATTCACCCCAACTTTGTAATGATATAGTATCAAGAGATTAAGTTTCAGGAATGGCATTTTGTTTCTCTCTTCAAAATTTGATGTGTCCATTGTTTGAAATATTATCTCATTGAGTCTTTGCAATATCTCTCTCCTCTTGTGGTGTTTAAGTTTATGTTTTCTCTTCAAAATTTGATGTGCGCGCATTGTTTGAAGTAATTTTGGAGTCAAGTGGATATTTCTCATCGAGTCTTTGGAATACATATCTCCTCTCGTGGTGTTTAACTTTAAGTTTTTGAGAGTAATGGTCAATTTATATTACGTTGATCTTTACAGTTCATTAAAATTCTAAAGTCATTTATGTTCATGCAGATATGGTAGAGGCGCAAGCAAACGAGCATCAAGAGTTAGCCAAGAAGGCATATGAGCGAATGAAGGCCCTTGCACATGGCCTGACAGCCCGCGAAGCAACAAGAACAGCATGCAGGTTGTCGAAATGGACAAATCCAACTTATGTCCAATGGAAAGACATAAACAAACGCGTAACCACAGAGATGATAAAGGAAATATGGCCATGTCCAGATGGTGAGATTAAGAAGGGAAGATGGAAGATTTCACGTTGCACTCACAATGATATCAAAACTAATGCCGAGCGCATTTTCTTGGAGGTGTACGGTCGTCCTCTCCATAACGCCGACGCTCCACTCTATTTTGCTAAGATGCTATATGCTCAATTTATCCTAGAAACTCCAGTGGACTTCGCCTCCAGAGAGGCCACTGTCAACACCCACGACATACGTGAAGAGACAGTGACATTCACAAGGAAAGAACTTGCTCTCATGGTGGAGGGCGCTGGATTGGAGTTAAACAAGGTCAAAGAAAGCTTAGGGGCACAGCTAGCAAAGAAGGAGAAAGAAGCTGAGCGATTAACTCAAGCGTCAACTCCTCCCCCGGCCAATAGAGGGATTCAAGAGCAGCTCACAAAGATCAGCCAAGATGTGCAGAGCATCTCTTCACATATTGCTCCTGTGCGCCAAGGAAACCACATCTCTCATTTTTTGATACATCCTGATCTTGTGGGAGTTTCTGCTGAGGCTACTAGTTCCTCCACCCCCCAATGTCATGTATGTTACAAAGTATTCGATGGGTGGAGCGGCCAGTATATACTACCCTGTGGACACTACTACCACTTAATATGTTTAGTGAGGCAAATGCAAAATACTTCCACATGTGCATTGTGCAGTGTCCCAATAAATCAAGGTATTTATACAGTGTTCGGCATGGCTAGCGAATATAAACCACCAGGACCTTTAGGTGCAACTCCTAGTGCAATTCGTAATTTATTTCAAGATGAAAGCTAAGAAAGACAAATCCTACTTTTGTATTGATAATTTCTCCTAATACGATCATTTGTACAAGTACTTTTTATGAAATTAATGAAGTGACTTCTTCCTCTATGTCAGTATCTTGCTCCAAAATTCTTTCACCGTTTACTCTCTCGTCTGCTAAATTAAGCTCATCTAAGTCAATGTCTAAATTGTCTTCTATCTCAAGGGTGGTGCACAACGTGCGTCCAACATCAAAGTTCTCGTCTACTACATCATCACAATTGTACATCCATCTGGGCATATCTTCTTCATACTCTTCGCTTTCAATGTCTCGCAAGATCTTTTCATTGCAATACATGTAAACAAGTTTATCTGCTCGATCTGCAAGAAGTCGATTGCGAATAGTACTGTGAATATATTTGTACATGCTCCAGTTTCTTTCTGAGCCTGAGTTTGAAGAGCACTGACTTAGAACCTTCATCACAAGGTTGCGCAATAAAGCATAATGCTCACCACCATTCATCATCCACCACTTCCATGCAGGTTGCTCTTTAGCCATTTGTTTAACAAGGGAGTTGGAAAATAAACCCTCTTTCAATCGAAATGAGGTCATCTCCTTTATGCACTTTACACGATCATCATCATTATTATAGAAAGTGTTTACCACTTTATAAAAATCTTGCACCACCTCAACGTTGGACATCAAATCCATATTCCAATATTCAGGATCTAACATGTAAGCAGCACTGTGTAGTGGTGAATGCGCTCCAATCCATCTAGCATGAAAGTACTTCAATAGAACTTTTCTTTGTCTACTGGAGAATGGTACACGCCATTGCTTTTCCACCACTGAATGCTCTAATTTCTCAGGACACTCCAAACTCCGCTGGACAGTCCACCATTGCATCCATGCTTTTCTGAGATTAGGCGCTCTTTGATCAAGACTTCGTACAGCATACATAACAGGCATCATTACATGGTATGCATCCATCACACTGTTCCACCAACTTCTTCTTGTAAGCGCTGCCTTCAAGAATTTGATTTTCTCTTTCACTTTTTCAAGTTGAGTGTTCTCCCAGTCATGAAATGCCATGCATGTAAATGTTTTGCAAACTGCATCTTTATTTCTAAGAAGAGACTCAAAAGTGTAAAAGTGAGTGTAAAACCTAGTCTTCGCTGGAAGCTTTAACATAACTGACATGCGAGGTCGAAAAATATCTAACACTCTCTGTCTCTTGAGCATGAATCTCACAAGCTGGCGAGCAGTGTCGACGATTGAGGCAAACCATTTGGTATCATCAGATTTATACCAATCTTTTAATACAAGATTCAAACTATGAGTATTACAGCCTACCGGAAAAATATGTGGATATTGTCGTTGTAGGATTTTGGATGCATTTTTGTAATTTTTTGCATTGTCCATGATGACTTGGACTACATTTTTGGCACCCACTTCCTCTATCACAGAGCTAATGACTTGAGCAATGTAAGCCCCAGTTTTGATTGAACCAGCTGAATCCACGGCACGGATGAAAGTCTCACCTCTAGGTGAAATAACCATTATATTAATTAATGGTTTTCTTTGCACATTAGACCATCCATCACTTACTATACTACATCCAGAAAGCTCTATATTGCTAAGAATTATTCTTTGTACACGTTCTTTTACTTGCGCATAACATTTCTCTAATAGATCATTTCGCATAGCATGGTACGTAGGCGGTGAAAACCCTGGTCCAAACTCACCAATTTTCTTCCATGCTCTCTTCCAATGCTCACTGTCCACCATCATCATAGCACTCCCAGAAAAGTAAATCGCTTCAGTAAGGGCGAGTTGTGCATCATCGAGTCGACCTTGACGTAGGCTTTCTTGCAATGAAGTTTGACGCATGGGTATATTTCCTACGTCAAAGTTTCGCTTGCAGGAAGATGCACTGGGTAGATTACTTTCTGGTTGCACATTGCCGTTCGGGGTACAAGTAGGCGATGTAGGGGGAGTTTGATGATTAGAACAACAGTGTTCTTGCTGCCTTGATACATTAACGGTAGGAGTGTCATGTTTTCTTGAATCTTTCTTTTGAATTTCTTCTCTTATGCGTTTGGCCACTATAGGTGCAGAGAGGTGGGTACATGACTTTTTCTTCGGTCCACCTAAAAAGTGTTCTCTTAGTCGAGGCGCCCCACCTGATTTTACTGCATGGCATAGCATACACTCCCAATCTATGAATCGATCACCAATGTTAATTGCATATTGCCACTCTATCCCAGGTGCCTTTTTTTTCCTGCTATTTGAAATTTGGACTCTATTGGAGGTATCACTGGATCCAACATTGTCCTCCATCTCAACAAATAACCTATTCAACCAAGCATATAACAATGAATACACAAATGAAAAAACAACAAATCACTCACGTATTACAAAACATACATTAGCAGACAAAGTACTTCGAAACTATCTTGACAAATACAAAAGATCATCACATAACACAAAACTACTTCAAACTATCTTGCAAGGTCTTACTACAAAACTACTTCGAAACTATCATGCACATTGCACCCCCAATGAAGGATGCCTTTTGTACCCAATTAAGGATACTTTACACAATCAAAGATCTATGCTTGCCCAATACTCTAGTATAGGACAATAGACCTTCTCTAACATTCACAAAGAAAATCAAAGATCTATGCTTGCCCAATACTCTAGTATAGGACAATAGACCCTTGTCTACTCTAAACTATATCAAGTATCAAGAACCAACACAAGCCCCTAAGCAGGACTCTTGGCTCCATCAAACCATTCATAAAGCAGAATGAGGTAGATTACGTACGTGGCTCAAATGCAAAGCTGAATGACTCCAAATTTGTCCCTAAATCTCCGCAAGTATTAGCTACGAACCACACCCTGCCCCCAGTTCAAAGAACTAAGGACGAGTGGCTCAATAGCCTTAGGAGTGCCTACAAGGAAAGACGACAGTCCCTAAGATAAGGACGTTCTTCCCAAGAGGACACTTCTAGCAACTCGAGAGCTCTACAAGTACTTTGAGGAGAGATATCACGCCCCCAAAACAAGGACTATCTCCCCAAAAGTTGTACGATGGGTGTCGGGCAGTGTTTATATCCAGAATAGTACCCCGCCGGTGTTCTGTGTTTTTCCCGGCGGGCCCGCCGGGATAAGCACTTTTCCCGGCGGGCCCGCCGGGAAACCTAAAAGCCCGGAGGTGTTACGGGACTAGTGGGTTCTGGCAGGTCATTGCTCAGGTCATGTGAATATACAATGTGATCACAAGTTTTAATATGTTAACAATAGGTTTTGTTAACGTGATCACGAAATTGTGAAGACGTTAATGAAATCCCTGCCTAGGGCCATTTGTTTTTATGCACAACATGAGGAAGAATGGACCTAGGGCCATTCTCGCATGACCCCAATGCTTCAAGGTCATTTTTGGGATATCCATGGGGCATCCAAGAATTCCCCTAGGGCCATTCTTGGATATCCATGGGGCATCCAAGAATTCCCCTAGGGCCATTCATTTCATTTACAAGTGGAAGAATGACCCCAAGGGCCATTCTTACATAACTACAAGGCCTCAAGGTCATTTTGGTATTTCTATGGGGCATCTAAGAATGGCCGTAGGACCATTCTTGCCATGCACATGTGGAAGGACCATTCTTGTATTACGGTTAGTCCTGAAGGTCATTTTGGAATGGTCCTTGGGCTTCCAAGAATGGCCCTTGGGCCCTTCCTTTCATGTTGCACAACAGGTGGAAGAATTGTTGAGATATCGAGCTCATCTAGTGAGGCGGTGGACACTGATGACCCACCTGGGGGATAGACCCCACACTTACACCATTGGCATGGTTGGTGAGATCATGGGTGATATGCGGCTAGTGGGATGACAGGCTGTGTGATAGCCATTCTAGAGACTAGCATAGTTATAGCGCCAGCTCATTTAGTTGGGTTCACACTATAGAGAACCCTAGTATGTATTTGGTTGAGTACCTTTTCATATTGTGTACTCTTATCTTTGTATATGGTGTGTTGAGGGTTGTGTGAAAAAGAAGAAGATTTTCAGCCTCTCACCTATAGTGTGTTCTCTTTTAGGGTTTTGTGAGTGTGTGTGTGCTTGCAAGAGCTCAAGCTCTCTTCTCCCCTGCATCTTCTCATGGTATTAGAGCCTGGTTCATGCTAAGGGCTGACTACAAGAAAGAGAAGCACACCAAGCGGTATGAGGGTAAGAGCTTCATCTACTCTTCCCTATTTGTGTTGGCGACTACACCCTTGTCGGGAGCTCTACGCGAGGCACCAGCAAACGATCTCTAATTGAGGAGCTTTCTTCACGGGAGTAAAGCTATAGGGCAACTATACTGTCCTACGTGACTCCAAGGCCTCATATATTCACCATTCCTACATGACCCCAAGGCCTCAAATATCCACCGTCTTACTTTAAAATGTATCATAGTGAATGAAATAGTGGCTATGGGGGCATCCAAGAATGGCCCAAGGGCCCTTCTTTCATGACCCCAAGGGGCCATGGGTGCATCCAAGAATGGCGCTAGGGCCATTTGTTTCATACACAATAGGTGGAAGAGTGACCCCAAAGGCCATTCTCGCATGACCCCCCAAGGCCTCAAGGTTATTTTGGAATGGCCATGGAGCATCCAAGGATGGCCTCTTTTCATGCACAACAACAGGTGTGGAAGAATGTCCCTAGGACCATTCTTGCATGACCCCAAGGCCTGAAGGTCATTTTGAGATGGATATGGGGGCATCTAAGAATGGCCATAGGGCCATTCTTTTCATGCACAACATGAGGAAGAATGGCCGTGGGGCCATTCTTGCATGACCCCAAGCCCTCAAGGTAATTTTTGGAACAACCATGGGGAATCCAAGAATTGCCCTAGGACCATTCTTTCAATGCACAATAGGTGTAAGGACCATTCCTACATGACCCCAAGGCCTCAAATATCCACCGTTTTACTTTCAAATGCATCCTAGTGCATGAAAGAGTGGCCATGGGGGCATCAGAGAATGGCCCAAGGGCCATTCTTGTATGATCCCAAAAGGGCCATGGGTGCATCCGAGAATGGCCCTAGGACCATTCTTGTCATGCACAATAGGTGGAAGAGTGACCCCAAAGGCCATTCTTGCATGACCCCAAAGCCTCAAGGTCATTTTGGAATGGCCATGGAGCATCCAAGGATGGCCTCTTTTCATGCACAACAACAGGTGGAATAATGGCACTAGGGCCATTCTTGCATGACCCCAAGGCTTGAAGGTCATTTTGAGATGGATATGGGGGAATCTAAGAATGGCACTATTGGCCATTCTTTTCATGCACAACATGAACAAGAATGGCCGTGGGGCCATTCTTGCATTACCCCAAGGCCTCAAGGTCATTTTTGGGATGGCCATGGTGCATCCAAGAATGGCCCTAGGGCCATTCTTTTCATCCCACAACAGGTGTAGAGGCATTCCTATATGACTCCAAGGCCTCATATAACCACCATTTTACTTTAAAATGCATCAGAGTTAATGAAATAGTGGCCATGGGAGAATCCAAGAATTTCTTACATAACCCCAAGGAGCCATGGGTGCATTCAAGAATGGTTCTAGGGCCATTTATTCTTATGCGCAACATGAGAAAGAATGCTCCTAGGGCCATTCTTGCATGATCCTAAGCCCTCAAGGTCATTTTTGGGATAGCCATGGGGCCTCCAAGAATGTCCCTAGGGCCATTCGTTTCATGTACAACAACTAGAAGAATGGCCCCAAGGGCCATTCTTACATAACTACAAGGCCTTAAGGTCATTTTGGGATGGCCATTGGGCATCTAAGAATGGCCGTTGGACCATTACTGCCATGCACATGTGGAAGGGCCATTCTTGTATGACCCTTGGGCCCCTCAAGGTTATTTTCGAATGCCCATGCGGCTTCCGAGAATGGCCCTTGGGCCATTCTTTTCATGTACAACAGGTGGAAGAATGGCCCAAAGGCTATTCTCACATTCTTGTATGACACCAAGGCCTCAAGGTAATTTTGGGATGGCCATGGGGCATCCAAGAATGGCCCTAGGGCCAATCTTTTCATGCACAACAGGTGTAAGGACCATTCCTACATGACCCCAAGGTCTCAAATATCCAACATTTTACTTTAAAATGTATCACAGTGAATGGAATAGTGGCCATGGGGGCATCCAAGAATGGTCCTAGGGCCATTCTTTTTCAAGCACAACATGAGAAATAATGGCCCTAGTGCCATTCTTGCATGACCCCAAGGCCTCAAGGTCATTTTTTCCCTAGGGCCATTCTTTTCATGTGCTACAGGTGTAAGGTCCATTCCTACATGACCCCAAGCCCTCATATATCCACCGTTTTACTTGAAAATGCATCAGAGTGCATGAAATAGTGGCGATGGGGGCATCCAAGAATGGCCCTAAGGCCATTCTTTTCATGCACAATACGTGGAAGAGTGACCCCAAAGGGCGTTCTTGCATGACCCTAAGGCCTCAAGGTCATTTTGGAATGGCCATGCAGCAGCATCCAAGGATGGCCTCTTTTCATGCTCAACAAGTGAAAGAATGGCCCTATGGCCATTCTTGCATGACCCCAAGGACTCAAGGTCATTTTGGGATGGATATGGGGGCACCCAAGAATGGCCCCACGACCATTCTTTTCATGGACAACATGAGGAAGAATGGCCGTGGGGCCATTCTTGCATGACCCCAAGGCCTCAAGGTCATTTTTGGGATGGCCATGTTGAATCCAAGAATGGCCCTAGGGCCATTCTTTTCATACACAACAGGTGTAAGGACCATTCCTACATGACCTCAAGACCTCATATATCCACCGTTTTACTTTAAAAGGCATCAGAGTGAATAAAATAGTTGCCATGAGCAAATCCAAGAATGGCCGAAGGGCCATTCTTGCATGACCCCAAGGGGCCATGGGTGCATTCAAGAATGGTCCTGGGGCCAATCTTTTTTATGCACAACATGAGGAAGAATGGTCCTAGGGTCATTCTCGCATGACTCCAATGCCTCAAGATCATTCTTCGGATAGCCATGGGGCATCCACGAGGCCTCAAGGTCATTTGGAGATGGCCATGGGGTATCTAAGAATGGTCGTAGGACCATTCTTGCCATGCACATGTGGAAGGACCATTCTTGTATGACCCTTGGGCCTCAAGGTCATTTTAAAATGGCCATGGGCTTTCCAAGAATGGCCCTTGGGAGCCATTCTTTTCATGTACCATAGGTGGAAGAATGGCCCAAGGGCCACCATTCTTGCAAGCCCCAAGGCATCATGTTCATTTTGGGATGGCCATGGGGCATCCTAGAATGGCCCTAGGCCCACGCTTTGCATGCACAATAGGTGTAAGGACCATTCCTACATGACTCCAAGGCCTCAAATATGCACTGTTTTACTTCAAAATGCATCACACTGAATGGAATAGTGGCCATGAGGGCATCCAAGAATGGTCCTAGGGCCATTCTTTTTCATACACAACATGAGAAGGAATGGCCCTAGTGCCATTCTTGCATGACCTTGAGGCCTTAAGGTCATTTTTGGGATGGCCATGGGGCATCAAAGAATCGCCCTAGGATTATTCTTTTCATGCACAACAGGTGTAAGGACCATTCCTATACATGACCCCAAGGCCTGATATATTCACCGTTTTACTTTAAAATGCATCACAGTGCATAAAATAGTGGCCATGGGGCCATCCACGAATGGCCCATTCTTGCATGACCCCAAGGGGCCATGGGTGTATCCAAGAATGGCCCTAGGGCCTTTCTTGGATACACCCATGGCCCAAGGGCCATTCTTGCATGACCCCAAGGGACCATAGGTGTATCCAAGAATGGCCCTAGGGCCATTCTTTTCATGCATATAGGCAGAAGAGAGACCCAAAGGCCATTCTTGCATGACCCCAAGGCCTCAAGGTCATTTTGAAATGGCCATGGAGCATCCATGGCCATGGAGCATCCAAGGATGGCCTCTTTTCATACACAAGATGTGAAAGAATGGCCCTAGGGCCATTCTTGCATGACCCCAAGGCCTAAAGGTCGTTTTGGGATGGATATGGAGGCATTCAAGAATGGCCATAGGGCCATTCTTTTCATGCACAACATGAGGAAGAATAGCCATGGGACCATTCTTGCATGACCCCGAGGCCTCATGGTCATTTTTGGGATGGCCATGGGGAATCCAAGAAGGGCCATTCTTTTTATGCACACAACACATGTAAGGACCATTCCTACATGACCCCAAGGTGTCATATATCCACTGTTTTACTTTAAAATGCATCAGAGTGAATGAAATAGTCGACATGGGAGAATCCAAGAATGGCCCAAGGGCCATTCTTGCATGACCCCAAGGGGCCATGGATGCATTCAAGAATGGTCCTAGGGCCATTCTTTTTTATGAACAACATGAGAAATAATGGTCCTAGGGCCATTCTTGCATGACCCCAACGCTTCAAGGTCATTTTTGGGGTAGCCATGGGGCATCCAAGATTGGCCCTAGGGCCATTCGTTTCATGTACAACAAGTGGAAGAATGACCCCAAGGGCCATTCTTACATAACTACAAGGCCTCAAGGTCATTTTGGGATTTCCATGGGACATCTAAGAATGGCAGTAGGACCATTCTTGCCATGGGACATCTAAGAATGGCAGTAGGACCATTCTTGCCATGCACATGTGGAAGGACCATTTTTGTATGACCCTTAGGCCTTAAGGTCATTTTGGAATGGTCATGGGGCTTCCAAGAATGGCCCTTGGGCCATTCTTTTCATGTACAATAGGTGCAAGAATGGCCCAAGGGCCATTCTTGCATGACCCCAAGGTCTCAAGGTCATTTTGGGACGGCTATGGGGGATCTAAGAATGGACCCAGGGCCATTCTTTTCATGCACAACATGTGTAAGGACATTCCTACATGACCCCAAGGCCTCAAATATCCACCGTTTTACTTTCAAATGCATCACAGTGCATGGAATAGTGGCCATGGGGGCATCGAAGAATGGCCCAAGGGCCCTGGGTGCATCCAAGAATGGCCCTAGGGCCATTCTTTGCATGCACAATAGGTGGAAGAGTGACCCCAAAGGCCATTCTTGTATAACTCCAAGGCCTCAAGCTCATTTTGGAATGGCCATGGAGCATCCAAGGATGGCCCCTTTTCATGCACAACAGGTGGAAGAATGGCCCTAAGTCCATTCTTGCATGACCCCAAGGCCTCAAGGTCATTTTGGGATGGATATGGGGGCATCCAAGAATGTCCATAGGGCCATTCTTTTCATGTACAAGAGGTGGAAGAATGGCCATTCTTGCATGACCCCAAGGCGTCAAGGTCATTTTGGGATGGCCATGGGGCATCCAAGAATGGCCCTCCGGCCATTCTTTTCATGCACAAAAGGTTAAGGACCATTCCTACATGACCCCAAGGCCTCAAATATCCACCGTTCTACTTTAAAATGCATCATAGTGCATGGATGAGTGACCTTGGGAGCATCCAAGAATGGCCCAAGGGTCATTCTTACATGACCCCAAGGGGCCATGGGAGCATCCAAGAATGGTCCTGGGACCATTATTATATTCATGCATAACATGAGAAAGAATGGCCCTAGGGCCATTCTTGCATGACCCCAAGGCCTCAAGGTCATTTTTGGGATGGCCATGGGGCATCCAAGAATGGCCCCAGGGCCATTCTTTTCATGCACAATAGGTGTAAGGACTATTCCTACATAACCTGAGGGCCTCATATATCCACCGTTCTACTTTAAAATGCATCATAGTGCATGAAATAGTGGCCATGGGGGCATCCAATAATGGCCCAAGACTCATTCTTGCACCCCAACAATAAGGGGCCAGGGGTGCATCCAAGAATGGTCCTAGGGCCATTCTTTTTTATGCACAACATGAGGAAGAATGGTCTTAGGGTCATTCTTGCATGATCTCAAGGCCTCAAGGCCTCGAGGCCATTTTTGGGATAGCCATGGGGCATCCAAGAATGACCCTAGGGCCATTCGTTTCATGTACAAAAGGTGGAAGAATGACCCCCCAAGGGCCATTCTTGCATGACCCCAAGGCCTCAAGGGCATTTTGGGATGGCCATGGGGCATCCAAGAATGGCCCTAGGACCATTCTTGCCATGCAAAACATGTGTAAGGACCATTCTTGTATGACCCTTGGGCCTCAAGGTCATTTTGGAATGGCCATGGGGATTCCAAGAATGGCCCTTAGGCCATTCTTTTATGTAGGTGGAAGAATGGCCCAAGGTCCATTCTTGCATAACCCCAAGGCCTCAAGGTCATTTTGGGATGGACATTGGGCATCCAAGAATGGACCAATAGGTGTAAGAACCATTCTTTTCATGCACAATTGACCCCAAGGCTTCCAAGAATAGCCCTATGGCCATTCTTTTCATGTGATTTTAAATTAATAGCTGCCCCATTGCTGCATGCAAGAATGCTCTTGTTTGGGGCATGCCATTATTTACCTAGGACAATTCCTTATAGTGATATGCATGAAGTTATCTTTTTTATCTCTTGTTTGTTCTTACTTTATCTATTTTTGTAAATATGTTAGAACTGTTTTTAAATGGTCTTACAAAAATCACTTTTGCGCATAGGAAAAGATGTTAGGAAAAAGGAAGCTTTCATTTCCCTCAAGCATTGACATGGCCAGCGGAGACTCAAAGGATTGGTACGTTGATCTCTATGACCTTTAAGATAAAGAGATACATTGGAACCATCTCTTCATTTAGATGGAAGACAGCAATAAGGAGTATTTTGAGAGTAGGGGACATTTCAAAGAAATGAATGTTTCTATGGTAGATTTGCACCAAGAAATCAAATGCATTGATGTTGAGACCCATGGGGATATCACGTACCAACTCTGTCCCACTGCATATAGGAGAAATATGCATAATATTTTCCTCTGGGTGTATATACTGAGTACACAATCCCCGTGGAGAATTGTTTGGTAGCACCCAGCCACACTATATGTCGTCCCATGGACATTGTCAAAGCAGAGGAAATTTGTGGATGGTTTGCTGGAAAGGTAAACAATCCTTGTTCATGTGCGTACCTAATGCCTGTCAAGCTGATTTATGAAGGGATACACAAGCCACTAGCCAAGGAAGATCTAAGGGTAGGGGATCTTTAAAAATATGCGTATTGGATCATATGGCTAGCATTCTATCTATGCTGCAAAGGCAATTATATTAGAGGATAATCTTGATCCGAGCTTACTCTACTTGAAAGATGTTTATAGGTATCGAAAGGCTCGGATTGTTGTGAATGCACCTCCAACAGTGATCTCCAAGATAGCAAATATAGAGGCACAAGCATTATTCACAAAGCAGCCCTATAGTGACATATTAAAGCACTTGAGAAGCCAATACGAGCATTATAAAAAGCCTTCAAGACCAGCAATTGGAGTCCCAAAGAAGGGAAACCCTTCTCGTGTAAATTAGGATGTAAGTCATTGTATCTTATGTTTTTTAATCTTATTTGATAGCTTTTTTGATGTACCATATTGGAACTATCTTGTTGTTTATATTCTATTTGTTTTTTTGTTAATAAAAGAACTTCTCTTTGAGTGCCGAATCATCAATGGGTGCCTACTTTGCACAGAAGCAGGCACACATGGTTACATGCCCCGACGACATCTTCTATACTTGGCTAAAGATTATAGAAGATGTCAAGAATGGAAAACTTGGGGGAAAGAAGCCTAATCCATCTCATTTCAGATGCTTGTGTGGTTTAGAAGAGGAGTGATCAAGCCTATTCAAACGTAGCTTTTGAAAGGAGACATCTTGCTCTCGAAGGGGGTTACAGACAAGGAAAAGATTGACATGGTTGATAGAGTGATGCTACTAAAACAGGATAAGGTTTTGCAAGAACAGGTATTGCTTCAATTCAACAATGTTAATGATTCAAAGAAATGCAAGGACTGGCAGGAGCTGGCTTCAACTTATCACATTAATGATAGTGTCTACCATGTGCTTCATGGAAAGTGTGAGCCATGGATAAAGGCAAGATTGTAGGTTGGTAAGACAAACTTGGAGTTTCCATCACATGCAAAGGGTTACATACAATGGATTGTTGCTGTCATCGATAGGGAAGAGCAGGTTGTGATGACTGATCTTCCATGGTGTATTTCCATTGTGAGCTTAGAGATGGAAGGTGAACACTTTTTAGCTCGATTTTATCAAATCAAATGTCGATTGGATTGTGTGTCTTGGATAGCACAGAAGGGACTGCAAGAGATATGCACTAGAGCATTGAGAGATTTTCTCAATTGTTGAATGGCATCATGGCAATCTCATAATCACAATATGCATTCCTTGCCTTTTTAAATATTGTTGATATTGTGCGTCTGCAAGATGCTCTACAGAAAGTTCCTGGATGGCATAGAATGTTCTATGGTGCTCTACATTTTGTGCATGATGCACCATGCAGTGGTGCCATCGAGCTCTTCAGTGTGCTTCATTAGCGAAAGATTGAACTCTTAAAAGAGCCCTGGAAGGGCCTTCTCTCTCTTCCTTTGATCAAGGAAAAGAAGAGATAAGAACTATATTTTGCAAATCCATGGATTATTTTTTATGTTATCCTATATAGATTTCCTCCAAATTTGAATCTCTCCTCATTCAAGTATCCTTTTTTAACAAAGCTTTATATCCAAGTAGATATAAAATATGTGAAGTTTGTGCTACATTTTTAGTGCAAGATATGCTACGATCTAGTCGCACCCAATAAATATTTCTAAGTTGAGGAAAGAAAGTTTAGTTTTTAAAGTTTATGATTACATTTGAATATAATTTTTTGATCAGCAAGATCATTTACGTAAATACCTCTCTCTCTCTCTCGGGGGGCTCACTCATAAATATGTAAGCATAGCACGTGGGTTCAACATAAGGGATTTTAAAAATCTCTTTTTTACACATTTTTAATATACAAAAGGCTACCATTTAAAGGGGGTATTCCCATGAATAGAAAAAGGGTATGCTTTTTTCATGAAAAACTTACAGATATGGGATTTTTAAAATAGACCTTGAACGCACGTGATACTACAGAGGGTTTACTTATAGTGAACCCCCCAGAGTTCTCTCTTCCATCTACTCTTTGGTGATAGGTGATCTCTATGTTTTATCTTAATTCCATCTAGCATTAATCTTAATTCCATCTAGCATTAATCTCAAACACAGAGAGAACCACTCACTTTACAAGCACACAAAAGACATTGGAGCACACAGGATAGCACCTCAACAAGACACAGCTTGGAGACAAGAGGAATTAGGTATGGAGATTTCTTCCTTTTGTTATGCTTCTCTTGATTGCATGTTCAAGGATGTGTTTTTTTTTAATTTAGGGTTTTATAGTTGTCAAAAAATGCTGACAGTGAAGAAACAACTTCACATATATGTAGAGTCGGAGAATGCTTCGTTATTCACACAAAACAACCATGGCTAACCCCCAGATTATACAGAGTTCAAGGGAGATGGGATTGCATAATATTGATCTCTGGGTTGATGGATCTATATATCCCATTGATTCTGTCAATAATCAGCCTCCAACATTCTCTGGTTTATCAGGGTTCATAAAATACGTATGCAAGGGTATAAATGGTCTCCTAGGCTACATTAGGCATCTCAGTGATCAGGCCTTGAGAATTTTCAAAAGCTACCAAAGTGCAATGCTTAGTAAATCAAGAACTGTCAAATAATCTCCAACAAACTAGCTGGCATCTTCTGGAGAGGAGAAGGAGATCGAGGGGTTGCGAGATACCCTTCATGACATCATAATTCAACACGAGCAGTAAAAAAAAAAAGCTAGTAGCGCAAGAAAAAGTCAATGATAAATTGGCTAGAAAGCTGCGGGGATGTTCGGAACGTTAGGAGCATGGGAGAGTAAGAGACCATTGAGGCCTATCACCGAACTTGTAAAAGAAACAGTGCAAATGGTGAGTTCGACAATGCAAGTATGCCTAATCTAGTATGCTAAATATCATAGTTTGTACCTTTTCCATACAAATATGAATTCTGCATTGCAGGTATGTTCAAGAAAAAACCTTGGGTGAAGGGGAGCTTGATTCATCTATTGCACATGTGATTACTAAGAACATTATCTTGAATGCAATAAAGTGTCAAATGTTCAAATCTGTACCGGAGAGTATTGTTGAGAGTTCTTTGCAGGAGGATGTCTCAGCTCACATCTCGGTGATAGATGCCTAAGGGACTTGTGATGAGACGTGTATGAGCCATCGGACATATGCCAAAATATACAACACTGTCGAAGCAGGTTTTGCGCATGTTCTTGAAAGGAAAAGGGTTAGTCCTCTTCCTCAACCTATTAAAGTGAAAAAGGAAGAGGAAGATCTTGATGCACAAGTTCTGGAGCTGATGGGGGTCCCTATGCATGTGTGCAATGAGCACAAGCTAAAACCATGCACAAAAGATGAACAAACATTGGTATGGATAGAGTATAGCAACTTTTATCTTAACCTTTATAGAGTTCAATCTGCCATGGTTAGATTCTATGATACGATTGTGTGACTGAATGCATGGGGAAGCTCATATTCATGATCAAGTTGGATGAGAGTTGGATTGTACAAGGACAAAAAATGGAAAGGGTAAGCATTATTTTGATGAATCGTGCCCTCATTTACTGGTGTCCCAAAGGAGAAAGATTTCAGTGTTCAATCCGACAAGAACATTTGGTGGCTTAGTACATTTGAGGTAACATTTGAACGTAATGTTGGCTTCACGGTATTAAGATCAACAAGGTGCTAATAGTCACACACCTACTTTCTCTATGCAGGTTCCAACTGAGAATCATGATATACTTTGCATGTATTTCAACCAAACAAGTATTCCCAAGGTCATTGATCGACAATCCCATGGTGAAGATTTAGTGGTCGAAGGGTATGGAGTCTACTCTATTGAGTGGCATCTTGCAGGTGACTTAAAGACATTGAAGCGCATGTTCAGAATATCACAGAGTGCATCAAAGAAATGTTTCCATGTCTATTTTGTATGCGGGAGAGGACTACAAGGAAAGGGAGAAGGAAAAGTAGGAGGAATGAAGAGAGACAAAGCACATGTCCTCCGCCAACATGTGATGAGGAGGATGTTGAGAGATGTAATCGCGGTGTTGTGTGTATGTGGGAAAGCACCCTAGAGGTGCAAGATATTGTGGCAAGAGAAGAATGCCACATGTAATATTGTATGGTGTGTGAGTGTTGACCAAAAGAGTGGAAAAGGGAGTGCCACATGGATGATGATGTGTAAAGTGGGATAAGGCTAGAAAGCCTATATCATTGTATGGTTTATTGTTGTGAATGCAATGGAGAAGAGAAATTGTGTTGAGTGTGCAATCTCTTTCTCACTTATGGAGTTCTTACTGTGGTTTAATCCACCTTAATTATGTTGTTTAATCTATGTCTATCACCATGATCAATCCCATTTTAGGATTGTTTAACATGGTATCAGAGCTTGGGTGGGCTCTTGGTCATGGTGAATATTTATGTATAGATTTCTTGGTTATGAGTCCTTTGATTAAGCATTATTTTCAGTTATTATGACAAAAAAATATGCACACTCATATTATCATTTGGATTTGCATTTGTGAGGATGTGAGAGAGATTTGGAGCTGCCATTCTCAAGTTTGAGAGGAGATTTGCAACAAGGAGGTTGCATAGAAGCTGCCCAAGAGAGTTGCAAATGGGAGTTTTGCAACATGGAGAGCCTGATCATCATTATGGAAGCTAAAAAATGGAGATTTCAACAAGTATGAAGACTATGAAGTCTTCGGTGTCATTAAGGAGAAGCTGCCAAGGAGATTTGTGAAGCTATTTTGGTGTTTTTGCCTCTAATTTGGTAGTATTGGAGCATGGAAGAATACTCTAGAGTGAAGGGTTGCTTGATGGGATGGAAGAATCCCAAGGTTCTTTGCTTGCACAAGCAAAGAGTGGAGGAGGTGCATGCTTGTCAAGTGATGGCAAGCTGTGATGGGCTGATTTGTAGCTCATAACAGAGCATGCTTGAAGGGCATTGCTCATGGAGTTCACTCATGGAAGATGAGTAAAATGGTGTGGAGGCCATTGAAGGCTTTCATTTTGATATGCACCTTTGGTTTTTCCAAAGAGAAACCTTATGAATAGAAGAACCCTTAAGAAGATGGCTGCATGCCAAGAAGAGGAACATGCAAGCTGGAGCTCTATGAGGAGCTATGGTGGATACAAAGCGATGAGGCACAAATTGGAAAATTTGGAGCAAGCTAATTGAAGCTGCAAAGAGGAGTAGCTATGGAAAACATCAAACTGTAGGGCAGCGCGTTAAAGAGGACAATGAGGTAATAGAAGCTATGACGAGCTAGAATCAATGCAGACTCGATGAGTCATTTCTTGAATCTTCATGGGTTCAAGGAGATAACCCGCGCCTAAACTAGCCACATCACCAGAAGAGCTAAATACAGTAGCAAAGAGAAGCTCTAGCTATGGTGCAAAGCTAGCACTGTAAAAAGTAGCTAATGAAGACGATGAATGAGAAGAGTAACTCAATAGTAAAAGTAACAAATAGCAAGTTCACATAGTCATGTAGCAAATGAAAAGAATGAGTAAGAGCAGCACTAGCACAGTAATGAGATAGAGGCCTCGACCTTGAGTGCACACGCAATGTAGTCATCAATAGAAAGGCAACCGATGGTGAGAAAAAAGCCATTACAAACACGGGTCCAAATTCGCAGAGCAAGAAGAGCAATTGAAATCTTGGCTACGGTGGTCGCTGCAGTAGAGAGCATGGAGAATAGAATCAAGGGCAGCTTGAGGAGGAAACTACAACTCTATGGCGGTGAGAAATGGTAGTGACAGTCGGACAACAATATGGAAGGACCTACCTGAGAGAGAAAAAAGGCACAAAAAAGGAGGCAGTAGTGCACCATGTGAAGCTTGTCAGCGGAGCACAACAACAAGGCGATGGTAACTGCTGCTGCAAAAGTAAGCTCCCCATGGAAGCTTGGCAAAGCAAGGTCAACAAAACAACTGTTGAGGAAGATGACGATCTAGTAGAGGTGGCAGGGTCCCAAGAAGCCAGGCGCAATAAAGAGCATGTTCAAACGCCGCCGCCTGCAACATGGGCAGGTTCAGAGTGGGCGCAGTCAGCAACAAATTATTATTTATTTTTTGGAAAGGTCCACAACCTTTCAAAATCTCAAAGGGTCTATTTTGGTAAAGCCCTTGTTTACATGCTTTTTAAGAAGCCTATACTTTGTAATTGATTACACACACTTGGGTTCACTGCCCGGCTTCAGCCAAAATGATTGTATTTGTTTCACCCATGTATATGAGGGCAATCGTGCCGCCCGAGCCTGCATGCTCAAAACAAAACATTTTGTAATTGGTATAAGGGTTGCCCTACCTGAGCTCACCGAGAAGCTCAAAATGGTTATTGTGATTTGTGCATGAGCGATGCACGTGTGAGGTGCATGCGCATGAGTTGGCTCCCACCCGAACTTCTACGTTCAAATTGGACTTAGTGGTTACGCTGTGAGCGAGTTGAGTCAAAATGGACTTGGTGTCTAAGATGGTAGACACGCGCACACATGATTGGTTGATGGACACTCCAATGTATCATTGAGGGGGAGTGTTGAGAGGTAGCAATTGCATTTGTGCAATGCTACATTGAGATGGGTGATGGATGATGGGTGAGTTGTGGAACACCTCGATTAAGAGGGGGTGTTGAGAGATGTAATCACAGTGTTGTGCGTATGTGGGAAAGCACCCTAGAGGTGCAAGATATTGTGGCAAGATAAGAATTTCACATGTAATATTGTATGGTGTGTGAGTGTTGACCAAAAGAGTGGAAAAGGGAGTGCCACATGGATGATGATGTGTAAAGTGGGATAAGGCTAGAAAGCCTATATCATTGTATGGTTTATTGTGAATGCAATGGAGAAGAGAACAGTTACTTGTGTTGAGTGCCACATGGATGATGATGTGTAAAGTGGGATAAGGCTAGAAAGCCTATATCATTGTATGGTTTATTGTGAATGCAATGGAGAAGAGAACTTGTGTTGAGTGTGCAATTTCTTTCTCACTTATGGAGTTCTTAGTGTGGTTTAATCCATCTTAATTATGTTGTTTAATCTATGTCTATCATCATGATCAATCCCATTTTAGGATTGTTTAACAGAGGATCCCAAGTGGGATACAATCCTCAAAATTCCTTTGGTCCGTGTTCATATATGCATGCTTCTTACGTTTGTGAGCATGAAAAGGTGGTCCACAAGTACATTTTTTCTTCCTATAAGATGCAACCCCAAGAGGAAGCTGATGCAACTTGTAGGAAGATTTAGAAGGTCCTTGTTCGAGGTTCCCTTGCATAGGGGGCAAGTGAGAATTGAAAAGGACAAGATGAGATCTAGAAAGAGTGGAAATGTTCCAAAAAAGTCGTGCTTTGGTGGATCAAAGGCTAGGAAATTTCTATCTCCTCCAACAATCGACGAAGGAAGGCAAGCTACTAGTCAAAGAGCCCCTGAAATTTGAGTCTTGGAGAAAGCTACACGCAGTAGTTCTAGACTGTAGCAACAGAGAGCAGTCAAGGCTGGCCAAGGCGAAAGCATGAATTAGTTTGAACACTTTGCTTCGCTACTACAAAATATGAAGTTCATAGGTGATGATGCAAAAGAGTTTTTTGTAGTGGTGCATAGCTTTCACAATGATGTCGTGAAGGCTTGGACGTCTTATGCAATCATGCACTAGATAGTTAGTTCATTAATCGCTATTCTCAATTCCAGAGAATCACTTAGTTTGATTCTTTTGATGGAGAGATGTTTGGTGTAGCACATTCTTGAGGCACATGCCCTATACTTTGCCAACCAAGAGAGCCTAGGAATCCGGTCCACTCAAGGGATGGAAAAGTTGCACTGGGATGCTTGTGTCGGATACCAGAGAAAAACCAATCATGGAGGTGGAGTCCATGATTCCCAGAACAATCCAATGCACCAGCTACTCAAATGGTTCTACTAAAAGGTTTGTGTCTCATTGGTGAAAAAAAATGAAGCCCTGGTCAAGAAGAAACAGTTGAAGTCCAAGAAGCACGTGCAATAGCCCATGCAGCCAAGTAGGCACAATATGATTCCTCGACTGCCAAGGAAAACCAAGCTCAATTGTTAGAAACTTGCCAAAGAGATGGAAATAGATAGCTACCGAGGTAGCTAAAGGTACACTTCAAAATTCAATGTGCATGCACCCTTATAAAAACCTAGGGTTTCAAGTTTCACCGTCACTTGAACACTTTATTTTTAGAGAGAGCACTATGGCTAGAGGCCAAAGATGGTTGCAAGGAAGTGTGTAAGGCAGTCAGATAGCTCAAAGGCCACTGAATCGGAGGATCTTTCTCATCATCAACATCATTCTCAGCACCCTCATTCATCTCCCCCTGTTCCCCCTCTTCGGCTAGGTACTCCTTGGCCATCTCGGTGAACACCTCCTCGACCATCTCCTAGGTCGCCTGCTCCTCGTCCACCTCCTCACCAGCCTCCATCAATAGCAGATCACAATGACGGCCAACGACATGCGGTTCATCACCAAGATCAGGGACACGAAGCTGCCACCTTCTGAGCGTCAATCACAAATTTTGTGGCAACTTAAATTATAGATAGAACCCCCTCTTTGTACTCATCCAGATGTAGGACTCCCCAACTTGTTCATACTGGACATAATTGTAAAAGGCTTGAGAGCCAAATCAAGTAATAGAATTTATTTATTTTTGGCTCCTACACTATTCTTAGTTGAATTTGTCATGCTTGGTCTCTTGTTCAAGTATTTGTGTCTTTGGTAGGATGTATCAACATTGTGCTTTAATGCATGCATGTCATGTAGGAAAGGATGCATGCTTGTTATACACAAAACGCACACTTGCATGTAGTAAAGGAAACATGTGCATGCATGCCACGAAAGAAACACATGTATGCATGCTTTCGAAGAAATATGAGCATGCATGTCGTCAAGGAGACATGTGCATGCATGCCATCAAGGAAACATGTGCATGCATGCAAAGAAATATGAGCATGCATGTCGTAATAGAGACACATGCATGCATGCCATAAAGGAAACACATACATGAATGTTGTAAAGGAAACACATGCATGCATGTCATAAAAGAAAGGCAAACACGAGAAAACAATCACATGGACTCAAAAGGCACAGACAAGACTTCAGACAAATCATCACATTGATGTTAAAACTTGGAATTTTCATTACAACCAAAAAGAGTACATTCCGTACGGTAGGATTAGATTGCGCACAGCTGTGCGACTTCCAAATACAAAAGGGAGATGCTAGGTGGATTCCAGATGCAAAGGGGGTAGATTGTCTGGGCCTATGAGTCCTGGGAGGGCAGTGTCTTCATCGCCTCGTGGATGATCCTCTAGCAACCAACGAGTATAGAGCGCCACCTCGTTCTTTGGAGAAGAGGTACAGGACCTGCGATCGCTTCACCAGCACAATCTTTCTCAGGCTCGACGTCAGTGGGATGGTCTTGAACGATGCCGCACGACTCAAGGCCCAGAAATTCATGATGCTCTCTGGTCCTTGGGGGCAACACTACCTGTGAAACACGATAAGGTCACCCACAAGATGTCCGATGTAGTCCTTGAGCGCTGCATCCAAGCGTCGGCCATCACCGCGAGCCCCCTTGCATCGATGCCAACTCATCGATATAAACGATGTCCCGGTAGAGCCCCATTAAATCACAAACCAAAAGTTCTCGCAATGGAACAAACATTGACCAGTGAGTGGTGGACATGAGCCTTGGGATGATAGGGATTAAATTTGGCGGCAATCAAGTTGGACCAGGCCCCCCAGCCAAAGTCTGGCGTCTGGGGGCCGGTTGACATGCGAACTGGCCCCCAGACGCCAGACTTTGGCTGGGGCCCTAGTCCAACGTGTTCGCCCCCAAATTTCATCCCCGGCTTGCATGTCAAATTTTAACTGATTTGGCATACCTTTTCCATCTCATCTTGCACCAGCTCTAATAAGTCGCACTCGAGGGACCAGCCATGTTCTATGCAGCTCTGTTGGATTGGCGGCATACTTTGTCAAGATGGAGGTCCCACACTTTGCCTGCATATAATAAATTGGGCATAACATGTGATATGTTCCTTGCTGCGAGGGATGGACCTTTAGTTTCTACGTCCATGTAAGGGTTTTCTTGTTTAATAATTGATCGAGCTTATTCCATACCATTATCTTGCTATAAGCAACATCCATCTACCATTCAAATCCAAACAGCGAAGCCACATCCGTCTACCATGCAAATCCAGATGTCTTCCATTCTTGTTTTTCCACCCTCATTGCCTCGACCTTGTTCACATCCTCCTACATAGCACCATCTGCATAGATGTTAGTGTAAAGATGGGAAGAGATAGAGAAAGAAAATGCACTCATAATGGAGTACCACATGCACTCAAGGGAGTACTACCATAGCCATAGAAGCTTGGAGCTCCAAGAAAGTATCATTTTGATTAGTAAAATAATTAGATGCCGCCAATTACATTTTGTTCACTTATATACTTACCCACCTTTTCACACTTATTAATGTTGGGCCTCTATACTTGCCCGACCATATCCATGACCATTGGCTCCTTTTATGTCCAAGACCAAGCCCCTTCATTACAAACCATCCCTACTCAAAGGTTGCATCCTTGAAACCATGCATCGAGCAATGTATGGGCTGTTGGAAATCTTCTTGTCTTCCTCATGAATGCATAATTACATTTGTTGCAATCCCAAAAGTGTCTCACACAAGAGAACCCCACATAGAGCTGTCCACTTATTTTATGTACATATGAACTGCTCTCTACAATGTCCCAAGTCAAAGGTGACTCATACTAAGTCCCCATTGATAAAGGTTGACTTTCAAAAATGTCCGGTTTAAAAGGAAACCCATTTGCTTCAAGTGGCAATGCATAGTATCCACTCGGCTCGTATGGAAATGAATCCACATCAAGCATCTTTCCATGTATACCGGGATCAAATGGGTATGAATCATCATGGTTGGAAGTGTCATCACCAACCAATGATCCACCATCAAAGTCCACCCATGAATCACATCCATAAACCAAAGCATCATCATCATCATTACCCATAGCATTTTCCTCATAGATGCCATCATATGGATCACAATCAACCACATTATTACTTTCATCCACACATCATCTTGTGAATCCACATCATGTGCCACATCTTCATGGTCGGTAACCACGTTCTCTTCATGCAATGCAACACCATGAAGATCTTTGTAAGGGTTGTCCCCTTCATCAAAAAGAGTCTCATTGCATTCATCTTTATCCATACAATTCTCCTCACGAAGAGATCCATGCATTTGCTCTTTGTTGTCCCCACCGTTAACACTTGTATCCTCTTTGCTGTCCACTAGTTCATTTTCAGCCATCCATACATACATTGAAGCCACTTGACACGAATCATTACCATTGCTTTCATCACTTGAAGTGTCCCCATAGCAAATGCTTCTAATAAGAATTGTGGACAGAAGTGAACTCTTAGTAGAAAGCCCATATATAAACCAAGTAGGCGTGTAGAAGAGTTCCAACAATAACATGATCTCATTGAGAGCAATGTCATTGTCAATATCCATGATGCATTGGATCACTTGCATGAACTCCTTTCCTAATTTTTGCTTAAATCCGCCTATGCACTCTCCTTCTCCTCAATGTTAGGCACAAAGAAGGAAAGGTACCAATATTCATCGGCATACTTAGGCAATGAATCCACATGTAATAGTGCCATGCATTTTTCCCTAAATCTCCATTGCTCTTGAGTAGCCAGAAAGTTTTGCACCACTTCATAGGCTAGATTCGCCCAATCCCACTTGTACTCATGCATTACTTGCATCCACCATTGTCTAGATTTGCCCTCCAAATTTGCATGTCACTTGCTTCACTTTTTCCCCATTATTGCATGGAAATGCACAAAAGAGGACATCCCAATTGCAAATCCATTCCTTGAGCTGTATATAAGTTACTCCTTCCCCATCGAAAGAGAGCAAAGCTTCTAAAAATGGTTCACCATGCTTGAACCATAAGCTTCTGATAGGGGTAGAACCCATACGATCCACAAATTCATCCTTTGTTAAGGACTTTGGCAACTTGGAGTGTATGACCTCACCATCATACAACCGTGCATACCTTTCTTTTTCGTGATCATTGGAAACTATGGCTATTTCGCTTTGTTTTTGCATCAACGTGCAATGTTGCCCGGACTATTTTTACTCCATCAAATCTTGAATATCATTTTATTCCTTTCCATAGGGCTTTGATAATGCTAATACAACATGAGAAGCATCCTTTGGGTTCATTTGAAGTGCTATTTTCATATTTTGAGTGTTCCCATTGGAAGTTCCCACCTCAAAGAAATATTTCCATGTCGACTAAGCCTATAAGATGATGGATTTGGGAATGATCTTTGTGGTTGTGACCATCCTCTTGCCTTATCAAAAGAAATGTCAATCTTTTTCACACACCTTTGCACTTCATTTATCCCACCACCAAGCTTCTTGAAGCCCTCATTCATGGCATTGAACATTTGCTCCATGAAAACATTGCTTTGTCGCATATGCTCATTGTTTTTTCTCAAAATCTCACTCTTTTGGAAGAAAATATCCCTTTGTACATCCTTCATAGATTTGGTGATAATAACCCTTAGCATATCCAAAATAATGTGCTCCAAAGAACCTTGTGCACTTCCACTTGTGTGCCTTGACATGCTCTCATTCACTATGTGACCACTCATGTCAAGCCATTCCCTCTTGTTCACGATTATCCATGGTACCAAATTACTATGTAAAGGCATTCCGTCTTGTTCACAATTACCCATGGTACCAAATTAGGATTTTTGGTGCTACCGATGTCAGAATTGAATGATCGAAGGCTTGCCGCATTTGTGTCAATGAGAGGAACATCCTACCATCTTGAATTACCACTTTGAGTACTCTCTTTCTTTTGACTTTTAGCTGAAAGTCAACTATGTGAGGTTGACCACCAGAACGGTAACAAAATCAAGAATTTTTTGGCTCATTTGGAAGATCTTAGGTAGTGCTCTTAGGCTATGTATGTTATAGGTATATATTTTATAATATATTTTATAAATTAATAATCGTATAAAAATATGTTTGATTTAATTTGTGCAAGATTTAGCTTAATGGAATGTGCAAGTTAGCACAAGATTAATATATGTACAAATGTGTACAAAGTTATTTTATGTAACAAGGCCCAATAGTAATTATATTTGGGCAAAGGTTTTTATGTTTACAAACCTTAGGGATTTTGATATGGTTAAAAATATGTAAAGCAATATCCCAAAAGTGGGGACAAACAAGTCCAATTTGTATGCTTATTTATTCTTAGCTCCTTGGGCTATTTTTACAAACCTTAGGGATTTTGATATGGTTAAAAATATGTAAAGCAATACCCCAAAAGTAGGGACAAACAAGCCCAATTTGTATGCTCATTTATTCTTATCTCCTTGGACTATTTTTCTGAACCTTAAAAATTTTGATATGGTTAAAAACATGTAAAGCAGTACCCCAAAAGTGGAACAAACAAGCCCAATTTGTACGCTCATTTATTATTAGCTCCTTGGACAAGTGAGAAAAAGGTTAATATAAAATATATACTTGTAACAGACTAATATTTTATCATATTTTTGATGAATTAATAATCGTACAAAAATATATCTAATTTAATGTGTGCAGGATTCAGCTTAATGGAATGTGCAAGTGAGTACAAGATTAATATATGTGCAAATGTGTACAAAGTTATTTTATGTAACAAGGCCCAATAGAAATTATATTTGGGCAAACGTTTTTATGTGTACAAAGCTTGGGGATTTTGATATGGTTAAAAATATATATAGCAATATCCTAAAAGTGAGACAAACAAGCCCAATTTGTACGCATACAAATTGGGCTTGTTTGTCCTACTTTTGGGGTATTGCTTTATATATTTTTAACCATATAAAAATCGCTAAAGTTTGTACACATAAAAACCTTTGCCCAAATATAATTGCTATTGGGCCTTGTGACATAAAATAACTTTGTACACATTTGCACATATATTAATCTTGTGCTCACTTGCACATTCCATTAAGCTAAATCCTGCATAAATTGCTATTGGGCCTTGTGATATAAAATAACTTTGTACACATTTGCACATATATTAATCTTGTGCTCACTTGAACATTCCATTAAGCTAAATCCTACATAAATTAAGTTAAACATATTTTTGTACGATTATTAGTTTATTAAAAAAATATGATAAAATATATACCTGTAACAATGTAAACATCTTGAATTCATTTCACACTGTTTTGGACTGAATTAAAACTTTTAGTCAAACCAAACCAGTCCTCTTTGTACCCTGAAATGGTGTCCAAATCAACCACTTGATGACTTATTAGATTTGCCTTAAGATGCCCTTTAAGGCTTCTCAATTCCCTTGAGAGATCTTGAATGGTGTGGGACTGAATTGCACTTTTGTATTCATTGCACACTGTAGGAAAATCACAAAAATGTGGCTATAATCTTCCCGCAATACGGACCAAATCTCAATAATAATCCATCAGTATTTTTTCAATGTCCAATCATGGCAAAATGTCCCAGTAATCACAACCATAAGCATCCACTTGTCAATGCAACTATTATCACCACCAAGTTTCCATGGCATGCTCAATCACGTAACATTTGGCTTCCATAGCCTCGTCATGCTTGCAATGTAGTCAAGTTGTATGTACAAGGAGCGCTTTATGCTTGCCGAGCTCCTGGCCAAGCCTTCCCACCCTCATACCTAGTCTAAATCTAGGCACAAGTTAAGGCCAAGTCTTCACAATGTACCTAATCCTCCTCCTTGCCTCTCTTTCAAAGTTCGTGCCGTGTTCCCCTGGGCCTCTCCTCCAATGCGTGAGGTACCCTCACAAGCATACTAGATGCTAGGAAATTAAAGTGAGAGTACAAGTGAGTTATATGTGGATGCAACTTCAAAAGAGAAGGTAGAAGCCAGGGATTTAATATTCACGTGATCACAAGATTTTTTGTGATAATAACATATGTGAACAAGTTATTCACATGTTCTCATGTAACCGTTCACAAAATAACTGGTCACTTGCCATTTGGGAACCCCTTAAAATCTTGGCTACACATGGGAATAAGCTATTCACATGTTCTCATGTTACCATCTTCACATAATAGCAGGTTAGTGGCCACCTAAGAAGATTTTTTATGCCCGACAAAGATAATTTTTTTAGGCCCTTGTGAAAGCTTTGTGAATATAACATGTGATCACAAGATTTTTTGTATTATTAACATATGTTATTAACATGTTCACATGTTCTCGTTTACGTCAGTGAAATCCATGGTAGAAGCACTTACAATGTGTTTAGCATGACTCGTACTATTTTCATATTATCAGTTACAATGAGCATGTACTCATGCTTTCCTTCAATCACCAAAGAATCTCCGATACACTAAATCATATCAAAACAACATCGAAATAACATCCAACACCATGTGAATCAAAAGGCACACGATTTGCAAGAATTAGCTCCAAGTAAAGGCTCCCAAGGTCAATGCAATCATAGGCTCATGTAGGCATATGCATGTGCTTTCTTGAGGCCAAGTTTTGGCACTAATATGAATTCACATACCACTTTTTTCAAGGACAACACTTCAGCCCTTTGCCGTCACTCCATAGCCATTATTATGGCCCAAGTAAATCACCCACGAACTTCATGTGCAAGTGCAAGGCATCTAAGGCTATGACAAGCCTTTAATCAATAACAGATTCACCACATTGAAGCTTCAATTTTGTCTCTTGATCAATAGGGTTCCAAGTGTAATAGGGATCAAAGTGTATGGAACATGGTGAAAGTGTATGGAACATGGTGAAAGGAATAACCAATATCTTTCTTGAAAATCAACCATAGGCAACCAAGAACACTCACCAATGTATCAATAACCATGGAAATGAAGGAGCATTGAGGATCTTGATGAGCCATTCCACATTGCAACACATTCCATCATTGAAAGTAGAAATGGCTCCATAAGTGTATCCAATGTATCCAAGCTTGGCCATGGAGAAAACCAAGTGATGTAGCCTGTGGAAACCATTAAAGAAGACCAGAAGATTGCTATCTATGACTGCAAGACTGAGCAAGAAGGCTCATAAACTGCCAAAGGTGACTGCAAAATGGAGCATAAAGACTGAGCAAGAAGGCTCATAAACTGCCAAAGGTGACTGCAAAATGGAGCATAAAGGCTGATAATCTGCCAAGTGCAAAATCAAACAAGAGTTTCCGCTTTACGACCTCAAAATCACTTTAATCACATGCTAAAAGTGGAGAAGCACAAGTAGTGCTTTTTGTATAACAGAGCGAAATCGAGAGGGGCATGAGATGCCAATCCATAGTTGAAAACGTAAATAATCCGCGGCCACACCACTTTGATGCTCCCTTCATTGTTACACAGCAGGCGAAATCGAGCACACACCGCAGAAGACGGCAATAATATTATAGTCTGTCAGTAGTGGGCAGTTGAAAACATAAATAATCTGTAGCCACACCACTTTGATGCTCCCTTCTTTGTTACACAGCAGGCAAAATCGAGCACACACAGCAGAAGTCGGCAACAATATTATAGTCCGTCACAGCAGTGGGGGTGGCCAGAGCTCTCTTGTTTACCGAGATGAGCTACCAAAGCCAACAGCAAGAACTGTTGCGTCTCCTGTTGTGAAGGAGAGCCCACCTCCCGCTAACCAACGATCTGCTAGTCTCAGCAGAAACGGAAGAACGCCACGATGCTATCTACACAATATCTTCATAGCCGACATGAGAGAAGGTCAAAATAGCTGCCGTATACTGTAGATGTTGGCAATTCAGATGTCGAATGTAGATCTTGGCGATTCAGAGGTCTAAATGGCTGCCGTATGTTATAGATCTGGCGGTTTAGAGATCCAAATGGCTTGGACTGTAGGAAACATGCAGTACACCACATACATGGTGTTTCTAAGCATTAGCCATGCTTAAGCTCTCAAAACTATACGGATCTGCAGGCGAAATCAGCACAATCTGGCGACAGCCTCACAATGGCTCATTCTCTACAAAAGCTTGCAAAATTAAGCATGTTATGTAGCCTTGATCATCCTCAGTCAAACCCCCAAGATTTGGTTGGGATTCCATTGAAGATTGAAGGTCATAAGCTCCCAAGATCCAAGCAAGGAGAAAAGAATACAATATAACACATTTTGATTAAGAAAGTTAATTATGATTAGAAAAAAAAATTGCCAAATTTGGTCATGTCATTCTCCAGCATCTCGCAATCATCATACCCATTTCTTGATTTAAAAAAAATCAAAAAAATCAAGAAAATTTCAAGAAACTCAAGAAAGATCAGGAAAATTAACAATTCCAAAAATCTCTCAAATTTTCTTAAATCTAAGATGAAAATAGATCCAAGACATAGCTCTCATATCACTGTAGTGATGGGAAAAGAAAGAGAAAGAAAACGCACTCATAATGGAGTACCACATGCACTCAAGGGAGTACCACCATAGCCATGGAAGCTTGAAGCTCCAAAAAAGTATGATTTTGATTAGTCAAATGATTAGATGCCCCCAATTACAATTTGTTTACTTATATACTCGCTACCTTTTGACACTTATTAATGTTGAGCCTCCATACTTGCCCAACCATATCCATGCCCATGGGCTCCCTTTATGTCCAAGATCAAGCCCCCTTCATTACAGTTAGACATGCAAACACCTTTTCATCCAATCACACTACTGCATGTTCAAAGGCATGTCTTCCAAGCTCCACGTTACCCCACTTTCTAGAAGCACCCAACACTTTAAGCCACAACACAATACCAAAATGGAGTGGCATCATTTTTAGCATTGCTATTGCCTTGTCTACATGGCTTGCACGACCAAGGAGATCAACCATGTAAGAATAATGCTCAAGAGTTGGCATGAGGCCATAGTCATCCATGATAGCTTTAAAGTACATATGGACCTTCCAAGTGACTACGAGTCATCCTAGAATCTAGTCAAACACTTCTTGTGCCATAGCAAGAAATCCACATTTAGCATACATATCAACTAAGGTGCTGCCCACATAAACATCCCTTTCTGGCTATCTCAGCATGGATTTCTCGGCCCCTGTCCGCGGATCCTATGTTGTCACAAGCTGCCAAACTGCAAACAAGTGTAATAGCATTAGATGAGATGCCCTCCTTTCTGATAAAAAACAGAAGCAGGAGACAACACACACAAGAGAAGCAAACCCTAATCCATAACCATCAATCATAAAGAAGGAGAGAAGCCATAGTCACAATCTCTCTCACACACACAAAGGAGAACACAACATAGTGTTATGTCCACACTACAAAGTAAACCTAATGTAATGTCCACACCACACATGACCAGCTGGACGCGGTCATAAACACACCACACTATATCTATCTACCATACTGTCACTCTGTCAGCACCCATGTGCTATCCTCCAGCTGTATACGAGCTTGACATTTCAACACTCCCCCTCAAGCTCGACATATCCATCTCCAGGACTCCCAATCTAGTACGGAAATACTCGAACTTATCCTTACCAAGTGCTTTGGTAAAGATATCTGCAACCTGCTCATCTGTCTGCACATATGTCAAATCAACATGCCCATCTAGCATCTTCTCTCTGATGAAATGATAGTGGACCTCAATATGTTTGGTCCTGGCATGATAAACTGGGTTGCTAGCTAGCTGAATACTACTCATGTTGTCACAATGAATGACAACTCTCATATCACTCTGTAACCTGACATCATCTAGCAACTTCTTCAACCACATAGCCTCACATGCAGCTATGGCTGCTCCACGATACTCTGCCTCTGTGGTAGATAAAGCAACTGTAGGTTTCTTTTTACTGCTCCAACTCACAGCTCCACTACCAAGGCTGAAAACATAGCCACTGGTAGACCTCCTGTCATATGCACTACCGGCCCAATCTGCATCTGTATATCCATAGACATGCATGTCTTTTCCTGCCTCATAGAAAAGACCATAATGCACGGTAGTTTCGACATATCTTAGAATCCGTCTCACAGCATCCAAGTGAGGTTTACGAGGACTCTGCATAAACTGACTCACCAAACCAACTGCATAACTGAGATCTGGTCTCGTAATGGTCATGTAGATAAGGCTACCAACCATTTTCCTGTACATGGTGATATCATCAAGCTCATCACCCAAATCAGCCCTAAGCTTCATGTTTTGCTCTAATGGTGTCAACATTGGTTTGCATGCTGTCATACCATACTTTGCCAGCATGTCAAGTGCATATTGCCTTTGCACCAACCATATACCCTTGTTTGTTCTAATCACCTCAATGCCAAGAAAGAACCTTAAATCACCAAGGTCTTTCATATCAAACTCTTTGCATAAAGAGGCTTTAACCTCATCAATGCCTTTCCCACAATCACCTGTGATAATCAAATCATCAACATAAATGACTATCATCACGATACCATCATGTGTCTTCTTCACATAAAGTGAAGAGTCTGTATTTCCAACCACAAATCCAATACTGACAAGATATCTGCTGATCTTGTCACTCCAAGCATGAGGTGCTTGCTTCAAACCATAGAGTGCTTTCTTTAACCTGCAAACAAAAGTCGGATATTTTAGATGTACATATCCTTCTGGCTGTTCCATGTACACCTCTTCTTGTAGTTCACCATTCAAGAAAGCATTTTTTACATCCATTTGATGTAAACCCCAACCTTTTTGCGCTGCTAGTGCAATGATAGACCTCACTGTAGCCATCTTAGCCACTGGGCTGAAAGTTTCATCATAATCAAGACCATAAGTTTGTGCATATCCTTTAGCGACCAGCCTTGCCTTATGTCTCTCTAGGCTGCCATCTGACTTGCACTTTACCTTATACACCCATTTGCAACCAATTGCATTCTTTCCTTGCGGTAACTCAGCCAATTCCCATGTATCATTTTTGTCCAAAGCATCCATCTCTTCATCCATGGCTTTCTGCCATACATGCTCTCCAACAGCCTCTGTATAGCATGTAGGTTCCACATGCTTTACCATAGATGTCATGTATGCATAGTGCATAGCAAAATCTCTATATGTCAGTCTTTCCACTGGATATCTGACTCTCTGGGATCTCCGCAATGCATGCGGGTCACTCTATACACCTGTAACACGAGCATGTGGTGGTACATATCTGTCCTGCCTAGCACCAGGTGTGCGTAAAACAGGTATTCCGAGCTCCTCATCCAAACTTTCTGAACTAGAGGACTCATAGCCTGTGATCCCAATTCCTTCAACTTTCTTCTTGCCTTTATCCATAGCACTACTCCCAGTGCTCACACTCTCATGCCTCAACCGTCCTGACCATGGACGTACACTGCTACTACTCTCAGCTTCTGCTGCTGGCCCAGACATAGTAGTAGAGCTAGAACTTGCTTGTGATGGCAAGTTCACAGGTACATTAGCCTCAAGTGTGTCAATGACTCCCTCATCTCTTGCTTTGTACCAACTAGCAAGCTCATCAAACACCACATCACGTGAGATGACTACTTGTCTAGTTTGAGGGTTATAACATTTGTAAGCCTTTCGATCCTGTGCATATCCAACAAATACACATTTCTCTGCCTTAGGATCCAACTTCCGTCTTCTTTCATCAGGCACATGAACATAAGCTACACATCCAAAGACTTTGAGATGTCCAATGTCTGGCCTGTAACCTGTAAGCCGCATCTCTGGCGTGCTTCCATGAATGGCTGCTGTAGGTGTTTTGTTCAGGATATACTCTGCAGTAGCACATGCTTCTGCCCAATAGTAATCTGGCATGCTCTTTTCATTGAGCATTGCCCTTGCCACTTCACATATGACACGATTCTTTCTCTCAGCCACACCATTCTGCTGAGGTGTATACCTGCATGTCAACTGTCTCCTTATCCCATGCTTCCGCAAGAAATGCTCAAAAGCTTTTGAGGTGTATTCACCACCTCCATCTGTTCTCAGACACTTAATCCAACAGCCATATTGTTTTTCTACAAGAGCTTTGAAATCCATGAATTTTTCCAGCACTTCACTCTTCTCTCTCAAAAAATATATCCATGTCATCCTGCTGAAGTCATCTATAAATGTCACATAGTATAGACTTCCCTTGATAGATGGGTTTTGTGTTGGGCCCCATACATCACTGTGCACTATCTCAAGTGGTCTATTACTCATGTTTCCTTCTCTAGGAAACCTCAACCTTGCCTGCTTTCCAAACTGACAGGCTTCACAAACATGCATATGTCCATCATATTTAAATCGAGGCAATCCACTGACAATGCCTCTAGTTTGCATGTTCTTTAATCTCTGTATATTGACATGTCCAATCCTCTTGTGCCACATGTCAATGTCCTGCACAATCCCATTGCTCTTTGAAAACATGGCTGAGCTCAATTCTGGTATGCCTGCATCCAATTTGAACAACCTTCCTTCCTTCTTGCCCTTGGCAATCAATCTACAGCCATGCTTAAAATCTTCCACAAAACAGCCTTTCTCATTGAATCTGACTGCTCAACCATTTGTCCTACTGATGCCAAACTCTTTGTGATGGATGGTACATATAACACTTCTGACATATTCTTCACATTTCCATCATGCATCCTCAAAGGCACACTGCCAACATGTGTTATAAGATGCTGAGTATCATCTCCTGTGACCACATAACCATTTGTATCCAATGGTTGCATCTTCTCAAACCACTCACCATGACATGTCATGTGGTTTGAGGCACCTGAATCCATATACCATGACTCATCTCCAGCATTCTGAGAATCCATTGTCCCCATAACATGCTTCATTGCAAAAAGATGATTCGAACTCCCATCATTGTTACTGGTAGATGCATAATTTCCATGTTGTGGTCTTCCATTCCTCACATCATTCTGCTTTTTGTAACAATCTTTTGCCAAATGACCAAGTTTGCCACAATAGTAACATTCAATCCCATTCAAATTTTGTTGAGGACCTTGCCATCGTCCTCTACCACGAGCACCTGTTCCAAATCTCCCCCTATGGGATTGAAATCCACGACCTCCACGTGATCCAAATGATGACTGTGAATTCTGAAAATTCTGATTTGATTGTGGTTGAGTAGACCTGTCATTCCAACCACGTCCTCCACGGCCTCGAGGGGTAAATCTCCCCCTACCTCGAAAGCCTCTAGATGAGTAAAAAGCCTGATTCCTTGCATGCTCATCATTGCTTGACGAGGATGCACCACCTGTAACACTCAGACCACCAAGGCCAAGCTTCAATTCTTCCACAATGAGCAATGACACAAGCTCATTAAAGTCTGGCATTCCTCCCAACCTTACTGAGATGGAAGTGTCAAAAGATTTGTATTCTTTGCCTAAACAACGCAATGTGAGAGCAACCAAATCATCATCATCCATTGGGGCATGGATTGATGACAAGGAATCTGCATACCCCTTGATTTCCTGAACATACTCATGTATACTCCGATTCCTTCGTGTTACACTGTGAATCTGTTGCTTTAGTTGTATCTTCCTTGCACCAGTGTCTGTCTCATACATTCGGCATAATATACCCCATGCTTCTTTCGGTGTATCTGCATCTTGGATGTGAATAAGCAAGGCATCTGTTACACATATGGAAAAATAATGCAACACCTTCGAAGACCGCTCTACCCATTGCTTGTGAGCCAGTAACTGAGCATTATTTGGTTGAGGAGGTAGATATGGCTCCGGGTCTTCCTCCGAGACGAGACTCCATAAACCTTTGCCTTTCAAAAAACTCTTCATTCGAAACTTCCACACTTGAAAGTTAGTGCGATCAAGCTTCTCTCCAACAATCTGTATCGGACCATCTCCCATTGTTGCAAAAAAATTGTAGTAGATGTACCCCGTCGATCACAATGTATGAAGTACCTGTAATGCTCCAAATTTCTCCAAATCACATCCAATGCTTGCAAATTGTGTGCATTTACATCCCACAATGATTCACCAACAATGTACACTCGATCAAAGTTGAAATCAAATGATACTCCTTCACAAAAAATTTTCTGGTTTTTTTCTCGCCAGTAAATTCTCGCCAGTAACCAGTCAAGATTATGCTCTAAATCCTTCAAATCTTGTCCAAATTCAATGATTCAACTTGCATTAGCTTCCCAACACATTGCTCCAACATATCCTAGAAGGGTTTGATCCAATTCTTCAAGGTGAATGAGAACCACCAATTTTTGTAGCTCCCTGGTTTGCTTTTTTCTGCATCTGTCAGGTACCACCTCTCACTAAAAATGCTCTATCTCCTTTAAATCTTATCCAAATCCAAATTTTTTGAATCAAAAGTTTAGCAACTCATAGGACTCTACTTGTACCAAAGGAATTAGGCCAATTTGATATAGACAAGGATTAATGCCTTGATTAAAACTGCTCTGTTTCTGAACAGACTTTCTGCAAACCTGCACACCTCTGATAAATCACTTCAATGAGCTCCAAATACATGAAATGAGCTGCAACCAAGCATCACAAGGCCTTAGCAATGTCTTTGCTAAACTCCCCAAGCTTTGAATGGCATCAAATAGCTTAGAAATGAGTGAATTGCATGAAATCAAATCAAACTTTCCAGATTTCTGCACAGATATGCGCCGCCTGCTCCTCCTGTGGGCTGTAGAGAGAGGGGAAATCACAATTGAAGTGATAGGCTTCTTAGCAATGACCTAATCTACCTTGGGTATGAAGGGTTTAGCTCAATTTTCTCTCTAGCTCCTGCAATCAATCCTCCACGGAGGGTATGTCCACTGTTTTTGTGAAAAACCAGAACTTTTTGCAAAAATTCACTTCCACTTGATTTTGCTCAAATCTGTATGCATCAATCTGCTTCAAGATTCAGTATGTTGCTTGTGCCCACTTTGCTAATACATTTGCTAGTTCAAATACACGTGCCTTTGTGTATACATTTGCCAAGAGTACATTCACTTCAAGCTTTCCATGAAAGCTTAGAGAAAAACCAGAAATTTTCTGCTTGCTTTATGCACTTCAATCTTCACTGAACCTGCTCTTTGATACCTGCAATCCGCAGAGGGGGTCTTGCTACACTCACCAATGGTCCTTAGCTCTCAGATCTGATGCCGGTGTGTGCTCCACAGCTTTCTTTTGCTCCACAGCTTCAATGGCTTCCTTCACAGCTTTTTCTTCTTCTTCCCTCTTCTCTCACTCACTCTCACAACACAGCTAATGAGCTCTTGGCTCTGATACCATGATAAAAAACAGAAGCAGGAGACAGCACACACAAGAGAAGCAAACCCTAATCCATAACCATCAATCATAAAGAAGGAGAGAAGCCATAGTCACAATCTCTCTCACACACACAAAGGAGAACACAACATAGTGTTATGTCCACACTACAAAGTAAACCTAATGTAATGTCCACACCACACATGACCAGCTGGACGCGGTCATAAACACACCACACTATATCTATCTACCATACTGTCACTCTGTCAGCACCCATGTGCTATCCTCCAGCTGTATACGAGCTTGACATTTCAACACTTTCGCATCTATTCGAGACAGTGAAGTGCTTCCTCACCATGCCCATGTTCAGCATATCCTGTGATTAAAGCATTCCATGATACCACATCTCAATCTCTTATCTTGTCAAACACTTTCTATTCTTCTGCAAGCCAACCACATTTAGCATACATATCCACCAAGGTGTTGCCAATAAGGAGCTCCTGTTCTAACCCCTTTTTTGCAACCTGAGTATGTATTTTTTGGCCCTTGACTGTGGCTTTTACACTGCCACAAGCTGTTAGGCTACAAATAAGTGTGACGGCATCCAAAGACATTAATGCAATCTACTTGCATCTGTTTGAAACAGTTGAGTGCCTCATCAGCACACCAATGTTGCAAATATCCTGTTATAAGTGCAGTCCACGTGAATATATCCCCCACTGGAAGGAAGTTGAAGACTTCGTGTGCTTCTGAATGTGAACCACATTTAGCATATATATCGACCAAGGTGTTGGTAATATTCAATCCTTTTTCAAACCCTTTTTGCAACCATAGGTGCATGTATCTCTCATCCCTTGACTGTACCTCCATGCGCTATAGAGGCTGACTGCGTCTGGGGAGAGCATTCTCTGTAGCCTCTGACTCCACGTCAAATGCGACGAGAGAAGTCTCCAGACCTATGTATGGCTCCCGTGCAGGCAAGAACTCTTCCTCGTCATCATTATCCTCCCCAGTGGGCATATCTAATGCCAGTATGGAGATTGCCAAAGCAGCATCTCTCTCAACAAGATCAACTTCTTGTGTATCAACATCTGCACGGAGAGGAATACTTGTAGTTTTGTGTGATGGAGAGACATGCTCCAAACAGCTCCTGATGACCTTCTTGTGGGCTTCTCCTGTCTTTATCTCAAGGAAAAGGCAAAGAGGAACCCAGTAGAGGTCAGAGTCGATGATGAAGGTCGACCACGGAGTGAGCTGGCAGATGAAGTCGAGTATCATAGGACTCTCTCGCTCCAGCATGGTCAGCGCATGTTCCAGGTCGAGCTCCTTCGAGAATGCAGTGAAGATGGCCTTGCGCTACTCACCCAGCCGCATGTCACCAATCCATGCATCGAAGTGCGCATGCACATCCATGCCTCTAGAGAGTGGTAGAGCTACTGTAATGAGCCATGCGAAATGAAAGTGAAATGTGAAGAAATGAACGTCCCTGAACTTAAAACCCATTACACATCGCCCCTGCCCATGCTAATGTGGTGGGGTATCCACCGCCCATAATTCATGGGCAGGTAATCTCCCCCACCCAACCCCCCTCCCATACATGGGCGGTGGGGTATGTGTAACGGGCCTAAGTTTCACTTGAATAAAGGTGTGTCCATGCACTAAATAATGCATGTTGGGACTTAAAGTTAAAACCCCATGATTTTAAACCTTTTAACCTGTGTTTCGTACATAGCAACTCGAGACTTACACGAGATGTTGTTGTTATTGTAAAAAAACCTCATGCAACACCATTCACATCATTTGTGCTAGAAAAGAACACAATAACATCAATTGGTACCCAAAACAGTTAGGCATAAAGACACGCTTGACAAGAAAAGAGACTCATAAATACAAGTTTATCAAAAAATCTATCACTTTCCAGAATTCATATCTTGTCAAGGTGATTCCACTACCTCTAAAGTGTGTGGAGCTAGGCATTGAATGAAGTTCTCATTATAACTTCTTATTTTCCTACCGTCTAGCTTCACTACTACAAGACAATCAAATACAAACGTTTTTTGACGTAAAATAATTGCTTGTAAAATCCATGATCGTCTTTATGCGTGTCAAAAAAAACTTCGGTACAAAAACGTCAAAAAGACTGTTGAAAATAACGTCGAGACGTATGTCGCAAACAACATCGCAACCCATGTCAGTATAAATTTTATTTTGACGTTTTTTTCGATGTTTATATTGACCTTTATACCGACCTACGTAGGAATTTACCGAGATAGACACAGGGATTTACCGACGGATGCAAAAACTTTTCCACGTTCATATCGAGGGATGCAAGTATATTTTTTTTTTTGGCATAATGGTGCATACAGGTGAAGTTCTATACCTGGATGCACCATTATGCTAAATATCTAAAGATTTTATTGCATTCAAGTGAAATTTTATACAAACTTAAAGAATTAACAACAAAAAAGATACATTGATGTGCAAAATCAAGTTTCATTACTTGCTGTCAAACAACAGTGATACATTGATCCAAATTGCATGATATCGATACTTATACGATAAATGTTTATACAAAAAAGTTATCGCATATGTGAGCAAACTATACATGCCCAAAAGGGGTGAAAAAAATATCTATATAATTCTAAACCTATGCCAGCTAAAGTGGGTGTCCAATCTGCGAGCTAGCCTAAACGGGGAGACTCAGGCACTACTCTGTGCAAAAATAATGCAATACCCCCACGAATTAGCATATACAAACTTACGAAAACCTCAAATTGGCATACGGTATGACATACTTACCGAAACCATAGCTGTCCAATCTACATTTTCGTTGTCTTTATCAAGGCCCTCAAGAAAGGCATAAGTGCCATACTTGAATGCATAATGCTCCTCCAACTCGGTAGCTTGGCATCCAACAACCCTCTCCTGCATACATGAAAACAAAACATAAATAAAAACATAAAACTATACACTAGTTGACATACAAACGAGAGGCTACAGAAAGCATGTATAGTTACAAAATACTCATAAAATGAGTCCCATCCACCACTCCTCCCGAGATGCAAGATCCCCATGCTCATTAGTGCTTTGCCGCTACTTCCTCTTACTGGGAGTATCATCGAGGGTTTTTAGCATGCTTTCTCAGCTCCTCATCCCATCTCTCTTGGTGGTCAATGAACCAAGACTTTTTGTAATAAAGTAGGTTTGGATGCACATGCACGTGGGGATTGGGGCCTAGGCACTTGGGCTTAGGGACATTTACATGTGTACTTTTGGGAGCCTTGGGCTATATGAGGCATTGGGATCACAGACATTGTACCCTTTTTTATTATATTCACTTTATAAACATTCATGTCTTCTTGGTGCTCTGACCCAAGTTTTCATGGTGGACTTCTCGCATATGAGATGCGAGGATGGTGACCCACACCCATGTTATCACTCCATGCTTTGAGTGGCCAATCCTAGTCTCTTGTATTGGTATCAGAGCTCTTGGCTTAGATCCCTAGGATCATGGTTATTGGCTTAGATCCTTGTTTAAGAAGTGATTAGTAATCATCATTTTTAGATTATGGTTAATCTAATTTTTAAAATTCTTTTTCTTGATCTTGATTAATGATAATCATTTTTGGATTACTGTTAATCTAGCTATCTAAAATCGATTTTCTTAATCTTGATTAGTGTTAATTTTTTGAACATAGTTTTCAGATTTGCTAGTTTCTTGTTTGACAAGATTAGCAATGAAATCTCTGTGAATCATTTTCAAATTTGTATTAAACACTATTTTTAAATCCTAAGTTACTTTATTGTTTGATTTCTTGAACTTCTTGATCTTCTTGATCTTGATTTTCTTAAAATTTTCTTGATTTTTGAATTAGGGTTAACAGAGATTTTAGCAACCAATATTAAGGGAGTCCACATCAGTGGATCAACGTGCAAGAGCTACGCATCATCAATAGAGACAACAAGGGAGCATTTATAGTGGACTTCCGTTTGTTTTCTTTTCCTCAGTAATGCATCATTTCATCTAGAAAAAAAATTAAAAAAAAATCTTCATTGAGCATAGAGCTCTGAGTCCCTGCATTAGACTCTTGTTAAAAGAGGGAGGAATAAGCATTATTGAGCTTTCTAAGCTCTCAGCTCTGTACCTACGTGTGAGGGAGGAAGAAGAAGGAGAAAAAAGAAAACAAACCAACAAAGAAGGAAGCTAACCTTGGCCACCAACGTGACGAGAAGGGAGGGTTTACTTTTGTTTTTTTTTCCTTTTACTCCTCAAACTTAGGGTTTGTGTGTACACACACGCCCTAAGGTTTTGGCCATTCGACACCTCAAATTGGCATATGTTATGACGTACTTATACCGAAACCATAGGTGTCCAACCTACATTTCCGTTGTCTTTATCAAGGCCCTCAAGAAAGGCATAAGTGCCATACTTGAATGCATAATGCTCCTCCAACTCGGTAGCTTGGCGTCCAACAACCCTCTCCTGCATACATGAAAACAAAACATAAAACTATACACTAGTTGACATACAAACGAGAGGCTACACAAAGCATGTATAGTTACAAAATACTCATAAAATGAGTCCCATCCACCACTCCTCCCGAGGTGCGAGATCCCCATGCTCTCTAGTGCTTTGCCGCTACTTCCTCTTACTGGGAGTATCGTCGAGGGTTTTTAGCATGCTTTCTCAGCTCCTCATCCCATCTCTCTTGGTCAATGAACAAAGGCTTTTTGTAATGAAGTAGGTTTGGATGCACATGCACGTGGGGATTGGGGCCTAGGCACTTGGGCTTAGGGACATTTACATGTGTACTTTTGGGGGCCTTGGGCTATATGAGGCATTGGGATCATAGACATTGTACCCTTTTTTATTATATTCACTTTATAGACATTCATGTCTTCTTGGTGCTCTGACCCAAGTTTTCATGGTGGACTTCTCACATATGAGATGTCTTCTTGGTGCTCTGACCCAAGTTTTCATGGTGGACTTCTCACATATGAGATGTCTTCTTGGTGCTCTGACCCAAGTTTTCATGGTGGACTTCTCACATATGAGATGTGAGGATGATGACCCACACCCATGTTATCACTCCATGCTTTGAGTGGCCAACCCTCGTCTCTTGTATTGGTATCAGAGCTCCTGGCTTAGATCCCTAGGATCATAGTTACTGGCTTAGATCCTTGCTTAGGAAGTAATCATTTTTGGATTATGGTTAATCCAATTTTCAAAATGTTTTTTCTTGATCTTGATTAATGATAATCACTTTTGGATGACTCTTAATCTAGTTTTCTAAAATGTATTTTCTTAATCTTGATTAGTGTTAATTATTTTCAAAATTTATTTTTACATAGTTTTTAGATTTGTGAATTTCTTGTTTAACAAAATTAGCAAATGAAATCTTTGTTAATCGTTTTAGAATTTGTATTAAACACCATTTCCAAATCTTAATCCACTTTACTATTTGATTTCTTGAACTTCTTGATCTTGATTTTCTTTAAATTTTCTTGATTTTTGAATTAGGGTTTACAGAGATTTTAGCAACCAACATTAAGGGAATCCACATCAGTGGATCAATGCAAGAGCTACGCATCATCGACAGTGACAACAAGGGAGCATTTATAGTGGACTTCGGTTTGTTTTCTTTTCCTTAGTAAAGTATCATTTTATCTAGAAATAAAATGCTTCATTGAGCATAGAGCTCTCAGTTCCTGCGTTAGACTCTTGTTAAAAGAGAGAGGAATAAGCATTATTAAGCTTTCTAAGCTCTTAGCTCTCTACCTCTGTGTTAGGGAGGAAAAAGAAGGAGAAAAAAGAAAACAAACCAACAAAGAAGGAAGCTAGCCTTGGCCACCAACATGACGAGAAGGGAGGGTTTACTTTTGTTTTTTTTTCCCTTTTACTCCCCAAAATTAGAGTTTGTGTGTACACACACTCCCTAAGGTTTTGGCCATTCCACACCTCAAATTGGCATATGGTATGACGTACTTATATCAAAACCATACCTATCCAATCTACATTAACCCTGTCTTTATCAACGCCCTCAAGAAAGGCATAAGTGCCATAGCTGAATGTATAATGCTCCTCCAACTTGGTAGACTAGCATCCAACCACCCTCTCTTGCATACATGAAAACAAAACATAAATAAAAACATAAAACTATACACTAGTTGACATACAAACGAGACGCTACAGAAAGCATCGGTAAAAATATTCATAAAATGAGTCCCACCCCCACCACCACTCCCGAGGTGCGAGATTCCCACGTTTTTAGTGCTTTGCTGGTACTTCCTCTTGCTTCTGTGAGTATTGTCGAGGGTTTTTAGCGTGCTTTCTCAGCTCCGCATCGCATGTCTCTTGGTCAATGAACCAATACTTTTTTTAATAAAGTAGGTTTGGATGCACATGCACGTGGGGATTGGGGCCTAGGCACTTGGGCTTAGGGACATTTACATGTATACTTTTGGGGTCCTATATGAGGCATAGGGCTCATGGACATTGTACCCTTTTTTAATATATTCACTTTATAGACATTCATGTCTTCTTGGTGCTCTGACCCTAGTTTTCATGGTGGACTTCTCACATATGAGATGTGAGGATGGTGACCCACACCCATGTTATCACTCCATGCTTTGAGTGGCCAACCCTAGTCTCTTGTATTGGTATCACAGCTCTTGGCTTGGATCCCTAGGATCATAGTTATTGGCTTAGATCCTTGCTTAGTGTGATAATCATTTTTGGATTATAGTTAATCCAATTTTTAAAATGTTTTTTCTTGATCTTGATTAATGATAATCACTTTTGGATTACTGTTAATCTAGTTTTCTTAAATATATTTTCTTAATCTTGATTAGTGTTAATTATTTTCAAAAATTATTTTTACATAGTTTTCAAATTTGCTTATTTCTTGTCTGACAAGATTAGCAATGAAATCTCTGTTAATCATTTTCGAATTTGTATTTAACACTGTTTTCAAATCCTAATCCAATTTACTGTTTGATTTCTTAAACTTCTTGATCTTCGTGATCTTGATTTTCTTAAAATTTTCTTGATTTTTATTTAGCTTTCTAAAGTCTCAGCACTCTACCTGCATGTGAGGGAGGAAGAAGAAGGAGAAAAAAGAAAAGAAACCAACAAAGAAGGCAGCTAGCCTTGGCCACTAACGTGACGAGAAGGGAGGGTTTACTTTTGTTTTTTTTTTCCTTTTACTCCCCAAACTTAGGGTTTGTGTGTAAACACACGCACTGAGGTTTTGGCCATTACACACCTCAAATTGGCATATAGTACTTATATTGAAACCATAGTTGTCCAATTTACATTTTCGTCATCCTTATCAAGGCCCTCAAGAAAGGCATAAGTGCCATACTTGAATGCATAATGCTCCTCCAACTCGGTAACCTGACATCCAACCACCCTCTCCTACATACATGAAAACAAAACATAAATAAAAACATAAAACTATATACTAGTTGGCATACAAACGAGAGGCTACAGAAAGCATGGATACTTACGAAATACTCACAAAATGAGTCCCATCCACCACTCCGGAGGTGCGAAATCCCCACGCTCTTCAGTGCTTTGCCGCTATTTCTTCTTGCTTCTGTGAGTATCATCGAGGTTTTTAGCGTGCTTTCTCAGCTCCTCATCCCATCTCTCTTTGTCAATGAACAGTGCTTTGCCGCTATTTCCTCTTGCTTCTGTGATATCATCGAGGTTTTTAGCGTGCTTTCTCAGCTCCTCATCCCATCTCTCTTTGTCAATGAACAAAGGCTTTGTAATGAAGTAGGTTTGGATACACATGCACGTGGGGATTGGGGCCTCAGCACTTGGGCTTAGGGACATTTACATGTGTACTTTGGGGGGCCTTGGGCTATAGGAGGCATAGGGCTCATGGACATTGTACCCTTTTTGACTATATTCATTTTATAGACATTCATGTCTTCTTGGTGCTCAGACCCAAGTTTTCATGGTGGACATCTCACATATGAGATGTGAGGATGGTGACCCACACCCATGTTATCACTCCACCCTAGTCTCTTGTATTGGTATCAGAGCTCTTGGCTTAGATCCCTAGGATCATACTTATTGGCTTAGATCCTTGCTTAGGAAGTGATTAGTGATAATCATTTTTGGATTATGGTTAATCTAATTTTTAAAATGCTTCTTCTTGATCTTGATTAACGATAAACATTTTTGGATTACTGTTAATCTAGTTTTCTAAAATGTATTTTCTTAATCTTGATTAGTGTTAATTATTTTTACATAGTTTTTTAGATTTGCTAATTTCTTGTTTGACAAGATTAACAATGAAATCTTTGTTAATCATTTTCATATTTGTATTAAACACTTTTTTTAAATTTAATGTTACTTTATTGTTTGATTTCCTAAACTTCTTGATCTTCTTGATCTTGATTTTCTTAAAATTTTCTTGATTTTTGAATTAGGTGTTGAGATTCAAGCTCGATGTCAGTGTGAGCCTGCTATGCTATGTGCTGGCATGTTAGGTAGGAACATGTGTGAGACATAAATGACCGCATCCAACTGGTCATAGAGTGTGGACATTAGTTAGGGTTAGATGTGTGTGGACACAACTCATTGAGTGTTGTGTGTATTATGGATTATGGCTTTATGCATTGTGTGAGAAGGGAGATGGCTTCCCTCTATGGTTAGGGTTTGCAATATACATTAGGGTTTGATCCTGTGTGTGTGTCTCCTCCCCCTCTACTGTTCTTTCAACATGGTATCAGAGCCTTGTGCTGTTTATTAGGGTTTATGAGTGAGTGAGAGAAGAGGGAGAAGAAGCTCTGAAGAGAAGCTGTGAAGCTTGCCATTGAAGCTCCATTGAAGCTGTGAAGCTTGGAGCACACCGATTACTATCATATCTGAGAGCTTGGCCTACCGGGTAAGGTATTCTAAACATCCTTGAGCGGATTGCAGGTGATACAAGCAAAAACAAAGCAAATTAGAGCAAATCAAAGCAAAGAAAAATTCTGGTTTTTGAAAGCTTTCCATTAAAGCTTGGAAGCACTGATGTATGGTGAAATAGAAGTGATTCTGGCAAAAGACACATGTATTTGACAAGGAGGGATGTATTGGCAACTCCTATGCAAGGCTTAAACTAATTTTGGAGCAATTTGGATGCATTTGAATGAGTGGAATTTACTGGTTTTTGAGCTCTCACAAAATAGAGAAAAAGGAGTCAAAATTTGATGCATTTGGAGCGTGTTTTTGGCAAAAATCCAAGCATTGACTGGTTGCACACATACCTAAGTGTGTTGGGAACTTATATCCATCATCAATTAACACTTTAAACACTCCCAAATCCCTCAAATGCAGGTGGCGCATTCTGGACAAAAAAACAAAGTAGAAACTTGATCATTTTGATGCGAGGAGATCGATTTCCACTTGGTTGCTTGATTACTTCCACAATTGCTTTAGCAATTGGTTGCTACACATAGTTGAGAAGAGGGATACATGGTTGGTTTGACCAATTATGCCTAATTGAGCTGGGAATGAGTTGATTAAAAAGCCTGTCCACTGGTTGCAGAGAAACAGAGTGATTTTAATTGAGCAATTAATCTTTGGTCTTAAACAATTGTACAAATTCCTCTTACATGGAGTTGGTGGACATCATTGCTAAGCTAATGAATGCCTGGTTGCTCAATTTGGACAAGGATTGAAGAAATTAGAGCCAAATTACTACTGGTTTTTCTGGTTTTTTCCAAAACAGAGAAAGGGGTTTTCAAAAATTGATCTGTACACATGTCAGATGGTGTTGATATTCAACATTGAGGTTGTTTAGGTGTTAATGCAAGTTACCCATACTTGATTACACCACTACATTGTGATTTGGAGCCTTGGAAGGCGCATCAAAACAGGGTATCTTGGACTGCGTGAGCGAGTTCATTTTGGATGCATACAGGTTGATTTTCTACATCAAAATTGGAGTTTGTTGATTACTTTGGAGTATCTGGAACATTCATTGGAGTGTGGTTGAGCTGAGGAAGGCTCGGTTACAGATTTGGAAATATGTCGGATAATCCAGTACAGATTGTTGGTGAAAAGCTGGATAGGAAGAACTTCCAGGCATGGAAGTACAGGATAAAAAGTTTCTTGAAAGGAAAAGGTTTTTGGAATCTCATTACAGGTGTTGAGCCAGAGCCAGAGCTACCCCGACAACCTACACAGCAGCACATAAGCAATGGTCAGAAAGAGCATTCAAAGTGTTGCATTATCTGTCTATATGTATTTCTGATGCTATTCTCATACACATACAGGATGCTGAGAATCCCAAAGATGCGTGGGATACTTTGGTAAAGATGTTTGATACAGACACGAGTGCTCTCGCAAGTCTCAGTTGTGACAGCAGATACATAATGTGAAGCGGAATAAATGGAGCATCCATGATTATGTGCAAGAAATAAAGAAGTTTGCAAATGCATTGGCAACAATAAATGCCCCCATGCCTGATGATGATTTGGTGGATATTACCTTGCGTGTTCTTGGCAAGAAATATAAATCTTTTGATACATCCATCTCGGTTCGAAGTACAAGTTTACCAGACTTTGATGAGTTGGTTTCACTCTTGCTTGTGGAGGAAATCAAACTCAGTGATTCCTTTCTGGATGCATCTACTAGTCATGATGATAATGGCAGAAATCAGGCTTTCTATTCGCAAAGAGGTTTTAGAGGCAGGGGGAGATTCGAATCACGTGGCCGTGGTGGTAATGGTCGTGGATGGCAGGACAAGTCATCACAACAGAATTTTCAGCCTTCATATGGTGCTAGAGGTGGTCGTGGATATACACCTCAGAGAGGCAGAGGTAATCCTCGTGGTAGAGGACGTTGGCAAGGCCAACAAACATCTATGCAAGATGTGGAATGCCATTATTGTGGGAAATTTGGTCATATGGCGAGAGATTGTTTCCGCAAACAGAATGATTTGAGAGGGGGTAGAGCACAACGTGTTAGCCATTATGGTGGAAATTATGCATACACCTCAAAAGCTTTTGAGCATTTCTTGAGGAAGCATGGAATAAGAAGACAATTGACTTGCAGGTATACACCTCAGCAGAATGGTGTGGCTGAGAGAAAGAATAGAGTCATATGTGAAGTGGCCAGGGCAATCCTCAATGAAAAGAGCATGCCAGATTATTATTGGGCAGAAGCATGTGCTACTGCAGTGTATATACTGAACAAAACACCTACAGCAGCCATTCATGGAAGCATGCCAGAGATGCGGCTTACAGGCTATAGGCCAGACATTGGACACCTCAAAGTTTTTGGATGCATAGCTTATGTACATGTGCCTGATGAAAGAAGAAGGAAGTTGGATCCTAAGGCAAAAAAGTGTGTATTTGTTGGATATGCACAAGATCGAAAGGCATACAAATGTTACAATCCACAAACTAGACAAGTGGTCATCTCACGAGATGTAGTGTTTGATGAACTTGCTAGTTGGTACAAAGCAAAGGATGAGGGTGTCATTGAGTCACTTGAGGCTGATGTGCCTGTGAACTTGCCACAAGCAAGTTCTAGTTCTACTACTATGTCTGGGCCAGCAGAAGCTGAGAGCAGCACTGTACGTCCATGGTCAGGACGTTTGAGGCATGAGAGTGTGAGCACTGGGAGTAGTGCTATGGATAAAGGAAAGAAGAAGGTTGAAGGCATTGGTATTACAGGTTATGAGTCATCGAGTTCAGAGAGTTTGGATGAGGAGCTTGGCATACCAGTTTTACGCACACCTGGTGCTAGACAGGATAGATATGTGCCACCACATGCTAGAGTGATAGGAGTTCAGAGTGAACTGCATGCATTGCGGAGATCCCAGAGAGTCAAATATCCAGTTGACAGATTGATATATCAAGATTTTGCTATGCACTATGCATATATGACATCTATGGTGAAGCATGTGGAACCTACATGCTATACAGAAGCTGTTGGAAAGCATGTATGGGAGAAAGCAATGGATGTTGAGATGGACGCATTGGTTCATAATGATACATGGGATTTGGTTGCATTACCAAAGGATAAAAATGTTATTGGATGTAAATGGGTTTACAAAGTGAAGTGTAAATCTGATGGTTCCATTGAAAGACATAAAGCAAGATTGGTAGCTAAGGGTTATGCACAAACCCAAGGTTTGGACTATGATGAAACATTCAGTCCAGTGGCAAAGATGGGAACAGTAAGAGCAGTCATTGCTATGGCTAGCTAATGGTTGGGAAATGCATCAAATGGATGTCAAAAATGCATTTCTAAATGGAGATCTACAAGAGGAAGTGTATATGGCACAGCCAGAAGGTTATGTACACCCAAGATATCCCACTCATGTATGCAGATTGAAAAAGGCATTATATGGTTTGAAGCAAGCACCTCGTGCTTGGAGTGATAAGATGAGCAGATATCTTATCTCTCTTGGTTTTCAGATTTCTATAGCAGATTCTTCACTCTATGTGAAGAAGACAGATCATGGGATTGTTTTACTCATCATCTATGTGGATGATTTGAGTATCACAGGTGATCATGGTGCAGATGTGATGCATGTGAAGAAAGCTTTGAGTGGGCAATTTGACATGAAAGATCTTGGTGAGTTGAGATACTTTCTTGGAATTGAAGTGATCAAAGACCATGCAGGTACATGGTTAGTACAGTGCCAATATGCATTGGATATGTTGGCAAAATATGGCATGACAGGGTGTAAGCCTATGAGTACACCTTTGGAGCAGAATGTGAAGTTACGGGCTGATTATGGTGAGGAGTTGGATGATCCATCTATGTACAGAAAGATGGTTGGTAGTCTCATTTAGAGAGCCCCAGGAAACCTCATTTGGATGCAGTGAGACGCATTATGAGATATGTGAAGACCACTGCACATTATGGTTTACGTTATGAGAGTGGTAAAAGCTTGGATATACATGGCTACACAGATGCTGATTGGGCAGGTAGCTCATATGACAGGAGGTCTACTAGTGGTTATGCTTTTACACTTGGAAGTGCCGTGGTGAATTGGAGTAGCAAGAAGCAACCTACAGTTGCTTTATCTAGTACAGAGGCTGAATACAGAGGTGCAGCTATTGCTACTTGTGAGGCAGTATGGTTAAAGAATCTCTTGGCAGATTTGGGTGAGCCTATTGATGGCAAAGTTGTCATTCATTGTGACAACATGAGCAGTATACAGTTGGCCAAGAATCCAGTATTTCATGCGAGGACCAAACACATAGAGGTCCATTATCACTTTGTCAGAGAGAAAGTGCTGGATGGTACAGTTGATCCACAGTATGTGAAGACTGATGAGCAGGTGGCAGACATCTTTACAAAGCCACTTAGCAGGGAGAAGTTTGAGTACTTCTGTACTATGTTGGGAGTACATGGGATGAGCTTGAAGGGGAGTGTTGAGAGCCTTGATATCCCAAGCTCATCTACATCTTCATCGGCAGTACATCATGAGCTTGAGAGGGGCTGTTGAGATTCAAGCTCGATGTCAGTGTGAGCCAGCTGTGCTATGTGCTGGCATGTTAGGTAGGAACATGTGTGAGACATAAATGACCGCGTCCAACTGGTCATAGAGTGTGGACATTAGCTAGGGTTAGATGTGTGTGGACACAACTCATTGAGTGTTGTGTGTATTATGGATTATGGCTTTATGCATTGTGTGAGAAGGGAGATGGCTTCCCTCTATGGTTAGGGTTTGCAATATACATTAGGGTTTGCTCCTGTGTGTGTGTCTCCTCCCCCTCTACCGTTCTTTCAACATTAGGGTTAACAGAGATTTTAGCAACCAATATTAAGGGAGTCCACATCAGTGGATCAATGCGCAGGAGCTACGCATCATTAAACGAGACAACAAGGGAGCATTTATAATGGACTTCCGTTTGTTTTCTTTTCCTCAGTAATGCATCATTTCATCTAGAAAAAAAATTAAAAAGAAATGCTTCATTGAACATAGAGCTCTTAGTCCCTACATTAGACTCTTGTTAAAAGAGGGAGAAATAAGCACTATTGAGCTTTCCAAGCTCTCAGCACACTACCTGCGTGTGAGGGAGGAAGAAGAAGGAGAAAAAAGAAAACAAACCAACAAAGAACGAAGCTAGCCTTGGCCACCAACATGATGAGAAGGGAGGGTTTACTTTTGTTTTCTTCCCCTTTTACTCCCCAAACTTAGGGTTTGTGTGTAAACACACGCCCTGAGGTTTTGGCCATTCCACACCTCATATTGGCATATGGTATGATGTACTTATATCGAAACCATAGTTGTCCAATCTACATTTCCGTCATCCTTATCAAGGCCCTCAAGAAAGGCATAAGTGCCATACTTGAATGCATAATGCTCCTCCAACTCGGTAGCCTAGCATCCAACCACCCTCTCCTGCATACATGAAAACAAAACATAAAATTATACACTAGTTGATATACAAATGAGAGGCTACAGAAAGCATGGATACTTACAAAATACTCATAAAACAAGTCCCATCCACCACTCCCGAGTTGCGAGATCCCCACGCTCTCTAGTGCTTTGCTGCTACTTCCTCTTGCTTCCGCGAGTATCGTCGAGGTTTTTAGGGTGCTTTCTCAGCCTCTCATCCCATCTCTCTTGGTCAATGAACCAAGGCTTTTTGTAATGAAGTAGGTTTGGATGCACATGCACGTGGGGATTGGGGCCTAGGCACTTGGGCTTAGGGACATTTACATGTATAGAGTTTTTGGGGGTCTTGGGCTATAGGAGGCATAGGTTTCATGGACATTGTGCCCTTTTTGATTGTATTCACTTTATGGACATTCATGTCTTCTTGGTGATCTAACCCAAGTTTTCATGGTGGACTTCTCACATATGAGATGTGAGGATGCTGACCCACACCCATGTTATCACTCCATGCTTTGAGTGGCCAACCCTAGTCTCTTGTATTAGTATCAGAGCTCTTGGCTTAGATCCCTAGGATCATAGTTATTGACTTAGATCCTTGCTTAGGAAGTGATTAGTGATAATCATTTTTGGATTATGGTTAATCTAATTTTCAAAATGCTTTTTCTTGATTTTGATTAATGATAATCATTTTTGGATTACTATTAATCTAGTTTTCTAAAATGTATTTTCTTAATCTTGATTAGTGTTAATTATTTTCAAAAATTATTTTTACATAGTTTTCAGATTTGCTAATTTCTTGTTTGATAAGATTAGCAATGAAATCTCTGTTAATCATTTTTAAATTTGTATTAAGCACTATTTTCAAATCCTAATCCACTTTACTATTTGATTTTGTGAACTTCTTGATCTTCTTAATCTTGATTTTCTTAAAAATATCTTGATTTGTGAATTAGGGTTAACAGAGATTTTAGAAACCAATATTAAGGGAATCCACATTAGTGGATCAACACGCAGGAGCTACGCATCATCGATAGAGACAAGAAGGGAGCATTTATAGTGGACTTCCGTTTGTTTTCTTTTCCTCACTAATGCATCATTTTATCTAGAAAAAAAATTGAAAAAAAAATGCTTCATTGAGCATAGAGCTCTCAGTCCCTACGTTAGAATCTTGTTAAAAGAGGGAGGGATAAGCATTATTGAGCTTTCTAAGCTCTTAGCACTCTACTTGCGTGTGAGGGAGGAAGAAGAAGGAGAAAAAAGAAAATAAACCAACAAAGAAGGAAGCTAGCCTTGGCCACCAACGTAACGAGAAGGGAGGGTTTACTCTTATTTTTTTTTCCTTTTACTCCCCACACTTAGGGTTTGTGTGTAAACACACGCCCTGAGGTTTTGGCCATTCTACACCTCATATTGGCATATGGTATGATGTACTTATATTGAGACCATAGCTGTCCAATCTACATTTCCGTCCTCCTTATCAAGGCCCTCAAGAGAGGCATAAGTGCCATACTTGAATGCATAATTCTCCTCCAACTCGGTCGCTTGGCATCCAACCACCCTCTCCTGCATACATGAAAACAAAACATAAAACTATACACTAGTTGACATACAAATGAGAGGCTACAGAAAGCATGGATACTTACAAAATACTCATAAAATGGGTCCCATCCACCACTCTCGAGGTGTGAGATCCCCACGCTCTCTAGTGCTTTGCCGCTACTTCCTCTTCTACGAGTATCGTCGAGGTTTTTAGCGTGCTTTCTCAGATCCTCAACAAACCATCTCTCTTGGTCAATGAACAAAGGCTTTTTGTAATGAAGTAGGTTTGGATGCACATGCATGTGGGGATTGGGACCTAGGCACTTGGGCTTAGGGGACATGTACATGTGTACTTTTGGGGGCCTTGGACTATAGGAGGCATATGGCTCATGGACATTGTACCCTTTTTGATTCTATTCACTTTATAGACATTCATGTCTTCTTGCTGCTCAGACCCAAGTTTTCATGGTGGACTTCTCACATATGAGATGTGAGGATGGTGACCCACACCCATGTTATCACTCCATGCTTTGAGTGGCCAACCCTAGTCTCTTGTATTGGTATCAGAGCTTTTGGCTTAGATCCCTAGGATCATAGTTATTGGCTTAGATCTTTGCTTAGGAAGTGATTAGTCATAATCATTTTTGGATTATGATTAATTCAATTTTCAAAATGCTTTTTTATTTGATCTTGATTAATGATAATCATTTTTTGATTACTGTGAATCTAGTTTTTTTAAATATATTTTCTTAATCTTGATTAGTGTTAATTATTTTCAGAATTTATGTTTACATAGTTTTCAAATTTGCTAATTTCTTGTTTGACAAGATTAGCAATGAAATCTTTGTTAATCATTTTCGAATTTGTATTAAACACTGTTTTCAAATCCTAATCCACTTTACTGTTTGATTTTTTGAACTTCTTGATCTTCTTGATCTTGATTTTCTTTTAAAAAGTTTCTTGATTTTTGAGTTAGGGTTTACAGAGATTTTAGCAAACTAATAATAAGGGAATCCACATCAGTGCATCAATGCAAGAGCTACACATCATCGACAGAGACAATAAGGGAGCATTTATAGTCGACTTCCGTTTGTTTTCTTTTCCTCACAGCAATGCATCATTTTATCTAGGAAAAAAAACAAATAAAAAAATGCATCATTGAGCATAGAGCTCTCAGCTGCCCTTGCGTTAGACTCTTGTTAAAAGAGGGAGGAATAAGCATTATTGAGCTTTCTAAGGTCTCAGCACTCTACCTGCGTGTGAGGGAGGAAGAAGAAGGGGAAAAAAGAAAACAAACAAACAAAGAAGGAAGCTAGCCTTGGCCACCAACGTGATGAGAAGGGAGGGTTTACTTTTGCTTTTTTTTTCCTTGTACTTCCTAAACTTAGGGTTTGTGTGTACACACACTCCGCCGTAAGGTTTTGGCCATTCCACACCTTCCATTTCATTTGTTTAGTTTATATACATTGTGGCCATTTTTCATATTGTGCACTTCCTTTGGGATTCCTTGTTCATTTTTCATTACCCACCTACACCTCCTTAGACTTTATGCTTTTCTACATATTTTTGCTTGCTATTTTTGTTTGAGGGAATGCATTTGAGGCCAGTGTATTTCATCAATGGAGAGTGTTCACACGCTTCAAAAAAAAAAATTGGGCTTCTTAGCTTTATCGAGGTGGTCAGTGTGCCGTGTGGTTGATTTGGTGCATTTTGGGCATTCACTCGCACACTTGGGCATTTGATTTATTTTCTTGGGCGTTCAAACGCGCATCTTGGCCTTTATTTAGTGTATTTTGGGCATTTGGTTCATTTTGGGCATTCACACGCACACTTTTGGACATTTAGTGTATTTTGGACATTCACACGCGTATATTGGCCCGTGTTCATGCACAGGCCAATATTCTCAGCTTTATCGAGGTGGTCAGTGTGCCGTGTGGTTGATTTGGTGCATTTTGGGCATTCACTCGCACACTTGGGCATTTGGTTTATTTTCTTGGGCGTTCAAACGCGCATCTTGGCCTTTATTTAGTGTATTTTGGGCATTTGGTTCATTTTGGGCATTCACACGCACACTTTTGGACATTTAGTGTATTTTGGACATTCACACGCGTATATTGGCCCGTGTTCATGCACGGGCCAAAAAAAATTGGGCTTCTCAGCTTTATCGAGGTGGTCAGTGTGCCGTGTGGTTGATTTGGTGCATTTTGGGCATTCACTCGCACACTTGGGCATTTGGTTTATTTTCTTGGGCGTTCAAACGTGCATCTTGGCCTTTATTTAGTGTATTTTGGGCATTTGGTTCATTTTGGGCATTCACACGCACACTTTTGGACATTTAGTGTATTTTGGACATTCACACGCGTATATTGGCCCGTGTTCATGCACGGGTGGTCATTCTAAGCATTTTAGTCATTGTCTTAGCTTTTTCTCACGTGCGGGTGACCATTTGAGCATATTGGTGCCTTTTCCACATGCAATGTGGGATTCTTGAGCACATTTAGGGGTGTTTCCACACTTTCAAGGTTTGGCGGGACGACATGGGTATCCATTACTACCTCTACCCCACCTATAATCATTGTGCTACCCACCATCATCATCGTCGACATCACTATGTCTCCATCCCAGACGCTGATCGTGCGGCATCTTTGCATACCCTAGTACTCTAGCTTTATGCCCGTCATCTTGATTTTCCATTTCAGGTTTGCTGAGTTCATACATATATTTGGCACATCACATCTTCGACCTCTAGATCCTTCTTCACCGACATTAGGCTATGAATGAAACATCATATTCATGTCGCTTATGGACGTTTGAGATTGAGATGTTGTTGCTTAGCCAGTTTAGACACTTATTTGATGAGGGGGATGTCTGTGCCAGATGGTCGAGATATTCTACACATATAGTGATTTATTGAGGATATATGTGGTTATCTTTAGAGGGATGGTTCAAAATTACTTGCATGGGATGATATATGTTGGGAATTGATTGAGTGCCCTACATTTGTGACCAGAGATGACTGTATACTTGAGGATGGGTATCATTATGACATGTATTCACTCAGGGGGGATGATGATGTGGATAGTGATGATGATGTTCATGGTATGACTATAGATGATTATATGGGTGATGTGATGATTGTAGTGATCATTCATGGGATATATTTTTTGAGTTATTGCATGACAGGTTTGGATCCTTGGAAGACATGGATTGAGCATGCTACCACTTTCGTTGCTATTATAGTGGTTTTCGCATGGGCCTTGAGAGCTTCTATGACTCATCCACGACATCAACTAGCCATCATCTCATTGATTCTCATTTACTTAGGTTGACTCATTCATTATATTATGATGGGGATGATGAGGATGATGTTGTATTGTGTACACACACACACATGATGATATTAATGTATTGCACATACATACACATGATGATAGTGATACATGTGCACTTGATGCCATTGACACATATGCACATGAAGATGATGTATGTGATAGTGATAGTGAGGGTGATGCGTGCGAGTTAGATCATGTGGACATGATCTCAAGGGTAGAGATGGCAACGAGCATAGCGAGCATTACGAGCATCATAGAGCTACCTATCTCTATTCCTTGTGATCATAGGGATACATTAGATGACCATAGTGATGCATTCGATGATCTTGATGGGCATTTGACTAGTCATTATCATTTGACTTTTGGCTAGTCATAAATCCCTAGTTATACATGGGATTGACACTTCACATGTCATTGAACACATCATAGACCATGAGGAGCATAGACCTAAGGTTCTAGTATTAGATGTGTTGGGCTACTCCTCTAGAGTTGTTACATGTGGAGAGATTTCAGATACGACCACTCCTCCTAGTTTTCATAGCATTACTGGTAGCATTCATGTGGATCAAGTTGTTGTGATTAAGCAGTCTCAAGGATAGTGCACTGGAGAGCAGTGATGAGTTCGTAGAGGTGAGACAGCGTAGGAGTATGCATATCAATCATATTTTTAGCATATCCTATGACATTGACCTCGAGAGATTTACATTTGATCTAGGTATTTTCTTACATCTAGTGTTATTGGAGATTGATCTATCATGGGATTTAGTTCTTATAGGGACACCACTGAGATAGAGTTTTGTCTATACCTTTGGGGATGACCTTAGTGGCCTTGGAGATTACATTGATAGTGAGTTTACTGATACCACTTATCTCTCCTGTGTAGACACTTTCTCATTGTTTCATGATGATGATCCAACTTTTATTTTAGAGGGACTCACATATATAGAGTGTCTTGCACATGGAGATATTGTGCATGATTCGGATCATACTCATACATTCATCGATATGGTGGATTATGCCTTCGACTTTTCGAGTGGTTCTACATGTGACGGTGGCATGAGTTCACATTCGACTCTACATGAGGCCGACCTTGACCAATGTTAATTTGGCTCCTAAAGATGTCGACATGATCGAGTTTTATTTGGAGTCAGGACATTTACTTTTGGATGCAGTATATGTCATATGGGATGCATGATATCTAACTATATGGTGCATTATGTGGATTTACATGCATCACATCCAGATTCTCATCTAAGAAGTTATTTTGATCATGAATTTGATATTTATGGTGTCATTTCACTTTGGACAAGGAGCTTGGATACTTATTTTTTGATCCACATGGTCACACATTCACTCCATGGTTAGATGGTCTACATTTTGGATATCCATCTGACCCAGCAGAGTTATGGTGAGCTACGCCATCGACTTGGGTGTCTATCCATTTAATCCAAGAGGATTGGTCGGCTACGACATAGACATTGACTCTCTACAGTGTCCATTCAATCCAAGTGGTTCGAGAGTCATTCCTTTGGAGCCTATATGGTTTGGATTTACATTCCATATATGTGGTCACACTTGTATAGATTACCTCATCTTTAGGATGATACTAGTATCTTTTCCACTTGATCCTGGAGGTACTCGACTAGCTTGGTCATCAACAGTGGTTCCTTATCCTCTCCACTTGCACCAGATTTTCATGGGACCATTGACTTGGACTTTGTATGCCTCGGATTTCCTTTTCATCCAAAAGGTTGCATATATATCCACATCATCAACGGGAGCCCTCTATCCTTTCCATTTGATCGCCCAAAGAAAAGTATGGCAATGGGATGATTTGTGCAAGAATCCCTCATGTACATCACAGAGTTTCTTAGCAATGTAGACCGTGAAATGCCTAAACTATGGTCAATGGCAGAGGATGATAGGGTGGTTAGAGAAGAGCCACAAGTACAAGAGATTGAGAGAAGGATGGATGTGGCCTTACAAGATAAGATCAAGAAAGTTTGCATCTTAAACTCAATGAGTATGCAAAAGTGGATTGAGCAGTATGGAGAGGCCAAGACTGAAAGGAATCGAGCTCATCAAGCTTTTTGAAGGAGTCCGACTATGGCTCACCAACCATTCCCTTCATCGTTTTTTCTATACTTCTAGACTTTCCATCAAGTAGATGGATCCAACAAACCTTACAAGAAGCAAAACTTTGCGATGAAGTTATCACAGATGAGGAAAGAGGAGCTTGCATATGGTTGTGTCTACCGTGTAGGTAATTTCATTCATTATAAGCCTCATTATTATCACATTTTCTCTAAATATTGTTTACAACTTCTCTATAAACTAACAATGTGTTATTTTCTTTTAGTATCAAAAACTTAGAGCACTGTGGTCACATGGATGCCAATTTTGTGTGGAGCGGATCGATAAGAAGAGAACAACATTCGATTGTGGTGTTAAAGCAACTTTCATTCAGGAATGCAGGACTAGTGGAAGTGATTCAAATACGTATGTGAACATGCTCGATTACTTTGGAACCATCCAAGATATCATCAAGGTTGGCTTTGGAAAGTTTCATATGTTTATCTTTGTTGTTAAGTAGTTTAAGGTAGTCAGAATAGGATAACATGCAACTGTATAAAGAGACAAATACGGATTAGTTCAAGTGGACTCCATAAAGATATGGATAGAGCAAAAAGACACATTTTTACTACCAAAGATTTGTGAGAAAATAATCTTTCAGGAGGACCCAAGAGATCTAAGGTGGTGGTTTGTAATCCAAGTGGCACCACATAGTAAACAAATATATGAAGACATGGAAACAGACAAAGATAAAGCAGAGATTGGTGTGGGCCAACAAGATCAAGTTCCACTACATGTCAAAGTATAGCAAGAGCAAGGCTAGACAAAGGTATAGAGATCGAATAATCAGACACAAGAGATGTCTCAAACATAGTAGATGGTGATCTGACGAAGAGCCAGCAACAAATGAGGAACGAGAGCCAAAGCTAGAAGATGTAGAGGCCGACATAGATGCATCTTCTATTCGTACACGATTCAAAGAAGGAGGGATTATCCATATCTTTTTGTTGGGGACATATACGAGAGAGTTGATAAAGATCAATTATGACTTTGTAAACATGCAAATATTATCACATGCTATGATTTTATAGTAATGTATTTATTGGTTTCATTTACTTTACAAGTATTTGTATATACCAAAAGTGAAAAAGAAACATATATGTTGGTTAGGATATAAATAAGGTAAAAATTAAATAATAATATATAATTTTCGACCTCTATTTCCACATTTTTTGCACACCGATATTTTCAACGTTAATACCGATGCTTTACTAACACTAATATCAACAATATTATAGACATTAATTTGGATGCTCTGCGACAATCATCGAAACATAAGCATCGTGTAGTAGTGCTTGAAGAAAAAGTTTACGAGTGGGTTTGGTATCGCCACAATGATTTCTTGTTGAATGTTTGACAACGGCAAGCCATCTTCTATTTGCAATGTGAAGGGATCGCATCCCTCTCGCAGAGAAGGCTCAACTCCACATATGTGCTATCCTAGCTATCTTGATCAAGACTAACCTAATTGTCATTCAACATCCTCCATCACCGTTATTTAAAGAATAAACACAGTGCTTGTCGTGCAATAAAGTACCTGTAAAAAGATAGTTAGAACAATCACAAAGCTAATTCACATGTTAATAAGATAATGTACTTGCCTAAAAAAAATATCCTCTGGAGAAACCCGAAATTCAACTAAGTTGAGCTCGCTTGATAACTTCGAGCTCCATATTTTGCCCAAAGTTCTACATAGCCAATCCTCTACTAGACTTTTCACAATGTAAGTGCATCAGGTCTAGTGTAGCCCAACACATGATTTGAACATGTGACAAAAATTACCAAGTGGAGTGAACCAATTTAAATGCACATTTCTTAAACTTGTGTTGGGCTTCATTGCGTTGAGTATGTCTGAGGAAATTTTACGAGTGCAGGTATGCAGAATTGAAGAGTTGCATGTTGGCCACTCTGGACTATCCAACGTACATAATTAACAAACATAGCTCTCATCTGAGACACACAAACTAAAGCAAAACTTACTAGCAAAGAAAAAGTTGGTGTTTCCTTTGGTTTTTGTTGAATCAAATGTTGCATGAAAGACATGTCATGTGGTTACGAGATAGTGAAAATGTGATGATAATTAGCAGAGATATAATAACGAACAGACAATCTCTTACCTAAATTTCTAGATAAAACAAAGTTTGAATCAAAGAGAAGTTTTACAATCATTAAACAAACACAAAATGTTAATTAATCTTTAATGCATTACATAATTGAACTAAAATTTAATCACAAGAAAGATCACAAGAAAGAGAGCACAAAGACGACCTTGGAGTTTTAGTTTTAGGTTTTACAAAGAGCACGTATAGAAAAGATACAATGAAAATGAAAAAATGTGCAATGAGAGTGGAGGGGAAAAAATTTCTCTTACCTAAAGTTCTAGATAAAACAAAGCTCAAATCAAGGAAAAATTCTACAGTCAATAAACAAATACAAAATTTTAATTACTATTTGATACATTACATAATTGAACAAAAATTTAATCAAAAGAAAGAGAGCACAAAGATGACCTTAGAGCTTCAGTTTTAGCTTTTACAAAGCTCGTACATAAGAGATATAATGAAAACAAAAAAATGTGCAGTAGAGTGGAGGAAAAATGGAGAGGAAAAGTGCACAATCATTTATGCCATCAAAGTTCATGTGGAACTCAAATTTTGTGTTCAATCCTCTTTTTTAACAAAAAAGAAAATATTTCACATGATTTAGAGAGAGAGGATTCGGTAGATAGAGCTATCACCATCCAAGCATCCTATTAGTTCTCCACTTATTTCTTTAATATTTTCTTATAGGGCCCTTTTTAGGGTTCAATCTTTCCTTAATGATTTTTGTCCATATTTAGAGCTATAATGGACTGAGCTTGTTCATCATCTTCCAAAACTTTGGAATCATCAAAATCCACCACCTTCGTGCCTTTCACCAAAGGCCACAAACCCTTTTGCCCATGAGAGAATACCTCACTTGGACTTGCCAAGTGTGAATCCCTTCTCCATCAAACTTGTCAATAACATATGTGTCTTTTGACATGATGATGATGGGGAGGAAGGAGATGTCTTACTACTTGCCCTATAGAATGGCAAGAGCAGTGTCTACTCCTTTACTACAGACTGGGTGGCTCAACACAACAGAGATAAAAAATAAGCGTAATGATAATGATTTGCAAAAAGCAAATGCTTATGGAAAAAACACAATAAGGAATTGCTTTTGGATAAGTCCCTAATTCCACTCAAGGCACGAAAATATGAAAAGAGAGGCTTAAATCATTTATTTTTTATAAATTTGTAATAAAACAATACCCTTAATTAAAAGCCATGAGTCATGTTGCTGCTGTCGTGTGGCAAAGGTACGGCTGGGCCACGAGTCCTGCTCAAGCCCTTGGAGGTCTTCATCTATGCAAGCGGGACTCAGAGTAGCCAACCTTGTGGGCCAGCTCGTTGACGCCATGTAGCTTCAGCAAAGCACCTAAGCGAAGAGGGAGCATAGGCCAGCTCTGGGGGGTAGTTGTCACTAGCAGAGTAAGAGTGCTAGCCCATAGAAACACAAGGGTTAGAGGTAGCACCAGAAATGGCTAAGGGCATTCCAGTGTGGCGAGGATGGCCTAGAAGGTGCTATGGGAGGTACAAGATAGCAATGAAAAACATAGGTGGAGGTCGAGATGTTGTTTGGCAGCAGCGATCAAGAAGTGGCACACATTGCAACAAAAAGGGAAGAACTGGCTCTACTACCAACTTGAGAAATGTGGATGAGAGAGATATAGGCAAGCTAAGGTTTAGATAAACATGGAAAGAGGGATAAAAAAATATAGCCAGAAGCTTAGTAAGATGATTAAGCGAAAACACGGCTTACAATATCCCTTTCTCCTCTCACACAATATGAGAGAGAGTTGATCCCTTTATAGCTTCTAGGCTAGGGTTTGGTACACACAAACCTTATATCAACGTGAGATGATTTGATACACACACACACATATTATCTCTAATATGAGCTTATAATTTCAACAATGAAGACTTTCGAATGATATATGCGAGTACAATATTAATACGATTCATGGGTTGAGAGAAGAATGTCACTAGTAGGTGTATGTGTTGATCTCTCAACCCCATAGTTTGGATACTTGTGAAGAAAAATATGAGCTTTGTGAGACCACCAATTAGACATTTACAATTTTGAAAAGTGAATTTAAAGGTCCCGCAATGAATATGATCCATATCCAGTACCATCAAATTAATTTGGTATGCATCATGCATAAAAGAGGCCATCCGGCTATTCAACATTATGTGGGTAGCTAGCATAGAACTGAAAGATTACCTTGATTGGTGATGAATTAGAAAAAAAATGTTAATATGACAAGGGTGATCCTTGAAAAATTCTACACAACCTTTATGTTTTGATATTCCAAATCTAAGTCCGTCTTGAACTCCTTCTGATGGTCCGAATGCAGGGTACCCTATGAGGCTTCACTTATTGCTTACTTGTCTGCCATCCATCAACATTCAAAATTATACTTATGAAATAATCCTTAGTCTTATAGAGGTCTAGGAGATGGATAATTCCTCGAGCTCTCAACACTACAAGAGGCAGGGCCATTATCCATTTTTTTTTTATGCTTTAGAACTAAGCTTAAAATCCCTGAAACGTCGAAATATGCATGAAAAAAAGCGTCAAAATATACGTCGATACACACATCAAAAAAAGCATCGAAAGAAACATGTTTTTCACTCTTGTTTCGACGGGCTTTTCGACGACTGTTTTTGACTAACATTTCTACTGCTATTTTGACTACTATTACAACGATTATTTCGACGGATGCAGGAAACTTTTGACGGTTTTTTTGACGAATGCAGGAAAGTTTCGATGCTTCTTTCGACGGATGTAGGAAAGTTTCGACACTTATTTCGATGCTTGTTTGCAGGTATTAATTTTTTTTTGGGCATAATGGTGCATCCAGCTGTAGTCTTGTAACTAGATGCACCATTATGCCAAACTTATAGAGTACCAAAGGCAGCTATACTCTGATGTGAAGAACGAAGCGAATTTGTTGGAAAAGTTAGAGTGCCATAATGTTTTTGACATTACAAACACAAGTGCAAACAATGGCCAAATTATATTGCAAGATGTGAAATTTGCATGTCAAGCTCTGATGAGATAAGCCAAAATTGCATAAAGTAGTTGCATAAAATTGCATACAAGCTATACTCGACCAAAATTGCATAAAGTAGTTGCATACAAGCTATACAAGCTCAAACAAAGATGTGAGCTGACCAAAATATGTATGTACAAGAGGAAAGACATGGGCAAGGCCACTCTATGTGGAGCTCTCACTCAGGGTCAAGCATTGATCCCTCGAAAACCATACAAGACACTTTTTTTTGGTATACAAAACAACGATCTAACATGACATGGCAAAGCAAGTATATAGATCATAAGGTTAAGGCTTGCCACACTTATCGTATGTGCAATGTGCCCCCAATTGAGGTTGGTGCCTTCTCGCTCAAGCTTCTCTAAAACAAAGTATGTGTTATAGTGGTGAGCAATGTCCTCCTCTTCTCCCGTTTTGCTGGCCGACCAGCCACTTGATTCTAAAAGTACCAAAACAACAAGATAAGCATTGATACTTACAAAGTAGACATAACATCAAATGAAACATACAAGATAAGCATTGATACTTACAAAGTAGACATGGAATGTATCCCAACCGTCACTTCCAAGGTGAGAGCTTCCTACGCTCTCCATTCGGGCTTCCGCAGTATCCTCTTGTTGCTTGTAGCGTTGGGGATTTCTTGCATGCTTTCTCCTCCTTCCAATCCTCGGTGCTGATGTACCAAGGCTTCTCACTACCTGCCTTCACTCTCCTAGTCACATCTCCCCGCCAATGCTTCATACATCCACCATTTAATCCTTTATCCACTTTATGGGGACAACATCACTACCGACGGCGGCTAGCTTGTACTCATCCTTGATTTGAATAATGACTCTGTCTTTCTTATCCTTATCCAACTTTGGCCATAAAGTCATAAAGTCATTAGAAAAGACAATGTGGCAAAGCTCGTGAATTTAGCTCTTCATCTCTTGCCTGACATCATCCAAAACCACATTGCCATTAACAATTGTGTAATAATTTTCCCATCGGGTGGGTGTGGGCTGTGTGTCGAAACATCAATGATTGCGAGCATGGAGTACTACTGGTGCTAGATGGTGAAGGACACTCACTTGGGGGCGTAGACCCATCCGTGCTCTGACTTGGACAACAACCACCTCCACCTCCACCACGCGAGCGTTGTTCTCTACAAGTGTTGGATGAGCGATCTGAGGGAGGGGTTATGGCGGCTCTTCGTGAGGTTTCTACAGGTGAACTAGGGTTAGCGGTGGTGGTGTGCCCGATGGTGCGACCGAAGTGCTCGCCCCTCTCCCAAAATATTGTTGTGCCAAAGCTCTTTGCTCGGGCGTGGCTTGTGCTAAAAAATCCATAACCTGGTCAGGCGACAAGGCATATGGAGAGAAGGATGGAGAGTAAGCCAGTGTCTCATCTGGAGTGCGGGACATGTTTCTATACACACATAACAAAGCCCACATGGTCACTTGAATAAGAGCATACACATGAATAAGAGAAACATCTCACAACACACAACACACACACATGCAACAACTAAGAGGAGATGAGAGGGAGGGCAAAGAAGGAGGCGAACCTGCTTGAGTGATAAGGAGGTGGAGAAGAGCTTGAGAGAGAGAGAGAACCTGCAAAACAAAGAACAAAAAACATTCATTATCCCTCAACACACACAGGCACATCTCATAACTAAGATGAGAGGGGAGGGAGGGCAAAGAAGGAGGCGAACCTACTTGGAAGGTAAGGAGGTGGAGAAGAGCTTGGGAGAGAGAAAGAACCTGCAAAACAAAGAACAAAAAAAAAACAAAAACATTCATTATCCCTCAACCTTGATACACACACATCTCACAACCAAGAGGAGAGGGGAGGGAAGACAAAGAAGGAGGCGAACCTGCTTGAGTGGTAAGGAGGTGGAGAAGAGCTTGGGAGAGAGAGAGAACCTACAAAATAAAGAACAAAAAAAAACAAAAACATTCATTATCCCTCAACCGTGATACACACACATCTCACAACCATGAGGAGAGGGGAGGGAGGGCAAAGAAGGAGGTGAACCTGCTTGAGTGGTAAGGAAGTGGAGAAGAGCTTGGGAGAGGGAGAGAATGTGCAAAACAAAGAAGAAAGCAAAAAAAAAAAAGAAAATTACCCCTAATTACACACACAGACATTTTACAACACATGTACATGTAACCAAGAGGAGAGGTGAGTGAGGGCAAAGGAGGCATCCCTGATGAGGAAGCAAAATGCACGCGCGCGAACAAAAACGTAGAAATAAGTGAGGTTCTGTTTTACTGTAAAAACTTGCACCATCGATATATGCCTCGAAATCATCGTGGAAAAAAGCGTCGAAATCAGGGTGGAAAAATGTGTCAAGAACTCCGTGGAAAAACCATGAAAATAAGCATGGAAATTTCCCACCGTTATTTCGACAAACTTTTCAATGCTTTTTCCACCATGATTTTGACGCTGTTTTCTACGGTTATTCCCACAACTTTTTTGACGCTTATTTCGACGATCGATACTTTTCACTCAAAATTTAAAATTTTTCCAGATCCTGCACGCCCCCGACATTTCAAATTACCTATCACCGACTACCACCCTCCACAAATACTTAAGGAAGGATTCTCCTCCAAAAATAAGCTTTCGTTCCCATTACAAATCAATAAGGAGACATGGATAATGCCACACCCTCAAATTTTGTTGATTTAGAGGAGAAGACACTTTGCCCATGTACTCATTGCTGCAGATACCGAGTGGCTCGACGTCGACGAATTTGTAATGATCATACAAAAAAATGGAAAATATTTTTAATGGAGCAATTGGAACATCTAATTAGTGGCAATGCGCACTTCAACAATGACCAAGGGGCGCAAGTAACTGTATGCAAAGACAAGTTTGGATTTCTTCAAGTAGATCGCACAAAGATATGGACTAACCAAAGGGACACATTTGTGCTACCAGAGCACTGTGAGCAAGTCATCTTTGTGGAAGACCCGACAAATCATAAATGGTTATTTTTGTGATCCTAATAAATCCATGTGGAAAACAAATATTCGAAGAGGTGAAAATAGGAGTTGACTATTTCCTAGATGCTGAGAAACTCCCCCCAGATCATGTAATGGTTAAGCATACACCACTAGCACCTATTTTACTGGTTGAGGAAGTAGGTGAGGCTCACACGAGATTAGGATCGGATGAAGGTGTACTCATTGAGAAAATACATCTTGAACGAGAAACAGATACTAGAGATAATCCAGAAGCAGAAGAGATTCAAGCTGATTATGATCATGATGCATCGACAGCTCTCATGCTAGAGCTAGAAGAGGATGACGACATGGATTAAATACCTTCTACTACTACAAGACAACCGATTCCACCAATTGACAACAATGATGGAGTATTTCTATAAATACATTTATTTGGAGCCATGGATCTCGCTCAGGACGAGCAAGTTAATGATGAACTTTAATTTCATTGTAAAACAAAGCACTTTCTTAATTGCACCTTAGTGATGAGGAGGAGGAGCTAGCATTTTTTCTCCTTCAAAGAGCATGATGGAAGTTATACCCTCCTCTCACCCTCGCCCCCCCCCCTCTCTCTCTCTCTCTCTCTCTCTCTCTCTCTCTTTATCTCTCTTTCTCTCTGATGTCTCTCTCTCTCTCTCTCTCTCTCTCTCTCTCTCTCTCATAGACACATATGCTTGCAAAGAGGAAGAAAGAGAAGGCTAAAACACACCCTAGGATGGGAACTAGCAAATATTATATATAAATTCAAATTTTTTAATGAAAATTTGGTTGTTATTTCGACGTATATTTTGACACCTGTTTCCATGCATATTTCGGCGGGTATTTCCACGCGTATTTTGATGTCTATTTCGATGCACATATCGACGATGGTGACCACGCATGGAAACTAAGCATCGAAAAACAATAATTCTCTTATAGTGCAAGATCAGTGTTTTGAAACCTCTAAAGCCATATACGGGCTTTAGGAACCTCCCTATTACAAAGCTCTAGTATTTTACAAGTTTGATTGAAAATTTGAAGTATTTATAGATTATGAGGATGATATATGAAATGTCCAATAGTATTATGATTCATGGGTTGACATTGGAATTTTAGTAGTAGGTGCATGCTTCTATCTCTCAAACATACTATTTCGAAACTTGTGAAGCAAAATACGAGCTTTGCAAGACCACAAAGTAGACATTTACAGTGTAAAAAAGTGTGAAGTAGCCATTTTTTGTCCATCTGAATCTTGGCCTAGACAATTCATCCAAGGATGATCCATGGTTTGAGACTATACTTTCGTGTTCTCTTAAACTCTATCCATACCAATTCTAAAGAGATTATTCTAACTAATTGTGGCAAGTCCACGAAGTAGGCACCTTGGCCATGGTGGTAGTCCATGGTTAAGAATCATATTAGTGGCCATTCAATAACTATTAGAAGATACTAGAAACATTTACAGTACTTAAAATTGCATTTAGAGGTCAGCTGATGAGTATGATCCCTATCCAATCACATCAAATGAAATTGGTATACATCATGCATAAAAGAAGCCATCCGGCTATTCAATATCATGCATGCAAAAGTTAGAAAATTGCAAAACTACTTTGACTCATGAAGGATTAGAAACAAATATTATGATAGACTGCATGATCCTTGAAAAAATTTGCATAATAATATCATGTTTCTATCTTCTGGATCCAAGTCTGTCTTGAGCTCTATCCGAGGGTCTGAATGCAGCGTGCCTTGCAAGATTACACTTGCTGCCTACTTGTTTGCCATCCATTAACATTCCAACTTTGCCTAATTGAATAATCCTTGGTCTTGTAGAGGTCTAGGAGATGGATTCAACCATCTCTTAAGCTTAGTGTTTTGAAATGTTTGAAGCCATATACGGGCTTTAGGAGCAGATCTACTACAAAATTGTAGTATTTGCACCTTTGATTTGAAACTTCTAGGTACCTAATTAGAGGGTCATGGATACAAACTTGATGAGAATGTTTTAGAACCTACTAGACCAAGTAGCCATTTTTGGACCATCTGAATCCTGGCTTGGATACTTCATCCAAGGATGATCCATGGTTTGAGAGTATATTTTCTTGTGCTGTTCATTTTTATCCATACCAATTCTAAAGAGCTTTTTCCGACTGAGTGTGGCAAGACCACATTTTGTGACATTTAGTTCACAAAAGTAACGTTTTTTGTTACCCATAATGGTGATTGTTTGACTTTACTTTTTGATGTGTAATGACACATAAGTGATATTTTGTGATGTGCACAAATTGTTAGTCAAACATCTCCTATAAGTGAACTAGCTTGTGCATAGAAGTGATGCTTTAAGTGACGTTAAGCCCCCCTATTGCTTGTAGTGTATAAGGAGTTTCCCAAGAAAGGAATGACCACCCAAAGGGAAGAACCGCCTTCAAAAAGAGAGAAAGAAATCTCTTTCAATAATGAGAAGAAGTCTACAATGAATAAGAAGAAAAGCAACTAGTAGACAAAGAGAGGCCTCCACCATTCCAAAGAAAATCTCCCAACAAGGTCAAAAGAAGCGTGTTAAACCTCCATATTAGAAAGAAAAAGAAGAAGAAGTTAAGCCATCTAGGCCTTGGGGAAAGGAGAGCTACAATAAGAAGCTAACATTTACACTTAAAGAGAAGCCATCTAGGCCTGAGGGAAAAGAGAGCTTCAATAAGAAGCAGATAATTACACTTAAAGTGAAGCCGTCTAGGCCTTTGAGAAAGGAGAGCTTCAATAAGAAGTCATTAATTACACTTAAAGTGAAGCCACTTGCACCCTTAACATTTAATAAGAAGCAAAGGACCAAGGTGGGTGTCAAATCATAAAGGAAAACAAGAATAATTAAAAAAAGATATCATCAGGTATGTTAGAGAGCACCTTTCCAATGTGTGTGGTTTGTGAAATAGCTCAAGATTATAGTATCGGGATGAGGTTCATCCCAGGTAAACTTGAAGTTGTGCTTGCAAGAAGTTGTGTACTGGCCATTTGGAAGACACAAACCTATGTGCCATCCATGTCCATAGGGTTACATTAAAAGACAAAAACATCTATCTAGCCAAGATAGTTTGTGGGGATTGTAGTTTAGGATAGAGGTCAAATAGAGAATTTCTTTTATCACTTCATCATTTACTTACTATTGTAACTCTTTGATTTTAATGAATTATTGCAGTCGATTTGGTCTCTTCAAAAATCTATAACCTTATAAATTCTATTTGATATGAAGTATAATTTAAGGTCACAGTACTCTTTGAGGGGGACCAACAATTGTCACATGACCAAGGTTGTGAGACCAGGGTTGTGCCATTGAGGTACAAAATAGTTTATTCTTTCTATTTATCTGCTTGATATAATAACAAACATAGGGTGTGTAGAGTCACCCATGTAAAATTATTTAAAAAAAACGTACAAACACACCCCCAACCAACATGGCATGACTAGAGCCAATGTGGAAGCCCCTGACTTTTCTCTAGTCACTGTGCCATGTTGTTTATTGGGGGTGTGTTTGCACTTTTGTTTTGCATGGTTGGACATGGGTGACTCTAAAGAGCTTGTACATGTCGCAAGAATTTAAAAATTCATCTTTAAAAACAAAACAAAAAATCCCAAACCAGTCATTATCTTTGGTTGAGTAAAAGTAATATTTTTTTCTTTTTTTACTATTTATGGCAGAGGATCTATAGTATAATGAGTATTCTATATTCTTTAAGAAATGATCTCCAATGTGAAGCATAATGTGTTATGAAAACTCATCTTTGACTGCTTACCCTCTCAAGACTTTCATTTAAGGTACCTTTAATACCAAAAACATCATATTAGATATTTACTCATATGATAAAAATTACACAAAGACAAATTAGGAAATTTTATAAATATGTTAAGGTTGAGTTACATGACGTACATGCAATTACATTGGATTCTTTATTTTATCATTAAAATACTCGATGATATTCTTACAAACTAGGTTTGTCTAAGTTTTCCATGACCTTTTCAAAGCTAAAACTTCGGGCTAGTTCCATAGCTGTGGAACCAAAACATTTTCTTTTTGGGAGGCATAAAATATAAAAATTGCATTCTCTTTTCATAAAAAGATAACTTTATCTGCATTTTTTATTATAGGTTTCTTTGCCAAGGCACATGACAAAGCCTTACATTTCACTAGCTCTTGTGAGTGTTGAGATTCAAGCTCGATGTCAGTGTGTGCTAGCTATGTTATGTGCTGGCATGTTAGGTAGGAACATGTGAGACATAAATGACCGTGTCCAACTGGTCATAGTGTGTGGACATTAGCTAGGGTTAGTAGTGTGTGGACACAACTCATAGGTGTCTAGTGTATTATGGATTATGGCTTTATGCAGGTTGTGAGAAGGGAGATGTCTTCCCTCTATGGTTAGGGTTTGTAATATACATAAGGGTTTGCTCCTCTATGTGTGTCTCCTCTCCCTCCACCTGTTTTTCAACATGGTATCAGAGCGTGGTGCTCTCTATTAGGGTTTATGAGTGAGTGAGAGAAGAGGAAGAAGAAGCTGTGAAGCTTGCCATTGATGATGTGAAGCTTGGAGCACACCGATTTCTATCAGATCTGAGAGCTTGGGCTACCGGGTAAGATCTACTAAACACCCTTGAGCGGATTGCAGGTGATTCAGGCAAAAACAAAGCAAATTAGGGTTGCCCAAAGCAAAGGAAAATTTTGGTTTTTTGGAAGCTTTCCATTGAAGCTTGGTAGCGGTGATGTATGGTGAAATAGATGTAAATCTGGCAAAGAAACATGTATGTGACAAGGATTAATGTATTGGCAACTCATGTACAAGCCCTACATTGATTTTGGGGCAATTTTGATGCATTTGAATGAGTGAAAATTATTGGTTTTTGAGCTCTCATAAAACAGAGAAAAAGAGGTCAAATTTTGATGAAATTGGAGCAAGTTTTTGGCAAAAATCATACCATTGATGGATTGCACACTTACCTAGGTGTGTTAGGCATCTAATTGCATCATCAATTAGCACTACAAACCTTCCAAAATCCCTTAGGAGCAGGCGGCGCAGGCTGGTATGCAGAAACAGAGCATCTTTTCAACTATTTGATAAGTGGAGGCCATATATCAACCCTTGTGCTTGATAATTTCCAAAATTGGTTTAGCAATTAGTTGGTACATACACTGAGAAGGAGGCTATATGATTAGATTGAGGAATTATGATCTATGGAGCTGGAAATGAGCTGATTAAACAGGCTGTCTACTGGTTGCAGTGAAACAGAGTGTGATTAATCGACTAATTACTCTCTCATCTTAAACAATTGGTCTGATTCCTTTTACATAGAGTTAGTGGACATCATTGCTAAGCTAATGAATGCCTGGTTGCTCAATTTGGACAAGGATTGAAGAAATTAGAGCAAATCTACTACTGGTTTTTCTGGTTTTTCTAGTTTTTCTCAAAACAGAGAAGGGGGTTTGACAAAATTGGTATGTACACATCTTGGATGGTGTTGATATTCAACATTGAGCTTGTTTAGGTGTCAATGCAAGTTATGCACACTTGATTGAACCACTACATTGCAATTTGGAGCCTTGGAATGCGCATCAAAGTAGGGTATCTTGGACTGCGTAAACCAGTTCATTTTGGATGCATACAGTTTGATTTTCTACATTAAAATTAAAGTTTGTTGACTACTTTGGAGTATCTGGAACACTCATTAGAGTGTGGTTGAGCTGAGGAAGGCTCGTTTACAGATTTAGACATGTGCGGAAGCTGCATTTGCATCATTGAGCAAATATGTCGGATAATCCAATACAAATTGTGGGTGAAAAGCTGGATAGGAAGAACTTCCAGGCATGGAAGCACAGGATCAAAAGTTTTCTAAAGGGAAAAGGTTTTTGGAATCTCATTACAGGTGCAGAGCCAGAGCCGGAACTACCTCGACAACCTACACAGCGACACGTTATCGCTCATAAGCAATGGTCTCTGAAAGAGCATACAAAGTGTTGCATTATCTGTCTATATGTATTTCGGATGCCATACTCATACACATACATGATGCTGAGAATCCCAAGGATGCATGGGATACATTGGTAAAGCTGTTTGATACAGACAACACGAGTGCTCGCAAGTCTCAGTTGTTGCGACAACAGATTCATAATGTGAAACGGAATAGAAGCAGCATCCATGATTATGTACGAGAGATAAAGAAGTATGCAGATGCATTGGCAACAATCAATGCCCCCATGCCTGATGATGATTTGATAGACATTACCTTGCGTGGTCTTGGCAAGGAATATAAATCTTTTGATACATCCATCTCGGTTCGGAGTACGGGTTTACCAGACTTTGATGAGTTGGTTTCACTCTTGCTTGTTGTGAGGAAATCAAACTCAATGACTCGTTTCATGATGAATCTACTAGCCATGATGATAATGGCAGAAATCAGGATTTCTACTCACAAAGAGGATCTAGAGGTAGGGGGAGATTCACATCACATGGCCGTAGTAATGGTCATGGCTGGTAGGACAGGTCACCACAACAGAATTTTCAGCCTTCATATGGTGCTAGAGGTGGTCGTGGATATACATCTCAAAGAGGCAGAGGTAATCCTCGTGGTAGAGGACCTTGGCAAGGCCAACAAACATCTATGCACGATGTGGAATGCCATTACTATGGGAAATTTGGTCATATGGCACGTGATTGTTTCCGTAACCAAAATGATTTGAGAGGGGGTAGAGCACAACATGGTGGACATTATGCACAACATGGTGGAAATTATGCATCAAGCAGTAATGATGGCAGCGCAAATCACTTGTTTGCCATGAAACATGTTGTGGGATCTATGATGACAAATGCTGAAAATGATGACACTTGGTATATGGACTCTGGAGCATCAAACCATATGACTTGTCATGGTGAATGGTTTGAGCATATGAAGCCTATGTATGTGAAAGGCTATGTGGAGACAGGAGATGATACCCAGCATGCCATTACACATGTTGGAAGTGTACCATTGGTTATGCACAATGGTCAAACAAAATCTATGTATTGTATGTGCCTTCTATTACAAAAAGTTTGGCCTCAGTTGGTCAAATGGTGGAAGAGGGTTTACAGGTTCGTTTCAATGAGCATGGTTGGTTCGTTGAGGATTTCAAAAATGGATGTAGAGTCATTATTTACCAAAGGCAAGAAAGAAGGCAAGTTGTTTAAGCTGGATGCTGGGATTCCTGAGTTGAAATCAGCCATGTTCTCTAAAAGCCGAAATGTGGTACAAGACATTGACATGTGGCATAAAAGGATTGGGCATGTGAATATACAAAGGTTAAAGAACATGCAGGCAAGAGGCATTGTTAGTGGGCTACCTAGATTCAAGTATGATGGGAATATGCAAAAGCAGGCAAGGTTGCGATTTCCTAGAGAAGGCCACATGAGTAGCAGGCCACTTGAGATAGTGCACAACGATGTATGGGGTCCTGCACAAAACCCATCTATTAAAGGCAGTTTATATTATGTGGCATTCATTGATGATTTCAGCAGAATGACATGGATTTACTTTCTCAGAGAGAAAAGTGAAGTGTTGGGAAAGTTTATGGATTTTAAAGCTTTTGCAGAGAAGCAATATGGCTCTTGGATTAAATTTTTGAGGATAGATGGAGGTGGTGAATACACCTCAAATGCTTTTGTGCATTTCTTGAGAAAGCATGGCATAAGAAGACAATTGACTTGCACGTATACACCTCAGCAAAATGATGTTGTTGAGAGAAAGAATAGAGTCATTTGTGAAGTGGCCAGGGCAATGCTCAATGAAAAGAGCATGCCAAATTATTATTGGGCAGAAGCATGTGCCACTGCGGTGTATATACTTAATAAGATACCCACAGCAGCCATACATGGAAGTACGCCCGAGATGAGGCTTACAGGTTTTAGGCCAGACATTGGACACCTCAAATTGTTTGGATGCATAGCTTATGTACATGTGTCTAACGAGAGAAGGAGGAAGTTGTATCCTAAGGTAGAAAAGTGTGTGTTTGTTGGATATGCACAAGATCGAAAGGCATACAAATGTTACAATCCACAAACTAGGCAAGTGGTTATCTCACGAGATGTGGTGTTTGATGAGCTTGCTAGTTGGTACAAAGCAAAGGATGAGGGTGTCATTGATTCTCTTGATACTGATGTGCATGTGAACTTGCCACAAGCAAGTTCTAGTTCTATTTCTATGTCTGGGCTAGCAGAGTCAGAGAGTATCACTGTACATGGTCAGGACGTTTGAGGCATGAGAGTGTGAGCACTGGGAGTAATGTGGATAAAGGAAAGAAGAAGGTTGAAGGAATTGGAATTACAGGTTATGAGTCGTCAAGTTCAAAGAGTTTGGATGAGGAGCTTGGCATACCTGTTTTACGCACACGTGGTGCTAGGCAGCAGGACAGATATGTGCCACCACATGCTAGAGTCACAGGTGTTCAGAGTGATCCGCATGCATTGTGGAGATCCCAAAGGGTCAGATATCCAGTTGACAGGTTGACATATTGTGATTTTGCTATGCATTACGCATATATGACTTCTTTGGTGAAGCATGTGGAACCTACATGCTATATAGAAGGATGCTATACAGAAGCTATTGGGAAGCATGTATGGGAGAAAGCAATGGATGTTGAGATGGACGCATTGGTTCATAATGAAACATGGGATTTAAATGGGTTTACAAAGTGAAATGCAAGTCAGATGGTTCCATTGAACGCCATAAAGCAAGATTGGTAGCTAAGGGTTATGCACAAACCCAAGGCTTGGACTATGATGAAACATTTAGTCCAGTGGGCAAAGATGGGAACAATGAGAGCAGTCACATTGCTATGGCTACAGTAAATGGTTGGAAAATGCATCAAATGGACATGAAAAATGCATTTCTAAATGGTGATCTACAAGAAGAAGTGTATATGGCACAGCCACAAGGATATGTACACCCAACGTATCCCACTCATGTATGCAAATTGAAAAAGGCATTATATGGTTTGAAGCAAGCATCTCGTGCTTGGAGTGATAAGATGAGCAGATATCTTATCTCCCTTGGATTTCAGGTTTCTACAGCAGATTCTTCACTCTATGTAAAGGAAACAGATCATGGGATTGTCTTACTTGTCATCTTTGTGGATGACTTGATTGTCACAGGTGATCATGGTAAAGATGTGATGCATGTCAAGAAAGCTTTGAGTGGGCAATTTGATATGAAAGATTTGGGTGAGTTGAGATACTTTCTTGGAATTAAAGTGATCAAAGACCATGCACATACATGGTTAGTGCAGTGCCAATATGCATTGGATATGTTGGCAAAATATGGCATGACAGGGTGTAAGCTAATGAGTACACCTTTGGAGCAGAATGTGAAGTTGCGGGCTGATTTTGGTGAGGAGTTGGATGATCCATCTATGTACAGAAAGATGGTTGGTAGTCTCATTTACATGACTATCACACGCCCGGATTTGAGTTATGCTGTGGGCTAGTAAGCCAATTTATGCAGAGCCCTAGAAAACCTCATTTGGATGCAGTGAGACGCATTATGCGATATGTAAATACCACTGCACATTATGGTATTCTTTATGAGAGTGGTAAAGGCTTGGATATACATGGCTACACAGATGCTGATTGGGCAGGTAGCTCATATGACAAGAGGTCTACTAGTGGTTATGCCTTTACACTTGGAGGTAGCTCATATGACAAGAGGTCTACTAGTGGTTATGCCTTTACACTTGGAAGTGCCGTGGTGAGTTGGAGTAGCAAGAAGCAACCTACTGTTGCTTTATCCAGCTGCAGCCTATGGCATTCCACTCTCGCCTCCTCCTTTAGCTTATCAATAGCGCCCCTCGGCTTGTAGCATTCGTGTTCATGCAGCAGCTTGGGGTAAGGCAACACTCGCATTAGTATGGGCCTTGTCGACTTTGGGCCATCAACCATTATGGTCCATCTTGACAAGTGTGTGCTTGAGGTGTTTTCGATGGCAGCAGCTGCAAATGCTTGTGATAGACAAGCTCATGGCCGAATGAGAGGCTCAATACAGGGGTGCTGAAGGAATATGGTTAAGAAGTCTCTTCGCTAATTTGGGTGAGCCTATTGATGGCAAAGTTGTCATTCATTGTGACAACATGAGCAGCATACAGTTAGCCAAGAATCTAGTGTTTCATGCGCGGACCAAACACATAGAGGTCCATTATCACTTTGTCAAAGAGAAAGTGCTGGATGGTACAGTGGATCTACAGTATGTGAAGACTGAAGAGCAGGTGGTAGACATCTTTACAAAGCCACTTAGCAGGGAGAAGTTTGAGTATTTTTGTACTATGTTGGGAGTACGTGGGATGAGCGTGAGGGGGAGTGTTGAGAGCTTTGATATTGCAAGCTCATCTACATCTTCATCTATGGCAGTACATCATGAGCTTGAGAGGGACTGTTGAGATTCAAGCTCGATGTCAGTGTGTGCTAGCTATGCTATGTGCTGGCATGTTAGGTAGGAACATGTGTGAGACATAAATGACCGCGTCCAGCTAGTCATAGTGTGTGGACATTAGCTAGGGTTAGTAGTGTGTGGATGCAACTCATAGGTGTCTAGTGTATTATGGATTATGGCTTTATGTAGTGCATGAGAAGGGAGATGGCTTCCCTCTATGGTTAGGGTTTGCAATATACATTAGGGTTTGCTCCTCTGTGTGTGTCTCCTCTCCCTCTACTTGTTTTTCAACAGTGAGTTGTTTTTTGAACTTGAACATGGATCTGGTTGATTGGCCTTTCTGGTCCTCAACAAATGATTCCATGGCTCTTTTATATGGATCTTTTGGTTGATCTTGTTGATCTTCAACGGAGAGTCCATTGGGATTTTTCTTAAGTGATTACAATTTGTGGTACTATGAGCTAGGAACTATTGAAAAGGCCCCTGAGTGAGCAGGCGGTGAGCGTTCTGGTTGCCAATGATGCCAAAGGTATACTGAGGAAGAAATGAATGGAATACTTGATTAAATACTATGAGTTGGGAACTATTGAAAAGGCCCCTGAGTGAACAAGTGGTGAGCGTTCTGGTTGCCAATGATGCCATAGGTACACCGATGAAGGAATGATTGGAAATTAGAATTCAAGCTGGATATTTTGGAGGATTATGATCAATGATACTATGGTTTCATTAAAATATTATTTTAAAGACAACTGAATCTATGAAACATGCAATTTCATATTGGGTGTGTAAGTGGTGTGACTATCTTGAAGTTTGCTTGAAGCGCCGGGTAGGGGGCCTGGGAATTCTTTTTCCTAGTACCCATGGCAAAACATAACCAAATTTCTAAATGGACCCTTCACTATAGTGGTTGGGCAGTTGGCTAGCCCATGGGATTGGATGGGGTTAGGCTGGACTGATGGATCCCTAAAATGAGACTTAATTCTATTATGTTACGATTGATGAAGTAAATTCGAGATAGTCTTTGTTCTATGGAAAAGAATCAACGGCTGTGCCTCTTGATGAGGAAAAAAGCGTTGATCTTTATGATCCAAGTGCAAGTCTCTTCCTTGATCTGACCATGTAACTTATGGGTTCGATCGGATCAGTTTGGTTAGTTAAGGCTCTTGACTACATTAGAATAAAAATATCCTGTAGGAATCGCCTATGTCTGTTGGGCAAGGGAAGTTTTTTTCGGGTTCGGTTTTGGAAGAACCGAGGGATTAGTCTCTTGTCCGAATATTCGTGGGTGAGGCCCCGAGTGAGAGGTTCTTCTCTGCACAAGAAGTGCTACTTCCGCTGCTAGCACCCCTGGAATTCATTGCGTGGGGGGGGGATCTTTTAGGTCATTTGGAAGGAGCTATCACTTGATGAAATGTATTTGGAGATACTAAAGTAAGTTAAGTTTTTTATCTTCTTGATATAAGTGAAGTATTTATATTTTATTTACATGTGGATTATAACCAATAAAGTTTATACGAAGATGCAAGATGTCAAGATTAAAAAACTAAACTGCACTACTTGGGATGACGTATGTGTAGAGTATCCCTAGTCTAGCTCTCAGACAGTTTTGAAAGATTTTTTCTTGTCCTTCAGAGACTGGGTAATATTCTTCTATTTTTGTATTAAAGATTCAAATTTGATGGTATGTTAGTATTGTTTGTATGTTTTAAGAAACTAGCCACTTAATATTATATTCTTGTACATTAACTTTCTACTAATAAGAGAAGCTTGCAACTAAAAAAGACAAAAAGCTACTCTTTCAAGAGGCATCTGGGTGTCCACAAAACTTTCTTGTACTCCTTGAAAGAGCTTGGTAAGAGAAATAAATACACCTTCCAAGAAATGCTTCTCTAAGTAAATGAGATAAATTATAAGAGTTTTTTCTTTCTAGATAGAAAAGTAAAGCAGCATCCTATGAAGTGATTACAGTATTGTTATTGCTGACATCCCATATGGTCTTAATATGATTGGTTCTAGAAATAATGAGAGATCATATACCTATCAAGAAATTCAAAAGATGTTTTCCAAAGTTTAAACTTGGAATTTTTGAAGATTTGTGATCTTTCATAGTACTAGCTAAGCTACATCAATAACTACAGCTCTGAGAAAAGAAGCACATGGTCTGGAGTCTCTTGTTTGGTAAGATTTCAAGAACTTATTTTTTTAGTTTCTTTTCATTATTATTCAAACAATTTAGATTTATGTTTCACTAAATTTGATTGTAGGGTCAAAACAAATATATATCATGTTCCTAGTTTTCCTTTCAAAAGTTCATTTGAAATGCTCACGATTGTGGCTATTGCGATGACATTGAGAAAAGACGTGTTAAAGCACATGTTAATGAGTCTGGATTCTCCAATGTGCTTTATTTTCGCACAGTACAAGGAAATTAATGCATGTGACTGAGTCCAAAGCCTTGGTGAATCCCTACAAGATGCCTCGGTGCTGCTTGATTACTCATTTGATTGATCTATTTTCTGTGCTAGATGATTGGATACTTGACTTGCTTTATGGAATTGGTATACACTTATTCTAGAACATAACATTCAAATATATACTTTCTTATTATTGATTGTGTGTTAGTTCTTATATTCATTTTTTAAAAACTACAGGTACCAAGGTAAAGAATAGGATGCCTCTAGGAATATATAAGTGTAGGTGGGTTGGCAATTATTCCTCATCTATAAATCTAAAATTATAGAAAATTAGATGAATAGTTTCAAAACATGTCCTAAAATATCCAAAATTGGGTGATTTTTTTCTAAAACCCTTTAAAATAACCAAAATTTGGGCGAATGTTTTAAGATGGTGGGCAAATGTTTTTATGAAAAAACCTCAAAAAATAGGCAATTGGTGAATATTAGCCCCTATGTTTCTCCTTGGCAGGTACAATTGCAATATGTGCAGTTAAGAGAAAGAGAAATTGCATTGTAGTTGAAAAGGATGAGATCCAAGTAGCCTTTATTCCTATGTGTGTAAAGGGTGCTATGGAACTTCTGCATGAAGATTAAGAGGTGCGAGCAATCTCCATTGATGCTAATGAGAAGTTCCAATCAGCATCCAAAGAACCTATGTCTCCCCTCTCTGATGAGCCCAAGGAATTCACATCTCTACTAGAAAATGATAATCTTACTTTGATGCTCCCTAGCCCCAAGGAGAAGAAAACAATGACCAATCCAATAAAGAACCAAAGGAAGATCCATATCAAGTGCTAGACGTTTAGATTTGTAATTCTTCGTAAGAAGAACTTTTATTTTGGATTATTTGTATTGTCTTTGCCGTTTGGGTCTAGAAATATATTCAAGCGTGAAAATTATATAGCTTATGATGTTATCTATTCTAATCTTTTTTTATAACTTGTCAAATAATGTGTATATTTGTGTGTAGTGGTAAACTTTGTTCCAAGGAGGCTCATTAAAAACTTCTCTTTCATTTATGAAATTCATAATCAAAAAAAATTAAAAATTTGGTATTTCTTTAATTTGTAACCTTTGTAAAAGGCCGCAACCACATGAGTATGCGAGAAATCTCTAACCTCATCGAAATTGATGGACCAAGGAGGAGTACAACTCTAGAGTATGTGGGTGTCCTACCCCAGATAGAGTTCCAAAAGGATATGTAAGCAGCCAAATGAGCGCACAAAAATCCTCTCACTACCCATTTCATAAAACAAAAATTTGTTGTAAAAGAAAAAATCCTACTTCCTACAAAAAGTGCTTGTATAACTAGTCTTTGGGAGTGATAATGTAACTAAGCTGAAACTTTATCTCTCACCTAGAGCCAAAGTAGCATTAAGGGGGGGAAGTGCCAAAACAACACATGAGCCAAAGTTGCTCATAGCACACAAGGGAATGTAGAAAGTAAAAAGTCAAAGAACATTTTGTAATCCTCACATCCGACCACCTTGAGTAGCCCAAAGATTTGGCACCAAGGGAGAATGTCACGATATGTGGAGCCAAAGAGCATAAGGAAGAGGTAGGGAGTGAGTCACATGAACAAGAAGAGAAGCATACACAAAGAATAGACTAAGTTTCTAATATCAAAGGTTGATTTGTATGGTCACTTTTAAAAGGTGAAGTTAATGGTCAAAAGGTGACACATGGAAAGCACAAGGTTGCACATGTAGTGTGAGCATTAATGAACACATGGTTGGAGAGCTAAGGTGCACAAAAAGCATGGATTGGATTACTTCCCAAGACTATAAATATGGATATATGGAACTTGATTATTATAATGAGATTATGGAGTTTATGCCTTAATCATTGTGTCATTGATTAACCTTTATCTTAATCTTATATTAGCATTTTCTTAGTCTTTCATTATGGCCTTCATCACTTGCAGAGCTGCCCTAGATTCATGTATTTCAACAGATGCTCATAGAATACCATTGGAGTTCAAATAAGGTGATTATGTGTTTTTAACAATCCCTAAATCATGCTATGGTTCTCTCATACCAAATTAGCTCATTGCTATTATGGTCTCTACAAAGTTTTGAGGAGAGTTGGTGAGGTTGCATACCCCTATTGCTTTCATCACAACTACCAAGATTTATGATGTATTTCATGTGTCCCATTTAAAGGACCGGAGGTATAAGTTTTTGATAAGCTATCACCTCCATAGCTCTACTCAGAGCTCAAAACCAGCTTCTCATGGAACGCCTCCAACTCTTGGAGGTAGCAGCAGGTGAAGAATGAAATATTGAATATGTGCCAAAAGAGCATAATAAAAAACAACAAATATTGTTTCGAAATCGTACTATGGATGAGTACTTGTTTAAATGGCATGGATTACCTCTTGAGAAATCTTCATGGTTGCCTTATTCTATGTTGTTGGAGAGGTTTTCGGGATTTTAGATAGATATCATGAGTGATTTTAGAACCAAATGAAAGTTGTTTGCTTGCTGGCATTTACTATTATGACAGTTGTTTTGGCTCCACAAGTGGAAGATTTGAGTTTTCATGTAAGGAAAAGTTCATAGGGGTTACACATTAACATTGGGGGACCATTCATGGAGATGATTTAAGACCCTTTTATGTAATTTTGGTTTATATAAGGCAATATTTTCTCATGCACATATTTGGAGCCATGGACATTGAGGCTAGTATATGCTAAATATGGTCTACATGGTTGTTGGAGCTACATTCCATTTGATGAGTTGATTTTTTATGGAATTACTATCCGGGATTTACTTCATCTATCGTACTTTAACAGAATTGAGTCTCATTTTACGGATCCATCAGTCCAGCCCTAACTCCATCTAGTCCCATGGGTTAGCCAACCGCCCAACCATTGTAGTGATGGGATCCAATTAGGAATTTGGTTAGGTTTTGTCCCGAGTACCAGGGAAAAGAGTTCCTAGGCCCCCTAGCTGGATATTCATGCAAATTTAATGCCAGTCACACCACTTACACACCCAATATGAAATTGCCTTTTTCACAGATTCACCTATCTTTAAAACAATCATTTAATGAAACCATAGTGTTACTGATCATAATCCTCCAAAATATCCGGTTGAATCCTAATTTCCAATCATTCCTTCATCGGTGTACCTATGGCATCATTGGCAACAACCAGAACGCTCACCACCTATCCCGCATGGGGCCTTTTCGATAGTTCCTAGCTCAGAGTACCCAACAATATATTCACTTATAAAAATCAAGATGGAATCTTCATTGAAGATCAGCAAGATCAACCAACAGATCCATATAAAAAGAGCCATGGACTCATCCGTTGAGGACCAACAAGGTCAATCAACCAGATCCATGCCCGGTTTTAGAAAACAACTCTTACTCCTTGATCCAATATCTTCCACGATGCATGTGTGGGTATCTTCGCTCGCAACCTAGAGCCCGAGCATCATATGGTCAACACTCTCTAGGATCGTTCGCAGGTGACCTAGAGCTTCACTCATAGGCCGCTTCCTTGGTCCCTCATCCACCGTACCGGAAGCTCACCATTTTAATCGAACTGAGGCTGGTCGACCGAACTTGCTACGTGAGACGTCCTCCGTTGACTCTCCGTTAGCTATTGCAACTTTATCAATTAGGTCTCCATGACCTCATTCTCAAGACGGTCAAAATGCTTCCCTAGCATTATTGACATAAAAAAGACATTTAAAAACAGGTGTCATAAATACAATTTCTATAATGAACTCTCGTCTTTCACATTGTTCACATTACTTAATCCATATCCAATTCATATGTATTCCTATTCTCATCCAATCACATCATTTTGCAACTCATCACATCTTTCCTCATTTATTCTCATCACATCTCATCCACTCGCATCAACCCATATTCACATCCCATCACACCTCATTTATTCTCATCACATCTCATCCACTCGCATCAACCCATATTCACATCCCATCACACCTCATTCATTTCACATCTCATCTCATTCATTCTTATCCCGATTCACATCTCATTCATTCACTCACATCGACATCACATCCTTTCACATACACATCCACATCCATTCTTCCACATACACATCCACATCCATTCTTCCACATACATATCTGCATTCATTCTTCCACATACGCATCCACATCCATTCTTCCACATATACATCCACATTCATTCTTCCACATACACATCCACATCCATTCTTCCACATACACATCCACATTCATTCTTCCACATTCACATCCACATCCACTCTTCCACATATGCATCCACATTCATTCTTCCACATACACATCCACATTCATTCTCATTACATCACATCTTATCACATCCTATTTTCATCTTATCACATCCTATCACATCCCATACACATCTTATCACATCCATTCACATTCTATCACATCCCATACACCTCTTATCACATCCATTCACATTCTATCACATCCCATACACATCTTATCGCATCCTATTTTCACCTTATCTCATCCATTCACATGCTATTCCCATTTAATAGCTTTTTCTAGGTTGATCCCGATAATGGGACTTTTTCTAAATTTCTGCCAATTGCTTGGCCTAATTAAAGGTTCTTTTTCTCGTCGACGACTATTTCCATATTCATTCTAAATTTCTCAAATGAATTATATTCAATATTCCTCTTTTGAATAAAAGAATTCATGGGATTTACAGAAATCAATTCTACCCATATTTCCACTTTTGATAAATAATCATGAATTGAATTATACTAAAAATTCCTCTTCTTCTCATTTAATTTCTTGGATCTCAATTACCATGGGAATTCCTCTTATGCACTTAACTGATTGCATTCCAATGTCATGGGTATTCCTCTTTTATCATCAAATATTTCTCATATAGTAATTTCATCCAAAATAAAATACCCATGAATTCAATATGCTAGGAATTTCTCTTTTTCAATCTAAATGATGGAATTCCAAATGTCATAGGAATTCCTCTTTTAACATTAAAATATTTCTCATAGATAAAATAAATTTATCTAAAATTTATCTTTGAATTTAAATAAAATACCCATTAATCTCAATATACTAGGAATTTCTCTTTTCCCATCTCAATGATGGAATTCCAAATGTCATAGGAATTCCACTTTTAACATTTAAATATATTACTAGAAATTTCTCTTTTTGCTTCTAACAACTATTTGTGCATAAACATTAAAATCAATTTATCCATGGTTATGATGAGAATTAATCAATTAACCTAGGATGAATAATCCTAGAATATGATAGGAAGTCCTCTTTTCATATTATGAATGAAAATGATTTATGTGTTAATTTTTTAAAAATTCTGCCATAGCTCCGCTATTATTACTGATAATTCTCAATAATTTTGAAAGCATAAAGTTTAGTAATATCATATGATAGAATAACCATTAATTAGATCACTCTCCAATTGTGGAATTGATTCCTAATTTTTCCATAAATTAAATAGCATAAAAGCATTAAAAGCAACTTATTTGGCCTCAAGTTGACAAGCATAGAAATTACTTTTAGATTAGAGAATTGCTTCATGAGAAGCATCATTTGAATATAGAATAGGTCATAGGAATGACCATTCTTTGGGGGAGAGAGAGACATGCTTAAAAAAACATTTAATTTAAGCATAAATGAAAATTTATGTGTTTTATCACTACAATTCATTAAAGAACTTGAATTGTATTAAAAAGCCATTCAATTGAATGCTTCTCAAGCTTGAGAGGGATTGAGAAGAGAGAAACATTTGGAGATTAAAGAAAAAAGACCATAAACCACATTTTACCTCTTAGATTTCTTGATTCTTTGATCAAAGTAGAGACCCCCAACCAATCAATTGGTTTGGTATGCCAGATGAAGTCTCCAAGGAAGATTGAAGAGAGAGAGAAGCTCCAATCTCTTCAATTAGTAGAGGATTTTTAGAGGATAATAGAAAATATCATTATTTCAGTATAATATTGGCATGGTATAGTTCTCATATTTTTTCACAAATGGCTAAGGATCTATTTTTAGGTGAGGGAGACCTCTAACAAATTCCAACTAGTTTCTAGAATTTTCCAGGTTTAGTTTGGCTGAATTTGGACAAGATTTGAACCTAGTTTGGCTCCCTTTTTATTTGGTTTGATCTAGGAGAGAGGAGAGATAAAAATATCACGATATTTTTGAATTTAAAACTCCACCACACATGTGAAATAGGCACCTCCTTGAAGATCCCCCTTCTCCTTACCAAGGTGTCAAAATTGAATCATTATACCCAAAATATCTCATTTTTTTAGTAATACTCATAGTTTTTTACTAATAAACCTTGTCCTTAGTCAAGTCTTCATCTTATGTGAGCATTTACTCATTTTTGGAGGGTTTTTCTTTTATAAATTGGATTTATCTCCTCCCCACACTTGGATTGATCCTATTGGCCCATAGGAACCTTAATTGGAGCATACTTCAAAAATTTCTGAAAATCTGGAGCCTTAGGCAACATCCTTTATATTTATTTTCAATTAATTCCAAATGCACATTGGAAAGTTCTTTTTGAATTTATGTTTCAGGGGAAACTATTTTAGACACTGGGAGGATTTTTATATCCAAAAATATCTCAATTTTGGATTACCTCTCTCTAGACATTTTCTCTCTCTAAGTCAAAACAGGGTAAAACAGAATCTTTCTTTGATTTCAAAGAGGGGAATAACTACAAGATCAGAAGGAGAGGTTCTTACACCTGTACACCTCAAAAGCTGGAGGGAGGAATCTTACATCCGCCATCATAAGTCAGCCTCTGCATAGGGTTTTTGACTCTTCCAGATCTTTGTACCTTTGCACTCATGGCTTCCATAGCCTTCTTCACACCAGGTGTCCTCATTGCTAGAATCCCAAGCTCCTCATCAAGACTCATCTCCGTGTTGAAAGAACGGTAGAGAGGGAGGAGACACACACACAGGAGCAAACCCTAATGTATATTACAAACCCTAACCATAGAGGGAAGCCATCTCCACTCTCACACAAAGCATAATGCCATAATCCATAATCCATAATACACACAACACTATGAGTTGTGTCCACACACATCTAACCCTAGCTAATGTCCACACACTATGACCAGCTGGACACGCGGTCATTTACGTCTCACACATGTTCCTACCTAACATCCTAGCACATAGCATAGCTAGCTCACACTGACATCGAGCTTGAATCTCAATAGCCCCTCTCAAGCTCATGATGTACTGCCGATGAAGATGTAGATAAGCTTGGGATATCAAGACTCTCAACACTCCCCCTCAAGCTCATCGCATGTACTCCCAACATAGTCCGGAAGTACTCAAACTTCTCCCTGCTAAGTGGCTTCGTAAAGATATCAGCCACCTGCTCATCAGTCTTCACATACTGTAGATCAACTGTACCATCCAGCACTTTCTCTCTAAGAAAATGATAATGGACCTCTATGTGTTTGGTCCTCGCATGAAACACTGGATTCTTGGCCAACTGTATACTATTCATGTTGTCACAATGAATGACAACTTTGCCATCAATAGGCTCACCCAAATCTGCCAAGAGACCCTTTAACCATACTGCCTCACAAGTAGCAATGGCTGCACCTCTGTATTCAGCCTCTGTACTAGATAAAGCAACTGTAGGTTGCTTCTTGCTATTCCAACTCACCACGGCACTTCCAAGTGTAAAAGCATAACCACTAGTAGACCTCCTGTCATATGAGCTACCTGCCCAATCAGTATCTGTGTAGCCATGTAAATCCAAGCTTTTACCACTCTCATAAAGTAGACCATATTGTGCAGTGGTCTTCACATATCTCATGATGCGTCTCACTGCATCCAAATGTGGTTTTCTGGGGCTCTGCATAAACTGGCTTACTAGCCCCACAACATAACTCAAATCCGGGCATGTGATAGTCATGTAAATGAGACTACCAACCATCTTCCTGTACATAGATGGATCATCAAGCTCCTCACCATAATCAGCCCGCAACTTCACATTTTGCTCCAAAGGTGTACTCATAGGCTTACACCCTGTCATGCCATATTTTGCCAACATATCCAATGCATATTGGTGCTGTACTAACCACGTACCTACATGATCTTTGACCACTTCAATTCCAAGAAAGTATCTCAACTCACCAAGGTCTTTCATGTCAAATTGCCCACTCAAAGCTTTCTTGACATGCATCACATCTGCACCATGATCACCTGTGATAATCAAGTCATCCACATAGATAACGAGTAAAACAATCCCATGCTCTGTCTTCTTCACATAGAGTGAAGAATCTGCTGTAGAAATCTGAAAACCAAGTGAGATAAGATATCTGCTCATCTTATCACTCCAAGCACGAGGTGCTTGGAGTGAGATAAGATATCTGCTCATCTTATGACTCCAAGCATGAGGTGCTTGCTTCAGACCATACAATGCCTTTTTCAATCTGCAAACATGAGTGGGATATCTTGGGTGTACATACCCTTCTGGCTGTGCCATATAAACCTCTTCTTGTAGATCTCCATTCAGAAATGCATTTTTGACATCCATTTGATGCATTTCCTAGCCATTAGCTGCAGCCATAGCAATGACTGCTCTTACTGTGCCCATCTTAGCCACTGGACTAAAGGTTTCATCACAGTCCAAACCTTGGGTTTGTGCATAACCCTTTGCTACCAATCTTGCTTTATGTCTCTCAATAGATCCCTCAGATTTGCACTTCACTTTGTAAACCCATTTACATCCAATAACATTCTTGTCCTTTGGTAATGCAACCAAATCCCATGTATCATTATGGACCAATGCGTCCATCTCAACATCCATTGCTTTCTCCCATACATGCTCTCCAATAGCCTCTGTATAGCATGTAGGTTCCACATGCTTCACCATAGATGTCATATATGCATAGTGCATAGCAAAATCTGGATATGTCAATCTGTCAACTAGATATCTGACTCTCTGGGATCTCCGCAATGCATGCGGGTCACTCTGAACACCTGTAACTCTAGCATGTGGTGGCACATATCTATCCTGTCTAGCACCAGGTGTGCGTAAAACAGGTATGCAAAGCTCCTCATCCAAACTCTCTGAACTAGATGACTCATAACCTGTGATTCCAATTCCTTCGACCTTCTTCTTTCCTTTATCCATAGCACTACTCCCAGTGCTCACACTCTCATGCCTCAAACATCCTGACCATGGACGTACACTGCTACTCTCAGCTTCTGCTACTGGCCTAGACATAGAAGTAGAACTAGAACTTGCTTGTGGCAAGTTCACAGGCACATCAGCCTCAAGTGACTCAATGAAACCCTCATCTTTTGCTTTGTACCAAACTAGCAAGTTCACCAAACACCACATCTCGTGAGATGACCACTTGTCTAGTTTGTGGGTTGTAACATTTGTATGCCTTTCGATCCTGTGCATATCCAACAAATACACATTTCTCTGCCTCAGGATCCAACTTCCTTCTTCTTTCATCAGGAACATGTACATAAGCTATGCATCCAAAAACTTTGAGGTGTCCAATGTCTGGCCTATAACCTGTAAGCCGCATCTCTAGCGTGCTTCCATGAATGGCTACTGTAGGTGTTTTGTTCAATATATACACTGCAGTAGCACATGCTTCTGCCCAATAGTAATCTGGCATGCTCTTTTCATTGAGCATCGCCCTAGCCACTTCACATATGACTCTATTCTTTCTCTCAATCACACCATTCTGCTGAGGTGTATACCTGCAAGTCAATTGTCTTCTTATTCCATGCTTCCTCAAGAAATGCTCAAAAGCTTTTGAGGTGTATTCACCACCTCCATCTGTTCTCAAACATTTAATCCAACAGCCATATTGCTTTTCTGTAAAAGCTTTGAAATCCATAAACTTTTCCAATACTTCACTCTTCTCTCTGAGAAAGTATATCCATGTCATCCTGCTGAAATCATCAATAAATGTCACATAGTATAGACTGTCTTTGATAGATGGGTTTTGTGCAGGACCCCATACATCACTATGTACGATCTCAAGTGGCCTGCTACTCATATTTCCTTCTCTAGGAAACCTCAACCTTGCCTGCTTCCCAAACTGACAGGCTTCACAAACATGCATATTTCCATCATATTTGAATCTAGGCAATCCACTGACAATGCCTCTTGTTTGCATGTTTTTTAATCTCTGTATATTGACATGTCCAATCCTCTTATGCCACATATCAATGTCCTGTACCACATTTTTACTTTTGGAGAACATGGCTGATTTTAGCTCAGGAATTCCAGCATCCAGCTTAAACAATCTGCCTTCTTTCTTTCCTTTAGCAATGACTCTACATCCATGTTTGAAGTCCTCAACGAAGCAACCATGCTCGTTGAAACGAACCTGTAATCCCTGTTCCACCATTTGACCAACTGAGGCCAAGCTTTTTGTGATAGAAGGCATGTACAATACATCAGACATAGACTTTGTTTGACCATTGTGCATAATCAATGGTACACTTCCAACATGTGTAATGACATGCTGGGTATCATCACCTGTCTCCACATAGCCTTTTACATCCATAGGCTTCATATGCTCAAACCATTCACCATGACATGTCATATGGTTTGATGCTCCAGAGTCCATATACCATGTGTCATCATTCTCAGCATTTGTCGTCATAGAACCCACAACATGTTTCATGGCAAACAAATGATTTGCAGTGCCATCATTACTGCTTGATGCATAGTTTCCACCATGTTGTGCATAATTTCCACCATGATGACCACCACGTTGTGCTCTATCCCCTCTCAAATCATTCTGTTTGCGGAAACAATCTCTCGCCATATGACCATATTTGCCACAGTAATGGCATTCCACATCTTGCATAGAATTTTGTTGACCTTGCCAACATCCTCTACCACGGGGGTTACCTCTGCCTCTCTGAGGTGCATATCCACAACCACCTCTAGCACCATATGTGGGCTGAAAATTCTGTTGTGGTGGAGACCTGTCCTACCATCCATGACCATTACCACCACGTCCACGTGATGCAAATCTCCCCTTGCCTCTAAAGCCTCTCTGAGAATAGAAGGCCTGATTTCTGCCATTGTCATCATGGCTAGTAGATGCATCCAGAAATGAATCACTGAGTTTGATTTCCTCAACAAGCAAGAGGGAAACCAACTCATCAAAGTCTGGTAAACTTGTACTCCTCACTGAGATAGATGTATCAAAAGATTTATATTCCTTGCCAAGACCATGCAAGGTAATATCCACCAAATCATCATCAGGCATGGGGGCATTTATTGTTGCCAATGCATCTGCAAACTTCTTTATTTCTTGCACATAATCATGGATGCTCCTTTTATTCCTTTTCACATTATGTATCTGCTGTCACAATTGAGACTTGCGAGCACTCGTGTCTGTATCAAACATCTTTACCAAAGTATCCCATGCGTTTTTGGGATTCTCAGCATCCTGTATGTGTATGAGCATAGCATCAGAAATACATATAGACAGATAATGCAGCACTTTGAATGCTCTTTTTGACCATTGCTTATGAGCAATAACCTGTTGTGTAGGTTGTCGGGGTAGCTTAGGCTCTGGCTCAGCACCTGTTATGAGATTCCAAAATCCTTTTCCTTTCAAGAAACTTTTTATCCTATACTTCCATGCCTGGAAGTTCTTCCTATCCAGCTTTTCACCAACAATCTGTACTGGATTATCCGACATGTTTGCTCAATGTGCACCTTCCACACTCGTCCAAATCTGTAACCAAGCCTTCCTCAGCTCAACCACACTCCAATGAATGTTCCAGATACTCCAAAGTGGCCAACAATCTTCAAATTTGATGTAGAAAATCAACCTGTATGCATCTAAGATGAATTGGCTCACACAGTCCGAGATACCCTGCTTTGATGCGCTTCCACAGCTCCAAATCACAATGTAGTGGTGCAATCAAGTATGGGAAACTTGCATTGACACCTAAACAACCTCAATGTAGAGTATCAACACCATCTGACATGTGTACATATCAATTTTTGAAAACCCCTTTCTCTGTTTTGGAAAAAACTAGAAAAACCAGTAGTAAAATGGCTCTAATTTCTTCAATATTTGTCCAAATTGAGCAACTAGGCATTCATTAGCTTAGCAATAGTGTCCATCAACTCCATGTAAGAGGAATTTGTCCAATTGTTTAAGACCAAAGATTAATTGCTCAATTAAAATTGCTCTATTTCTCTGCAACAACCAGTGGTGGACAGCCTGTTTAATCAGCTCATTCCCAGCTCAATTAGGCATAATTGATCAATCCAATCACATAGCCCTCTTCTCCAATGCGTATAGCAACCAATTGCTAAATAAATTGTGGAATGTATCAAGCAACAAGATGAAATTTGATCCTCCACTTTGCAAAATAGTCAAAATTTACTCTGTTTTTGCTGTCCAGTCAGTGCCGCCTCCATTTGAGGGATTTGGGAAGGTTTGAAGTGACAATTGATGAGGTATACAACTTTCCAACACACTTAGGTATGTGTGCAACCAGTCAATGGTTGGATTTTTGCCAAAAACACACTCCAAATATATCAATTTTTGACTCCTCTTTCTCTGTTTTGTGAGAGCTCAAAAAACAGAGTTTTTCACTCAATCAAATGCATGTAAATTGCTCCAAAATTTGTTTAAGGCTTGCATAGGGGTTGCCAATACATCTCTCCTTGTCAAATACATGTGTCTTTTGCCAGAATCACTTCTATTTCACCATACATCAGTGTTTCCAAGCTGCAATGGAAAGCTTCCAAAAAACCAGAATTTTTCTTTGCTTTGATTTGCTCTAACTTGCTTTGTTTTTGCCTGAATCACTTGCAATCTGCTCAAGGATGTTTAGAAGACCTTACCTGATAGGCCAAGCTCTCAGATCTTATAAGAATCGGTGTGCTCCATGCTTCACAGCTCCAATGGCTAGCTTCACAGCTTCTTTTCACAGCTTCTTCTCCCTCTTCACTCACTCACTCATAAACCCTAATAAACAGCACAAGGCTCTGATACCATGTTGAAAGAACGGTAGAGGGGGAGGAGACACACACACAGGAGCAAACCCTAATGTATATTGCAAACCCTAACCATAGAGGGAAGCCATCTCCACTCTCACACAAAGCATAATGCCATAATCCATAATACACACAACACTATGAGTTGTGTCCACACACATCTAACCCTAGCTAATGTCCACACACTATGACCAGCTGGACACGCGGTCATTTATGTCTCACACATGTTCCTACCTAACATGCCAGCACATAGCATAGCTAGCTCACACTGACATCGAGCTTGAATCTCAACACTCCGAGCCACTAGACTCTCCACTATAGCAAGAAATATCAAGCATACCAAGGGGCTCAACCACTTTCTCTCTGCCTTTATATATTTGCCTTTATATAATATACCAGCTACATTTCCAGGACTAGTATTATGATGCATTCTGCCACTCCATGGTCTATCAACAGATTCCCTGGATGAGGACTCTTCTGGTCCACTCAATGACTATGATTGCTGACTTGCATTATATGCAACCATGTTTCCACTTACATCAACCCCAACATCTTTCACAGTAGCATACCAGCTACTCATCTCATCAAATGAAACATCCCTCCTTACCCTCAATTTACGTGTAGGAGGATTATAACATGTATATCCCTTTTGCTCAAGCGAATACCCAATAAGCACACATTTTTCTACCTTTGGATCCAACTTAGTACATAACTCATCTGCCACACACACATATGCAATACATCCAAAAACTTTCAAGTGAGATAAATCAGCTGGTTTCTTTCTAGTAAACTTCTCCTCTCGTGTTACATCATGTATGGTTGCAGTGGGTGTCTTTTTCATGATATAAACTGCTTTAGACACAGCCTTAGCCCAATAGCGATGCAACATATTCTTCTCTACCATCAATGCTCGTGCTATCTCTACAATGTGCGTGTTTTTCTGCCTAGCAACTCCATTTTGATGCGGAGTGTATCTACATGTAAATTGTCTATGAATGCCATTCTTTCGCAAGAATTCAAAGAACTCATTGGAGAAGTATTCTCCCCCTCCATCTAACCGTAGCCACTTCACATACTTTCCTGTCTATTTTTCAGCTACCATCACTATGAAATTCTAAAAATGAGTGAACACTTCACTCTTATCCTTCATGAAATACGCCCACACTTTCCTCGTGTGGTCATTAATGAATGTTACATAGTACCTACAGCCACCCATAGACATAGTCTTTGCAGGACTCCATACATTTGAATGCACAACATCTAGTACATTCCTGCTCACATTTCTGTCATGTGGGATTACATTCTTTGTTTGATTTTCAAATTGACATGCTTCACATACTTTCTGCATACCTTCAACCTTAAACTTAGGCAGCCGTGTCTCACAATTTCTTTAGTCTGCATAGACTTCATTCTTTACACATTTACATGCTCAATTCTCTTATGCCAAATGTATGTATCTGCAACAACTCCTAATCCATTTACAAACATTGTAGCACTCACTTCAAGAATATTTACATTCAATGTAAGCATTCTTTCCACTCTGTTGCATTTTGCAACCAACCTGCGCTTATCTTTAAAGTCTTCTACATAAAGCCATTAGGGTTAAAACCGGAGCTACAAACCTTGCTCAATCATCTGGCTAGCAGAAACTAGATTCTTTGTAATGTTCAGAACATGAAGTATATCTGCAAGTTACTTCACCTTACCATCCTACATGTCTAACATGGGAAATGGAATGAGCAGTATAATCCCCTATTTCAACAAAACCTGGTCTTTCAAGACTCTTCATTTCCGTGAACCACTCACCGTCACTTGTCATGCATTTCGAAGCACATGAATGAACATACCATCCATCATCCTTACATGCTGCTACATCATTTCCAGACAACATTAACTACATGTTGCATAACAAACAACCTCTCATTGTCCTCATTATTTTTGCTAGAGGATACATAGTTCTTTTGCAACACTTTTCCATTTCGCATGTCACTCTGCTTCTTACAATCTGCATGCACATGTCCAAGCTTACCCCACAATAAAAACAACCTCATGTATCATTATGCTGCCTTTGTCAATTACCACGACCTCTTTAACTCCCCCCTGCTTCTAAACTGGCCTCTTCCACCTATGTGTTGTTGTTGTGAATCCTAGGATTGTTGCTGATGTTGACCATAATTCTAATTACCTATTCGGCCACCACCTTGGCCATGTCCACAACCTCTGCCTCATCCTCTACCTATACTTGTGTAGAAGGCCTACTGCTTTGAACTATTTTTGTTTTGTGAAGATTGTTGATCTTCACCCAAATTCTTCTCTTCAATGATCAGCATTGACACCAAATCTATGAAGTTGGATGCTCTCTTGAGTTTTAATAGACGTCTTGAATGCGTTGTATTGTTGCTCGAGACCACGTAGACACACTTCCACCTTATCGTTATCATCAACGGAAACACCAATTGATATAAGGGATTCGATAATGCCCTTAATCTTCAAGGTATAATCATTCATAGACATATTTTTCTTCTCCACAGTATGAAGCTCATTCTTTAACTGAATCTTTCGTGCATTGGTGTTTGTTTCATACAGCTTCACGAAGGTGTCCCATGCCTCCTTAGGTGACTTGGCATCCTATATATGCCCAATCATGATGTCCTGTATACTAATAGAAAACCAATACATGACTTTCATTGCTCCTTGATTCTAATCCTTGAATTCTTTTACATGTGTGGGAAAATTGGATTAATCTCCAGTATCTCTGGTGCCCCCTCATGTTCACCTTGAATGTAGTCCCAGTAACCTTTTCCCATCAGGAAATTTGTCAATCTAAAGCTCCAAGCATGGAAGTTATTCTTATCAAGCTTCTCTGCAACAATCTGGTTTATTTCATCATTCGACATCTTGTCTACAACACAAATTTAGCAAAAACAACACTCTTTGTTTGACCTGCACAAACTGTTGTATTCTTTGTAGCAATGATACTATACTGCACCTAAACTGTCACAACTAGTGATCTCAATTTGCATATATACACCCAATGGCAAGTTTGATACCTCTTTGCAGTACACACAGTGTCTACACAACCGATCGCCCTTTCTATAATGTCTACACAACCGATCGCCCTTTCTATAGTTCCAAAAATCGAGTTCTGCGGAGAATCAAAACTTACTCGCAGTGCCCGTGAAACGCAGGCGCGAACTGAAAAGTGGAGGTCCAAACTGAAACCCATTTTTGACCTAAAAATTTATGTCCAAAAGATTATATAGTTGCTTTGTATCTCTACTCCCATGAAGAAAGCTCCTCAATCGGAGTTCATTTGTCGGTGCCTCCCAAAGAGCTCACAACAAGGGTGTAGTAGCCAACACAAAGGGGGAATAGTAGATGAAGCTCTTACCCTCGTACCGCTTCTTGTGCTTCTCTTGCTTGCAGCTCAGCCCTTATCATGAACCAAGATCTGACACCATGAAAAGATGTAGGGGAGAAGACACATTGAGCTCTTGCAAGCACATACACACTCACATAAACCTTAGAAGAGAACACACAAGGCGACAGGCTAAAAATTCTTCTTCTTCACACAACAAAAGAGGTCTACAAAGATGATAAAGTGACTAACACATATAATAGAGTATATATAAGCGGTCCATAATGTGAATACGCTAAGTGGAGTGGATGAGTGTGGACTAGTTGGTATAGTCCAGCTGTAGAATCTCTGGTGAAGATATGTCGGTGCTAGCTACCAAACCTGCCAGTGATGTAAATGTCAAACGGTCATGAAAGTGCCTCGTGAGTGTCAGCTCATGTTGAGCTTGGCATCTCAACATGCACCTCATAGAGCAACATCTAAATGCCTCTCCATCTAATGCATAGTGTCCAAATCAACTTTTGAAAAGCTACCCTGTGCTCTTGACACTCTTCCTGCTCTCGAATCTCTTCCTACTAAACCCTACTCAGTTTCGTGCCTTCTTCCACAATGTTCCCAAAGAAGAAGATATGGTGCTTGAGATTGATCACCTCTCATCCATAGTTCATCCATAGTATACAACGAGGTGGACAAGCATGTGCAATGGTGGTTGGAAGAAAGGGAAAGAGCTCATAATCTACAAAGGAAAATCAATGGACATTATCCCCGATGACGAGATACGAGAGCATGCTTGGGCAACAACCAGAAGGCTGGAAGAGATGGCTAATGCTGACGTGGCATTGAGGGCCCATCTTGAAGAGTGTCGATGGAAGAATAAAAAGAATAGCAAAGACAAGACAGGGAGATGATCAAAGCCCTAAACGAGGAGGCATGAATAACTAGAGCTAGGGTCTGGAGCCAGGTTCACAAGAGAAAAAGGGGGATGACGGTTAATGAGTTGAGCGTTGCTCTGACAACAGCTCATGTCGATATGAAAAAGAGACAGGAATAGTTGGATTCTATGAAAAAAGCTCATGCCACGGAGGTGAGAAACAAAGAAAAATTGATTGAAGACTTCGAGGAGTGGGAAAAAAGAGAGAAGGAAGAAAAGGAGGAAATATAGAAAAGGCTACAGGAAGAGGGGAAGAATGGAAGTAAGGAATTCTACAAGGAGTCTGATCCAAGCTGCAAAACAAGAAGGAGAAGGGCCCACTGTCCAACGGGAATGAAATTGCACTTTTTATAAACCAAATGGACAAGGGGGTGGAGAATCAAGGGCAAAGTAGCTCACAACCACAGGAGTCAGCACCAAGAGGAGCCCCTCATCCGAATCCCGGGCTATATGGGGAAGTGGGGGAATCTTGTGAGTCATGGACCCGGGTGAGGATGCAATAACTCATGCATAGAGCGGAACTACGAGTGCCCCTTGCCAATAGAGCTTCCTAGAAGAAGGAGAAAAGACAAAAACCCTTGTAGAACCAATAGGCAGATCACCCTATGGGTGGAACTATAGCCAAGGAGGAAGAAGGAGGCCAAGAAATCTAGAGTAGACATAATTTTAAAATGGATGCCATCCTCTAAGAGCTAGCGAAGCCACACGCTTCTGCTAGGGGTTTGCCATTAAGGCAATGGAAAGGGCCACGAAGAAGTACCCCTATGTCAAGCCCATCAAAGTGCAGTTCCGGAGGGTGGATGAAAAGGACATGGTTGGCCATGCAAGAGTAAGTAGCATGAGAAGGGATTACGAGCCCAGGTATGGCCTGGACAAACCAATTAAATTTGTCTTTGGGGGCTTTACCGTGCAGAGGAAGGACCGGAAGAAGGGGCCTAGAATAGGCCTTAGGAATTAGGACTAGATTTTGGAAGTGAAGTTGTTTTCAGAGGAAGGAAGCATCTGGAGGCCAAAATAGGAAATTATGTGGGCTTTGCTGCTAGCACATTGTCCACCGTGATTGCCAAGTGTTGGCAGCCACCCTAGTAGTGGACTATTGCCAAGCATATCTGTTAGGCTATAGCTCTAGATCTTTTCTTGTAAACAACCTTGTAACTCTTCATGCCAATGGGTACTACTCGAGAGAATGTAAAAGAAAAGGAGAGTAGAGAGAGAGGGTGGGGAAATATATGGGCTAAGCCTTACTCAGTAATAGAGGGGGGATTGTTGGCATCGTCTTCATCTGTAGTTTTGTGCAAACCTATTTGATTCTAAAGTTGTGTCATTGCTCCCTCTGTTTTGAACATGTCCTTTAACTTGTGTTTATGTCCACAGTCAATCCTTTCCAGAAGTGACTCCCTTCCAGAGCAAGGATTAGTAACTATGGACCTATTCCAACCAACTCACTTAACCTAGGCAAATCGATGGCACAACTCATTAGTGTTGACTTATCTTCTTGGGAACAATAGTATTAGTCATGTCTCCTTTGCACCGACTAAGTGGTTCGGAACCTTGCAAGTGCCAAGGGCTCGATCGGACACCGATATCCATACTTGCTTGGATTATGGAGAGTATCTTTATACTTGGACAATGCTAGCTTTATTGTTGATGATGGTTTCTTATCTTTTTTATTTGAACAAGATTGCCATGGAACCATTGTCTTGGATTTTTCCTATCTCAAATTTCCTTTTGATCAAGGCGGGAGTCACATAGATAGCATCATTATTGACATTTGTTCTCTACATTTTCCATTTGATCCAAGCAGTTTAGCGAGCTATTGTCTTGGATTTCACATGGCTTGGATGTCTGTTTGATCAATACGGTTGTATCATTAGCTTCATAATTGACCATGGGAGTCTCTTATTCTTTCCATTTAACCTTGAGGGTCATATGACTCAAGTGTTATTCTTTCACGACATTGACATTTAGTCATCGTTGTATGTAGCCACTTGTATATCTTTTGTTTGTGCAGCACTACCACCCTTTGATTTCAAGGACAAAATCCTTATGGGAGGGAATGGTTTGTAACAAAGAAATTATATATACAGATGCATATGTATGGGTTTGGGCCTAGTCACATGGAACTTAGGTCCCTTGGGCATAGATTTGGGGCATATTGGGCATATTGTTAGCCAGTGTGAAATTGTCATGCACTATATAAGTGACCTTGTTCTAGGATATTGCATCTTTTGACACCTTTTTGACATATTATACACTTCACCTTTCTTGGACCCATTAGCTTCTTGTACAAGATTTCATGGCTTTCTTCATAAACCTATCGCTACTCTAGGAATTGAGGAGCAACTTGTGTGGATTCTAGGCATTGAGTCTAGTTGTTTGTGAGGATTCCAACCATTAAGTTCTATCATCCCTAGAGTCCCTTTATTGCACTCACTCTCATGAGTCACTCTCACTCTCACTCGTTCTCTCTCTCATTCTCTCTCTGACTCTCTCTCTCTCTCTCTCTCTCTCTCTCATTGTTTTTAATCAAAATAACGTTTTTTTAAGTGAAAAAAATCCAACCTACCCCATTCCAATTGGCGAGCTTGCCACTTGTGGATAGCAGAGAATGAGTTTTTTTCATTTAAAAATATATTCTCTTGCTCTCACTCCCTCCCTCCCCCCCCCCCTCTCTCTCTCTCTCTCTCTCATTTTTTAAATCAAATTTAAACAAATTTTAAAAAATAAAAACTAGACCTAAGCTACCCCATCCCAAGTGGCAAGATGGCCACTTGGGATTGCAAGAGAGGGTTGTACTCAATAGGGATGGCATTCATCACATGAACTGCACAAAAGGGTAGACAAACCACCATGAATCCTTGAGCAATTACCTTCAAGAGAGTATTATATATTCCAAATGTTTGTAAATGAAAAATGTTCATGGGTTTATATACTTGGGTATCCTTTTCACACTACACTTACTAATAGCCCTTTATACTTTGTCGTGGCCTTTTTCCCATATAATTAAATATTCCAAAAGTTACTAAATGAAATATGACCATGGGCTTTTATACTTGGACCCCCTTTTCATATCACACTTATTAGCAGTTTTTTACAGTTGATCATGGGCTTTGACCCATATAATTATTTACAAGACATGTGTAATCATGTTACAAACCACCCCTTCCCATTGGTTTTTCCCTCTAGCCAGTTTATGCAGGTTCCACGCAAACCACATCTTGACAATGTGCAACACACACTTAGGTATTTGAGGGCCACTGTTGATTATGCATTGCTTTATGCAGTAGGTCTACCATTGGAGCTATATGGGTACACAGATGCAGATTGGGCAAGTAGTATCTTAGACATGATATCTACTAGTGGATTTATGTTTTCATTGGGGAGTGCTAGTGTGACATGGAGCAGCAAGAAGAAGCCCACAGTTGCCTTGTCGAGTATAGAGGCAAAGTACAGAGGAGTTGCAGTGGGAGTGTGTGAGGTAGCTTGGTTACGAAAGCTACTTGTGCTAATTTGGGGTTGCATGTGGAGAGAAAGGTTTTCATATATTGTGACAATCTTAGCAGTATACAATTGGCTAGGAACCCAGTTTTCCATGCATGGATGAAACACATTGAGGTAAATTACAACTTTATCCATGGAGAGAGTCTTGGAAGGCAACCTCAACTTGGCCTACGTTAGCACACGGGATCACGTCACTGACATATTCATGAAGGCCTTGGGAGCTGAGAAGATCTGCAGATTTCAAGATATGCTTGGAGTTCATGAGCTCGAGTTAAGCTTGAGGGGGAATGTTGAGATTTCAAGCTCAACATGAGCTGACACTCACGCGGTGCATGCATGACCGTTCGACGTTTACATCACTAGCGGGTAGTTGACATTGACATATCTTCGCCACAGATTCTATAGTTGGACTACAGTGACTAGTCCACACCCATCCACTCCATTTAGCATGTTCACATTATGGACCGCTTGTATATACTCTATTATGTGTGTTAGTCACTTTATCTTCTTTGTAGACCTCTTTTGTTGTGTGAATAAGAAGAAGAATTTTCAGCCTCTCACCTTGTGTTTTCTCTTCTAGGGTTTGTATGAGTGTGTGTGTGCTTGCAAGATCTCAAGCTCTCTTCTCCCCTGCATCTTTTCATTGCACCCTTCCCAAAGGCGGCCATAATTGCATTATCTTTCCATGATTTCCCCACATCTCCTTCGTTTTTTGACCATTGATCCCTTTTACACTCTTTTCGAGGTCATTAATGGCCTTTACACATCCATGCTCCCCTTTGTTTTGTGGTAACCTCGACTTTCCCGTTTGTGCCATGCACCTACTCGCTCCTCAGTATCTGTACACACCGTTATTATATTTACACATGGTGAATTTAATGTTGGATTCTCTTTGACATTTTTGAAATCTTCACAATCATGTCCTTCTTCCTGATCCTGGCCGAACACAGATTTTGATTCATCAATGATATTCGGATCATGATTTTGATTCTCTTTTTGGACACTTCCTCCCTTCATCTGGATCTTTCCATAGCAGGGCTTCAGCCTGTATCCAATTAGCTTCTTGCATTTTTCACCATCTAGACTTGCCAGCTCAAAATTTTGTCCCCATCTTCTTGACAATTTTGTACGGGCCCATCCATCTCATTTTCAAATTTCCTTTTATGTAAACAGCACTACTGCATCTTCTTCATCAAAGATCCCAAACCTTGTGTTTCTATCTACCTGTAGCTATGTTCTCTTCTGTACAATCTATAATGTCCAGATGTTGTGCAGTCTTCTTTCATCAAGTTTTAGGAGCTATTCAATCTTGTGCATCTTTGATTCTTTTCAAGAGAGACTTTTAGCCACTGCTATCCTAAGACTTGGTGTTAGGAATTCCATGGGCACTACTAATTCTAGTCCATACACCATACTAAATGGTGTAAGTCCTATTGCATTCTTATAAGCTGTTCGGAATGCCCATAATGCCGAGTGTAGTTTCGTGTCCCAATCATTCTTGTTCTCATTTACTGTCTTGATCAGGATTCCTTTGAGGATCTTGTTTGTGGAATCTACTTGGCCATTGGCTTGTGGAGGGTAGCAGACATTTGACTTCTTGTGTATTATCATGTGCTACTCTATTAGTTTTCGGATCACTTCATTGATGAAGTGGGTCCCTTGATCACTAACTATCTCTATAGGCATCCAAATCTTATCATTATGGTTTTATAAAGAAACTTTGATAGATGATGACTTGCAGTCTCTAAGGGACTTTTCCTCTACCCATTTTGTGCAATAATTAGTGGCCACCAAAATGTATTTGTTTCTTGTCTAGTGAGTAGCTAGTTTGAATGGGTCGACGAAGTCCAGAACCCATTTTTAGAATGGCTCAACTGGCAAGACTAGATTTTGGGGCATTCTATCTGCATGACTTGGTTTCCCCATCCTCTAGCACATGTCACGCTCTTTTCAGAACTTATGCATATCTTTTAATGCAGTTGGCCATCATAGACCTACCTGGAATACCTTCCATCTTGTGACTTCTTTGAAAAATTGCCTACCGCTTACACCTTGATACGCTTCTACTAACACGACCTACTACTCATTCTTGGTGACACATCTCTTGAGAATATGGTCGATGCTCACTTTGTATAGCTGCCCAGCCACTACCATGAATGACTTACTCCAGAGAGTTAACTTCTTTCTTTGATCTCTGGACATGTACTCTTGAGAGGATAGGTTAGACACGAGTTGTAGCATTTCATCATGCCAACTAGGCCTTTCCCCTTATATGATGAAAAGATGTGCACCTAGGAAATTCTCTTCAGAGCATCCATCTGGCCAACTTTCCTGCTAGGTCTAGTTTGTTTATTAAGTACAGGAGCTTTATGATCTACATGAAACTCAAACATCTTACCCAATCGTAGTAGTTCCTTAACTTATTGATGGACTAGATCATTCCCACAGTGACTCTTTCTCTATGGTGGAGTAGTTCTTTGCTGGTCTAGACAATCTCCTGCTTGCATAGTACACTGGTATGTACCATCTCTCATGTACTTCTTGCATTAGGGCACTTCCAATGGCCACCTCTAAGGCATCAACAGACACATGGAACACCAAGTGGGCTGTCGCAAGATGGGCGGTGCTGACAGTATCCTCTTCAGATTTTGGAATCCCTCTTAACAGGATCCAGACCAGACATTCTACATCCTTCACCGTTAGGCTATATAAGGGCACTACCACATTATCCGAACCTACTATGCCACTTGATTAGCCCTAAGAACTTTGCAAGATCTTTGGAATTCTTGAGAGGTTGCAGATTTACAATGACCACAAGCTTGGCCGAATCCACCGCCAGTCCTTCTGCAGACACTCTCTGTCCCAAGAAAGATTCACTCATTATAGCGAAGGCACATTGGGTTGGATTTAGGCTCATTTTGGCCCTTGTGCACTTTTCTAGACACATTGTGAGGTGTGTAATGTGTTCTTCTTTCTTCCCAAATACTTTAAAGTCATCCACAAACACCCTCATAAAGGTGGTCAGATATTTATAAAATATTTCCTCCACCATCCTCTAGAATGTAGCATGAGCATTTTTTAGCTTGAATGTCATCACATTGGAGGCGTAGGCTCCCCATTCTATTATGAAGGAAGTTTGTTATTTATTTTCTTAGGCCATTTGCACTTTATTGTACCCACTTATTACATCCCACTACTGCATCCAGCAAGGAATAAATGAAAGGCAATGGAAATGGATCGGATATAGTGGAAGCATTCAGCTTGTGGTTGTCAATGCACACTCTCAGCTTCCCATTCTTTTTAGGAATAATGACTATCGAGACGATTGCCATTATGACCAATTCACAGGATAGATGAACCCTACTTTCAATAATTTGTCAATCTCTTCTTTTACCTACTTGGTGTAGTTTGGGTTCATTCTATATCTGCTCTATATAATAGGTGTTGCATCATCCTTCAAGTTAATTTTGTTTTGATATAGAAACATGGTTCAATACCTTTCATATCAAAATAGTTCCAAGCAAAGATATCCTTATAGGAATTCATTTATTAAAGGAGCCTCCCTCTCAATTCTTGTTTCTCTGTAGCACTAATCTTGACCCATTTGGGTTCCTGATCATCCCTCAAATTCACCTCCTCAAGCTCATCTTCCTGCACCTTGATATTTCTTTTCTTGAGATCATATTATTCCTATTTTAGAGCCACCATGGCTTTTTCTTATTCTACATCATGTAGCTTTTCCATATCATTCTGAGGATCCTCTTCCTCCTCACACTCGCTTTCCTTATTGACTTTCCTTATTGACTATCACCTCAAGTTGAGATACTAGGACCTCAAGTTGAGCTACTAGGACCTCCATGTCATACATTTGCCTTATCCTTTCTATGTCCACTTCAAAAAGGGAAAGCAGATATGGATTCTCCTTCAAGATTTTCTTTTCTTCATCATCTTCTACCCCTTCTAGTAGGTAGTTCACGCCTTCTGCATTCCTTGGTCGGTTTCCTAGGCTTCGCCTGCCTCTTCCAGCCCATGAAGATGCAGACCTTCGTTTTGCCACTTCCGATGGTAATCTTGTTCGTCTCCCAGTTATGCGTTATTCTTCCACCCTGCAGCTAAGGCCTTCCTAGAAGCATGGGATATGTAATTGCTATCTCATTCATAGGACAATGAACATAGCAGTGAAGCTACATCCTGCAACCTCTATCTGATCTCCCCTAATTATCATGACAAGTCAAAACCATGCGAATTTGGAATGGAGCGAGCTACATATCAATGATTTCTAGCCTTTTAGTCAGGCTACCTAATATTATGTGTACCCCTGACCCACCATCTAGAATGAGTCTTGTTACTGTTTCACCTCTGATCTTGATGGTAACTTCTAGAATAGATGTGTCACAGCCCTAAACAGTTTCCACATTCTTGCTTTTTGTTGCTGGGTTTTCCGGTTCCTGCAAAGGCATTTGTGCTAGTTTTCATTTGGGATTATGGCCTGCAACAACTTCTGTATGTAGTTGGAAACTAGGTTTAGCATTTGATCCAGAGTGATATTCAATTTCATCTTGCTGAGATCCTCCCTCCTTAAGTCACTCCTTTCTAGAACTGCTACCTTTCTAGAACTGCTACCTTTCTCCTTGCTAGTGGGCTCATCTCTGCATGTTCTTTCTTCTACCTAATTTGCATCTTACCCTCGTTCCTGACATCCCCTTGTCAGTTTTCCATTCCGGATGTTCTCCAGATTTTCTTTTTCTTCTTTCCTTGCAACTCTTCTACTACTATGGGATGAAATTGGCTCCAGTTGGCAATTTGCATCATTCCTCCGGTTGCTCTTTTGTTGTACACTGGCTTCTTTCTTTCTCCAATCTCCTCTTTTTTCTTGATCATGCTTATTCTATCCAAATTTCCTATATAGAGTTTTTCAGGAACGGGCTTTCCTATATTATTCTCATGATTTCCTATGCACTTTGCAGTAATTTGGTGATCTGGTGGACTTTGTGCTATCCTGCCCATTGCTCTGGCCTCTATCCCTGTTCTAGTTTGTCATTCCTATCCATCGGTATCTTGACAAGTCCTTGTTGTGATCTTGTCACACGGCCATCACTACCCTTGGGTTCTTGTTCCGTATGTTATAGTAACATCATGTCTCTGCAAAGTGATTGTCCCCTGCACATTTGCTACGTGCCTCTCTTAACTAGCACTCCTCTTTTGTGTGCCCTTAACTGTTTCACCTCATGTACCAAACATATGATTTGAGTTCGTATCATGCGTGTCCTCCAGAAATCTTGGATAGGGCGTCCCTTAGTTCTTCTTGAACTTTCTCTGCCTGCTTCTTGCCTTTATTTTTCTGGGGCTTCTTCTCTTCGGTATCTGACTCCTGACTCAATTCTCAGGTTGGGGTACCTTCTCCGGAATTTGATTCTGAGGTTTCTTCTTTGTCTTTAATTTCTCTTGTACTTTTTTTTCTTTTTGAAATCTTTGTTAGTTTGCGTCAAAACTCCTTCAGCTCTAGCGGCTCCTGCCACCACTTATTCAAAGGTCAAGGCTTTCAGGTTGTATGAGGCTATTGTAGTACGAAGATTTTTTCCAGAGTCCTCAACCATTGACAGTGTGGTTGGGGAGGGCTGATTGGGCTAGTCCACGCGCATCAGCATTGCTCTCAATTCGGTCGCATTATTATTAAGGAGAAAATGGGCCCTTTACTAATTAAATAAATTTGTGCTAATCAAGATATCCACCAATGGGAAGGGGACGGGAGTGCACATTCTATCCACTAGCTTTAGCTATAAAATATAGGGTAGTTATGACATTTCTTAGCCTTGTCTCCCTATCTTCCACCTCTCTTCTAGCGGTCACACCAAAGTTCAAGGCAAGGGTCAAATATCCTTTTTGAAATGACATGGACCAACATTTTTAAATTAAAAAGTGGAGTTCGGCAAAAGAAAACTTAAAAATTAAAAATTTTGGTTTTTCCTCCAAAAAAGTGTTTTTACCTCAAAAAAGGCTACCTAATCATATTCTATGATGGTAAACCCATTTTTCAAGCTCATTTCAGATCTCTAAGCTCTTAATCTCTCTCTAATCCTCTTCCACAAGCTTCTTTAATCTTCTATTATTGCATAATCATCTCTAAAGCTACTGTATCCTCCCTAATCTCATCTTGCTCTCTATTGCTCACCCATACCAAACTTTAATCTTATATTTCTTCATAATCTTCTATTTCTTTAATCATTTATTAAGCTGTTGTGCCCTTTCTTTTCCTCACTCTTCTTCAGCCCCATAAATCTCATTATGCCTACCTCTAGTAAGAGACCAAGTGATTCCATCTTTGAATAGCTTCTCTACAACACTACAGATGATGAAGGTAAGTGGATCGGGCATCCATTTAGGGTGAAAGATTGGGTTTATATGCAACCAAGTGCCATAGGTCCACATCGAGTTCTTAACTGTGGTGTTTTGGAACACCATTGGAAGGGAAGGATTCTTCATTTCAAGGCAAATTGACAATGTCTTGTGTATTGGATGGAATATTGTGGAGGGGTTACACAAAGGTGACATCTACTCGTATAAAGTGGTGCCTTCAAGTGTGACCTTTTGATACTTGAAGACTTGTAAGATCTTATCCATTCATTTCTTCTATGAACAATTGATGAAGAAGAATGGGGAGTGGGTTCCCTTGCAATAAAAAAGAATGGGGAGTGGGTTCCCTTGCAATCAAGTGAGGGTGTGGATACACCCATATATTTATCTATGACTCTTCCTGATGGTTCAATTGAGGTGGTGAATGCAAGCAATGAATGGAGCTTAGGAGATGTTCGGGAGCATTTGCTCATTTTGGGATTTCAAGATGTCCAAGAAGAAAGCATCAAGATTGGCTGACGGAAGGTGAGCTTCGATATTTGTAAATTTGCATTACTTTGTGTTTTTTGAATATGTTATTTTATTTATTACACTTTTCTTTCCTTGTTTAGATTAGAAGACGTTTGGAGAAGAGCTTAAAGGTTTGCAAAGACTGGAGCAACGGTGGATGCAAATTTCAACTTCAGAATTAGTGTCGCAAGTCGTTGAGGGGCTATTTATCTTCTTCTTTTTTGTAATTAAGATGGTTTTGTATCAAACCTATTATAAAATGATGGTTCCTTGTGAATGATCACTTGTGTTATGTCTTGTCGATTTAATTTTTATCTTTATATAAATTTGGGATTATTTACTGATCACTTATGTTATAGTCTTAAATGCCCAATGTTTAATTTTGCAGTCTATAAATATAGGACCTCTCTCATTTTAGAACACTTTGTTTTGAAGTTCCTCTCTCTTTCAGCACTCATCACTCCATTTCTAGCATTCGTCACTCCCTTCCAACATGGACCCAAACATGGCATACGAGAGGTTTCTTGAGTTCTTGAAGAGGACCGAGTGGCCTAACATAGAGGAACTTTTCTTTATCTTCTCCCGCGAGATTGACTTTGGAATGACCATCCTCTTATGGCGCAGAAGAGGACTACAAAGGTACTCTTGACTACATGGAGGAGTACATGAGGCTCTCGACTATTAAGCTACCGTAGAGGATAGTGATTGGGTGCCATGCAATCTCCTATGATATATCAACAAGAATGACACGAATGCCCTCAAGACGTTGCAAAAATTCCAAGATATTGTGGTCCTTGATGGTCACTACAAGAAGATCACCAAGGAGGAGATGCTTGCACTTTAGAGGGGGAAAATTGGCCTTGATTTCCTCTCTTGGGTTGCCACCTTCATATACCTTTGTGGTGAGCAAGACTCTGCTGAAGAGGTAGAGGTGGAGGATGTCTCAATTGGAGGTTTGGTACAAGGTAAGGAGCAGAATCCTAAACTTGAGGTCCTCAACCAGCTTGTTGAGGCCGTTATGGGAGGCCGTTATGGGAGGCCGTTATGGGTAAAGATCTCCTCCTCTGAATCGAGGCACCTCAATCTGGTGAAGCATCCTCGTCAAAGGCATTAGTGCCACACTCTGGAGAGGCAAGTGCCTCAGCCACAACAGAGGGTGGAGAAGAGGTGGGAGAGGGTCCTATAGAGGGTACCCTAGATGTACCAGATGTAGTGGGCAAGGGAAAGGAGGTTACACATCAAATGACGGAGCTCGAGCTTAGTAAACTTAGCTCTGTGGTGATTGAAGAGGAGGAATTCCTCTTTTTACATGACTTAGAAAAGTTCTACAAGCTCAACCAAGCTGAGTGCCTCTCCTTGTTAGTTGTGAACTAATTTACCAAGGATTGATTTAACATCTCCATCATTTCTTGCCTTCTTTTCTAATGATACTTTGTAGGAAGGAGAAAGAAAGTGCCCTCGAATCCCTCGGGTATGAAGAGCTCCTTTGATGATTCCATAAATTTCCTCATAACCCTTGCGAGATGACTCATGCCGGCTTCATCACATGCATCTTGTCCATCCCTTGCACTAATAAGCCCCTTGATGTCTTGCATAATGTCCTTTGTAACCACCTCAAGGACCCTCTTTTAATTTGGATCACATATGATTAATGTTATCTCTTTGTTCTTCATGCAGGCTTTGAAAACGTGCATAGTATCTCCCACACCAGATGCATCAACTAAGAAATTTCTGGGACATAACAAAACCACCATTAGATCTATCAGGAAAAACCTTTAAATTAACACATACATAAAAAATACAAACAAAAAATTTCATGGAAACATACCTTGTTGCCCATGACCCTCTGTTTCCTTGCGTCGCATTGCACTGAAAGATTTTCAATATTAGAAAGCTTTCGTTTACGCTCACGTGCACCAATTGGTGTGTGCTTCAACCTCCTTATTTTTCTTTGTAACCTAGATAATTTATCTCTTCGATTATTTATCAGTGTTTCTTGTTCCTTATTTTTCATGTCTAGGTCATGTGAATGTTTTTTCAAATCTTCAATACTTGATAAAAGACTTGAATTAATTGAGTGTAAGTACCGGTTATGAAGACCACCACTAATAGAAAGTCTTTTACAATAACCTAAGAGCCCATTTTTCCCATCACCTACATATCGAGCAAAATTAGTCGTCACAAAATGGTGGATTGTACAAGCTGGTCAAAGGATCATAGGGGAAGAGATTTCCATTTTTGGGATATAAGAGTGAAGATTCTGAGGAAGTTATGACTAAGAAATGACATAAGAAATTCACTTTTTGGGTATATATATGTATAAGGAGAGTTTTTTTGATGAAAAAATAAAAAAATAAAAATTTTGAAAAAGTTAAATTTTTGAACACCCTTATGGTGGTTGAAAATTAAACTCTTGGGAATGGTGATGCAACTTGTATCCTTAAAGACATTAAAAAATAGGTTTTTTGAATTCATATATATTTGAGAGTTATGGTTTGAAAATGACATCAAAAATTAATTCTTTCAATATATATATATATATATATATATATATATATTTGGGAGATAATTTTTACATGAAAATACACTAGAATGTGAAAAAATATCAAAGAGTCATTTTTTAAGAGGACTCAATAAACACTCTTCTATTTTTGGTATAAAATATTAGAATGCATCTTGCAATCATTAGATATCATAGAAGTTAGAAAGATATAACAAGATTGTTATGAGGTAGTTATGACTAAGAAATGATATAAAAAATTTATTTTTTGGTTTTATATATATATATAAGGGGAGTTTTTTTGATGAAAAAACTCAAAAAAATAAAAAAGTTGATTTTTTGGCTCCACTTATGGCCGAAAAGTGAAACCTTGGGAATGGTGATACAATGTGTATCTAAAAGTAGTGGGTTAAAATATTCCAAAACTATAGACTATAAAAGTACGAAAAGCTGGTGAGAGAATGGATAAAAATGTAGATGGTAGGACCTAAAAAGTCTATAAAAAATAGGGAATAATTTGCTTTGTCTCCCATTATGGGGTCAAAATTAGCATTTTTAATCAAAAGATTACTAAAAATTAGGATTTCTTATAGGGTCCATTTCATAGTCCAAATTTTTCCTAATGCTTTTGTCGGCCTCTTTTTCTGTGTCATCCTATGGCTTTTTTAGTACCTCCGTTATGGTCTTGTCTTTCATGAACCTTTTCAAAAGAAAGCCTCCATCATCTCTTCAATTATCTAGAAGTGTTCGAAATAGCCGGTGGCTTTGCTGCCCCATGTTGTGGAGAAATATTCCTTAAATTGTCCCAACAAAGCTTTGTTTGTGTGGAACATGGTTTAAAAGGCGAAGATGTGAGCATCTGGATCCTCCTCACTCTTACCTTTTAATTTTTACTATTTGAGAGACATCTTACCCCGAGCTGCCAGTTCTTCCCCTTCATGAGCTTCTAGCCTCCTGTCTGGATGATGTTCTTCCTGATTCCTTAGTGGTTTTTGAATCGGTCTTTGCCGTTGCTGTGGATTCTTGTCCAGGTTTTTGAATATTTTTTCCCTTATTTTTTTGTTGCTCCAAAATTAGTCTTTCTAGCTGCTATGGGATTATATTTGCCAATCTTCTTGGTCGGCATAGAGGAGGATGCCGTGGTGCTTCTTCTTCTATAGATTCAACAACTTTTCTATGGTGGTACCACATTTCTTTATTTGGGCTTCCTTCGTTCTCCAATCTTGCTTTATTGTGCTATTATGGCTCTCTTGTTAGCATTCCCAACCCTAGTTAGTGTGTGCTTTTCTATTGATCGTGTAGGACTTAACCTATACTAGCCTCTATCTTTATACTCCCTACTTGGTGTGCTAGGTCCCTGCAAGGATGCAACAAAAAGGTACTTAGGGCTCTTGTAAAGAGTTCCAAGTTGTAGATGAATGTGGGAGTGGGCTTGACAATAATCCCACATGGGAACTTTTGGGAGTTTTAGAGTTTTTGTATAAAAAGTGGCTCATTTGAGAGCTTATGGACACATTGGGCAAACTCATGTTTGAGCTCTCTTGAGACTAGCTCTCCCTCTTTTCCCATAGAGGTGCAAGCTCTTCTCTCTCCCCATCTACATTGTTGTAAGTTCTATTTTTGTTAATTCAATGCAATGAGTTGATATTTGTCTCTCTTCTATGTCTATTCTCTAGTGTGCATGTTTCTTATTGATAGCTTCAAGGGTTGTGTACATGCTAGGGAAATGAGTATTTGAGAATGAAGAATGCTTTGATCTTGTGTATGCAATAGCTAAGCTTTCTTCTTGTTTGGATACATGGATGAGTGGAATGTGGAGTTGAGTGAGCAATAGCAAGATTGAGCTTGTGTATGTGTTAAGTCTATGTCAATGGTAGTAGTATTCCTAGCATTCTCTCCATCAAATGGATAAGCTTTTGTGCACCGATACGGGTTGAATCCCTAGCTCCGAAAGGGATGCAAATCCCATTGGATTGAGCTAAGTGTGGATCATACTACTCTTGCTACAAGTGAGAGAGTTTTCCGTCTCTCCATTGGCACCGCTGCCGGGGAGAAGACTCAAATCCGGTTGAGAGTGTGTGGAAACCACCACTATTTTCTCTTTTGGTTGCAAAACCATTGAGTGATTAGGTTAAGTTCGGGTGTGCGATCTCGGTGTGAATGGATAAGGTTAGGATAAGAAAAAAACCATTGAGCGGTTGAGGTTTCTCCCGCATTGTTTTTTATGTTTTATTGCTTTTATTCCTTTTCAAGTACCGTCATTATGCTTACATTCATTGTTTTTTTTTGCCATTTCATGCTTTCATGCTTTTCGCTAACATGTGATTAGTAAAAAAATAATAATAATAAAAAGAAAAGAGGTGCGTTGCTACGCTCTTCCATAGCTTATGCAAGCTCCATAGGCTCCCAAGTGAGAAGCCTCCTTAAGGAAGAGAGGAAAGAGGGAAAGAGAAGGGAGAAAGGAAGAGAGGAGAGGTTGAAATCTTGTTTTTTATTTTTTGTTATATATATATATATATATATATATATAATAACACACAAAAGTTGAAGGCGTGTGGGTGGCGTGGAGAGGCCGTCGAAGTGGAGACCTGCGTGGAGAGGCCGTCGAAGAGAAGACCTGCGTGGAGAGCCCGTCGAACAGAAGAGGTCTGCGTGTGGGTGGCGTAGAGGTGGAGTCGAGGCGACCGAGTGGTGAAGCTAGGGCTGTAGCTCGCGAAGGCATGTGAGCTGTCGACGGCGAAGGAAGCGGGTAGCTGGGTCGCTGACTAGCCGACTGGAGTGGAACACGAAGAGGAGGCGAAGACGTGGCCGGCTGCAGGGAGGCAGCATGAGGTAAGCTGTCGGCGGAGGCTGTAGCAAGAGGAGGTGGCATGGAGGCTGCGTGGAGGTGGAAGGCGCCGCGTGGCTGGTTTGAGAGGCCGTGTGGAGGCAGAGGAGGTGGTGAACGAAGAAGACAAAGGCAGCAAAACGGCAACGCGGAGGGCGCCTAAGTGAGCAAAAAAAGGCAGCTGCGAAGTGGACGCAAGCGATGGAGGCGTGGAGACTGTGAAGAGGAGGCTGTAGAGTTGGCAGTGGAGTGGAGAGCGACAGCTGGCCGTAGAAGTAGGTGAGGGTGTGAAGGCCCTTGGAGTGGAGAGCTGCACAGCTGGCTGCAGCAAACAGCTGTGAAGGGCATTGAAGAAAGCAGAGGCGGGCGAATCTGCAAAGAAGGCGCCAAGAAAAAAGGTGAGTTTTTTTTAATTTTTTATTTTTTATTTTTTATTTTTTGTTAAAACTTTTATGTTTTTGCTTTTTTTGAAAAAAATTAAAAAAATAAGAATTAAAAAAACAATAAAACATTAAAAATAATTTTTTTTTAAAAGAGAGAAAAGAAAGAAATAAATAAATAAAGAAAGAAAAAATAATATTTTTTATGTTTTGAGTCCATATATTTTATAATTTTTTGTTTTTTTAAATTTCTATAATTTTTTGCATAATTAGTGTAACTTGCATTGTTTTAAACTTTTGAAAATTTTGTGCATAATTAGTATTTTTATTTAATTAGTAAAAAAAATATTTAAAAAATATTTAAAAAAAGAAAACAAAACAAAAGAAAAGAAAATAAATAGAAATAGAAAAAAAAAAGAATTCTGTAAATTTATTTTTTTTTTAGGAATCCAAATTTTTTGCATATTCTGTAACTTTTTATTTCTTAAATTTTTGAATTTTTTTGCATAATTAGAGTAACTTGCATTGTTTTAAAATTTTTGTAATTTTGTGCATAATTAGTATTTTTTTAAGCATAATTCATATTTTTGTGTAATTAGGAAAAAAAAAAGCAAAGTAAAAAAATACAATCATAAAAAAATTAAAAAAATAAAAATAAAAAATAGATAGTTACACACATACTCATTTTAGTTGCATTTAGTGGTTAGGTAGGGTAAAATATATATATATATATATATATATACATATATATATATATTTAAAAAAATAAAAACAAAAACAAAAAAAACAAAAAAAATTTGACCTTATGCACTTGCGGTCGGGACGTCTTTAGACTCTGCCATAGAGCCTAGGGCACCTTCTAGAGTACCTACGCAAGAAAGTGGGACCCAATCGGTAGGAAATTTGGCAGATATTGCTGAAACCTTTTCCGAATCCCAATAATCTGATACCTTTTCCAGAACAACTAGCTCATTGTCCATGGACAATCTAGGGCCGTCAAATAGTCATCCCTTAGCCCCAAATAGGACACCCACAAGATCTTTTAATCCATTCGAATCCGACACCATGGGGTTAACACTCAATGTGAGACTCCAATATGTCTACATGAATGCTCAAGGAGCTGAGATCTTTAGGGATCCACAACAACGGTATCTTGTTAAGATCACAGACTTTTTCTCAAAACTTGATAGAGCACCTCTAGTTAATGACCAGGGTAACATGTACATGGGTGGAGATGGTGTTCGCTACAAAGTTACCTACCATCCAGAGAATGTAGACAAATTAGGGGAGCTCTCTAAAACCGAGTTCTTAGACTTATCGAAGCTTTCCAGAGCAAGGGAGTATAGAGATGATTGGCTCATTGAGCCGGACATGCCAGGACCATACAATGCCCAGTCCTCAAAGCCATCCATAGATGATTTACTTCTTGTAGATCTAAATTTGGAAAGGGATAGAAAAGGCAAGAGCAAAATGGATCAGGGGGCTGAGAACCAATGGGAGTTTGTACGACAAATTCCAGTGACAAAGGTCTTACAAGATGACCCACTTCAAGAGGTCTATAAGGACTCTTTAGAGGGATATTATGCCACAACTAAATTGCCAGAGCGAGATCTTCCTCTAGCACTGGTGGTGGTAGTTGAGAAGCTTGCAGGACACATGAACCGAATAGTTGATAAATGGGCCAATGAATACCGAACCTTACATTGGACGGAGATTCGGGAGCTCACGTTGAAAGGACAACCATTATTCATGGAAGTGTTCTCAACAAATACAGCCAAACTAGGAGAGATAGCCTTTCTTGGAGAAACTGTGGCTCCTCCCCTACGAGAGTTCACTAGAGAGGGACCCTCAACATCAAAGTGGACCACTGCTAGTAGCCCAACTCTAGCACCAAGATATTGTCCTACACCAAAAGTGCGACCACAGGTCACACCACAACAACGTTTTTCTCACTATGACAATCAGAGGGTAGGGGAGCCAACTCGGCCTCCCATAAATGCACCTCCTGAAATGCGGGTGACAAGATCTTTGGAGGGGTTTGGTGAGGCTGGTAATAGGGGACCCACACCAATTTGGGATGCATGTGGACCATCTTACCAAAGAGAGGAACAATTTCCACTGAGAGTGAGAGGCCGTAGGCCCTATGATGAGTATTCAAGACAAGTAAGGCCATCAACACTTCAGAAACTGGTAAAGAAGTATGAAGGGTCGGGAGATCCATATGACCATGTAGCAGCATTTAGGCAAGCAGTTCGAGCTGAGCAAGTGGCTGACAAGCATACTCAAATTGAAGGATTTGGGCTCACTCTTGAGGGAAAGGCCCTTGTTTGGTTTCAGGCACTAGAGGCTTCAGACAAATCTTCTTTACGAGTTTTGGAAGAGAGATTCATTGCTGCTTTTTCCTTGATGGGGATTCAACATGACACGGTAGCAAACATCTACTCTTTCAAGCAAGGCAAGAATGAGAGTGTTAGAGATTGTGTAAATAGAATGAAGCAGTACATTAATCGTTGCCCAGAAGATGAGAAGCCCGCCCAAAGTCGATTAATTTCTCTCTTCTTAAAAGGACTAAAAAATTCAACACTGCATACACATCTCTATGCAAAGAAGCATACAAATTTCAATGAGTGTTGCCATGATGCTATGGATTTCACCGATAACTTCAAATTCCAAGATGGTATTGGCCCTGAGGTGAAACCTAGAGATCAGTGGGGTGATGACCAAAGTTCAGGGTCTAGCGCGCTAGTAAATCCAAACCAGATAGCTAACCTAGTACTAAGGAGATTGGGACAAACCTATCGCTCACCCATGCAGCCACAACAACAGCAGCAACGAATGAGGAGTGTACTACCTACAGGTCCTCATCTTTGTGGAGCATCTGGCGGTAACCATAAAACTGAAGAATGTAATACCTTTTCTCCTCTAGTCACAAACCAACCCACAAAAAAGTGGTGCCAAGCCTGTGCTTGGAACTTTACCCATGCCACACAGGAATGTACTCGCATTGCAAGAATGAGACAAGAACGTGAGCAGCCAAGGGGTGGAGTGACTCCACAAATGTATCACCAGTATACTAATTTTGAACGTAAGCCACCGATGGCACAAGAGCAAGCATGACCTGTTCTTGGTGCTCAACCTCCTGCTCCTGGGACTGCTCCTGTGAGGGTTGTGGACTACGACAATTCAAATATGTGTAGAGACTTGGTAAACCCAGGCTATGGGGAGGACGAATATGCATCATATTCATCCAAGGAAAATCTCTTTGAAAGTCCCGCATACCCAAGCCACGCACTCGAGACTCAACCAGGGGAACAAAATTCTTTAATGTTGCTAGGCGGCTACCAACCTAGGACTCCAGGCCCCTCAGGTCAATGGCAGCAAAGGAAAGTAGAAGCCAAACTAATGGGCCCCTGTTATGAGTGCGGAGAACCCCATTGGGCTCGTGATTGTCCACATCGCTCAAGGCAAGCATCTCGATCCAATACAACAGTACCACAGTTTCCACCAATTGAAAGATATTGTCTAGGGTGTTGTGTAGAACACTTCCTAAAGGATTGTCTGCTGAAACCACATGAGGAAGGCACCTCTCAACCAAAGGTCTCACTCAACCTTGTAGGGGCAGCTCCATCACCACCTTCATCTGAGAATGAGGATGTCGTGCCACTTAGAGTCATGACTAGATCACAGACACGAAATGCCGAAATACAAACTGATGAGACACCTCGAACTAGGGATGCGAAGGCAAATCTAGTGGACAAGACCCTACAGTCCAATAGAAAAAAGGACCACTAGGAGGAAAAAGAACCGAAACAAGCGAACTAAAAGTGCATCCACTAGTTCTCAAGAAGCCTCTAAACAAAACATGAAGGATCAAACTTTTACATCCCAAGAAGTGCATGAGGAGCATCAACCTCAACCGAGGCCTAGTGCTAAACAAGATGAGGCTAGTACGACTGAGGATAGTTCTGGGGGTTCTATTTTTGTGGATAAGGTGAATGAGACTTTAGATGCCATCATTGATGCTCATAGAAGTCGCATTGTAGCTTTATCTGAGCTACCCAAGAAGCTTCAAGAATACCCAAACCCTCGTGAGGAGAAGATCAATCTAGCTGTACATCAGCAACTCATTAGGGAAGCTCAGTCAATACTTGAGGGACCACCTCCACCTATTCCTCGGGGCCCAACCTCTCTTAAGCCAACATTAGAAACCATACCAGAAGTGTCATCAAGTCGGTAAATGAAAAGTGAGCTCATCTCACAAGCTCATAGCGAGAGGTCTGCACCAATTGACACCCCATTGAAAGAAGGAATTCTGCCACAACCTAGCCTTGCCTTCCCATGCAATGATGAAGTTATTGATGCTAACGAGGACATGGCAAATGAGATGTGGGCAGCAGTTCATGAGAAAGTTAATGAGAACATGTCCTCTATTAGTTCACCTCCATTCTCTGAGGTAGATTTTACCAGGGGCACAGAAAACAACTTTATACACCCAAGCATCCAGGAGGAAGTTCAAACAATTGTTTCTCCTAAAAGTAAGCATACAATGAAAACCTTACCATCATATCTGGGAGAATATGAGAACTGTTCTCAAACCTTGAGGATACCCTCCATGCATAGAAGGTTGACAAAGGAGATGGATATGGGTATCGTGCAAGCTATTTTGTCAGCACCAGTGGTTTGTACCTTACCTTTGCTTGATTTGATAAAGCTTCGACCTGAGTTGTGGAATGATATTGCCACATGTTTGTCAGAGCAGGTATTGCTACAAAAGGGTCACCATGAGTGTACTATACACCCTGAGACAAAGCATATTATGCCAGTTCCTATCAACAAAGTAGGAAAATTTTGTGAGGACGATTAGGGAAATGCTACCCTCCCATTAGAAGTGCGAAAAGTAGCTTCAACTGCAATACTTGATAGTGGTGCAGGAGTGGGCATTGTGACAAGGTCCATTTGGGAAAAGTGGGACAAACCAGCCATTAGGAGTACCAGGATGCGCTTGCAGCTAGCAGATGGAAGCTTAGAACATCCCCTCAGGCTGCTTGAGAACATATTGGTCACCACATGTGGGATTGAATATGAGCACACCTTTGTAGTAGTGGATTTTGAAAAACATCCAAACTATGAAGTGATATTGGGTAGACCATTCATGTGACAATTTCAAATGATTCAAGATTGGGGATATAATTATTTGTACCTCCGACATGATTCTGTCATCACAAGGGTCAACCTAAAGAATCACTCCTATCGTGATGTAACAAGGTCTCCAATAGATGAGTTTGATTCTGCTTCATCTGAGGGCTCAAGAGTTACATTGTCAGACGGGCGAGAAGATCTGTGGATGTGTGGAGCCTCATGTAAGGATTTCAACACTGAGAGACTTAAGGGTAATCGAAGTGTATCAAACGAGGCGTACATTCCACAACCCTTCCCTGAGCATTTAATTGATCCACTAGAATGGAGTCATGTCCTTGCAACATTATCGACATGTGCTTTACCTAAGCCAATTCAATTTTGTGACTCGGATGGATATGACATTATTCCTATACGAATGGTACAACCACGTGACCTTCTAGATGATTTGTACTATAGGAATGCATCCACAACAGCACTGCATGTCGAGGAAGTCTCAGTGGAGGATTTAACACTCGAATCTGCTAATGATGCTGATAAGGAAGATGGATGGGACTCTGATTTTGATAATGATGTGATAATCCCTGAGGAAGAGTTAGGAAAGGCACGCCTACTCTTGAGAGGAAGGGAGGTTCAAGTAGAGATCCCTCGAAGCCGACCCAAACGTAAATGCTATAAGAGCCATAAGAGAATCCGTAAACAAGATGAGAGCGAACGACGTGAGAGACTACAAAAAGAAAAGGAGGAGTCTAAGAATGAACTCTCTCGACCACCACCTCACTTCTCAGGAAAGAACGGATATCTATACTATGTCCAAGCACAAGATAGTATCAAAGACCAAGTAAAACGATCAGATGGATTCTAAGCAGGAGAAAAGCTAAAACCTGTTAGCAAAAATTGTAAAAAAATGAAGAAACAAAAACAAAAACTCAAGTCTAAAACCGATTCAAAAGAGAATGTCGGAAGTGCAAAGATAACGGTTGAACAAAAAAATCCGATGCAAGATGGCAAAGGAGAGCTCAAAACCACATGGTGTGAGTGACGACTCAAGTGGACAAGAACAAGGTCTCAATGTTCCCTTCCACTCATCCATGCATCCAAACAAGAAGAAAGCTTAGCTATTGCATACACAAGATCAAAGCATTCTTCATTCTCAAATAGTCATTTTCCTAGCATGCACACAACCCTTGAATCTATCAATAAGAAACATGCACACTAGAGAATAGACATGAGAAGAGAGACAAATATCAACTCATTGCATTGAATTAACAAAAATAGAACTTACAATAATGTAGATGGGGAGAGAGAAGAGCTTGCACCTCTATGGAAAAAGAGGGAGAGCTAGTCTCAAGAGAGCTCTGAGTTTGCCCAATGTGTCCATAAGCTCTCAAATGATCCACTTTTTATATAAAAACTCTAAAACTCCCAAAAGTTCCCATGTGGGATTATTGTCAAGCCCACTCCCACATTCATCTACAACTTGGAACTCTTTACAAGAGCCCTAAGTATCTTTTTGTTGCATCCTTGCATTGATCTTCACTCGTCACGCAACACTCCCCCCTTCCTATTTTGCGCACGTCCTCGAGCGCGGTAGAAGCAAGAGCTGCAAAAAACAATGGATACAAGTAAAGCCTTTTATTGAAAAAAAAGAAAAGGAAAGGAAAGAAAAAAAATAGCAATGATAATTTCACACGTGAGCATACAAGTGAAAGGCTGATTAGAGTTTTAAAGAGTACTAAAATAGGTGAGTAAAGACTAGTCAAAGTGAGACTAAGTGGTAGATAGTGCTATGCAAAGGCAAGTGTGCTTGCACACCACAGGTTATAACCGCAGTCTCAATGTCCTACAAGTATTTAAGTTATTCCTAAGTGGCAAACCTACTCCTAAATATGCGCAATGGTGATTGGATCTCTTTTTTTATTTTTTTGTTTTTGTTTTTTTTTTTGATGTGTGTGTAGAGGATGATAAAGATTAAGGTTCCATCCCAATGAGACCCAAGCAATGGCCAAGAGACCTCCGCCAAGAGAATCTAAAGGCCGCTAAGTATCTCAACGCGACAGACCCTTTTCTTTCTTTTTGTCATAAGGAGTACCCCATGAAGATGAGGGCATCGGTCTCGAGGACCCATAGTGTACCCCAGAGTCCTACCAATATCTATCAAGGCGATAGATTCCTTGAAGGTCTTTTTCTGAAGTTTTTAGACGTCAGTGTTCACCCCATGGAAACCAAGGCATCGGCCCCAAGGTGCTAAGACAACCCCAGGTCCTACCAAGCATTCCTCATGGCTGTAGACACGTCATGTCTCGATTCACTTGTATATATTTTTTTAGGGTATATTTTCGTAAATTTTTTATTAATCCTAGCACCTAGCTCATACCTAAGAGGTAGCTACCACTAGGGATAACTAATATACCTTGAGAGCATAAGAACTTGGCATACTCCATTGGTATATATCCTACACTGTCTTTAAATAGAAATATCTTCTACTAAGTCCTCTAAAAATCTAGAATTCACTCACCATATTTTAACAACTAATCTAAAACTTAAACCAGCCAACTGTGTGTGAACATGCAAACAATGTATCCAAAAGTTAAAAGCACATAAAGAACAAAAGATTATGATTTGAATACACCTGTTGTAGTGCTCATTGATGTTGTGTGTTTGCATTGATTCATTGCTGATGCTGATTGCTTCTTTTTGCTTCTTGTAGGCATTGCATGTCTCCCCCCTTCCTAATTTGTGTGCACGATAGGTGGACTATTGGGGCGTGGTTGATGCTCTTGTTTAGCTGAGATCTCTGCAAAATGTTTATTAACAAACAAGAAAAGAAAAGAAAGGAATAAAATTTGTTATTGGTGCCAATCACCGAATATAGCCGAGGGGAAAAACCCAATGGAAGAAAAGTGCCCTAGCTTGTTGATCTTATTGTGGAGTCACTGAGCTTACCCTTGCGCTGGTGGTGGATCCGTGTCCACGTCTGCTGGAAAGATGGTATCAATTTCCTCAGGATGCAGGGACAACCCTTCACAAAAACCGGCCTCTGGAGAAGGTGGTAGAGGAAGGAGTGCTTCCTCGCTAAAATATGGCATTGGTTCTATGGGAAGGTTAAGCAGACAATTTCGATTTTGGAACTACGCAATATAGGTACTCATATTGATCCAATATTGAAATGTTGAGGCTTGGGGAAGGAGGGCTTGCAAGATCGGTGGTTGCAAGTCATTTAAGCATGTATTCCTCCATTGTTGTGCTTGAACCTCCTCAGGTAACCTACGTTGATTTGGTCCTCTCTCTGGTATTCTCACATTAAGAAGATTATGGCGTTGGGGTGTAATTCCCACAATTTGTTTCATTAAGCCCGTGCCATATCGTCTAAAGTAAGAGCGACATATCCAACAAATGTGTGAAGCTTCTCCTAATACGAGTCATGCACACTCTTGACAATGTGGAAATGGGTGATGCTGTTGATAGAATAACGTGACAAAGTGATGCCCACAGCAATTTTCACCTAAGGGAGCATAGAAGTACCTAGAATGAGTTTGAAAAGGAGGAGCACTATAACCCCCGTGATGATCAGGTCGAGTACTATCAGGGTCAATGCATGGTGGACATGTATCTCGCCAAATATCCATCAGGAGTTATCTGGACGTAGAACAATGAAATTTAGAAACACTCATATCCATCATTAAAATCCCAATCAAAAATATTTTAGATAAGATCATCTCAAAAAGAACACAATCCTCTAAAGACATAAGGAACCACACTATTCAAACATTGATCTACCAAAGAGCTTCAATTGTAGTGTTAATGCCTTATCTTTGGTTTTGGGTATGTCCTTCTTAAGAGGTGGGAATTTTAGCAATTGTCAAGGAATTTGAGCAAGATAAGAGGATTTAGGCGTTGAAGTGCTAGAATCTATGCTCAAATGAGACTCATTTGGACTTGTCTTAGGTACACAAGTTGATGGTGGAATTGTGTAACAAGGAGAAATTGGGACAACTGGTGTTTCAATACATGTTTTTGGAAGATCAACACAAGCAGGGATTTTATATTCACGTGATCACAAAATTTTTCTTGTTAATAACATGTGTGAACATGTTATTAACATGTTCACATGTTAACATGTTCACAAAAAAGCCGGTGGCAAGCGACCTGGTAACCGGGAAAAATCCCGCCGGGCTTTTGATATACCCCGGCGGGCCCGCCGGGCTTATGCTTTACCCGGCGGGTCCCGGCGGGGTCGTCACATATCCCGGCAGGGTACATTTTTCTATATATATGGGCCCGGGAGGCCCTTTGGGATTTCATTGCTGACAGCATACACAGGTAATAAAAACTTGTGTGTGTGTGTGTGTGTGTTTGTGTATGTGGGTGTGTTCGTGCGGGCAGCCGCCCACTGTCGCAATGCGCGGCAAGATGTGGGTGGTCCGCCACACGAGGGATGTGTGTGTGGGTGAGTTCGTGCGGGCAGCCGCCCATTGTCGCAATGCGCGGCAGGATTTGGGTGGCCCGCCACACGACTGGTGTGTGTGTGTAAGGCCATTCTTCGGAATGGTGCTTACCCTGGGGCACTTAGTCGGTAACGCGGCTAGTCTGTGTCCTATGGTAAGTATGGCACGCCGTAGCGGTACTAGTCGGTAACGCGGCAAGCATAGTATCGTTATGGCGATGTCACCTTCCCTTCCCTTCCCTTTGTCAAATGCGGACATATGGTCGGTAACGCGGCCAGTGTATGTTCGTATCCTATTGGTATTCCCATAGAATCGGGCGGCATTTTGTCGTTAACACGGCAAGTTGGTGTCGTCCGCTAGTGCATAAAATGTTTTTTGCATATTGCGGCATTTGATCGTTAACGCGGTCGAAAAAGTGTCGTAAATTTGCTTGCGTATTTCGGCATATGATCGTTAACGCGATCGAATAAATGTCGTAAATTTGTTTGATTTGACTTGTATTGTTTTTATTGTGTTTGATCCATGCGATACTTGGTTGCTAACGCGGCATTAGTATTTCATGGATCAAAGTTTACATCATATTGTCTAACCGTTTTATTTTATAATATCGTGATTCGTAACTCGAAAAATATGAATCTCTCTTTTCTTACCCCCCTCTCTCTCATGATACACTTCACAACTCTTTCTCTATCTCTCTCATGATTCACTTCACAACACGATAGATGTGTAGATAATGATTTTTTCTCTCTCTTAAAATATACATAATTCTTAATAATTTCTTTTTTCTCCCTCTATTTACTTAAAAATTAAAACAATACATTATTTTTCTCTTTAGGAACTCCCAAAAACATTAAAAATGTGATTTAATGTTTCTTCTCTCTATCTGTCACAACTCTCTCTTCCTCTCCTCTCTCTCTCTCTCTCATGATACACTTCACAATTCTCTCTCTCTCTCTCGCAATGATACACTTCACAACTCTTTCTCTCTCTCTCTCATGATACACTTCACATCTCTCTCTATCACGATAGGTATGTAGATGAGGAGTGCTTTAGGATTACAAAACATTATATTTCTCTCTTTAGGAACTCACAAAACTATAAAAAATATCATTTAATGTTTCCTCTCTCTATCTGTCACACCTCTCTCTTCCTCCCCCTCTCTCTCTCTCTCTCATTCGATAATGTATACACTTCGTAAGTAATAATGCGCTTGTTGCGGTTATCTCACGTTCGATAATGTATTGCATGATGTTGAGTTCAGTAATGTTTGATATATTCTGTTTTTGTTTGATCATTGATAAGTAATGATACACTTATTGCTGTTTTCTCACGTTTGATGATGTATTGGATGATATTGAGTTCATTAAAATTATTTGATATTCCGTTTTTGTATGAACATTGACGATATTGATATACTTGTTGCTGTTCTCTCACGTCTGCTTGATGTTTATTTCAGTAATGTTTGATATTTTGTTTTTTTATGTTTAGTGTTATTTGCTAGATTTACGAAGACGATCAACATGCTTACTCCCGAAGAGCGCAAAATTGTTCTGCGAGCAATTCGCGTTGAAGCGGTCATCACAGTATCACAATGTACTGATGATGTCGTCAAGAAGATCAACGAGTCTGAGATACTCATGCGAGATCTCATAGACCAAATATGGGAAAATGCACAGCGTCGGCTTCGAAGCGGAGGCAACGCTGAGCTGCTGGATAGACAGAAGATAGCAGATTTCAACCATCAGCACATAACACGAACCATTTTGGGGAGCATGCGAGTAGCGTGCAGTGATCTTCGAGATGCTGCCCCGCCTGAAGCCAACATGCAACGTCTACAGTTATGGGACGTTGTATGGAGCGAGCAAAGGGCCAAGAGCAAGCGCATGAAGGCGTTGGATGCAGAGTCCCTCCCCAAAAGAGTGCGAATTGCCCAGGACGTCGCTGCAACGTCCAGTCAGGCAGATGCAAGTGGTACAGGTGTCATTAATCGTACCATCTACAATTCTATGTGCACACATCTTATTGGCATCCCGCACGATGCTCTTCACGAAGGACGAACAATAGGCTCCGGTGTGTTTGGAACAGTAAAAGAGTATGCAATTAAAGGCATATCATTTTTACCGGAGCACATCACTTTTTGCGGAAAGCACTACAAAGGAGAAGGCAGCGCGAAGTTCGAGAGCTTCCAGGCAGAGCAGAGTATGCAAGTGCTACATCCATCGATTGTCCGATGCATTGCCTTTACAAAAGAGGCTCCTTGGATCACAATTTTCCCGTACTTTAATGGCGGCGCTCTTGGTGATACTCTACTGAAGGTTCCCTTCAGATTCAGTGAGTTCACCAGAGCCATTTTTCGTTTGGATCGAGGATGGAGACAACCGCCGCCTGATAATATCCCTTTAGGTCATCTAGAACTTTCAAAAATAAAAGAGGTAGTAATAAACATGCCACATATTATGCATGCCCTGGTGGAAGGTGTAGCGGCAGCGCATATGGCAGGTATTGTACATACCGACCTACATCCTTTTAATGTAGTGTTGAATTATACAAAAGAGCTAAAGCCACGCATAGGTATTATCGATTGGGGATTGCTGCTGAGAGCGCCCAAAAAACGGGTGTCTCTCAATTTTGTTTATGAAGCAGACAAGAACCCCGAGAAGGTGGCACAGGCAGTCTCCCACGCAGACAGAGAGCGAAATAAACGGCCGTGGATAGCCCCAGAGCTTTATGATCCATTTTTGGCAGATGCATACACTCCTGCATCTGATGTTTTTGCCTTGGGATATTTATTACAAACTTTATATGACTTTTGGAAGAAAGTGCAAGAGTTGTGGATGGATAATAGTTCCCATGACAAAGTTACCATGGATACTATTATTCATAGAGTCAAAAATTGGATGTTTCTGCCTAATCGCGATGAGCGAAAATCAATTTTGCAAGTAGTTGAATTTTTTAGGTCACTAAATACTGACCCTACGAGGGCACAACGTCCTCTTGTAGAGCTATCGGTGGCATTCACCCCGACTTTGTAATGATACAGTATCAAGAGATGAAGTTTCAGAAATTTGAGAAAATGATGTGTCCAATGTTTCAAAATTTTGTTTCTCTTCAAAATTTGATGTGTCCAATGTTTCAAAATTTTGTTTCTCTCTTCATTGAGTCTTTGCAATATCTCTCTCCTCTTCTGGTGTTTAAGTTTATGTTTTCTCTTCAAAATTTGATGTGCGAGCATTGTTTGAAGTGTTTTTGGAGTCAAGTGGATATTTCTCATCGAGTCTTTGCAATACATATCTCCTCTCGTTGTGTTTGACTTCAAGATTTTGAGAGCAATGGTCAATTTATCTTACGTTGATCTTTACAGTTCATTAAAATCCTAATGTCGTTTACGTTCATGCAGATATGGAGCAAGCGCAAGCGAACGAGCATCAGGAGTTAGCCAAGAAGGCATACGAGAGAATGAAGGCCCTTGCACATGGCCTGACAGCCCGCGAAGCTACAAGAACAGCGTGCAGATTATCGAAATGGACAAATCCAACATATGCCCAATGGAAAGACATAAACAAACGGGTAACCACAGAGATGATAAAGGCAATATGGCCATGTCCAGATGGCGAGATAAAGAAGGGAAGATGGAAGATTTCTTGTTGCACTCACAATGATATCAAAACTAATGCCGAGCGTATTTTCTTGGAGGTGTACGGTCGTCCTCTCCATAACGCCGACGCTCCACTGTATTTTGCTAAAATGCTATATGCTCACTTTATACTGGAAACTCCAGTGGACTTCGCCTCCAGAGAGGCCACTGTCAACACCCACGACATACGTGAAGAGACAGTTACATTCACAAGAGAAGAACTTGCTCTCATGGTGGAGGGCGCCGGACTGGAGTTAAACCAGGTCAAAGAAAGCTTAGGGGCACAGCTAGCAGAGAAGGAGAAAGAAGCTGACCGATTAACTCAAGCGTCAACTCCTCCCCCGGCCAATAGAGGAATTCAAGAGCAGCTAACAAAGATAAGCCAAGACGTGCAGAGCATCTCTTCACGTATTGCTCCTGTGCGCCAAGGAAACCACATCTCTCATTTTTTGATACATCCTGATCTTGTGGGAGTTTCTGCTGAGGCTACAAGTTCCTCCACCCCCCAATGTCCTGTATGTTACAAAGTATTCGATGGGTGGAGCGGCCAGTATATACTACCATGTGGACACTACTACCACTTAATATGTTTAGTGAGACAAATGCAAAATACTTCCACATGTGCATTGTGCAATGTCCCAATAAATCAAGGTATTTATACAGTGTTCGGCATGGCTAGCGAATATAAACCACCAGGACCTTTAGATGCAACTCCTAGTGCAATTCGCAATTTATTTCAAGATGAGAGCTAAGAAAAACAAATTCTACTTTTGTATTGATAATTTCTCCAAATATGATCATTTGTACAAGTACTTTTTATTAAATTAATGAAGTGTCTTCTTCCTCTATGTCAGTATCTTGCTCCAAAATTCTTTCACCGTTTACTCTCTCGTCTGCTAAATTAAGCTCATCTAAGTCAATGTCTAAATTGTCTTCTATCTCAAGGGTGGTGCACAACGTACGTCCAACATCAAAGTTCTCGTCTACTACATCTTCACAATTGTACATCCATCTGGGCATATCTTCTTCATACTCTTCGCTTTCGATGTCTCGCAAGATCTTTTCATTGCAGTACATGTAAACAAGTTTATCTGCTCGATCTGCAAGAAGTCGATTGCGAATAGTACTATGAATATATTTATACATGCTCCAGTTTCTTTCTGAGCCTGAGTTTGAAGAGCACTGACTTAGAACCTTCATCGCAAGGTTGCGCAATAAAGCATAATGCTCACCACCATTCATCATCCACCACTTCCATGCAGGTTGCTCTTTAGCCATTTGTTGAACAAGGGAGTTGGAAAATAAACCCTCTTTCAACCGAAATGAGGTCATCTCCTTTATGCACTGTACACGATCATCATCATTATTATAGAAAGTGTTTACCACTTTATAAAAATCTTGCACCACCTCAACGTTGGACATCAAATCCATATTCCAATATTCAGGATCTAACATGTAAGCAGCACTGTGCAGTGGTGAATGCGCTCCAATCCATCTAGCATGAAAGTACTTCAACAGAACTTTTCTTTGTCTACTAGAGAATGGTACACGCCATTGCTTCTCCACCACTGAATGCTCTAATTTCTCAGGACACTCCAAACTCCGCTGGACAGTCCACCATTGCATCCATGCTTTTCCGAGATTAGGCGCTCTTTGATCAAGGCTTCGTACAGCATACATAACAGGCATCATTACATGGTATGCATCCATCACACTGTTCCACCAACTTCTTCTCGTAAGCGCTGCCTTCAAGACTTTGATTTTCTCTTTCACTTTTTCAAGTTGAGTGTTCTCCCAGTCATGAAATGCCATGCATGTAAATGTTTCACAAACTGCATCTTTATTTCTAAGAAGAGACTCAAAAGTGTAAAAGTGAGTGCAAAACCTAGTCTTCGCTGGAAGCTTTAACATAACTGACATGCGAGGTCGAAACATATCCAAAACTCTCTGTCTCTTGAGCATGAATTTCACAAGCTGGCGAGCAGTGTCGACGATTGAGGCAAACCATTTGGTATCATCAGATTTATACCAATCTTTTAATACAAGATTCAAACTATGAGTATTACAGCCTACCGAAAAAATATGTGGATATTGTCGCTGTAGGATTCTGGATGCATTTTTACAATTTTTTGCATTGTCCATGACGACTTGGACTACATTTTTGGCACCCACTTCCTCTATCACAGAGCTAATAACTTGAGCAATGTAAGCCCCAGTTTTGATTGAACCAGCTGAATCCACGGCACGGATGAAAGTCTCACCTCTAGGTGAAATAACCATTACATTAATTAATGGTTTTCTTTGCACATTAGACCATCCATCACTTACTATACTACATCCAGAAAGCTCTATATTGCTAAGAATTATTCTTTGTACACGTTCTTTTACCTGCGCATAACATTTCTCTAATAGATCATTTCGCATAGCATGGTACGTAGGCGGTGAAAACCCTGGTCCAAACTCACCAATTTTCTTCCATGCTCTCTTCCAATGCTCACTGTCCACCATCATCATAGCACTCCCAGAAAAGTAAATCGCTTCAGCAAGGACGAGTTGTGCATCATCGAGTCGACCTTGACGTAGGCTTTCTTGCAATGAAGTTTGACGCATGGGTATATTTCCTACGTCAAAGTTTTGCTTGCAAGAAGATGCACTGGGTAGATTACTTTCTGGCTGCATATTGCCGTTCGGGGTACAAGTAGGCGATGTAGCGGGAGTTTGATGATTAGAACAACAGTGTTCTTGCTGCCTTGATACATTAACGGTAGGAGTGTCATGTTTTCTTGAATCTTTCTTTTGAATTTCTTCTCTTATGCGTTTGGCCACTATAGGTGCAGAGGGGTGGGTACATGACTTTTTCTTCGGTCCGCCTAAAAAGTGTTCTCTTAGTCGAGGTGCCCCACCTGATTTTACTGCATGGCATAGCTTACACTCCCAATCTATGAATCGATCACCAACGTTAATTGCATATTGCCACTCTATCCCAGGTGCCTTTTTTTTCCTGCTATTTGAAATTTGGACTCTATTGGAGGTACCACTGGATCCAACATTGTCCTCCATCTCAACAAATAACCTATTCAACCAAGCATATAACAATGAATACACAAATGAAAAAACAACAAATCACTCACGTATAACAAAACATACATCTGCAGACAAAGTACTTCGAAACTATCTTGACAAATACAAAAGATCATCACATAACACAAAACTATTTCAAACTATCTTGCAAGGTCTTACTACAAAACTACTTCGAAACTATCATGCACATTGCACCCCCAATGAAGGATGCCTTTTGTACCCAATTAAGGATACTTTACACAATCAAAGATCTATGCTTGCCCAATACTCTAGTATAGGACAATAGACCTTCTCTAACATTCACAAAAAAAATCAAAGATCTATGCTTGCCCAATACTCTAGTATAGGACAATAGACCCTTGTCTACTCTAAACTATATCAAGTATCAAGAACCAATACAAGCCCCTAAGCAGGACTCTTGGCTCCATCAAACCATTCATAAAGCAGAATGAGGTAGATTACGTACGTGGCTCAAATGCAAAGCTGAATGACTCCAAATTTGTCCCTAAATCTCCGCAAGTATTAGCTACGAACCACACCCTGCCCCCAGTTCAAAGAACTAAGGACGAGTGGCCCAATAGCCTTAGGAGTGCCTACAAGGAAAGACGACAGCCCCTAAAATAAGGACGTTCTTCCCAAGAGGACACTTCTAGCAACTCGAGAGCTCTACAAGTACTTTGAGGAGAGATATCACGCCCCCAAAACAAGGACTATCTTCCCAAAAGTTGTACGACGGGTGTCGGGCAGTGTTTATATACAGAATAATACCCCGCCGGTGTTCTTTGTTTTTCCCGGCGGGCCCGCCGGGCTTTTACATTTCCCGGCGGGCCCGCCGGGAAAACCTCATACCCCGGCGGGCCCGCCGGGAATGGTAGAAGCCCGGAAGTGTTACTGGAATAGTGGGTTCCGGCAGGTCATTTCTCAGGTCATGTGAATATACAATGTGATCACAAGTTTTAATATGTTAACAATAGGTTTTGTTAACGTGATCACGAAATTGTGAAGACGTTAATGAAATCCCTGAACACAAGTAGATTTGTAGGTGCTATCACAGCCACCTATCCTATCTTGAAGAGTTTGTGTTGATTTCTTTTGCACCCACTGATATGGAAAACCAAGGGTGGCTTTTGGAATCTTTCTGATACACTCTTTTACCCCTAGAAAACCATGGCATTTTGGAAGTCAAATTGTTGTTGCACCCTCATAATAGCCTTGTGCTTTAAGAACATGTTTTGGGACCCAACGAGTAACAATCTGAGGTTTAGGCTTGGAAAAGATGTGCTTTTTAGGAGGCTTAGCAACTGGAAGTTTGTACGCATCTTTGGGTAGCCAAATTGATAATTCCTTCTTGCCTGGCCTTCTTTGAGCAGTGACTAAAGTAGTTGGAACATGCCAGCCATGGCCCTCACTTGAGTACTCTCAATTATCCACATCATTTGTGTTGGAGCTTCAAGAGCAGATTTTGAAAGTGGGTTGTATAGGGTAGAAACACCACCCTTTTGACATGATAAAGCTCATGGAGTAGCAGATCCCAAGATGCAATCAGAATCAATTTGCAACTTGTATTGTCTATTCTTCCAATCAAATGAACAATTGGTAGCACTTAACCCATGATCGACCGAGAACAGCCTCTACCACTGCCTTGGACTTACTTGCCACATAAAAGGGCACTGACATCTGGTGATCCTGAATGGACATCATAATGACACATTTTCCCTCTATAGGGTTATCTTCACCTGAGAAGCTTCGTAAGTCAACAGGAATGTGCACAAGTGTTGGTTGTCCCAAGGCTATCCATGTGTCAAACGAGAGAACATTATAATCTGCACCAGAGTCAATTAAGGCAGAGACAAAGTAGGTAGTCTCATGAAGATGAAGGCACACTTGAATATTGAAAGGATCGACATATGGTTCATCAGTAGCCAACTGTAAGGCCAACATAGAAGCTTTGCGACGCTCCTTGGTTTTTGCAACTCTAGCTTTAGCCTCTTCTTGAGCCTGACATTTAAGTAGATCAAGTGCTTCTTTCCGTGTTTGTACAGCATGCATTTGTTGAAGCATGGCTTCAGTTAATGGTTCATTGTATTTCTTGAGACGACTTCCATTAATGAAGTTAGGCATTTGCTCACCTTCTAGTGTCTCTAAACGCACTGCACCACTTGGAGTAAGCTCATTAATCACAAACGGTCCTAGGCCACGTTTCTTGAGCTTTCGCTTATGCTTCTTAAGTGTGTACAAGAGCACAAGGTCCCCTTTTTTGAATCGGCCAGTTGTTACATTTCTATCATACCATTGCTTCTGTCTCCTCTTCTCGGCATACATCCCCATTACCGCCAATAAGTGGGTCTCATCAAGCTTTTCCAATTCATCAACGCGTTGTGAAAGCTCATGACCACTCCAGTCCAATTGTTTAGCTACTCGTAGAGTAGGTACAAGAAATTCAATGGGAAGAATTGCATCTAGCCCAAAAGCAAGCTCAAATGGAGTTGTGCCCACAGATGTTTTATAGGCTGTCCTATACGCCCAAAGAACTAAGTGCAACTTTTGCTCCCAATCAGTCCTATGTCCCTCAACAATCTTGGTGAGTGCTGTGCAGAGAATCTTCTTAGTACTCTCAGCTTGTCCATTGGTCTGGGGATGATAGGGTGCAGAATGCTTGTGAATTATCATAAATTCTTGAAGCAAAAACTCTATGACCTCATTCACAAAGTGCAAACCTCGATCACTAACGATTTCAATGGGTAATCCATAGCGTGTAAACACGTACTCATACAAGAACTTGGCTGTGGTTCTGGCATCATTTTTTACTGTAGCCTTTGCCTCTACCCATTTGGTCAAATAGTCAGTTGCGACTATAATATATTCTGCATGCGTGTGACGAGCTGGAGGTTTAATGGGACCGACAAAATCAATACCCCATTTTGCAAAAGCACGTGTGCTTAACATAGGCCGCAATGGCATATTGTCCTTAGTAATGGGAGGTTTGGTTCTTTGACAATTGTCACAACGTTTTACATATTCTTCCGCATCCATTTGTAAGGTTGGCCACCAAAGCCCAGACCACCTAATCAACTTAGCTGTGGTATTGCCCGAAAAGTGTCCACCCCCAAAACCTGCATGTGCATGAGTCAAGATTTTCAAGTAGTCAGCTTCACATACACACATGCGTAAGTTGCCATCCTTGCCCCTCTTGTAGAGTTGGCCCTCTATCAGCATATAGTTTGTCGCTTCAACTTTAATAGCACGCTTTCGATTTCTAGGAATTTTTTGATCAGTATGACCATGCTGAAGATAGTCCACAATATACTTACTCCAACCTGGTGTAGTGGAAATTTGGAATAATGTGACATTATGAATTGGCTGTTGAATTTGACATGAAGCACAGTTACGAACAAATTTTTCAGCATCCGCATGCATGGTAGGCCACCATTGCCCATCCTGAGATATACGTCGCACACAAGTAGTAGCTGATGCATGGATTCCATCGATACCTGCATGTGCCCATTCCAAGATTTCCTCATATTGGTCAGGGTTAGGTATGAGTCTCAACACTCCATCATTACCCTGACGATATAATCTTCCTGAGATTAACTTGAATGGTCACCATAGGTCCACATTAGGACCCGCTAGTTGTATCTGCCCACTTGTCAAAATTTCTAAGATGGATTCAGACCATCTAGGAGCTGTCTCTACAAGGAAAAGTGTTGAATCTAACATATCATCATCCACACCCACAGGAGCTTCGCCAGAGGTGATTCGAGACAAATGATCTGCCCTAAGATGAGTTGTTCCTTTTCGAACTGCCACTTCAAAATCAAACTCAAGAAAGATGATAAACCACCTCACAATCCTTCAAGTTGCACAAGGCTAAATATAGCAATGCTTGATGGTCCACAAAAAATATGAATTTGTTTGCCAAAAGGTAATGGCAAAACTTTTTCACTGCATATATCATGGACAAACCTTCTCTTTTTGTTGTGGTATAATTCTTCTCAGCATTGTTCAACTGTCGACTAGCATATGAGATTGGGAAATCCTTATTATGTTCTCCCGATTGAGCCAAAATACATCCAATTGCAAAGTTTGAAGCATCAATATGGACATGAAAGATTTGGTTCCAATCTGGTGCCCGTAAGAGGGGTGCAGTCACTAATGCTTGCTTCAACTTTTCAAAGGATTCCTCACACTCATCAGTCCAATTAAACTTTACAAGAAGAGCATATAATGGTCTAGCTGGGACAGCGTACATGTAGATGAATCGATGATAATAGCCACAATGTCCCATGAATGTTTGTACCCCTTTAGGGTTGATAGGCCGAGGTAATGAGACAATGACATCAATTTTATCCATATCTGTTGAAATCCCATTGCGAGAAACAATATGGCCCAAGATTTTCCCTTGTCTTACCATGAATTTGCACTTGTCAGGATTCAAGCATATACGATAAAGTTGACACTTTTGAAACACAAGTCTGAGGTGTTCTATATGATCATCACGCTCTTGTGAGTGAACACATAAATCATCCATGAAGATCTCAAGAAATTGCCTAAGGTACTCCTTGAATACATGACTCATTAACCGCTGAAAGGTTGCTGGTGCATTTGTTAGACCAAATGGCATAACACGATAGGCAAAGATGCCATCTTCAGTAGCAAAGGCTGTCTTGTGTTGATCCTTTGGATCAATTGACACTTGATTGTAACCGGATAATCCATCCAAGAAACTATATGCCTTTTTCCCTACAACTCGTTCCAGAACATGATCCGTGATTGGAAGTGGGTAATGATCACGCACAGTAGCTGCATTTACCTTCTTGAGGTTTACACATACTCGAAGTTTTCCATTTTTCTTGGGCACCACTACAATAGGGGAGACCCATTCAGTGTGTTCAATCTCATAGATAAATTCTGCCTCTAAGAGCTTGTCTATTTCTGTAAATGGGTACTTGCACACTTGAGGATTCAATGCCATTTGTTGAAACTCGGAGTCGAGTGTCTTCCATTACCAAATGTGATGCTACACTAACAAATGCTAGATTTGGTTGGTTGGCAATAACACCAACCACATTACCATAATTTGGGTGCATTGAAGAGATGAGTCTTCCACAATCCCTTGTACTCTTGACTCTTTGGTATCTGACGAAGTCTCTATTGTTTTCAATTCATCATACCCAATAATAAGTCTTTTTCAAGTGGTTTTTCTCCTATAAACTTGAATGATAAGATATACACAACTTGCCCGATTTTTGACCTTCACATAAGTATACTGTTATTGACTTTTATCAAAAAAATACATGTACCAACTGATTTTGGAATCTTCCAAACTTGGAGAAAGCCCACGTGTTTTGCCAACTACAGTTATTCCATTACTCACCGCCTCTGCAAACCGTCTCTCTCTCTCGACTATTTTGATCGTTGATTTGCTGTTGCAATTCAACCACCTCTCTACCTTACTACATTCCGCCTCTGTCGACTCCCTCTTTCGACTGATTTATTCGGCTTGTGTAGTTGGCCTCTATCGATTAGAGTCGACCACTTCTTATGAGTGTTTTACCAACCGACTTGCTACAGTCGCTTAGAGGTGCTTCATCCAAGGCAGAGCATCACCTTCAGCCCGGTGGAGAGGCACAACACCCTCCACACCGTGGACCACACCTCCTGCTTTGTGGAGCATCACAATATTCTCAGCACACGGAGAACACACCATCAGCGCATAATGCTTCTCAGCACATGGACAACACACAGTCAGCGCACACCATTACCTGTAGTCGTAAGGAGTTCGTTCGTGGAATAGTGCTCACCAGCATTCACAGTTCTCACACCACATCACTGTTGTAGAGCTGGTTTATGGAGAACAACACTCCTCGCTTATCTCTGTCTGTAGAGAGTAGAAAACCTCCAGTGAGTGTTGCAAAATTAGTCTCTCAGGAGTCTTTTAGAGTGGTGTAGCAACACAGATCTGAAGCTCTCTCTATCTCTCTCTTTCCCTCTTGAATGCCTCACACACAGAACACTGAAAAAGCTTAACCTTTAATGTAGAGAGTCTTTCAGAGTGGTGCAACAGATCTGAATCTCTCTATCTCTCTCTTTCCCTCTTGGATGCCTCACATAGAAAACACTTTTAAAAAAAGAATTTCTGACTCTCGCTCTTTCTCCTCTAGAATGCCTCACATAGAAACACTCAAAACACAATGTTTAATTCTCTATTAATATTAGCACTACTCTTTCTCTCTCTCAACAAGACTTAGAAAATGCTTAGGAAAAGATTACCAATAATCATTTTTATTATATGACTTATAGTATTAAAGAGCATGATTAGAGAGACAAGTAGCATGTGTACATAAACAAGAAATTATCCCCACAGAGATACTATTCACTCAAAGATAACTGATACACAAAGTATAGATTAGGAACTTAACACAAAGTTAACTCCTAGCGGAATAAGCATCACAAAGAGCTTAACCAATAGTTAAACATGCTTCATAAAGGTCTTGATCAAGCTAAATCAACTCCTCACATAGAGAGATCTCCCAATAGGGATGGCTCCGATACCATATTGGAGATAGACCCAAAATCTACCAGTACTTCATAAGCATGTTAAGCAACAAAATAACTCAAGAATACACAAGATGTAGTCCACAAAGAACTAGGCACATAGCCCTTCTAATACAAAAGTTATACAATGGTTGTTAGAATATAATTGTGACCACCCAACCTTCCAATATATAGGGATGAGGGCTACTTGAATGACATCATCCATGATGTATTATGCCCCTTAAAAGCATCTAAGGCCACCTCCAAGATCTCCTCAAATAGGGTGTCCACTTGACCCATGCCATGTGACTCCCTTGCCACCTAGACTTCTAATTTTGGCCATATTGAATGATTTATTAAATCTAGTGATATAAGCATTAGATGGATGGGTTGTTGCACGATTAGGGTGTCTAATTTTGTCTAGTTTATGATAAAAAGCGACAATTCTTGGAGAGCCAATTTTGGGGGACCAAGGTACTTTAAATGAGATCAAGCAACTAATAGAAAATACACATGCACTCAAATTAACCCAATATAACTGAAATTAATATAAATTAGTTTAATTAATCAAAATTAATCAAAGATATGATGAAATGATTAAAAAATGATCTTTCCATACTTAGAGTGATCTATTTTTTTAAATAGATACACCATTACAAGTACACTAGTCTCTATAGGTTTTAGATGATTTACATCAAAAATATAATTTTACTAATTAGATTATTAATATTTGTAGGCCTTCTGATAACGTGGAAGAAATTTAGAAAAGAGATCATTAAAAATCCAACCATTGGATTTACAATTTTGACTAATACCACCACATTCTACTAATAACTCACTATCTTACCACTATTCTACTAATAACTCACTATCTTACCACTATTTTGATCTACAGGATTGAGCATCTTAGGTGGTATAAGTTATTGTGGGTACAAAAAGTGTGGGTACAAAAAGTGCCATATATTATAACACTTTAAAGACCTTGAAATATTTAAATAAAATAGACAAATAGCTTAAATTTTTCTCAAAAACTCAAGTTAAGCTTTATAGTATGTAAATATCTAAGGTCCAAAGTGGGAATCTCATATGAGTTTATATGTAAAAGATATTAGCAATTTATGGAATCAATCCAAATATGGGACAAGGTGTATACATTGACTTTGTACCTAAGTAAATGAGGAATTTAGACTATCTAATGCATAATTAGGTTATGCAACTATATTCCAAACTTTGCATATGATGTTCCAACAAAAGAACTTGAAAGGAAATTCCTTCCCTATAGCTAGGAGAGATTAGCCACTAAAGGTAAACAAATGCCTATTTCTTTACTGTTTATAGAGTGCCTGAGTGGACAAAACTGGGCACCCTGATCGTGCAACCATCCAGATACCCAATAGTAGGAGTGATATGAATTATATATAGATTTGGACAATTGTCCAAAACTATATGTTGTCCAAATCTAGTGAGAGAAGCATTAAACAAATCTCCAATAAGGGTTAGCACATTAGCCAAGTGTCCAATATGGGTGAGGTCTAGTGAGAGGAGAATTTTGGAATTCCATCGAAGTCCTCAATAGCCGCAAGCTATGAATTGTAAAATTTAGACAATTGTCTAAATCTATATTGAAAGGTTAACAAAACCTAGTGATAGTTAGATTTGGACAATTGTTCAAAGCCATATTGAATAGTTGGCAAAATCTAGTGAGATGAGCATTAATAAAGTCTCCAATTAGGGTTAGCATTAGGCAAAAGCCCAAAAGGGCTAGGTCACTTGTAATGGTCATTATGCAATTCCTATTTCGTGTACATTTGCACACTTAACCAAATGTATGTTGGTGGGATTTGGTGAAATTAAACGAATATCCATATCTTCATCTAACTCCCCTATCAAGCAAGAACATTGTCTAGGGGTTTGGTTTAGTGAATACCTAAGGATATGGCTAAGTGGGTAAGAAAGCTTATAATCTAGGGACAATGATTTGGGTTGAAGATTATATTAGGCATCTATGAGAAAGGGATCTGAACAAATTTAACAGTTGTCCATATCTTTGTCCAAATCCTATGTCAAGCCATGATGGTATCCAAGGTTTTTTTAAGTGGATACCCAAGGATCTCACTAAGTGGGTGACCAAGATTATAGTTTAGTATCCAAATCTTTATCTTATGTGTGAATGGTTCTAGATTGAAAGAGGAAGCCTTTCATTTTTATGGAGTTTAATTCTAGTGTACCTCTAGAGCCAAAAATATTCATTTGAAGAGCAAAATAGCTTTAAAAATCCATTCAAAGAGAAAAAGATGCAAAGGGAATCCACATACAAGTAAAAAATACATCTTTCTTATTTAAATGGCTAACTCATTAAAACAAATAAAGCATGTTAATATAAGACTGAACATAGATTAAATGACTTACAATAGATTATAGATTAGAGATAGTTTATTTAAATGCATTAATAGATAGTGAAAGATTGAATGCATTAATCTCATACGTAAGTCTAATCTTTAATCTTATAATAGATTATAAATTAGAGATAGTTTAATAAAATGCATTGATAGATAGTGCTACATTGAACGCATTAATTTCACAACTTAGCCTATTAAGTGATTATGATGATAAATTGGTATAATCAATTTAATTAGTGTTGAGATAGATTAAATATATTAATCAAGAGTAGTTAACAAAGATTAATTATTAGTCTAGTCAGTGATGATTTTAACTATAAATAGAAATGAGTTAATTATGATTTATGAATGGCTTGTAGATTCCATAATCTATGTATTTAGGGGGGAAGAGAGAGAGAGAGAGAGGATATAAACTGTCCTTCTACTAAATCTCTAAACAACAAGCTATTTTTCAAATTATGCTTGGTAGAGAAAGAGGGAGGGAAAAATTGATTCTGGTGGAGGGTGCCACCATCACCATCATGCAAGTCATTTTTGCAAGGCTTCTAGGGTGATACAATTTGATAGGGGAGGGGCGGAGGGGGGGGAAGAGAGAGAGAGAGAGAGAGAAAAGCGATACATGTGCCTGACCTGCTCCACACCTCTACTTCTTCATATGTTTTTCTTCTCCCTATATTTGTTTTCTTCTCCTTGCTATAAAAATATAGTATGAAATGTTTTTTTTAATTTTTAGACCAAATCTTGTTAGTGACTTTTAATGTTAAATCGTCAAAGGTCACTTACACATTTGTTTTGGGCTACATCCCCGCATACACACACATAACCATAAGTGTGATTATAATAACTACCTATACTATACCTACTAAATCTATATTATATTATAGTATTAAACCTATGCATACATACTGATTTTGTAAAGGTTTTGTTTCCAACAAATCCATCTTTTTTTAATTAGTAAAGATATGTTTTTGTGTAGTTCAAAATATATTATTCCTCCCAATGCCAAATCTTTTGGTACACTTGAAAGTTGAAACTCTACCAATTCCATCTCTTATTTCCATTGCTAGACTTGAAAGTCTACCAATTCCAAGTCTTACTTCCATTATACTAATTGGGACTAGCCAAACAAAGGTTCATTAGCTTCATTCAAAGAAAGGTCTAAGTGTTGGATATTTATAGGTTCCCTAAGTTCTAAGAGGCTTAAGTTGTTGTGGTTTATCCCACTTCATGTCTTTGCAACATATTTTTCTCATTCCAATATGCATAGAACTAAGACAATGTGGCTATGTAGGAATGTGTTAGAGAATGATTTACATATACTACTCCTAGAGTCAAATGGAAGATGAAGGAAGGGAAACAAAAGGTAATGTAATCAACTATAGTGTTTGTATAGAGTCACTAGTAATGTTATATCACATCTCTTGAAAAAACCCTATACATAGAAGAAGAGTAGAGGATGTTGATTTCCATTGGATTCATCAATTTGAACTTAATATTCAAATGGGTCCTCGAAACAAGAAAAAACTCAGTATGTTCGTCAATCTCTTGAGTTATTTCTAAATGGCACATAAAATAACTCAAAATTTAGACTGGATGGAGACATTATAGGTAGAAGGTCAGAAAGCACATTAAATTGTATCAAGTATCTTCTTCCTACTAATTTGCATTTGTATTTTTGGCAATGACTATATGGTAAATTTGTGCCCCATGTCGTTTGAAGCGTAACTTAATATATCTTTTTTACATTTTTAGCAATGACTATATACAGTAAATTTGTTTTCCATGTCATTTTTATGTTATTTCAAACTATTGCTATCTTGGTATTAAAAACTTACCAAAATGAAAAATTATCCAATATTGTAAAGTATTTAAGTCAAATGTCAATATTATTCTTTGATTTCACTCACTCACTTATTCTTAGCTCTTCTTAGCTCAGTAACCTTGAGTACTAGCCTTTCTCTACCCCACACTATGGATACACGTCGAGCTTATGATAATTTAATTAGTAGAAGTGATTTTGTTCATAGATGTAAATAGTTATTTCACATATCTGTCCCTAAGATTGTTCTTAGGAAAACTTAAGATATATTTTATCTGATTTGATTTTCATGTTAGAACATACAAGGTTGATGATTCTAGTAAGTTTTGGGTCCTTTTGACTTCCCATCACGTTCATTGCATCCACATCACATCACATACATTCCATCCACATCTATCCTTATCACATCACATCCACATCACATCTCATTCATTTCATCCACATTACATCACGTCCACATCTATGGACATCACATCTCATTCATTTCATCCACATTACATCACATCCACATCTATCCATATCTCATCACATCCATTCACATCTCATCACACTCATCCACATCCATCCATTCATCCACATTCACATCTATCCACATCCATCCATTCATTCACATTCACATCTTATCACATCCACATCCATTTACATCACATCACATCTCATCACATCACATTCCATCTTATCACATCACATTTACATCTTATCACATCTACTTTTAGTACGGTTTTCTACTTTTTTGATACCGATGGGACTTTTCTAAGTTTCTGCCAATTGCTTGGCCTAGTTAAAGGTACTTTTTCTCGATGGATATTTTCATATTCTTTCTCAAACATTGTTTTTGAGTAAAAGATTCATGGGATTTACAAAAATCGATTCTACCTATATTTCCCAATTCTAGTTTTGATAAATACTCAGAATTTGAATTATGCCAAAAATTCATCTTTTACCATTTAATTACTTGGATATCAAATATCATGGGAATTCCTTTTTTGCATAAAAATAAATTTACCAAAATTTACTCTTTTCTCATAATCAATTAATTATGCATAATTCTTTCTCATGAATATGATAAAAATCATTCTTTTTGCATAGGATGTCCAATCCTAGAATATGGTAGGAAGTCCTCTTTTAGCATTATGCATAAAAATAAGATATATATTATTTTTTAAAAATTTTTCCATAGCTTCGCTGCTATTACTGATAATTCTCAATTTTTCTCTAAAGAATAAAAGCTTGTAATGAAAATATGATAGTAGTTCCCCTTTTATGCTTAAAATCAAACTATGAATTTAAATCATAATTTTAACCATAGTCATAAACTTAATTATGATTATCCCACTAGATTAAGCTAATTCCATTATTTCTCTTTTTCCAAATTGATAAGATAATCTATTTCTCATTTAGAATCAATTAAAGTAGTTTTTAACTACTTATAAATCATCTAAAAGAAATAACCATTATTTTGTTAACACAAAATCATAAAAATACCATTTTCTTAATCTCTAGCTTATCAAGCCTAGAGTTTAGCTTTGAATTAATAGACTATCATTGAGAAGCATCCTTTTTCAAGGGATTTAGCCATAAAGATAGCTATTCTTTTAGAGAGAGAGAAATTTATTTAAAGAAAGCATTACAAATAAGCATAAAGATTAACTTTCTCTTAATTAAGAATTAAGACTTTAAGGGAAAGCTTGATTTGAATTAAAACATTCAATTAGAAAGCTTCTCAAGCTTGAGAGGGGTTGAGAAGAAGAAAGTCATTGAGATAAATAGGAAAAAACCAAAAAATTTGATTTTACCTCCAAGTTTCGCTTGATTCTCTATTAGTAGTGAAGCCTCCGACCAATCAATTGGTCCACCAAGAGGAGAAGAGAAACTCCAAGAGTTATTGTTGAGAGAGAGAGCTCCAAGCTCCCAAGAGAGAGGAAAATTTAAGGGATAATAGAAAATATGATTATTTTAATATAATATTGGCATGGTATATCTCCCATATTTTTTTTACAAATGATTAAGGGTCTATTTATAGGTGAGGGAGGCCACTAACCAAGTCCAACTAGGTTCTAGAATTTTCCAGGTTTAGCTTGACTCAATTTGGACCAATTTGGCTCCCTTTTTTATTTGGTCTGTTCCAAATAAAAATATCACAATTTTTTTAAATTAAAAACCCTTCCACACATGTGAATTAGGCACCTACCTCAAGAGTCCCCCTCTCCTTACCAAGGTGTCAAAAATGCATCATTATTCTAAAATATCTCATTTTTTTAGTAATATCTCATAATTTGTAACTAATAAACCTTGTACTTAGTCAACTCTTCATCTTATGTGAGTATTTACTCATTTTTGTGTATTTTATTTTATTCTTTTGGATTTATCTCATCCCAACACTTGGAATAATCCAATTGGCCCATTGGAACCTTAATTGGACCATAATCCAAAAATTTCTGAAAATGTAGACCCTTAGGCTAAAGTCCCTTATACACATTTTCAATTAATTCCTAATGCACCTTGGAAAGTTCATTTTGAACTCCGGTTTCAGGGGAATCCATTTTAGACACTAGGAGGATTTTTATATCTAAAGATATCTAAATTTTGGATTATCTGTCTCTAGGCCAAAATAGGATAAAATAATTTCTTTCTTCTATTTGAGAGAGGGGAATAATTTCAAGAACAGAAGGGGAGGTTCTTACACCTTTACACCTCAAAAGTTGAAGGGAGGAATCTTACATGACCCGTGATAAGATAGAAACTAGCAATGTTTGGTCCTTCACTCCTTGAAGTACTCATCGTGGATTAAGCTTCATGTCTTTTGGAAGGTCTTGAATTAATGTATCCACATTATTACCATGACTTTTGGCCCAGCTAGTAGATTCATTTAACCTTTTAGAGGTCTTCTTCCTTTTCAAAGATTTGTTCTCCCACATTGAAAAGATTCTACTTTGAAGACTCCAAATTTTTCTTGTGTACGAAAAACAAGTTGAAATAGAGGATCATACTTTCTAAGTCCATTTAAGAGCTCCTCTTTCTCCACAAGAATTCTAACCTCCAAAAGACATTGTCTTTGTAATATGCCATCAACCTTTTGGTATCGTGCCACACATTCCTCAAAATCATGGGGTGAAAAAAAACCTTTTTTCCCAACTTGAGACATCTTTACATGGTAATCATTATCATTATTATGATCCCAAGTAAGAAGTTTTTTCTCTTCAACTATGAGAGCAACACAGATTTTACAATCTACAGTGCTATAGTAAGGACTATTTGGATTTTTCTTTTATACATCCCTCCTAGCTTCAGTAGAGCATGAACCCCCAATGACATAATAGTTATAATCATAACATTATCTCATTTTGAAGCTATTTTTATTGCAACAATCTTGGGGATTGAATAAAAAAATAAATAGAACCACTATGGCATGGGGATTTATCTTCATTTTCTTCTTAAGTTTATTGGCATGGGGATTTATCTTCATTTTCTTAAGTTTATTGGCATGTCTTCTTCATCTTCATCAACAAAGGATGAATAAAAAAAATCTCTTTTGGGTGAAGGCTTAAGATGTTGCAGTATGCTAGGGAGGAAAAGTGGCAATTGTCCCAAAATCTGGTCAAGTTTGAATTTGTACTTCTTTCTCTACAATAGCATCCAACATTGTGTAGGCTTGTCACTTGCAACACCATCACTCTTCTCATGTTGTTGTGGAGGAGGAATTTTGTCCACGTAAAGTAGCAGCTTGGGCTTCCTTTGTAGTTTTTTTAGAGCGTTCCTTTGCACTCGGGGGGGTCACTATATGTAAATCCTCTATATCACGTGCGTTCAAGGCCTATTTAAAAAGTCCCTTATCTGTGAATTTTTTAGTGAATATAATGTATCCTTTCCTATTCAAATCTGTAAATTTTTTTTTAAATACAATAAATAAATCCCCTCTGTAAATATATTTCTGTAAGTTTTAAATATTTAAAATGTCCTTCTGTTGAACCCACGTGATACTTACATATTTATACGAGTGACCCCCCCGAGCCTTTGCATAACATCAAGTTTGTGTGCAACAGCTAATGAAACTTTGCATAATGTTTTTTAAAGTTGATGCATTGCATCAACTTAATGCACAACATCAAGTTTGTGTGAAACAGTTGATACAATGCATCAACTTTGCATACACAAACAAAGTTTTTAAGTGGATGCATTTCATCAAATTTGCCACACCAACTTTATGTTGTGTATTTACTTGATTCATAACATCAAGTCTATGTGGCTTAGTGCAATGCATCCACTTTTAAAAATCTTGTTTGTGTATACAAAAGTTGATAGAATGTATCATCTTTGCATGCACAAATAAATTTTCTTAAATTTAATAAACTTCAACTTTGCTACATAAACTTGATGTTCTACAACAACTCAATAAAAAACAACAAGTTTGTATGGAAAAATCAATACAATGCATCAACTTTGCATACATTGTTTTCTTAATAAAGTTGATGAAATGCATTAACTTTTCAAAAAAAAACAAAACTTCTTAAAGTTGATGCATTGCATCAACTTTTCCAAGTCACCTTAATGTTGTGCATCTTCTGAAAGTTGATACATTGAATCAACTTTACTAAGCCACCTTGATGTTGTGCATCTTTTGAAAGTTAATACATTGCATTAGCTTTGCCAACCACCTTCATGTTGTGCCTCAACTTAATACAAAACATCTAGTTTGTGTCATATTTATTTCAATGCATCAACTTTTTATATAGAAACAAGTTGATGCAATGCATCAAATTTTATAGATAAATATTTTAGTTAAAAAGTTGATGCACTGAATCAACTTTACATACACAAGCATAGTCTTAAAAAAATGGATGCAAAGACTTTATTTGTGTATGCAAAGTGGATGCAGTGTATCAACTTCTTCATGCAAACTTAATGTTTTGTGTATGAGATAGCATCAAGTTTGTGTACCAAAGTTGATGTAATATATCAACTTTATCTACATAAACTAATTTAAAAAATCATTTGCTGCTCTCCTATTATTAAAAAAATACTAGCATTGTGTCCATTCTTTGTGTGAACTGTGTTTTTTTTAATAGAAACTTTATTTATCTTTTAAGGTTTATTTCAAACTAGTTGTTATTCAAATTTTATTCACCGGTAGACATAAGTACATTCTATAATAGTTTTTCTAACATCTAAGTTAAAACTTCATATATGTTCAAACAAGTATTAAAAAATTTATGTTACCACCATAAATAAATATTTTCAATAAAAATAAGAAAAAGAAATCTTTATGTAATATTTCTAAGGATCAAGATTTTATGTACCTTGCCATGCTTGGACATGAAAGCACGAATTACTCTCCTTGTTGCTTTGCTTCTTGTGTGCCAAAATATTGTTCTCTCTCTTACTTTATCTCTCTTAGTCACACAATGAGAGGTGACTAAATGAGCCTCTCAACTTCTTATGTACCCTCATAGTTCCAAAAAAAGTTGATATTTAAAGTTTTAGTTCTACGGTATCTTAATCAAGTGCCACCTTAATTATGTATTAAATGTAATGGGTTTCTATATGATGACCACATGGGCTATTAGGTCCTCATTTCTTGTTTTTTAGCCAAGAAGGAAGCCATGACGAGAAACATTATGTTTGTGATTTTCCCTGCACAAGTGGGTGGGAGATCATCCCATACCACCGCATCACATTTAAAGGGTATCTTATTCTCATCCTATTCCTTGTCTCCTAGGGTTAAAAAAACTCAAAATAGAGACAGAGAAGTGGAAACTCCAATCCATGGGCAATCACCAGGCTTATCTTTTACATCATATTCATGAAGCTATGAGCATAAGAAGGAGTCCTTCTTATGCTTCTCGAAGTAAAGTCTCCACACCAAAACAAGCAACAAAATATGGTAGTGATGAACATGATTCCTTGGATACCGTTAAGCAATTTAAATCATCTCCAATGTATCAAGGTAAGACCTACCATGGGTTGAAGTGAAATGCATTCTTGTGTGCAGATAGACAATTAAGAGATGCATTTAGAACACAATGTTGCAAGAAACAATGTCTAGAAAAGTTTGGGTTATAGAAGTTGAGGGCATTACGAGCATGCCATTTTGACATGAGTAGTGGAGAGAAATATGCACTTCTTAGTGGAATATTAATACCTTGTTTGCATGTGGCGAATTGGAATCCCAAGGAATTCACTTTCCATAGAAAGGGGACGTCACCTATGTGCATGAAACTTATAAAAATCCCCTATTTAAGTTTCTCTAAAAACTAAAATATACCCCTTTCTAAGAATATGAGTCTCAATTATGAAATTCAAGTACCCCCTATTTAAGGTTTAAAAGTCAAATAGTAGATATTGATGTTACACATGTGACGAACTGTTACAACCCATGTATAAGCAGCATGGATGTAACACATGTGACAAGTTATAACCCATGTATAAGCGGCATGGATGTAAGTGTTAGGAGCACAAAGACCTACATGTACGCTCCAGAAGTTGTTCCATGTGTGGTCAGATTAAAAGAGTAGTAAACTAATCAAGTTTGAAAATTACACCATGAGATCACATATTGTAAACTAAAGAAGAAACGAAACTCCTTCTTTCATTCTCCCTTGCTTCCCCCCCACCACCATAAATCCCCCTCACCTCCTAAATTATAAGCTTAAGCCCCCCTTTCCAAAAACCCCCTCCCTTACACTCATGTGATACCATACGATATGGGTTATTAATTCCCCAGGATTTGAATATAGCCTTGGCTCTGATTTGGTATACAGGATATCCTTTATGGTTGCTTTTAGTCTTGGAAATGTACGGCTTGAGAGAGTGAAGTGCAGGACCAAAAAATGGGATGGAACAAAGTTGTTGTATCCTTTATTATCCATAGGTCCAAAGGGGAAAATTTTCTCACATGGCTTCATTGTTATTTTAAGGATCATGTAGAATGTATGCCAAAAAAACAAGCAGGTAACTTATCTGACAATTTTACATGGTGAGAGGTATTCTCATTGTATAGAGTTGCTATGACAACTTAAGAAAAGCAATATACAAGATACTCTTATTTTACCAAGCTATGGAAAACCTTGGTTTGCAATGTGACCATCCCATGAAAAGTTCGAATCGGTGTGTGGAGTGTGTGTGCAAAGGTAAAAACTAGAAGAAAGGTTGTAAGACGTGATCCATATGAGCCAAGGATAATCAAGAATGCTTTGATAATTCACAAGGAAGAGAGAGAAAATGAAATTAGGAAGGAAATTGACCACAAAGCAAAGTGTTTTGCATCTCTAGAAAAGTATCTTAGGCTAGTTATTGATGGAATGGACCAAAAAAACTTGCTTGCCTCGCTTTGGTGGGTTACCTAAGGACATTACAAAAGACACATTTGTGCAAAATTATTTGATTGTTTGCATTGTATACAATCACATGCAGAGCCCCCGAAACCCTGTCCTACTAGTTTTACAAAAAGTATTGACGCATGCTGGGTATAGGGGAGCCTAAAATTCCTATAGAGGGAGATGTGTTTGATGAATGGAACCAAGGAGATTACCATGCTACAGGCTAAAGTAAGGCAAAAGGAGGCTGCCATTCAAGGGTTAAGAAGCCAACAAGCACCACTTCAGGAGGAGCTAAGAAGAAGGACATAAGTGACCTAGATTGAGGAAATGAAAAGACAGTTAGAAAAGCTATAGAGGATGAACGAAGAAACAAAATCAGATATGGATGTACTAAGGAAAACCCTAGTCCAGAAAAAACAAACAAACATAAGACTACAAGAAGAGGTGGATAGGGTTATTGAAAGCCAAGCTAGGGCTGCAGGATAGTTGACGATGATTAGAGAGGAACATTTCAAGATCATAAGAGAAGTCCAAGCCAAAGCAGACAAGGATAAGGTAGAACTGGTTAAGGTAGAAGCCCACTTGGTTATGTTGGTGCAGAAGACTTTCTGGAAGTTTATGAGCTGGAGGTGGATAAGATGGAGCAATGGGAGAACCATGCTATATAGAGGACATAAAGGAGGTGTGGGAGAAATATTTGAGGAAGCTGAAAGTGGCCATGAAAGACCCCACACCTACCTATAAGCAATTAGCTCCCCTCTAGACTCAAGATGGTCCAGCCTCTTCCCTTTCCATGTGTGGTACATGGCCCACACCATTTGTAAATATGACTCATTGCTCCATATTCTAGGCATGGAGGGATCCTTTACAGAGAGATATTCTGAAATGTATACAAGTTACTCTTGCACCAACCAACCATTCGTCATGCTCCCCTCGAGTCATTCTATGCCTAACAAAGCCCTTCAATGTCTTCATCAACCTCTCAAGGATGAACATACATTGAGCATGTACGACACCACACACATGAGTAGATGTAGTTAACTAGTGAGTATGCATCTTGGAAAATTGTCCTCAATGAATCACACTACCTTCACCATTGTCATTACATGAGTTGCATCACTTGAAGATGGATTTATCTCCTTGGAGTTATGTTCCTACGAGGAACATTAGTCACCATTGTTAGCACTAAAAACTAGATAAGATAACCATGCATTCATAATATTTGGCTTACTCTACCTCATAAGTTCTTCCATCTTATATATTGCCTCATTCACTTTAGGGTCTCCACATCCACACAAGAATAAGCTATATAGCACAAAACAATGTAATGTATGATGTAGGATGATCTAATGAATGAAATGTTGGAAATCTTGGATATAAGTTAAATCATACCTATAGAATTTTGTCTCAATCATGGGTTTTAAGGCTATAAAATTGTGTTGAGCCCCACATCTTAGTTTTTGTGCATGCACCTTTTAATGAATCCGTGCATCTGGTTGGAGTACGAAAGGATGAAAACTGTTCTTTTACTCTATGTTCTTCATTCTTTGTTTAGGTCCATGGTGTTACATGTAAGGTCATCTTGCCATTATCATCTTTTCTTTCCCAATTGTGAGGGAGACGACAAATGGATCTCAAGTCATCCTAACACCCCAAGTGAGTCTCGAGCACCAATCAAGTGGTCCCAAATGCCCAATGTCACATTATTGAAAATGTACATGGGATCTAGAAGGTGATGGATATTTAGTTGAGTCCAATATGGGAGACGAAAGAATAATGAGTGCCTTGTCATCCCCTTTGTTAGGGGAACATCCACACCTCTGCAATGCACTTGCCAATGCTTGATGCTTAGTGGGTATAGTGGAACTCCTTTCAAAGATGGAACAAACATGTTATGAGCATATGGATGAATATGGTGGTGGTTTTCATATTCCAATTTTCTTGATATGCAGATCCGATCTCAATCACAAGTGATGGACAACTTATGTATTAGGCAAGCATAGTGGCCAAAAGTAGTGAAACCTACATATTGCAAAAGAAACACAAAAAGCTCATATGAATATGAGCTTCACAAAGGAAAACCCCAAAGATTATAAATAAATGGAGTAGAAATCACACTTGAGCACTCCCCATATCTTGAAAAGTCATGCAACGTCCATGTTAGAATAGCTTTCACCTCCACATCACATTGGGTAAGTGGCTGAGACATATCATGAGTTTCTATGCCATGTCATAGGGCCTCAATCTCCTGGATTAATGGTTCCACATAGACATCCATGTTTTTAAGCTTATAATTCTCAAACACAGAGTAATAGTATAAAATGGCCTTTCTTTGTTATCTTCCATGGAGGGAGATTATAGTTCACAAGTACCACCGGCCATGTAGTCCATGAGGTTGATTTCAAACTAAGAGGATCGAATCCATCTATCCCCAATCAGAGGTGCAAGTGTCGTGGCTCGTCTTTGAAATCCAGCCACCTTTCTTCTATGTGTCTCCAAGCCGGTGAATCCACGGGATTCCTCATATTTCCATTGGTTGAGCAATTTTTGGCATGCCAAGTCATAAGGTCAACAATGGACATACTTTGAAACATGTGTTGAATGTCAGGTATGATAGGAAAGTTCCTCAAAACCTTATGAGGAACCATTATACCTTGCAAATTTGATCGATAAAACGAGACTCGACAGAAGGGATACTAGATAGCATCATTGTTGTGAACACCTGGAAAGAGTACACAATCATTCACACATGTATGGATGCTCTTGTAATCCATACCAAGGGCAGTCAGCACTCTCCTTCCTTCTTTCTTGTTGTGGGCATCTGGTTGTCCTTGGGAAGCATCTTCTTTATGAGCCTTGATTGAACAATATATCAATCGTCATATAACAATGTAATGGGTATAAAAAAATGCAACTATGATTTTTTTGTTGATGGGGCTAAAACAAAACCTATGGGGATCTTGCGCAATATGAGAATCAAGACTTTTGACCTAAGTTTTTGCCCCACTGCTAGCTAGTTTATCATGTTTTGTTTTATAAAGTTAATAAACTATGTAACATGATAATTGGGCCTACTATCTCCAAAAGGAGTTAAATAGCTACCCATCGAAGTAAGGTGGTAAATCCATGTTTCGTTACAAAGCTTGATGATTGGGCCTACTCTATTCACAAGGAGACAAAAATAGATACCCATCAAAGTAAGGTGGTAAATCCATGTTTTGCTAAACTACAAAGCTAATAAACCATGTGAGTGGTATTCCACTACCAGTAGCACCAGAAACGGTTACGTATTCTTCAAAGTGGAGTCGGGACTCGGGATTTAGAGAAGGAAGCGCTCCAAGAGTCGGCTGCTCTTATTGTCAGGACTCAGGACACGAGAGATAATTGCCGTTGCACTAGTTTGCCTTTGGGAATAACGTCCAATGCTTTTTTACCAATACCGCTAGATGATTTCAAATGCTGCAACTGATTTTCGAAATGCTTGTTCCCCACTTGGCCGTTGGGAGTCGAGCTGAACTTGTGAACGGGCTGCTTGACGGGCATGAGCTAGATGCCTCATCAGTTTGCAGCATGACGGGTCACCGACCGACTCACCAGTGCTCGCCAAAGAAAGACCAGCCGTATGCCCATGCGGCCTGGGCCGTGGCTGCTACATGTGACCACTGACATGTCACATGGTGCGAGAAGGATATGCTATCCTCAAGAGCTATGCGCTCATACGAAGTTTTATATTACGAACGGTTCATTTTCGATCCGCGCATTCGTCTCACGACTCGCACCGACAATCGCTGCATCAGTTGCACTCTTTGGCACTGTACCCGTTATAGCTGCCCAGCTACCGTCCACGTCTTTGGATCCAAGAGAAAAAAGCTGCGAAGCATTTGCGCTTAGCATCTTTTTGTTGCCAAGCAATGTACAGCGTTAAAACTCTCATTCTGGCTAGCGGTCGAACCTTCTGCACTTTTCAATCTTTACGATCTCGTTCAGGGGCCTGCAAAATCTCCAGACATCGCAGTGCTCGGAGCGGATCGGAGCTTTCTTTCCTCAGAAGCGTATACTTCATAACTTTCATTTGCCGCATGTGCCTCATATGAATAATATGCTAGCTTTAGGTTGTGTGTCATCTTTTCTAGAACTAGTTCAGTAGTAAGAAGCAGCCCTAGAATTGAAAGGATGGCCCCAAAATTGGGATCATTGGTCATTTCAAATTTGTATTTGCTTGCAAAGAGGTACTAGAGCCAAAATAGATAACCCAAGTTTTTAACTTGAACTTTAATCTCCACAACCAATCACTAGCTAGGAATGTGAATTTGGTGCAACGCGTAAAAGACCTGATGTTATCAACCTAAGCTTGAACCCTAAGAAAGGCAATAAAAGCTATCTAGCAAGTTTCCCACCTCCCACGGCTATCCGGGCTCATCTTGGGCCCATTTGAGCCCCACAATGTCAGGACATGATGTCCAAGAGCAAAGTCTACCTAGTCTATGTGTGGACTGGTCCAGTGCAGTGTAGCATATAGCAATTTAGTAGTCTAATACAAGCTGTCTCCACACCATTTTACCTTATATGCTACCTTGCGTGTAAAAATGGGGATGGCTGGGCGCTTGGGCTTCTCAACCATAGCTACTCCTCATAATGGGGCCATACAAACATGAGAAAGCTAGTGCATAGATAATATAATATGAGGGTGGAGCATCGAATATCGATGAACACCTTCGACCTGGAGTCCTGTATTGCTCGCTTTTCCTTAATGATACGCATTTTGTAATTACTAAAGGATTTTCTCGAGAGGATATCTAATGGCTTGAAGAATATGGTTCTTTAAAGCTTATATGTAACAAGATTATGGTATTTTAACTTTTTTCGATTTGTTCACTATTTTTTATTTTCACAGTGTCAAGAGAGCACATGATAATTTTTTATGGGTGTGATTCTAAACTTTATGGTTGTTGGTACCTTTTGAAGATAGGTTTACTCAGCATGTGGAAAGTATGATTGTCTTTCATGTAAAATTACATGCTCAATTATATGGAGGAAGTATTTTGGCAAGTGTTTTGATGAAAGCTTTTAATAGTGAACACCACAAGAAGTCGGACCAACACCGAGGCTTTTTCGTGAGGCTATTTCCTTAGTTTGTCCAATTTTGATAAAATCTAGGGGTAAGTAGTGAGCCTCTATATAAGCTTTATTCACATTGATTCTTTTTAATGTTGGTGTTTTTTTCAATCACATATATTGAGGCACACAACATTTAGTCCAAGAATCCATATTTGGTTCTCAAAATGCAAACATAAGAATGGTCCACTTTAAAAGTGTGGTCCAAGATCCTTACTAATCATTAAATCAAATCTACTAAAATAGAGGAGTCTAGTAATTATTTATCATCATTTAATGGCTAACATCGGAGTCAAACTTGGTTAAGGGATACGATTCCTTAGTTCCCTTGTTCATGATGCAAGTACTACATTTCTAAATCATGCAGGTCCATATATGCAATTATGAGGAGTTTGATATGACATTATTGGATCAAACTTAAAGACCACATGAATCATCTGTAAGTCCTCAATGAAGCACATTTTATAGTGTTTGACTAGTATAAGTACTATGTTTTGTCAAATATATATCTTCTTTTGATAATTAAAGAATCAATCATGTATTTTTTTTTCATGATCTGACTAGAAATGAAGTGGAGGACTTGCCTAGCCCTTTTAATGTGACCCACTACTACTCCATTAAAAATCTCATCGAATGTTGAGATCAGAAGGGATACATACTTGTTTGGTGAGTTTTTCCCTTAGGGCAAAACAGCCGGCAAGACAAATCACATGCATGAATGCATAGTTGAGACAAGTCTTCTAGCACTAACTCTTGGGCCAAGAATATCTTTAAATAAAAAGAACACAAATCCTTTGGCACTATCTTTTGAGCAAAGCATCCAGCAAGATTTAAAAAACACAAGTCCTCTAGCACTACCTCCAGAGCAAAGCATCTAGTGAGATAAAAAAGAACAAAAGTCTTCTAGCATTTCCCCTTGATCAAAGCATCTGAGAATATAACTTGTGCATAATAAGGAAAAAACAATACCACATGGAAATAAAATAGACTAAGGATAAAGGTACATACAACAACCTATTGAGAGGGAAGAAAATGTGAGCCTATGTCCTTACAAATCTTCTCTATTAGCCCATGTACCCTAAGAGCTCTTGCAACCTTGGGGTTGGTTAGAATCACAATAATTTCTCTAGATTTTAAAAGAGTCCTTCTACTAAGACGACATGCACCAATAAGACACCTCCGATGAGACATTGCGGCCAACTAGAAAATGACACTTAAAGGAGTTAGCACCTACACTTTTTGAAAGAGAAGCAATGAAAACTTTGAATAGGATTTAAGGAGAGCACATCAAGGAAGAAAGTTGAAAGAAGGGAAGAAAAGATAGACCAAGATCAATAAGAGAAAGACAAGGATGATGAGAATGATCAGCAAGATATATTCATCATCAACTACGGAAGTTAGTTACACCTAGACATACATTATAAACTACTATGAAGGTGAGTTACGAGTGAAATGGCCCTTTGAGTAGACTTCTTCTCCTTTTAAGTTGGATAAGTCATCCAAGAAGATATGTAAGTAGGTCATTTAAATACTCCTCCAAGATCTTTATGGCTACGAGCTAGAATAATGTTGGGAATTGCAATGGGCATCACAACATTAGAAAACATTCCCCATTGTGTGACAAAAGAGGTTATGAGCCAATTTGCTTGGTCTATTTTTACCTGATTATAGCCTGTGAAGCCATCCATGAACGAGTAACGAACATGACCCACCACATTATCTTCTAAGACTCACTCAATGATGGTGGGGGGAATCCATCCTTAATTAAGTTCTAAATTAGTGTTTTAAAGTCGAGTCAAATGAAAAACTTAGTGTTTACATATTGGTATTCTTATTGGGGATTGACCAGTGTCAAGGATAACCATTATAAGTGCTTAATGGTACGATGATGCTAGCCTCTTCCATGTTTTCTAGTTCTTGCTAGACCACTTTTAATACTTGGGGTTCATCTTGTATATACCATTCGACACTAGGATAACCATTCCAAGTGCTCAAGGGATACAATGATAATGGCCTCTTCCATCTTGTCTAGTTCTTTCTTCACCATTGTTAATACTTGGGTTTCATCCTATATATACCCTTCAACATGGGGTTGCTACCTTCCTTGATAGGGATCCTGTTCATGCCAATGGATGGGGTTTAATTCTTGAGAGGTCCTTAATGTATATTCATGCAAAGACATCCTAAAGTTCCTTGAAGAAGGCCAAAACCCTATCCTTAGAAGTGGGGGCCTTTTAGACCCATTCTATGACTGAGATCAATCATAGATCCACCTCTGTGTTGAGGTTATGAGAGATCCCTTACCTCTTATTGTTACATGGTGGGAGATAGAATAAGCGACACCACCCATGACTGCATAGAGAAAAGGGGGTCATGGGCCAATGAGGCATCCTAAGGAAAGTCCTACACATTTCTCTATCGATGTTGAGGATAGTTCTTCCATGGGCAAGGCGTCCTCTCAAGTATTTTCATGTTCATCCCTCTTCTCCAATTCGTACAACAAGTAGACATCCCTCTTCTCTGATTCGTACAACGAGGAGAAGTTGTTTTGGTTAGCTATGTACTCTCGTCTGAAAGCGAGGGGTGGCTTCTATGTCCCCTATGGAACTCTACCTCCCGTAGGCTTTATCACCTTCATCCCTCTTCTCCAATTCGTACAACAAGTAGACATCCCTCTTCTCTGATTCGTACAACGAGGAGAAGTTGTTTTGGTTAGCTATGTACTCTCGTCTGAAAGCGAGGGGTGGCTTCTATGTCCCCTATGGAACTCTACCTCCCGTAGGCTTTATCACCTTCATAAGTCTTGTATATTTTGGGGAAGACTCCTCTAGCATGGTGGCCAATGCATGTAAGGATTTGTTTGGATCCACTAGGTGCACCATAGAGAGCACCATACAAAGTTCTTTCAACACTTTTGCCTCTAGCCATTGTTCCAAGCACAACTTTGCCCCATTAGGATGAGGATCTATCTCATTCATGCCCACTATGTTACACTCAAACCCTTGATAGCACTCTGACCACTTTCCTTATGGTTCAAAACTTTCACCTTCTATCCCTAACAAATCATCCCAGTTCTCTTATCCAAGGGTGTTCCTTGCCATTCCTCTTATGGAAGCTGATGCGTCTAGGAACAATACACCTTTGAGACAAGATCTAAAGATGCTAATGGGATTCTAATCTCAACAAATTGAGGATTTATATCAATTTTCATGATCAAATTTTGGCACAACTCCTCCACTTATTCCTTTCAGGTAACTCTACCACACTTAAACTATGGCTACTATTGGGGGTGGGAGAGGTGAGGGGGCTCTTAGGCTCTTAAATCTCTTCAAGCCCAAGTGACCTGCTTTCCACTATGGGAGGCTATAGGTGTTACTACCTTACCTATGTTGACTATAGGGGTGGTGAGAGTGGATTTGGGGCAACCTTGAGTGTACTGATCTTTTCTCTCTCAATAGTGAAAGCACCTTGGTTGGAGAGCATTCATGTACTAAACATTGAGGATGATAATGTCCACTCTCACTGCATCTGAAGTAAATAATAGGCCTAATGGGGTTGGTGAGGGAGTTTTGAGGTTTCATGGTCCCATTTACAAGGTTAGTAGGGAAAATAATTACATACACCACTAGATTTGATTGGTTGAGGGACGAGTATAGTCGAAATATATATAGTTGGTGGGGAGCAGATTGGTATTACACTTGCACACTAGAGGATGTATCACTCAAGCTAACATGGATTATGTGAGTGCCACCACTGCCTCATGTGAAGGATGAGGGATTTGGGAATAATTCGCTACACCAAAGGCTAGGTAACTAGTAGAGGTGGCAACCAGAGTGGGGTAGTGTGCCAAGAAGTATACCATTGGGGATACCAACAGGTTTTCCACCGTTGACACTGAATAAGCAAGCGTGGAATGTGTGGCTCCTTGGTAATAGCATTTCTTGTCGTCATGGCCACCGTTCAAGCAAAAAAAGTAATACTTCTTGAAAGGACACTCACTCAAAATACGAAATACTTCTTGGAAGGACACTCACTCAGGAGATAAACTTGTGTGACACACCTATGAGTACGTAGAGCATAGCTGAACATTAGATAGTAGTTGGGTTAATGGTAGACTCAGGTAGTGTAGGCAACATGTGGTCACATGGCATTGATGATGTGGTGGTAGTGATGTGGCACTAATGACATAGTCAGGTGCAAGTGGTGGACATCAATACTATAGGATGACTAGGAACACTGGTGTATGTGGGTAGCCAAATTGTCATTTGCTTTCCTTAGTGTTGGGACACCACATAGCATTTCTCTATTGTCAAAATGCTAGACACAAATGTATAGTAGGTAACATGGTGGTGATTTGGAATCTTCATTCTCAACCACATCTTGTACTTAAATTTTAGTTGTATTACTTCTTTATTGTATATAAATACATAGGAGTAGCTTGGAGTCTTGTGTGTGTTGCATGTGTGATTTTGTTGCACTCTTCTTTCTACCTATGGAAAACCTGAGCACATAGGTGCAAGTTTTCTATGATTGGTATATACATTTGGTATCTATAGGTAGTATCAACAAATCCTAGAAACCTATAATCTTTTTGCCTTCTGGAATCAGTGTGCATTGACTACTAAGATATGGTAGAGAGCTTAGATTCCAAGAGTGCACAAGTTTGTTCTTGGGAAAAGTGAATAATTTCACGTGGGTTAATTGGGGTATATTGTGCTTCCCTTCCCTGCCAGACCCTTACCTCATCGTGTATGGCTGAACTCCTTCACTCGTTTTTGATCACTTGTTTGATAATTTTCATGGATTAGAAACTCATTAATTTTCTTCTCATACAATTAAGGGTGAAGGTACCATGGAAATGCAAGCACCTAAAATGGAGGCTATAGTCTCAGCGGGTTAGAGTCAACACCTCTCAAGCACCTAGTATTGCAAATGGTGAAATAGAAGGCACCTAAGCACCTAGTATTTCAAATATGGAATCTATAAAGGCCTATGCTCAGAGGGTTGAATGATCCCGAGGATGAAGTGGAAAAACTTTGAGATCAGTGTTACATGCACACTGAGGTTGATCATGGTAACATGCAACAAAGCTTTCTTTATACCTTTACTTTGATGAGATCTTTAGCATCTGTTCACTCAGTAGAGAGAGAGAGAGAGAATGTAGACGGCACAATATTGGATTCTAAATACCCACTAAAAGCCCACTTCCTTTTATAGGGCATGGGGCTACTAGGGTCATCTCAAGAAACCTTAGGCGACTAGTTCATATGGGACAAATAATGCTAAAAACAGCATTTGATATTGCACAAAATGTTGTTGTCCCATATGCCACTTTCGTGGCCAGTGCTTATGTTGGTCAGCCAAGCTTGATACCTAAAGGTTTTCCTAAATCTTTAATCGGCCTATTCTTCATACCCACTTAGGGTTGTTAATGACTAAGCCTTATAGCTTGGATGGGCTATTATATGGGCTGCCCAAGAGTGCCCATGAGGCATGGGTTGCCTGTGTGACCTAATCTAGGGATTCAAGTACTCATTTATACTCATGCCCAAGTCTGCCTACATGTTAATGATGCTTCTAATGAAAGACCTAAGGTATGGCTTACTACTACATGCACTTATTCGATAGGGTTCTTTGAGTCGGTTAAGAGGACTAAATCCATTCTGGCCTCTATGGCTTGGAGATTTACATACATAGCTCATGCTTGACTATCCCTTGAGTGATTGAGGGCTCAAAATGGGATCATGGTGTGTGATAAATGTTCTTAAAAAAGGTACTATTATTGTATAAATTATGCACTCATTATGATGCCAATCTGTCTCACTATGTACCCCAATGCTGTAAGGTGCACATGACATTCCCTCCTACTTAGCTTGGTGGTAGGTTCAAGGTCTCCAAGTAGTTCGCGGCGGGTACTCCTCATAGAACTGTTCATCCAAACCATATTGTTACATGGGCTCCTTAGTCCTTGAACTTCGTATAGAATTGTGTGATTTTTTTATCGAAACCATGCTTCCATCTTTGGAGGATATGTTGTTTTAGCTCTATGACTTTTGCTCTGTCGATCATATCTGGTTGTTATTCTTTTCATACATCTTGCAATGCTAGACTTACATTGGCTTCAAACAAGAAACATGAAATACATTGTGCAAAGTCCAACTTTCCCATAGCTTTAACTTCAAAGAGACATCACTTAACTTTTGAATAATTGGAAAAGGGTTGAAACTACGGAGCTTTCTTGTCTTTGGATACCCATATAGCTTCAGGTTCCCTTGTGGTAGGTTTATTTTGCTTGCCACATGCTACGTTCCACAAAACCTTCCTCATAAGAGTGAACTTGACCTTAGTTTGCCAAGTATGAAATGGCTAGCCTTGAAATTTATCTATTTTAGTCGGATAGCCATGTGAAAACGTAAGGGAAGATATTATCTTTGAGTAATTGTTCTCAAGGCAATGTCTAATCCCTTTACAAATGGATTTGATTAGTGTTAAACATAAAGATTAAGCATTCAATGTCAAATGTGTACACTCCAAAAAATATAAAACAGTGAATAGATTGATTTGGAGTGAGTATTTGAGGCACCAAATCAAAGGTCTTTTGCAATGTGAAGTGATATGAGGTTGTAGCACCAAATCAAAGGTCCTTTGCAATGTGAAGTGATATGAGGTTGTAGAAGGTGCCTAACGTCAATATTGAAACACCAATTGTACCAAGTGACTAATATTAAGCTCAATTTAACCTTCATTAGTGAGGTTAACTCGCTGTTAAGAGTAAAAATAGAGAACTATTGGAGTACCCAAATGAGGGTGTTAAACTTGGAGTGATTTCCAATTATCTTAGGGAAAGACATAGCAATGTATTAGATCTCTCATTTAAACCCATTAAGAATATCATTAACTTAATTAAGCATGGATTAATCATTGGATTATGAGAATATGCTCCTATGGACTACACAGGCTGAAATCTTGAACATGACGTTTTCTTTGATATTGTAGGCATGATACACATGATGTTGTCGGCATGTCGAGAACCCCCAAAAACCCCAAAGCTATAAGGAGTTTCTCTGATTATGTTGGGGGGACAAGCTTGGGAATCGCATTTTTCACAAAAAAATTATGTTGTTTTGAAAGTGTGTTGCCGACGAGATCGCGATCTGATGCAGCACTTCTACTTGATGGCAATGGGCACATGTGAGCTATGGAGAGACTCCAAGTTAAATTTTAGGAAATGATTGAGAGTGGGAGAAGAAATCGAACCTCCATGGCTGGAGGGGGTGTGGAGGATAAGATAATAAAGACAAAGAGAGAAATAATGGCTAATTAAAGATTAATCTTTTGATTAATTTAATTAATACAAAAAGTGGGAATGTTGATCTATGCTATGATACCAAATGTTAGCATCATGGTGGCTCATAGATGATGAGAAATCTCATAGTTTAGATAAAATGAATATGCTAATCTAGATGGTTATCCTAATCATAATATGATAAAAATAATGATGAGCATAATGACACTAAGATGCGAGAGTGAGTGGTATTTATATTAGATGTGTGCCTCTTAAATAGTCTGAGTACAGGATAAATTAGAAAATGCTAATCATTCTTAGTATCTTGACAAAGTCAATGATTCTCTCCACAAATCTCTCCATGATTCTAGCCCTCGGGGGGGGTCACTATATGTAAAATATCCCTATCGCGTGCGTTCAAGGCCTATATTTTAAATCCCTTATTTGTGAATTTTTTAATCTATATAATATCCCCTTTTCTTTATGAATCTGTAAATTTTTTGAAAAAAATTTAAATCATACCCTTATGTAAATATATTTCTGTAAGTTTCATAAATTAAAATTATGCTTCTGTTGAACGCACGTGATATTCACATTTTTTTGTCAGTGGCCCCCCCGAGTTCTAGCCTCCACAAGCCCTAGATTCTAGCTTCTAAAGTCAACAAAGAAGGTTACCTTTGATTCTCCTAGATCTTAGTACACCGCATGGATTCTTTCACCTTAACTGGCACAATTTATAACTACTACGAGATTCTAACCTTTGACAAATGACCTAAGGCTTGTTCTACATCCATAAATCCCAAGTACATGAGTTTTTCCAATAGTCTTATCAAGAGAGATGAGAACCAACAAGACTAAATACTGCCTTGTACAGTGTCCGACCAATATTAGATGAGTGAGTATCATTCAGGATTGCTTGTACCAATATATTGTTCCCATTTAGATTGCTAGTCATGGTAGTATGACTTGAAAAGATCAAACTCCAATTGATTACATATATTTGTTTGGCCATCTCTCTATGAATAGATTGCACTAGATAGTTACAACTTATGAAGTGTAAATGTGAAGAAGATCCTAGAAGGAGGTCAAAAAGGAAGAATATTGATTATGTAAGGGATGATGTAAGAGGGAAATTGGAGGATAAGTAGAAAGTGGTTACAAATGGATGTATGCATGCTTATTTCATGAATACAAGTTGTGATGTTGTGATTAGCCTAGACTCATACATTAAGTATCTCTATTAGTGTTGATATTATACTCTAATGGTTCTTTCTTTAATACTCCACTCACCATAGCTCTTTCTTTCAATCCCCACACACTCCATAGCCTTATCAAATCTTGTGTTTTTGCTATGAGATCTACACTCACCATTGCATTATTAGCCTCACCATTAGTAGTAGTTAGCAATATTATTAGGATTACTTAAGTCGCTAACTATAAGCAATCTTTTCCACCCTAAGCTCAAGTAGTGGGTTGTCATTGAGCACCTAGATTTTTCCTTTTTCCTCAACCATTGGGCAATCCCTTCTAGGAGAACATGGAGAGCCTCAAGGCATCCAGACACACTGAAGGAATCAAGAAAAATCATCAAGAACTGGGTGAATTTCATGCTAAAGTTGGATGCTCATAAATTTTGAAAAAATTAGCCATTCGTCACGTCTACATACTTCACAACTATTTGAGCTAGTCCTAGGGGGTTTTCAAACATGATGGTGGCTTGAGAATTGTATTTGGTGGTGTGTAGAGTGAGATCTAGACTTGCATATCCCTTTTCATTGAGGTTTCATTAATCTTCTTAAACCCTTGACTAAGTGTGTTAATCTCAAGTCTTATTAGTTGAACCCCTCTTTTACTTATTACTATTTTAGCTTTTCAAAGAACTTACTTCAACTATGAGTGTAATCATCCCAAATATTTACCTAGAAGTCACCTACATTTTTTGAGATTAGTGAGTGATTAGTGATTTTTATTATGATTACTACCTAAATTTGAGCCAAGTCTTGTCCAAATAATCTTAAGAGAGTAGACACTGCTAAGATACAACTATAAATCTTAGTAAAACCCTCCTAATTAATCCATGGCTAGCCAAATCGAGGCCAAATCTTAGTGGGGATAAGTTTAGTGGTGAAGGGTTCCATATGTGGTTTAAAAAAACCATGTATCTACTCATACAAAGGAGTTTTGAGAAGTAAATGGAGATAAACTCAAGGAAGGGAGTGAGACTCAAGTCAAAGCATGGATAAATAGACATATAAAATCAACTTCCATCATTGGGTTAATCCTTGGGGATAATATCATTCATCACATTAGTAATGAAGAGCATGCCAAAGAAGCCTGGGATGAGCTAGAGAGAGTGTTTGGGGTTAGGGAAAAAAAAAAGATAAATCTAAAAATTCAACTCTATGGGCTTGATATGGACTTCAAAGTCTCATTTGTGAAGCATGTTGGTAAGATGAAGAGTATTTATTATGATATAACTTGTGCAAGTATCAAGGTATCCATAAATGAGAAGGATGAAAAAGTTATCTTAATCAAAAGCATCCCTAAAGATTTTTCTTTGGTGGTAACAACTCTTACTAATCTTTCAAATCTTACTCTTAAAGGTGTTGAATTCCCCTTGTTTGTTGAAAAATATAAGAACCTAAATCTTAAGAAGAAGCAAAAAATACTACTTTCTTTAACAAGTCCAATGTCAAATGCAACCATTGTGGAAGAATGGCCCAATGGGGCATATATTAGCCTAATTTTACTATCAAAATAAACCCAACTTTGTATGCGATGCATGTGGAAAGGTAGGCATGTATTAGCTTGACTTCATCATATCGAAACAAACCCACGCTTATATATGATGTATGTGGTAAGATAGGTCACCTTCAGAAGAATTGTTGATAAAAAAAGAAGCAATAATCAAATGCAATGGTGGAAGAAACTCTATATGATGCTCCAAAAGAACATCTTTTCTATATATGATGAGGTCTATGATTATCAGGGATTTCACTGACGTAAACGAGAACATGTGAACATGTTAATAACATATGTTAATAACACAAAATCTTGTGATCACATGTTATATTCACAAAGCTTTCACAAGGGCCTAAAAAATTTATCTTTGTCGGGCATAAAAAATCTTCTTAGGTGGCCATTGACCTGCTATTATGTGAAGATGGTAACGTGAGAACATGTGAATAGCTTATTCCCATGTGTAGCCAAGCTTTTAAGGGGTTCCCAAATGGCAAGTGACCTGCTATTTTGTGAACAGTAACATGAGAACATGTGGATAACTTGTTCACATGTGTTATTATCACAAAAAATCTTGTGATCACGTGAATATTAAATCCCTGATGATTATGTTTTATGTTTATGATCATGTTATGTCTCATGTCATGTTAATGTAATAATAGCCACTAATGATATATGTAATCATAGCCACTAATGATATAGACTAAGTGATGTATGCGTGTGTCCATCAAGGGGGTCAAAGAATGTCATGTCATGTATGTCACATTACCTTCTTTGGGAACCAAGGGCGGTTTTGAAAATGTGGTGTCAAATATATTATTATGTATGTGTCAATGTATGGAAATGTGTTAACCTCTTAGAGAAAAGGTTAGAATCATGTGTAAAGTGTAAATGGTGAAGAAGTCTAGAAGGAGGTAAAAAAGGAAGAATCTTGATGTAAGAGAGAGCAAGTCGAGAATAGCTAGCATGTAAGTCCATTTGATCAATGAAAGTTGGGATGTTGTGGATTAGCCTAAACTTATATCATAATTATCTCTGTTAGTGTTGATATCATACTCATAATGCCTTCTTTCATCTTCCACTCACCATAGCTCTCTTGCCACTCTCATACACTTCGTAGCCTTCTCAAATTTTATATTTCCCAATTGATCTAATACATAAGACCAAGGGTTTGCTTCAACCATTACCCATTGCTAAGGGGGAGTGGACACACATTGCTATGAAATTTATCACAAGACCTCCTCACATAAATAAGGGTTGGCATAGCTAATAGATAGATTGATAAAGGTGGCACATTTCATCCCTACTTACAAAGGTTAGGTACACGGCATCTATGGTGCCAAAGCCATTTATGGAGTATCTGTTCAAATTGCATGCAAGAAAGATTCTCTCAATGATAATGGAGCACACACATCCTAGCATTCATTGCATGGATTCCGCACACGAGTGGATTACCACCATGAAATCTTGAGAAATTAGCTTCAAGTGAGATTGTGTATTCCAAAAATTGGTAAATGAACATGTACTTGGCCCCTTTCATACTACACTTATTAATGTCTCATTCGTGCTTCTCCATGGATTTTGGCCCATACCATTATCTATATAGAATTAGTAGCTTTGTTTACAAACCATACCTTCCCATTGGTTTCATCCTTGAAACCATAAAAATTTATCTCATGAAATGGAACGTAACTCCAACGACCACGTAGACCACATGTATTATAAAATGGCCTTGATGTACATGTCTCCAAATTTGTCCACATAAGAACATAATGCCTTCTACATATCACGAGTTGCATAATATGCTCTAAAATCACTTTCAAAATGGTTCCTATTGTCAATGTGTAGTCCTTATAAATTGAAAGATTCTTTGCATGAAGACTCAAGTCTTCCACTTATGGGACCTTAAAAGCTATCATAACACAAAATTCCAACAAGCAAGTATCTTTTGTTTGTTGGCAACCATATCACTCATGATATGTTTTGAAAATTCCTCCTAACGTTTCCAACATAGAATGAGGTTTCCATGAATACCCCTCGAGAGATTATCCATGCCACATGACCAAATATTGAACCATATTGTGGTTGCAAAACACTCTTTCACGTTTTTCCATTATGCTCTTCAGCACATATTCAATCTTTCCTTCTTCATCCATTGGCAGTGACTCATCAAAAATCTGACTACATGCAGAAGTGGCGGGAAGCTTTCTTAAGACTTTGTTATGGGCTACCTCACCTCCAAGAAGGAACTCTATGCATTCACCTAATGGAAGAGCAATAGAACACAACCGTCGTGGGATACTTACCAGTGCTTCGATCTTGGGTCTCTTGAGGCCTCCAAGCTCGCATGTAAAGCTCCAAACTCCAAGCTCCACCTCCCCACTGTCACTGTGGAGTCGTTTTCATACAAGCATAAACACACAACATGAAAGAGGCACAATGCTAGGATGCTCTCAGTCCTCACTCTCTCACAAATCATAAGGGGAGAGCTCTCAATAGCACAAAGGGGACTGTGTTCTTTTCATTATGAGAAAATGCCTTATATACAATTGGCCCTTATTCACACTTGGGTGCTCAAAACTTACTACCTAGGACTTGGGTGGCCAATATCTCATAATGTACAACCTTTATAGTGCCTTTGCATGACACTTATTAGTGTCCTCAATTGAGGACACTAATAGTGCCTTTGCATGGCACTTATTAGTGTCCTCAATTGAGGATCATGTTGTTAATCTGAATGGGATTAACATTTTTCCCTTCTTAATGTAGGTTTTGTCCTCAGAACCTATTACCGAGGTTGAAAGACCTCATGATTGAATTCATGTCGGTAGAAGTTGCATCTGGATTAGAGTTTTCGAAGTGTTGATAGAATGCCGAGTGGGACTTCCAGAAGCCGGTGTGTTGATCATGTCTTCAAATGTGAGATGCATATAAGCTGGAAGACATATTAAGCGGTTGTAATACAGCAACATCCCTCTGTCTGAAGGCCCTTGGTTCATATCAAACTGTAGATGCTGCGCTTCAAAGACATCATAAGGTTCTTTAGGTTGATCTACAAGTACCACCAATAACTTCATGAACCTAACACTGGCCACAATTGTAGGATCAGGTATTCGGTGCCAAGCCCTAATCCAGGTCAATAGTTGATGTCTTTGTTCTTGAATATTGCCAAATGTTGCTTAATTGAATATAGGAAAGTTATAGTAGATATGAGAGTCCCTGATTTTAGCGTTTTGGAACTCCAGTGGCGTCCGCCTTTGTTGGATAGGCATGTATAGTGGATCCACTCTCAGTGTTAGCGGCGCACTCATGTAAACTCTGTTGTATTTTGGCAGTGTTAAAAATTCTTGTCTCCATGTAGGTTGGACTCCAAAATTTGACTGTTGTGGTGCTTCTTCATTTGTGTCGATGATGGTGTATCCACCTTTGGTGTGCATAGGATGTCCCTTCCTCCTTCTATAACAATAGTTAATCATGAATGTGACCAGGCAAATTTCCAGCAAGTCAGAGAGATGAGGGTTCGCTAGCCTTGTGTGTTTTGAGACATTTGCTCACAATGTTCTTTCTCCTGCCAATGGAAGTAATTCTTCGAATTCCGGACGTGTGGCACAGAGAGGGTATGGTACATATTGTAGCCTTGTGGGTGTGACTACAAAATATGCTTCTGGTTGAATTTGGCGGTTGGGATCAAAAGGAGTAATCGGCATCAGCACTTAGCAAGTGCAGATATCCATAGACAAAAGATGCCTTGGAAGCTACCGACATGCCTAGGAGCTACTAGTACATGTCGATGACTACCAACGTGCCTTAGATGCTTCTATAGTGCATGCTGGGTAGTACTACCCAACATGCCTTGGTAGCACCCAGCATGCCTAGTCATGCATTGGAAGCTCCTAGTGCATGTCTGGTAGCTCCTGACATGCCTAGGTAGCACCTAGCATGCCTAGGCACGCCGGTAGCACCCAGCATGCCTAGGGAGTTACCGACATGCCTAAGTAACCACCGGCATGCCTACGCATGCATTGGAAGCTCCTAGTGCATACCGAGTGTAGCACTTGGCATGCCTACATAGCTACCAGCATGACTTGGAAGTTGTTCGCTTTCCTAGGTCGCTACTCGCATGCCTAGGTAGCACCCAACATGCCTTGGAAGCTACCAACAAACCTAGATTGCACTCAACATGCCTAAACCCTACATTGACATGCCTAGGTAGCACCCGCCATACATTGGAAGCCACCGGCATGCCTAAGTAGCATCGGGCATGCCTTGGAAGCTATCAGCATGCCTAGGAGCTACTAGTGCATGTGGCTAGCTATACCAGCATGCCTTGGAGGCTCGTAGTAGTGAGTGTCGAGTAGAACCGAGCATGCATTGCAAGGTCCTAGTGCATGCTGGTAGCATCGGTGGAAGGTACCAGCATGCAGTGGAAGCTACCTAGGAATATCGGCATGCCTTGGTAGTACCGAACATACATTAGAAGTTCCTAGTGCATGTCGGGTAGAACCTCGAATGTATTGGAAGGTATCAACATGTTGGTAGCACCCGCCATGCTTTAGAATCTCTGTGCATGTGAGCAGCACCCAAAATGCATTAGGAGCTACTAGTGCATGTTGATAGCTATCTGGAATGCCTTGGAAGCTCCTGGTGCATGGTGGGTGGCACATGGCACACCTAGATAGCACCCAACATTGCATACATTAGGCTTATGCATATGGCTAATGTATAGGCCTCATGCATATGGCTAATGCATAAGTCTCATGCATGAGGCTTTTTCATATGACTAATGCATAAGCTTCATTCATTAGCCTCGTATAATTATAAATGCATGAGTCATATGACCACCTCTTGAGAGATGCATAGCTCTCTAAAGGCTAATTAATAGAGGCTTATGGCTAATGTAAAAGCTTTATACATGAGGATTTGTGCACAAGTGTCATGCATGTGGCTTCTTCATAAGCTTCATGCAAAAACATTACGTATAAGCCTCATGCACATGAGGCTTATGCATATGGCCTTATGCATATCGCTAATGTAAAAGTCTCATGCATGAGGCTTATGCACGAGTGTCATGCATAAGCTTTATGTATTAACCTCATGCATGAGGATAAGGCATATGGCTACCTCTTGACAGAAGCATATCACTCAAACATGCTATCCATGCGTCATGAAAAAAATAACAAACTCTAATCTTAAAATCCCTAAAATTTACAAACCCTATAAAACATGTAAAACCATAAAGAGAGGAAACATAAAAGAAAGAGATCTCTTCCCTTATGAGGCTTGTATATGTGGATAACCTACGAATTCAAACCAAATTAAGAACAAAAATTATTAGTAAACCTAATCCTATCCCTAATAGAAAGCATATATAGAACCCTAATTTGAATAGAAATATTAAATGAAAGCTTTTACATAACATAGAGACCTTATTGAAGCTTTTTTTTCATTGTCATTGAAGCTTAACACTAACCCTAGATTCTATATACTGTTAGGGTTAAGCTTTAATGAGAAGAAAAAAAAGAAAAGAAATACTTAAAAGAGAGAAAAAAGAAGGAAAATACTCACGAGAAAGCTTTCATGGAAAGCGTGTTTGCATAGGAGATAAAGCTAAAGTGAAGAAATACCTTGCTTGAGCTTGAGGAAGATAGGGTAGGAGAGGAGTACTTGGCATCCTTGAGTTCATCAAGAAGGTCATCCACGTGGGGTATAGGAAATCTATTCTTGATGGTGACCTTGTTGAGATCACAATAATAAATACACATATGGAATGTCCCATCTTTCTTCTTCACTAAAAGTACGGGTGAAGCAAATGGTGATTGGTTGGGTTCCACCCATCCTGTATCCAAGAGCTTCCTCATCCTTTTTCACCTTAAAGAGCCTATATGGAGGCCTGTTTGATGGCCACCTTTTCATTTGTCTCAATCTTAATACCATTCCAATACACCTTAGAGAGGCTATATGGAGGCCTGTTGACCTCCTTAGATATAGGATGAATTCCACCCATCTTGTATCCAAGAGCTCCCTAACTTGCATTGCCGCCTCATCCTTTTTCACCTTAGAGAGCCTATATGGAGGCTTGTTGATGACTGCCTTTGCAGAACAAAGATCCCCTCAATGTGACATACCCTTCTTCATGCATAAAACTCATGAAACGTCTTTGTGAAAATTCATGTTAAACGTGTCATGTGCATAGCCAATTACAACCCATCACAATGCCTATTAGCCCCATGTCCATCACAAGTAGATAAAACTTTCAGGTGTATTCATTTGAGAACATGACATTCACCTCATTGCAAACCATTCTACAACGCTCGTTTGCTCCATTTTCCACTTGAACCATATGCAAGGAAGACAAGTCCATAGGATACAACTTGAGGTTGCCCAATGATTTTTGGTTTTACAAAACAATGTGTGCTATCCACTAACACATGTGCCACCCTTCCATTTATTATAGCCTTGAGTCTCAAGGTATTCAGTACTCTTACAACCAGCATCATCATTACTGTGTGAACACAAGGTATCATTACACTTCAATGAATCTATAACACAAAGTAGTGGGTAATCCATCATCATGACTCTCACTACTTTGAGCTCCACCAAGAGCAAAAGTAAACTCCCCACCACTAGGCTCATAATCAATCATTTTCATCATCATTCTCATTGTAACCCACAAAAGTTTCTACATCATTATCAAGTACCTCATCTTCGTGTTTCTTGATAATCATACTTGAGGAATTCTTTGCCTTGCATGTTTTGTAGTGATAATTGCTGTACTTCTCTCGACACGTGAAGCATAAGTCTTTTCTCTTATGCTCATTTATGCAATCGTCCTTGATCGCATTACTCTTTGTCACACCACTTGAAGGCTTTCTATCCCAACTTGATCCCTTGGATGAGGCATTCCAAAATATTAATTTTGGCTTTGTATATATCTCCCATAAACCGTAGGGTATCTTTGAATCGAATCTCCCATTGTAGAGCTATTTGGACCTTTGTATTGCCAATTGTGAGTATATTTCTCCTCATATTTCTCATCCAACATTATAGCTTCTTTGAGAGATAGAGGTCTTTGGGCATTTACATTTGCACCAATGCTAGCCTTTAAACCCTTGATAAACTTGATCATTTGGTACTTCTCACTCACCCCTGCTACATGCCAAAATACCATTGGTATTTTATAAATACCAAATTTTTAGGATTTCTAAAAATAATTTCTAGAATATTCCTTATTGAGCATTAGGAACCGATGTGAGTACTCCTTTACACTCAACCCTCTTTGTTACAAATCATTACAAGCACCAATGACCTTCTTGTTGTGCAATTCTAATGTCAATGCATCCCTCGTCTCATCTTTAAAATTTTTCCAAGTAGTGGCCTTGTAACCATGAGAAAAAATGTGTCTCCACCAAGTGAGAGCATATTATTCAAGGTGAAGAGTTGAAAAAGAGACCTTTTCCCTTTCACTCTGTAGATTGAGATGAAAGTATATATCCATCTTCTTGAGCTAGAAGTGCTTTCTCCTTTGAACTTGGTGAAAATCACTTTGACCTTTACCCCATTAAATTCATCTCTTTAAAGTACATATCCATCTTTTTGATCCATTATTAAAATCTTCATTGGAAGTTATTCATACTTTGAACTTGGTGAGAACAACTTTGTCCTTTACCCCTTTAAATTCATCCCCGTGTATCCTTGCAGGAGACTTCCTATTATCCCAAGAGCCATCCTTATGTGAGAAAACATTGCTACGGGCAAACTAGGTAATATTTTCTAAAAATGAGAGACATTTAGCATCTTTCAAAGATTCCATTAAAAAAAGACAATTTAAAACCTTTTTTGGAAAGTGCTCTATGCATGCATACAACACCGCCTAAAAATGACAATATTTAGGACACCCTACATATTTCTTTCAAAAAATGAAATGGAAAAAAAGACTTGGTTTTGTTTACTTTTTGAGATAACAACTGAAAATCTAATAATAAATTTTAAAAAATGTACCAAAATAGAGACCATTTTTCATTGCCATCTTCGATATAGAAAAGAAATTAATACAACTCTAAAAAAGGAGCTATTTTCTAGACATACAATGCATGGCATAGTTATGGATCCTCATCATCACTACTACTTATACCATCACCATCACTAGTTGGTGTGCCTTCCCCTAAAGAGGAAGATGAGGCATCCTCTTCATCACTATGCACAAAGACATTTTTTTCTTCTATGTGTACACCTGAAGCTGACTCCTTGGGTTTGATGTTAGGTTAGCACACCTGAGATGTGTTACCAAGCTCATAGTTATATTGAAGAAAGGGATATTCTCTTGTGAAATAGAAATGGTTGACTATCTCAAGTAACCTGCTTTTGTGATGAGACTAAAGTCATACACCAAAATATGTACCTCATCAAGTGGTAGTACACTAGTGCTAGTAGTGTTCTTTTCCCTCTTATGCTTGCCCTTTCCTTTTTTTGTATTTACCATTTCCAAGCTGTACTTTCCCTCAAATGCATTGGCATCATGTGTTGCTCTCATCCAATTCACTATTAGTGACAATGTATGCTCGTCAATTTCACGTTTATTAGTAGCTATCACCTTGCCAATCCAAAATGGATGTTTTAAAGAAACATCCTTAGTTATGGTAGCAACAAGGGTACTCTCCTTTATGTCTTGTGGAGGTCTTGTGGATGACCACTCCACATATCTTCAAGTCTTTTTTACCTTTCTTTTAATCATTTGGCTCATGTGTACATCTCTCTTTCTTCCCCATGAAGAAGTTTATCGATCTCTATTGGAATTGGTGCTGTAGAATAAGTGGTTTTTCCAGTAATGGTTGGCCATTGAAATTAACTAGCTAGATTCTATGAGTTATTGATATACCTTTCAAGTATTTCTTCTTTTTTTTCAAAAATTTGTCCCATCATTCTACATCTAATTACTCTCTTGCATAATGGTTTGCCTTGTCTATTAGTGATCTTCTCTCTCTGCAATGCATTTTTGAAAGTCCATAGGTGACGACCTGCTGCTGCTGCCTGTCTTGCCTCTTTTGCTTCCTTTAAGATTTCCAAGGGTGCCATTTATGAAGCCTCCATAGTCGTGTCTAGAGTAAATTTCTAAACTTTAAGGCCACCTGAAGGAAGCCACTCTCCATCAGTAGAGAAAATCTTTCCATACAATAAAGTATGTCCACTTTCTTCTTTAAGCTTAATTAGAAAGGCATGTTGATGACTTAGATCATTCAACTTCTCTAAGCACCTCCCTTTTTCTATCCTTGTGTCCCATTAGCAAAAAACTTGAAATCTATTTCCTCCTTCAAATGCTCTGGCTTGGTGTGTAAGCTTTTTCTATAAGTGTCATCATGGTCAGAAAAGTAAAGGCATTGTGTGGCGATATATTTTTCTTGCAAATATGCTAAAACATCTAATCAATATGGTCATGAGTGTGACCCACAAGGAGAAAATTCACTTTAAATTTCTTAAAAACTGTTGAAATTTGAGCATAATGATGAGCTATGGTGGATCATACACTAGAATCAACATCATTAACAAAGTGATTAGCAAATGATTAAGATGTAATTAGTGAATAATTAGCAAATAGATTAATATAGGCATGGATACTCAAAAACCAGCAAATTCTCATTAGGGCTATGCCTCAATTTATAGAGTTTACATCAAGCATCAAATCCCATTGATTTCTCCATGATTCACTCCCAGAATATCTCCACCTTTTGCCTGATTCTCTCCACCTCTTCTCTTCATGCTACTTTGGGAGATATTTTCCATGAATATCTCCCAAAGTAGCATGAAGAGAAGAGGTGGAGAGAATCAGGCAAAAGGTGGAGATATTCTGGGAAAAGAGAAAATATCTCCCAAAGTAGCATGAAGAGAAGAGGTGGAGAGAATCAGGCAAAAGGTGGAGATATTCTGGGAGTGAATCATGGAGAAATCAATGGGATTTGATGCTTGATGTAAACTCTATAAATTGAGGCATAGCCCTAATGAGAATTTGCTGGTTTTTGAGTATCCATGCCTACATTAATCTATTTGCTAATTATTTACTAATTACGTCTTAATCATTTACTAATCACTTTGTTAATGATGTTGATTCTAGTGTATGATCCACCATAGCTCATCATTATGCTCAAATTTCAACATGGTATCAGAGCCATGCCTAGAATCAATTAGGTTTATGAGCCCATTAGTTAATTAATTAAGATTAGTAGATAATTAGCAAAAAATCAATTTTTTAGTGAGCTTTTCACTTCCCCCTTCACCCCCAGCGAGTGGAGGACTCCATTCTCCTTGCACACATAACATTAGGCTAAGCCCTTTTAGGTACTTATAGTAGACTCATAGGGCTACACACAACTCAAATCTTGTGGCCCAATTCAGCGCAGAACGCTAGGTGTACTAGGATTATTCACTTGAGGGGAGGTGTTGAAAAATACAAGTGAATAGGGTGTGTGCGAGAACAAGCTCTTGGGATAGAGGCTGTAAAAGAGAAGATGTAATTGTGAAAGAACCTGTGAAAAGGTGAGAAGAATCTACTGGGAGAGAATAAAGGGTAGCATGAGAGAATTTAGGAGTGTGAAGATATTCAGGGAGATATTCAGGGAAAAGAGAAGAGGTGGAGAGAATCAGGCAAAAGGTGGAGATATTCTGGGAGTGAATCATGGAGAAATCAATGGGATTTGATGCTTGATGTAAACTCTATAAATTGAGGCATAGCCCTGATGAGAATTTGCTGGTTTTTGAGTATCCATGCCTACATTAATCTATTTGCTAATTATTCACTAATTACGTCTTAATCATTTGCTAATCACTTTGTTAATGATGTTGATTCTAGTGTATGATCCACCATAGCTCATCATTATGCTCAAATTTCAACAAAAACCCCTAAGGAAACTAGCATGCTTAGGTATCCAAGAACTATTTGTTTCTTATAGTGCTATCTAGCTATAATATAATATTCTTGGCAATGCACCTTGCCAATTAGATATCACATGATGAATGATTGTGATGGTTATATTTGAGTCATTATGGATATTTGGATATGTGAAAAAAAACCTTAGGTGAACTTGGCTATTATATACAATGCAACCAACCAATTGTTTTTTGCACAAGTGTGTCTTTTGTAGTATCCTTAGGCAACCTAGCAAACTAAGGAAAGCAAGTTTTTTTCTAGTCCATTCCATCAATAACTAGCCTAAGATACTTTTATAGAGATGAAAAACACTTTCCTTTGTGGTCCATTGCATTCCTTATTTCATTTTCTTTCTCTTCCTTATGAATCCTCAAAGCATTCTTGACTATCCTTAGCTCATTTGGATCAAGTCTTACAAGCCCTCTTCTAGTTTTTAGCTTTGCACACACACTCCACACACCAATTCAAACTTTTCATGGGATGGTCACATTGCAAAATAATATTTTCCATAGCTTGGTAAAATAAGAGTAGCTTTGTATACTATTCTTCTTATGTTGTCACAACAAATCTATAATGAGAATACTTCTCACCTTGTAAAATTGTCAGATAAGTTAAACCTGCCTATTTTGTAGATATGCATTCTACATGATACTTAAAATAACAATGAAGCCATGTGAAAGAAAATTTTCCTCATTGAACCTATGGATAATAAAGGATACAAAGGCTTTGTTTTATCCCATTGTTTGGTCTTGCACTTCACTCTCTCAAGCCATACATTTCCAAGATTGAAAGTAACCTTAGGCTATCCTACATACCAAATCAGAGCTAAGGCTATATTGAAATCATGAGGGGTTTACAAGCCATATCTTATGGTATCACATGAGTGTAAGGGAGAGGGGTTTTTGGAAAGGGGGGATTAAGCTTATAAGCTAGGGGGTGAGGGCGATTTATGGTGGAGGGGGGAGGGAGGGAGCAAGGGAGAATGAAAGTAGGGGTTTCATTTCTTCTTTAGTTTACAATATGTGATCTAGTGGTGTAGTTTAAAAACTTGATTAGTTTACTGTTCTTTTAAGTTGGCCACACATGGAACAATTTTTGGAGAGTACATGTAGGTCTTTGTGCTTCTAGCACTTACATCCATGTTACTTATCGTAACATAAATGTCTACTATTTGACTTTTAAACCTTAAATAGGGGTTACTTGAATTTTATAATTGGGACTCATATTATTAGAAAGGGCTATATTTTAATTGTTAGAGAAACTTAAATAAGGGATTTTTATGAGTTTCATGCACACAGGTAATGTCCCCTTTCTATGGAAAGTGAATTCCTCAGGATTCAAATTTGCCATGCAAACAAGGTATTGATAGCCCACTAAGAAGTGCATCTTTCTCTCCACTACTAATGTTAAAATAGCATGTTCATAATGTGTTTAACGTCTGCAACTCAAACGTTTATAGACATTGTTGCTTGAAACGTTCTGTTTTAACCACATCACTTAATTGTCTATCTGCACATAAGAATGCTTTTTGCTTCGCTTAATTGTCTTACCTTGATACATTGGAGGATGTCAATATCTCAATGGTATCCAAGGAATCATGTTCATCTCACTACCATCATTTGTTGCATGTTGTGGTGTGGAGGCTTTACTTGGAGAAGAAAAGGAAGGACTCCTTATTCTCATAGCTTCATATGATGTAAAAGATAAGCCTAGTGATTGCCCTTGGCTTGGAGATTCCACATCTCTGTCTCTATTTTGAGTTTTTAAACCCTAGGAGACAAGGAATAGGATGATAATGAGATACCTTTTAAATGTGATGCAATGGTATGGGATGATCTCCCACCCACTTGTGGAGGGGAAATGACCAATATAATGTCTCTCCGCATGGCTTCCTCCTTGGCTAAAAAATAAGAAATGAGGACCTAATAGCCCATGTTCTCATCATATAGAAACTCATTAAATTTAATACATAATTAAGGTGGCACTTTATTAAGATACCCTAGAATTAAAACTTTAAATATCTACTATTTTTGGAACTATAAGGCTACATAAAAAGTTGAGATGTGCATTTAGTCACCTCGCATTGTGTGAGTGAGAGAGATAATGAAAGACAAAGAACAATATGTTGGCACACAATACACAAAGCAACAAGGAGACCAATTGTTACTTTCATGTCCCACCCATGGCAAGGTACACAAAATCTTGATCCTTAGAAAGATTCCATGAAGACTCCTTTTTCTTCTTATCATTGAAAATCTTTATTTATGGTGGTAATATAAAATTCTTAATACTTGCTTGAACCTATACAAAATTTTAACTTAGATTTTAGGAAAACTATTATAGAATGTACTTATGTCTACAGGTGAGAAAAAATTTAATAATAACAACTAGATGGAAATAAATCTTAAAAGATCAATAAAGAATATTTTTCTCAAAAGTCAGTTCACACAAAAAATGGACACAATTCTAGTGTTTTTTTATAATAGGAGAGCAAACACATGATTTTTAAAAATTGTTTATGTACACAAAGTTAATATATTACATCAACTTTGGCATAGAAACGTGATGTTGTGCATTGAACTGATATACACAACATTAAGTTTGTGTGAAAAAGTTGATATAATGCATCAACTTTGCATACACAAATAAATTCTTTACATCCATTTTTTAAAGACTATGTTTGTGTATGTAAAGTTGATGCAATGCATTAACTTAAAATAGAATTATTTATGTATAAAACTTGATGCATTGCATCAACTTGTTTCTATATAAAAAGTTAATGTATTGAAATAACTTTTTCACACAAAATTGATGTTTTGTATCAAGTTGATGCATAACATCAAGGTGGCTTGGCAAAGTTGATACAATGTATCAACTTTAAGAAGATGCACAACATCAAGGTGGCCTAGCAAAGTTGTTGCAATGTATCAACTTTAAGAAGATGCACAACATTAAGGTGACTTGGCAAAGTTGATGTAATGCATCAAATTTAAGAAATGTTGTTTTTGTATGCAAATTTAATGCATTTCATCAAATTTATTAAGAAAACAATATATGAAAAGCTGATGCATTGTATTGATGTTTCCATGCAAACTTGATGTTTTCTATTGAGTTGATGTAGAACATCAAGTTGATGTAGCAAAGTGGACGAACTGTTTTCTATTGAGTTGATGTAGAACATCAAGTTGATGTAGCAAAGTGGATGAACTATTTCAACTTTAAGAAAATTTTGTTTGTGTATGCAAAATTGATGCAGTGCATTAACTTTGCCACACAAAGTAGAATTTGATGTTGTGCATCAACATTGCATACATAAACAAAATTTTAGAAAGTGGATGCATTGTATCAACTAAGCCTTGTAGACTTTATGTTGTGAATTTAGTTAATATACAACATTAAGTTGGTGTGGCAAATTTGATGAAATGCATCCACTTAAGAACTTTGTGTATGCAAAGTTGATGCATTGTATCAACTGTTTCACACAAAGTAGGAGTTGAGGTCTATCTGATGGTGCATTTATAAAACCATGAGTTCTCCTTGGGGTTACATAATATGTTGTTGTATTTTTCCTAGATCTCCTTGGAACTTGGAAGAGACATAGGTTCATCCTCCTTTTGATTCTCTTCTTAATCTTCATCAATAGAGGATGGTGATAAAGCTAAAAAAATCTCTTTTGGGTGAAGGATTAAGATGTCGTAGTATCCTGGGAAGGAAAAGTGGCAATTGTCCCAAAACATGATTGAGTTTGATTTTGTACTTCTTTCTCTACTTGCAAACAGCATCCAGCATTGTGTAGGCTTGACACTTGTAGCACCATCTCTCTTCTCATATTGTGAAGCCTCCACTTGTTGGAGGAGGATTTTTTTCTAGGTAAAGTAGCAGCTTGGGCTTCCTTTGTAGTTTTTTTAGAACGTTCCTTTCTTGTCTTCTTTGTAGCAAGTATTTGAGGAGGTGAATCGAATCCTAGAGACTCAATGGTGGGCCTCTTAAAGAACTTCTTCATATCTTCACCCCTACTTTATAGATATAAAGAAATAGATTTACCAAAACAATTATTAGTTGGTTCAAACAATCAAATCCAACAAAATTCAATAAGGTGGAGCTAACCATTAAAGTGAGCCACAACAAGGCTATCACTAGTAGTAGATTAAAAAAAAACATGCATAAAATATATCAAAAGAAGATTCTACAACAAGAAAAGGAAATCAAAAGACATTAAAAGTGCAAAAAAAAAATCTACTTCTATACAATCCAAAAAGAAAAATTTAAGAATGAATTTAAAAAAACTACTTTTTGTAGCAAAAAGGACACAAGGAGGAGAACATTGAAAGAGGACTTACATTATTGTAAAGGAAAAACCAAAGGGAGAGATGAGAAGGGATAAATCGGTGGGCTTAAATTTTGATGCACCACATTGATATGGTTGCTAGGTCACTGAGGGTAGAGGAGAAGGAATAAGAATTGTTCTTAAACTTTGGTTTACGTGCAAACATGATGCACTACATCGTGTTCAAGGAAATTGGATGCATTAGAATGAAATCAAGTAAAGGAAAAACTAAAAAGTTTGAATGGAGACTAAGATCTTGCCTTAGATGAAGGTCAACTTCTCTTCTATTCACCATATTTGCCACAACAGATTTCAGTAGAGTCACAACATGGTATAGAAAATATACAAAAGCAGTGTAGCATGAAATCAAGAAAAGATATGACCGATGTGTAGAAAAAGGGATAATAAGAAGATATACACAAGAAATAAAGTGTCCAAGGAGAAAGTGATTGTTCTTTGGGATGAAGTGCTTTTAGGGCTATTTTACTAATAAAAAATGTTACTTTTGAATTATTACATCATGATTAGTATTTCTAGCATGCTTATGTAAGCAAAAAACGTGATGCATAACATCAAGTTTACATAGAGAAGTTGATGAAGTGCATCAACTTTATGTACGAAACTATGCTTTTTTAGGCTCTAAAATAGTGGTTGTCTCACACAGCCACCATGCAACTTTTTTGGGCTTGCGATCACTACATGAATACTAATTACACTATCAACAAATAGGTGGAAAAAACCAGTTAGGTTTTACTATAACAGTCCACTCCTCGGATCCCCTAAGAAGAGGGCATGCCCCCCCTTCACCCCCTCGCTATGCACCCTATCAAGTGCCTATAAGTTGTTTGGTAAGTTGTTGGTCCGACTCTGCAAGGTGACCGTGCCTCCAGATATAGCTCTTCTACGTTCAGGTTTAGAAGTAACTTACCACACATGCATGTAGCCAAACTAACAATGTGCTAGCTTAATAAAAAACCATTTCATATGCATGCCTTGAAAAGTAAAGAGTGAGTCATGCATTGCTTCAACTTTACCACAAAAACTTTATGATGTGTATCAACTCGATGCATAATATCAAGTTTTTGTGCAAAATATGATGAAACTTTGCAGCATAATGTTTTTTAAAGTTGATGCATTGCATCAACTTGATGCACAACATCTTACTAAATTAAGTCAAGTTTTTAGTTGTTCATTTTTTATCTTCTTGATATAAATGAAGTATTTATATTTTCTATGCATGTGGCTTACAGCCATAAAGTTTATATGAAGATGCAAGAGGTCATGATAAAAAGCTAAATTGCACCACTCGGGATGATGTACGTGTAGAGTATCCCTAGTCTAGCTCTCAGGCAATTTTAAAAGATTTTTTCTTGTCCTTCAGAGATTGGGTGATATTCTTTTGTTTTTATATTAAAGATTCAAATGTGATGGTATGCTAGTATTATTGTTACATTTTAAGAAATCAGCTGTAAGATTCCTCCCCAGCCTCTCAAAATGTCCAGCATCTTCCCCCTGTAATCAATTCCCTCTTCAGAAATATAAGAAATCTCGTCTCTGCCTGTTTTGACATAGAGAGAGAGAATATTAAAATTTTGAATATTTTTAGATCTCATCTTATTAAAATAAGTTCCCCTGAAACAGAAATTCAAAAAGAACTTTCCAATGTGCAATTAGAATTAATTGGAAAGGGTCTAGATTTTCAAAAAAAAATGGATTATGGTCCAATTAAGGTTCCTATGGACCAATAAGATCAATCCATGTGTGGGGAGGAGATAAATCCAATTTTGTAAAAGAAGATACCCAAAAATGAGTAAATGCTCACATAACATGAAGAGTTGACTATGTACAAGGTTTATTAGTAAGAAAACATTAAAAATATGAGATATTTTGGGTATAATGATTCCATTTTGACACATATGTAAGGAAGGGGAGTCCCTTCAATGCTCACATAAGATGAAGAGTTGAATATGTACAAGGTTTATTAGTAAGCAACTATGAGCAATATTAAAATATGAGATATTTTGGGTATAGTAATTCCATTTTTGACACATATGTAAGGAAGGGGAGCCCCTTTAATGAGGCGCCTACTTCACATGTGCAAATTGAGTTTTAAATCATCAAAAATTGAGATATTTCATCTCTCCTCTCTCCTAATTCAAGTCGTTGCAAAAAGTTAGCTCAACTGACCTAAAAATGGTCAAAAATTGACCAAACTGAATTGGAAAATTCTAGAATCAATTTGTTTGGTTAGGAGCTCACTTTTTTCTATAAATAGAGTCCTTCCCCTTTGATTGAAACTCAATAATGTTTATGCATTGTTACTCTATTTCACCTAAGTCAAGAACTGTGGATTTATTAATAATTCACTAGTTTTTGACATTTTCCTCTTCCAAAGATTGGTTGGCCACTCTTGTTCAAACAAGAGTTGAACCCTCAAACCATCAAGCCAAAGGAAAGCTTTCAAAGTCATTAGTAAGTTGGTGATTCTTCTTTTCACTTACTTTATGGTTTTATGACTTTAAATGGTTTTTATGCTTTATGTCTTCTCTAAAAATGTTATGCTTCATTACAAAAAGGCAAATTTCCTCTCTTCTAACAAAACCAACCATTCTCTATCCTAGGTGAATGGTTAATTGATTAATGTCAAGTTTTTATAATGATTATTTTATTATAAAAGTGTTACTTTTAGCATAATTGAATTTCATGCATAGAGGTATGCATAAAAGATGATTATTTTATTATAAAAGTGTTACTTTTAGCATAATTGAATTTCATGCATAGAGGTATGCATAAAAGATGATTATTTTATTATAAAAGTGTTACTTTTAGCATAATTGAATTTCATGCATAGAGGTATGCATAAAAGATGATTATTTTATTATAAAAGTGTTACTTTTAGCATAATTGAAATTCATGCATAGAGGTATGCATAAAAGATGAATATTTTATTGTAAAAGTGTTACTTTTAGCATAATTAAATTTCATGCATAGAGGTATGCATAAAAGATGAATATTTTATTGAAAAAGTGTTACTTTTAGCATAATTGAATTTCATGCATAGAGGTATGCATAAAAGATTATTATTTTATTATAAAAGTGTTACTTTTAGCATAATTGAAATTCATGCATAGAGGTATGCATAAAAGATGAATATTTTATTGAAAAAGTGTTACTTTTAGCATAATTGAATTTCATGCATAGAGGTATGCATAAAAGATGATTATTTTATTATAAAAGTGTTACTTTTAGCATAATTGAATTTCATGCATAGAGGTATGCATAAAAGATGAATATTTTATTCAAAAAGTGTAATTCCTACTAAATTGAATTTATGCATAAGAAGATGCATAAAAGATAAATTTTTAATTCAAAAGTGTCATTCTCATCTAAATTGAATTTATGCATAGGAAGATGCATAAAAGATTGAATTTTAATTCAAAGTGTCATTCTCATTTAAAATGAATTTATGCATAGGAAGATGCATAAAATTTTGATTTTTATTTCGAAAGTGTTAATCTCCTTAAATGGAATTTATGCATAATAGATGGGTAAAGAAATCTTATATCAAATATAAGAATTCTCTTGTATTCTATAAATAGATATGAGAAATGATAGGATATGATAAGATGCATATGAGATGTGATAGGATGTGATAAGATGTGTATGGGATGAGGTAAGAAGTGTATGTGATGGGATAAGATGTATATGGGTTGTGATAGGGCGAGAATAGATGTGATGTAAAAGAATAGATGTGAAGGCATATGTGGATGTATAAATGTGGATGTGGAGGTGTGCATGTAGATGTGGATGTATGAATGAGGATGTGTGGATGAGAATGTGGATGTGGATGAATGGATGTAGATACGGATGTGGATGTATACATGTAGATGTGGATGTATGCATATAGATATGGATGTATGGATGTGATTGTGCATGTAGATGTGGATGTATGAATGTGGATGTGGAGGAATGCATGTAGATGTGAATGTATGAATGAGGATGTGTGGATGTGAATGTGGATGTGGATGAATGGATGTAGATACGGATGTGGATGTATACATGTAGATGTGGATGTATGCATATAGATGTGGATGTATGGATGTGAGTATGCATGTAGAAGTGGATGTATGAATGTGGATGTGGATGTATAGACGTGAATGTGGATGTGGATGTGGATGTATGGATGTGAATGTGGATGTGTATGTATGGATGTATGCATGTAAATGTGGATGTATGAATGTGGATGTGGGTGTATGGATGTGAATGTGGATGTGGATGTGGATGTATGGATGTGAATGTGGATGTGGATGTGTATGTATGGATGTATGCATGTAGATGAGGATGTATGAATGTGCATGTAGATGTGGATGTATGAATGTGGATGTGTTTGTATGGATGTATGCTTGTAGATGTGGATGTATGAATGTGGATGTGGATGTATGGATGTGAATGTGGATGTGGATGTGGATGTATGGATGTGAATGTGGATGTGTATGTATGGATGTATGCATGTAGATGTGGATGTATGAATGTGGATGTGGATGTATGGATGTGAATGTGGATGTATGGATGTGAATGTGGATGTGGATGTGGATATATGGATGTGAATGTGGATGTGTATGTATGGATGTATGCATATAGATGTGGATGTATGAATGAGGATGTGAAAATGGATGTATGCATGGATGTGTATATAGAATAATGAATGTGAATGGGTATGGGAATTAATGTGTCGTCGATATGAGTGAATGGATGAGAATGAGTACATATGAATGGAATGTGGAATAAGTAATGTGGATTGAGGAGGTATAATATGGAAAGACGGAGTTCGATATAGAAACTGTATTTTGTGACCTGTTTGGAAATGACTGTTTTATGTCAAGAATGCTCGGGAAGCAATTTGACCGTCTTGTGGATTAAGGTCATGGAGACCTAACTGATAAAGTTGCAACTGCTAACGGAGAGTCAATGGAGGACGTCTCACGTAGCAAGGTCGGTCGAGGTCTTGACCAGCCTCGGTTCGATTTAAATGGTGAGCTTCCAGTACGGTGGATGAGGGACCAAGGAAGCGGCCTATGAGTGAAGCGCTAGGTCACCTGCGAAGGATCCTAGAGGGTGCTGACCATACGGTGCTCGGACTCTGGGTCACCAAAGATACCCACACGTCCGTCGTGGAAGATATTGGAACAAGGAATAAGAGTTGTTTTCTGAAACCGGGCATGGATCTGGTTGATTGACCTTGCTGGTCCTCAACGGATGAGTCCATGGCTCTTTTATATGGATCTGTGGGTTGATCTTGCTAATCTTTCACGGAGATTCCATTCTGTTATCTGAATATATTGCCAGTTACTATGAGCTAGGAACTATGGAAAAGGCCCCTGATGAGTGAACAGGTGGTGAGCGTTCTGGTTACCAATGATGCCATAAGTACACCGATGAATGAATGACTGGAAATAAGGATTCAACCAGAGACTTTGAGGATTGTCATCAGCGACATAATGGTTTCATTAAAGGATTGTTTTAAAATTAGCTGATGCTGAGAAAAAGGCAATTTCATATTGGGTGTGTAAGTGGTGTGACTAGTTTTATGTTTGCATGAACTTCCAGCTAGGGGGCCTCGGAACTCTTTTCCTTGGTACTCGGGAAAAAACCTAATCAAATTCCTAATTGGATCCCATCACTACAGTGGTTGGACGGTTGGCTAACCCATGGGACTGGATGGGGTTAGGCTGGACTGATGGATCCGTAAATCGAGACTCAAATTTTGTTATTACGATAGATGAAGTAAATCTCGGATAGTAATTGTTCTATGGATAGGAATCAACGGCTGTGCCTCTTGATGGGGAAAAAAGCGTTGATCCCAATGATCCAAGTGCAAGTTTCTTCCTTGATCTGACCGAGTACCTTTATAGGTACAGTCGGATCAGTTTGATCAGTAATGGTCTTGACTACGTTAGAGTAAAGAGTTATCCTGGTGGAATCGCCCGTGCTTTCCGGGTAAAGAAAGTTTTTCTGGGTTCGGATTTGGATAAACCGACGGATTAGTCTCTTGTCCAGATATCCGTGGGCGAGGCCTCGAGAGTGTGGGACCCCTGGCCTGCGCAAGATGTGCTACTTCCGCTGCTAGCATCCGAATCCGTTGTGCGGTGGGGGACAGGGTACTCACATCAGCCACTTAATATTATATTCTTGTACATTAACTTTCTACTAACAACAACAGAAGTCTCCAACTAAAAAAGAGAAAAAGTCACTCTTTCAAGAGGAATCTGAGTGTCCACAAAAATTCCTTTTGCACCTTGAAAGAGATCATAGGTAAGAGAAATTAAGATGCCTTCTAAGAAACGCTTCCCAAAGTAAAGGAGATGAATTAGAAGAGTTTTTTCTTTCTAGACAGAAAAGTAAAGCAGCATCCTATTAAGTGAGTACAGTCTTGTTACTGCTGACATCCCATATGGTTTTAATATGATTGGGTCTAAAAATGATGAGAGATCATATATGTATCAAGAAACTCAAAAGATGTTACAAAATTTTGAAGTGGGAATATGTGGAGATTTGTGATCTTTCATAGCAGTAGCTAAGCTATATTCGTAAAGTGCAGCTCTGAGAAAAGAAGCACGTGGTTTGGAATCTCTTTGTTTGATATGATTTCAAGAACTTATTTTATTGGTTTCTTTTCATTATTATTCACACTTTAGATTTTTGTTTCACTAAATTTGATTGTAGGGTCAAAAAAAATATAGATCATGTTCCTAGTTTTCGTTTCAAAAGTTCCTTTGAAATGCTCACCATGGTTGGCTATTGAGATGACATTAAAAAAAGACATGTTAAAGCACATGTCAATGAATATGGATGCTCCAATGTGCTTTCTTTTCCCGCAGTAACTAGGAAATTAAGGCATGTGACTGAGTCCAAAGCCTTGGTGAATCCCTACCAGAAGCCTCAGTGCCGCTTGATTAATCGTTTGATTGATCTATTTTCTACATGCCAAATCATTGCATACTTGCTTTCTGGAATTGGTATATACTTATTCTTTCTTTAAAATAATCATATTCAAATATATAATTTCTTATTATTGACTGTGTGTTAGTTCTTATAATCATTTTTTAAAACTGTAGGTACCAGGGTAAAGAATAGAATGCCTCTATGAATATATAAGTATAGGTGGGTTGACAATTATTCCTCATCTATAAATCTTATAGAAAATGAGGTGAATAGTTTTAAAACGTTTCCTAAAATGTCCAAAATTGGGTGAATATTTTCTAAAACCCTTCAAATTGGACAAAATTTGGGTTAATGTTTTAAGATGTCGGGCGAATATTTTTACAAAAAAACCTCAAAAATAGGTAATTGGCAAATATTAGCCCCTATTTTTCCCTTTGCAGGTATGATTGTGACATGTGCAGCTAAGGGAAGAGAAATTATATTGCAGTTGAAAAGGATGAGGTCCAAGTAGCCTTTATTCCTATGTGTGTAAAGGGTGCTATAGAACTTCCACATGAAGATCAAGAGGTGGGAGCAGTCTCCATTTAGGGATCCGTCAATCTAACCTAACCCCATCCAATCCCATGGGTTAACCAACCGCCCAACCACTATAGTGATAGGATCCATTTAGAAATTTGGTTATGTTTTGCCCTGAGTACCAGGGAAAAGAGTTCCCAGGCCCCCTAGCCGGTGCTTCAAGCAAACTTCAAGATAGTCACACCACTTACACACCCAATATGAAATTTTTTGTTTCACAGATTGAGGTGTCTTTAAGATAATATTCTAATGAAACCATAGTATCGCTGATCATAATCCTCCAAAATATCTAGCTTGGATCCTAATTTTCAATCATTCCTTCATCAGTGTACCTACGGCATCATCGACAACTAGAACACTCACCACTTGTTCACTTAGGGGCCTTTTCAATAGTTCCTAGCTCATAGTACCCAAAAATACAATCACATAAAAAAAACAAGATGGACTCTCCATTGAAGATCAGCAAGATCAACCAACAGATCCATATAAAAGAGTCATGGACTCATCCGTTGAGGACCAGCAAGGCTAATCAACCAGATCCATACCAGAGTTCAGAAAACAACTCTAACTCCTTGTTTCATTTTCTTCCCCAACACACGCGTGGGTATCTTCAGTGACCCAGAGCCTGAGCACCGTATGGTCAGCACCCTCTAGGCTTCTTCTCGCAGGCTCCTTCTCGCAGGTCACCTAGCGCTTCACTCATAGGCCGCTTCTTTGGTCCCTCATCCATCGTACCTGGAAGCTCACCATTTAAATCGAACCGAGGCTCGTCAAGACCTCGGCCAACCTTGCTACACGCGAGACGTCCTCCATTGACTCTCCATTAGCTGTTGCAACTTTATCACTTAGGTCTCCAGGATCTCATTCACAAGATGGTTAAAATGCTTCCCCAGCATTCTTGACATAAAATAGTCATTTAAAAACAGGTTTCATAAATACAATTTCTAACAAACTCTCATCTTTCCACATTATTTCTCGTTATTCCACATTCTTCTACATCAATTCACATTGCTTATTCCACATCCACTCATATGTATTCCCATCGTGCTTCATCCATTCTCATCCAATCACACATCATATTACATCTCATCACATATATCCTCATTACATCACATCACAACATATCCGCATCACATCTCATCCATTCATATCACATCACATCCATCTATATTCATTCAGATCCACATCACATCCACATATCATAAAATCACATTCATATCTATTTACATCACTTCACATCCATTCACATCTACCCAAGTCCACATCACATCTCATCTCATCTATCCACATCATATCTCATCCATTCAATCCACATTACATCACATCCACATCTATCCATATCACATCACATCCATTCACAGCTCATGACATTCATGCACATCCATTCATTCATTCACATTCACATATATCCACATCCATTCATTCATTCACATGCATATCTGTCACATCACATCTCATTCTCAACCATTTATATCACATCACATCCTATCGCATATCATCAGATCTCATTCTCATCCATTTACATCACATCACATCTTTTCACATATCATTACATCTTATTCACATCTACATCCATTTACATCACATTGCATCTCATCCACATCTCATCACATTCACATCCACATCCATTTACATCACATCACATCTCATCACATCCACATCCACATCCATTTACATCACATCGCATATCATCCACATCTCATCACATTCACATCCACATCCATTTACATCACATCACATCTTATCCACATCTCATCACATTCACTCACATCTTATCACTTCACATCTTATCACATCGCATTCACATCTTATCCACATCTCATCACATTGACTCACATCTTATCACATCGCATTCACTCAGATCTTATCACATCGCATTCACATCTTATCCACATCTCATCACATTCACTCACATCTTATGACATCGCATTCACATCTTATCACATCGCATTCACATCTTATCACATCGCGTTCACATCTTATTCACATCGCATTCACATCTTCTCTTATCACATTCACATATCATCTAATCACATCACATCCATTTACATCCCATCACATTCGTTTACATTCATTCAGATCCACATCACATCTTATGACATCCAATTTTAGTACCGTTTTCTACTTTCGATACTGATAGGACTTTTCTAAGTTTTTGCCAATTGCTTGGCCTAGTTAAAGATACTTTTTCTCGATGGAAATTTTCATATTCTTTCTCGAATTTCTCCAGTGACTTATATTCAATATTCTTCTTTTGAGTAAAAGATTCATGGGATTTACAAAAATCAATTCTACCCATATTTTTCAATAAAACTAATAATGCTCAAAATTTCACTTTTGATAAATACTCATAATTTGAATTATGCCAAAAATTCATCTTTTACCATTTAATTACTTGGATCTCAAATATCATGGGAATTCCTCTTTCTGCATAAAAATAAATTTATCAAAATTTACTCTTTTCTCATAATCAATTAATTATGCATAATTACAAAAAAAGTATTTCTCATCAATATGATGAAATCATTCTTTTTGCATAGGATGTCGAATCCTAGAATATGGTAGGGAGTCCTCTTTTAGCATTATGCAAAAAAATAAGATATGTATTATTTTCTGAAAATTTTACCATAGCTTCGCTGCTATTACTGATAATTCTTAATTTTTTTCTAAAGAATAAAAGCTTATAAATGAAAATATGATAGTAGTTTCTCTTTTATGCTTAAAATAAAACTATGAATTTAAATCATAAAATTAAACATAACTATGATTATCTCCCTAGATTAAGCTGATTTCAACATTCCTCTTTTCCCAAATTGTTAGGATAATCCATTTCGCATTTAGAGTGAATTAGAGTAGTTTTTACCTACTCATAAACAATCTAAAAGAATTTATCATTATTTTAATAGTACAAAATCATGAAAATATCATTTCCTTAATCTCTACCTTATCAAGCCTGGAGTTTAGCTTTATCATTGAAAAGCATCCTTTTCCAAGGGATTTAGCCATAAAGATGGATATTCTTTTAAAGAGAGAGATTTACTTAAAGAAAGCATTACAATTTAAGCATAAAACTTAACTTAATGCTAATTAAACATTAAGAAACTTAGGGAAAGCTTGATTTGAATGAAAACAATCATTCTGAAAGTTTCTCAAGCTTGAGAGGGGTTGAGAAGAAGAAAGTTATTGAGAAAATTGAAGAAAATCATAAAAATTGATTTTACCTCCAAGTTTGGCTTAATTTTCTAATTGAAGTGAAGCCCCCGACCCATCAATTGGTCCACCAAGAGGAGAAGAGCAACTCCAAGAGTTGTTGTAGAGAGAGAGCTCTCCAAGCTCCCAAGAGAGAGGAAAATTTAAGGGTTAATAGAAAATATGATTATTTTAATATAATACTGGCATGGTATAGCTCTAGTATTTCATTACAAATGACTGAGGGTCTATTTATAAGTGAGGGAGGCCACTAACCAAGTCCAATTAGGTTCTAGAATTTTCTAGATTCAGTTTGACTCAATTTGGACAAGATTTGGATCAGTTTGGCTCTCTTTTTTATTTGGTTTGATCCAGGAGAGAGGAGAGATAAAAATATCACAAATTTTGTGAATTACAAACTCTTCTACACATGTGAAAGAGGCACCTACCTCAAGAGTCCCCCTTTCCTTACCAAGGTGTCAAAAATGTATCATTATTCTAAAATATCTCATTTTTTTAGTATTATCTCATAACTAATAAATCTTGTACTCAGTCATCTCTTTATCTTATGTGAGCATTTACTCATTTTTGGGTATTTTCTTTTATTCTTTTGGATTTATCTCATCCCAACACTTGGATTAATCCAATTAGCCTATTGGAACCTTAATCCAAAAATTCTGAAAATGTAGACCCTTAGGCTAAGGTCCCTTATACCATTTTCAATTAATTGCTAATGCACATTGGAAAGTTCATTTTGAACTTTTGTTTCAGGGAAATCCATTTTAGACACTAGAAGGATTTTTATATCCAAAGACATCTCAATGTAGGATTTTCTCTCTCTAGGCCAAAATAGGATAAAATAAGATTTTTCTTCTATTTCAGAGAGGGGAATAATTACAAGAACAGAAGGGGAGGTTCTTACACCTTTACACCTCAAGGGCTAGAGGGAGGAATCTTACATCCTACCCTACTTAAAAAACGTGAGATGTCCTCATCTCGCAGGTGGAGTATAATCTCTTTCATCTTCTTCCTCTTCAATCACTTCCAGCATCACTGCCTTGGAAGTGGATGGTCGATTTGGGAACATCTCTCTTTGACTTCCCCTATTCTAAGGCGGAGGTCTTGCATTACTTTGGATTGAAACTTAGGGTTGGTTAGAGGGTCTACCTCTAGGATTTCCGTGATTTTGACGGAAAGGCCCGAACCTGATTACTCTAGAAGGAAGGAGCTAGAGTCTGGAATCTTGGTCTCTGACTTCCCTGCCCCAAAAACCTTGATCCAAAAGGACTTGGGCAATCCGAACTATGATGTCCAAATCCTTGACATTTATAGCATTTCACTTCTTTGTTCAAGGGTAGAACTTTTGAAGTTGAATTCCAGGGGATTGCGTTCTGGGAAAAAGACCTTTCTTCCATTCTGGAACTTCCCATATCTTGAGTTTGACCTTGTTATCTCTTAGGTGGTGGAAATTTGGAATCACCTTCCGCAGCTAGAAATCTTGTGAAAGATGATGGTGTTGGCTTTGGTGGGACCTTGACATTAAAGGCCTTGGTGAAATCCTTTGCCATCCGCAATGCTTCGGCCATGGAAACTGGCTTGGCATTCTTCACTAGGATATTCAAAGGTTCGTTCAGTCCTCGCATGAACCTGGCCATCAGCTGTTCATCCGCCGACGACGGCGAGTACTTGAGGAGGAGAGAAAATGCTTGGTGATATACTTCAATAGCTCTGCTTCCCTGAGTTAACTCTAAGAATTCATTCATCTTGGTTTCCAAAACACTAGGAGGATAGAATCTCTTCCTTAGGTAAATCTTGAGATCATTTCATGTCTGGGTGTTCGGATCTAGACGGTTTGTCTCGCAGTGGTTTATCCATTCCACTCTGGCTGTTTCCACTATCTTCAGCCTTGCAAGAGCCATTTTACTCTTCTCATTGTACCCAGTGACATCGAAGTATTCTTCCATTGCTTCGATCCACTTCTCCACAACGTCACCCAAGTCTTCCCCTTCACCCTTGAAAGGTCCAGGTTGCGATCTATGAAGAGTTTTACGAATATCCGGGTTGAGCTCTTCCTCATCGAGTTGGGGATTAACATTCCTACCACGACAACCTCGATCCATGATCCTATCAATATGAAAATTTTTGTTAAGTCCCTTTTTCCCAAATTAACCAAGATGCTCAGGTAAAAAGACCACTTTATTTATAATTCAAATCCGACTTTAGATCCAATTGATTCTGGGGTTCTTTAGATTGGTCAGCCCCCCCACAAAATCCTAGGATAAAGATCCCTTCTAATCACAATCCTTGGAACTATAAGGTAAATACCATCATATCTAGGACTCAAGCAAATCAGGGATTCCATACAATTGCGGTACTTCCATCTGAAGACGCAATTTTCAATTTATGAATCTTCATTCTAAATATCAATTTATATGAATTTCATCACACCATTACAATCTTTTACTGGTACTTCATAAATTTTTGACATTTCTTGCTTCTCGGTCGATCCACTTTAGCTGATTCGCTTTGATACTAGCTGAAAGATCACTGCCCCCTTCGCGCAACAAATTCCAGGGTGCTAACAGTGGAAATAACACTTCTTGTGTAGGGTAGAGTCTCTCACTCGGGGCCTCATCCACAGATATCCAGACAAGAGACTAATCCCTCGGTTCTTTCAAAACCAAATCCGAAAAACTTTCCCTCGCCCAGCAGACATAGGCGATTCCTCCAAGATAATTTATTCTAATGTAGTCAAGGTCTTAACTAACCAAAATGATCCGATGGAACCCGTAAGGCACATGGTCAGATCAAGGAAAAGACTTGCACTTGGATCATAGAGACCAACGCTTTTTTCCTCATCAAGAGGCACAGCCGTTGATTCTTTTCCATAGAACAAGGGTTATCCGGGGTTTACTTCAACTATCGTAACTTAATAGAATTGAGTCTCATTTTAGGGATTTGTCAGTCTAGCCTAACCCCATCCAATCCCATGGGTTAGCCAACCGCTGTACTGATACGATCCATTTAGAAATTTGGTTATATTTTGCCCCCGGTACACCAAGGAAAAGAGTTCCCAAGTCCCCTACTGGCGCTTCAAGCAAACTTCAAGATAGTCACACCATTTACACACCCAATATGAAATTTCATGTTTCAGAGATTCAATTGTCTTTAAAACAATATTCTAATGAAACCATAGTATCATTGATCATAATCCTACAAAATATCTAGCTTGAATCCTAATTTTCAATCATTCCTTCATCGGTGTGCCTATGGCATCATTGGCAAACTAGAACACTCACCACCTGTTCACTTAGGGGCCTTTTCAATAGTTCCTAGCTCATAGTACCCAGAAATATAATCACATAAGAAAAATCTAGATGGACTTTCCGTTGAAGATCAGCAAAATCAACCAACAGATCCATATAAAAAAGTCATGGACTCATCTGTTGAGGACCAACAAGGCCAGTCAACTAGGTCCATACCCGAGTTCAGAAAACAACTCTAACTCCTTGTTCCATTTTCTTCCCCGACGCACGCGTGGGTATCTTTGGCGACCCAGAGTCCGAGCACCGTATGGTCAGTACCCTCTAAGCTCCTTTGCAAGTCACCTAGCGCTTCACTCATAGGCCGCTTCCTTGGTCCCTCATCCACCATACTGGAAGCTCACCATTTAAATCAAACAGAGGCTGGTCAAGACCTTGGCCGACCTTGCTATGTGAGACGTCCTCCATTGACCGTCAGATGTTGCAACTTTATCACTTAGGTCTCCACGATCTCAAGAGAGTCAAAATGCTTTCCCAACATTCTTGACATAAAATAGTGATTTAAAAACAGGTTTCATAAATACAGTTTCTAATGAACTCTCAACTTTCCACATTGCTCTACATCAATTCTCGTTATTCCACATTCTTCTACATCAATTCACATTGCTTATCCCACATCCAGTCATATGTATTCCCATCATCCTTCATCCATTCTCATCCAATCTCATCCAATCACATCATATTACATCTCATGACATCTACCCTCATTACATCACATCTACCCTCATTACATCACATCACAACATATCCACATCACATCTCATCCATTCATATCACATCACATCCATCTATATTTATTCAGATCCACATCACATCCACATATCATCACATCATGTTCATATCTATTTACATCACTTCACATCCATTCACATCTACCCAAGTCCACATCACATCTCATCTCATCTATCCACATCATATCTCATCCGTTCAATCCACATTACATCACATCCACATCTATCCATATCACACCATATCCATTCACAGCTCATCACATTCATGCACATCCATTCATTCATTCACATTCACATCTATCCATATCACACCACATCCATTCACAGCTCATTACATTCATGCACATCCATTCATTCATTCACATTCACATCTATCCACATCCATTCATTCATTCACATGCATATCTATCACATCACATCTCATTCTCAACCACTTACATCACATCACATCCTTTCACATATCATCACATCTCATTCTCATCCATTTACATCACATCACATCCTTTCACATATCATCACATCTCATTCTCATCCATTTACGTCACATCACATCCTTTCACATATCATTACAACTTATTCACATCTCATCACATTCACATCCACATCCATTTACATCACATCGCATCTCATCCACATCTCATCACATTCACATCCACATCCATTTACATCATATCACATCACATCTTATCCACATCTCATCACATCCACATCCACATCCATTTACATCACATCCACATCCATTTACATCACATCGCATCTCATCCACATCTCATCACATTTTTACATCACATTACATCCTATCCACATCTCATCATATTCACATCCACATCCATTTACATCACATCATATTCACATCTTATTCACATCGCATTTACATCTTCTCTTATCACATTCAGATCTCATCTAATCACATCGCATCCATTTACATCCCATCACATTTATTTACATTCATTTAGATCCACATCACATCTTATCACATCCACTTTTAGTACCACTTTCTACTTTCGATACTGATAGGACTTTTCTAAGTTTTTGCCAATTGTTTGGCCTAGTTAAAGGTACTTTTTCTCGATGGATTTTTTCATATTCTTTCTCAAATTTCTCAAGTGAAATATATTCAATATTCTTCTTTTGAGTAAAAGATTCATGGGATTTACAAAAATCAATTCTACCCATATTTTCCAATAAAATTAATAATATTCAAAATTTCACTTTTGATAAATACTCATAATTTGAATTATGCCAAAAATTTCTCTTTTACCATTTAATTACTTGGATTTCAAATGTCATGGAAATTCCTATTTTTGCATTAAAAAAAATTTACCAAAATTTACTCTTTTCTCATAACTAATTAATTATGCATAATTATAAAAAAAAAGTATTTCTCATGAATATGATGAAAATCATTCTTTTTGCATAGGATGTCCAATCCTTGAATATGGTAGGAAGTCCTCTTTTAGCATTATGCATAAAAATAAGATATGTATTATTTTGTGAACATTTTATTGTAGCTTCGCTGCTATTAGTGATAATTCTCAATTTTTTTCTAAAGAATAAAAGCTTGTAATAAAAATATGATAGTAGTTTCTCAAACTATGAATTTCAATCATAAATTTAAACATAACTATGATTATCCCACTAGATTAAGCTAATTTCAACATTCCTCTTTTTCCAAATTTTTAGGATAATCCATTTCTCATTTAGAATAAATTAGAGTAGTTTTCAACTACTCATAAACAATCTAAAAGAATTTATCATTATTTTAATAGTACAAAATCATGAAAATATCATTTCCTTAATCTCTAGCTTATCAAGCCTAGAGTTTAGCTTTGAATTAAGAGCAGGGATTTCACTGACGTAAACGAAAACATGTGAACATGTTAATAACATATGTTAATAACACAAAAAATCTTGTGATCACATGTTATATTCACAAAGCTTTCACAAGGGCCTAAAAAATTTATCTTTGTCAGGCATAAAAAATCTGCTTAGGTGGCCACTGACCTGCTATTATGTGAAGATGGTAACATGAGAACATGTGAATAGCTTATTCCCATGTGTAGCCAAGCTTTTCAGGGGTTCCCAAATGGCAAGTGACCTGTTATTTTGTGAACGGTAACATAAGAACATGTGAATAACTTGTTCACATGTGTTATTATCACAAAAAATCTTGTGATCACGTGAATATTAAATCCCTGATTAAGAGTCTATCATTGAGAAGCATCCTTTTCGAAGGGATTTAGCCATAAAGATGGCTATTCTTTTACTAAAAGAAAGCATTACAATTTAGGCATAAAGCCTAACTTAATGCTAATTAAAAATTAAGAAACTTAGGAAAAGCTTGATTTGAATTAAAACAATCATTCTGAAAGCTTCTCAAGCTTGAGAGGGGTTGAGAGGAAGAAAGTTATTGAGAAAATTGAATAAAACCATAAAAAATAATTTTACCTCCAAGTTTGGCTTAATTCTCTAATTGCAGTGAATCCCTTGACCAATCAATTGGTCCACCAAGAGGAGAAGAGCAACTCCAAGAGTTGTTGTAGAGAAACAGCTCTCCAAGCTCCCAAGAGAGAGAGGAAAATTTAAAGGATAATAGAAAATATGATTATTTTAATATAATACTAGCATGGTATAGCTCGAATATTTCATTACAAATAACTCAGAGTCTATTTATAGGTTAGGGAGGCCACTATCCAAGTCCAACTGGGTTCTAGAATTTTCCAAGTTTAGTTTGACTTAATTTGGACAAGATTTGGACCAGTTTGGCTCTCTTTTTTATTTGGTTTGATCCAGGAGAGAGGAGAGATAAAAATATCATAAAATTTTTGAATTAAAAACCCTTCTACACATGTGAAAGAGGCACCTACCTCAAGTGTAAGATTCCTCCCCCAGCCTCTCAAGTATCTTCCCCTGTAGTCAAATCCCTCTTCAGAAATATAAAAGATCTTGTTTCTACTAGTTTTGGCCAAGAGAGAGAAAATCTTCTAGAGAGTGGAAATTTAGTTTTTAAATATTTTTGGTTAGAAAAATATTGTTGCATGACAAATGAAGATCAATACAAGGATGCAACAAAAAAGATACTTAGGGCTCTTGTAAAGAGTTCCACTTTGTAGATGAATGTGGGAGAGGGCTTGACAATAATCCCACATGGGAACTTTTGGGAGTTCTAGAATTTTTGTATAAAAGGTGGCTCATTTGAGAGCATGGACACATTGGGCAAACTCATGTTTGAGCTCTCTTGAGACTAGCTCTCCCTCTTCTTCCATAGAGGTGCAAGCTCTTCTCTCTCCCCATCTACATTGTTGTAAGTTCTATTCTTTTGTTAATTCAATGCAATGAGTTGATATTTGTCTCTCTTCTCATGTCAATTCTCTAGTGTGCATGTTTCTTATTGAGAGCTTCAAGGATTGTGTGCATGCTAGGGAAATGAGTATTTGAGAATGAAGAATGCTTTGATCTTGTGTGAGCAATAGCTAAGATTTCTTCTTGTTTGGATGTATGGATGAGTGGAATGTGGAGTTGAGTGAGCAATAGCAAGATTGAGCTTGAGTGTGTGTTGAGTCTATGTCAATAGTAGTAGTTTTCTTAGCAATCTCTCCATCAAATGGATAAGCTTTTGTGCACCGGTACGGGTTGAATCCCTAGCTCCGAAAGGGATACAAATCCCATTGGATTGAGCTAAGTGTGGATCATACTACTCTTGCTACAAGTGAGAGAGTTTTTCCGTCTCTCCATTGGCGCCGCTGCCGGGGAGAAGACTCAAAACCGGTTAAGAAGCTTGCATTACTACCACTATTTCTTTTTGTTTTGAGGTTTAGGGCATTGAGTGTGTGATCTCAAGGGCGCCTTGTGTGTTTTCGGTTTTTTGATTAGAAGCAAAAAAAAAAAAACAAAATTAATTAAAACCTCATTGCGGTAGAGAAATCCCGCCATTAATCGGAATTAAGCACTTTCTGTTGTTGCATTGGTGACGGGGTTTGCGAGTGGTAGATAGGAAGTGTTGGAGGCAGCTTTTCTTTTATTGTTTTGTTTTGTTGTTATTGTGTGGGGAGGCGTTTCCATCAAGCATAGCAAAGAAAAAATAGATATATATATATCTATTACATGTGGCTGGAAAACGGTGTTGGAGATGGCAGTGAAGGCGGCTTTTAAAACAAAATATATATATAAATATATATATGTTATATACTGACGACAGCAGGTGGAAGAAGGCGTCGGCGTAGGCGGCGAGCAGTGTTGGCCGGAGGTGTTGCAGCTGTAAGACGGCAGTCGGCGGCAGCTGGACGTGGAGTCGAGGTGGCCGCAAGAAGAAAGAGCAGTGGAGAAGGCGTGGAGAGGAGGCGTTGAGGCGTTGAGGCGTTGAAGGCGTGGAGGTTGTAGCGAGCGCAGAACAAAGGACATAAACAAAGCGTGGAGACTGGCCGTGTGGAAGGCGATGGAGTGCTGCACTAGACGGCATCTGCAGTGGGCGCAGCCTGCAGAGCGTTAGCCGGCGTGGAGGCAGCGTAGAGGTTGGCTGCACAGCTGACGTGGCCAAAGGAGGTGTCAGCTGAAGCAAACGAAGGTAGCTAAGAAGCAAAAGGGCTGGCCGGTGCGAAGGCGGTGGTGGCGGGCCACAGCTGAAAGCAAAGGAAGCGAAGGCTGCCGGGGAGTTGACTGGCCGGCGGCTGCTCTGCTGCTGCAGGGCCGTTGAAGGGCGGAAAGAGGAGTGGCTAAAGAAGGGCTGCAGAGCAGCTGTGGAAGGCGACCGAGTAGTGAGAAGAAGAACTGCAGCTGGCGAAAGCGGTGAGTAGGTGCAATTTTTTATTTTTTTTATTTTCTTTATTTTTTATTAATTTTTCATGTTTTTTTATTTTTTTAAATAAAAAATAATAATAATAAATATTAAAAAACAAAAAAAAATATTTTTTTTAAAAAAAGAAAGAAAAAAGAAGAAGAAAAAAAAAGAAAAAAACCATAAAACAATAAATTTATTTTTTTTTAAAAAGAGAAAAAAAACAATTTTTATTTTTTGTATTTTGAAACCATTGTTCATTTTTTCAATTTCTGTAAAGTCTTGCATAATTAAAGTAGCTTGCATTTTTTATTTTTATTCTTTTTAGAAGTTTTGTAAATGATGCATAATTAGTAGATTTATATCTTTTGTAATTAGGCACAAAATTCATTAGTTTAAAAAAAAACAAACAAACAATTAAAAAAACCAACAAAAGAAAAAAAAACAAAAATAAAAAGAAAAAAATCTATAAATTAAGTGTTTTTAGGAGTCTAGCTTTGTGCATATTTTATAATTCTTCATTTAAATTTTTTGCATAATTAGTATTTTCTTATATTTTTTAATTTTTATAACTTTGTGCATAATTAGTATTTTTAGTGTGATTCATAATTTTTGTGTAAGTTTAAAAAAAATAAAAATAAAAACATAAAAAACATAAAATCATTTTTAAAAAAAATCATAATTAAAAAAAAAGATAGGATAGATAGTTACGCCCACATACTAATTCTAGTTGCATTTAGTGATTAGGTAGGTTAAAAAATATATATATATACATACATATATATATATATACATATATATATATATATATTTTATTTAAAAGAAAAAACAAAACAAAACAAAAACACATTAAAAAAAAACCAAAAAAATTTGACCTTATGCACTTGCGGTCGGGACGTCTTGTAGATTGTGCCATAGGGCCTAGGGCACCTTCTAGAGTACCTACGCAGGAAAGTGGGACCCAATCGGTAGGAAATTTGGCAGATATTGCTGAAACCCTTTCTGAATCCCAATCCGATACCCTTTCCTCTAGAACAACTAGTTCATTGTCCATGGACAATCTAGGGCTGACAAATAGTCATCCCGTAGCCCTAAATAAGACACCCGCAAGATCCTTTAATCCATTTGAAGCCGACACCATGGGGTTAACACTCAATGTGAGACTCCAATATGTCTACACAAATGCTCAAGGAGCTGAGATCTTTAGGGATCCACAACAACGGTATCTTGTTAAGATCGCAGACATTTTCTCAGAACTTGATAGAGCACCTCTAGTCAATGACCAGGGTAACATGTACATGGGTGGAGATGGGGTTCGCTACGAAGTCACCTACCATCCAGAAAAGGTAGACAAATTAGGGGAGCTCTCTAAAACCGAGTTCTTAGACTTATCAGAACTTTCCAGAGCAAGGGAGTCTAGAGATGACTGGCTCATTGAGCCGGACATGCCTGGACCATCCAATGCCCAGTCCTCAAAGCCATCCATAGATGATTTACTTCTTGTAGATCTAAATTTGGAAAGGGATAGAAAAGGCAAGTGTAAAATGGATCAGGGGGTTGAATGCCAATGGGAGTTTGTACGACAAATTCCTGTGACAAAGGTCTTACAGGATGACCCACTTCAAGAGGTCTATAAGGACTCGTTAGAGGGATATTATGCCACAACTAGATTGCCACAGCTGGATCTTCCTCTAGCTCATGTGGTGGTAGTTGAGAAGCTTGCAGGACACATGAACAGAATAATTGATAAATGGGCCAATGAATACCGAACCTTAGATTGGAAAGAGATTCGAGAACTCACGTGGAAAGGACAACCATTATTCATGGAAGTGTTCTCAACAAATACAGCCAAACCAGGAGAGACAGCCTTTCTTGGAGAAACTGTTGCTCCTCCCCTACGAGAGTTCACTAGGGAGGGACCTTCAACATCTAAGTGGACCACTGCTAGTAGCCCAACTCTAGCACCAAGATATCGTCCTACACTAAATGTGCGACCACAAGTCACACCACAACAACATCTTTCTCACTATAACAATCGGAAGGTAGGGGAGTCAACTCGGCCTCCCATAAATGCACCTCCTGAAATGCGGGTGACAAGATCTTTGGAGGGGTTTGGTGAGGCTGGTAATAGGGTACCCACACCAATTTTAGAAACAGGCGGACCATCTTTCCAAAGAGAGGAACAATTCCCACTGAGAGTAAGAGGCCGTAGGCCCTATGATGAGTATTCAAGACAAGTAAGGCCATCAACTCTTCAGAAACTGGTAAAGAAGTATGAAGGGTCAGGAGATCCATACGATCATGTAGCAGCATTTAGGCAAGCAGTTCGAGCTGAGCAAGTGGCTGATAAGTATACTCAAATTGAAGGATTTGGACTCACTCTTGAGGGAAAAGCCCTGGCTTGGTTTCAGGCATTAGAGGCTTCAGACAAATCTTCTTTACGAGTTTTGGAAGAGAGATTCATTGCTGCTTTTTCCTTGATGGGAATTCAACATGACACGGTAGCACACATCTACTCTTTCAAGCAAGGCGAGAATGAGAGTGTTAGAGACTGTGTAAATAGAATGAAGCAGTACATTAATCGTTGCCCAGAAGATGAGAAGCCCGCCCAAAGTCGATTAATTTCTCTCTTCTTAAAAGGACTCAAAAATTCAACACTGCATACACATCTCTATGCGAAAAAGCATACAAATTTCAATGAGTGTTGCCATGATGCTATGGATTTCACCGATAACTTCAAGTTCCAGGATGGTTCTGGCCCTGAGGTGAAACCTAGAGATCAGTGGGGTGATGACCAAAGATCAGGGTCTAGCGCGCTAGTAAATCCAGACCAGATAGCTAACCTAGTACTAAGAAGATTGGGACAGACCTATCGTCCACCCATGCAGCCACAACAACAGCAGCAGAGAATGAGGAGTGTACTTCCTACAGGTCCTCATCTTTGTGGAGCATGTGGCGGTGACCATAAAACAGAGGACTGTAATACCTTTTCTCCTCTAGTCACAAACCAACCCACAAAGAAGTGGTGCCAAGCCTGTGCTTGGAACGTTACTCATACCACACAGGAATGTACTCGCATCGCGAGAATGAGACAGGAACGTGAGCAGCCGAGGGGTGGAGTGGCTCCACAAATGTATCAACAGTATACTAGTTTTGAACGTAAGCCACCGATGACACAAGAGCAAGCACGACCTGTACTTGGTGCTCAACCTCCTGCTCCTGGGACGGCTCCTGTGAGGGTTGTCGACTACGACAATTCAAATATGTGTAGAGACTTGGTAAACCCAGGCTATGTGGAAGAAGAATACGCATCATATTCATCCAAAGATAATCTCTTTGAAAGTCCCACATACCCAAGCCAAGCACTGGAGACTCAACCAGGGGAACAAAACTCTTTAATGTTGCTAGGTGGCTACCAACCTAGGACTCCAGGCCCCTCAGGTCAATGGCAGCCAAGGAAAGTAGAGGCCAAACCAATGGGCCCCTGTTATGAGTGCGGAGAACCCCATTGGGCTCATGATTGTCCACATCACTCAAGGCAAGCATCTCGGTCCAATACAACAGTACAACAGTTTCCACCAATTGAAAGATATTGTCTAGGGTGCTGTGTAGAACACTTCCCAAAAGACTGTCTGCTGAAACCACATGAGGAAGGCACCTCTCAACCAAAGGTATCACTCAACCTTGTAGGCACAGTTCCATCGCCACCTTCATCTGAGAATGAGGATGTCGTGCCACTTAGAGTCATGACTAGATCACAGACACAAAATGCCGAAATACAGACTGATGAGACACCTCGAACTAGGGATGCAAAGACAAATCTAGTGGACAAGACCCTACAGTCCAATAGAAAAAAGACCACTAGGAGGAAGAAGAACCGAAACAAGCGAACTAAAAGTACATCCACTAGTTCTCAAGAAGTCTCTAAACAAAACATGAGGGATAAAACTTTTACTTCCCAAGAAGTGCATGAGGAACATCAACCTCAACCTGGGCCTAGTGTTAAACAAGATGAGGCTAGTACGTTTGAGGATAGTTCTGGGGGTTCTGTTTTTGTGGATAAAGTGAATGAGACTCTAGAGGCCATCATTGATGCTCATAGAAGTCGCATTGCAGCTTTATCTGAGCTACCCAAGAAGCTTCAAGAATACCCAAACCCTCGTGAGGAGAAGATCAATCTAGCTGTACATCAGCAACTCATTAGGGAAGCTCAGTCAATACTTGAGGGACCACCACCACCTATTCCTCGGGGCCCAACCTCTCTTAAGCCAACATTAGAAACCATACCAGAAGTGTCATCGAGTCGGGAAATGAAAAGTGAGCTCATTTCACAAGCTCATAGCGAAAGGTCTGCACCAATTGACACTCCATTGAAAGATGAAATTCTGCCACCACCTAGCCTTGTCTTCCCATGCAATGATGAAGTTATTGATGCTAATGAGGACATGGCAAATGAGATGTGGGCCACAGTAAATGAGAAAATTAATGAGAACATGTCTTCTGTTAGTTCGCCTCCATTCTCTGAGGTGGATTTTACCAGGGGTACGGAAAACAAATTTAGACACCCAAGCATCCAGGAGGAAGTTCAAACAATTGTTTCTCCTAGAAGTAAGCATACAATGAAAACCTTACCATCATATCTGGGAGAATATGAGAACTGTTCTCAAACCTTGAGGATACCCTCCATGCATAAAAGGTTGACAAAGGAGAAAGATATGAGTATGGTGCAGGCTATTTTGTCAGCACCAGTGGCTTGTACCCTACCTTTGCTTGATTTGATAAAAATTCGACCTGAGTTGTGGAATGATATTGCCACAAGTTTGTCAGAGCAGGTATTGCTACAAAAGGGTCACCATGAGTGTACTATACACTCCGAGACAAAGCATGTAATGCCAGTTCCTATCAACAAAGTAGGAAAATTTTGTGAGGACGATCAGGGAAATGCTACCCTCCCATTAGAAGTGCGAAAAGTATCTTCAACTGCAATACTTGATAGTGGTGCAGGAGTGGGCATTGTGACAAGGTCCATTTGGGAAAAGTGGGCAAACCAGCTATTAGGAGTACAAGGATGCGCTTGCAACTAGCAGATGGAAGCTTAGAACATCCCCTTGGGTTGCTTGAGAACATATTGGTCACCACATGTGGGATTGAATATGAGCACACCTTTGCAGTAGTGGATTTTGGAAAACATCCAAACTATGAAGTGATATTGGGTAGACCGTTCATGCGACAATTTCAAATGATTCAAGATTGGGGATACAATTATTTGTACCTCCGACATGATTCTGTCATCACAAGGGTCAACCTAAGGAATCACTCATATCGTGATGTAACAAGGTCTCCAATAGATGAGTTTGATTCTGCTTCATCTGAGGGCTCAAGAGTTACATTGTCCGATGGGCGAGAAGATCTATGGATGTGCGGAGCCTCATGTAGGGATTTCAACACTGAGAGACTTAAGGGTAATCGAAGTGTATCAGATGAGGCATACATTCCACAACCCTTCCCTGAGCATTTAATTGATCCACTAGAATGGAGTCATGTCCTTGCGACATTATCGACATGTGCTTTACCTAAGCCAATTCAATTTTGTGACTCAGATGGATATGATATTATTCCTATACGAATGGTACAACCACGTGCCCTTCTAGATGATTTGTACTATAGGAATGCTTCCACAACAGCACTACATGTAGAAGAAGTCTCAGTGGAGAAATTAACACTCAAATCTGCTAATGATGCTGATCAAAAGGGTGGTGTTTCTACCTTACATAAAGCACTTTCAAAATCTGCTCTTGAAGCTCCAAAACAAATGATGTGGATAATTGATGAGTACTCAAGTGAGGGCCATGGCTGGCATGTTCCAACTACTCTAGTTGCTGCTCAAAGAAGGCCAGGTAAGAAGGAATTATCAATATGGCTACCCAAAGATGCGTACAAACTTGTACCATCTAGTCCAGTTGCCAAAACTCCTAAAAAGCACATCATTTCCAAGCCTAAACCTCGGATTGTTACTCGATGGGTCCCAAAACATGTTCTTAAAGCACAAGGCTATTATGAGGGTGCAACAGCAATTTGGCTTCCAAAATGCCATGCTTTGGCAGGGGTAAAAGAGTGTTTCAGAAAGATTCCAAAAGCCACCCTTGATTGTCCATATCAGTGGGTGCAAAAGAAATCAACACAAACTCTTAAAGATAGGATAGGTGGCTGTGATAGCACCTACAAAACTACTTGTGTTGATCTTCCTAAAACATGTAATGAAACACCGGTTGTCACAAATTCTCCTTGTTACACAATTCCACCCTCCAATGGTGTACACACCTAAGAAACATCTAACTCCAAAGGAGTCTCATTTGAGCATAGATTCTAGCATTTCAAAGCCTAATTCCTCTTATCTTGCTCAAATTCCAAGACAATTGATAAAATTTCCACTCAAGAAGGACATACCTAAAACCAAAGATAAGGCATTAACACTACAATTGAAGCTCTTTGGTAGATCAATGTTTGCATAGTGTGGTTCCTTATGCCTTTAGAGGATTATGTTCTTTTTGAGATGATCTCCACCACCAGCGCAAGGGTAAGTTCAACGACTCCATAATAAGATCGACAAGCCAGGGCACTTTTCTCCCATTGGGTTTTTCCCCTCGGCTATATTCGGTGTTTGGCACCAATGGCAAATTTTATTTTTTTCTTTTCTTTTCGTGTTTGTTAATAAAAATTTTGCAGAGATCTCCGTAAAAAACAAGAGCATCAAACACGCCCCAATAGTCCACCTATCGTGCAAACAAATTAGGAAGGGGGGAGACATGCTACGCTTACAAAGATCAAGGAGGAGCAATCTGCACAAAATCAGCAATGCATCAATGCAAACGAACAACATCAACAGGGCACTACAACAGGTGTATTCAAATCTTAATCTTTATTTCTTTATGTGCTCTTATCTTTCGAATATATGGTTTGCATGTTCACACAAAGTTGGCTGGTATAAGTTTTTGATTAGTTGTTAAAATATGGTGAGTGGATTCTAGAGTCTTAGAAGACTTAGGAAAAGATATTTCTATCTAAAGACAGTGTAGGATATATACCAAGGGAATATGCCAAGTTCTTATGCTTTCAAGGTATATTAGTTATCCCTAGTGGTAGCTACCTCTTAGATATGAGCTGGGTGCTAGGAGTAATAAAAATTTATAAAAAAATTATACCCTAAAAAAACATATATATACAAAGTAAATTGAGACATGATGTGTCTACAGTCATGTGGAATGCTTGGTAGGACCTGGGGTTGTCTTAGCACCTTGGGGCCGATGCCTTGGTTTCCATGGGGTGAACACTGATGTCTAAAAGCTTCAGAAAAAGACCTTTGAGGAATCTATCGCCTTGATGGATGTTGGTAGGACTCTGGGGTACACTATGGGCCCTCGAGACCGATGCCCTCATCTTCATGGGGTACTCCTTAGGTCATAAAAGAAAGAAAAAGGGTCTGTCGCCCTTGAGATACTTAGCGGTCTTTAGATTCTCTTGGCGGAGGTCTCTTGGCCATTGCTTGGGTCTCTTTGGGATAGAACCTTAATCTTTATCACCTTCTACACACATATCAAAAAAAAAAAGAGGAAAAAAAGAGTTCCAATCACCTTTGCTCATATTTAGGAGTAGGTTTGCCACTTAGGAATAACTTACATACTTGTAGGACATTGAGACTGAGGTCATAACCGGCGGTGTACTAAGCACACTTGCCTTTGCATAGCACTATCTACCACTTAAGTCTCACTTTGCCTAGACTTTACTCACCTATTTTAGGACTCATTAAAACTTTAATCAGCCTTGCACTTGTATGCTCACGTGTGAAATTATCATTGCTGGTTTTTGTTTTCTTTTCTTTTTTTCAATAAGAGACTTTACTTGTATCCATTGTTTTTTTGTTGCAGCTCTTGCTACTACCGCGCTCGAGGACGTGCGCAGAATAGGAAGGGGGGAGTGTTGCATGACAAGTAAAGATCAATACAAGGATGCAACAAAAAAGATACTTAGGGCTCTTGTAAAGAGTTCCACTTTGTAGATGAATGTGGGAGAGGGCTTGACAATAATCCCACATGGGAACTTTTGGGAGTTCTAGAATTTTTGTATAAAAGGTGGCTCATTTGAGAGCATGGACACATTGGGCAAACTCATGTTTGAGCTCTCTTGAGACTAGCTCTCCCTCTTCTTCCATAGAGGTGCAAGCTCTTCTCTCTCCCCATCTACATTGTTGTAAGTTCTATTCTTTTGTTAATTCAATGCAATGAGTTGATATTTGTCTCTCTTCTCATGTCAATTCTCTAGTGTGCATGTTCTTATTGATAGCTTCAAGGATTGTGTGCATGCTAGGGAAATGAGTATTTGAGAATGAAGAATGCTTTGATCTTGTGTGAGCAATAGCTAAGCTTTCTTCTTGTTTGGATGCATGGATGAGTGGAATGTGGAGTTGAGTGAGCAATAGCAAGATTGAGCTTGAGTGTGTGTTGAGTCTATGTCAATAGTAGTAGTTTTCTTAGCATTCTCTCCATCAAATGGATAAGCTTTTGTGCACCGGTACGGGTTGAATCCCTAGCTCCGAAAGGGATGCAAATCCCATTGGATTGAGCTAAGTGTGGATCATACTACTCTTGCTACAAGTGAGAGAGTTATTCCGTCTCTCCAAATATCTCATCTTATTAAAATAAGTTCCCCTGAAACAGAAGTTCAAAAAGATTTTGAGAAGGTGCATTAGAAAGTAAGTATAACCTGTTCAAGAGGCATTATCCTGGGGGGGTGAAGATTTTTTCGAAATTTTAAATTAAGGTTTCTATGGACCAATAAGATTCATCCAAATGTAGGGAGGAGATAAATAGAAGAATAAAAGGAAAATCCCCCAAAAATGAGTAAATACTCACATAAGATGAAGAGTTGACTAAGGACAAGGTTAATAGTTAAAAAAGAGAGATATTTAGATGACATAATACATTTTTGACACCTCAGTATGGGGGAATTTTCCTCATGAAGGAGGCGCCTATTTCACATGCTTGAATGAGTTTTAAACTCCCAAATAATGAGATATTTTTATCTCTCCTCTCTCCTGTTTCATCTAGATCCAAAAAGTGAGCAAAACTGACCTAAAAATGGTCAAAAATTGACCAAACTGATCCTGAAAATTCTAGAATCAGTGTGCTTGGTTAGAAGCTCACTTTTTCCTATAAATAGAAGCCTTCCCCTTTGTTAAAACTTAATAGTGTTTTGCATTGTTACCCTGCCTTACCCAAGTGCCAAAAACAGTGAATTTTACTCATAATTCATTAGTTTTTGACCTTCCCTCTTCCAAAAGATTGGTGGCCACTCTTGTTTCAAACAAGAGTAGAACCCTCAAACCATCAAGCCAAAGGAAATCTCTCAAAGTATCTATGTAAGTTGGAGATTCTTCTCTTTTCAAATTCTTTTATGGTTTTCTTATGATTTTTGTCTTCTCTAAAATCAAATGATGTTATGCCTCATTGAAAAAAGGCATTCCCCTCTCTTCTTTAGTAAATCCAACCATTCTTTATCCTAGATGATTGATTATTGGATGAAATCAAGTTTTTCATAATGTTTCTCTTAAATAAGTAGAAAATGTTTACATTAGAGTGATTTAAATACTCTTGGTGAACTTCTAATTATTTTTAGTAAGTTAAAAATTGAAAAATGGTCAGCCATACAAAGGAGGTTATGGCATAATTTTTTGAAAATTTGTGAAATAAATTTCATCTTTTATTAATCAAAAAGAGTAATCCCCATCGTTAGAGTATTCTAAAAATGTCATTTTCATTCATACATAGAAAGATGCATATTGATTAATTTTTATAAAAGAATGATTTTCAATAGAATTAAATTCTATGAAAGATACTTATTGATAATTTTTTATTATGAAAGTGTTACTTTCTTCATTATGGATTTTTATGCATAAAAGTATAATTTTTATTACAAAAAGAGTTACTTTCATCATATTGATTTTTATGCATAAAAGAATATTTTTTTATTATAAAAGTGTTACTTTTATCATTATTGATTTTATGCATAAACTTATGCATAAAAGAATATTATTTTTTAATTATAAAAGTGTTACTTTTATCATTATTGATTCTATGCATAAAAGTATGCATAAAAGAATATTTATTTTATATTAAAAGAGTGATTTTCATCATAAATGATTTGTATGCATAAACATATGCATAAAAGATATTTTTTATATTAAAAGTATGATTTTCATCATAAATGATTTTATGCATAAATTTGATGCATAAAAGAAATTCTTTTATATTAAAAGAGTGATTTTCATCATAAATGATTTGTATGCATAAAATATATTTTTTAATATTAAAAGTGTGATTTTCATCATAAATTATTTTATGCATAAATTAGATGCATAAGAGAAATTCTTTTATGCATAGAAAGATGCATAAAGAAATCTATTTTTATTTCAAAAGAGTTATTTTCATCAATTTTAATTTTATGCATAGAAAGATGCATAAAGAAATCTATTTTTAGTTCAAAAGAGTTATTTTCGTTAATTTTGATTTTATGCATAGGAAGATGCATAAAAGATTGATTTTTAATTCAAAAGTGTCATCCTCATTTAAAATGAATTTATGCATAAGAAGATGCATAAAAGATTGATTTTTATTTCGAAAGTGTTATTCTCCTTAAAATGAAATTTATGCATAAATAGATGTGTAAAGAAATCTTATATCAAAAATAAGAATTCTCTTGTATTCTATAAATAGATATGAGGATGTGAAACGAATCAGATAGATGAAAATGAACGATGAATAGATGGAGATGTATGTATGTGAAAGAATGCATGTAGTTATATGTATGTGAAAGAAATGATGTAGATGTGAATGTGAATGTGAATGTGGATGTATGTGAATGTGAATGAGGATGTGGAATGTGGATATGGATATAGATATGGAATGTGGATGTGGATGTATGTGAATGTGAATGAGGATGTGGAATGTGGATATGGATGTATGAATGTGGAATGTGGATATGGATGTACGGATGTGAATGTGAATGTGGATGTATGAATGTAGATGTGGATGTGGATGTGGATGTGGATGTGGATGTATGAATGTGGATGTGAAAATGGATGTATGGATGTAGATGTGAATGTGGATGTACAAATGTGGATGTGTATGTGGAATAATGAATGCGAATATGAATGTGGATGGATATGAAGTCGATATGAGCGAATGGATAAGATGAGATGTCATGTGAATCAGAATGCGAATGAATAATATAAGATCTGAATGAATGAGAAATGAATGTGATGAGACGTAATGTAAATTAAGAAAGATAGGGATGGATGTTATGTGAAGTGAATGAATCTGATGTGATGGGATGGAGAATGATGTATCTGGTCAAGAATGGATACACATATGATTTGGATTTGGATTAAGTAATATGGATTGATGTGAAACAATTTGAAAAGATGTGAGTTCATATTAGAAACTGTATTTGTGAACTGTTTGTAAATGACTGTTTTATGTCAAGAATGCTGGGGAAGCATTTTGACTATCTTGAGAATGTGGTCGTGAAGACCTACCTGATAAAGTTGCAACTGCTGAGACGGAGAGTCAATGGAGGACGTCTCGCGTAGCAAGGTCGGCCGAGGTCTTGACCAGCCTCGGTTCGATTTAAATGGTGAGCTTCCAGTACGGTGGATAAGGGACCAAGGAAGCGGCCTATGAGTGAAGCGCCAGGTGACCTGCGAGGATCCTAGAGGGTGCTGATTATACGGTGCTCAGGCTCTGGGTCACCGAAGATACCCACACGTGCGTCATGGAAGATATTGGAACAAGGAGTAAGAGTTGTTTTCTGGAACCGGGCATGGATCTGGTTGACTGACCTTGCTGGTCCTCAACAGATGAGTCCATGGCTCTTTTATATGGATCTGTTGGTTGATCTTGCTGATCTTCAACGGAGATTCCATCCTGATTTTTATAAGTGATTATATTGTCGGGTACTATGAGCTAGGAACTATTGAAAAGGCCCCTGAGTGGACAAGTGGTGGAGCATTCTCGTTGCCAATGATGCCATAGATACTCTGATGAAGGAATGATTGGAAATAAAGATTCAACGAGAGATTTTGAGGATTGTGATCAGTGATACAATGGTTTCATTAAAGGATTGTTTTAAAGATAGCTGATGCTGAGAAAAAGGCAATTTCATATTGAGTGTGTAAGTAGTGTGACTAGTTTTATGTTTGCATGACCATCCGGCTAGGGGGCCTGGGAACTCTTTTCTTTGGTACCCGGGACAAAACCTAACCAAATTCCGAATTGGATCCCATCTTTACAGTGGTTGGGCAATTGGCTAACCCTTGGGACTGGATGGGGTTAGGCTGGACTGATGGATCCGTAAATCGAGACTCAATTTCTGTTTAGTTCGATAGATGAAGTAAATCACGGACAAAAATTATTCTATGGAAAAAGGATCAACGGCTGTGGCTCTCGATGAGAAAAAAAGCGTTGGTCTCTATGATCCAAGTGCAATCTGTCCCTTGATCTGACTATGGAACTTACGAGTTCAGTCAGATCAGTTCAGTTAGTTAAGGCTTTTGACTACGTTAGGAAAAAGTTATCATAGTGGAATAGCCTGTGCTTTCCGGACAAAGGAAGTTTCGGGTTTGGTTTTGCAAAACCGATGGATTAGTCTCTTGTCCGGATATCCGTGGGCGAGGCCGCGAGTGTGGGACCCTGCCCCGTGCAAGAAGTGCTACTTCGGCTGCTAGCACCCCTGAAATTGTTGCGTGGTGGAGGAGGACAAGGATCTTACAGTTCGTATCAGAGCTATTTGGCTAATGAGGATCAACCAAGAAGCCAAATATGTCAAAAATTTATCAAGAGGCACTAAAAGGTTGTAATTGTGTGATAAAATTCATACAATTTGATATTCAAACTAAAATTCGTAAATTGGTAATTGGGTCTTCAGACGGAAGTACCGCAATTGTATGGAATCCTTGACTTGCTTGAGGCCTAGACATGATGGTATTTACCTTATAGTTCCAAGAACCATTACTACCCGTATATACCGAGAGTATAACTGCAGCTCTTTACTAGCAGTATATACGAGTAAATCTAAGACTTGAAATTATAAGCATTAATGCTATCTAGTTGATGAATTCAAATGTGATTGATATGATTTTTAAATTCTGGTTGAGAACTGATGAGTTGATTTGGATTCTGATTGAAAAGTGATGATCCCTGAAATTTGGTTGAAATGTAATAAGCTGAGGGGAATAAAAACCTTTTGAAAGGTGATGGTGCTGGCTTTGGCGGGACTTTGACATCAAAGGCTTTGGCGAAATCCTTCGCCATTCTTACTGCTTCGGCCATTGAGATAGGTTTAGCATTCTTGACTAAAGTATCCAATGGCTCGTTCATTCCCCGAATGAACCTGGCCATCAGCAGCTGCTCTTCATCCAATTGAGGGGAATATTTAAGGAGAAGGGAAAAAGCTTGATGATACTCTTCAATTGTCCGGTTTTCTTGCTTTAGTCCAAGAACTCATTCATCTTAATTTCAAGAAAGCCTGGGGGACAGAACCTCTTTCTGAGGTAAGCCTTGAGATCGGTTCAGGTTTGGGTATTTCGGTCGAGACGGTTTGTCTCGCAGTGGTTTCTCCCCGCCACTCTAGCTGTCTCTACTATCTTCAGCCTTGCAAGAGCCATTTTGCTCTTCTCATTGTACCCGGTGACATCGAAGTATTCTTCCATTGATTCGATCCACTTCTCCACAGCCTCCCCCAAGGTTTCTCCTTCACCCTTGAAAGGTCCAGGCTACGAACTATGAAGAGTTTTACGAGCATCCAGGTCAATCTCTTCTTCATCAAGTTGTGGGTTAACATTTCTACCACGACGACCTCGATCCATGTTCCTATCAATACGAAAATTCTTGTTAAGTCTCTTTATTTATGATTCAATCCGATTTTTTATTCAACTGATTCCGGGGTTCTCGGCTCCCCAAAGAGTCAAGGGATAAAGATACTCATATAGAATGTATTATTAGTTAACAATTCATTCAGAATTATCTCATTCATATCTTTAACACAATAATGGTCCATCAGACTGAATTCTTCTATCTAAACAATCCTCCATGGGGATTTCAATTTTTCAGATTTTTAATTTATCATCCCTTAACTTGATCCACTGATGATCAAAAGTTAACAGTAGCAATCTGCCAGCACAATCCACTAATCTCATAGTGATTGGCTGAAGTCATTAACATCATTCCAGTTAAGAACATCATCACACGGACTCGTCCCATTCATCCTCATTGTGGTTTCGCTCAGCTTATTACATTTCAACCAAATTTCAGGGATCATCATTTTTCAATCAGAATCCAAATCAACTCATCAGTTCTCAACCAGAATTTAAAAATCATATCAATCACATTCGAATTCATCAACTAGATAGCATTAATGCTTATAATTTCAAGTCTTAGATTTACTCGTATGTACTGCTAGTAAAGAGCTGCAGTTATAGTCTCGGTATATACGGGTAGTCATGGTTCTTGGAACTATAAGGTAAATACCATCATGTCTAGGCCTCAAGCAAGTCAGGGATGCCATACAATTGCGGTACTTTCGTCTGAAGACCCAATTACCAATTTATGAATTTCAATTTGAATATCAAATTGTATGAATTTTATCACACAATTATAATCTTTTAGTGTCTCTTGATAAATTTTTGACATATTTGGCTTCTCGATTGATCCTCATTAGCCAAATAGCTCTGATACCAACTGTAAGATCCATGTCCCCCACCGCGCAACATTTCAGGGGTGCTAGCAGTGGAAGTAGCACTTCTTATGTGGGGCAAGGTCCCACACTCGGGGCCTCGCCCACGGATATCCGGACAAGAGACTAATCCATCGGTTTTTCCAAAATCAAACCCGAAAAACTTCCTTTGCCTGGAAAGCACAGGCGATTCCACCATGATAACTTTTTCCTAACGTAGTCAAAAGCCTTAACTAACTGAACTGATCTGACCGAACTCGTAAGTTCCATAGTCAGATCAAGGGACAGATTGCACTTGGATCATAGAGACCAACGCTTTTTTCCTCATCGAGAGGCACAGCCGTTGATCCTTTTTCTATAGAACAATTTTTGTCCGTGATTTACTTCATCTATCGAACTAAACAAAAATTGAGTCTCGATTTACGGATCCATCAGTCCAGCCTAACCCCATCTAGTCCCAAGGGTTAGCCAATTGCCCAACCACTGTAAAGATGGGATCTAATTAGGAATTCGGTTAGGTTTTGTCTCGGGTACCAGGGAAAAGAGTTCCCAGGCCCCCTAGCCGGCGGATGGTCATGCAAACATAAAACTAGTCACACCACTTACACACCAATATGAAATTACCTTTTTCTCAGCATCAGCTATCTTTAAAACAATCCTTTAATGAAACCATTGTATCACTGATCACAATCCTCAAAATCTCTGGTTGAATCTTAATTTCCAATCATTCCTTCATCGGAGTATCTATGGCATCATTGGCAACCAGAATGCTCACCACCTGTCCACTCAGGGGCCTTTTCAATAGTTCCTAGCTCATAGTACCCGACAATATAATCACTTTATAAAAATCAAGATGGAATCTCCGTTGAAGATCAGCAAGATCAACCAACAGATCCATATAAAAGAGCCATGGACTCATCCGTTGAAGGACCAGCAAGGTCAGTCAACCAGATCCATGCCCGGTTCCAGAAAACAACTCTTATTCCTTGTTCTAATATCTTCCACGACGCACGTGTGGGTATCTTCGGCGACCCAGAGCCCGAGCACCGTATAGTCAGCACCCTCTAGGATCCTTTGCAGGTCACCTAGCGCTTCACTCATAGGCCGCTTCCTTGGTCCCTTATCCACCGTACCGGAAGCTCACCATTTAAATCGAACCGAGGCTGGTCAAGACCTCGGTCGACCTTGCTACGCGAGACGTCCTCCATTGACTCTCCATCCAGTAGTTGCAACTTTATCAGGTAGGTCTTCACGACCACATTCTCAAGATAGTCAAAATGCTTCCCCAGCATTCTTGACATAAAATAGTCATTTATAAAGAGTTCACAAATATAGTTTCTAATATGAACTCACATCTTTCCAAATTGTTCCACATCAATCCATATTACTTAATCCAAATCCAAATCATATGTGTATCCATTCTTGACCAGATACATCATTCTCCATCCCATCACATCAGATTCATTCACTTCACATAACATCCATTCCTATCTTTCTTAATTTACATTACGTCTCATCACATCCATTTCTCATTATATCTCATTCGTTCAGATCTTATATTATTCATTCACATTCACATGACATTATTCATTTGTTCAGATCTTATATTATTCATTCACATTCTGATTCACATGACATCTCATCTCATCCATTCGCGCATATCGACTTCATATCCATCCACATTCATTATTCCACATACACATCCACATTCGTACATCCACATTCACATCTACATCCATACATCCATTTTCACATCCACATCCACATCCACATTCATACATCCACATTCACATTCACATTCACATCCGTACATCCATATCCACATTCCACATTCATACATCCATATCCACATTCCACATTCTCATTCACATTCACATACATCCACATCCACATTCCATATCTACATCCATATCCACATTCCACATCCTCTCACATTCACATTCACATTCACATTCACATCTACATCATTTCTTTCACATACATATAACTACATCCATTCTTTCACATACATACATCTCCATCTATTCATCATTCATTTTCATCTATCTGATTCGTTTCACATCCTCATATCTATCTGATTCGTTTCACATCCTCATATCTATTCATCATTCATTTTCATCTATCTGATTCGTTTCACATCGTCATATCTATTTATAGAATACAAGAGAATTCTTATTTTTGATATAAGATTTCTTTACGCATCTATTTATGCATAAATTCCATTTTAAGGAGAATAACACTTTCGAAATAAAAATCAATCTTTTATGCATCTTCCTAGGCATAAATTCATTTTAAATGAGAATGACACTTTTGAATTAAAAATCAATCTTTTATGCATCTTCCTATGCATAAAATCAAAATTGACGAAAATAACTCTTTTGAACTAAAAATAGATTTCTTTATGCATCTTTCTATGCATAAAATTAAAATTGATGAAAATAACTCTTTTGAAATAAAAATATATTTCTTTATGCATCTTTCTATGCATAAAATCAAAAGTGATGAGAATAACACTTTTGGATTAAAATAAATTCTTTATGCATCTTTCCATACATAAATCCAGTTTAGTAGGAATTACACTTTTAGAATAAAAGAATTTCTCTTATGCAGCTAATTTATGCATAAAATCATTTATGATAAAAATCACACTTTTAATATAAAAAAATATCTTTTATGCATATGTTTATGCATACAAATCATTTATGATGAAAATCACTCTTTTAATATAAAAGAATTTCTTTTATGCATCTAATTTATGCATAAAATCATTTATGATAAAAATCATACTTTTAATATAAAAAAATATCTTTTATGCATATGTTTATGCATACAAATCATTTATGATGAAAATCACTCTTTTAATATTAAAAAATAGTCTTTTATGCATACTTTTATGTATAGAATCAATAATGATAAAAGTAACACTTTTATAATAATAATAAAAATATTCTTTTATGCATACTTTTATGCATAAAATCAATAATGATAAAAGTAACACTTTTATAATTAAAAAATATTCTTTTATATATAAAAATCAATATGATGAAAGTAACTCTTTTTGTAATAAAAATTATACTTTTATGCATAAAAATCCATAATGAAGAAAGTAACACTTTCATAATAAAAAATTATCAATAAGTATCTTTCATAGAATTTAATTCTATTGAAAATCATTCTTTTATAAAAATTAATCAATATGCATCTTTCTATGTATGAATGAAAATGACATTTTTAGAATACTCTAACGATGGGGATTACTCTTTTTGATTAATAAAAGATGAAATTTATTTCATAAATTTTCAAAACATTTTGCCATAACCTCCTTTGTATGGTTGACCATTTTTCAATTTTTAACTTACTAAAATTAATTAGAAGTTCACCAAGAGTATTTAAATCACTCTAATGTAAATATTTTCTACTTATTTAAGAGAAACATTATGAAAAACTTGATTTCATCCAATAATCAATCATCACTTTTTGGATCTAATTGAAATAGGAGAGAGGAGAGATAAAAATATCTCATTATTTGGGAGTTTAAAACTCATTCAAGCATGTGAAATAGGCGCCTCCTTCATGAGGGGAATTCCCCCATACTGAGGTGTCAAAAATGCATTATTTCATCTAAATATCTCTCTTTTTTAACTATTAACCTACTCCTTAGTCAACTCTTCATCTTATGTGAGTATTTACTCATTTTTGGGGGATTTTTCTTTTATTATTATATTTATCTCCTCCCTACATTTGGATGAATCTTATTGGTGCATAGGAACCTTAATTGAAAATTTTAAAAAAGTCTTCACCCCTAGGATAATGCCTCTTGTAAACAGGTTATACTTAATTTCTAATGCACCTTCTTTTTGAACTTCTGTTTCAGGGGAACTTATTTTAATAAGATGAGATATTTTTCTAACCAAAAATATTTAAAAACTGAATTTTCACTCTCTAGAAGATTTTTTCTCTCTTGGCCAAAACTGGTAGAAACAAGATCTTTTATATTTCTGAAGAGGGATTTGACTACAGGGGAAGATACTGGACATCCTGAGAGGCTAGGGGAGGAATCTTACATTCTACCCCACTTAAAAAATGCGAGATGTCCTCATCTCGCAGGTGGAGTATGATCTCTTTCGTCTTCTTCTTCTTCTTCAATCACTTCCAGCGTTATTGCCTTGGAAGTGGACGACCGATTTGGGAACAACTCTCTTTGACTTCCCCTATTCTGAGTTGGAGGTCTTGCATTACTTTGGGTTGAAACTGCAGGTTGGATAGACGGTCTACCTCTCGGATTTCCTTGATTTTGGCGGATAGAACCGTGATTACTCTCGAAGGAAGGGACTAGAGTCTGGAATCTTGATTCCTGATTTCCCTGCAGTGAAAACCTTGATCCAAAAGGAGTTGGGAAATCCATGCTGCGATGTCCAAGTCCTTGACAGTTATAGCATTTCACTCTCTTGTTCAAGGGTGGAACTTCTGAAGTTGAAATCCAAGGAATTGAGTTTTGGAAAAAGGACATTTCTTCCATTCTGGAACTTCCCATATCCTGGGTTTGACCCTGATATCTCTTAGGCGGAGGAAGGTTGGAATCACCTTATGGGAATAAAAACCTTTTGAAAGGTGATGGTGCTTTGGCGGGACTTTGACATCAAAGGCTTTGGCGAAATCCTTCGCCATTCTTACTGCTTCGGCCATTGAGATAGGTTTAGCATTCTTGACTAAAGTATCCAATGGCTTGTTCATTCCCCGAATGAACCTGCCCATTAGCTCTGCTCTTCATCCAATTGAGGGGAATATTTAAGGAGAAGGACAAAAGCCTGATGGTACTCTTCAATTGTCTGGTTTTCTTGCTTTAGCTCCAAGAACTCATTCATCTTAATTTCAAGACAGCCTGGGGGACAGAACCTCTTTCTGAGGTAAGCCTTGAGATCGGTCCAGGTTTGGGTATTTCGGTCGAGACGGTTTGTCTCGCAGTGGTGTCTCTATGCCACTCTAGCTATCTCCACTATCTTCAACCTTGCAAGAGCCATTTTGCTCTTCTCATTGTACCCGGTGACATCGAAGTATTCTTCCATTGATTCGATCCACTTCTCCACAGCCTCGCCCAAGTTTTCTCCTTCACCCTTGAAAGGTCGAGGCAGCGAACTATGAAGAGTTTTACGAACATCGAGGTCGAGCTCTTCTTCATCAAGTTGTGGGTTAACATTTCTACCACGACCACCTCGATCCATGTTCCTATCAATACAAAAATTCTTGTTAAGTCTCTTTATTTATGATTCAATCCGATTTTTTATATTCAACTGATTGCGTGGTTCTCGGCTCCCCACAGAGTCAAGGGATAAAGATACTCATATAGAACGTATTATTAGTTAACAATTCATTCAGAATTATCTCATTCATATCTTTAACACAATAATGGTCCATCAGACTGAATTTTTCTATTTAAACAATCCTCCATGGGGATTTCAATTTTTTAGATTTTTAATTTATCATCCCTTAACTTGATCCACTGATCAAAAGTTAACAGTAGCAATCTGCCAGCACAATCCACTAATCTCATAGTGATTGGCTGAAGTCATTAACATCATTCCAGTTAAGAACATCATCACAGGGACTCGTCCCATTCATCCTCATTGTGGTTTCGATTCCAACCTTCCTCCGCCTAAGAGATATTAGGGTCAAACCCAGGATATGGGAAGTTCTAGAATGGAAGAAATGTCCTTTTTCCGAAACTCAATTCCCTGGATTTCAACTTCATAAGTTCCACCCTTGAACAAGAGAGTGAAATGCTATAACTGTCAAGGATTTGGACATCGCAGCATGGATTGTCCAACTCCTTTTGGATCAAGGTTTTCAGTGCAGGGAAATCAAGAATCAAGATTCCAGACTCCAGCCCCTTCCTTCGAGAGTAATCACGGTTCTATCCGCCAAAATCAAGGAAATCCCAGAGGTAAACCCTCTATCCAACCTGCAGTTTCAACCCAAAGTAATGCAAGACCTCTAACTCAGAAAAGGGGAAGTCAAAGAGAGTTGTTCCCAAATCGGTCGTCCACTTCCCAAGGCAGTAACGCTGGAAGTGATTGAAGAAGAAGAAGAAGATAAAAGAGATCATACTCCACCTGCGAGAAGAGGACATCTCGTGTTTTTTAAGTGGGGTAGAATATAAGATTCCTCCCCCAGCTTCTCAGGATGTCCAGTATCTTCCCCTGTAGTCAAATCCCTCTTCAGAAATATAAAAGATCTTGTTTCTACCAGTTTTGGCCTAGAGAGAGAAAATCTTCTAGAGAGTGAAAATTCAGTTTTTAAATATTTTTGGTTAGAAAAATATCTCATCTTATTAAAATAAGTTTCCCTAAAACAGAAGTTCAAAAAGATTTTCAGAAGGTGCATTAGAAATTAAGTATAACCTGTTCAAGAGGCATTATCCTGGGGGTGAAGATTTTTTCGAAATTTTAAATTAAGGTTCCTATGGACCAATAAGATTCATCCAAATGTAGGGAGGAGATAAATAGAAGAATAAAAGAAAAATCCCCCAAAAATGAGTAAATACTCACATAAGATGAAGAGTTGACTAAGGACAAGGTTAATAGTTAAAAAAGAGAGATATTTAGATGAAATAATGCATTTTTGATACCTCAGTATGGGGAAATTTCCCTCATGAAGGAGGCGCCTATTTCACATGCTTGAATGAGTTTTAAACTCCCAAATAATGAGATATTTTTATCTCTCCTCTCTCCTGTTTCAACTAGATCCAAAAAGTGAGCAAAACTGACCTAAAAATGGTCAAAAATTGACCAAACTGATCCCGAAAATTCTAGAATCAATTTGCTTGGTTAGAAGCTCACTTTTTCCTATAAATAGAAGCCTTCCCCTTTATTGAAACTTAATAGTGTTTTGCATTGTTACCCTGCCTCACCCAAGTGCCAAAAACAGTGAATTTTACTCATAATTCATTAGTTTTTGACCTTCCCTCTTCCAAAAGATTGGTGGCCACTCTTGTTTCAAACAAGAGTAGAACCTTCAAACCATCAAGCAAAAGGAAATCTCTCAAAGTATCTATGTAAGTTGGAGATTCTTCTCTTTTCAAATTCTTTTATGGTTTTCTTATGATTTTTGTCTTCTCTAAAATCAAATGACGTTATGCCTCATTGAAAAAAGGAATTCCCCTCTCTTCTTTAGTAAATCCAACCATTCTTTATCCTAGACGATTGATTATTGGATGAAATCAAGTTTTCCATAATGTTTCTCTTAAATAAGTAGAAAATGTTTACATTAGAGTGATTTAAATACTCTTGGTGAACTTCTAATTAATTTTAGTAAGTTAAAAATTGAAAAATGGTCAGCCATACAAAGGAAGTTATGGAAAAAAAATTTGAAAATTTATGAAATGAATTTTATCTTTTATTAATCAAAAAGAGTAATCCCCATCGTTAAGAGTATTCTAAAAATGTCATTTTCATTCATACATAGAAAGATGCATATTGATTAATTTTTATAAAAGAATGATTTTCAATAGAATTAAATTCTATGAAAGATACTTATTGATAATTTTTTATTATGAAAGTGTTACTTTCTTCATTATGCATTTTTATGCATAAAAGTATAATTTTTATTACAAAAAGAGTTACTTTCATCATATTGATTTTTATGCATAAAAGTATGCATAAAAGAATTTTTTTTTATAAAAGTGTTACTTTTATCATTATTGATTTTATGCATAAAAGTATGCATAAAAGAATATATTTTTTATTTATAAAAGTGTTACTTTTATCATTATTGATTCTAAAAGTATGCATAAAAGAATATTTTTTTAATATTAAAAGAGTGATTTTTATCATAAATGATTTGTATGCATAAAAGATATTTTTTATATTAAAAGTATGATTTTATGCATAAATTAGATGCATAAAAGAAATTCTTTTATATTAAAAGAGTGATTTTCATCATAAATGATTTGTATGCATAAACATATGCATAAAAGATTTTTTTTTATATTAAAAGTGTGATTTTTATCATAAATGATTTTATGCATAAATTAGATGCATAAGAGAAATTCTTTTATTCTAAAAGTGTAATTCCTACTAAACTGGATTTATGTATGGAAAGATGCATAAAGAATTTATTTTAATCCAAAAGTGTTATTCTCATCAATTTTGATTTTATGCATAGAAAGATGCATAAAGAAATCTATTTTTATTTCAAAAGAGTTATTTTCATCAATTTTAATTTTATGCATAGAAAGATGCATAAAGAAATCTATTTTTAGTTCAAAAGAGTTATTTTCGTCAATTTTGATTTTATGCATAGGAAGATGCATAAAAGATTGATTTTTAATTCAAAAGTGTCATTCTCATTTAAAATGAATTTATGCATAGGAAGATGCATAAAAGATTGATTTTTATTTCGAAAGTGTTATTCTCCTTAAAATGGAATTTATGCATAAATAGATGCGTAAAGAAATCTTATATCAAAAATAAGAATTCTCTTGTATTCTATAAATAGATATGAGGATGTGAAACGAATAGATAGATGAAAATGAACGATGAATAGATGGAGATGTATGTATGTGAAAGAATGGATGTAGTTATATGTATGTGAAAGAAATGATGTAGATGTGAATGTGAATGTGAACGTGGATGTATGTGAATGTGAATGAGGATGTGGAATGTGGATATGGATGTAGACATGGAATGTGGATGTGGATGTATGTGAATGTGAATGAGGATGTGGAATGTGGATATGGATGTATGAATGTGGAATGTGGATATGGATGTACGGATGTGAATGTGAATGTGGATGTATGAATGTAGATGTGGATGTGGATGTATGAATGTGGATGTGGATGTGGATGTATGAATGTGGATGTGAAAATGGATGTATGGATGAAGATGTGAATGTGGATGTGTATGTGGAATAATGAATGCAAATATGAATGTGAATGGATATGAAGTCGATATAAGCGAATGGATGAGATGAGATGTCATGTGAATCAGAATGCGAATGAATAATATACGAATCAGAATGTCATGTGAATCAGAATGCGAATGAATAATATACGATCTGAACGAATGAGATATAATGAGAAATGGATGTGATGAGACGTAATGTAAATTAAGAAAGATGGGAATGGATGTTATGTGTAGTGAATGAATCTGATGTGATGGGATGGAGAATGATGTATCTGGTTAAGAATGGATACACATATAGTTTGGATTTGGATTAAGTAATATGGATTGATGTGGAACAATTTGGAAAGATGTGAGTTCATATTAGAAACTGTATTTGTGAACTGTTTGTAAATGACTGTTTTATGTCAAGAATGCTGGGGAAACATTTTGACTATCTTGAGAATGTGGTCATGAAGACCTACCTGATAAAGTTGCAACTGCTGGACGGAGAGTCAATGGAGGACGTCTCGCGTAGCAAGGTCGACCGAGGTCTTGACCAGCCTCGGTTCGATTTAAATGGTGAGCTTCCGGTACGGTGGATAAGGGACCAAGGAAGCGGCCTATGAGTGAAGCGATAGCTGATGCTGAGAAAAAGGCAATTTCATATTGGGTGTGTAAGTGGTGTGACTAGTTTTATGTTTGCATGACCATCTGGCTAGGGGGCCTCAGAACTCTTTTCCCTAGTACCCGGGACAAAACCTAACCAAATTCCTAATTGGATCCCATCTTTACAGTGGTTGGGCGGTTGGCTAACCCTTGGGACTGGATGGGCTGGACTGATGGATCTGTAAATCGAGACTCAATTTCTGTTTAGTTTGATAGATGAAGTAAATTACGGACAAAAATTGTTCTCTGTAAATCACTTTCTTGCACCTAGAAATTTTCAGAATTGGAAACCTTTGAATTTCTCTTCAAATTTGAAAATAGGGAAAAGTAAAGGTTCAAAAAGGAGTGATGTGACTTGTATGGGGATTGGAAAAAGTAAGAGTAGATTAAGAATTGATTAAGCTTATGATAAGCTTGTGGCTTTTTTTTTAATCTCCTTCACTCGCCGTTTTGCGTCGGCAGGCTGCCGCCGTGCGCTTCTCCTTGGAATTTCTTTTGAGTGATTTTTTTGAATGGCTTTTACAGAGATTTATCTGCTCCGTCCATTATAGATTTACTCATGCTTGAAGCTTTCTGATTTCTGAGAGAATCCCGTGAGATTTTTGGCTATGAGGATTTCATCCATACGATCAGATTTTGATTTCACTGAGTATTTGGAAAAACCACTTTTTGATAGAGAGGGATGGTTTTGCAAGGTGGTGAGTGGGTTTGAGAATAGATCTAGTTTTGAATCTTTGACCTTTGGGTAAAGACCTACAAAACACCCTTCTGTCCACTGGATAAATTCTTGCACTTTCTTGATTTTTGAGAAGTTGAAGCCCTTTCTTACCTTTTCCACAAATCTCCTAGCCCAAGCTCTGATACCACTGCAACCGGAATCTTATTCTAGGAATTGATTGTGGAAGAGTAGAGAATTCACAAGAATTAATTTAACCATAAAAACCATTGCTTTGTAAGCTTCAACTAAATCAAATCAATTGAAATTTAAACACTTAAGAAAATTAAAAATACTTAGCTCAATAGACCATATTGGGTGCAATCTTCTCCCCTCTTGTGCGTGGCCTCTCCCCACACAAGAGTATTTCTTTATTAGCTTTCTTTTCCACCAAAATTAGGCCATAGCCCCCAAAATATACAAGATGTGCTTTTTAGAGAGCACGGCACTCTTCTTTAACAAAAATAGAGTGTCAAATATTGGGACTAGGGTAAAGCCATAGGCTTTAATAAATTCCACATAAATAAATGTATCTTTCCTAAAGTTCAAAATGGAAAAATCATTTGCTAAGGTTACAAGCTACTATGCTTGCCAAAAATGAAATGTGATGAACCAAGACATTTCTTCCAAAGTAAACTCTTCAATTCCCATAGTCTTCATCACCTGAAAATATAAGCCCAATTAATTATTAAATTAATCCCACAAATATTAAACAGACACAAATCATCACCAACTCATGACTACCAAGCATAAGTACCCCAGGAATCACCCTGCCATACAAACCTAACTGAAATAATCATAGGTGGCCTCAAACACACGTCATATACCACACGTATTAATATTTATAGTGGTATCACCCACGATATTAACCTAGCCGGCATGATGCAAGAGTAATCTAGGCATCCCCAAATTACTCAAGAGGGGATGAATAATATTTTTCTAGAGGACTTAAAATATATTCTCATGACAACGACTTATATAAAGGAAGGAGCTAGCGTACCCTAGAAGCCAACGGGGTATCTTGCCACTGAAGTTTTACCGTCTTTCCATGATTTGGGTTTGGCACATATTTCTATAGAAGGCTTACATGAGATACATTATGAACTTTGAGTTGAGGAGATAAAAGAAGCTCGTAGGCTAAGTCACCTACTTTCTTTGAATTCAGATAAGGCCCACAATATCTGGGGGATAACTTCTTATACTTCCCAAGAGATAAAGAACTTCTTTTGGGCCGTACTCGAATGAAGACCAAAACCTTGGTATCTAAAACACCGATTTTCACTTCTGAACTCATTGTTCTAAATCCTTAAAACAGGTGGGACTCCTGAGAAGTATTCTAGGGAAAGGGTCTTCCTTTTTTAAACAAAATCTTTCTTTTATTTTAGAGAGGGAATAATTATAAGATCGGAAAGGAAAATTATTACTCCTGTATACCTCAAAGGTTGGGGGAGAATCTTACATTCTACCCCACTTAAAAATGCGAGATGTCTTCATCTCGCAAGGTAGAGGACAACTCTTTTTCTTAAGATCCAATTTATTCTGAGGTTCCTTATATTTTGGTCAACCCAACAGAATACTGGGATAAATATCCCTTATATAGAACTCAACATTAAATAACAATACATTTAGATCATATCATTCATATCTTTATCATGATAATGGTCCATTAGACCGAAAAAATTTCTTTCTGAACATTCCTCCACGGGGATTTCAGTCAAGCAAGTTCTCAATTTGTCATCCCTTAACTTGATCCACCAAGTGAAGTGTTAATAGTAGCAATCTGACAGCACAATCCACTAATCTCATAGTGATTTTCTGAATTCATTATCATCATTCCAGTTATGAATATCATCACAGGGACTCGTCCCATTCATCCTCATTGTGGTTTTGCTCAGGTTATTATATTTCAACTAAATTTCAAAAATCATCATTTTTCAATCAAAATCCAAATCAATTCATCAATTCTCAAACAGAATTAAAAATCATATCAACCACATTCGAAATCATCATCTGGATAGCATTAACGCTTATAATTTCAAGTCTTAGATTTACTCGTATATACTGTCAGTAAAGAGCTGCAGTCATACTCTCGGTATATACGGGTAGTCACGGCCCTTGGAATTATAAGGTAAATACCATCATGTCTAGGCCTCAAGCAAGTCAGGGATTCTATATAATTGCGGTACTTCCATCTGAAGACCCAATTAGCAAATTACGAATTTTAGTTTGAATATCAAATTGTATGACTTATATCACACAATTACAACCTTTTTGTGTTTCTTGATAAATTTTTGACATATTTGTCTTCTCAGTTGATCTTTATTAGCCAAATGCTCTGATACCAACTGTGAGATCCCTGTTCCCACCGGGCAACGGATTCAGGTACTAGCAGCAGAAGAAGCACTTCTCGCGTGGGACAGGGGTCCCACACTCGAGGCCTCACCCACAGATATCCGGACAAGAGACTAATCCGTCGATTTATCCAAAACCGAACCCGGAAAAACTTCCTTTACCCGAAAAGCACGGGCGATTCCACAAGGATAATTTTTACTCTAACGTAGTCAAAACCCTTACTGATCAAACAGATCCGACTGCATCTATAAAGATACTTGGTCAGATCAAGGAAGAAACTTGCACTTGGATCATTGGGATCAACGCTTTTTTCCCCATCAAGAGGCACAGTCGTTGATTCCTATCCATAGAAATCCGAGATTTACTTTATCTATCATAGTAACAGGATCCATCAGTCCAGCCTAACCCCATCCCCAGTCCCATGGGTTAGCCAACCGTCCAACCACTGTAGTGAAGGGATCCAATTAAGAATTTGGTTAGGTTTTGTCCCGGGTACCAAGGAAAAGAGTTCCAAGGCCCCCTAGCCGGATGTTCATGCAAAAATAAAACTAGTCACACCACTTACACACCCAATATGAAATTGCCTTTTCAATATTCAACCAGTTTTAAAACAATCCTTTAATAAAACCATAGTATCACTGATCACAATCTTCCAATTTATCCGGTTGATTCATAATTTCCCATCATTCCTTCATCAGAGTATCTATGGCATCATTGGCAACTAGAACGCTCACCACCTGTCCACTCAGGGGCCTTTTCAATAGTTCCTAGCCCATAATACTCGGCAATATAATCACTTATCAAGATGGACTCTCGTTGAAGATCAGCAAGATCAACCAACGGATCCATATAAAGAGCCATTGACTCATCCATTGAAGACCAGCAAGGTCAATCAACCAGATCCATGCCCGGTTTCAGAAAACAACTCTTACTCTTTGTTCCAATATCTTCCTCGACGCACGCGTGGGTATCCTAGGCGACCCAGAGCCCGAGCACCGTATGGTCAGCACTCTCTAGGATCCTTCGCAGGTGACCTAGTGCTTCACTCATAGGCCGCTTCCTTGGCCCCTCATCCACCGTACCGGAAGCTCACCATTTTAATCGAACCGAGGCTGGTCAAGACCTCGGCCGACCTTGCTACGCGAGACGTCCTCCATTGACTCTCCGTCAGCAGTTGCAACTTTATCAGTTAGATCTCCACGACCTTAATCACAAGATGTTCAAAATGCTTTCCCAGCATTCTTGACATAAAACAGTCATTTATAAACAGCATTTACAAACAGTCACAAAATACAGTTTCTATATCGAATTCCGTCTTTCCACATTATCCCTCCTCAATCCACATTACTTATTCCACATTCCCTTCATATGTACTCATTCTCATCCATTCATTCATATCAACGACACATTATTTCCCATACACATTTACCTTCATTATTCTTCATACACATCCATGCATACATCCATTTTCACATCCTTATTTATACATCCACATCCACATACATACATCCATACATACACATCCACATCTACATGCATACATCCACCTCCACCTCCACTCACATCCACATCTATACATCTACATCTACATGCATACATCCACATCTCCATGCATACATCCACATCCACATTCACATTCACATCCATACATCTACATCTACATGCATACATCCACATCTCCATGCATACATCCACATCCACATTCACATTCACATCCATACATCTACATCTACATGCATACATCCACCTCCACATTCACATCCACATCTATACATCTACATCTACATGCATACATCCACATCTCCATGCATACATCCACATCCACATCCACATTCACACTCACATCCATACATCTACATCTACATGCATACATCCACATCTCCATGCATACATCCACATCCACATTCACACTCACATCCATACATCTACATCTACATGCATACATCCACATCTCCATGCATACATCCACATCCACATTCACATTAACATCCATACATCTATATCTACATACATACATCCACATCTCCATGCATACATCCACATCCACATTCACACTCACATCCATACATCTATATCTACATGCATACATCCACCTCCACATTCACATCCACATCTATACATCTACATCTACATGCATACATCCACATCTCCATTCACATCCACATCTATACATCTACATCTACATGCATACATCCACATCTCCATGATTACAATAAAATTCTTTTAATTAATCTACGATGATAATTCCTAGAATATGATAGGAAGTCCTCTTTTCATGCTTTGAATGAAATTATTTTATGTGTAATTTTTATAAAAAAATTTCCATAGCTCCGCTGCTATGACTGATAAATCTCAATTATCTTAAAAGATAAAGCTTATCATTAAGGGAATGAGTAGAATGATCCCTAATTGGATCATTAACCCATAATGGATTGAATCATCAATATTCATGAAATACATAAACTAAAAGCATAGGAAAAGTCATTAATTTGATCTTAAGCATAGATTAATCTTAGATTAAGGAAAAGCTTTATGAAAAGCTTCATTTGGATTGAGAATAGGTCATGAGTATGACCATTTCTTGAGTGAGAGAGAGATATTACAAAAAAACCATTAGAATTAAGCATAAATGGAATTTTATATAATTCTTTACTATCATTCATTAATTACTTCAATAGCGTAAAAAAACAATTCCAATTAAGCTTCTCAGGCTTGAGAGGGGTTGAGAAAAGAGAAACATTGAGAAATTATAGAAAAGATCAAAATTCACCACTTACCTTACAAATTGCTTGATTATTTGTTCACGGTAGAGGCCCCCAACCAATCAATTGGTTTAGTATGTTGATGGAGCCACCAATGGATATTGAAGAAAGAGGGAAGCTCCAATTTCTTACAAATTGAAGAGAATTTTAGAGAATAGTAAATATTAGCATTATTTCAACATAGTTCTAGAATAGTAAAATTCTCCTCCTTTTTTTCAAAGGATTCATGTTCTATTTATAGGAGAGAGAGGCTCTAACTAAAGCTAACTGATTTCTAGAATTTTCTAATTTCAGTTTGGTTGAATTTGGACTAGATTTGGACCTAGTTTGGTTCCTTTTTTATTCGGTTTGGTTCCTTTTTGATTTGGTTTGGTTCAAGAGAGAGGAGAGATAAAAATATCACATTATTTTTTAGTTTAAAACTCATTCAAGCATGTGCAATATGCACCTCCTTTAATGGACTCCCCTTCCTTACATATGTGTCAAAATGGAATCATTATACCCAAAATATCTCATATTTTTAATATTGCTCATAGTTTTTTACTAATAAACCTTGTACATTTTCAACTCTTCATCTTATGTGAGCATTTACTCATTTTTGGGTATCTTCTTTTACAAAATTGGATTTATCTCCTCACTACACATGGATTGATGCTATTGGCCCATAGGAACCTTAATTGGACCATAATCCAAAAATTTCTGAAAATCTAGACCCTTAGGCTAAGGTCCTTTATACCCATTTCCAATTAATTTCAATTGCACATTGAAAAGTTCTTTTTGAATTTCTGTTTTAGGGGAATTCATTTTAATAATATGAGAAATTTTTCTATCTAAAAATATTCAAAATCTGAATATTCTCTCTCTAAAATATTTTCTCTCTCTATGTTAAAACGGTTAGAAACAAGATCTTTTATATTTCTGAAGAGGAATTTAATTACACGGGAAGATGCTGGTCATCTTGAGAGGCTGGGGAGGAATCTTACAAATTTGGACATATACATGAGCTCTCCTAATAGAGATTATCGAAGAGAAGATTTGGTCATGTGACCTAAACAAATTTGGACATATACATAAGCTCTCCTATTAGCAAGCAGCACTGAGAAGAAGATTTGGTCATGTGACCTAAACAAATTTGGACATATACATGAGCTCTCCTAGTTTTGGTCAAATGACCAAATGTTTGATAGCACTTACAATAAGCCTAAAATTTATGAGAGGACTTTCAAATGGCTGTGACCAAATTAGTAGATCATGCTATTATGTAGAACACAAAGCTTTAGTCACATTACCATCATATCTATGTGCTCTACAAGATTTGGTCATGTGACCTAAACATATAACATTAGCTCTCCTAGTTTTGGTCTGGTTGTGTCAAAATAATGAACTCCTAGTTTTAGAGCACTTAGAATAGGTTTGATTACAGACCCTCATAGCCTTCATAGCTATTTAATTTCAATAAGATTTTGTCACATGACCAAAAGATGGAGAGCATTTTTTCCTTATAAATCCTATTTGATCACAAGACTGATTATTAGATAGCTCTCCAAATTGTTATCACATGATAGCACTACCATATGTTGAAGAGCACTGATAAGAAGAGTGTGTCACATGACTAGAAGATGGGAGATCAAGTTGAAATGGTTGTGACCCAATTAGTAAATCAGGCTATTATGTGGAACACTAAGTCTTTGTCACATGACCATATCTATGAGTTTTATAAGATTTGATCATGTAACCTAAACATATATAGACATATGCATAAGCTCTCACAATTTAGGTCTGATGACCAAAACAAAAAACTATCCCATAAATATAAAATTTGGTAACATAACCAAATCTTTAGAGAATGTTGTAATGAAGATAATCAAACAAGGGATATGTAATTAGGGTCACAGGACCAAATCTAAAGTTGAGGCCAAAATGAGGAAGACCAAGTTTACATCACATGACCATATGATTATGCACTCCATCATATTGTCATGTAACCTAAGCATATGTGGTCATATACATAATCTTTCCATGTTTTGGTCTTGTGACCAAAATAATGGGCTCTCTAGAAAATACCTCATTGATATCATGAAGTGACTATTACCAAATATGTAGATGAGGATATTATGTGGAACATCAAGTTTTAGTCACATGACCATATTTATGTGCTCTACAAGATTTGGTTATGAGACCTAGACAAATACATCATCATTCCATGTTTTGGTCTTGTGACCAAAACTAATGGGCTCTCTATACCTCATAGAGATCTTGCTGATAAATTATGGGTGATGTGCATTGTTTTCAAGTACAATCAATTGGTGGTTTTAGACTAAATCTCTGTAAAGTAGACTTTAATCCACATTTTTTATTTTTACTTGGTTTGTAGAAATAAAATGTTAAAAAGAAAGAGTTCAAACATAGAAGGCAATTCAAGAATTGAGTGCATTGATGGAGTCAATGATGACATGGATTGGACATGGTATATTGACTACCACAATATGGATGGAAAAAGTACAAAACACCCCAACTTGTTTGTACTCAAGCCCAAAATAGACAAGTATAAGAAAGTTGGTGTGGTTGAAGGGATTTTAGAGAGTATTGCAGGAGAACAAGGTATCACTTCTTGTGTGCGCATAGATATATGAAGGATTCAACCAAGTCATATCTACTAGACACACTCTCTTATGAAGAGGCCAAGATGAAAAATGATGGTGATGATAACATGTTTGTCAGAGGCTGGAATATAGATGATGAGCCATTAACATAGCAAATCATTAATGCTTTTGGGAAAGTATAGGAAAATCTCTCAGGGGGGTAGCAGGGACAAAGCCAAAGAAGAAACAGATAGGAAGAGAACAAGATCAAGATAATCCAACATGAGAATTCTATGGAGCCGTTGCAATTGGTGGACATGGAACAGCTTCGAAGTTACAAGTATTGGATCTTCTCTGGAAGGACAACACTCAATATATGTTACAAGGGTATTCAGAGAGGGTACCACTGATGAATCACTAAATCAGCGTAACAACTACTATGTGGAAAGAGCTGCTAGGATAGTGGTAGACTACCCTCCCACAGGAGAGTGTGAAGATATCAAGGATGGCCAATCTAGAGTCACAGAACATAAAGAGACAATCTCCGTATCAAGATAATCTTAAGCAAGTTCATGATCAATGGATTTCTTTTAATATACCACCGAAGCCTCACCAAGGTCAAGCGAAGGGGAGTCACATACGATCTGAGTGGGGATTTGAGTGGGATGTATATCAAATTTCCTTGATGTAATCGGTAGCTAGATATTAAAAATCTATTATGGTGATCATATGTATGCTATAATGCTTTCATATATTAACCAATAATTTGTTATTATTTGAACTCTTTAATCAAATATATGAAACTATAACAAAACTAAAAGATTTGGTCATGTGACCAAATATAAGGCTTTGCAAGATTTAGTGATATGACTAGTATGATGGTAGACATTTGGCTAACAAAACGATAATATTTTTTTTGTAATAGCAATTCATTCAGCTCGAAAGAGTGGGCTTTGGTGACACTGTGGCTACAAAGGATGCAAATATGATAATATGTGCTAATGATATGTTTCAAAAATGGATGAAAATCATGGATGGTTATAGTGCACGCAGTCTACCACATTGTCCAGAATCAAGCACCACTCCCACAAAAGGTGTCCATCAACCCACGACTCAAATGTTCAAGTGCTTGCAAGGACTAGATGAGGATAGTGTTAGATTCATTCAAGATGAGATTTTAGAGTCAAAATTTGTATTAGCAAAGAGAAAATATGACACGGATCAAATGGACATGGCAAGCAGGGCCAGACAAATGAAAGAAGATAAGGTGTTGCAAGAAGAGCTTGTTAAGGTATTCGAAGAGAAGTCTATTGAGACAAGATTCAAAGGACATGGAGAGAATGCCAAGAATACTACAACATCATGACAGAGCTCTATCACAAGATTACAGGGTGTTGTGAAATATGGTTGAAGAACAGAATCGCACGTCGAGATCAAAAGGAGGAATTGCCAAAGTCAGCTAAAGGCTATATCCAGTGGGGTAATAGGGCAAAAGGAAGGAACAAACGTCCACAATGATAAATATCCATGGAGTGTGTATCAAGTTGGGCCAAATATGGAGGGGACCAATGGCTATTGGTATGGTGGTAGTGGATGCAGCATATGGGCTAGGCAACAAGCTTTGGAGGATGATCAGGTTTGAAAAAATGCTAATTGGATTGATGTGCAATGCTTGTGAACCAGTTCAATTCATCCTTGTGGCATTTGTTAATCTGGATCAATTGTGGGCTCTAAGAAATGCATTGGAGAAGGTGGTAGGGGAATACCACATGGAAATTGGTAGCGTTGACTTCAAACATGCCAAAGATGAGAAATCACATGTGATAGGTTCAATGGATTCATTCATGGCACATGTAGTTTCGAGTAAAGAGAAGGAATTCACAGACTATAGATGCTATCAAAGAACCCAGTCTAGGCCTCATATTTTGGAAAATGCAAAGGTTATGTTGAGTAGCACTGATGAGGAGGATGATGATGATAGAAGTGATCACCTACCAAAGAACGTGTGCTATTGCAAAAGATGGAACATGCCATAAGTGAAAGTATTGTAGCATTTTGCAGAGAAGATGAATACATAGTTGATGTATTCACAGGAGGCAGAGCTGCAAAAATGGCATTAGCCAATAAAAGAAAAACAGTGGCTTTGGTGTCTAATGTTACAAAACTGAGGGAGACAAAAGTAATGCTATCAACATATGCTGAGATCCACCCTGACATTAGTTCCTAGGATGGGATCACAACGAAGGCGATAGTATAACAGCTCATTGAAGAAAATCTAATGCATGATGGTTCTGGAGAGCTAAGAATCTACCTACATTGACAATTGAGAGTAAAGAGAAAATGTCAAGCTTTGTAGATCATCTACTGGAGGGTGTTCAATCAAGTGTTTGAAACATCCAGTATTATTAGATAGCTTTTTGTTCATTGTCAGTTTATATTTGAGAGCAGTTAGAACTTTGGAAAGAAAGTCTTTTTGAATTTGAAGTAATATTATTTTGTTGTTTAGTTTGTATATGGGTGTATACTTGTGTTTTTAATACTTTAGAAATAACAATTTGTTTAATTGTTAAGTGCAATCTCTTAACTTTACATTGTGCATGAACTTCATCTCTTCTCACATTAAGACTGTTAAGCAAACAAAACTATGCTCTTAAAAATATTATGAAATATTTGGATTTAAGATTAGGTCAACATGGGTCCTTTGCCTTGATGGCTTTGAGACCATATCTAAAAACCAAGAGCACGTTATTTTGGATAATAAAATAGATGTGTAACATACTCACAAATTTGGTCACGAGACCAAAACTTGGAGAAAACATGATACAATAACTCTATAATCTATTTTAAGGACAAGCTATGTAAACAATGTTTGGAAAGTAGATTTTATGTTATGTGCACATACCCATGTTAAGTTTGCTCATGCCTTATGAATTTAATTCCATGGCCATCGTTGAGTCTTTGGAACGATTGTGTTAAAAGGTCTCTTTTTGTGTGAAACAAATGATGTCTTAGCAACACACATACGGGGTGACCTAAAAGAGAAAGAACCAAATGAAACTACACCAAAGATGGCTATTATCTTGGATCTGAATGGGCTATTGTTGCAGCATTGCTTCACCAAACAAATATACAAGTTTACGTTGTGGCAATCAATGGATTGTTCTTCGTCCACAATGCATGGAATTTTTGGATGCATTGTTTATGAGGTTCCGTGTTGGAATATGGTCAACTGCAATGCAAAGGAATGTTCTGGTGGACTCAATAGTATTTTCATGGGTCACAAGGAATCAAAAAATTTCGCAAAGGGTCAAGATTCCACCAAATGTATGTGAAAAAGCTAAAGGGAGTTTGCAGTGATCAGAAGGATGTGATGAACTTCAAGGCTAGAGACACAGTGTGGAATGTCTCCAATAATGGCATTAAGCATATAGTTATTTTGAAGGTTGATAGTGTATGTTAGGTTCATTGTTTTTTTTTTAATTCAAAAAAATAGAGTACCTCAAGTAAAATTGTGTTCCATTAACATCGGTGTTTATAAACTCCACCTATGTGCATTTGATCAACCTTGCCCTTCACTATTGCAAAGAATTATATTTAAATTGGAATTGCAAAGAATTATCACTATTTTTCATGTTCTAAAAGACAAGCTCGTTAACGAAATATGATAACCAAATTTAATGAAATTATCAAAATAAATGAAATTACCATAATTAATTTCATGTCCACGATTTCATGATTTCCAAAATATATGGATTTTTCCAAATTCCCTAATATGGTGTTAAAAGCCCAAAAGAAAATTCAATCTAGTTGCATGGACAAGCATAATGAAAACTTGATGATCCGAAGAAAGTCAGAAGATGAAACATGTTCTAGTACGTCACTAAGTGAGGATGAAACAAGCTCTGACTCTTCACTCAGTGCACTTCCCATACCCATCCAGAAACTAGAACCCACTACAAATTGAAAATCATGATCATATGACATATGCAAAGCACAAAAAGCAAGCTCAGGAGAGCATGCTTAGCATGGTTGAGTGTCTTATAAGATCAACAGTTGTGATTGAGCCTAATAATGCCAATCTTAAAAAAGAAACCAAAATACAAAACCCAAAGGAGTACCGCTTCCTCTTTCAAGAGGAAAATATACTCTCTACAGAAGAGTCATTAGAAACAGAATGCATGAATTATGTAGTTCAAAAAGCACGTGAGGAGTTCGATGAATCCCTTACAAAATTAAAGAAGTCTCTCAAAACCTTGTTGGAGGAATGCTCTTGTCTCATGGGTGGTGAAACCAGCATAGCGTCAGCACTTTCACCTTTAAGGGCTCAACATGAGTTATACCAAGACATAAAGAGCTACATAGGACAGGACTGTGAGGGTTCACAAGTTTTTAAATAGACTTGGTTAGAATTGTCAGAGGACCAAGTGTGCCATTGTACACATTGGGTACTCTTGAAAAAGTTGAGAGCCAAAAAGAGGACGAAAGTGAATGGGAATATGAAACAGAAATGGGATCTGAAGCTAAAACACAAACTAAAATATCCATGGTTCCTTTTGAATATTCTATCATGGTATGGTTAGATTTCCCTACATGAAATGATTTTAAGCACAAATACGCATTGATCAGCCCTCAAGCTATTCATAACATCATGAAAATAGACACTTGGGTGTCATTGGACAACCTAAACTCATCCCTACAGACAATGGTCTTGACAAGAGGAGCCAATGGACAAAATATTGAAGTTCCTAGTTACTTTAGCTATGCTACTCAAACAATCGGTGGAGATGTGGAACTTACACTCCATGTTACCCTAGATTCCCTTGAGGATGATGTCATCCTTGGTGGAACTTGGATACGTGACTCGTTGTATTCAATTGATGAATCCATGCAAACAGTCACCTTGAACACTCATGCACAGGCATTGTGCAATTGCTCTTACGGGAGGATGAGACCTTGGAGAAGCTAGAACTTCCAACATATCTTACTAAAAAGATCCATCGGATTCTTGGAACTTTCCAATAAAATCACCATAGCTCAAGCACAGGTTTATCCAACATGAGAACACAATCTCATGACCCTTGAGTTATGGGATTTGTTAGGTCAACCAACACTCACGGCTCATCTTGAAAGAATTCACTTTACACAAGACTTGAACATGTCATGTTTGGGGTACTTTGAACATACAATGTATATTGAAACTAACCCCCTTACTTGCAAGTTTTTTGTGGTTGAGTGTGTTGGGAGAAGATTTGACCTTGGGGCGTAAATGGAATATTTCTACCCAAGCACCACTATGATTTTCTAACGATAGGGTCATCATGATGGTCAACTGTAAAAAGTTTATTGTAAGGAAGAGGATCTAACCCTAATGTATTTCTATGATGTTGAACGCAAAAAGTTACAAGCCTCTTCCATGAAAGCCCCTCTATACAGTAACCTACCATCTGTATCAATGACCAACACCGATAAAGCATCTAATCCTTCAACCCCATCCTCACCACAATGAAGTTCGATGCTAAAACCTTGCAACAATTAATAGCTATTTGTCGTGAAGAAGCCCCCCCGCGCAACCATCTATCTCTAACAAGGGAATCAAAGGAAAAGCGGAGCCTATGCCTTTTCATTGACAAACCTTACCAAAGGAGACAACCGGATGCTCAAAAGCCTCATCATCATTAGTCACTCCACAAGAGACTCTAGCCTCATCATCGTCCAAAATACCCATGAGTCTCAAACTTGCAACCTGAGCGCCAACCAATGTGAAGGAGAAATCGAAACCTTCCACTTCCACCAAAAAGAAAAATCCACCGAGATAGGCAAAACCAAGATATCTTAAGGGTATCAAAATGTGGGTGGAGAAGTAGCTACTTGTAGCTCAAGGAGGCTACTCTATGAAGGTGCCAAGCAAATTTGGGTGCCTCGATAGTCAAGGCCTCTTCATTAACACAGCACTCAAAGGCCAAGGAAAAATAGAAGTACTCTATAAAACCATCCACAAAAGCCTATGCAAGTTCAAAGAACTCCACCAAGTGTGACAAGTGTGGGTACCAAAAAAAGTACTACAAGCATAACAGTACTACCAAAGTAATACTGAAGCTTGGATTCCAAAGCAACAAACCTCAGCACCAAAGGCATCCCACCAATTTATAATGTTCATCAAAGATGGGTTCATGTGTGCGTGCTTCAACAACAAGGATACTCTGATGGTAATCCCATCATATGGTTGCCAAAATCGAATAAAGTGAAGACAAGCTCACTATCTACATTAACCCCAATAGCTCCACCTAAAGTTCAACAAGAATGGAAACCCAAGCAAGTACTCAACTACTCTCGTGCATTCAACACCTACACAAGAGCTTGTGTGTTTAAGAAACCCCAATGGTAACCAACCAAGCAGTCTTACCTATCGCCTCGACAACAATTGAGCCAAAAATTCAAGAATAAATTCTCACTCTACAATGGAGACTCATGAACACATCAAAGATAAACTCATAATGCTTTTTTCACCCCTCTGGATGTGAAGTGTAAGTGCAGAAGCTACGGAACAGACATAAGAACCTATTCTCTCAAAAAGGAGAGCAATAGCCACAAGAACCTGTTACTCATAAGTTGGTAGAACACCATATTAGTGAATTTGGGAATTTCCCAATTTCCCTTTTTGAATACTTAAAAAAGGGGGACATGGATAACATGTTTGTAAGTTTCTCAAAACCCTATCATATGACCTATCGTTGGAAAGCGCTTGAAAAATGGAATCTAAAGAGCTATAAAGCGCTCATTTTGGATTAGTGGTGTTCAAGTTATGGTTAATCCAAACTTTTGACCACGTGTCCCAAACTTGTGAGAAATTCCCATATTCCCCAATATGGTGTTGTAGTCAAAAAACAAAAACACAAACACAACGGAGTCACACATATGGCCTCCCTTGAAGTGATAAAAATCACAAGAAACTCCCAAGGATCTTCAATAGCCATTATATTTTGTTAAGCTTATAGCTTACTATTCTTTTGGCTATGTTAATGTAGCAGCTGCTCCATGAGTACATATTCATACTCATGCACTAGAGAACATTTGCACCAAATCCTCAACATTAACAACTTCTAGGTACATCTCTGGATGGGGGGGGCATGTTGGGCGAAAGCTTGGTCAATGGTACAACCCATCGCCTAGAATTTTCCTTCAAATTACAAACTTCTCCAAACGACGCTACCATCTTCACAAATAAATGATCCCCAACCCTTAGTGAAGATATCTATATTAGCATTGCAAGTCGACGTAATTCTTTCAATCCTCGTCAACCAATGGCTACTTCAACATAGAGAAGGAGGAGGAGATCTTTGGCCATAATGGCCTCAACAAGATGGTTGAGGACCTCATGTTTAGGATCCTCCTCCTTGCTTTGTACCATGCCTCCAATTGAGACATCCTCCACCTTCATAATAGACTGCAAAATTAAACATTGGGCATTTTAGACTATAACATAAGTGACCAGTAAATAACCCCAAATTTATATAAATATATAAATTAAATCTACAAGACATAACACAAGTGGTCATTCACAAGGAACCATCATTTTATAATAGGTTTTATACAAAACCATCTTAATTACAAAAAAAAAGACAAATAGCCCCTCGACGACTTACGACACTAATTTTAAAGTTGAAATTTGCATCCGATGTTACTCCAATCTTTGCAAACCTTTAAGCTCTTCTCCAAACATCTTCCACTCTAAACAAGGAAACACAAGTGTAATAAATAAAACAGCATATTCAAAAAACACAAAGCAATGCAAATTTACAAATATCAAAGCTCACCTTTAGTCGGCCAATCTTGATGCTTGCTTCTTGGACATCTTGAAATCCTAGAATGAGCAAATGCTCCCGAACATATCCTAAGCTCCATTCATTGCTTGCATTCACCACCTCAATTGAACCATCAGGAAGAGTCACAGATAAATCTATCGGTGTATCCACACCCTCACTTGATTGCAAGGGAACCCACTCCCCATTCTTTTTCATCCATTGTTCATAGAAGAATTGAATGGATAAGCTCTGACGAGTCTTCAAGTATCGAAAGGTCACACTTGAAAAGCACCACTTTACATGAGTAGATGTCACCTTTGTGTAACCCCTCCACAATATTCCATCCAATACCCAAGACATTGTCAATTTGTTCAATTTGTAATTTCTTACAAATGAACATTATTGGGGTGGGTTGTGGAGAAATCTTAGAGAACATAAATACAAATAGATGGATTGGGGCAAACCATCCAAGCCCCACAGACTTAGAGGCCTTAGAGAATTTTAAGGAGGAGTGTATGTCAGAAGACATCTTGTTTTTTAAAGCATTAACACTCCACCTATTCGGAACTAGCCACTCTACACTATGTAAAGAGTCAACACGGACCTCCTCAAGGCTACCATATTCTGTAGGCCAAGAAGGGACTTTGTAAGAGTGTGTAAAAAAATATATTTTTGTTGAAGAGGGCTCTATGATTCTCACCTGGAAACATTAGTTCACCTATTGTACTATGAAAAGCACTAAAGACACCAGTGAGGCTTCTCAAAGGTTGTTCTTCAATATAGCTTGAGGGGAAAATGTCCGCAACCCACATACCATAATTAGTTAAAAAAAACAAGACATTTCTATATAAAATTACAACCACATACTTAAAGTTTCAAGGGAACCTATTTCTCTCCATGGAAGGAGGAAGATACATGTCCACAGCCATGTAGACATGTTCTATTATTGCCTTGATTTATCCATTCTTATCCTTCTAGAAATGAAGAATCCTTCCCTTCCAATAGTGTTCCAAAACACCATGATTAAGAACTCGATGTGGACCTATGGTACTTGTTTGCATATAAACCCAATCTTTCACCCTAAATGGATGCCCGATCCACTCACCTTCATCATCTGTAGTGTTGTAGAGAAGGTATTCAAAGATGGAATCACTTGATCTCTTATTAGAGGTAGGCATAATGAGATGTATGGATGAAGAAGAGTGAGGAAAAGAGAGGGCACAATAGCTTAAGAAATGATTAAAGAAATAGAATATTATGAAGAAATAGAAGATTAAAGTTTGGTATGGGTGAGCAAGAGAGAGCAAGATGAGATTAGGGAGGGTACAGTAGCTTTAGAGATAATTATGCAATAATAGAAGATTAAAGAAGCTTCTGGAAGAGGATTAGAGAGATATTAAGAGCTTAGAGAGTTGAAATGAGCTTGAAAAATGGGTTTCCCACCATAGAATATGATTAGGTAGCCTTTTTTGAGGTAAAAATGCCTTTTTGGAGGGAAAACCAAAAGTTTAAATTTTTAGGTTTTTTCTTGGCCGAGTTGCACTTTTTATTTAAAAATGTTGGCCCATGTCATTTCAAAAAGAAGGTTTGACCCTTGCCTTAAACTTTGGTGTGATCTCTAGAGAGAGATGGAAGATAGGGGGACAAGGCTAAGAAATGTAATAACTACCCTATATTTTATACCTAAAGCTAGTGGATAGAATGTGCACTCCCCCCCCTTCCCATTGGTGGATATCTTTATTAGAACTAATTTTTTGATTAGTAAAGGGCCCATTTTATAGTCCATTTTCTCCCTAATGGGTCCACACTCTTCAAAGATTTTGCACTATTTGTCACGGTATGTGACAAGTGCCAATGTTGTGCAAAGACACAGAAGAAGGACGTGATGCCACTGCATCCTGTCAGAGTCAACTAACCTTTATACCCTCCATATTTTTCTCCCCAAAAAAGTTCATGTCCATATCAAGAGGGAGCCTATTGAAAAAAGCTACCCCATCACAATATAGCTTGAACCAATAGTGAATAACAATATAGAAACTATAAACATACTAAAAATCTGACTAACCATTTAAAAAAATAATTTTTTTAAAAGATAAAGGATGATGAGAAAGAGCACATATCAAATAAGAGAATGAAGTATGACTATACTATGACTACAGGCCGTGAGTATGCACTTTTCATGGATCGACACAAGTGACTCTATCCTAGACCTAGATTTTCGGGAATGGTATTATCGAGGGTAGCTAAGTATTTCTCCTTTCCAAAGCCACTCATGCTATTTTTATGCACCACTAGGGGGGAGAGATTGTGGAGCCACCTTTGTGGACCTGTTCTACCTATAGTTCCAATGCATTACTAGTCCCTCTTTTCTATCTCACTCATTAAGTGAAGAGCAGCATTAAATCAGCTCATTTGTGTTGAGAGATGTAATTGTGGTGTTGTGTGTATGTGGGAAAGCACCCTAAAGGTGCAAGATATTGTGGAAAGATAGGAAGGCCACATGTAATATTGAATGGTGTGTGAGTGTTGAGACCAAAAGAGTGGAAAAGGGAGTGCCACATGGATGATGATGTGTAAAGTGGGATAAGGCTAGAAGGCTTATATCATTGTATGGTTCATTGTGATATGCAATAGAAGAGATCAAGTGTTGAGTGTGCAATCTCTCTCTCTCTCTCTCTCATGGAGTTTTTAGTGTGGTTTAATCCACCTTAATTATGTTGCTTAATCATTGTCTATCACCATGATGTGTAAAGTGGGATAAGGCTAGAAGGCCTATATCATTGTATGGTTCATTGTGATATGCAATAGAAGAGATCAAGTGTTGAGTGTGCAATTTCTCTCTCTCTCTCTCTCTCATGGAGTTTTTAGTGTGGTTTAATCCACCTTAATTATGTTGCTTAATCATTGTATATCACCATGATCAATCCCATTTTAGGATTGTTAACATGGTATCAGAGCTTGGGTGGGCTCTTGGTCATGATGAATACTTATTTATAGTTCTTGGTTATGTGTTCATATGATTAAGCATTATTTTGAGTTTATTATTTATGGAAAAAAATTATGCATACTCATATTATCATTTGGATTTGCATTTGTGAGGATTTGAGAGGAGATTTGCAACAAGGAGGTTACATAGAAGCTGCCCAAGAAAGTTGCAAATGGGAGTTTTGCAACATGGAGAACTTGCTCATCATGAAGGAAGCTGAAAATGGAGATTTCAGCATTATATAAAGGCTATGGAGTCTTCATCATCGTCAAGGAGAAGCTGCCAAGAGAAGATATGCTGCTGATTATGCCTCAAGAAGGTTGGTTTTGTGAAGTTTTGCCTCAAAGTTTTTGTTTTGGGCATTGAAAAATGCTCAATGTATAAGGGTTGCTTGATGGGATGGAAGAATTTCAAGGTTCTTTGCTTGCAAGCAAAGAGTGGAGGAGGTGCATGCTTGTCAAGTGATGGCAAGCTGTGATGGGCTGATTTGTAGCTCATAATGGAGCATGCTTGAAATTCCTCAATGAAGTTTGCTCATGAAAGATGAGCTGGTTGTGGATACTATTGGAGCATTCATTTTCTGGTTATGCACCTATGTTTTCATGTGGGAAAATTGTGAAGAGGCACCCTTGAAGATGTTGACATGCATATGGAAGAGCATGTTATATATGGAGTCCATATTGGAGCTCATGAAAGGCCATGTTGATGACTATGGGAGAAACCTCAATGAGAGAGATTTAGAAGAGGCAAAGAGACTGAAACAAGAAGGAGATGCATGTTAGAGCTCAAATTGGGGAGCTCTTAAAGGCCATTTGGATGGCTATTTGTGAACTTCATTAAAGAGGTAGAGGTTGCAAAGTGATAGCAACAGTATTGGCAACTTGAGATGCTAGCATAGTCCTCGACCATGCCCAGAGAAGAGAGGTGGCAGATTATTTGGTAACAAATAAGGTCTGCATGAGACCATGAGAAAAGCTTGCAGGTGTTTATTGGACAAGGAGTCTGTGTGCTTAACCCATGAAGAGAAGGGAACGGTCAGCAAGTAGCAGAATAGCGTCTGGATTCGCAGTAGGAGTAGCACATTAACAAAAGTAGAGCGAAGCATCGCAAAGATTGAGCTGTGAGAGGCGAGCAGCTATAGTTAGCTAACACCTATTTTGCAAGAAGTGATGAAGGGCACCAAACTGACGTAGTCAGAGAGCAGAAAGACTAGTATGCAGGTCTAGAGTGAAACCAAGGAAATGCAGGCTGTTGAGGAAGAGGCAGAGGAACTACCATCAAGGATCTGGGTTGGAAGCGCTCCGATTGTCACCTCCGCTGAGCTTGTGCGCAAAGCACATCAGACGGCTTTGTGAACTGCAACAGGAGCAGGAAACAAAGTGTTCAAGGTCACCATGAAAGCTCAGGAGCAGGAGCTATGGCAGTTTAACAAAGAAATGCAATGAAGAACAGAGCGTAATTTGGGAAGACGACCCAGTGATGTCAGGGAATCCTAGAATGGAGATATAAAAAAAATAAAAAAATGAACCTGACGTGTGCCAACAACACAAGTGACAAACATCTCTTTAAATTTTTGAGAGAAAAAATAATTTAAACTTTTAAAAATAAAGGTTCATTCGCACACACATTTCTTTTGAAAGCCTTTGTACGCATTCATAAGACCTTATTCACATGATACAAGGAAGTTTTTAAAATCTTTGAAAAAGATGTGTCTACACACACACAAAAGATGATCTATATCCTTGTTTGTATGAAAAAAAAAAGGGGGGAGTTTTTTTGCCAGTATGTTCACATGTGGGTTCCCTGCCTGGCTTCGACCAAAAGGCATTGTATTTGTCTCACCTATCTATATGAGGAAAATCGTCCACGAGCATGCATGCTCAAAACGAAAAATTTTTGTATTCATCCATTGGTATGAGGGTCGCATTGCCCGAGCTCACCTAGAAGCTCGAAATGGTTGTTGTGATGTGTACATGAGCGATGCACGTGTGAGGTGCATGCGCACGGGTTGGTTCCCACCCGAACTTCTATGTTCAAATCGGACTCAGTGGTTCCCACCCGAACTTCTATGTTCAAATCGGACTCAGTGGTTCTGCTGTGAGTAAGTGGCTCAAAAAGGACTTGGTGTCTAAGATGGTAAACACACGCACACATGTTTGTTTGATGGACACTCCAATGTATCATTGAGGGGGAGTGTTGAGAGGTAGCGATTGCGATTATGCAATGTTACATTGATATGGGTGAGTTGTGGAACACCTCGATTAAGAGGGGGTGTTGAGAGATGTAATCGCGGTGTTGTGTGTATGTGGGAAAGCACCCTAAAAGGTGCAAGATATTGTGGCAAGATAGGAATGCCACATGTAATATTGAATGGTGTGTGAGTGTTGACCAAAAGAGTGGAAAAGGGAGTGCCACATGGATGGGATAAGGCTAGAAGGCCTATATCATTGTATGGTTCATTGTGATATGCAATAGAAGAGATCAAGTGTTGAGTGTGCAATCTCTCTCTCTCTCTCTCTCTCTCTCTCTCTCTCTCTCTCTCTCGTGGAGTTTTTAGTGTGGTTTAATCCACCTTAATTATGTTGCTTAATCATTGTCTATCACCATGATCAATCCCATTTTAAGATTGTTAACAATTTGAAGTTCATTAGAGCTATGTGGAGCTAAGGAAACTTCAAAGAAATGCTTATCATCACCAAAGAGACCTCCAACATCAAGCCACAAACCCCCAAAATTGTGCAACAAGCAGTGGTAAAATTTCCAACAAAAAGGTGAAAAATGACAATTAAGCTTATGTGGAGTATGTCTAGAGTGTTTTATGTCATTTAATGAGCTATCTAAGCTGCAAACTTGACTTCAACCTGGTCTACACTTTAAAAATCACCTCTAATTAAGCACCTTAATTAATGTATTACTCAATGTTTTGGGCAAGTAAGGAATCAAAGTATAAGTTGGGAAGTTACTCTACAAGCCTTTAACATCATATGCATTTTCCCCTTTGATGTGAGGTTTCAATTTCTCATTTGAACATTGGCAAATTTTTTTATATAAAATAGAGAGCTTGTTTTTGGGATTTCATGTTTAATCTCTTGTATTAGCCCTAATTTCTCCATCTCTCTTGTACTAAGATTAAAAATGACCTTGAGTGATACTCAAGTGTTAAGACCTTCTCAAAACCCTCAATTACTAATCTATCCATATGTGATTGAGAAGTTTAAAGGGGAGTCCTTCCACACATGGCAAGTTAAGATCAAATATATGTTAATGAAAGATGGACTATGTGGCATTGTAAATGGAAGGGAAAAGTGTCGAAGGATGAAGGAGATGAAAAGAATAAATGGTTAAGTCCGAATGAAAAAGGATTAGACATCACTGCATTAGGATTGGAAGATGGATTTATCATATTTATCACAAGATACATCTAAGGGTGCTTGGGATGAGCTAGAGAAATTATTTGGGACGAAGCAGAAGAATTTAAAAATAAGTTTTAAAATACAATTCTTTGGCTTGGACATTAAAGATAGTGGCTCGCTTTTAGCGCACCTTGACAAAATAAGGAGTATAACACAAAAATTGGCTGGCATTGGGGCGCCAATAGAAGAAGAGGATTCCATAGATAGTATTATTAAAAAGCATGACACTTTAAGAGTATGGCCCCTTGGTGGTGGCTAACTTGAAGAACCTCCCAAATCCAACCATTATAGGAGTGCAAGCAGCACTTATAGAAGAAGAGAATAGGATTCAAGAGAATCTCAAGCTAAATCAAGTGAGAAGAAAATGCTCTTCTCAAGAGGATTGGGACCGAGAACTAGAAAAGGACCAAGGACGAAGATGACCTGCCACATTGCTATCAGCAAAATTGGTCACATAGCAAAGGATTACTGGCATAAGAAGAGAGCTAAAGATGTAATGACAAAGAAGGTAGACACTAATGAGGCCTCCCAAGATGGAGGTAGACACTAATGAGGCCTCCCAAGATGGAGGTAGACACTAATGAGGCCTCCCAAGATGGAGGTAGCACCAAGTATCTTTTCTAGATGATATGAGGAGCATGGCTCCTAACCCCTGGTTATAACCCCACTCTCCCAGTGTGTAAAGAGTCAAGACAAAGCCAACATTATAGCTCATAGAGCAACCTAGATGGTTAGATAGCTCCAACCATATGATTATGGAGTGTAGGTCAGGTCAATGCAGGTTAGGTGTTAGACCCTCATCACATTGAGGGGAGGTGTTAAGAAATGCAATGTATGAGGGTGCAACATGTGGTCGTCAGGTCAATGCAGGTTAGGTGTTAGACCCTCATCACATTGAGGGGAGGTGTTAAGAAATGCAATGTGTGAGGGTGCAACATGTGTAGGTCAGGTCAATGCAGGTTAGGTGTTAGACCCTCATCACATTGAGGGGAGATGTTAAGAAATGCAATGTGTGAGGGTGCAACATGTGTAGAGAGTAAGAGGAGAATCATGCACATTAGAAAGAGAAATTGGCTAAGTGTCCAATGTCAAAGGTTGATTTGAATGTTCATTTGTAAAAGGTGAAGTCAAAGGTCAAAAAGGTAACACATGGAAAGTGCAAGGAGGAACATGTAGTGTGAGCATTTATGGACACATGGATGGCACAAGGGTACACATATCTTGTGAGATGGAGCTCCATATGAGAGCTATAAAAGGGTACACATATGAGATGGAGCTCCATATGGACACATGGATGGCACAAGGGTACACATATCTTGTGAGATGGAGCTCCATATGAGAGCTATAAAAGGGTACACATATCTTGTGAGATGGAGCTCCATATGAGATCTATAAAAGGATGTACTTGGATTAACTCTAATGTAATGAAATTATGAGGGTTTACTCCTTAATCCTATTTTGTGTATTATCTTAATCAATATGCTTAATCATGTTTCTCATATGATTTGATCCATCTGAACATGCTTGTTTTATCAACACCCAAAGGGAAGAATGGCACTACATCCTCTATAACTCTCTAGCAAAGACTATGCCACTAATTCTATTCTCCATAACCCATGGTGGAGAAATGCACCACTGCCATTCTCCCCTTTGGGTTATGGTGGAGAATGACACAATCCACCATAACCCAATGGGGTAGCCCAATGGAATTATGGCCCTATGCCTTTCTTGGAGTCATGGAGAATGGAACTAGTATCATTCTCCCCAACTATGCCTTTCTTGGAGTTATGCATAGTGGCGCTAGTGCCATGTTTACCTCACTATGCCTTTCTTGGAGTTATGGAGTGTGGCACTGTCTCTCTTGTTCTATTACAAATTACCCCATATGCCTTTCTAGGAGTTATGGAGAATGGGACTAATTCCATTCTTAGAGTAATGGAGAATGGCACTACTACCATTCTCCATAACCCATGGGGAGAATGGCACTATTACCATTATCCGTTACTCATAAGGGATGATGGTGCTAGGGTGAAAGCAAGGTAAGGTGGACCACTTACATAGCTTTTTTTGCATTTTAAAAAGCACCTTGTAAGTGCTCTACCATACCTTGATTTAAGAGTTAATCACCAAAAAAGTAGTGTAAAAGTAGTGTCACAACTTTTGGGTTCACCTTACCTTGCTTTAGGAGTTATTAGAGTGTTTTTAGCGCTTTGAAGGTATAAGAGATCCTAAAAGCACATTACCTTATGTGGATTTGTAGTCTAAGTCCCTTTAATCACCAAAAAAGCAATGTCAACAAGGACACAAGTTTTGGGTTCACCTTACCTTGCTTGCTTTCTAGTGTCATTCTCCATAACCCCATGGGGGATAAAGGCACTACTACCATTCTTTATAACCCATGGTAAAGAATGGAACTAGTGCCATTCTCCCCTTTAGATTGGGGACCTTTTTTCATGGAGACATGGTAAAGAATGGAACTAGTGCCATTCTCCCCTTTAGATTGGGGACCTTTTTTACATGGGAACTATGGAGTCTTGGAGAATGGCACTAGTGACATTATCTCCTTTAGATTGGGAACCTTTTTTCATGGAGACGTGGAGTTTTGCATAATGGAACTAGTGCCATTATTCCCCTTGGGTTATGGAGAATGGTAGATTGACATTCTCCCATTTGGGTTAAGGGGAATAGCACTAGTGCCATTCTCCACTTTGGGTTAGGGAGAATGGTGTCACTTCCATTCTCCATAATCCAAGGGGAAGAATAGCACTAGTGCTATTATTGCCCTTGGGTTATGGAGAACGAAAGTAGTGACATTCGCCCATTTGGGTTAAGGAGAATAGCACAAGTGTTGTTCTCCCCTTTAGGTTAGGGAGAAAGGTGCTACTTCCATTCTCCATAATCCAATATGGGGAGAATGACATTCTCCCCATAGGGTTATAATTACCCTCTTTTCTACGCAATTTTGAATTTGAATTTGAATTTAATCCCCTATTATCCCCACTCTTCTTCCTTGTTATGAATTTGAACTTAAATCTCCTCTCCCACACGAATGGCACCAATGCCTATCCATTGCATTTTGAATTTCCCTCCTTGAATTCCTAAACCCTAGTTTTGGAATTTTCCTCCCAAATTCAAACATTACCTATCAAATATCCTAGACAATTTCCTCTTGGTATTTTCATCATTACAAAGCATGTAAAGGCTAGTATGCATGTTCAGTCTTGATGCGCTAGCGAAACTAGAATCACAGGTAAATTTTAATTTACACGTTTTTTTAATTTGATCTAAATTTTTATTAAAAATAAGGGAACCAATTAAGTTGTTTATTTATTTATTTGATAAATTAAAAATTGATTAAAACTTGATTAATTAATCAATTAATTAACTTTAATTTATTTAAAAAAACCTACCTCTTAAAATTGAATCTTCTTCTTCTTCTTCTCCTCCTCCTCCTCCTCCTTTCTGTTCTTCTTTTTCTTTTTATCTATCTTTTTTTTTGTGTTTAAGAGGGAGAGGGAGAGAGAGTTATATGTGTTATGTGTAAGAGGGAGACAAAGAGAGATATGTGTGTGTGTGTGTGTGTGTGTGTGTGTGTGTGTGTGTGTGTGTGTGTGTGTGAGTGGGAGATAGAGAGAGCTATGTGTGTGTGTGTGTGTGTGTGTGTGTGTAAGAGGGAGATAGAGAGAGCTATGTGTGTGTGTGTGTGTGTGTGTGTTTGGGAGATAGAGAAGGCGGATAAGAAGGCAAGTGAGGAAGAGATAGATGAGGAATGAAGAAGGGAGGAGGAGACAGGTGTGGAAGGAGGCAGACAAGAAGGAGGTTGGTGAGGGAGGAGGAGGGATGAGGAGATAGGTGAGGAAGGAGGCAAACAAGGAGGAGGTTGGTGAGGAAGGAGGTGAGGGAGGAGGAGGTGGGTGAGCGAGGAGGCGACAACCAAGGAGGAGGGAGGAGGTGAATCTGAGGAGGTGAGGGAGGAGGCAGGTGAGACACAAGGTAGAGAGAGAGAGAGAGAGAGAGAGAGAGAGAGAGAGAGAGAGATTGCTTTCATTTTTTTGGGGATAGGTAGTTTTTTTTTCTAAAATTAGTTATCCAAACTTGAGGCCTAGAAAAAGCAAAAAGATAAAAAAAAATGGGACTCTGTGCATGGTTATCGTGGCATACGGTCATTAAATTGACCCCAATCACTCATATTGTTGGGAAAAAAAACTACATAGGTTTTACTATAATTGCCTCCGCTAGACCCCCTTGGGGGGGCATGCTATCCCTTGCATCCCCCTAGCTAAATAGCCATCCTATCAAGAAGGGTAGCATTATTGGTGCAATTCGATGCCACAAGAGTGTCCCTTTTTATAGCTCCAATGTGAGTAGGTGAGAAATACCTTATCGCACATGCATATAGCCTAGTTGTCCATGTTTCGGCTTTTTCTAGAATTGTCTCTTGCTATTTGGACACACTTAACCAAATACCACCATCCAGTGTTTAAATTGGGACTTACCAGGCTACCGAATTTCTCGTAAATGACTTCTTCCCATATGGGGCGGTTATAAGATAGAGCTAGCTAGATAGAGCTAGCTAGTACGTGCATAGTTACCTGAGGGTGGAGCATTGATATCTAACAAAAACCTTAGAGGGACTTTTGGAGAGACCCTCTAGAAATCCCCCACAAACCTCCTTAAAGAAATTCCTCTCAGTAATCCCTTTGTCAAAGAAAAAGGTGTTATCTTCTTTAAAAACAAAACAACTCATTCTCATCCACTATATTTGCGCTAAAAGCTATGGATAGTCTATGAAGAAAGGCTAAGAGATTATTGGGAATGAAACAAGAGGTCATATGAAGAATGGCACTACAGTCATTCTCCATAACTCCATGGGAGAAATGGTAGTGATGCCATTCTCCATAATGGGTTATGAAGAATGATAGCACTGTCATTCTCCCCTTTAGGTAGGGGACAATGGCAATACTGCCATTCTCCAAAACCCGAATGAGGAGAATGACACTAGTGCCATTCTACAATGAGGAGATTGACAATAGTTCTGTTCTCCCCTTTACGTAGGGGAGTGGCACTACTGCCATTCTCCAAATCCCAATGAGTAGAATGGCCTCCACTTTGGTTATGGACAATGGCCTCCACTTTGGTAGGGGAAAATGGAAGTCTACCATTAACCCCAATGAGGATAATGGCCTCTACTTTGGTCATGGAGAATGGCAATCTCCCCAACATGGGGCTTTGGAGAATGACAGTAGTGCATTGCTCTACTTTGGGTTGGAGATTATGAATGTACCACCTTTCTGAATGGTATTAGTGTTGTTCTCCTGATGGGGTATGGAGAACGGAATTGGTGCCATTCTCCCCCATGGGGTTTTATATCGTATGTGGTTAGATTGAGAATCATGAGTTTTTCTCTAATCATTTGTTAATTGAATCTTTTGCATTCTATTTGGGACCTTGTGAATGATAATTTTGTGAAGTTAGTATAGCTTTCTGGTATCAGAGCTCCGGCCTTTGATCTTTATTTCTTTCCTTGATTATTAGAGCTTGTTATACAATCTCTGGTTTTGATCCTCATTTTCTCATTTATATTAGAGTACTAGAGTATATGTCTCTTGTAGTCTAAGGTTCTACTTTGCTTGAAGACTTTTCCATCATCGTTAAGCACATCCAGGGGGCGCCATGTTAGGACCGTAAGGAACTGTAAGCAGTTCACACAGAAAACTCTTCTCTTAACTTAATCAATGATATCTCTCACCAAGTGTTTCTCTAAGAGGTCTAGAATTGATTCAAGTAACATGGTAACCTCTTCTTCACTTTCCATCTTGGATAATTCCACACATCCTAAGTGGAGCATTCCCGAGATTTACCCTAAAGCCTTGTATGATCTAGATAGAAAATTCAAACTCAAGTCTTTTATTGAATTCTTTGTTTCTGAGCTAGCTGACATAGTTTTTTTTTAACAAAACTCATTACTTATACACATTGAATAGAGAAGATAATCTCAATAATTCCCTAAAACTAGGATACAACTATGTGCATCTAGGCATCATTTGTATAGGCACCATTCCATTGTATAGAAAGGGCACATACTTTCCATTTTGGACCTCATTATGGCTTTGGAAAATGGCTTCCATGTGATTGTAATGGTTTCTATCACCTCTCTCTACACACTTGAAAATTTGCATACCTTTTTTGAGGTGAAGAAGTCAAAATCTAACTTTAAAAGAGAAGGTCTTCAAATGGATTCCCTTCAGCTCTTTTTCTCTTTAAATGGATATCTTTGAATCTAGATTTACATTAGAAGTAAACTCCACAAAAATGAAAGACTGCCTCTTTCAATATAGAACCATTCACACATAAGATAAAGAAACATTCACACAAAAATGAAAAGATTACTCTTTCAATCTAGAAACATTCACACAAGATAAAGTTTTGGATAGTGGACTATAGTCTAGGTCACCCACTTGGTTAGAGACTACGTATCCACTTAACCAAATCCTTGGATACCATCATGGGTTGACATAGGAGTTAGTCAAAGATATGGACAACTATTAAATTTATCCAAATCCCTTTCTCATAGATGCCTAATATAATCTTTGATCCAAATCATTGTCCTTAGCTATAACCTTTCTCAACCACTTAGCCAGAGATCCTTAGATATCCCACTAAACCAAACCCTTGGACAATGTTCTGGCTTCACACAGGAGTTAGACAAAGATATGGACATATGTTCAATTTGTCCAAATCCCACCAACATAAAATGTCCAAATCTACATAAAATAGGAATTGCATGATGATCATCACATGCGACCTAGCCCTTTTGGGGAATTACCTAATGCTAACCCCAATTGGGGATTTTCCTAATGCTCATCTCACTAGATTTGGCCAACCATCCAATATGGATTTATACAATTGTCCAAATCTATAACCCTTACTGGGGATCTTTCTAATGTGCTTATCACTAGGTTTGACCAACCATTCAATATAGATTTGTAAAATTGTCAAAATCTAACTACAATTCATAGCTTGTTGCTATTAGGGAATTTTATAATTCTCCTCTCACTAGACCTCACCCTATTGGATACTTGCCTAAGGCTAACCCTTATTGGGGATTTATCTAATTATCCTCTTGCTGGATTTGGCCAACCATTCATTGATATAGATCTGGACGATTGGCCAAATCTATATACAATTTATAGCTCACTCCTACTGGGGGTTCGCTTAATGCTTCTCTCACTAGATTTGACTAACCATTCAATATATATTTGGACAATTGCCCAAATCTATACACAATTTAGAGCTCACTCATATTAGGGACTTGCCTGATGCTCTTCTCACAAGATTTGACCAACCATTCAATACATATTTGGACAATTGTCCAAATCTATCTATAGTTCATGGCTCTTTCCTATTGAGGACTTACCTAATGCTACTTTGACTACACGTCATCCCTATATTGAAGACTTTCTTAATACTAACCTTGACCATAGACTTGACTAATTCTCCTCTCACTAGATCATTGCACATCATATGCTATTTCAAAAAAGTTGATAGTACTCGACTAAGAACAAGGTCACTATCTTGGTTTTGGGACTTGCTTATTGCTCCAATCACTACATTTGGCCAACCATTCAATACAGATTTGGACAAGCCAAATCTTTCTACAATTCACAGCTCACCCCAATTGGGGACTTTACTAATACTCATCTCCCTAGATTTGGCCAACCATTACAAATTTAGACAATTATCCAAATATATCTATAGTTCATATCTGACTTCTATTTGGGACTTGCCTAATGCTCCTTTTACTACACCTCTCCCCTATTACACCTCTCACTCCTATTTGGGACTTGCCTAATGCTCCTCTGATTACCCCTCTCCCCTATTAGAGACTTTCCTTATGCTAACTATTACCATGGACTTGCCTAATGCTCCTCTCACTAGATTTGACCAATTGCTCAATGTAGATTTGCACAATTGCCTAAACCTATATACAGTTCATTGCTCACCCCTATTAGAGACTTGCCTAATGCTCTTTTGGCTAACCATTTAATGTAAATTTGGAAAATTATCCAAATCTACTTACAATGCATACCTCACCCTTTTTGGGGACTTGCCTAATGCTGTTATCACTACATTTGGCCAACCATTTAATATAGATTTGGAAATGTTGCCATATATATATATATAGGCAGTGATGTGTGTGAACACACTTAGGACCGCCGTGGCACTTTTTCCCTCTTTAGGAGGTTTTTTTCCCCGGCTTGTATATACGCCCATCACTGTAGGGCTAACTTATCTTTTGTACATTGACACAATCTAATACTTTGTGTTGTGTGCATTCTTGCTCCTTCTTCTCCAAGCTTTGTGTGCTTTCCTACAACCCTAATTCTAACAATTGGTATCAGAGCAGGCATCGGCTCCTAGGGCTACGCCGCCAGCACCCTCCGACTCACGTTCTCCGATTGAGGTGAGCTTTCACGAGCGCTTCCAAGTCCCTATACTCTGCAAATAAGCCCGTAGTGCTATGCGTTCTCAGAAATCGCATTTGAGGTCGTTTCAGGCTCCGTTTTTGCATTTCAAGTTTTGCACAGGTATTTTTGTCATTTTCTGCAGAAATTTTGACAGTGCAGTTTTTTGCAAAACAGGCATACGTACTCTATTGTGGACCGTGCTACATAGCACGAGTTGTTTTCTGTTCAGTCTTTGCTTCATTACAAGTAGCTTTTGCATCAGTTTCAGTCAGTGGCCATGGCTGATAACAGCAATGATGTATTTCGCATGTTATCTGCTGATGACAAATTGGATGGAGACAGCAACTACCCACTTTGGGCATACATGATGCAGCATGTTTTGGTTGCAAAAGGAGTGTGGAACATTGTGCAGGGTATGGATGTACGTCCAAGTTCTGTGGATGTAGGATCTGTTGAGGATGTTGCAGGTTCTAGTAGCTCTACTGTTGCTGCTATTTTACCCACTGCTGAACAAGCTCGTTGGGATGGTAAAGACGCGCATGCTCATGCCTTGATTGCACTTTCTGTCAAACGTAACATCACCCCACATATTTGTTCAGCTAAAATAGCAAAATAGGCTTGGGATATTCTAGCTAGTTTGTATGCAGGTCGTAATAACGAGGCAAAAATCGCTTACCTGCATAAAGAGCTAGAATTGAAGATTATGCAAGAGGATGATGACATGAATGTTTTTCTTGCTGAGATTAAAGATCTCAAAGAACAGTTGATTTCTATAAGTGAGATTATTCCTGATCATTCTCTTGTGCAGACTGTTCTTGATGCTTTACCTAAGACATATCAGACTTTTGCTTCCACGTGGAGACTTCTTATTGAGGACAGACCTGATGCTGTCAAGTATGATACTTTAGTCAACAAGCTCTTGCAAGAAGTGCAGTCCAGGCAAAACAAGGCCAGGCAGCGTGCAGTTGATCAAGCATTTATTGCTACCCAGCAGCAGAGAAGAAGTGGTAAGGTAGCCCCTTCCACTGTTTCTTCTCCTATTAGTAGGTCTGAAACTTCTTCTCCTTCCACAGGTAACAACAATAAGTCTGAGAAGGCTCTTGATAAAGGCAAGAAAAAGACCAGGTGCAACTATTGTAAGGCAAATGATCATGTCATTAAGAATTGCCCTAAGCTAAAGGCTAAAGAGGCAAAGAAGAAAGAGTCAAATGCAGCCACAATAGCGGATGCTTCTACAAATGCAGATTCTGCAAATGTTGTGCAGGATACAGAATGGGCGTTTAGCGTGTATTGCTAGTATGACCCATCTGTACATGATGCATGTTTGGCAATTCTGTTGACTCTCATGTATGGTATTTTGACAGTGGTGCTACAAAGCACATTACCTCGCATCGTGATATGTTCACTTGTCTTGAGGCTGTCTCTAATGGGAATACTGTCACATGTGCCAATAATGCTTCTTACCCAGTGAAGGGCGTTGGTAAAATTATGCTTACTGCTGCAAATGGCAGCGCTTTCACACTTTCAAATGCTTTGTATGTGCCAGGGATAAAGAAGAATCTATTGTCTGTCTCTGCGCTTGCTAGACTTAGATTTGTAGTCAAATTTGTGGATGACAGATGTATTGTTCATGATTTGACTTCTGGTGATATGATTATTGCATCTGGCACCTTGTTTCGTGGGCTGTATAGGCTCAATTCTTATGACAAGTGTGTGGAAGATTCAGCAAATGCAGTTTCTGATGAAAAGGTAGTTTCAGATGCAAAACTATGGCATGCTCGTTTTGGTCATCTGAACTTTGCTAGTTTGTTGCGTTTGCAGAAATTTGATATGGTTGCTTCATTGCCTCCTCTTGAGGCACCATTGAAACATGTTTGTGAAGGCTGTATTTTGGGCGAAATGCAGCGTTCTGCATGTCCAAAGGATGGTTCTGTGCGGGCCACTCGCAAATTGCAACTTGTACATAGGGATGTATGTGGGCTTATGCAAACTCCGTCATTTGGTAAACACTTGTACTTCGTGACTTTCATTGATGATTACTCGAGGCATGCATGGTTATATCCACTGAAGGCAAAGTCCGAAGTGTTTTTGTGCTTCAAACAGTTTTTTCTTATGGTTGAAAATGTATCCAATTGTACTGTGGGCACCCTCCGTTCTGATCGAGGGGGGGAGTACTTGTCTAAAGAGTTTGATGTATTTCTAGCTAGTCGTGGGATAAAACACCAATGTACAGTGCCGTATACCCCTCAGCAAAATGGTATTGCTGAGAGGAAAAACAGGTCACGTATGGAGATGGCACGATGTATGGTCAAGAGCCAAGCTTTGCCACGTGTTTTGGCTTGAGGCTGTCATGTGTGCTGCATATGTACTCAACAGGTGTCCCACTAAGGCCTTGCAGTCTATTACTCCATACGAAGCTTGGCATGGCAGGAAGCCTTCTATTGGTCACTTGCGTGTCTTTGGTTGCTTGGCCTATGCTTTAGTGCCTGTGCAACAACGCAAAAAATTAGATGATAAGGCTGTCAAATGCATTTTTGTTGGTTACAGTGCTGAGAGCAAGGGTTACAGATTGTATCATCCGCAGTCAAAGCATATCTTGATTAGTCGAGATATTGTTTTTGTGGAAGATGCTGTGCAGCCTTTGTTATCATGTACCAAAGAGACAGGTGTGAGCTCACGAGATGTATTTGATACATTGTTGCCTCTGTTTTTACAGGTGGGAATTCAAATGTAAGTCCTAATGAGGTAAATATTCAACCTATGCAGATTTCAAACGATATCATAGATCAGCCTATTTCTGATGCAGATTTACAGGATGTAATTTCTAAGGATAGGGCTGAAAATGAGCAGGCTAGAGGTATGCCTAAATGGCTGGTGCAAACCTTGCGTGATAGTAAAATTGATGCACCTATATCTACTTGTACTCGTTCAGGTTTTCAGCATGCCTCTTATGCATCAGATTGTTATGCTTTGGCTGTGTCTAGTATGTGTGAAGAGGAAGAACCTCTTTCATTTGATGAGGCACAAAAATCAGAAAATTGGTTGGCTGCAATGCAAAGTGAATATGATGCTATAATCAAGAATGGTACATGGTCTTTGTGTGATTTGCCTATTGGTAAAAAGGCCATTGGATGTAAGTGGGTTTTTAAGTTGAAACGAAAGCCAGATGGCAGTATTGATCGCTATAAGGCTAGACTTGTTGCAAAGGGTTATGCTCAAGAAAAGGGCATTGATTTTGATGAGACCTTTGCTCCTACTTGTCGTATGACTACCATTCGTAGCATTTGTGCATTGGCAGCACATAATGGTTGGAATGTACATCAGTTGGACATAAAGACTGCATTCTTGAATGGAGATTTGCATGAGGAGGTGTATGTATCGCAGCCTCGTGGTTTTGTTCAAAAAGGGCAGGAAAACAAAGTGTGCAGGTTGAAAAAGGCTTTATATGGTTTAAAGCAAGCTGCACGAGTTTGGTATGAAAAGATACATGCATATTTGACTGCACATGGTTTTCAGAATAGTCCAACAGAAAGCACTTTATATGTTAAATGTGTGGATGATGTACATCTAATCATTGCTCTCTATGTCGATGACATGCTGCTCACAGGACCAAATGAAAGTCATATTGTTGATTTTAAGGCTGATTTGAATGCCTCTTTTGAGATGTCAGATTTGGGGCATTTGCATCATTATTTGGGGATACAATTTAAGCAGTGTGATGGAGGTATTGCTTTGTGTCAGACAAAGTATATTGAGACATTGTTGCGGAGATTTGGCCTTGAAGACTGCAAGCCTATTGCTACTCCAATGGAGACAGGTTTGAAGTTGAGTCTTCATGATGCTAGAGATCACTTTGATGTCACACTCTATCAGACAGCTGTTGGTTGCCTCATTTATGTATGCATTACGAGGCCGGACATTCAGTTTGCAGTCTCACAGGTGAGCAGGTTTATGCATAGCCCAGGGTCTCAACATTGGAAGGCAGTTAAACGCATCTTTCGCTACTTGAGTGGCACCATACATCTTGGGTTGTTTTATCCCAAGGGGGGATCGTTGTTGCCGCTAGATTTACATGCTTTTTCGGACTCAGATTGGGCTGGTTGCTATGACACAAGAGTGTCCACAAGTGGTCTTTGTTTCATGCTCGGTAGCTCATGCATATCTTGGTTGAGCAAGAAGCAACCTACTGTGGCCACTTCTAGTTGTGAAGCTGAGTACAGGGCAGCTTTCACAGCTACGGTTGAGTGTGTGTGGCTCAGACGGCTTATGGCTGACTTGGGTGTTGGACAGGAGTCTGCCACCTCTATCTTCACTGACAGCCAGAGTGCATTGGCAGTTGCGAGAAACCCAGTTTTTCATGCTCGCACAAAGCACATTGAGGTGCATTATCACTATGTCAGGGAGAGACTCTCAGCAGGAGAGATCAGCTTAGCCTATGTGCCAACACAGGACAATCTCGCCGATCTTTTCACAAAGGCGCTTCCTCGTGAGAAGTTCGAAGCTTTCCGCAAAGCTTTGGGCTTGCTCCCCTTTGTGGACTGATCTACTTCGGGCATGGCACTCCCCTATACATGAGTGCCAGCTCTCGTTCACACCATCACTCCTCCCAGGGGGGATTTGTTGCCATATATATATAGGCAGTGATGTGTGTGAACACACTTAGGACCGCCGGGGCACTTTTTCCCTCTTTAGGAGGTTTTTTCCCCCGGCTTGTATATACGCCCATCACTCTAGGGCTAACTTATCTTTTGTACATTGACACAATCTAATACTTTGTGTTGTGTGCATTCTTGCTCCTTCTTCTCCAAGCTTTGTGTGCTTTCCTGCAACCCTAATTCCAACAGGAAAATCCAAATCTATCTATAATTCATAGCTCACTCCTATTGGATACTTGACTAATGCTCTTCTCATCACTAGAACTCACTTGTATTGGAGACTTACCTAATGATAAACCTTATTGGAGACTTTACTAATGATAAACCCTTATAGGGGACTTTCCTAATGCTCCTCTCACTATATTTAACCAATTTCTCAATATAGATTTAGACAATTGTCCAAATATATACAATTCATAGCTCACTCTTATTAGGGACCTACCTAATTCTCTTCTCAATAGATTTAGCCAACCATTAAATGTAGACTTGAAAAATTATCCAAATCTTTCTCTACCCCCACTATGGATGCACACGTTGAGCTTATGATGATTTTATTAGTAGGATAAAATTTGGCCATAGATCTGAAGAATTTTTTCATATCTCTTCCTAGAAGCTTAATGTTCTTAGGACTATTGATAAGAATAGATATATTTTATCTGATTTGATTGACTATATATGAATTTTTATGTTGCCAAACATACTTACTAGCTAGATGATTCTAGCAAGGGCTGGGTTTTTTACCTCCTTCACCTATATGGTAATGACCCTAACTTTGAAAGGCATGTTAAATACTTTGTGAATCATTTGACTCTGATAGTTATCATGTCATAGATATCAAAATCTTAGAGGCATTGGAAATTATAGATGTGGGAGATAAACTTCTCTCATGGGAAGCAACATTCATTTTGTTGCTTCAAGAGGTTGAGGTTGAAGGCAATAGCGACAGGGAAGCACAAACAAGAGCTAAAGCCCTAGCACTACCCTAATCTGAGCTGATGGAGCTAGTTGAACCTGATGAGGATACATAAGAAGAGGAGGAAAGATAATTTTCTCTACTAGTGCTGAGCATTCAAGAAATTTAGAGCTCGGTTGAGAAGAATTAAAAAGAGGAAGAGGAGGAGAAGGAGCAGGAGGATGATGATGAGGGTGAAGAAGAGGATGAGGAGGATTCACAACATTCCCATAAACCATTCGATTCTTTTTCCCAAAGGTTTCTAAAGCTATTATTGCTTTATGCTTTGGGTTTTTGTGAGCTCCTCTCTTTATCCAAAGTACTTTTACCCTTGCTGTAGGCTTTTGTAGACCTAAATTATTTTTCCTATGAGAATTCTCCTTTGATTTGTTGAGGTTTTAATAATTCACAAAATTCAAACCTTTGGCCTTCTTTGCACCAAATAAATTGCGTAAACCTTGATTTTAATTTTTTCTTCAAAAATCCTTCTCCTTAAGTGGTCCCCATAGCTTTGATACCATTGTTAGGACCTTTATGGACACTTGGAGAAGGAATTCTAATTCTCAACACAAAAATTAGAGCATAACATATACAATTGGCTTCAATATGACCTTTTCGCTTATAGTATGTGCATATGATGTTCTTGTTGGTTTTTCGTTTGCTAGCGGAGATAAGCGCCTCTTCAGTGCTTGAGGTCAAGGATGTAGAAGTGGTTTCCTTGTTCCGGCAGTCTTTCTAATGAGAAGAGCATCCAAGTCATCATATGTAGTAGCGACCAAGTGTAATACTTCAATGGTCTGCTCAAAGCAAGAAATGCCTTGCATGCTTTTGATTAGTACTGCCATCTTGTCCTCATCATCTGGAGAACACTTCAAACTTGATAATTGTTGAACAAGAGAATTCAATTTGGAGAGATGATCACTTAGCTCTTCATCGTCTTGCATTTTCAGCTCATAAAACTTCAATTTCAGAAAACTTTGGAATTAGTGACCTTGTTACCAAATATGCTCTCCAATCGATGCCAGATCTCCTTAGCCGTGGATGTAAAGTCAACGTGATGAATGAGAGAGTCCGCCAAGCAGAGACCAATGAGGTCAATGGCTTGAAGCCAAGAAATAAGGGTTGTGATGAAACTTATCCCAAACACGTGGCTGAGCTAACTGACTGAGATTCCCTGACCGTATGAATGATGAAGCTTCTCTATTGGATGGCATGCTCTGTGGATATGAGAAGCATAGGTCCTCCTAGGTCACCACACGATGTCCCTCTATACCGAGCACTGAGCCGTTGCTGCCCACAACCCCCGCAGGGAGTCCGCGTTCACTAGCTCCTGCGTCCACTTCGGCCTGTACGCCAGCAGCACATCGCTGGTAGGACACTTGCAGTCGAAGCTAACGGTGGCCATGTCTAGTAATCTGTTGATGCGAGGAGCTTGATGCTGCTGAGCATAGGTGAAGCTGAGCGATAGCGATGATGCTACTGAGCATAGGTGAAGCTAAGCGATAGCGATGATGCTCATGTGCTTAACATGGGAGCAGCTCTTATCTCTAGTACAACAGCTCTGTAGGTTGGAGATGGGCAATGGGCAGCTTGTGGGAGAGGCAGGCGATGAGTGAGGTCGTCATGGGAGTGGGCAACCAAAGGAGGAAGACCAACTTCCATTTGTGGGTCGGCCTTCACCCCCAAGGGTTGCCCATGGAAAAACATGGCTCTGATAGCACATGAAGGAATAGGAGAGCAAGCTAACTCTAGGTGCAAAAAGGAAAGATGGCAAACATAATGAAATGGAAATGAAATCAATGAACAAGTACTTACATGTAGACTAAGATAGCCTAACTTGATTGATGTGACACACAAGAAAGTACATCACTCTTATAGAGTGAACACACACACACTCAAGTACCATATGCTTATGGGATAACTCCCAAAGTGACACGTGGCACTCTCTCACATAAAGACTCACAAATACACACTCTTTGACTATGATTTCCTCTTTTTTTTAGGCTTCATTGTCCAAATTTCAACACCTCTCAAAAAAAAAATCCTAATTTTTTTCAAGCTTTGTTTTCTAGATTTCAAAATACCTCAAACCTATCCAAAATTAATTCAATCTTATCTTACAAATTTTAAAACATCTCAATTGTATCCAAAACGCACCCTCTGTCCATTTAGCAGTCAATTTGGAACTTCACATTATTTTCAAGGTTTGTTTGAATGTTTTCAAACTTTGCATTTTTTTCAAGCTTAGCTATCTAAATTTCACCAATCCTATCTAAATTTCAATCAAGCTTTTTGCCCAAATTTCAAAACATCTCATTCATATCCAAAATGCACCTTAGAAGTCATGTTACAACTCTTCAAGCTTAATTCAACATTGCCCAAATTTCAAAATGTCTCAATCCTATACAAATTTATTCAAGCTTGTCATTTAAATTTGAAAACATCTCAGTCCTATCCAAAATGCATCCTAAATGTTTGCCCACTTAGATGTTGGCCATGGTAAGTATATGACCTTACGTTGTTCTATCTTAAATTAGTCTATATTTATGGTCTACACACTACCTAGTACCTTATTCAAGCTTGTCATTTAAATTTGAAAACATCTCAGTCCTATCCAAAATGCATCCTAAATGTTTGCCCACTTAGATGTTGGCCTTGGTAAGTATATGACCTTACGTTGTTCTATCTTAAATTAGTCTATATTTATGGTCTACACACTACCTAGTACCTTATATGATTTTTACAAGTAACAAATGTGACTATGAACTTGTGACAAATGTATCAACATGTAAAGTACATTGTCATGTACTAGACAGCCATAACCATCTTAACATCACAATTTGGTTACTTCGCCTGCACCATCTTGAGAGCATGCTATAAAGTATGCTACCTAAAATAGATATCAACTATTCATCTTGTTAGCAAACTTACGTTTCTTGCACTTTGCTTACAAGTAGCATTATATACAAAATGAATTTTTCTTATCCGTCAAATTAAAAGTGGATACTTGAATCCATTTCCATATGTTCTTTTATTTAATTTTAACCTTTTTCTCATATGTTAATTATATTTACATTTTGTTGATATGTTAATTGTAACTAATACCATTAATAAGGCCATCATTTGGTCTCTAAACTAAGCCTATGTGTCAAGTTGCTAAAACATGGATTCTCCTCATAAAGGGTGCCTTATAAAACATGTTACATAAGCTAACTAAACCCATTGTAGAATAGAGTGAGGATGGACATTGATATCTAACAAGAAGGTTTTTGGTAGTAAATAAATATGAGGAAGCATCTTTAGTTGTTGCAACTTGTTTAGAAATTTAACTCAAGCAAGCTTGCAAGAGGAATAAAAACTTTAAAATCTTGTAAAACTGCATTTTCCCTTGTATCACATAAAGTAAACACAAAAAGAATTTGTAACATAGACACATTCTTATAGAAATGCATTCTTTTATTTTCTAGAATCTACATACTATTAAAAGTCTTAGAAATCTATTATTCAAATTTGATTGAAATTTTTAAAATATTATTTCTTACATAATTATAAAATAAACTTATATGTGGACTCACTTATCATTATTCATCATACCAGTAATCTACACACACACACACACACACACACACACACACATGTGCACATGTGTATGTGCATGCCATACACACACACATAGTGTGTGTGTGACATACACTCTGCATGTGTGACACACACATGTACATGCACATGCGCATGCACACGCGCGCGCATGTGTGTGCATGCATGCGTATTTGCATGTATATAAATATAAATTTTCCTAAATGACCATGTACGCATGCATACATATATGCATGTACTTATGCATATATATGTGTGAAGATGATCATTTAGGTCTTTGATGAGAACTATGCCACCTTTATTATATGTTAGATTGATAGCTCATTTTATGGCACTCTGCATTGATACAAGTGTCTTTGATTTGAGAGATTTTTTTTTGTTTAGTTACGATGACATGGTGCCTTTACTACCCATTTATTTAGAAAACCAACCTTTATCACTATGATGGAGAGGTTAATAGGTTCAATTTTGCCAATGATAGTAAGATGTTTTGTGTGGGTTGGCCCAACATATATATATTGTACATGTGGTGTGCACACACACACACAAATTAACCTAATTGTTTTGTAAGTAATTGCAAGCATCCACACATGCAAATTTACCTAAATTGTTTGTTTATATGTGTGCATGTGATTGCAACGACATCCACACATGCAAATTTACCTAAATTTGTTTGTTTATATGTGTGCATGTGATCGCAAACGTATGCACACTAAATTTACCTAAATTGAATTGTATACATGTGTGCATGTGGTCAAAAAATCGCAACCTTACACACACACAAATTTACCATATACAAAGATTTATTCGTAAACCAATATAAAATGTTTTTACTTTAGTTACAAAAAAATACATATCAAACTAAAAATCCTTGATATTCGTGCTTAATGAGGCGTAAATGAGAGTTTTTCAGAAACAAATAACTTGAAAATGTCTCAATGCTAGAGTTTGAAGGTTCGTACCCTTCCAAGATCCGAGTACACAAATTTTTAACAAAGACTAAGTTTTAGAAAAAAAAATAGTAATACTCTTTTTTTTTCATGAGATCTTATTCCATTCCTAGTAACGTACTAGAATTTCAACCGACTACACACATACTATACTACTCATCTAGCCTAGATTTTGAAGGGCACCCCTATTTTTTCTTTCAAAAGACTTTGCTGCCATACCTTTCTTTTCTTTAAGAAGATATTGGAAAGGCATATAGCTAAATTTACCAAAACCCTTTCCTTATTTTGAAAGGTATTTCTATTTTCACACTTCTTATGAAGGTTTTGACCCCCTTGGAAGGGTACTTGAACCTTCTAATTCTATCCTTGCTACTTATCAGAGACACATATATGCCAATACGACAAAGAAATGCCACCCTTCAAAATATTGGCGGTCTTCAAATTATTGGCGGTGCTCACTTCGAGATGGATCGTGGAACTACGAAGAGTGGACGTCGTGAAGAATCGGGCATTTCTGACGTTCATCTAGGGGGATCGAAAGGGTCAAGTGAAGACAACGCTGTGGCAAACAAAAACCCAAACAGGGGGCGCTGCACATAGACGTCCCTCACCCCCTCTCCCTCTCCCCCTCACACACGCACGCACACACACACCCTTGGAGTATGATCATGGCGTTGCCTATAATTACCGCCTGCACGTTAGCCCTAGTGCTAATCGTTGCCTTTCTTGTGGGTGGTAAAGCTTTCCTGCACCACATACACTACATGTGGTATACGTTGCCTGTCAGGCTCACTAAGCGTGTGCCTAAGCTTCCTCCCGGCACCTTGGGCTGGCCTTTCTTGGGCGAATCCTATGAACTCTTCAACTCCTTCAACGCTAGGGCTCCTGACGAGTTTATCAACAAACGCATCAAGCGGTATGAACTGACTTGTTGAGCACGGGATTGCCTGCATGAACTAACCTCGAATGCATCTGCATCATACTCGAACCTGCAATCCATACAGCCAGCCAAGGTATAGATATGACAAATATATTTGTATACATCATTGAAATTGCATTCACGTAGTTTTTACAACCAAATTACGTAGGGTAAACTTGAAACATGAGTTGGGTTCATCTGCTTTGATGAACTTTGATGCAGTGCGTATACAGGCGCATACAGAAGACTGTTAGGGCACCCATTTGCGTTGCCCATCGTTTGGGCAGGCAAACGGAAAGGCTTGGCGCCCAAGCTCGGGCGTCCCCTTTACACACAGTCGTGCTGCGCGCTTGGCGTGAGCCTCTGACGGATGCCGATACTGCTTGATTGGATGGAAGAAGACCTGCCCAGCGATGTCTAGCTGTCGTTGGTTATCTGATTGACTGCCTGTCATTTGGCTAACCTAAATTACCCATATATTGCTCTGCAGAAAAAACCACGGCGTGAGCCTCTGAGGATGACTACCGATTGATTGGATGGAAGAAGACCTGTCAGGGAGGGCCTGTCATTTGGCTAACCTAAAATTACCTAGTGATAGTTTTACCGCGTAAAAGCTTTCAAGGAAGCACGCATAATTGTTTTTATTCTATATTACTCTCGACCCACAAACCAAATGAGAACAAATGAGAACTGTGCCACCTTTATTATATGTTGGATTGATAGCTGTTTTTATGGGACTCTATATTGATAAAACCACTGTTAGAAATAAACTTTTTTTTAAATAATCTTCAAGCTCATCCTGTTTTTATTGAAAAAATACATAGGTTTCGGTTTTATAGATAAAATTTCAAAATTTTGAATCTTTAAAATCAAGGCTAGGTAAAATTATAACCGGTTTTTGTCAAATTGGTGAAAATTACACTATAGGACTGTTCTTTTCTGACATTGGATACAGCCGTCTCTAATTTAAGACACTTTTTTTTTGTGTAGTTACGGTGACAGCGGTGCCTTTACTACCCATTTATTTGGAAAACCAACCATTATCACTTATGATGGAGAGGTTAATAGGTTTGTATTTGCCAATGACACCAAGACTTTTGATGTGGGTTGGCCCAACAGAAAGCTTATAGGCTGTGATGCTGTGCCGGCCATGTCCTATAGTGAGCACTATAAGCATTTAAAGCAACTTCATTCTGAGCTTCTCAACAAGCCGGAGGCCCTCAAAAAGATTATATTATCTAGTGAACGAGGCTTTTGTGGTGCCCTTCAAGAATGCTCAAGTGGGAAGGGAGAGGTTCATGCCTTCGATAACATTTCTAAGGTGGATACTTTTCTACTCTACAACAACAAGCGTACAATGCTTATTATTATTATTTATAGTGTTTATTATTATTATTTACAATATGTTTAGCCTACAAATGTTGCATTGCATGAGAGGGAACAATCACGGTTGCATTATCTACATTGACAGCTTCTTAGAGGGGGTACATTGTTGCATTATCTACACTAAGACCATATTAGGGAGTTTGGGAAAATCCCATTACTTTGGGAATCTACTTTTCAATCTACGTTTTAGTGTATCTTGAGCATACCAATTCCAAAATTGTCCGAGAATGTGGATTTAGAACCTACTCTTCAAGAGTCACATGAGGGGGTTTTGAAAAAAAAATCTTAAAAGGGCTCACCGTGCCCCCCATTCTTTGACTTTGCAAAGTGGAAATTGGGATTTTCCCAAACTCCTTAATGTGGTCTTCACGGTGACTAACTACACGTTGTTACACTTATGCTTACTTTAATATTATTAGTATATTAATAATGTTACACTTATGCTTACTTTAATACTATTAGTATGTTAACAATGTTTCATTATTCTTACTTTACTATTAATATAGAGTTTTATGTTTCAATCCGAAGGCATGTTCCCTCATGATTTCCACATATATTCACTTGCACCTTAAATTAGAGTCTTAATGAAGAAATTGAGTGTGAACTCATAATTGTGTTGTCACAGGCTACTTATGAGAACATATGTGACATCCTCATGAACTTGCAACCAGGCCCTTTAGCCAATCAGCTCAAGTATCACTTCTATTCTATCCTTGGAGGAATTCGAGCTTTCCCATTGTACTTCCCCGGAACCAAGTTTTATAAAGCACTCCAAGTAAGATTAACAATTGCTCACTTTGATAATTTCTAGTTATAATGTGCCTTTGATTTTTCAATCTTTACAAAGTTAATTTGTTCTCTCTAATCAAGTCTTTCTTACATCCTAAGATCAACTGAGGCTCAACTACTTAATGTTTCACTAGAGCCGAAGAAAAATACAGACCATCATTCAAGATATATTGACTAGGAGAAGGCTGGAGAATATTAATGGTTCCCTTGAAGATGCTCAGGATACCCTTGGCATTATGATGAGAGCTAGGGATGAAAGCGGTTGTAGAGTATTCAATGATAACGAAATTGTGGACAATATATTTGGGGACCTGTTGGCTGGCTACCATCCCATAGCTTATGTCTTGTCATGGGCAACTATCTTGCTTGCTCAAAACCCAAAATGTTTGGAGAAACTTAAGGTACATCTTATTTACAAAATGGCTTAAATTACAAGTGACTTCATTTATAATCACACCATATTCCAAAATAAGAATTTTGAGAACTTACATTCATGTGTGTATTTGCTTGCAAAAATGTGTGTATTTATAATAACACCATATTCCAAAATATTAATTTATATTCATGTGTGTATTTACTTGCAAAAATGTTAATTTAAATATTTATAATCACACCATGTTTAAATATTAATTTTGAGAATTTATGTCCATGTGCTTTACTTGCAAAAATGTTTGTGTTACTCTAACTCTCTTTATTGGAAATTGATTCTTTAGAAAGAGCATCAAGCCATCAGATCAAGGAAAAAGGATGGGGAGTCATTAACACTTGAGGATATTAGAGAAATGCATTACACTGACAAGGCAAGTGTGCCCACATATAAGCAAGCTATTACGAGATAAGCACTAAAATTTGAACTCACCATTAATAATTTCTTTTGAAGGGAAATTCGATTAACATAAATTAGTAACTACTAGAATTTCTTCTTTTTTTCTATAGTAGGTTTTTGATGAAACCCAAAGATATATCAACATCTCACCATTTCTCTACCGAAGAATAAAGGAAGATGCCCATTTCAAAGGTTCTAAATACACCATCTTTCTTATCTCAATATTTTATATATCCTCTTGTAATCCTATTTATCTTTCTATTTCATGTTTAGGCATACTTTTTCCAAAGGGCTGGAGAGTTATAGTGTACACTCGTGCTCCTAATGTGAAACCTACAAACTTTGAAGATCCCTTCACATTCAACCCTGATAGATGGGAGGTAATTCTTATCTCAATTATATCGAGGGAAGAAATTCATTTAAAAACAAAAATAAAATCTTGTGGAAAAATGTGTTTCTTTGATGACATTGTCTAAGTTCTCACATGAATGTGCGTTAAAAATATATAATAGAAAATGGAGCTATAGTAATTGAATGCTAATTAGGAACAAATCAAAGGCACAAAGGATGCTCTTGACTCCATTATCCTTAATCAACATCTTATAACCACAATTCTATCCCAAAAATTCAAGAACCAAAGCAGCCATAGGCCCGCAAGTGTACAAATCCTTGTACACAAAGGTGACCTACATCGTGCAGCATAAAGTGAAACAACAACAAACCTTGCCTATCTCAAGCACTAGAGTTCCCTTAGAAAGACCACATTTCTATGTGGCTAGCCCTAGTTAAACACAAGAGCTAGTCAGAGCCTCTTGTCTTGGGAGACACGGATCTCATTAGGCCACCCACTCTTAACTCCTTTAACCATCATCATTGTAGTAAATAAGTATTATTAATCCTTCATCGTCAATTATTTGGAATTTGAGTTTTATATTGGAACTATGCCTTTCTATTTTATAACTTCTATATGACATCAATAGGCACAATAGAAGAGAGCATCATCCTTTGAGAGGGATATATAATTATGATCACTGATTGCATAATTATAGTAAGAGGTGTGTAATTCTTGAGCTTCCACATTGTATAACCACTAATTGCACAATTAGTTGGTAATAGAGATGTGTAATGCTTGAGCTTCCACATTCTATATAATCAATAATCACACAATTAGTTGCTGTCAAAAGAGATGTGCACAATGCTTGAGCTTCCCCAGTATATAACCACCATTCTACTCTTAGCATTCAAAAGATAATACAAAAAGATAAAAAGAAGATGGTACAAAAAGGTAGAAAGAGTGGTTGAAAGTTGAATGATAAAAATAGAGACCATTTTAGTTATTTTGTAATTAACTTTGTTAAGGTAAATCCATTCATCTTAAGTGATTGTTCTTGTATATAAATCCAATGAGAAGAGAATAATTAAGAGAGGCATGATAGAAAACTAATAATGTTTCATAGGTTTTAAACTAACATTTATTCATCGAGAAACAAAATAATGTGTCATAGATTTCAAACTAACATTTCTTAATCTTGTAAAGATTTGTTTATTATATTGCATGTGAAGAACCATAAGGCAAAGCCAGGAGTTTTTACCCCCTTTGGACTAGGAGTGCGACGTTGCATTGGAGTCAACATAGCTAAGTCATGTTTAGCTGTGTATCTTCACCATCTTGTTCTTACCTATAGGTGTGTAATATTTGCACTAAAAAACAATTTTCAAAAAATAAATTCTATTTTTCAATGTTGTGTTTCTCTTTAGCAAGCTCTAATCTCGTTGCTCTTATTTCATCAGGTGGGAGCTTGTGAACCCAAACTCTCCAATTAACTATCTTCCCCACCCAATCCCTATGGATAGAGGCCTTATTAATATAGCTCCATTAAAATAGTAATACTTTGTTCATAGTTGAACAAGCAACCATTTGATATTACAAACGATCATCTTCATCCAAAACTCCCTCATTGTAAATCTACATGCCAACACATTTCAAATGCTTCCAATAACTATTTTTGAAACTTTGTAAAGAAAATATGTTTTGTTCCAATATTGAAAGGTTGTTGATAGTGGGAGGCCTAAACAATCCATAATTTTTAATTGTGGGAATACTTGAAAGCTATCATTAGTTTTTTCAAGGCTTGATATGATTGAATTTATTGCCATTAATGGTAGTGTGCATTAATTAAAAAAACTCAAGTGATCATTTTAAAAATATCATTTAAAATATAAAAATTTTGTGCTATGAAAATAAGTATTTAAAGTGTGTTTCACTCTAATATTTCACATTTTCTTGCATCCCATATGCTTGAGCTCCCTCTTGAGTTGTGCTGCATTTATCATCTTGAAACTTGGCAATTATTTCTAGTCAATATAACCTCATCATTTCCATGCATGGAGCTCATATACCCTTGTTGTAAATTCATGTGGAATAATCCAAGAGTTGTCAACGAATCATAACCCAATACAATATCAATAGGACCCATATCCAAGAAAAGTAAATCATATGTGCAAGTATAATCACTTGTGAGAATCAAGTTCACATTCTTGCAAACCAATGGGAAATCCACTTTTGCCCCATTAGCCACTTGAACTTCATGCCATGAGGTTAAAGCTATGGACTATAATTTGAGACTCCATGTGGGGTCCCTGCCCCCTCCGCGCGGTGCCCTGCCCAGCGGCGGCGGAAGCGGCGTCAGCCTCCTGCGATGATTGGATGGATGGATGTGATGTGAATAGAAGTGATGAGAATATGAGGTGAATAGATGTGATGAGATAAGATGTGAATCAGATAGATGTGAATGATTGGATGGATGGATGTGATGTGAATAAAAGTGATGAGAATATGAGGTGAATAGATGTGATGAGATAAGATGTGAATCGGATAGATGATTGGATGGATGGATGTGATGTGAAGAGAAGTGATGAGAATATGAGGTTAATAGATGTGATTCAGATAGATGTTAATGATTGGATGGATGGATGTGACGTGAATAGAAGTGATGAGAATATGAGGTGAATAGATGTGATGAGATAAGATGTGAATCAGATAGATGATGTGATTGGATGGATGGATGTGATATCAGTGAATCAAATAGATGATGATTGGATGGATGGATGTGATGTGAATAGAAGTGATGAGAATATGAGGTGAATAGATGTGAAGAGATAAGATGTGATTCAGATAGATGGGAATGAAAAGATGGATGGATGTGATAAGAATAGAGGTGATGAGAATGAGAGGTAAACAGATGTGATGTCATGTGATGTGATGTGATGTGAATTAGATAGATGTGAATGAATGGATGGATGGATGTGATGTGAATAGAGGTGATGAGAATGTGAGGTGAATAGATGTGATGAGATGTGATGCGAATCAGATAGATAGGAATGAATGGATGGATGGATGTGATGTGAATAGAGGTGATGAGAATGTGAGGTGAATAGATGTGATGAGATGTGGTGTGGTGGACACGTCCAAGACATGTGCGGCAGCTACGCTGCATTGACGTTGCTCATTGTCTGCGTATTCATAACGCATTCCAACTGACCACCGACCCACTGCCCACTAATGATGAACTTAGTATCCGAGGGAATATTCCCTATACCATTCCAAGGAACTTAGTATCTGAGGGAATATTCCCCGGACCCCAACTAATGCTTGTACCCCTCATCATCTCCTAACCATCAACGGTCACAACTACGACCCCTTCCAACATCTAAGCTAGGGTTCCCACTAAAGATATGTGCACCAATGGCTTCTCCTCATAATGGGGGCCATACAAATGTGCACCATACATCAATGTGAGACACATGCTGAGAGGTGGGCATTGAACATATACTAACACATTATCACACCAAATTAACACACAAAACTCACAGAATTAAGAATTCTAGCTCTCTTATGCATAAGAGAAGAGCCCATTACTCTTATGCATAAGAGAAGAGCCCATTATTAGGAGCTTGATTAATCATTCATTATTTGTTAATTCACACATTAGGCAATGCACGTGCCTTAGCAATTCATTACTCAATCCAAAGATGTGCTTAATTCTATGAATTGATTAGCAACTAGTGATTAGGCTCCTTAATCAATATAAAAGTTTAAAAAAATAGTGAAAGGGTTAGTCTTGGATTAACCTCTAATCACTTTTATCATAACTCATTAATGGCTAATGAGCATTCAATGTAAAGATGCCTTGTAAGTTAGATAGAATCCACTTTTGAGTGACATTTATAGCATGTGTAAGAGGTGTCTAAGAGGGTGTCATAAAAGTATTGTTGTCTCCTACTTACCTTTTTAGGAAAAACCTCTTACACCCCCTAATTTAAAATTCAAAACAACCCCCCTCCACACAAACCAAATCCTAAAAATCATTATAAAAACTTAGATTTAAGGAGAAAAAAAGATTTTCACGTCGAGGACAGTGTGAAAAACCAGAGATATTATGCGTAAAAAACTTAGTTTTTCATGGCTGTGAAAAACTCACAAAAAAAAAAGGAAAGAAAAGAAAAGGGGAGAGAGAGAGAGATGGAGAGAGTGAGAGTGAGAGAATAACCCAATGATGGCTTGAAAAACTAGAGAAATTTACGTTGAAAAAATTTCACGAAAATCACTCTATGATTTGAGAAATTGCCTCGATAAGTCTAAAAAATCTTATCTTGAAAATCCCATCCTCAATTATTTTTTTTAAATTTGGAGTGAAAAACCAATTTGGTTTACGACGGTAAATTTCTTGAGAAATTCATGTCAAAAAATTTAAAAATTTGGGGTAGGGAAGGTAATCAAGTGGTAGAGACTAACTAAAGTCCATTAGTAGTGATTTTGACTCGAAAAATCAAAATTTTTTTGGCATGATAAACCCTGAGTTTTTCATGATCAAGAATTTCTTGAGAAATTCATGTCGAAAAAAAAGGTGACCACATAATTTGGCCACATTGTTAGACCCTGATTTGGTAGTGATTTTGAACTCATTTTTTGAGGTTGTTGAGTTATCTATATGATCTAGACTACTCATCTAAGTCCATTAGAAGTGACATTGAGCTTTAAAAATAATAAAAAATTCAGCATGAAAAACCAAAGACATTCACACGTGAAAAACTTGTGAGGAAAATTTCGGCATGAAAAATGTAAGATATTCATGCATGAAAAACTCGATTTCTTACAGTCGTGAAAAAATGAGTGTATAAAAAGTAGCTATGTTTGTGGGCCTGTATCTCTCCCGAACCATGAGGTAAGTGAATGTGTTTTAATGCTCATCAAAGATCTTTTCAGGCCTTTTTAATCTCTCCTTGAGTGGACCAAGCTGATTTTCATTGTTTCGGTCTCTGACGACCCAACGGTCGCAAAAGTTGACCCGAAATCAAGGCAAAAAAAAAAGCGCTAAAACGAACAAAAACAAGCTTGTGGACCACTTTCGGACTACTGTTTGAGCAAACGTAAGAATTTAGACAAGATTAGGGGAGGAAAGGTGTAGTATGTCAAAAATACCATAACTCTCTCATAGAACTTGTTTCTAAATTTTGTCTATAACACATTCAAAAAAGGGACGTAAAAACTAAGCCATTTTGACATAAAAACATGCTTGATTTGATTATGATGGAAAATAGGTTTTGAGACCTTCTCTACCATTTGGGAAACTACTGGCATGCACACTTCTCAAAACTATTTTCTTAGGAGGGGGTGCCCTAAATCCTAAGAGGAAACACATGCAAATGGACTCTTGTTTGAGGCGTAGGGGGGTTGACAAGCATACAATGGTTGTTTCAGGCAAGGAAACCAAAACACACACATACATACATAGAGGAGAACTATGGTTGTATGGCTAACCTAGGAGTTAAATGTGTCAACATCAAAAATGAATCCAATGGTTGAAACCTACTAGCCCTTAAGAACAACCCCCAATCACATCTGCCATGCATTGGACCAATCTTATGCCTCCAGTTGTGCCACCAAGTTTAAAACCCTTTGTGACTCCAATTCCAATAGTTGCTAGTCCTATACCAAATACAAAAATTGGTCCTATACCAAGTTTAAAACCCTTGATGACTCCAATTCCAATAGTTGCTAGTACAATACCAAATACAAATATTGGTCCTATAGCAAATACAAAAATTGGTCCTACTTTATTGTAAATTCTCGGAGTTGGTACCCCACCAACCAAAAGAGGACCTACACATAACCCAAAGGAGTCATCTAGAAAGATGGCCATAGAAATTTCTAAGCTCATGGGAAAATACGATGGATTCAATTCATACAAATGTTTGAGCAGTGACATGAAACATTTGAAAATCTAGATTGCCCTAACAAGATACGTGCACTAAACCTATGCTTAGTGGACAAGGCCAAAAGAAGGTTCATCATGTTGATTCTTGCAATTGTTTCTCACTGATATCCCTCTTAGCAAAATGGCAAGATAGCAGTCTGGGGTAACATACCAGTCAAGCAATGCCGTGGGAGATGTGCAGTCACCCACTAGAGTTTTTGGGTACGAACACCAACTCTCAAATGGTCATGGGGACACACAGAGCACCACTCTACAAGCAAATCTTCACTCTCAGTCTCTTAGTTCTCACTCAACATCACTGTACTACACATCTCACTCACTCTCTTTGTCTTATGATGAGAGAGAGAGAGAGAGAGCTCTAGTGCATGTTCCTCTTCTATGCATGTGTGTGGGAGAGTGAGAGGTAGATTGCCTTGCATTGTGATGCAAACGACTCCGCAGTGACAACGTTTAACATCCGTGTCGACAAAATTATGTTTAGTTCACAACGTGAAAGGCTCTTCGTTAATGAGCACCAAAAATTCTGGGATTGCAGTAAGGGGCCTTATCCTGACACATCTGACACAATGAAACAAAAAAATCTTATCCCATGAAAAGAGTAGAGAAGTACTTCACGACGTGAATAACACTTTGTTGCACGGCGTGAAGCATAGTCCATCTCATGACGTGAACCATAATCTGCTACTTCACGACGTAAATAGTCATATGCTAGTTCACGGAGACGTGCCAATTCACGGATTAGTAGTTCACGAAATAACATTCATGGATTGCTAGTTCACGGATTAAGAATTGTCAAACTAGTGGTAAGATAGGTTCACAAGTGCCCATAGGAGTCGCCTCAACTCGAATTCATGCAATTCTAAGCTAAAAATTTGAAGCGGGAAACACAAGTTTCTGCGTGGCATGAAACATAGTTCATGACATGAACTGCTGTCTGCTACTTCATGACATGAACCATAGTCTTTTGTTTCACGGAGATCTGCTATTTTATGACCAAAAAAGACAGCTCGATAGAAAACCAAGTAAAAAAGTTGGAGTAGTGATTTAGCCCGTTGAATCATAATCTCATGAAATTGAGGTCAGGAAAACACATTGGAGACGACATTACCCCTGACGACAGTGTATCCAATTACCTAGGATCTTCCTACCAATGGTTCAGACCACTCGACGACGCGAGCACTCAATTGAGTGTTTCAACGAGGAATCTGACCACCTTAGAAACAAGTAGCGAAGAACCTATGGAAGAAGGACTAAGATTCTCTGGCCTTGGAGAGGAAGAAAAATCCTCTTCTTTTGCGAGATCCAATGGAATCTTTGATATGGCTAGGGGATTTTTTGGTCAATGGTGGAAACATATACAATGCAATAGAGAGAACGGCATTCAAGATATGTTAGCCTATGTTGGGCAATTCTGTATTCGTCTACAATACTTCTAGAATGTAACTAAGAGAAATCTTGCCATTTCATTATGTTTCCGTGTTACTCTCTGTGCTATGTGGATTAAGTATCCAGTGTCTCTGTTCTAATGAACATGCTGTGTATGTGTGACCACAACTGAACATGAAGGGCTGGCCATGGTTTATGCTATAAAGAATAAATATAGACATTACTTGGCCAACAAGTTGGATTTCTTTATTTATCACCAAGCCTTATTATATCTAGTGAATAAGCCATGCACCATGGGGAGAATCACACATTGGTTGCTTTTACTCCTGGAATTTAACTTTACGATCATGTTGAGAAAAGAAACACAACATGTTTTGGCAGACCATATGTCTAGAATTCCAAATGGAAACTGGCATTGACGATGACCTCCCAGATGCATGTCTGTTCAAAATTGATATGGTGTTTAAGTGGAGTGAGGAAATATTAGAGTACCTAGCTCATAGTTTTCCACAAGATCGGCCCTTGAACAAAGATAAGATGCATTAGCTTATTAAGCTAGCCACACCATATCAATTAATTGTGGGAAAATATACAAGCTAGGCAACGACGATATTCTCAAGAGATGTGTGTGAGATGAGTTTGTCACGTTATTAGAAGAAACGCACTTGGGAATAGCCAGAGGACATTTTGGTGGAGAAGTTACCGATCGCAAAGCACTTCAAGCAGGGCTATGGTGGCCTACGTTATTCAAGGATGCCATAAAATTTGTGAAAAAGATACGAGAAATGTCAACGATTTGCTATTCCACAACAGAAGGATAGAATGTCACTTACCCTTGTAATTGTGAGATATCCCTTTGAGAAATAGGATATTGATTTTGTTGGACCCATTATTTTAGCAGCACATCCACCCCAAGCTCGTTATGTGATCGTAGCCACAGATTATTTCACCAAGTGAGCAGAGGCGAGAGCCTCTAAAAAAGCTGATGCTCGAATTACAACCAAGTTCTTGTATAAACAGATCATTTTTCGATTTGGCTGCCCACAAGAATTAGTTAGTGAGACCGAGGTTTGCATTTCATCAATGAGGTGATTAAACATTTACTCACGGGATTCCTTGTAATCCATCAAAAATCATCACCTTATTATCCACAGGCAAATGCTGAGAGCACTAAACAAGATTTCATGTGCTATCTTAACCAAGATCTTAGAAGCCAGTTGAACGGACAAGGGTCAGCCCGAATTGAAACCATCAATGGGGTAGAAATGGAGGGATATATCAATGAAAGTAAGCTCAAAAAAATATTATAGACCTTCGACCCAGGAAATGCTTGAACAAGAGCATATTCTAAAATAAAAGAAAGAGCTAGTCAAGGAAGAAATTAGACAAGCTCAAGAGAAAGCCAAAGCAAAACAGAGACTCCAAGGGAGAACGCTACATGTAAATATGTCTTCACTCACCTTTCTTGAAGAGGATGACCTAGATATTGAGCCAGCACACCTCAGTGTAAATGTCTCTACAAAGAGTAGTCACGAAAAGTGCATTACATTGATTGATACGGGATTAAGTCATAACTTGATTTCCTATGAAACATGGGTAGCTCTAAACAAATCCCACCTAGAAGCAACTAGTGCACAAGTTCGCAGCAGTGTTACACAAACAATGGGATTTCCCTTTCTTGAGTAAGGGAATGTAGATGTGCACCCACATGCACATTAAACAAAACAGATTCACCACAAGATTCAATAGATGTACTCCTCCACTAGATGGAAGGAAAAATCAGAAGTTCTCACTCAGAACTACAGCGGCGGCTACAACAATACATACCCACAAGCTCCCAAATACAAACTTGGTTTCCATGGAAATAAAAGCAAGGAGGGTGACAAAGAGTACCTAGCTCCAAGCAATAACTCCAAATGGGTATAAGGTAAAGGCATATACATTTCACGGCATAAAACATGTTCATACGTTTCACATGTACAATTCTACTTCTCTAAATGCATATCATGTGGCCTTGGAATGTTTGAGCATATAGGACTCCATAAGGTATCAATATTTGCATGCATAAGGGAACAGGCTATTTCACGTTGTGAACTACTTCGAGACGCTCTTCGGGCTATTTCACGTTGTGAACCGCTTGGAGCTGTTTCATGCCATTGGGCTATTTCGTGTCATGAACCGCCTCATGATAGTTCATGCCGTGAAATGGTCAAAAAGCTTTTGCGAATCATCTACGAACACATGGCATGCCCAATAAAGGTGGCCAGTGCCGATGGCTAAAACATAAATACATCATCTTTCCTCTTTCATGCATTTTCTTTGTCATTCTTCGAAGGTCTTCGTCTCCGCCCACTGCTCGTTTGCAATCATCATCTGCACTCCATCCTCCCAAAATTTCACCACATTTGTTTTTCAAGTAGGAGCTCTACGCTTTACTGTGTGATTGCTTCAATCATCGGTTATCATGAGTTTTTGCTTAGAAATTCTTGTTTCTCAAAAGAACACAATGCTTGCATCTTCTTCATTTCTTTTCCCTTTTTATACTTTTATCTTTCCATTTGCTTTGTTTCCATTAATACTTCCCCTCACACTCACAAAATGGATGTGGGATTGCAACACGTGAAATAGCAATCTACTATTTCATGTGGTAACAAAACCCCATCTACACTTTCACGGAAAGTAAATTGATGTCCTGCATCCACCTACTAATGATAAATCGCTCACGCAATAGTGCAAATCACTAACACACATCACAAACTTTCAGCCATGAAATAGACCTTCTTGCTAGTTCACAAAACTCTTATTTCACGGAATAGCTATTTCACGAAATAGATGTTTCATGAATTAACATTTCATGACTTAACATTTCACGAGTTACATTTCACGACTTAACATTTCATGACTTAACATTTCACAACTTAACCTCTCACGGGTCAACCTCTGACAAATTAACATTTCACGAACTAACCATTTCACGAGTTACCAGTTCACAAATTAACCATTCCACGCCTACTACCACTTTCACGTCATGAAATGCAATCTGCAATTTCACATTATGAGCTATAGTCTTCTGTTTCACGGCACAAACTAAGTTGCATAGTTACCCTGCTAATTCACCATATCACTCCATTATTGTTGTTGCTCACTTTACTAAACACTTCCCATCATACGTCACCGATTAACACACCACTCACACACGAGCTCCTACCAGTAAATAATGATTGATACTCTATTGATAATGTTTCAAATGGCATCCTCAGAAAACTCCAACCCGGAGTTTGAAGGGAACCCAGCCCGTGACTCAAGCCAGCGCTGCTGGATCACCGACCGTGAAAAAGAAGCAAGTAGCACGAGGCACCAAGCTGACATATCTCGGTCCTTATTTACAGGATTTAAAGGGGACAATGCTCTAGGTAGACATCCAAACGGATCAAGGAAAGATCCTCTTCCAATACCACAACCCTAAGTGCCTCAAGATTCTCGAGGACACAGATGTGCAGTATAAGCTGAAAAGGTGGGTCTAGGCAAGATGGCAAAGGTACTACCCTGCACGTTCAACCAATCACTCTGTGAAGAATTCCTCAAATCATATGACAAGAATACAAAAAGGGGAACAATAACAAAGCTGGATGGATCTACATAACATGTACACATCACCAAGGGAATGATACGAGAGGCGCTGCAATTTCCCCCCAATCCCGTCACATGTTCATCCCATAGATCAAATGCCAATGGAAGGCATTCTAAAGAAGATTTCATTTAATTCAAATGGGGCTGAATATGAAAACATCAGGGAAGAAGTAGATGAACGAGCCTGCTGAGACATGTCAATGATCATGCGCAGTTAAAACCGGTGGACAAGTACAACAGTCCCTCTTCATAGAATCGCTAAGGTGCATGAGGAGAAAATAGAGGATTGGGCATGGTTTATACACAAGGAGATAGAAAGCTACCTTTGGTCTCACCAGTTAAAGGTGTGCAACCCCTACCTCCTCATGAAGGTCCTTAGCTATGTCGGCAACATCCCAATACCTCAAGGCCCTCAGGAAGAAGATTTATCGCATACCGAGCAGTGATAGATTCCTCTACAAACCTAATGAAAGAACTGCACAGCGGACAAGATGTCCTTAAGGATACAAAGGAGCTTATATAGGAAATTGCCAAGGAAGGTAAGAAGCCACGGAAACCCAAAAAGATGAGAGGCAGCCTCCAACAAGTGGAAGTAGAGACCAATTACCTGGAAGAGGAGCTGACCAAGGACATTGCTTCATATCAAGCAGTGCTGGCAGAACACTAAACACCATTGAAGGTAACCATAGCGTTTGACCCCCAATTGGGAATTGAAAGCATAAGCTTCATAGAAAAATTATCCTCAAAATCCGTGGTTCCAGAGTCAGTACTCCCAACATCACCTTCCAGCCCTGCCACCTTGGTTTTCAAAAACCTTTCCCCTCTACGTGATCCAGTACTATCAGATCTACCAACCTCAGGTGAAAGAGAGAGGCCTGTTTTTGCATTGTTGTCATTCTGTTTGAGGATAATTTTTACAGTTTCAATTTTCTGCATGTTCATTTTATTTTCTGTTCTTAGCTTAGTTTAGTTTTCTGCATCTTTAATTTTGTGCATTTTAGTTCTCTGTTAAACCTGCACCTGTAGAGAAACTGAAATCTGTACACACACATGAAGATTGAACATTTCGAATTTGCTGCAAATTTCAGAGCTGCACATGCATTGAGTTCCCTGCACATGTATTGAATTCGCTGTAAATCTGACAGCTGCACACGCATTGAGTTCACTGCACACGCATTTCAAAAAAGAAAAAAATAATAGTAATAAAAGAAGGCGATTGTGTGTGAACAGCGCACCACGAGGAGAGACCCACACACTGCACCGTAAAGACCGCCACCGCACCGGATAAGGGGGTGCAAAAAAAAAAACCTTAAAATTTGACCTTATGCACTTGCGGTCGGGACGTCATATAGACACTGCCATAGGGCCTAGGGCACCTTCTAGAGTACCTACGCAGGAAAGTGGGACCCAATCGGTAGGAAATTTGGCAGATATTGCTGAAACCTTTTCCGAATCCCAATCTGATACCCTTTCCAGGACAACTAGCTCATTGTCTATGGACAATTCTATGGTAGAATAACAATGACTGGTTTATCAAACCTTACCTTCAACTCTTTTCCTAAAACAGAGAACTGTTGCTACCCATGTCCATGCCAAGTTTACTATGCATGTGCCGAGTTTTGCCGAGTTTACTATGCCTATGCCCATGCCAAGTTTACTATGCCCGTGCGCCAAGTTTACTATGCCCATGCCCATGCCAAGTTTACTATGCTCGTGCTCGTGTCGAGTTTACTATGCCCATGCCCGTGCTGAGTTTAGTAGGTCCATGGCATGGCTCTGTGCTTCATTGCTAGTCCATGGCTTCTCAAGGCCTCATCCTGCATGGGTGCATAGCATGAGCGGTACCCCCTAAATGGGAGAGACCCTAGATTGGTAATCGCCTCACAAAACTTGCCCCCATTCCATGGTGGGCTACTAACAATCAAGCCTCCTCTCATGGCGGGCATGCATGCTTCTTTTTCCATTACTAGACGCCTTTCTCTCCATCAAATCCCTGCACCCATGCAAGCCCAAAGGGCTTTCCTCACAAGACCTTAGCTTACACATTCTATGGTAGAATAACAATGACTGGTTTATCAAACCTTACCTTCAACTCTTTTCCTAAAACAGAGAACTGTTGCTTGATACTTTTGATCCGTTTTTCCAAAGATGTGAGCCGTTTTTCCAAAGATGTGAGCCAACTCTCCTGATCCCTGCCATGATCCTTAATTGCTTAGTCTAAAGAAGCTACTCTCTCACAATGAAGCTCTTCTTTCATTTTGGCCTCTATTATAGCTGCATCAAGGTCTCCCTCCAGTTGTTGTGCTTCTGTCAACTACACTGCCAACACTCTTCAATATTAACATATAACATTACACAGCATAAATATAGAAGGTATTTCTTGTAAGTGTAGAATGTATCGAATAATGCATACAATCATGTTTTGATCTAACCAAGGCCCTCAAAAATAATAATTCCTTTCCAATGAGAGTAGTTCAATGTTTTTGCCTACTGACCTTGTGATGTTCACATTCCTTGGCTCTCTCTTCAAAGAGAACTAAGTCATATGATTTAAGTTCTAGTTGTGACTTGAGGTGATTGTATTTTTTCTAACCTGCAGCAAGCTAGCAATCTGCAAAGAGTGCCCCATATAAAAGAATCAAATGGGCCTAGGGGAAAGTGCCCAGAGGGGTGGCCAACCCCCCAACTTCCATGGCCTGCCTAAGGTGGGGGTGCAAGGGTAGCTCGGGGCTGAAAATCACAAGCATGAATAGGGTTTACTTATTGCATGAAAAGCTCACTAACTTCATGTCTAGTTCATCAAGATTATTGCTAAGTTCTCTAATATGGCACTTTTTTGTAGGATTCGGAAACCCAAGAGAGTGGTTAGTCGTATGGATATGGGGAAAAAAAGCAATATTGAGAAGAAAGTAAGCTAGTCTCTATCTCTTTCACCCCCTCTCTTGAGCACTCATTTTGCAAGAGATCTCTTTGCAAATGTAAACAATACAAACAATCATTCATAAGCATATATTCCATACTTTATCACCCAAAGGCCAATCTAGAGGCATGTTAAAATCTATTTGTTGTTGTGCATCTCAAGTTTACGCACTTGCTTCATGCTACGTTTACTTTTTGCATTGTTAGTTCAGTAATATGGCTCTTTGTTTGCAGGATTCAGTAATCCATGACAAGGTTGAGTCGTTTGTGGACACGGGAGATAAAATTCCCATAGAGAAGGAAGTAAGCTTGTCTCTATCTTTTTTGTATGTCTATAAAGGTTTCTAGCAAGCCCAAAGGGCTCATCCACAAGCATAAGAAACTTGCATAACATCTCATATGGCTTATTTAGAGAGCCAGCACTTGTCTTACTTTAATTCTTTATCCACATCAAGGCCAATGTAGAGGTCATTCGCACTTGTGTTTTACTCTCATTTGGTATTCATAGTCATCCGCATGTGGTCATAATGAAAATTTGTCCAAAACTGTCCCCAAAATGCAGCCCACTAACATGGCGCTTGTTCACAAGATATTTTAGGAACCCTTGAGGGTGTTGGGCCATTTGGGAACACATAAGAGAATGCCAATATTGAGAAGAAAGTAAGTTTGCCTCTATCTCCTTCATCCCCTCTTGAGCACTCTAGTTTTACTCTTGTGAAGTCTTTCAACTTAGGCAAGCCCAAAGGGCTCATCCACAAGCATAAGAAACTTGCATAACATCTCATATGGCTTATTTAGAGAGCCAACACTTGTCTTACTTTAATTCTTTATCAGCATCAAGGCCAATGTAGAGGTCATCCGTACTTGTTTTACTCTCATTTGGTATTCATAGTCATTCACACATGGTCATAATGAAAATCTGTCCAAATCTGTCCCAAAACGCAGCCCACTTATATGGCGCTTGTTCAAAGACATTTTAGGAAACCTTGAGCATGTTGGGCCATCTGGGAACACAAAAGAGAATGCCAACATAAAGAAGAAAGTAAGTTTGCCTTTATCTCCTTCATCCCCTCTTGAGCACTCTAGTTTTACTCTTGTGAAGTCTTTCAACTTAGGCAAGCCCAAAGGACTCATCCACAAGCATAAGAAACTTACATAACATCTCATATGGCTTATTTAGAGAGCCAACACTTGTCTTACTTTAATTCTTTATCAGCATATCAAGGCCAATGTAGAGGTCATGTACTTGTTTTACTCTCATTTGGTATTCATAGTCATTCGCATGTGGTCATAATGAAAATCTGTCCCAAAACGCAGCCCACTTATATTGCAATTTTTCACAGGACATTTTAGGAAACCTTGAGGGTGTTGGGCCATCTGGGAACACAAAAGAGAATGCCAACATTAAGAAGAAAGTAAGTTTGCCTTTATCTCCTTCATCCCCTCTCGAGCACTCTAGGTTTACTCTTAGGCAAGCAATTAGAGAACACACTCTGTGTGTGTGTGTGTGTGTGTGTGTGTGTGTGATGATGATGATGATGTGTGTCAAGAAATCCCAAGCTTACAAGGTTAGTGATAAGTTTATAGGATGTTGAGCCATGTGAGGATGGACCAAGTGGGCATGGGAGCAATGATGAGGGTGACCAAATCATCTTGGCATGTGGGGTACAAGGAAGAAGAAGCTGCCCATTAGGTCAACACGTGCGATGCGCAAAAGCAACAAAGAAGCCCCTATTGTTGTTTCATCCCCCACTTTGTCAGAGGCAGGCAGCATGTTGCAACTCACTTTTGAGATATCCCCCTTGCAAGTTGCTCTCACATAGAATGGGGAGGGGAGGCTAGTTGCAACAAGAGGCAATGTTGCACGGACGAGGTGTGTAAATCTACAACAATGAGCATAGCATGACAAACCCATCTATTAACTTCTCGTGTTTTTTTAAATTGAGCTTGTGCTTGGGCTTGGGCTTTTGCTTTGCAGGCTTACCTCTGGGGTTGAAATTGAATTTGTCTCCTCTCGCACCAAGCTCTTTGTGCACATCGATAAGGAAGTTATGAGAGTAATATTTGTTGATGAGGCTTCCGCACCAGGACCATGAACCTGTTTGCCATGTAAGTGTGCCATCAACTAACAATTTTTTGTACTTGCAAGATGTGTTCTAGTGTATGCACTTGCCTCTTTCCCTGATTTTCCCCTATAGTATTCAACATCACAAGCTTTTGTAAGGGAGGCATACCTAGGTAAGTGCGGTTGTAGGGGAGGCATACCTAGCTTTTGTAGGGGAGGCACCACATACCTAGCTAGGTGCCGTTGGGGGCAGGGGACTGTCGGCCCCCTGCCCCCAACCGCACCTAGCTAAGTACACGGTGCCTCCCCTATAAAAGCTCATGATGTTGTCATAATCAACAAAGTGGGAATTTGTCTTAAATTTCTTGTGTTACCCCTTGTATGCACATGTGGATGGAGATTAGGTTGCCACTAGCCATTCTTGAAAAGGTCACAGTCGTTGATGCTATGTGGTTTTCCATGCCGCCACAACTCCTTGACAGCTTTCTCGACCGCTTCTTTGGGCATTTCAATGTGGCGAATATTCAGCTGTATTTCTTTCCTATTATCCATAGGTATGTCCATGGGAAAATTGTGTAGTTGTATTCTTTCATATATACATACAATATGTAAGTCTCAAAGTATCAATTTTATGAGCTAGGCATCATTGGTCCCTTTTTACACTCTATGTGAATAAGGGTAAGAAGGTGCCCCACTTGGAAAAAGCTATTTTCTTTACATGGACTCATTGGGGCTTACAGATCCGAAAGAGTGCTTGGACCATGTGTATAGGTGTATAGGTATGTTGGAATTGACCATGTGTATAGGTATGTCCAAAATGGGAACAAACACGTCATCTTATGCTAGTTTTTCCCTAATTTACAGTGCTCTTAAATGCTTGGCACCACGAGTAGCTGATACCACCCTTCAGTGTGCTCTTTTCGACCCCACAGAGAGCTAGAGCTGAAGATTGTTGAGGTGAAGGAAACCCTCATTTGTTGGTTTGTTACAGGCATAATTTCTTATGTATATTCTATTAGAGTCTAATTTTGAATGTGGTTGTTATATTAGGTACCCCAACAGCCCAATGGGATAGACTGTGGCTTTTATGTGATGGTATTTATGAGATATCTCATTGTTAACATCCTACAACATGGTGTATGCAAGAATTGGGTAAGTGGATTATGAAAGTGTTTGTTGCAGCTAAATTATGCCTCTTTTTATGCTTGTTTGCAACTAAGTTATGATTACCTCTTTGCTTGTTTGCAGCTCACAAAGCAATGGTTTCAACATTAAGACGTGTGCAGACTTAAGTCGGAGCTACATGCATGGTGCATAAGCTGCTTGGACGTGTTGTGACGTGGTCCATTTTGTTATTACATTTTGCTCAGATGTGTTCCATTTTGGATGTAGTGACTTTGCCAGCTTACGGCACTAGCTTGGATGTGTTGCTCCATTTTGGACGGTTATGACATTATGCTCAGATGTGTTGTTCCATTTTGGATGTAGTGACTTTGCTAGTTACGGCAGTAGCTCTAGCTTTGTATGACCCTTGACATAGAGTGAATATGATTTTGGGTTCCATTTTGGAGGTTCCAGTTGTAATGTTTTGTCAATTAATTAGTGTACCGGTATTTCACATGGAGATCATGAGGGTTTTTTTTTTCCATACATGCTCTGTGTGGTGTAGAACTCACAGCCTATAATGCTTCATTGCGTTTGTAATGCATATCTCATTGTAGACAACATCATGAACTTCTGCAAGGGAGTCATCGCATACCTAGCTAGGTGTGGTTGGGGGGAGGGGACTGGCAGCTCCGGCAGTCCCCTGCCCCCAACTACACCTAGATAGGTATGTGTTGCCTCCTCTGCAGAAACTTATGACGTTGAATACTCATGGGAATAACAAGGGGAAAGAAACCCTTTTCCCATATGGGAAAATCTATATGCTAGTGGTTAAAGGTCAGCACTTGTTTATCATCATAAATGTACATGCGAAAAACTTTGTGAAGCAGCGGGCGCGGTTGTGGGACTGCTTGGCGGATGTTGTTTTCCAAGGATAGTGATGTCTTCTCTGGGATTTTATTATTGTTTTCTGTCATAATGATAACTGTTACTTTCCTGTCGAGCTCTTAAATGACGTTTGCGGGATGTGTGGTCTTTGGGGAATTGGGGGTCTTAACATGGGCACACTTATTCTAGTTTGCAATATCGTAATTCTTCATTTTGGCGAGGACCGAATGAATTTCTCACATGTTGCGAACAAACTTTCTCACTCTTTGAATGGCTATGTGATGTGTGATGAGTTGCTTTCATGTCATTTTTGTGTGAGGGCAAAGTCTCTACTTGGATAGATGACAGACATGTGCATCCTATTCAGCCATTGATTTTAAATGCTTCTTTGTTGGGGGATGAATCTTTTTTATTTGTAGGTTATTAGGGCCATTGGTTCTCTGAACTCTCGGATATGTAGAGGTCTTATGGATGCTTAGCAATGGTTCTCTAAGTGTATAAGCCGAGCAAGACTCGCACGCCATTTTGAGGATTTATATTTTTCTAACCCAGTGGAGAGACTACAGCATAAGTGGTTTGCAGGGCAAATATGTCCACGCTTCTTGCGGCCGCCGTGCAATGCTGTGGCAGAACCTCTCATTGGCTATGATCCTGTTAAAGCTGAAAATGGTGTGTGGCGTCATTCTATATCATTCGACGCCTCGGAATTTCAGACTTTCATGCCAAGTCTACAGACTCCTTAGTTGCTTTATTCCTAAATGAAGATAATAGCTCCCTTGTCAGTAAGTGGACGTTTGTATCAGGGCATGGCTATGGCCCAATATCGTCGTCATATGCGTCTCCCGAGGAGATTTTGAATTATGGAGCCAAGCTGCTCTATGTACATATTGCACCCTTCTCAACGGATGTGTCAGCACATAGCTTAACAACTTTGTTAATAAGGTGGGCTTTAGAACTAATTGGGGCATGCCTCCCCGACAAGGGGAGAAATGCATAACATGTATGGCAACTGTGTGTCTGTAGAGGGTCAATCACATCAAAGTCTTGCTATAGAAATGTGGGCAAAAGATTCGAACCCTCTTCGGGATCCGCACCCGACTTCTACCATGCTGATGCCTACGTCTTAGCACTCCTGTGACCTTCCATGTTGTGGTGGCTGCAATGGGCCTCCCCTTTCCTGAATAGGAGTGGAAGTCATCTCTTTTCATTTCCCATGACCAAATCGAGTGAGTGTCACATGAGCCTGAATCTAGCGAACAGAGCCTTTTAAAGGTAGGTCTATCTTCTTTGGAGCTAACAAGGCAGCAACACTCTCCTTTAATATCTTCAGCTGTTCCAAAATTAGCCCCTTTCGTGTGGAGTCGCCAAGTAGAGAGACTCTCTTGGAGATCCTACAGCATCCCTTTGAAGTCCTGAGACACATATGTATTTGTTCATCAATACTAGCTGGCCCTTTGAGTTGCCCCTCCTCGCTACTTAGCCCCATGCCCTCATCATTTCCACCAACATCAAGATCATGCCCTTCAATGTTTAGTCCTGTATTATGATAATTTCCAACAACTTCAGTATTGTGTTGCATCTGCCTCATAGGCACACACACTATCAAACTTTGGGCAATACATCATTCAGATGTGGAAAGTGATGCTGCAATATTAGCTGAATCTTATACACATGCTTGCACTCGGGCGTCCAATCTGGACAATCGCAATAGTTGGACTGCGTGCTTACATGATACCATGTTGCAGGTGAAGACATGCTTTGGATTTTGAAAAGTAACGTGGAAACTTTGGGCAATACATCATTCAGATGTGGAAAGTGATGCTCCAATATTAGCTGAATCCCATACACATGCTTGCACTCGGGCGTCCAATCTGGACAATCGCAATAGTTGGACTGCATGCTTACATGATACCATGTTGCAGGTGAAGACATGCTTTGGATTTTGAAAAGTAACGTGGACTCCTCGATCACTTCGAGTGTTAAACGGTTCATCTTGGTACCTTTTAAAGATCCTCTCGCCTGCATGTAGTCGTGTGGTGTGACTCTTGCTTGAACCTTGGACACTAAATCTTCCAGAGTCGGCTGCAAAGAAAGAAGAGGCAATTCAAAGAAGAAAATCACCATGCTGAAATAAAATGGTGCGAGGAAAGAGGGTAATTACCTATCTCTTGTTTTTGCATGAAAAACTCCAATAAGGTCCCTCCCATGTGTGTGCTAGTTCGAGAGTCGCCTACAAGAGCATGCAATAGGACCTCTACTGATCTATTGATTTTTGCATCCAAGAGAGTGTACTTAATGTACTGCCATAACCTCTCTGCTAGATTTTTTGTATCAACATTTCCATGTGGAAAAAGACGTCCAAACCTAGGCCAACGCTTCCGCCACACACATGTTTGCCCACACCATACATTAGAGACATTATGACATACATTCACATGTGATAAGTATTCCTACAAGAATGCTTGAAATCTCTCTTCAAATGCCTGCTGAGTATGTGCTTGCATGAGATTTGATAAGACATTATAAACATCATCTTTCTTGTCTTTTGGAACCTACAATGCAATCAAAGCAATGAAACGTTATGCCCAACATCGCAACATATAAAGAAAATGGACATGGCCATGGCCATAAACACACCTCTGTGGCAAAAGGTTTTCTACCCACGCCTTCTTGGCATGAAACTAACATAAAAGGAGTTTACAAGCTGATGTTGTCCTTGTTGGTCATGAGCCCAGCAATAAGGATCCGCATCAACAACCTTTTGAATGGCTTGCAACAACTGCACTAGGTTTTTGTCGATGACAATGGCAACAGGGTGAGTTTCACACATTCTTGAAAAGATAATCTTGAAAGTAAGCTCCAAAGCTATGCTTTCCTGATTACTACCAACGTCAGCTGTGCACATCATCAGCAAATCGGAAGACCGACACCATTTTGATTGGGCAAAACAGCTGCATAGAGAGGTAGACCAAAAACATTTGTCTTAAATGTGCTGTCCACATCCCAAGAATTATGCCGTGAAAAATGCATTGCCATCTCCAACATCCATTTGTCTTGAATGATAAGGACAAAAGGCCTTTTTTCCTCGTCTCTCGCTAGTGGATTATATGGCTAAACATAAAGGACCTGTAACAAGTCCAAGACACATAAGAGCATACTTCTAACATAGATAGTGTCAAATTTGCAGGGCATAAACTACCTTGTTTTGCTCCAGTAAATGGAGGGCCTCGTTATACATTGCTGACCCAATCATCAGGTGAACTTTTCCCTGCAAACAACATGTATAACTAATAATAAGCACAATACCCTGAGGCCCCGTGACTCCCAAATGCGTCATAATTATCAAGCATGTTACCTTGAGCATGCATTTGGTAGGTGCGCATTTGAACCTCCTTGGGGATCTTGAAGTAGCCAAAGACCACACGATCTAGGGGGGAGGATCTTTGTAGATGGAAGCTCTCTTTTGTTCTGGACATCTTGGCTACATGGCGACATATTCCAATGTCAAACAAGTCATCCATGCAACATGCTATGACCACTTCGATGGGTCTTTTTCCCTCAATGACATATGTACTCCTTCACACACTTGGAAGACCCAGTGTGCCTAGTAGAGCGAAGCAACACAAGCCTTACCTTGTGCTTGATCATGATGTTAGTCAAGTCTTCTTGAACACGAGACATTTTTGTGACTATAATTGTAAGTGAGGTTTTTCTTTGTTTCCCACTTGCGCATACCGAAACAACTTCTTGTTGATGTCTATCATGCAATTGGCATCCACAAGCAATGATCCAATCTTTGATATAGCTGATTGGGATTCCATGGCTTTGAAGATCTGTGCACCATTGGGTCTTGATTGAACTAATGGTGTCCTTCTCTCCTAGGTGTTTTCCATCATCCAGATGGAAATGGGCTGCCCAAACAATGTGCTTCCAATCTTCAATTGCTGCAATCTTTAAGTTGGGTGGTGATTTCAAGAAAATGCATTGATGGCTCTATCATTGCTAGGAGTAAGAGAGAAGGCCTCTTTCATCTGCTTCCACCTCTTCAAATTTAGCACACCTTGTACATCATGGGCCTTTAATGTACTAAGGGTCACCAAAATTTCCCCTCGAAGATTTGCTTCCATCAACTTGTAGCTCTCCTTGTCAAAAGAGAAAAAGGTGCTAAAGATGTAGCAATGTGGGTCAAGCATATCCCTTACTCATCACATGTACTACTTTCTCATCTTGAATGAACTCATTGATGTCCATGTCATCGCTTGATGTGTCACCGCTCGATGTACTATCTGAAAAACCTCCAAGTTGAATTCTTTTGCATCAGATGTGACATTCCAATGAACCTACAAAGCAAAGCCACACTACTATCTTCCCATGAGAGTTGCATGGTCTCAAAGCTCTTCTCATTTGACCATGCATACCTCATTCAAATTGGGGATAGAGACCTTGCTGGCATTTATTGAAGCCATTGGCAAGTTCGTAGCATTTGTATGAGTCCACTGAACCTACAAAGCAAAGCTAAATTACTATCCCTACATGATAGCTTCATGGTCTTAAAGCCCTCTCTTTTGACCATGCATACCTCATTTAGATTCGAGATAATGACCTTGCTTGTACTCATTGTAACCATGGACACGTCTATAGCGTTTGCATCAGTTTTGGCATTCCAGTGAACTTACAAAACAAAGCCACATTACTATCCCATCATGATAGTTGCATGGTCTCAAAGCTTTCTCATTTGACCGTGCATACCTCATTGAGATTGGGGATGTAAACATTGCTAGCATTCATTGTAGCCATTGGCAAGTCCATAGCGTTTGCTTGAGTCCAATGAATCTACAAAGCAAAGCCAGATTACTATCCCAACAAAGCAAAGCCAGATTACTATCCCAACATGATAGATGCACGGTCTTAAAGCCCTCTCTTTTGACCATGCATACCTCATTCAAATTGGGGATAGAGACCTTGCTTGCATTTATTGTAGCCACCATCGGCAAGTTCGTAGCGTTTGCATGAGTTGTTACATTCCAATGAGCCTACAAAGCAAAGCCAAAGCTACTTAGCCCCCCACCGCACCTAGCTAGGTATGTAGAGCCTTGCCTACAGAAGCTCATGATGTTGAACACTGTAGAGAAACATAAGGGAAAGGGGGCCTCTTTTCAACAAGGAAAAATGCCCAAAACTTCTTGTGAAAGCTATCTTTTGACCATGCATACCTCATTCATATTGGGGATGGAGACTTTGTTTGCATTCATTGCAACAATTGGCAAGTCCGTAGTGTTGGCAGCAATTGTTGCATTGCAATGAACCTACAAAGCAAGCCGGATTACTATCCCAACATAATAGTTGCACGGTCTCAAAGGCCTCTGTGTTGACCATGCATATCTTATTCAAAATGGGGATAGAGACATCATGAGCTTTTGTAGGCAAGGCTCCGCATACCTAGCTAGGTGCGGTGGGGGGCAGGGGGCAGCCCCCTGCCCCCCACCGCACCTAGCTAGGTATGCGGAGCCTTGCCTACATAAGCTCATGATGTTGAACAGTGTAGGGAAACATAAGGGATGCCCTCTGCGTTGACCATGTATATCGCATTCAAAATGGGGATAGAGACATCGTTGGCATTCATTGTAGCCATCAACATAATTGAACAGAAGGTTGAGGGACACAAGCGCGCGCAGGAAGGAGAGAGAGAGAGAGAGAGAGAGAGAGAGAGAGAGAGATGCGTGGACAAAGCAGGAGAGAGAGAGAGCTTACCCGATTTATATCTTGAATCCAATTGGAAGCCTCAACAAGGTCCATGGCCTTATGCTCTTATGCTTTTAATTAGGTAAGCCTCAAGATGTTAGGCAAGCCCTCTTGCAGGCTGTGTGATCCCTCTCTAATTCAAGCATGCACCTGGTGCCTTGCATAGTTGCTCAATGGTTGCTGGATGCCCCAAACCCTGTCTCTTGAACCGCTCTGTCAATCACTCCTCTCCTTGCTATTTCTGGTTTAAATTCAAATCTCTCCCTAGGTCCCTCCAAATCCTTGTTGCGTGAAACTGCCAAGCTGGCTTGCATTCCTGCCACGTTTTTATCTTTTTAGCCACATTAAAAACCAACTCGACCCCAATTTCTGCCACATCAGGAAACAAGCTGAGTTTACTATATGAAGGCTTAGTTTACATAGTTGGATGGCCAGATTCTACCCGATTCTCCCAGCCCCTCCACACCGTTGATCCCATGGGCCTGAGTTAGTCAATTCACTGTGCCTTTTAGTGCTGAGGGAAGTATATGGCTATCCTCGGCTGTAGCATAGCGCGGTACCGTGGTTTGAATTTACCTCGTGGCATTTCAATTCAGTACCTACTCGCATCAAAAAGCTGAACATGCTGATGCGCTGTGTATCCTCACAAGCATGGGGGCACTTGCAGGGGTTGGTTGTCTGCGGATGGTCGCCGCCGGCGGAGCTGCCGTTGCGGCCGTGGGGGCGCTGGAAGAGGAAGATGAAAAATCAGCAGCTAGTGATGAGATCGCGCGGAAGAGGGGATCCCGTTAGGGCCTTGCGAGAGGAGGTGGGTGGGCGAAGGAGGCTGGTGGATGTGGTGCGGCTCATTCCGGCGGCCGTCCAGGGGTACTTCAACCGGAGCCCCTTCCGGCGAGCCCTCTTTGGCGGCATCTCACTGCTGGGCGGGTTCTACGTTGCGCAGACGATCTCCCTCTCCTTCGGGGCCTTGGGCGTCAACGACGTCATCGCCGCCGTCCTCTGCGTGCTCTTCACCGAGTACGTTACCCGCTTCTACTACACCCGCCCTCGCCCCACCTTCTCCGTCGCCCTCCTCAACAACTTCAAGATGGGCTTCTCTTATGGCCTCTTCATCGATGCATTCAAGCTTGCGAGTTAAATAACCTCAAAGGTGTGTGTGGCTCTCTCTCTTTTTTTTCTTTTGGGTGGGGCTTGCCTAAATACTGCTCCCAACTTTCATCTGCAAGGTTATCTGGCATGTGCCACTTTCTTTGAGCTGCTTTTCTCCCCTTTTAGGAGAACAATAAAATTTTCTGATCTAGATTAAGTGAACTAAATAATGCATGCGTTACCTTTTCTTGCAAACAACTTCTTCAAACGGCTTCTTGCAAAAGAATACTTCTTTCTAGTACAATGGCAAGTAGCACCCCAGGGTCGTCGGCTCACAGTCGCATGAGTTTCATTCTTTCCATGCTTTTATGACTTCTCAACTGGATATACATGCCATTTCAAAAGAATGCCCTTGGAATCAAGATGATCAAGTTGGTTTGCACAGGATTTGGTGCTGCTTGATGTGGTGGTCATTGATAATGCAAATGTGTGTGGATGATGCAGGTGCCTTTCTTGATAATTGATGTGTTTATGATGCTGATGATGGTCATAGGGAGTCGCTATTAATGTGGCTTTGGCTCATTGCCTCGAGACATATGGTTTGTTGAGGAGGTGATGACAGTAGTGGTGCAAGAGTTTATGGCAGCTGAACGCTAATTCTAGGCGGAGTATCTTAGGGAGGCAAATATGGTAGAGCTGGGCAAGTCTCTTGAGGTCTTTATCTTATGAGGTATCCACAGTGGTGACCTCATTGTGGGATTGAAACTTGGTTGGAACCAGATCCAACAGATGTAGAATCAGGCTCACAATGGGTTCCAAAATAACATCCAGTCTGACTTGAGTTTTAACCCTAGTTCCATTACCAAATATAAGATTTGAAGATGTACGACATATAGGTGGAGCATAGCCACATGAAATCGTGTTTCTTAGCTACAAAATTTTATGAAACTATTCTTGCAGTAAATGTTTGGAAATGAATGAAATGCTTTTTGGCGTACATTGCAAGCTTTGCACACCTCAAATAAGCAAGAGTGTTGTCACATTGCGACTTGATTGAATTTTGAAACTTTGGCAATTCATGATCAAGATCCAAAACAAAATGAGATCTTTGAAACAACAAACAAACGAAATGTTTCTTGTGACTGATAGGGATGAATCTCTTCCCTTGTCATGTGTACGCTCTTTTGATTGTGATGTGGGCATGCTTCTACCTGTTGGCCAACTCAGAGGTTGAGTACGTGGCCGCATTCATGTGTTTGTTAGGCCTATTGTGCTAGATCATTGTAATATTATTGAGGTGCTTGCCACGAGCTCAAACATTTTGAGAGGGGTTTGGTGGACTCCAAGACGTCTAAGTACAAGCTTAGGAATGGGGGATTATCAAGTACAAAAGATCAAGTGTCTAAATGGTTTCTTGGACATAGAAATGGGCATTGGAGCTCAAGAAAGCATGTATGGAAAGCTCTCGAGGATTTGGGAGATATCTAGCATTGAAACATGTTTCTACATATGGTACTCGCATTTATTTCTATGGAATACAAAGGAACACATGCCAAAATCTATCATGATTACTATTTTTGGACAACCCTTAATGGAAATTCCGTTAGTGTTAGTACGTCCGTAAGCTAAGCAAATGGGGAGACTTGCCGAAGCACCTTTGATAGAATGTCTATGAGTTGAGATATTTTTAGAGACGAGGTTTATGAAGGGACCATCCCTTAAATTGGGACATGTGGCAAGATTGTGGAGCAAACGTCTCACACTTGACACCTCAACTCTCCACATGTCATTATAGCTGTTACTTGCTATTCTAGCTTATGAGAGCCCCAAATATATAAATTGGAGCCCTCTCTCTTCATTTGTGCAGGCTCTCTACCACCTCTACATGCTATCCTAGCTCTCTCTCTCTCTCTCTCTCTCTCTCTCTCTCTCTCAGGTTGCCCATGAAGTATACTGGCTATTGGGGGGACTGTTTTGAAGGCTTCCATCGTGAAAGAATATTGGAGGCAAGGGTATTTGACCATTGTACTATGATTTTCAAGCATTGAGCATTTGTCTTTTTTGATTGGTTATACATGGACGACCATTGGACACTTGTTGCAGTAATGGGCTATGTACTTGAGCCATTGGGCACTTGCTATTGCCATGGGGTATTGTATCTCAGCCATATCAGCTTATGGACAGTTTTATGGGCCTATGATTCCATAGTTACCGCGGAACGGCGTTCCGCCTTCTTGGAACGCCGGAACGCCGGTCCGAAGCTCAACGCGTGCCCGGAACGCGGAAACGGGAGCCGGAACGTGGGACTTGCCGGGGAACGTGGCGGAACGGCTGTCGGAACGCCGGAACGTAGGGCGGAACGCCCGTTCCGGGCGTTCCGACAAGTGCGCATGTTCCTGATGTCGGCAGCGATGGTTTTTATCCAACGTACGGTTTTATTTCGCTGCTGCGCCTGTTTTGTTGGTTGAGCCTGCTGCTTGAGTGCTCTCCCTACCACTTCACCCTTCCTCTTGGCTGCCCCCTTGGCTGCCCCACACTCTCCATTCCACCTACTACCCCACCCTTCCTCTTGGCTGCCCCACACTCTCCCTACCTCGTTGAGGCTTGAGCCTTGGCTGCCCCACACTCTCCCTACCTCCTCTTGGCCCCTCCTCTTGGGCCTTCGCAAGTTGGCCCCTTCTTTTGCTCGGGTGGCACTCAAGTCTTGAGCAGGTAAGATTTAAAATTTGACGCAATGAACATTGGATTTTGGAGATTCTAGTTTGCTGCGTTTTTTTCCACTTTGTGGACACTTTACTTATGTCTCATGCAAGGGCATTTTGCATGTTTTTTTAATTTTCAGCCATTTATCAATTTCAATGGCACCTCCTCGTGACATAGATGCAGAAAATAGATCCCCTTGGTGGAATGAGGTGGATCTTGTGTCCAGATATGATAGTGCAAGAGGAGGAGGGTCACGCAAGTGGAAGTGCCACTTTTGTGGATCCATTAAGACTGGAGGCACGGATCGTGTGCGAGCCCATTTGTTGGGGGTTAGAGGCAAAGGCATTTCTGTTTGCCCTACAATGTCAGGAGCAGATATCATACGATTGCAGGCACTTGCAGATAGACTTGATGCAGCAGGGAGTAGGCCCTCTGTTCTTGATCCTCGAGGTACATCATCATTAGCTACACCTGCAGGCGCGGCATCTTCAGCGAGTGCATCTACCCCATTATTTGGGACTGCTACACAGCCATCCGCACATGGAACAAATGCTTCCCAGACCCAGGCTTCACGAGGTCCAGTGCAGGCTAGTCTTGTGGCATCATGGCACCCTGGGAGGAGGGCACAAGTAGATGCATCAGTGGCACGGTTTTTTTATGCTGCAGATGTTCCGTTGGTAAAAGACCCGCAACCCATACTTTGCAGATATGGTGAAGGAGATTGCTTCTTTCGGACCTGGCTATGCTCCACCCTCATCCGAGGCATTGCGCACTACACTTCTAGCCACAGAGAGGACGGCCATAGAGGATGCCTTGGGACCCATTCAGGATGTATGGCGTAGATGTGGCATCACTATCATGGGTGATGGTTGGAGTGACACTAGGAGCCGCTCCATTCAGGATATCCTTGCGTACTCCAGAGGATGTAGCTTTTTTATTAAAGCTATTGACAATTCAGAGGCGGGCAAAACTGCAGAGAGATTGGCAAATATTTGGAGTGAAGCCATTGATTACGTGGGTTCCAATAATGTCATCCAGTTTGTTTCTGATGGAGAGAACTCAAACAGGGCAGCAAGGAGGATCATTGTCATGGGCCTGTGAAAATGGAACAGCACAAGTGTGGGCATGGTGGTTGCAGAGTCAGAATATTGAATGATTCACATGGGGGGTGCCCGGACAAAGTTAATGATGTGTGGACATCCTTAGGTGTGAAGGGGGGAACTAGAACATTAAACTTTAATGTTTATTAAAGTTGCCCCTAGGCCTTAGTGGCCCCTAGGGACTTTTTAAGTTTGGGGCCCTAGGATTTTTATGGGGAGGAGGCCACTCCACTTTTGGAGGGAGTGCTTCTCTCTCCTCCTCCTCTTTCTAGCTTTTGGGAAAAGGAGTTGTGGAGGATTGATGCGCTTGTGTACATGCGTGGAAAAGCTGAGGAGAAGCTTTGGTCGACTGCTGGATGGCTGTGATGTTTTGTTGGGGATGCCATGGTGTCACAGGGTACATGCGGTGGTGGATACTTACAATAGGAAAATCACTCTGACTCATAGAGGAAAGAGCATGTATTGGATGTAAAACTCAAAGGGGAATCTGTTCCTATTGTATCCGCTTCGGCGATTTCATCAGTAATGAAAAAGCATCTTTTCGCGTACTTGATTTATGTAAAGGATGCACAAGATGATGAGTCTAAGTCTAATTTGTCTATGTTAGACAAGGACAGGATTGATTTCTTATGTGGGTTTCAAGACTGTTTTTCCGAGTCATTGCCAGGAGAACTTCCTCTTGAGAGGCCAGAAGATCATGCCATAGATCTGATTCCTGGTAGTACTCCACCGAATAGACCGCCGTACCGTGTTAGTGCAGTCCAACAGGAAGAGATTATGAGTCAGGTGCAGGAGCTTCTAAATAAGGGGTTGATACAGCCTAGCTCATCACCCTTTTGCTCACCTGTGCTCTTAGTGCAGAAGAAGGATGGTTCTTGGCGCATGTGTATTGATTACAGGACGCTGAACAAGAATACCTTCAAGAATCGACATATTGGACCGATTACAGGAGCCAGGGCTCCACAGTTTTTAGTCGCATTGACTTGAAAAGCGGGTATCATCAGATACGCATTAGACCCGAGGATGTGCATAAGACAGCATTCCGAACCACGTTTGGGTTGTATGAGTTCTTGGTTATGCCCTTTGGTTTGACGAATGCGCCTGCCACATTTAACAGAATGATGGACAGGATTTTCAGACCTCATAGAGAGTTTGTGGGCACATTCTTTGATGATATGATTGTGCATTCACAAACTGAGGAAGAGCATAGAAAGCATTTAGCCATTGTGTTTGCAGAACTCAGAAACCATAGGTTGGTTGTTAATGGCAAGAAGAGTGAGTTCTTTTTGCAGGAGATACATTTCTTGGGGCATATTGTGTCTGCGCATGGAGTCCGTATGGATCCAGCAAAGGTGGAAGCAATACTTAATTGGTCAGCTTTGAGGACCGTGCATGATGTACGCAGTTTTCTAGGATTGTGTTCCTATTACAGGCGGTATATACGGCACTTTGTTGAAATTGCTTCGCCTCTTCATGCTTTGACGAAGAAAGCAACTCCGTTTAGATGGGCTGATCGGGAAATTACAGCATTCAAAAAGCTCAAAGAAAAGCTTACTTCGGACCCAATATTGGTGTTACCGGACCTCCGAAAGGCTTTTGTTGTCCAGTGTGATGCATGTGGAAGTAGCATTGGTGCAGTTCTCATGCAAGAGGGACATGTGATAGCATATGAGAGTAGAGTTTTGCAAGATGCTGAGAAGCATTTACAGGTTTATGAGAAAGAGATGTTGGCTGTAATTCAGGCTCTTTCTACATGGAAACACTACTTGCTTGGGGCTGATTTCATTGTACAGACAGATCATCAGACCTTGCGTTATTTCCTCACGCAGACTAAGCTTTCAGAGAAGCATATGCGTTGGGCAAACTTTTTGTCAATGTTTCACTTCCAGATTGTGCATGTGGAAGGCAAAAAGAATGTAGTGGCAGATGCTTTATCACGCAAGCCACAGGTCTCTGCAGTTTCACTTGCTTATCATCATGAGCTTGATGAAATGAAAGAGCAGTAGGCCCATGATGAGGATTTTGAAAGGTTGCATGATCAGATGTCTGAGGGTCAGCGACATGAGCACTATACTCTCAGAGATGGGTTTTTATTGATGCATGGCAGACTGTGTGTTACCAGGCCATTGCGACTCAAGGTTATGATTGAAAGTCATGCTCCACCGTATGCAGGTCATAGAGGTATTGACGCCACGGTCAAAGCAGTGGAGACTTTCTTTTATTGGCCAACCTTGAGAAGAGATGTTGATGCCTTTGTGAGGCAATGCATCGTATGTCAGAAGGTAAAGTTTGACCGTCAGAAGACACCAGGGTTATTACAGCCTTTACCTATTCCGGATAGACCTTGGGAGAGCATTGCCATGGATTTTGTATTTGATCTTCCACGGACACAAACGGGAAATGATGGCATCTGGACTATCATATGCAGGTTCAGTAAGCAGGCTCATTTCATTCCCGTGCGTAAGACGATCAAAGTGGATCATATGGTGAAGTTGTTCATGACGAACATCTTCAAGTATCATGGCTTGCCTACGTCTATCATTAGTGACCGTGATCCACGGATGATGAGTTTGTTCTGGAGAGGATTGCTTGACAACATGGGTACAACTCTCAAGTTTTCATCGTCATTTCATCTACAGACAGATGGTCAGTCAGAAGAGGCTAACTCTACAGTGTTGGATCTTCTCAAGTGTTATGTGTCAGAGCACAAGCAACAATGGGAAAAGTATCTTCCTTTGGTGGAGTTTGCATATAACAACACTGTACATACCTCAACAGGCAAGGCGCCTTTTGAGATTGTGGAAGGAGGGAAGAAGGTACCACCCATTTTGCATACAAAGAATAAGATCTTTGAGGCTGATCAGTATGTGGAGAGTCTGGATGAAGCTTATTGGAGAGTTAAGTTGGCACTCCAGAAAACTCAGCAGAAGCAAAAGAAAGCCGCAGACTGTCACAGACGTGATTTACAGTTTGCTTTGGGTGATTGGGTTCTTTTGTGTTTTGAAAAGGCTAGACTCAAGAAGATGAAGGGTAAAGAGCGCTTATTCCCTTAGTTGAGCATGCGTTATTATGGGCCTTTTCAGGTTTTGGAAAAGATTGGTGAGGTAACCTATCGTTTGAAGTTACCAGATCACTGGAGGATTCACAATGCTTTTCACGTGAGTCTTCTTAGACCTTTCCGTGCGGATGTGCCTGAGGATATATCAGATGAGGCTTAGCCGGAAGTTGAGGAACTTGATGAGGTTCTGATTCTAGAGCAGATACTGGCACATACAGAAAGGAAGGTACGAGGTAAAGTTTCCCGTCGCTATCTTGTGAAGTTCAAGAACTATTCACCGATGGATGCGAAGTGGATGGAGGAAGGTGACTTAACAGATTCACCTCAGGTTTTGCAGCTTTATCTCGATGCCTTTGAGTTAGAGCCGACTTTTGTTGTGGCTCATTCAGGTTCAGCAGAGCATGGGTCTGGAGCATTACCTGATGCTCAAGAGGGGGGTAGCACCTCCACTCCCTTGAAACAGACAGGCTCAGATGACATCTAGAGGTCGCTTGGTGCAGTTTTTATCTCACCCGAAGGTACTGAGGCTGACAGTACATCTGTTTATGGGACTTCTATGATATATGTGTACTAGTCACATGAGATTTTGTGGATATGTATGGTTCACAGTGGTATACAACTTGGACTATTACTATGCCATTGGTTTGCAGTGAATGTTGATACATGTGTATGGCTTAGAGAGATTGGGACGCTGATCTTGCCATATTGTATATTTCACTTTGGATATTTTGATGCATCACCAGAATGCAATCGAGGACGCTTGCCATTTTTCAAGAGGGGGGTATGTCATGGCCCTGTGAAAATGGAACAGCACAAGTGTGGGCATGGTGGTTGCAGAGTCAGAATATTGAATGATTCACATGGGGGGTGCCCGGACAGAGTTAATGATGTGTGGACATCCTTAGGTGTGAAGGGGGGAACTAGAACATTAAACTTTAATGTTTATTAAAGTTGCCCCTAGGCCTTAGTGGCCCCTAGGGACTTTTTAAGTTTGGGGCCCTAGGATTTTTATGGGGAGGAGGCCACTCCACTTTTGGAGTGTGCTTCTCTCTCCTCCCCCTCTCTCTAGCTTTTGGGAAAAGGAGTTGTGGAGGATTGATGCGCTTGTGTACATGCGTGGAAAAGCTGAGGAGAAGCTTTGGTCGACTGCTGAAGACTGGTTTGCTGCTGTTTTCTGTGTGCTGGAGAAGGCCGTACAACAACCGTACAGCTCTGTACGACAGCAGGTACTGCTGAGTACAGGCGGCGTTGAGCTGTGGAACAGAGGCAGCCATAGCAGGCGACTATCATCAGGTGGCTGCTGGCTCAGGTACAGGCCGTACAGTGTACGGACAGGGCTGACACAAGCGGCGCTGAACAGAGCTGCTGCAGGCGGCGTTGGACAGGTGCTGGACAGATCTGGCTGCGCAGATTCAGGCGAGCACAGGTGCAGACAGCATGCGGCGCTTGCAAGGACAACTCTTGGCACGTATCCCGAGGTAGTACAGACGGGTACGGGGCTGTTTTTCAGATCTGTACTTTCAAAGACAGCATAGAAGTGAACACAAGGAGGAGGGTACAGACAAGTACAAACACGTGTGAAGCAGGGTTGTGGAAACAAGTGCCTGCAAGTACAGATTGGTACCGTTGCTTCCTCCAGTGCTGATTCACGGGCTGATTTTGGTAAGCTTCTCATCTGTTCATCTATCTCTCTTTCTACTGCTTGATGTCTGTTGCAGATATGAGCTATCTGGCCCCTTGTGAGAGGAGGGGTATGGCAAATTGACAAGGGTTGAGACAGAGTTTGGACAGTATATGTATGTATGAGCTGAGATGTTGTATCATGCACTTGAGTTATGCTAGATGTATGCTCATGGCTGCCCTGCTTAGTGGTCTTGGCTGATCAGAGGGAGGCACAGTGTGTTATTGTGAAACACAGATCTGTGTGCATAGATCCTCTGTGCTAAGAGGGAATTGTGGGCCATCAGATTGGACATACAGGTGTAATCTCTTGGCTGATTTTTGTTGTACTCAGCCATTCATATTTTTGGAATTGAATAAAGAAATACCGCAAGGGGCGCCAAGCTTTGGGGCCAACAGGTGTCGCTTTGTTTTCAGATTTGGGCACTCTAGCTCCAACTGTTTTGTTTTCATATCTAGACTACAAGTGGACGGGTGACTGCTAGTCTACCGCACTCTGGTTTCTATCAGAGGCCAGTTTCAATCATTGAGGATAGGTACCCACATATTTGCTTCACTCCTTGCATGTCACATGGGCTCAACAATCTCCTCAAAGATATTGGTAAGATGCAGTGGGAGGAGCCTTTTATTGAAATGGGCAATCACATTGTTTCATTTATCATTGGCCACCACTACATTTTGGCTGTATTTCGACAGAGATCCCCAAAGGATCTCTTAAAGTATTCAGATACACGCTTTGCATATAATTTCCTTATGCTAAAGCGTCTTTTTGAAGTGAAGAATCATTTGAGGCAGCTTGTAGTTTGTGAGGAGTGGGATGCATGGCGAGAGCGTACCTCAGTGGCAGGTATTCGATGTAGGTCCATAGTTCTTGATGACACTTTTTGGGATTGTTGCAGGTTGTGCGGCCAATCATTCTTATGTTGAGGCTTCTTGATGGAGATGAGCCTTGCATTGGCAAGGTGTACGAGGGGATGGATAGGATGATTGAGAGAATCCTATCTCTACAGACTTTGGATGGAGGTAGGAGACAGGAGCTATCTCGTCTTGCGACAGGGAGGTGGACAGAGTATCACTCTGCATTAGAGGCTGCTGCATTTGTGGTGGATCCAGAATTTCAAGGCAAAGGACAAGAGACAGATGTAGAGGTTGTGCAGGGTTGGGAGGATATCTTGAGGAAGCTTGTACCCACCAGTGCAGATGATAGGAGGAGGGTTCGTGAAGACCTTTCCTTCTATCGACAAAAGAGAGGCCTCTTCGCTTTGCAGGATGCACAAAATGATAGGTTCAAGATATCCAGTGCACGGTGGTGGGAGGATTATGGGGCAGATACACCATTGCTGCAAAGATTGGCCATTCGAGTGCTTAGCCAGGGTGCTAGCTCCTCGCCATGTGAGCGCTTATGGAGCAGTTTTGGGAACATTGCAAGCAAGAAGAGGAACAGGCTTGGTGTCGAGAAGGCAAATGACCTTGTATTTGTTAATGCGAACTTGCGTTTGCTTAACAAGTTCAGGGCTGAGTGTACTCCAGAGCCATTTATTGGATTTTGCCTTGATCTTGATGACAATGATGGTGAGGATCAATCAAGGGGAGAGGATGATGTGGAGCAGCATGAGGATGAGCAGATTGAGGGACAGCCTGGACAGGAGGATGAGATCCCACTTGCTGATGACTAGTCTTTGACTCACCAGTTACCTTGGCCCTTGAGGCTAGTTTTGTACTTGTCATGCGATGTACTTTCTTTTTCAGTTTCTATATATCCTCATGCGATGTACTTTCTTTTCAGTTTCTATTTGGAGTTTGGACTCTTTAAATTTTTAATGTTTAAGACTTTAAAGTTTAATCTTGGATATTTTAAATGTTTTGTCATTTTATGTCATATGCTGACATGTCATATGACGTGGCGTTCCGCGACGTTCCCGATCCGCTCCCGTTCCCGTTTCCGCTCCTGTTCCACCATCCGACGTCTCCGCAACGTTTCCGTTCCGTGGTAACTATGTATGATTCAGCCATATGGGTTTGTGGATAGTTTTATGGGCTTATGATTCAACCATATGGATTTATGGACAGCTATGTTGGCTATTGCATAAGCCATGTTGATTGGTATGCACACGGAATATACATATTCTTGGCATTTTCATGAGTCTTTTTATGACAGCCTGTGTATATGAATTATTCATGGTCATATGTGGATAAATTTGGAGCCTATGCTCCCCCAAAGCTTGTACTTGATATTTCTCTTCTTGGGTAGTAAAAATACTCCAAAGGGAAAGAGGGGGGGGGTGTTGTTGGCCGTTTCCGCTCTTGTTCCAGCATCCGACGTTCCCGGAACGTTCCCGTTCCGTGGTAACTATGGAAAGAGCCAAAGCTCTGATACCAATATAACTAACTCCATGTTGGATAAAAGGGATTTCACTTAACCATTAATGCAACTAAACATTTAAATTAAGCACAACCTTAAGCATATGCCGCTTAATTCCACAAAACTAAAAAAGAGAGATGTGGACATTTGACACCGCATATAGGTCGGAATGGGCCAACAACACCCCCTCCCCTCTTCCCCTTTGGAGTATTTTTACTACCCAAGAAGAGAAATATCAAGTACAAGCTTTGGGGGAGCATAGGCTCCAAATTTATCCACATATGACCATGAATAATTCATATACACAGGCTGTCATAAAAAGACCCATGAAAATGCCAAGAATATGTATATTCCGTGTGCATACCAACCAACATGGCTTATCCAATAGCCAACATAGCTGTCCATAAATCCATATGGTTGAATCATAAGCCCATAAAACTATCCACAAACCCATATGGCTGAATCATACATAGTTACCACGGAACGGAAACGTTGCGGGAATGTCGGATGGTGGAACAGGAGCAGGAACGGGAACGTCGCGGAACGCCATGTCATATGACATGTCAGCATATGACATAAAATGACAAAACATTTAAAATATCCAAGATTAAACTTTAAAGTCTTAAACATTAAAAATTTAAAGAGTCCAAACTCCAAATAGAAACTGAAAAGAAAGTACATCGCATGAGGATATATAGAAACTGAAAAAGAAAGTACATCGCATGACAAGTACAAAACTAGCCTCAAGGGCCAAGGTAACTGGTGAGTCAAAGACTAGTCATCAGCAAGTGGGATCTCATCCTCTTGTCCAGGCTGTCCCTCAATCTACTCATCCTTATGCTGCTCCACATCATCCTCTCCCCCTGACTGATCCTCACCATCATTGTCATCAAGATCAAGGCAAAATCCAATAAATGGCTCTGGAGTACACTCAGCCCTGAACTTGTTAAGCAAACGCAAGTTCGCATTAACAAATACAAGGTCATTTGCCTTCTGGACACCAAGCCTGTTCCTCTTCTTGCTTGCAATGTTTCTAAAACTGCTCCATAAGCGCTCACATGGCGAGGAGCTAGCACCCTGGCTAAGCACTCGAATGGCCAATCTTTGCAGCAATGGTGTATCTGCCCCATAATCCTCCCACCACCGTGCACTGGATATCTTGAACCTATCATTTTGTGCATCCTGCAAAGCGAAGAGGCCTCTCTTTTGTCGATAGAAGGAAAGGTCTTCACGAACCCTCCTCCTATCATCTGCACTGGTGGGTACAAGCTTCCTCAAGATATCCTTCCAACTCTGCACAACCTCTGCATCTGTCTCTTGTCCTTTGCCTTGAAATTCTGGATCCACCACAAATGCAGCAGCCTCTAATGCAGAGTGATACTCTGTCCACCTGCCTGTCGCAAGACGAGATAGCTCCTGTCTCCTACCTCCATCCAAAGTCTGTAGAGATAGGATTCTCTCAATTATCCTGTCCATCCCCTCCTACACCTTGCCAATGCAATGGACCTGCAACAATACCTCAACAGTGTTCCAAAAAGTGTCATCAGGAACTATGGACCTGCATCGAATACCTGCCACTGAGGTACACTCTCGCCATGCATCCCACTCCTCACAAACTACAAGCTGCCTCAAATGATTCTTCACTTCAAAAAGACGCTTTAGCATAAGGAAATTATATGCAAAGCGTGTATCTGAATACTTTAAGAGATCCTTTGGGGATCTCTGTCGAAATACAGCCAAAATGTAGTGGTGGCGAGTGATAAATGAAACAATGTGATTGCCCATTTCAATAAAAGGCTCCACCCACTGCATCTTACCAATATCTTTGAGGAGATTGTTGAGCCCATGTGACATGCAAGGAGTGAAGCAAATATGTGGGTACCTATCCTCAATGATCCTCCCTGCTGCCTTGTTTGAGTTCTCTCCATCAGAAACAAACTGGATGACATTATTGGGACCCACGTAATCAATGGCTTCACTCCAAATATTTGCCAATCTCTCTGCAGTTTTGCCCGCCTCTGAATTGTCAATAGCTTTAATAAAAAAGCTACATCCTCTGGAGTACGCAAGGATACCCTGAATGGAGCGGCTCCTAGTGTCACTCCAACCATCACCCATGATAGTGACGCCACATCTACGCCATACATCGTGAATGGGTCCTAAGGCATCCTCTATGGCCATTCTCTCTGTGGCTAGAAGTGTAGTGTGCAATGCCTCGGATGAGGGTGGAGCATAGCCAAGTCCGAAAGAAGCAATCTCCTTCACCATATCTGCAAAGTATGGGTTGCGGGCCTTTTACCAAAGGAACATTTGCAGCATAAAAAAACCGTGCCACTGATGCATCTACTTGTGCCCTCCTCCCAGGGTGCCATGATGCCACAAGACTAGCCTGTACTGGACCTCGTGAAGCCTGGGTTTGGGAAGCATTTGTTCCATGTGCGGATGGCTGTGGAGCAGCCCCAAATAATGGGGTAGATGCACTCGCTAAAGATGCCGCGCCTGCAGGTGTAGCTGATAATGATGTACCTCGAGGATCAAGAACAGAGGGCCGACTCCCTGCTGCATCAAGTCTATCTGCAAGTGTCTGCAATCGTATGATATCTGCTCCTGACACTGTAGGGCAAACAGAAATGCCTTTGCCTCTAACCCCCAACAAATGGGCTCGCACACGATCCGTGCCTCTAGTCTTAATGGATCCACAAAAGTGGCACTTCCACTTGCGTGACCCTCCTCCTCTTGCACTATCATATTTGGACACAAGATCCACCTCATTCCACCAAGGGGATCTGTTTTCTGCATCTATGCCACGAGGAGGTGCCATTGAAATTGATAAATGGCTGAAAATTAAAAAAACATGCAAAATGCCCTTGCATGAGACATAAGTAAAGTGTCCACAAAGTGGAAAAAAACGTAGCAAACTAGAATCTGCAAAATCCAATGTTCATTGCGTCAAATTTTAAATCTTACCTGCTCAAGACTCGAGTGCCACCCGAGCAAAAGAAGGGACCAACTTGCGAAGGCCCAAGAGGAGGTAGGGAGAGTGTGGGGCAGCCAAGGCTCAAGCCTCAACGAGGTATAGGGAGAGTGTGGGGCAGCCAAGAGGAAGGGTGGGGTAGTAGGTGGAATGGAGAGTGTGGGGCAGCCAAGGGGGCAGCCAAGAAGAAGGGTGGAGTGGTATGGAAGCAGTAGGCTCAGCCAACAAAACAGGCGCTGCAGCGAAATAAAACCGTACGCTGGATAAAAACCGCCGCCGCCGACATCGCGAACATGTGCACTTGTTGGAACGCCCGGAACGGGCGTTCCGTCCTACGTTCCGGCGTGTTCCGACAACCGTTCCACCACGTTCCCCGGCAAGTCCCACGTTCCGGCTCCCGTTTCCGCGTTCCGGCGTTCGAGGAAGGCAGAACGCCGTTCCGCGGTAACTATGGCTCTTTCACACTTGTGCACTTTTGCCTATATGCTAGGATTTTTACATAGAGAAATGTCACGTGCATACTGTTTGAGTATAGACAAAACAAGAGAGAGAAGAGGGAGCAAAGGAGAGAGAGCTTGTGGACAAGATCACTTGTTATAATAGCATGAAGCTTTACAATGGCAATACCTAGCAAGTAGTGTTGAACTTGTGCTTGGGATTGGATTACATCAAGTGAATATGTGAGGCCCCTTTTATAGTGAAGGGAGTGAGCTGGCCGATTGGCTTATGACTTCCTAAAATAGAAGAAATAGGTAAAATACCCATAAATAGGTAAAGCCAATATAACATTGAGATGCACAATTGTAACACCTCCTCTGCAGCTCATAGTCTGAAGCACTTGCTAATCTGTTTTCTGGAAACAAAAATGCCACCATGAACAACAAGGAACTTTGCTTAGCTCTGAATTACCACACAAGTGTGCAATGAACTCCAAGAATAAGATGATGAGCTGCTGGACACACTGCGTTCATAATTTCCTATGTGAACTGTGGACTGTGAACACATCACGTCCCAAAAACCTTGAACAATGAACTCGGAACAGATCAACTCCATAATCTTTGCTACACCAAAGATGGCTGTGTCCTACAAGATTTTGAATGCTTGGAACTCCAACTCACGGTACCCATGCACCAGATAATGGAGCTGGTACTAACCTCCTCTTCCGCCCACAAGCCTCCTTTGACTGGAAGTACATGGGGGAAATTGCATGTATACTAGAGAAGTACATCATCTTGGTCCTCTTGAGCCAGAAGCGCCCTAGGAGTCCTAGATGTGTTATTGGAAGTATCTGGATCACTGTCGTGTGTTGTGTCTTTACCCTTCTTCTAAGATGAAGACTTTCCCTTGGTCTTGTTCTTCTTCTTGGACAAACAATCCTTGGACATATGCCCTCTCTTCCCACATGAGAAGCAACGACTCCGACCTTTCTTCTGTACTGAACTAAGTCCCTGATCTGAATTGTTAAGAGACACCTTCATCTTATCTTGAGAAACGAGGATGGATTCTTCTTCCAAGAGAAGGAAGCGAAGGTCATCAAAATCCAGGTGAGTGGTTGTGACTTGGCACCGCAAAGCTTGAGAAACACATCATTCTCTGGGGGAAGCTTGTTGAGGATAAGTGCAGCCAACTGAGCAGAGGATAAAGCAGCACCCATTGCCAATAACCTTGGCCTTCATGAGGAACGACTGCACATAACTGCCAGTAGGAAATAACAAACCGTAGAGGTGCCCTTGCAAAGTGACTGTTCTCATCGACGAATCTCAAGTAAAGAGATCCTCCAATTTGGACCATACCTGATGAGCACAGGTAAGAGTTTGCATGGCTTGTGAGACCTCCTTTGTGATGGTTCGCACAAGCACTGAATGCACCTTTGAATCATGATTCTCCCAGTCTTGTAATTCCACAAGGAATTCGTCCTCTTGATCCTGGGTTCTCTTCCTAGAGTTCTGAGGACGCTTGGGGCTTCTTCTCAGTGCCTTGAAGAACAATCTCCCACAAACCCTTGTGGATGAACCAGATCTGCATGTTCAGCTTCCAATGGGAATAGTTGGTTCTGTCCAACTTGTCATCCTTGTTCGTACAGGGGGGAGCCATATCCATAGCAACAAAGTACACAAGTCTTAGCACTCCAAGACTCCTCTCGAGCACTCTCCGACGAAGCGAGGCACTAGGACCAATCAACCCCCTCTCAAATCTGAGAGAGAAAGAGGCTGGACAGCAGCAAAACAGTCCAGCAAAACTCACCGAAAACACCCAACCGGAGGGAGGGGAGGCCGGGGAAGAAGCAGAGATGTCGGGGTTGCTTGTCGGGATTCACCACACGGGAGAAAACACCTTCCATTGCAGTCCACGCTTTAAAAACAGCTTGTAGATCTCATAGAACTGCTGTCAATGCAAGTAGAAGCAAAAACGCAGCCAGTAAAAGCTTGCATATGATGCTTGGTAACCAAGCAAAGGATCAGGGCAGCTTGAGGAGGAAAAAACGCAGATGTGAGAAGCCTCCAGGAGGAAGAAAATGCAGCTATGATCAGAAATCTCAGCCACTGTTTGATCTCCAGAAAATGCAGCCACGTGATGAGAGCTCTAGAAAAAACGCAGCTACTGTTGTGAAATCCAGAAAACGCAGCAGTTAGAGGGGAATAAATAGTCGCCTTCAAAGGCGTTGTCAGCGCGTCAAGTGGATCCACTGCTGGAACCAGTGAGGCTAGTTCCAGTGGAAGTGTATAGCCTGCACCTGTTCCTTATACAGTAGAACAACTTAGCTGGGAGTCATTCGCTGGCGAAGGAGTCACTTGCATGGGACTCAAGGAGTGGATTCGTAATTGGGATGCTTATTTTCATGCCTTTCCTTGTGACGAGCTTGCCAAAGTGAAGAAAGTGACTTCTCATTTCAAAGGAAGAGCTAGAGCTTGGTGGTTGAAGGAAATGCACAACGATGATTGGGATTGGCAAAATTTGGCATATGATGTTGTGCAATACTTTGCGACCACCCATGAGAAAAATTGCTTTAGAGATCGATGCATGGTATTCTCACATGAGGACTCTTTATCTAGCTATATGGAGAAATATTAGTACCTTTTCTTCTTCATTCCCAACATCAAAGAGAAGGAAAGTATAGAGAGTTTTGTGCAAAGATTGGACAAAGATTTCATGCAAGTATCTCAAAGTATTTTGCAAATTGATGAGGATATTGGTCTAGATGAGATCATGGTGTTGATGGGACTTGTCCACATGCATGTCCAAAGGGTCAATCACAAGGGCAAGTTTGTTGAGCTAAGCAAGATAGAAATGATTCAATTGGTGGTGCCCATTCTTGGCTACATTTCATGTTTGAATGGGGAAGGAATGCTTCAGCTCATGTTGAAAGATTTCCTAATTCTCTCCCTTCAGCATGCACATCCAAAATATCCTCAATGATCAAGTCTTTATGATCTTGTAGCATCAAATCATAAGCTGAAAATGTATCCATCATAAGCTGAAAATGTATCCATCAAAACACTTATGAAAGTAATCCTAGCATTTCCATTTTCAACTTGTGTATTCCTATTGGCCACGAACACATTAGTGATGTCTTGTCGAGAGAGAATCGGCATCGAGATCTTCTCATGTACTTGCTGTCCAGAAATTACATCAAGCGTCTCATCCACTTCAACACCCACAATGTGTGCATAACGACCCGCATAGTCATACTCTATGCAATGACCAAAAGATTGAGTGAACGGGTGGATATCAAGATTGATAAAAGAGGTTACCCGTTCACTCAATCTTTTGGTCATTGCATAGAGTATGACTATGCGGGTCGTTATGCACACATTGTGGGTGTTGAAGTGGATGAGACGCTTGATGTAATTTCTGGACAGCAAGTACATGAGAAGATCTCGATGCCGATTCTCTCTCGACAAGACATCACTAATGTGTTCGTGGCCAATAGGAATACACAAGTTGAAAATGGAAATGCTAGGATTACTTTCATAAGTGTTTTGATGGATACATTTTCAGCTTATGATGGATACATTTTCAGCTTATGATTTGATGCTACAAGATCATAAAGACTTGATCATTGAGGATATTTTGGATGTGCATGCCGAAGGGAGAGAATTAGGGTTTCATGTGGGAGGCATACACAGAGAAGAAGGGAGAGAGAGAGAGAGACATATGGGGATAAGTCAACTCAGTGTATGAGTGTGTGACTCCCCTATCACACATGTATATTTGCACTAGTACACATAGTGCACTTAGTACATTGAAAGTACTAAGTGTACTATGTACTATAAAACATATGGGCTTGTACACACTATAAGGGTGGGCATAATGCCTTTACCTCAACAACCTCCCACTTAAAGGCAAAGTGTCCTTAAATGAAGGAAAAGAAAAATCAGCATGTACATGATAATATACAAGGCCATATCAAGGCTGAAAATGGCCTCATCCAATGCCCATCAAGTGTCTGCAATGAGCAAATCGCTCTGGAGGCAAACTCTTTGTCAACAGATCAGTCGGGTTGTCATCCGTATGAATCTTGACAAGCTGAATTTGCTTGTTTTCTATCACCTCTTTGATAAAGTGATACTTCACATCCACATGCTTCGTCTTTGCATGAAAAACAGGGTTCTTTGTCAACTGGATGGCACTCTGACTGTCACAATGCAACAATGGAATATCCCCTGTATAACCCAAATCAACCACTAACCGAGATAGCCATAATGCCTCCTTGCAAGCCTCTGTGGTTGCAATATACTCGGCCTCTGTAGTAGATAAGGCAGTGCACTTCTGCATCACACAGCACCTCCTGTGAATGTAAACACATAACCGGTAGTAGACTTCCGGTTATTTGGATGACGGGATAATCCGAATCCGTGTAACCATGCACTAATGCATCCTGTTTGCCAAAGCAAATGCACATATCCTGTGTGCCCTTCAGGTATCTCATGACACCTTTCATTGCTTCCCAATGCTTCTTGCCAGGGTTGGCCATGTATCTAGAAACCACGCCCACTGCAAATGCAATGTCCGGCCTGGTAGCAACCATGGCATACATGAGACTGCCACAAGTTGAAGCATACGGAATCTTGGCCATATCAGCCTTGTCACTATCCGACTGTGGGCTGTCCATAGCACTGAGTTTCACATATGGAGGCAAAGGAGTACTAGTCTTTTTCCCCCCGTCCATATTGAACCTCTGCAAAACTTTGCCAATGTATTCCTTCTGAGACAAATACAACACATGCTGATTTTTGTCCCGAAGTATCCGCATACCCAAAATGTGATTTGCATCACCCAAATCCTTCATATCAAAGGTTTGATGCAGTCTCTTTTTCAAGGCATCCATCTCTTTACGAGATTTCTCGGCAATCAACATATCATCAACATACAAGATGAGGATCAATAGACTGCCATCCAAAGCTTTCTTGGTGTATAAGCAGTGATCTATGTCACTCCTCCTGAAATCTTGGGATTTCATGAATGTATCAAATTTATGATACCATTCCCTTGGTGCCTGTTTGAGCCCATAAAGACTCTTTTTCAGCTTGCATACAAGCTTCTCCTTTCCATTCACTGCATAACCCTCTGGCTGTTGCATATATATCTCCTCATGGAGATCACCGTGAAGAAAAGCAATCTTCACATCCATCTGAATCAAATCCAGATCATCATGAGTAACCAAAGCTAATACAGCTCTAAGTGTGGTCATTTTGACCACTGGAGAGAAGATCTCATCAAAGTCCACACCATATTCCTGCTTGAAGCCCTTAGCCACTAACCTGGCTTTGTATCTTGGCTTTGCATCAGGTGCAACTTTGAGCCTGTAAACCCACTTGCATGGCAAAACCTTCTTGCCTGTAGGCAAATGCACCAACTTCCATGTTCCATTTTTGTGCAGAGAATCCATCTCTGACTTCATAGCACGCTCCCAAAGAGCCTTGTCTACCCTCTGTAAAGCCTTCTTATAACATGAGGGCTCCCCACAGTCAGTGAGCATCAAGTAGTCAACCCCTGGAACAAACCTGTCAGGGGCTCTGGAGGGTCTTGTGGACCTCCGTACCCAATGACCATCATTTGTAGGTTGTTGTCCAGCCTGCATATCACCTATTGGTGGCTCCTGTTCCATGCCGTAAGGTTGAAAGATCATGCCTTGTATCTCCTCTAACTGTGGGATATCCATAGGGATATCTTCTGCCATCTCTGGCTGTCCATTTGGACCATTTTCAGCACCATTTAAGGACTGGTTTTGTTGCTGTAATGGCTGATTTACAGCCCTTGGTTGTTGTTCATGATGTCCATCATCATCAAAGATGACTCTGCTAGGCTCCTGTTGCCTTGCAGGCTCCTTATACATGCATGTTTCATAAAAAATGACATCATTGCTGCGTATAATCTTTCTATTCACTAGATCCCAAAGTCTATACTCCATTTCACCTTTGTCACCATATCCTAGGAATATGCATTTGTGAGACTTAGGATCAAGTTTGGTGCGTATTTCCCTGCGTATGTGCACGTACGCAACGCAACCAAACACTCTCAAGTGCTTGTAGGACGGAGGCTTCCCTGCCCATACTTCCTCTGGCACTTTCCCACCAAGCCTCGTGTTAGGTGACCTGTTTATAAGATGAACGGCTGTCATAACAGCTTCAGCCCAAAAACCATGAGGTAATGCAGCATGTGATAACATAGAACGGACCTTCTCTTGAATGGTCCTGTTCATCCTCTTTGCTGTCCCGTTTTGTGGAGGATCATAAGGAGTAGAAAGCTCCCTCTTGATGCCTTTAGCATCACAAAAGTCCTGAAACTGTTTGGACATATACTCTCCACCATTGTCGGAACGCAAAGCCTTTAGTGTTTTGCCTGTTTGATTCTCAACACGAGCAACAAACTTCTCAAACACTGAGAATGTATCACTCTTCAAACGAAGAGGATAAACCCACACCTTGCGTGTGGCATCTTCAATAAAGTGGACAAAATATTTTGCCCCTCCCAAAGAAAGCTGAGGCATCTCACATACATCTGTATGCACAAGCTCTAACTGAGCATCTTTCTGTTCAAGAGCTTTCTTGTGGGGGCACTGGAGTTGCCTGCCATATATACAATGCTCACAAAACTGAAAACTTGAGAACTTTAGAGAAGGCAAGTAACCAAAACGAGACAATTGCTCCATTCCTTTGACACTCATGTGTCCCAACCGGCTATGCCACATAGAGATTTCCGGCAGCTCGGTTGCATTTACATTGGCATGGTGACAAACACCAGCATGCATGAAGTAAAGAGTGTCCACCTTAGAGCCTCTGGCAACAACCAGTGAGCCCTTACTAATCTTCCACTTTCCGAACCTGTACAAGGTAGCAGATCACTCTCTGTATGAGAGTAAGCCCAAAGCTTTGCGGAAAGCTTCAAACTTTTCTCGAGGTAAAGCCTTTGTGAATAGATCTGCAACATTATCCTGTGTAGGGCAATAAGATAAACTGATCTCCCCTGCATGTAGCCTCTCTCTGACATAGTGATAATGAATCTCTATGTGCTTGGTACGTGCATGAAATACTGGATTTCGTGCCACGGCCATAGCACTCTGGCTATCAGTGAGAATGGTGGTGGGTGTCTGCTGACACTCACGAAGATCAGCCAATAGTCTCCTTAACCATACACAATCTACTGTAGTTGTAAAGATTGCCCTGTACTCAGCCTCACAAGTAGATGTAGCAACAGTGGGTTGCTTTTTACTCAACCAAGATATGCATGAGCTGCCAAGAAAAAAACAATTCCCATTGGTGGATTGCCTGGTATCATAATCACCAGCCCAATCTGAATCACTGTATGCATAAAGCTGCAAGCTGCCCTCCCTGGGATAGAACAAACCAAGATCCAGGGTACCCTTAAGATATCGAAAAATGCGTTTGACTGCTTGCCAATGCTTTGTGCCTGGGTTGTGCATGAATTTGCTCAACAAAGACACCCCAAAAGATATGTTTGGCCTTGTGTTACACAAGTAAATGAGGCATCCCACTGCCTGGCTGTAAATGCCGGCCTCAAAAGGCTCTCCAATATCATGCATAGTAAACCGTACACCTGGTTCTATCGGAGTAGAAATGGGCTTACATTCATCCATGTGAAACCTTTTTAGCAAACTTTTTATGTACTTAGTTTGCTGCATAACAATGCCATCATCTGTATGCATAAACTGTATGCCGAGATAGTAGTGTAAAGGCCCCAAATCTGACATATCAAATTCAGCTTTCAAATCAGCTTTGAAATCTGAAATTTGTGCTTTGCTTGTACCTGTAATGAGCATGTCATCTACATACAAGATGACTATGAGAATATCGGCATCGGTTTTCTTCACATACAATGTGTTTTCAGCTGGACTATTCTCATAACCTTGCCTGGTTAGATGAGCATGTATCTTATCATACCAAGCTCTTGGAGCTTGCTTTAACCCATACAATGCTTTGTGCAACCTGCATACTTTATGTTCCTCACCAGGAACTACAAAACCAATGGGCTGATTTACATATACTTCCTCCTGTAAATCCCCATTTAAGAATGCAGTTTTGATGTCCAATTGATGCACTTTCCATCCTTTATGGGCAGCCAATGCAATCACTGATCTTATTGTGGTCATTCTCGAAGGAGGAGCAAAAGTCCCTTCATAATCTATTCCCTTTTTCTGGGAGTAGCCTTTAGCCACAAGTCTTGCTTTGTACCTGTCAATAGTATACCATCAGACTTTCTTTTGACTTTGTACACCCACTTTGTTCCAATTACATGCTTGCCTTTAGGCAATTCCACAAGATCCCATGTATTGTTCTTCATGATAGAAGAAATTTCAGCTTGCATAGCTTGTAACTAATGCTCATTCTCATGTGCTTCTTCATAAGAAGAAGGCTCTTCTGAATCAAAGAGACCACCCATTGCGAATGCAGACTCCCCACGATGTACATTCAAAGCATGGTTGGAACTAGCCCTTGTTCTACCTGTGAGTGGAGCTGCAAGTTTGCTTTCTTGCAAAGTTTTCAGCAACCATCTTGGCACTGACTTGGCTGTGTCTATGGCTGTTTGCTCTTCCCTGACAAGATCTTCCACTTCTTCCATAGAAGGGGGCTGAATGGCTGGCTGGTGCACATGTTCTACATGTGGATTTTCTTGTGTAGGGGCTGGCTGATCTGAATCCCCCCTAATTGCAATGGGTAAAAGTCCATCAAACATGTCCTGTAAGCCTGTATCATTGCTTTTATACAAGCTGACCATGGGCTGTTCTGAATTTTTAGCAAATACCACATCTCTACTCACAAAAATCCTTCGTGTAGTTGGATTATAAAGACGGTATCCTTTGCTTTCATTGCTGTAGCCCACAAAAATGCATTTAATTGCTTTGTCATCAAGCTTTGTTCGGAGTTGTTCTGGCACATGTGCATATGCCAAACACCCAAATGGACGCATATAATCCACAGTTGGCTTTCGGCTATACGAAGCCTCAAATGGTGTTATGGTTTTCAAAGCTTTTGTTGGACACCTGTTCAACACATGAGTTGCACACATTATAGCTTCCATCCAAAATTTGTGAGGCAACTTTTGTGCTTTCACCATGCATCTTGCCATCTCCATGAGAGAGCTATTTTTCCTTTCAGCTACACCATTCTGCTGCAGTGTATAAGGCTCGGTACATTGGTGTTTGATGCCCTTTTGAAGCATATAATCCTTGAATGCATTTGACATGTATTCTCCACCTCTATCTGAGCGGAGTGTTTGGACTTTACATGCACACATATTTTCAGCCATTGCTACAAACTGTCGAAAGCATGTAAACACATCTGCTTTTGCTTTCAAAGGGTAAGCCCAAGCAAACCTGGAGTAGTCATCAATGAATGTGACAAAGTAAAGATGCCCCCCTATGGATGGTGTCCGCATTGGACCACATACATCACTATGTATGAGCTGTAATTTACTTTCAGCTCTAACAGCTCCATCTTTGGGGAATGGTTTTCGTTGCATCTTTCCCAAAATACACCCCTCACATACATGTCTTGGTGGAGACTCAAGAGGTGGCATATATGCAGAAGCATCAAACTCTGAAAATTTACATGCCCAAAACGAGCATGCCATAGCTCTGCATCATGCATAGCAGGAGTGTGGACAGCCACTGTATTTACATTATAAGTGCGCTTGTCATAGCATCGTGTTCCAGAAGTGACTATTTCATAACCCTTTGATGGGTCTTCAAATTCAACCTTGAAACCTTGGTCGTTTATGGCTGAGACGGAGAGCAGATTTTTCTTTATCCCTGGAACATACAATACATTTTTCATATATATATTGGCACCATTGGCTGCAATAAGTATGACATTACCAATTCCCTTTACTGGATATGTGGTATGATCTGCACACGATACAGTGCGGCCATTTGAAGCATAAACCAATTGCTGAAATACATCTTTGCATGAAGTGATGTGGCTCGAAGCACCACTATCAAAATACCATGATGCATTCTGTCTGTCAGATGCAATGCAAGACATATCAGTGTCTGAAGCACTTGGTGTGTCACTAGTGCATGTGACCAAGAAAGTGTACTCTTCTTGGATTACATTAGCTGATTGCTGTGCTTTGTCACCCGAAGAGTCTGCTACTGCATTGCTTGCTTCTTTCTTTTTCTCTTTTGCAATCCTTTTCCTACATTCACTGATGTAGTGTCCAGGCTTATGGCAGTAGTGACATTTTCCCTTCTTTTTGGGCTTGTTTGCATCCCCTTTGTCAGACTTTTCACCACTAGAAGAGGGCTGTCCATGACCAGCCTTGCTAGACTGTTGTCTCCCATGCTTAAAGCTCTTTGCTTTACCCTTATCCTTGGCTGTAAATGCCTTTTCTCCACCACGGTTGCTCGATATGTTTGCTCTTGTTTGCTCTTCCTGCAAGAGTAAACCCACGCCACCTCCTCTCATCGAGAGGTTGAGAGAGGTGTGAAAGCCCAAGTAGGAAGGCGATAAAGAATGAAGAGTGTTGGTGACCATCTGTCTGTCTGGGATAACCTCATCAATGTTGAGCAATTGTTCCTGCAAATCTGTCACTTTGGTGAGATGATCTGCCATAGTGTCACCCTCATCCATAGAAAGAAGATCCAATTGCCTCTTCAAGTAGGCAACTCTTGCCTCGTTGCGTACCTGATACATTGCTTCCAATGTGTCCCATGCAAGCTTCGATGTCTTGCATGAACGAATGTGCGGAATAATAGTCCTTTTCACTGAAAGGGCTATCAATGACATGGCCTGTGCATCTCTAGAGTCCCATCTCTTCTGCTCTTGTGTGGGAGCAAGATCTACATCAGGAGCTCTTTGAGCACCTCCCCTTTGAGGCGTGGCTGGCTGAATGGTATGTGGGCGTGTGTCATCACCACACACGATGCCCCAAAGCCCTTTGGCTACCAGCAGCAAATTACGGATCATAAAACTCCAGAGGGAGTAGTTAGATCCATCCATCTTGTCCTCCTGGCTGAGCACACCAAATACATCTGTAGCATTCTGTGCCATGTCAACAAAGTATAACTGCAAGCAAACCAAGCACCAATGTGCACTGCCAGGCAACCAAATGTCCTGTGCAAATGTATGCCTGCAAACCAAAGCAAGTGTAAACCTGCACCAAATTGTCCAATTACACACAATGTGTATACATGCGCGACAAATCGCAGCTGTAATGCCCAATTACATGCTCCAATTTGAAAATCCCCAAACTTTATGCACTTAATCGCTTCAATGTGCATCTAATTGGCCAATTTTCACAAAAGCCCCAAATTTCTGCAAATGTAAGAGGTTCAATTTGTCAATTTTGACCTCAATTTTGAAAACCCCCAAATTTTTGCAAATGAGAGGTTCAATTTGCTGATTTTGACCTCAATTTCAAAAAACCCCAAATTGCAGGCAAAGCAACATGCCCAATTTTCAATTTGTCCTGAAATTGAGAAATCCCCCAATTTGCCTGAATCCACCACTTGCAAGCTTTCAAATCTTCCTTGGTTTTTTTTTTTTTGGTTTGCTGAAACAAAGGTACCTGGGCAGCCGGGAAGAGACCTTGTTGAAGGGAGTCGTTGCAGGTGAAGGCGTTGGAGGGAGTCGATGCAATGTTGGGTGTTGTAGGGAGTCGTTGTAGAGGACGGATGCGTGCTCTGGGCGGTGGCGGACGAGCAGAGGCGGGCTGTCGGGTCCCAGCGGCAGGTGCCGGGCGAGCAGCAGGCGGAAGTAGCTGGAGTCGACTTGCGAGCAGGCGTGAGCCGGTAGGCGCTTCAGATGCAGGCTCCCGGCGCTGGTGTCGGGCGAGCAGGTCAGAAGCGGAAGCCACTCTACCAGCTGCAGGTGTCGAGCGAGTAGGTCAGAAGCGGAAGCCGCTGCAGTTGCTGGCGGGAGCGAGCCGGAACGGAACGTCGAGCAGGACGGAGGGGGGATGCCGCGTGCACGGAACACACCGTTGGAGTAGCGCCGGCGGAACGGGACAGCAACGCGAACGGGCGACGGTGAGGAGGGCAGTCGCGAACGGGCGACGGCGAGCAGGGGAGTCGACGGTGACGAAGGCCGGACGCGAGCACGTGCCTCTGGTCGACCGGATGAAGCGCCGACGGCGAGGGTGTCTGGATGCGTGACGGGGCTGGGCGGCGCTGGTGGTGGGTCGCCGGCTGTTGCAGAGGAGGTGCCGCCTAGGAGGCTTGGCGGAGGTGGTGGGCTCCCCACTAGTGCCGCCCGGTACTGGTGGCTGGACGGAGGAGCGTCGACGGAAGCAGGCAATCCGACGACGGAATCCGACGGACGGAAAAACGCAGACGATGGAATTTCGCAGCCTGTGGACGGAATTTCACAGGGAATTTTCCCGCAGCAGAATAGCTGGACCAGCTCCCAGCTCCCAGCTCTGATACCAAATGTTGGGTGCTGGACTCACACACTCACACACACAAACCTGCACATTAGGGTTAGGTGCAGGGTAGAGAAGCTCACACACAGAAATGAGAGAGAGAGAGAGAGAGAGAGAGCCTAAAGTGTGGTATCCACAAAATGCAAGTCAACCCTTGCATGTGTGCCACATCCATATAATATAGAAGTACAAAATATTATATGTTAGAGTGTCCTTTCACACTTGATGTCCAAGGGGAAAAACCACATGGGAAAAAGTGCCCTTGGTTAAGCCCTGTTCACACATAGCACTACCATAAGTGAGCATATGCCTACATTTTGTTGCTCTAAGGGACAAAGAAACAGGCCAGGTTGTTTGGGAAGGCGGAGTGGAGAACGCTATATACAAACTCTCAGCATTCTCCTCTCTTACAGGCTCTTAGATTGGTGACTTGTGGCACTTTCGGTTTGGCCACTTGAATGTGGATGCGTTGCGGTGAGCTTTCCGGAACCAGATGGTGGTTGGCTTGCCAGATGTTGGCAGTAGGCAGGGACGTTGTAGTTCTTGCATTCGTGGTAAGCAGCACATGGAATCTTTTCTGAAGCAGGCTTCCAGGCCGGCTTCGAAACCTTTCGAGTTGGTACACACTGACTTGTGTGGACCTATGCAGATGCTATCCTTGGGAGGTTCTGTAACACGCGGAAGCTCTGGGAGTCTTCTTTCAGCCCTAAACACTCTTGGAAACCTTCTGATGCAAAACGCACCATCTGATGCAAAAACGCAGGTAGAGAGAGAGTAGAGAGAGAGAGTGAGAATTGCTGGAATTTCAGTATATACTATGGTACAAAAAGGTACATATCTGTACAGCCATGGACTGCCTTCATAAAAAGGTTGTTAACCCTAAAATCTGTCCCCTATGGGACCTCCTATGATCCAATCCCCTAGTGGGAGAGAATGATTAAGACATTGAGCAAGGGTGCCTTTATATAGGCCTTGGGATCCTTTAGAAACTGGCCGACTGCTGGTCGGCCAGCAGCCTTGCCATAAAATACCAAAACGCATGTTTTCTTTAGATGCTCTTCACTTTATGATGCGCTTCAGTCCCTGACCCCTTCTGGAATCAGCCGACTCCTCCTGCAGCCAGCCGACTCACTTCTGCAGCCAGCCGACTGCACTTATCTGGATCAAGGTTTGCTCCAAGTCCTGCTCCATGTCCATCTTCTACTGGTTCATGTTCTTTATTTGCTTGCCCCGTCTGGATTTAGTCTTGAGAAGGTCCATGGCATTGCTGATGCACATGACATCCCCCTCTGCTAAACTTGATGACGGGAATCCAACCTGTTTTTGGATGACTGTCATCATCCCAATCCTGTCCTGAAGTCCCTCTGTCATCATCCATCCCTGGCAAACCTTTTCTCTCTGAAAATCCGGTCTGTTCTCCAAACCACTCTGTCTCTGATGAAGATCTATGCATTTGGTCTTCCTCTAGTCCACAATCCATTCCTGCCCTGACTCTGAACACCGTCTTGGTCTTCGTTCCTGGAACTGAGTCTGGCACTCTCACATCACCCTTGGAGGATCAACCTCCCTTGGGACCGTTCCCTTAGAACCCATCTGGCTCACGGAACTGCCATCCCCATCTGGCACTGTGGAACACCACCAACAAACCTCCTGGGAGTTCTTCCCGCTTCTGTGCTCCTTGCCTTGGGCTTCGCATCCGTGTACTTTCCTGTACCTTGGACCTGTACACCATCATCTGGGACTGAATCAGCGTTTAGCATTGCTGAGCCTGATGCTCTGATACCAATGTAACACGCGGAAGCTCTGGGAGTCTTCTTTCAGCCCTAAACACTCTTGGAAACCTTCTGATGCAAAACGCACCATCTGATGCAAAAACGCAGGTAGAGAGAGAGTAGAGAGAGAGAGTGAGAATTGCTGGAATTTCAGTATATACTATGGTACAAAAAGGTACATATCTGTACAGCCATGGGCTGCCTTCATAAAAAGGTTGTTAACCCTAAAATCTGTCCCCTATGGGACCTCCTATGATCCAATCCCCTAGTGGGAGAGAATGATTAAGACATTGAGCAAGGGTGCCTTTATATAGGCCTTGGGATCCTTTAGAAACTGGCCGATTGCTGGTCGGCCAGCAGCCTTGCCATAAAATACCAAAACGCATGTTTTCTTTAGATGCTCTTCACTTTATGATGCGCTTCAGTCTCCCTGACCCCTTCTGGAATCAGCCGACTCCTCCTACAGCCAGCCGACTCACTTCTGCAGCCAGCCGAATGCACTTATCTGGATCAAGGTTTGCTCCAAGTCCTGCTCCATGTCCATCTTCTACTGGTTCATGTTCTTTATCTGCTTGCCCCGTCTGGATTTAGTCTTGAGAAGGTCCATGGCATTGCTGATGCACATGACAGGTTCTTTGTATTTTATGCTGCTGCTTGATGATTGTAGCAGATTCACTTGGGTTTATTTCCTTTCCCAGAAGAACCGAGCTTTTGCTTGGTTCAAGGAGTGGCATGTGATGGTGGAGAAAGAGTCTGGCTTGCAGATAAAGACTCTTCGGGCTGACAAAGGAGGAGAGTTTTCTTGCAATGCATTCGTGCGGTTTTGTGCAGAACATGGCATTAGGCGGGAGCTGGCCAATACAAGTTCGCCTTTAGAGAATGGAGTAGTTGAGCGTAAGAACATGACTGTGGTGGAGATGGCGAGGACGATGTCGGAGCATCGTGATCTTCCTCGTCTACTTTGGGGAGAGGCTTTGGCTACGGCTGTCCATATCCTCAACCGTTCTCCGATGAATTCAGTACCGAACATGACTCCCTTTGAGGTGTATTTTGGCAGGAAACCAAATGTCTCCCATTTCCGTGTGTTTGGGAGTGATGCATATGTTCACATTCCGAAGAAGCAGAGGAGGAAGCTTGACTCAAAGTCCAAGAAGCTTGTTTTTGTGGGATATAATTCTCTTTCCAAAGGATAAAGGTTGTATGACTCGGAGCGGAACGAGGTTGTCGTCAGCAGAGATGTGGTTTTTGATGAGCATGTTTTAGCTTCCATTGTTGATGAGCCGCCACTTCTTGGAGACCCAAATGAGTTTGATATCATCCCAATCTATTGTTCCAGTTGGACAGCCTCAGGAAGTTGAGGAGATTGAGCCCGCGGTTGGAGATGAGTCCCGCAGTAGCAGGAGGTCCGCGTTTTGTTCGAGTATCCAGGTGGTTGTTAGACACCCTTCAGGAATTAGGTGTTACGGAGCTTCCCTCCGAATGGATCACAGAGGACGGACCTCAACAATCGCATAGAATTCGTGACAAAAGTCATTCAGTGGAGCTCTTACCGGTAAACTATGCTTTGATGTCTCGTATCATGCAGGACCTTCCGTAAAGGAAGCCCTTGCACAGGTCACTTAGAGGAAAGCCATGCAGCTGGAACTGGATGCCATAGAGAAGAATAAAACTTGGGAGTTGGTTCCGAGGCCGTCAAAACGTTAAGTCATTGGTGTCAAGTGGGTATTTAAGACCAAGTATACGTTAGATGGGTCGGTGGACAAACACAAAGCTAGACTTGTGGCTAAGGGTTATGCTCAGTGGCCTGGCATCGACTATGAGGATACCTTTGCACCAACAGTGAGGATGACCACGATATAGACCGTTCCTGCCCTTGCTTCTTCTTAGCGGTGGCCTGTATATCAGATGGATGTGAAATCCACGTTCCTTACTGGTGACCTGTAGGAGGAGGTGTATGTTGAGCAGCCTCCAAGCTTTGAGGTTCCAGGATCAAAGGGGATGGTTAGAAAGAAGGAATTAATCTTCTGAATCCAAGCCCTCGGAGCCTAATGACAAAATTTGTGTACCACATATCTCGGACATTAGGTCCAAGATTCTTAAGGAGTGTCACGACGCCCCTTTTGCTGGACACCCTTGGGTACACAGGACACTATCGTTAGTGAAACACACTTTTTATTGGCCAAAAATGAAAGGGTATGTAGAAGATTATGTTCTCAAGTGTCAAATTTATCAAGCAAATAAAGCTGAACGCTTTAGACAGGCTGGGTTGTTGTATCCTTCGCAAATCCCAGGTAATATATGGGAAAGTATTTCCATGGATTTTATTACCGGATTGCCAAGAACACATCAAGGCCACGATTCTATTTGGGTTGTGATAGATCGCTTGACAAAAAATGACTAGATTTTTATCAACCCGGAAGACCATTACAGCTACGCAATTAGCAAGGCAGTTTATTGAGCTATTGTTTAGAATGTACGCACATAACAGTACTAAGCATACGAGTACATGTTTTACTCCTTTCATGCTTATGTATGGGTTTCAACCTAGATTACTTGTTTACAGTGGGATTCTCAGGACTTCAGCATGATGCAGCACGTAATTTTTTGCAAGATATGCAAGAAATGTTACAAGTTGCGAAGGAATCTATTAGAAGTGCTCAAGACTGAGACAGATTTTATTCTAATAGACATCGTTCACCCAGAGAGTTCTCTGAAGGAACGATGGTGTATTTGCGAGTTCCGAAAGATTTTGAGACTTTACGAACAGGTCGATCTCCGAAATTATCCCCTAGATACTGTGGACCATTTCGTATTACACGACGAATTGGTTCAGTTGCATATGAATTGGATTTGCCTTCTCATGTGAAAGTTCATCCTGTATTTCAGATCAGTAGACTTAAGGAAGTACTGGGTGGAACAGACCAGTTAGTTACTCCTCAAGAAATCATAGACGTCGAAGACATGACATTTGTTTCACACGAACCTAAAAAGATTCTTGGATTTCGTGAAAGAAGATTGCGCAATACGCTTATCACGGAATACAAGATCAAGTGGAAGGATCATGTTGAGGAGGATGCTACATGGGAGACATTGACTACTCTTCAGAGAGATTATCCTAGCTTTTTAGTGAGCTCTTAGAGGAAGGGGAGTATGTCATGTGCACAGTGTGTATCTACCGTGTGCTACACGCACACAAGACTAGCTTCGAGGTTTGGGAAAGCTTGGAGCTAGGCAGGTTCATTGGCAAGGTGAGTTAGGGATAGACTAACGGGCGGGCACCCAAGTATGGACGGGCGGGCGCCCAAGTGTGGGCGTCCGATGACCGGCCAAGAGCCTATAAAGGGTGGCCAAGGTTAGTCATTAGTCATATAGAGTATCGCATGATTTGTGAGAGCTCTTTGGTCAGGAGCTTGGATCTAGTGCAGACGTGCACCTGCTTTATGCAGCCGAGGCCGGCAGCAGTCTCGAGGCCCGCGAGGGTAGCTTTGTGGCGGTATGGGACGTCACAAGGTAGAGATTGGTCGGTACGTCCATCTAGTTAGCTCGGCTCGTGGCTCGATGGGGACAGTCAAGTCTTGTGGGCTCGCCCACGGTTGTCGAGGTTGGGAGGTGAGTTAGGCCTGCACTCCCATCTTGTTTGTTGTTTTGTTTGCAGGTTTCGAGTCTTGTACCAGGAGCGTCCCACGAGGAGATCCGATGGGGATTTGACAGCATCACACATCAGTGTTGTGTGTCATCTGCCATGTGGAAATCTACCTTTGGTCCGCATGAATTAGTTGAGATGCATGGATTTGTTAAAGGTCATGAAAGATGACTTAGCCACTCACAATTTTGTGAATTACACCCTTGTCAAGAAGCTTAAGCTTGTGTGAGTAATGATGATAAAAGTAAACATGAATTAAGTGAATTGCTTGCTGAGTTTAAAGATGTTTTTCTTGCTGATTTATCTAGTGGTTTACCACTTGAGGTGTGAAATTGATCATGCAATTGAAATGGTTAAAGATGCTAGACCTGTTTGTAAACCACCTTATAGATTAAGTGAAGCACAATACATAGAGGTAGAGAGGCAGTTGAAAGCCTATATAAATAAAGGTTTCATTAAACCTAGCAATTCACCATGGGCTTCGCCAATTTTATTGGTGAAGAAAAAAGACGGTTCTATGCGACTTTGTGTCGATTATAGAGCATTAAACAATCTCACGACGATAAAGAGCAAGTTTCCTATGCCAAGAATGGAAGATCTTTTTGATCAACTTCAAGGAGCTCGTTATTTTACTAAGATTGATTTGAGATCAGGCTATCATTAAGTAAGAATTAAGACGGAGGATGTTTCTAAAACAACCTTTAGAACTAGGTATGGGCACTATGAATTTTAGGTAAAGCCCTTTGGACTTACCAATGCTCCAGCCACATTCATGAAAGTTTGAAACTCATGAAATAGTGTTTTACGGCCCTATCTAGGAAAGTTTGTAGTCGTATTTCTTAATGATATCCTCATCTATAGTAAAACTAAAGAAGAACATTTGCAACATTTGAGAAAAGTGTTTCAATTGTTACAAGAGAATTCGCTTTATGCCAAAGAATCCAAGTGTGAATTCTTTGTAGATCAAGTTAAATATCTTGGTCATATCATCTCTAGAGATGGTATTTTAGTATGGATCTAGAAAAGGTTAAGGCTATTTTGGAGTGGCCTAAACCTAGGAATTTAGAAGGGCTGCAGATCTTCTTAGGGATGTCTGGATTCTATCGTAAATTTATTTGTGACTATGCCAAGATAGCAGTTCCCATGACTGATCAGCTTAAAAGGAAAGGGAAAACATTTGAATGGGGAACTAAACAAAGGCAAAGCATGGTAAAGCTAAAAGTAGCAATAGCTACGGCTTCAATTTTATATATTGTGGATCCCAACAAACTCTTTGTGGTTGAGATTGATGCTAGCAATTTTGCTATAGGTGCGGTTTTAACTCAAGAAGGTCTTCCAGTAGCATTTGAAAGTAAGAAACTAGACCGTGCACGGCAAAATTACTCAGTGTATGAGAGGGAGAGTTGTATGCTATCGTTCATGCTTTGAAGAAATGGAGGCACTATTTGTATGGTGCCAAAGTTATGATAGTGTTTGATCAAGAAAGCATTAAGTGGCTTTCTAATCAAGCAGATTTGAAGGGTCGTAAGGCTAGATGGGCCGAGCTCTTACAAGAGTTCAACTATGACTTAAGATATCAAGGGAAGATACAATGTTGTAGCAGATTCCCTTAGTCAGATGCCAATGATAAATGAATTGAGTTTTACTCAATTCACTAATGATCTGCTTGAGTCAATGAGAGGGAAATGTTAGGTTGATCCTGCATATTCCGACGATGGCTATCTACTCTACAAGGGTAGAGTGTGTGTTCCAACGGACCAAGAAACGAGGTGCCAGGTACTCTATGAGTGTCATCATAGTCCTAGTGCGGGACACCGAGGAGTTAACAAGACCTATGCCTTGTTAAAAGACAATTTTATTGGTCAGGAATGTATAAGGACGTCCTTGACTATGTAGTCAAATGTAGTAAATGTCATATCAATAAAGCTGAGAGACTGAAATTGGGAGGACTTCTCCACCCATTAGACATTCCTTCAGGGAAATGGGAGAGTATAGTATCTCCATGGATTTTATTGTAGGATTACCTAAAACACAGAGAGGGCACGACTTTGTCTTGGTAATTGTGGATAGGTTAACCAAAATGGCTAGGTTTATTCCAACTAAATCTGATTTAAAAACTCCTAAATTGGCTAGATTGTTCGTTGAGAACCTATAGCAATTGTATGGTCGACCAGCAGACATTGTATCTGATCGGGATAGGAAATTCAATAGTCATTTTTGGAGAGCTGTCTTTACAAGATTAGATACTAAACTTAGCTTGAGCACTGCTGAGCATCCACAGATAGATGGGCAAACTGAGAGGGTTAACCAAATCCTAGAAGACATGTTACGAGCATATGTTACTAAACGGCAAACTAATTGGGAAGAGTATTTACCTATAGTAGAGTTTGCATATAACAGTGCCAAATCCTCTTCCACGGGATATAGTCCTTTCATGCTGATGTATGGGTGTCAACCTAGAGCTCCCTATGCAGTAGGACTGCAAAAGAAGAAGGTACAGACAGCTTAAGATTTTCTAGAGGATATGAATGAAATGCTAAGTCTTGCTAAAAGCAGTATTAGGAAAGCTCAAGATTGAGCTAGAACCTATGCTGATCCTCATAGGAGATCTCTTACCTTTGAGGAAGGAGAACAAGTCTATTTAAGAGTGCCTGCACAATCTGAGACCATGAAGATTGGACCATGTCCAAAGTTATCACCTAGGTATTGTGGACCTTTCACAGTACTTAAGAGAGTAGGAGATATGGCTTACAAACTCCAATTACCAGAAACAAGTGGAGTACATCCAGTATTCCATGTAAGGAGGCTCAAAAAGAGATTAGGTGAATCTGATAATCTTATACAAAATGATTAGATAGTGGAACTCATTGATACACAATGAATTCCACGTGAGCCAGAGAAGATACTAGACACTCGTGAAAAGAGAACTAGACATACAATCTATAATGAATTCCACATGAGCCAGAGAAGATACTAGACACTCGTGAAAAGAGAACTAGACATACAATCTATAAAGAGTGTTTAGTTAAGTGGAAAGATTGTTCAGAAGAGTGTTCTACATGGGAGAGAGTAAGCACGATTAAGAAACGGTTTCCCAATTTTTCTTTAAAACCTTCCAATGATGTTTTTGAGCACGAAAACATTTCTTAAGGGGGAGGAACTGTGACGTAACTCATCGTTAAGTGGGATTCACATAGTTGTCACGGTACGAAAATACGATACCGTATGGGAATTTTTGGTACGATATGAAATTTTCGGATACCGTACGAGAAAGAACGGTTTTTTTTAACACTTAACAAACTATGGAACTTCAAGCTTGAATGTGAGGGAAGGTTGGGGCGCCCGGGCGGGGGGGGGGGGGGGGGGGGGGGGGGGGGGGGGCTTCTACAATGCTTGAGGAACTTGAACATGGGGATGTGTCTCTCCCTGTTGGATCTCCTGATTGTCTCCAGAAAAGAACCTGCATGGGTAATGCAATACCAAAGGTCTCCCAGTGTAGCGTTTATGACTAAGGGACCGTCCTTGCACAAATACGAGCAGTGCATCTAGGGTGATAGGTTTAGGGACTCCTCTCTAGATCAAAATGGCCATGTCCAAATCTTCTCCCTCGTACATAACTTGAGGATCTGACTGTCTAGCCTACCTATACCAAGGATCTCCAAGTGATGTAGCAAGATTCTCTCATCCTACCAATCATGTGTACACTACTAGTCTACCTTGCCAGATTTTTTAGGTCTCTCAGCAAACCCATATGGAATACTAAGTGGACACGAAAGTTGCGAAGTATTGCGGGCATTTGGGATCTTCATTAAGCAAGATTTCTATTTTTTTTTAGCATTTGGATTTTTTTTCTCAAGGTGGGGGGGGGGGGGGGAACTCGTACCGTACGAACCGTACGGTACGAATGGGTTCGTACCGGTACGAGAAACAACTATGAGTGGGAAGCACTGATTAGGTGACACGACATAAGGCACACACATACGTGTGTGTGACCAAGGCCTTATGGTAAAAATACTAGAAGTCTCTAATTGGGGTAGTTGTATAGAAGGAAGGGTACTGATCCCCCATGTAATATGTGTGTACTCTGATAGGGTCCTCAATGCTATCTAGCTGAGACTGCTTACTCTGGGTCCTAGCGTTGAAGTCCCCAATGAGGAGAACTTCACGTAGTCTCAACATGGCTGAGATCTCATCAGATAATGATGCATAAGGGGACTCCTTCCTCTCCTCTGCCTGAGTGGTTAGGTTGTCTGGACTATCCTGAATAGCATATCGCGAAGTATCTGCTGCAAAGTAGCAAACCAGAACGTGTATGTATGTGGTGGGTGTAAGCTGTAGCCTAACCCACATGTATTTGGCATCCTCATCCCAAAGTAGCAAACCACCACGTGTATGTATGTGGCGGGTGTAAGCTATAGCCTAACCCACATGCATTTGGCATCCTCATCCCGCATGACTATGCTGATCATACCCTGAAGGTGCGATCTAAATAGGACTACTCCTCCTCCTGACCCCCGTACTCCTATCTTGTGGGTATGCCCACGGTAAGCCGACTTTCACTGGTATCCAGCAACATGAGGCAATCCCTTCCCCGAGCTCTGGTGTGTCTCCATTGTGAGGAGCATTTTGGTGATGCTTGCAAGAGGGATCAGAGCCCCAGCAAGATCCATGGTAGGTGTGAATATGAGAAAAAGTAGCTATAGGTAGCCTCTGGATCTTGATGATCTGGTGTTTGATGGTAGATGACTGAGTTGCATGTAGAGAGATGAAAATAAGCTATGGTTGATGATGTCCATGATGATGATACATGGTTATATGCATCTGACATCCACATGGAATCTGTTCACATGTTAGCATAGGTTTGTTGGGAGTACAAGTCTAAGAGAGGGTGGCTATAAATGATCATAGCATGCTCATGATGTAGGGATGATGGGAGATGAGTGAATTCTTGTAGTATAGTGTTAGGAATGTCCCTTAGATGATTATGTACATAATGATGTTGCACAGCCATGTATATCCAACATCCATGTATAGGTACAAGTCCACTTGGCATGAAGAGTGAGATGTCACCAGTTGGGGAAGGGCCAAGAGAAGTGTCAGTTAGGAAAAGTAGTTGGCGAGTTACTAATTAGGGGCATGCATGGTGCACAGCAGAAGGAAGCAGAAGAGGAAAACAACGAGGAGTTGAACAGAGGAAGAGGAAGAGCCTGGATACTGGATGATCAGAGAAGCTGGAGTAGAGGGAAATTGGACTTAAGGTTCTTGTATTAGATGATGTAAGTAAAGCTAGAGGAGGAAGGTGTGAATTGAATGACCAAGAGGCTGGATACAGGGCTCAATTGGATGGACAGGTGATTGAGTTGAGACCGTATGAGAATTGTGATGAAGGATTTTGATTATCATGGTATTGAGGATCAAAGACCAGAGCAGGGTGAATTAGACAGGTAAAAGGACCAGTTTGATTGGATGAGCCTTGTACCTTGGGGGATTACTCTGTTGGAACTTGGCCTTCTCCTCAGGTTATCTGGTGATTGAGATTTGCCTCACTAAAGAATTTGTGGCTTCTGGTTGGGAAATTCACCCTTGTATGCTTCTTGTTGGGGTTGAGGAGAGCTTGCCTGTACACCACCACCACACACACAGAGCTTGAACCACACACGTGAGAGAGCTAGTTGCTGAAAAGTACTCTTATGATAATGATGAATACAAAAGTACTATGAGTACAAGATATAGCCTAGGGCAAAGTGCCCAACACACATAAGTGTGTTCACACAGGGAAAAAACGTGTGTCCAGCCATAGTGCCCATGAGTATGCTGTGTTCACACCTGAACTAGCCGGGAGTGGTCATGACCAACAAACCCCCCTCAAGTGAATGGTGTGAATGGAGACAGGGTGTAGCAGACTACCCTGGTAGAGGCTGTAAGCTCAAAGCTTTGCGGAAAGTTCAAACTTTTCTCTCGAAAGAGGCTTTGTAAACCCATCTGCTATATTGGCATGTGTAGACACATAAGCCAAGTCAATCTCTCCTGCATGGAGCCTTTCCTTGACATAATGATAGTGAACCTCAATATGCTTTGTGTGGGCATGAAATACTGGGTTTCGTGCTAGTGCTTTATGTAAACGGCATACTTTACTTTTTGCACCTATTTGAACAAAGCTAGGAGGCTGAGACACACAAACTTCCTCCTGCAAATCGCCATTCAAAAAGGAAGTTTTGACATCCAACTGATGTACATGCCATTGTTTGTGTGTAGCTAATGCAATAACAGCACGTATGGTAGTCATATGTGAAGTGGGAGCAAAGGTCTCCTCATAGTCAAATGCCCTCACATTGGGCATACCCTTTGGCGACCAAGCTAGCCTTATGGTGATCAATTGAACCATCAGGCTTACGCTTTAGCTTGAAAACCCATGTTGTGCCAATAGCACGCTTGCCAGGAGGCAAGTCACATAACTCCCAAGTACCATTTTTGTCAATGGAGTCCAACTTCGAACGCATGGCTACCACCCAATCGTCATCCTCCAATGCTTCAACATGAGAAATGAGTTCCTCATTACAAGCGGTGGCAGAGAGAGAGAGAGAGAGAGATGGAGAAAACTATACTGAATATACTGAAGCAAAACAGTCCCAAGCAAGAGACACTACAAGTCTCATAAGTGAGTGAGCCAAATATATACAAGACTGAATGAGAAATGAGAGGCCAGCACCACTATTTATAGTAGGGGGAAGCTGGCCGACTGGAGCTACTGGACAAAGGCCGACTGCAAAATGCCAGAAAGGTTGGAAAAAATCCCAGAAAAATACTAGAAAAAGGGGTGGCCAGCCCACAAGCAAGGCTTATGCAAAAGGGACCAAATGGGCACCATAAAAGAGCAGAATCTGGGGATGAATGTGCTAACACCCCCTCTCAGCACTAGATGCTGAACAAACTCCGAGATTCCGAAGATGAGGAGCCAAGGAAGCTTGAGAAACCGGCTTGGTGAACAAATCTGCAGCATTCTCCGCGGAAGGACAATACTACAAACGCAAATCTCCAGCAAGAACCCGTTCACGAACATAGCGATACTGAATCTCAATGTGTTTCGTCATGAAACACAGGGTTCTTGACGATGGTGATGCAACTTTGATTGTCACACCAAAGAAGAGTAGATCCGATAGGAGGACAGCCGAGCTCCTCCAATAATCTCCGCAACCATGTGGCCTCACATGCAGCATAACAAACTGCACGGTACTCCGCCTCGATAGAGGAAAGTGCCACAATAGGCTGCTTTTACTGCTCCAAGAAATGGCTCCAGACCCAAGTGAAAAAACACAACTAGTGGCTGAACGCCGTGTATCTGGATCTCCATCCTAGTCTGAGTCAGACCATCCAATAAGAGTGCGTCCTTGGCCATAAAAGATGCCAAAATCCAGAGTGCCACGTAAGTACCGAAGAACCTCGAGAGCACACCGCCAATGTTGTTGACGGGGTTTGGATGAGAAGGAACTCAATAAACTGACTGCGAAGCATATGTCCAATCGGGAGTAGGTCAACCATACCAAACAACCGACGAGAACCCGATACTGTCCCTGATCAGTCCTTGGAGAAGCATCAAGTGAAGAAAGCTTCTCACCAATATCCATAGGAGAAGATACTGGTTTGCACCTAGTCATTTGAATCTGTCGAGAATCTCTCGAGTGTACTTCTACTGAGAGAAGAAAATGCCCTTAGAGGACTGCCAAATCTCAAAACCAAGAAAATAATGCAAGGGGCCTAGATTTTTCATCTCAAACTCTGTCTCCAAAGCATCCATAACAGAACGGATCCGCACAGAATAAGAACCTGTAAAGATGAGGTCATCAACATAGACCACAATGATAACAATCAACCCCCTCTCAAGGAGGATATAAAGGTTCGAATCTGTGTGAGAACGGCGCAGGCCGAGCTTCTGAAAGAACTCATCAATCCACTGGTAGCAAGCCCGCCGAGCTTGCTTTATACCATATAAAGCCTTCTTCAGCCGGTACACATGATCCTATTTGCCCGGAACAACAAATCTTGGCGGCTGATCAATATAAACCTCCTGTGTAAGCTCTCCATTCAAGAAAGCCGACCTGACGTCCATTTGGAAAACAGGCCATCTATGATGTCCTGCAAGTGCAAGAACGGTGCAAATGGTAGTCATCCGGGATGTCGGAGCGAAGTCGACACCAGGGCGCTGAGCATAACCCATGGCAACAACCAATCTCGCCTTGTGCTTGTCCAAGCTACCATTAGCTCGAAACTTTGATTTGAAGATCGAACGCACACCAATAACCTTCCGTTGCAGTGGCGTAGGCACGAAAATCCAAGTGCCATTCCGTTCGATAGCATCCAGCTCTGCCTGCATAGCACGACGCCAAGGCTCATGTGAAAGAGCCTCGTCTACAGAAATGGGATCAGAAGGACCATTAATGATAGTAGACAGAAGAGCATAATTAACAAACATGTTGCCCTCATGAATTTGTTTCCCTGTAACTCTGGAAGAATGCCGAAGAGAACCAGGCGGAGGAGCAAAAGGAAGCTCACATAACCCAGAATCACGAATTGTCTGATAATACCAACCAGGTACAGATCTGCTTGAACTCGCCGGAGGAGTAGCAGGGTCATCATCATCTGACCGAGTATCCTCAGTTGGATCTGTAACAGAAGTAGCGGGAGCAGGAGGAGGAGGAGTAGGAGGAGGAGGAGGCGGAGACGGAGGTGAAGGTAGAAGAAGCTCACCACCCCCCTTTGAAGATGTAGGAGTCTCGTCGAACACCATATCACGGCTCACAACAACTTTACCGGCCTGAGGATCATAAAGACGATATGCCTTGGACACAGTTCTGTATCCGAGAAAAGTCATGCGCTGAGACTGCGAGGCCAACTTGGAGCGATGCTCCTTAGGCACATGAACATACGCCGTACACCCAAATATCCGGAAATGAACAACGGAGGGCTTCTTACCATGGAAAGCCTCATATGGAGTTTTATCGGGAAGAGCAACAGTAGGAGACCTGTTCTGAATGTAGACAACAGTGGAAGCCGCCTCAGCCCAGACACGTCGAGGTAATGAAGAATGCTCACGCATAGCACGGGCCATCTCCATAATGGTCCTATTCTTCCTCTCGGCAACTCCATTCTGTGATGGAGTATATGATGTAGTAAGTTATCTCCGAATGTCATGTGTCTTGCAATATTGCTTAAACTCATGGGATCTGAACTCACCCCCTCCATCGGTCCTGAGAGCCTTGTCCTAGTTACCGGTCTCTTTTTCCACCTCAGCTTTCCAGTCACAGAAGTGCGGAAAAGTCTCATCCTTGGTCTTGAGAAAGAAAACCCCAGTATATTGGGTAGAATCATCCACCATCACGAGCATGTACAATGCCTTACTCAAAGACGCGGTACTCATAGGACCACATAAGTCTGCATGAATGAGAGCAAGTGATGTCGAAGATCTGTGTGTCGCCTTCTTCGGAAAGGCGGCTCGGTGTTGCTTCCCCTGTAAACAAGAGAAACAAGCAGTGGATGGAGCCTTGATGGTCGGTAATCCCTTAACCAACCGATCCTTCAAAGCTCGTTGCAGAAGTTGATTGCTCAAATGGCCAAACTGAGCATGCCAAAGAGCAGAAGAAGCACCAGAAGAAAGCAGAGCGATCAACTTTGGACTCCATGAGCCAAGATGCTACCGGTCGCCTTATCACGAATGGTAATGTCATAACGAGAAAAGATCACCTCCACACCCTGAGCTGTAAGAGCACTCACTGACAAAAGGTTGAAAGCCAAATGTGGAATATACAGAACGTCAGAGATGTATCTCTTGTCCTTGTCAGAACGGAAGATGGGAATAGTGCCATGTCCATGCACTGGCACAGAAGAAGAATCACCCAGAGTGATCTCACTTGATCTGGCAGTGAAGTCCTCGAACCAATCTCGATGGGGTGTCATATGAGGAGTAGCATCGCTATCAACAATCCAAGACCGTGACTGAGAAGTCACAAGAGCAAGTATATTGCCGAGTACCTGCTAAGAGAAGAATGCCATCATCCGTCTTGGGTTGAGACACCGCTGTTGAGGAAGAGTTCTTTGCTGCTTCATCACGCTTCTTCTTGTGACATTGGGGTGACTTGTGACCCTTCTTGCCACAATAATGACATTCAATGTCCTTATTCTTTGAAGATTTGTTGTCTTTATCCTTGTCGGAATCCTTGGAGTTCTTATCAGAACCCCCTTTTACTTTCTTTTGTTGATTCTTCCCTTTATCAGGTGCTGCCATCAAGGCCACCAGAGGTGCCAGTCCACTCCTCAAAAGCGAGTCTCAATCTGCATAACGGAGGGGAGAACTTCCTCCCAAGTAACTGGAACAGGACGAGGAGAAGAAACAAGAGACTGAAAGTATGCATCAAACCTCTCTGGAAGTTTGGAGAGCAGCCGAATAGCCATGTCCTTTGTGAAGATGTCCTTGCCACAAACAACAAGCTCGTCCCGGAGATCTTTCATCTTTGAGATGAAAGCAGATAAAGATGGAAAGGTAGAAACTGATAAGTTCATAAGTTGCTTTTCCAACACCAAAATCCAACCCGGAGACTTAATCTCATAGAGATCTGCAAAAGCCTTCCAAACTTTATGTGCAGCATCTGCTGTACGCACATGAGAGAGAACAGAATCCTGACAGTTCAACATTAGAAAGGAGAATACGCGTCGATCATTGGACTCCCAAAGATCAATCTGTGCTTGAGTCGCACCATCGGAAGCAAGGGTGGGAGGGGTGGCATTGGCAAGCCAATCCCAAAGATCCATGTGACGCAAGGCCGATTTCACCTTCACTTTCCATAGGGTGTAGTTGGAACCATCCAGCTTGGCAGACTATACAAACATATGTAGAGAAGTCGTTGCAGCCATCACAAAAGCTTGGGCTCAATCTCAAAAAATGCACAAATTGTCACCAGTCTGGACATTTCCCAGTATGAAAGGAGTCTGGTGGATTCCAAGATGTCTAAATATTTGGAAAGTACAAGCTTTGGGAATGGGGGATTATCCTAGAATACATAGGACCACACTCCTAAAATTTAGGAGAGTTGCTATTTTTGGCCCGACTCCGATGGAAATTCTGTTCGCGTCATTACATCTGGAATTGAGCAGATACCAAGAGTTGGCAAAGCGCCTAGACAGAATGTCTACTAGTTGGGATATTTTTAGAGGTAAAGATTATGGAGTGTGGCAAGAAAGTGGAGCAAAGTGAGACAAGTGGCCTGACACTTGTTAGAAAATGGATCCAAGTGAGACAAGTGACCTCACACTTGTCACTTGAGCTATTGTGTGGCTCTCCACTTGTCATTGTAGCCTTCTCTTGTTGCCATTTTAGCTCATGGGAGGCCCAAATCTATAAATTGGAGCCCTCTCTCTTCATTAATAGAGGCTCTCTTGCTACACACTAGCCTCTACCACCGTTACAGGCTGCCCTAATGATGGCTACTCTCTTTCTCTCTCTCTTGAAGGATATGGATTATATTGTTGGCTCGGCATTTCTACAGCCTGTGTTCGGGCTTGGTAGCCTCGTGTTGGGTTGTGTTATGGCATTTGTATATGGATAATCCGGCATCTCCCATGGGGAGAGTAAGGCCCTCAAAGCTTGTACATGATATTATTCTCCTTGGGTAATAAAATACTCCAAGGGGGGGGGTCGGCCCATTCCGGCCTCTACGCAGTGTCACGTGTGCAAGCTCCATTCTCAGCATTTGTGGATGTTTTGTCTAGCTTTATGTTTTATGCAAAGTGATGATGGATATGTGTTAAGGCTATGGCCATGTTTAAATGTTTTAATATGCATTGATGGTATCAACAAGTGTGTCAAAGGCCCCAGTCCCTGGGCACCCGCCGCGAGTTACACAAACTCTGAAGAAGAAGTGTCCTCCACAGGTACCAAGGGTGCCACCAAAGCCTGAAACACCATAGACCCCCTCTGCAAAGGGGAAAGCCTACTGGAGAGGAAAACGCAGCACACAGAAGGCTGCTGTCTTGAAAAAACAGGCCGCCTATGTCCAATCTCCACGTTGAAAAGAAAACGCCGGTCAACAAGTACTTGATGGCTGTGTTGATGAAGCCAATCTGTAGACGAAAAGACCAGCAGGTGCGGTCCAGAAAACGCAGCAGCAAAGGGCTGCAAATCTGAGAGAAAACACATAGGAGAGGGTGCTGAAAGCAGGGCTGAATCTGGGGCAGCAAAGAGGTTGCTAAACCGGGAGGGATGATACCATGAAAGAGTGCACAGAGCGGAAGCAGAGTGGCACTAGAATGTGCTGAACAGAGAGTGCAAGAGAGAGAGATATGGAGAAAATGAAGCAAAACAGTCCCAAGCAAGAGACACTACAAGTCTCATAAGTGCAGGAGCAAAATATATACAAGACTGAATGAGAAATGAGAGACCAGCACCCACTATTTATAGTAGGGGGAAGTTGGCTTACTAGAGTTGCAAAACAGGCCGACTAGAGCTACTGGACAAAGGCTGATTGGAAAATGCCAGAAAGGCTGGGAAAAATCCCAGAAAAATACTAGAAAAAGGGGTGGCCAGCCCACAAGCAAGGGCCATGCAAAAGGGACCAAATGGGCACCATAAAAGAGCAGAATCTGGGGATGAATGTGCTAACACCAAGGAATCCTGATCAATTTGAGGCATGTTAGGATCAATTTGGGGCAAGTTCAGCTGCTGATTTTGCTGATTTTCAGCAAGCATAGGTGGCTGTAAATGAGCTGAAACTGGCTTTACATTATCCACATTGGAATTGAATAAAGGCAACAAAGTATCAAACACATATTCCGGCCTAATAGATGGCTGTCTGGTACATGAGGCAAGTGGTTGAGATGCATATTCATCAAAGATAACATCTCTTGACACAATGATCTTGCCTGTATTAGACACATAGAGTCTTTATCGCTTACTCTCAGTACTATAACCAATGAAAATGCACTTGATTGCCTTTGCATCAAGCTTATGTCTTTGTTGTGTGGGCACATGCATATATGCCACACCCCCAAAGACTCTCATATGAGTCACCATTGGAATCCTGCCATTCCATGCCTCATAGGCAGTCATAGATCTGAAGGCTTTAATGGGGCAATGGTTATAGTGGGTAGTACACTGATGGGAAATACCATGTAATTGCATGTAAGCTATGAACTCATTTTACAAATATCCCCCCCCCCCCCCCCCCTCGATCTGTACGCAATGTGACAAGCTTGTGTCTACAAGCGTTTTCAGCCATGGGACGGAAGTCTTTGAAAGCTGCAAAGACACCCGATGTCATTTTTAAACCATACACCCAACAAAACCGAGTGTAGTCATCAATGAATGTGATGAAGTACAAGTGTCCTCCAAAAGTTGGACCCCTCATGGGGCCACAAAGATCACTATAAATGAGCTGTAATGGATGGACACCCCTCATAGCACCATCTTTAGGAAAGGAATTCTTGTGCATCTTTCCAAGGATGCATCCCTCACATACATGCTTGAAGGTGTTATCCCCATATTCTGCTCTTTTATGGTGCCCATTTGGTCCCTTTTGCATGGCCCTTGCTTGTGGGGTGGCCACCCCTTTTTCTAGTATTTTTTTGGGATTTTTCCCAGCTTTTCTGGCATTTTCCAGTCGACCTGTCCAGTAGCTCCAGTCGGCCTGTTTTGCAGCTCTAGTCGGCCAGCTTACATGTACTGGGTACTGGCTTCTCATCATTCATTTAGTCTTGTACATATTTTGCTCCCTCACTTATGAGACTTGTAGTGTCTCTTGCTTGGGACTGTTTTGCTTCAGTATATTCAGCATAGTTTTCTCCATCTCTTTCTCTCTCTCTCTCTCTTGCACTCTTTGTTCAGCACATTCTAGTGTCACTCTCCTTCCGCTCTGTGCACTCTTTCATGGTATCATCGCTCCCGGTTTAGCAACCTCTTTGCTGCCCCAGATTCAGCACTGTTTTCAGCACTTCCTTCTCTGCGTTTTTCCTTCAGATCTACAGCTCTTTCATGTTGCGTTTTCTGGACTGAACCTGTTGGTTGTTGCGCCCTTCAGTTTGGCTTCATCAACACAGCCTTCAGGTACTGTTTGACGAGTTTTTTCTTCTATTCCACGTGGAGTTCGGGACATAGGCGGCCTATTTTCTTCAGGACAGCAGCTTCCTTTGCTGAGTTTTTCCTCTCCCGTGGGTTTGCTCCTTTGCAGACAGGGTCTTTGGTGTTGCAGGCTTTGCTGGCACTCTTGGTACCTGAGGAGGACACTTCTACTTTAGAGTTTGTGCATTTTTTTTCTTGAGATTGAGCCTAAGCTTTTGTGATGGTTGCACCGACTTCTCTTCATATGTTTGCTGAGTCTGCCAAGTTGGATGGTTCCAACTACACCCTATGGAAGGTGAAGGTGAAATCGGCCTTGCGTGGCGTGGATCTTTGGGATTGGCTTGTTACATTGGCCAATGCCACCCCTCCCACCCTTGCTTCCGGTGTCAGGATTCTGTTCTCTCTCATGTGTGTACAACAGATGCTGCACATGAAGTTTGGAAGGCTTTCGTAGATCTCTATAAGATTAAGTCTCCGGGTCGGATTTTGGCGTTGGAAAAGTAACTTATGAACTTATCAGTTTCTGCCTTTTCAACTTTATCTGCTTTCATCTCGAAGATGAAAGATCTCCGGGATGAGCTTGCTGTTTGTGGCAAGGACATCTCCACAGAGGACATGGCTATTCGGCTACTCTCCAAACTTCCAGAGAGGTTTGATGCATACTTTCAGTCTCTTGTTTCTTCTCCTCGTCCTGTTCCAGTTACTTGGGAGGAAGTTCTCCCCTTTGTTATGTAGATTGAGTCTTGCTTTGAGGAGCGGACTGGCACCTCTGGTGGCCCTGATGGAGCTTTGGCAGCGCAAGATAAAGAGGAGAATCAACAAAAGAAAGGAAAAGGGGGTTTTGACAAGAACTCCAAGGATTCCGACAAGGATAAAGACAACAAATCTTCAAAGAATAAGGACATTGAATGTCATTATTGTGGCAAGAAGGGTCACAAATCACCCCAATGTCACAAGAAGAAGCGTGATGAAGCAGCAAAGAACTCTTCCTCAACAACGGCAGTGTCTCAACCCAAGAAGGATGATGGCATTCTTCTCTTAGCAGGTACTTGGTGTATACTTGCTCTTGTGACTTCTTAGTCACGGCCTTGGATTGTTGATAGCGGTGCTACTGCTCATAGGACACCCCATCGAGATTGGTTCGAGGACTTCACTGCCAGATCAGGTGAGATCACTCTGGGTGATTCTTCTTCTGTGCCAGTGCATGGACATGGCACTATTCCCATCTTCCGTTCTGACGAGGACAAGAGGTACATCTCTGACATTCTGTATATTCCACATTTGGCTTTTAACCTTTTGTCAGTGATTGCTCTTACAACTGAGGGTGTGGAGGTGATCTTTTCTCGTTATGAGATTACCATTCGTGATAAGGTGACTGGTAGCATCTTGGCTCATGGAGTCCAAGATAGTGGTCTCTACAAGTTGACCGCTTTTCTTTCTTCTGGTGCTTCTTCTGCTCTTTGGCATGCTCGGTTTGGCCATTTGAGCAATCAGCTTCTGCAGTGAGCTTCGAAGGATGGGTTGGTTGAGGGATTACCGACCATCAAGGCTCCGTCTACTGCTTGTTCCTCTTGTTTACAGGGGACGCGACACCAAGCTGCCTTTGGGAAGGAGGTGACACAGATCTTTGACATCACTTGCTCTCATTCATGCAGACTTATGTGGTCCTATGAGTACCGCGTCTTTGAGTAAGGCGTTGTACATGCTCGTGATGGTGGATGATTCTACCTGATATACTGGGGTTTTCTTTCTCAAGACCAAGGATGAGACTTTTCAGCACTTCTGTGATTGGAAAGCTGAGGTGGAAAAAGAGACCGGTCACTTGGACAAGGCTCTCTGGACCGATGGAGGGGGTGAGTTCAGATCCCAGGAGTTTAAGCAATATTGCAAGACACATGGCATTCGGAGATAACTTACTACATCATATACTCCATCACAGAATGGAGTTGCCGAGAGGAAGAATAGGACCATTATGGAGATGGCCCGTGCTATGCTTGAGCATTCTAGGAAGAATAGGACCATTATGGAGATGGCCCGTGCTATGCTTGAGCATTCTTCATTACCTCGACGTGTCTAGGCTGAGGCGGCTTCCACTGTTGTCTACATTCAGAACAGGTCTCCTACTGCTGCTCTTCCCGATAAAACTCCATATGAGGCTTTCCATGGTGAGAAGCCCTCCGTTGTTAATTTCCGGATATTTGGGTGTACGGCGTATGTTCATGTGCCTAAGGAGCATCGCTCCAAGTTAGCCTCGAAGTCTCAGCGCATGACTTTTCTCGGATACAGAACTGTGTCCAAGGCATATCGTCCTTATGATCCTCAGGCCGGTAAAGTTGTTGTGAGCCGTGATGTGGTGTTCGATGAGACTCTTACATCTTCAGAGGGGGGTGGTGAGCAATCAGCTTCTGCAGTGAGCTTCGAAGGATGGGTTGGGTTAGGGATTACTGACCATCAAGGCTCCGTCTACTGCTTGTTCCTCTTGTTTACAGGGAAAGCAACACCGAGCCGCCTTTGGGAAGGAGGCGACACACAGATCTTTGACATCACTTGCTCTCATTCATGCAGACTTATGTGGTCCTATGAGTACCACATCTTTGAGTAAGGCGTTGTACATGGTCGTGATGGTGGATGATTTTACCAGATATACTTGGGTTTTCTTTTTTGAAGACCAAGGATGAGACTTTTTAGCACTTCCGTGATTGGAGAACTAAGGTGGAAAAAGAGATCGGGGTCACTTGGTGAAGGCTCTATGGACCGATGGAGGGGTTGAGTTCACATCCGAGGAGTTTAAGCAATATTGCAAGACACATGGCATTCGTAGACAGCTTACTACATCATATACTCCATCACAGCATGGAGTTGCCAAGAGGAAGAATAGGACCATTATGAAGATGGCCCGTGCTATGCTTGAGCATTCTTCATTACCTCGACGTTTCTAGGCTAAGGCGGCTTCCACTGTTGTCTACATTCAGAACAGGTCTCCTACTGTTTCTCTTTCCGATAAAACTCCATATGAGGCTTTCCATGGTGAGAAGCCCTCCGTTGTTCATTTCCGGATATTTGGGTGTACGGCGTATGTTCATGTGCCTAAGGAGCATCGCTCCAAGTTGGACTCGAAGTCTCAGCGCATGGCTTTTCTCGAATACAGCACTGTGTCCAAGGCATATCGTCTTTATGATCCTCAGGCCGGCAAAGTTGTTGTGAGCTGTGATGTGGTGTTCGACGAGACTCCTACATCTTCCGGAGGGGGTGGCGAGCTTCTTCTTCCTCCACCTCCGTCTTCGTCTCCGTCTCCGCCTCCGCCTCCCCCTCCTGCTCCTCCTCCCGCTGCTTCTGTAACACCTCCAGTTGTGGATTCTCAGTTAGATGACGATGACCTTGCTCCTCTAGTGGCGAGTTCGAGCAGATCTGTACTTGGTTGGTATCATCAGATAGTTCGTGATTCTGGGTTACGTGAGCTTGCTTCTGCTCCTCCGCCTGGTTCTCTTCGGCATTCTTTCAGAGTTACAGGGAAACAAATTCATGATAGCAACATGTTTGTTAATTATGCTCTTATGTCTACTGTCATTAATGGTCCTTCTGATCCCACTTCAGTAGACGAGGCTTTGTGTTGTTCCAGGCTAACAGGATCATGTGTACCGGCTGAAGAAGGCTTTATATGGTTGAAGCAGGCTCTGCGGGCTTGGTACCAGCAGATTGATGAGCTCTTTCAGAAGCTCCGCTGTGCCGTTCTCACGTAGATTCGAACCTTTATATCCTCCTTGAGAGGGGATTGATTGTTATCATTGTGGTCTATGTTGATGACCTCATCTTGACAGGTTCTTATTCTGTGCGGATCCGTTCTGTTATGAATGCTTTGGAGACAGAGTTTGAGATGACGGATCTTGGCCTCTTGCATTATTTTCTTGGCTTTGAGATTTGACAGACCTCAAAGGGAATTTTCTTCTCTTAGCAGAAGTACACTCGGGAGATTCTCAACCGGAGATTCTCAACAAATTTCAGATGACTGGGTGCAAACCAGTATCTTCTCCTATGGATATTGGTGAGAAGCTTTCTTCACTTGATGGTTCTCTAGGGATTGATCAGGGACAGTATCGGGTTCTCGTCGGTTGTTTGGTATGCTTGACCTACTCCGGATTGGACATATACTTTGCAGTCAGTGTATTGAGTTCCTTCTCATCCAAACCTTGTCAGCAGCATTGGCGGTGTGCTCTAAGAGTTTTTCGGTACTTGCACTCTGGATTTTGGCATCTTTTATGGCCAAGGATACACTCTTGTTGGATGGTCTGACTCAGACTGGGCTGGAGATCCAGATACATGGCATTCGACCACTCAATGTGTTTTTTCACTTGGGTCTGGAGCCATTTCTTGGAGCAGTAAAAAGCAGCCTACTGTGGCGCTTTCCTGTACCGAGGCGGAGTACCGTGTAGTTTGTTATGTTGTATGTGAGGCGATATGGTTGCGGAGATTAGTAGAGGAGCTCGATTGTCCTGCCACCGGATCTACTCTTCTTTGGTGTGACAATTAGAGTTGCATCGCCATAGCCAAGAACCCTGTGTTTCATGCTCGTACGAAACACATTGAGATTCAGTATCACTATGTTCGTGAACGGGTTCTTGTTGGAGATTTGCGTTTGAAGTATTTTCCTTCCGCGGAGAATGCTGCAAATTTGTTTACCAAGCTGGTTTCTCAGGCTTCCTTGGCTCCTCATCTTTGGATTCTCGGAGTTTGTTCAGCATGTAGTGCTAAGAGGGGGTGTTAGCACATTCATCCCCAGATTCTGCTCTTTTATGGTGCCCATTTGGTCCCTTTTGCATGGCCCTTGCTTGTGGGCTGGCCACCCCTTTTTCTAGTATTTTTTTGGGATTTTTCCCATCTTTTCTGGCATTTTCCAGGCGACCTGTGCAGTAGCTCCAGTCTTCCTGTTTTGCTTGAGTATATTCAGCATAGTTTTCTCCATCTCTCTCTCTCTCTCTCTCTCTCTCTCTCTCTCTCTCTCTCTCTCTGTGTGTGTGTGTGTGTGTGTGTGTGTGTGTGTGTGTGTCTCTCTCTCTCTCTCTCTCTCTCTCTCTCTCTCTCAGATTCTCCAGAGGGGATGCAACGTCATTTGGATGCATTGCACACGTTTGCACAGGACAGTGGATTGTCTGTTAACCTTGGTAAAACCAAGGTGATGGTGTTTAACACCACAGCACAGTGGGTTAGGAGGTCAGTACCCACCTTTACATATGGTTAGGAGACAATGGAGTATACAGATGCATATACTTACCTTGGTGTGGTTTTTAGTGGCCCACTATTTTCCTTGAGGAGAGCAGCGGAGACCAGATTGACCAGAGCTTATGCAGCATTGGGGAGACTAGAGAGGATGTGTTCGCAGGTTCAGTTTCAGGAACCTCGAACAAAGCTCTAGCGCTTTGACACTTTGGTCTCTTCAGCCATGCTTGTTTCAGTTTTAGTTAGTTGTTTAGTTGTTTATAGCTTTTCTTACACAGACATTGTATCAGATCCACCGATTGTTGTAACCTTTTTGGTCTCATAGGTCATTTTGGCCTTTTGAAGACGTTAATATATCATTTCATTTTATTTTCATTTCATTTCTCTCTCTCTCTCTCTTGCACTCTCTGTTTAGCGCATTCTAGTGCCCCTCTGCTTCCGCTTTGTGCACTCTTTCAGAAGGGAACCTGCATAGGAGGAATCTCATGCGCCATACCTTGCTTCTGCAAGCGTACAAGAGATGGGAAATTCAAGTGACCAAACCGAGCATGCCGTAACTCAGTGTCACTCAACACACGGGAGGTGGATGCAAGCATAGCATCATGAGAATAAGTACTCCTGTCATACATGTCAAGCTTATACAAGCCACTGCATAATGTTCCAGAAAGCATAAGAGAAGCTGAATCTCTGTTGTCATACACTGAGCAACAATGGTCAGAAAATTAAACCTTAAACCCAGATAATGCAAGGGCTGAAATAGAAATGAGATTCTTCTTAATGCGTCACAAAGAGTAGAACTATCCCCATTACATGCTGTTAGCTCCACATTTCCAATGCCTTTGATGGAGTAAGAGTCATCATTGGCACACATAACTCTGCCACCTAAAGGTGAATCCTGCAAATTGGCAAAATAGATCTCTGCAAGGAGTGATGTGCTTAGAAGCACCACTATCAAAGTACCAGTCTCCAGCTGAGATAGACATACAAGAAGCAGGCAACATGTAACCACTAATGCATATCCCTCATGAGCAAAGTTAGCCTCTTCGTTAGTGTCCAGAGTAGCAGCCAAACCTTGTTGCTTCTTTTTCTTTTCACTCTCAATGCGCTTCCTACATTCCTCAATAAGATGGCCAGGTTTTTTGCAATAGTTGCATCTCTTCTTTTTCTTGGTTTCATCCTCTTTAGATGAGGTGGAATCTGAATGGGCATGTGGTTTGCCCTTAGGCTTTGCCCTTAGGCTTACCACTAGATGCAGCCCCAGATTTACCTTTGTTTCGATCAAAGGCACCAAATGCTTGATTAGGAGAAAGCATAGTAGTTTTGTTAGAACGAGACTGCTCCTCCTGCAATAAGAGAGTCACCAACTCATCAAAGCTAGTGCTACATGCTACTCAAGGTGGTCAAATGTGGTGTTACAAGATATCATCTCTTGCTAGTGCATAAGTTGCTCTTCTCAAGTGGGCAGGTGTGATAAAAACAAATGACTTAAGTCTACTTATTTGGTAACGTTTTACAATCATGGGCTAAGGTGGTGAGGCTTGTTATGTAGCTTTGGTTTTAGAGGAGGTGCTCATTGGAGGTCTTCTCTTAGTTTGATGAAGACTCCACGTAGTTTGCTTCCTAGTTCTTCAGTCTGCATTCTTCTTTCTCGTTTTCCTGAGTTTGTTGCATTGTCCATATTTGGGCTTGTATTTGAGGCTGCATTCTCTTTTGGAGTGTCCTTTCCTTCTGTAGTGATACCATTCTTTTATGCCCTATGTAGAAAGCTTGTTCTCTTGTTCTACTTTGTGTTTGATTCTTTAGCCGCTTCTTTTCTTTAAGTAGTGATGAAATAAAATCCTCAAATGTCGGCTTAGTTAAATTCTTTAGAGTGGTTACTAGTGCATCATATTCCTCTAGCATGCTTTTTATAATTATGGCTAGTGCATCCTTTTCACCTATCTTTATATCATGCCATCCAATTGGGTCATGATACTTTTCATTTTTCTTATGAATTGTGCACGAGAATCTTTCAAGCTGTCAGCTATTGCGAAGTGTGTACCTGTGGCGGGGGGCATGTTCCAAAATAGAGAGGTACTCATCCTCACAGACTTCGTATCTCATTACTTCAACTTTCCTTGTTTGTACAATTGTCTTGCTATCAATTGATGGGAGCTACCTTCTTGATAAGGCATCTTGGTCAATCCTTATTGATCAGTGTTTTGGTGGGTAGACCGTTAGCCACGAAATGTGCAACTTCCTCTTCCCATTCTAGAATCAAGCATAGTCCGAATAGAGGAGCATTTGGCAATCATCATCAATTCCCAGTGTGGTCTGCTAGTACATGTTGAGAATCCTTCCGTGTACTGAGACAGTCTAATCAAACTCCAATAAAACTAGGAGCCATCTTGTGATTCTATGAGTGTTGCAAGGCTTATTCACAAGGTAAAGAAGAGCTTGGTGGTCTATAAAGAAAATGAATTTAGTAGAAGATAATGACAAAACTTTGTGACTGTATAAACCATTGCCAACTCTCCTCTTTTTGTAGTTGTATAATTTTGTTTTGTTGAACGTTCAATTGGTGATTAGGAAAGCTAACATAGAAGTGCGTGTTGTGTTCTCTGGGTTGAGCTAGCAACAATCAATTGCTAAAGCAAAAACATCTATATGGACATGATATATATTTTTCCAATTGGGGGATCTCAAAATAGGGGCACCGCCAATGCTTTCTTGAGGGTATCATATGCTTGTTGGCATTTCTCTGTCCATTCAAAAACAACTAGGACTCCATAAAGGAGACGTGCTATGTCGACATATATGAAGATGAGCTGTCAATAATAATCAACATGTTCCATCAATTGTTGGACTTCTTTAAAGTTGTTAGGAGGTGCAACTCAAGAATGAGTTGCACCTTACTATCATATGTGAAAATGACATGCTCTTGATGGAGATTATAAGGGCTCATAAGCATCAATGAACATAATGTTTAAATAAATAAAGATGGTGATTAAGCTAAATAAGCGAGATTTACACATGATTAGTATTAATTATCAAAAGTTGAACATGGGACCTCGAGTTTGCATGGCTATGGTGTACTTAATCTTAATTATTGTTGGGAAGCCCTTACACAATATAATGAGTGCAGAAACTAACTAAGGTCATGGAGCTTTGCCCAACCGCACTCGGGAGCATAAAACAATTTAATCGAGAAGCTAATATTTTATAACCTAGCTGACAATTGCATGGACAAGGTGTGTCACTCGCCACGTAAATGCTTGTGCTTGGATTCTCGTGAGGAGACGATGTTGTGTGGCCACACTCCCCAAGCTCCACTCTCCAATGCCGTCGCACTCCAAAGGAAGCTCGACCCTTCTCTCACTCAATGTTTCTCTCTCACATGCAGTCACACATACATAATGAGCATATAATAGCTCTAATTGAATTAGGCAAGCAATCAAGACACACAAGAGAGCATGAGAATAGAGAAGAAGAGCACTCTATTAGTTGCATAAGAGAATGAATGGTGAGAATACAAATTAACCCTTATCTTGGCCTCCCCCTTCTTATCTTGGCTGGCTATAATTAAAATATAGGTCCATGGCTTTTCAAATCCGCTTAAGCTTGTGCAAACACTTAATCTAAGCATACAATCTCCATAATTAATCGACTGGCATCCCTTTCATAGGTAAGGGATTATCACACACATGAAATATATAAGCTTATCATTTTTAATGTCAATGACCAAATTAAGTGACGGTTGTCAATGGGATGTCGGCAAGTTTTGCTATGCAGAGGAAAGGTAAGGTCAATTTAACTTAGAGGTTAGTAATAAGCCTATCTATATCTAAACTAGTCTTAGTCATATGCTTACGGTTATGGTTCAGTCTTAAGTGACACAGACTTTAGAAGTGAAAAATACCAAGTCTAAAGGTTGTTTTTGGAATAGTAATTATATTATAACAGATACGGCACCAACTTGTGGAGACGACGGCAATGGTTAAGAGACCTTCACCAAGAGTATTTAAAGACCGCTAAAAATCTCCTAAGATGGAGATGGTTAGCCTCTCTTTTAATTGATTTTTCATGACACAAGGTCCTATTCCATAAGAATCAAGGCATCGGTCTCAAGGTACCATCACTAGTAACCCAGATTCTACCAGGATCCTATATAGTGATAGTTATCTTCTTGGTCTTTTTTATGTTTTTTTAAATTATTGGTTTTTCGTTGTTCTTTTTTTGGGGTTTTTTATTTCACCTACAACTAAGTTGTTGAAGGTCACTAAAATCTGGGTGGGAGTACTTCACATACTCCATCAGCATAATTTAGGGCAAGTAGGAACATTACTAAATCTAAGAAAGAATATGGTTTTAAAGTTTCTCTAAGTGGCACTTAAAAATAAAATTTTACCTAGTCATAAGGTCTTTGAGTTCTATGAATGCATGTAATGATGTGCAAGAATAGTTTTAAAGTTGAAAGTGAGTATGGATACACCTGCGCAAGTGGGAAAATCCGGTCTATATCGAGGTTGCACGTCCATTGTAAGTTGTAAATATGGATTTGGTCTACACAATTGCATGTCAATAACCTATAAATCAAACTCATCTAGCAAGCTCATCAAAAGATAACCATAGTTTTTAAGCATGCTTCGATTCGACTTACTTATAGTACCCATGTCATATCACAGTGAGGATTACTCAGACCGTTGTCTAGTATACCAAAGGACACATATATATATGAAGCAAACTCAAGTGGGGAAAAATCAACTACCATGAGCTAAGCTGTCTAGGACATCACTTACCGTGCTCTAGAAGGTACAAGGAATCAAAAATATTACTAAAATAATTGACGATGTAAGTCCGTAAGTTCTTGTCCTCCTCCCGTACGCTTTAAGCTATTCCTATGTTGTTCTATCTTGATAGGGTCCTCCCATTGGGTAACGTACACTCACATGATCACATTGTTGTGGTGTCTCTCTTATCATGGATTGTGATAGTCTTGTCCCATAATGCCTAAAATAAGTTCTACAATGCCAACATGAGTAGGATGCTATGTACCACATGTGATGCACACATATAAAGCATGGTGTGCAAGGGGATGGAACTGTAGGTAGAACAAGTTAACAAAGGTGGCTCCACAACATCTCCCTCCTAGTGGTGCATGAAAATAGCGTGAGTGGGTCTGGAAAGGAGGAATACTTAGCTGTCCTTGATAGTACCATTCATGGCAATCTGAGTCTAGGATAGGGTCACTCGTGTCGGTCCATGAAAAGTCCATGCTCATGGCTTATAGTCACAACAGAGTCATATTTCATTCTTTTGTTTTGACATGTTCTCTTTCTCATTATCTTGTTTTTTTAAATTTTAATGGTTGGTTAGCGGATATTTAGTATGTGTATAGGTGCTATATTGCTATACATGTTGGTGCAAGCTATATTGTCCTGGGGTAGTTTTTTTGAACAGGCTCCCTCTTGATATGGACATGTACTTTGTTGGGGAGCAAAATGTGGAGGCTAAAAGTCATGATATTAGCATAAGTCCCCCCTTCCTTCTTTCTATTATACCTTGACCTCATGGAAGGTATTATAGGTTTTTTGTAACCATCCCTTCCAGTTGTGCTCCATCAGTATTTGTTGGCTAGGAGTACCCTTTGTTACTTGTTGTGGTATGTCAATTTTCAATTTTAATGGCAGTAAAGGACTCTTATAAGACGAGATGGAGCTTATGGGTTCTTGGAGAGGTGTTGACATTATGCAAGAAATTGTTGAGTACCCTTTGTTACTTGTTGTGGTATGTCAATTTCCAATTTTAATGGCAGTAAAGGACTCTTATAAGACGAGATGGAGCTTCTGGGTTCTTGGAGAGGTGTTGACATTATGCAAGAAATTGTTGAGTAGCAGGCTTTTGCTCAAGTACAGGGTTCTCTTGAAGTACTTTTGAAAAGGGAGGTTGAGTAGGCGGTGAACTTATAGAGGCCTCATGGAAATTGGAGGCTTTCTTAGAGTCTCCTTTTCTTAAGGGGTATGCCATCTTTTGAACAGCTTTTGGAATCCAAATCTTGTGAGATGTTGGCAATGGAGGTTTATTAATTTGTTTTCCCTTGTTTGCTCTAGCATTAGGGTTGGTAGAGACCGTTGATTGGTCGACTGATTTGTCTGTGACTGTTGAGGGTATAGACATGTGTATCCCCTTTGGCACCCAAATCCATGTGTTACTCTCGTAGTAGCCTTGAGCTTTAAGAAGAGGAGTTGGAATCGATTGAGAGAGGTAACTTGTAGTTTGGATTGATTTTTGTTGCGTCGGGACCTGAGGTTTTTTACTAGTAGGTTGGCAACGATTGAGAACCAGTGGAGAGGATTTAGGGACCCACGTAAGGGTAGGTTGTGGCTTTCTATGCTGATGCCCTAGTGGTAGTTGATTTGGTATGGAGGTAGATGCAGATGTGGAGCTTAAAGATAAAGAACCTTGTGGTGGTGAAGTCGATGTCGATGGGGAGGGGAACGGCATGGGATCGAGGCTTTGTTATTGCAACATTCAATTTCTTGTTGGCTAGTCCAACGTATTTGATATGGAGAAATTATTTGTGGAGTGGAAAAGTGTAGCATTAGGATTTTTTGCCATTGTGACAGTCCATGTGGCCCAGTTGATTCTGCATTAAGCTGCTATTATCCAGGTCCATCCAAGACCGCCATGTTCTTTTAAAGATCCTATGGGCATGACCAAAAGCTAACAACCAGCAGGTGCCCGTTATCACCATAGATGATTGTTCTAAGCAAACCAAGTACTTTGGTATGTTTGGCACTTATACCCTCTATTCTCATGTTAGTATTTTCAAGTTGAGGTTTATCCAACTGATTTCATGTAGCAAAGGAGAGAAGATTGTGACTAGCGCCCGTGTCAAGCATAGCATTATAGAACACTTTACCATAGGGGTTAGGCAACTGAATGGGTATTCTGAGCTGGGGTGTGATCCTCGATGTTGTCGATTACCTCTCGAACATAAGCTTGTACAATAGATCTAAGGTTTTCTTCTTGGCATTGTTAAAGTTTTGCTCATCTTTCCCTTGCCTCTTGGGCTCGAGCCTCCTCTTAGGGGGTCCTTTCCTTGGCAGCTTTCTTGTCATGAGAAGCATGTAAGGATTCTTCAGTAAGAGATCCATAGTATTTTTTAAACTTACTACCATTAAGTAAACCAACAATTTTAAGTTTGTCAAGAGTGTCAACACGTATAGTACCTTGTGGAGTAGCTTCACAAACCCTAAACGGTTCCTTTCTAATATATTTAAGCTTTTTCTTTTCACTGTGGATCCCATACATAAGTACAAGATCTCCTACCTCGATCTCCTTGTCCTTGAGATTTTGGTCAAACCACTTCTTTCTTTGGTCCTTTTTTGTCAACATGTTTTGTACTACAATTTGTCTTTCCTCTATAAGTTGTTCCAAAACAAATAACCGGCTAGCCAATTTATTACCATCAAGATTTTCACTTATGGCTACCCTTAAGCTAGGGATCATGAACTCCCAAAGAATAAGTCCATACACCATCTTAAATGGCATGCAACCGATTGCAACTTTGTATGATGTGCAATATGCCCATCATACAAAGTTGCAACCGATTGTAACTTTGTATGATGTGCAATATGCCCATAAAGCTGTTGTGAACTTAGAGTCCAAGTCAATGTGTTGAGCCTCAACAGTCTTTGTCAATATCAAAATAAGGACCTTGTTTTGGTGCTCTCTGCTTGGCCAACTTACGGTGAGAAATCATGGATGTGTTAGTGAGAGTGTTTATTATTGTTGTTGCGCTTAGCAGTACAGTGGGTGGTAGTGGAAGGATTAGTGGCAGCAGGCGGAGTAGTCAACCCACAACGCACGATGTAAGCACCACCTCGGTATCACGTGTGTGAAGGCGGCAGACTGTAACCATCGTAGAGCCGTTGCCAAGATCAAGAAGGGACAGTTTAAAAGGGTGACCAACTACTGCAGAGGATGATAAAGTGTAAGTGTGTGTGTGTGTGTGTGTGCCGACACACTGCTTGTGTGATGTGTGATGAAGTGTAGCTTTGTAAGCTCTCATTATTAGTGACAGTTATGTCATGAAGCTGGTTAGCATGTTAGTATCTTGCAAGTGGTGATTTGTATTGGGATCTATTCTATGTTACTTTGTAACTGTTCTTGAATGAAACTAAGAGCACACTTGCCATTACTTTTCTCTTCTGTGTCATATGTTACTCTGTGATGTTTGAACATGTTGTGTTTTTTCTTAAGTGTACATGCTATGTATGAGAGAGTGTGCATGTGACATGCAAAGAAGTGATGCAGAATGAGAGCTGGGAAATAATGTGCTTAAGCCTGCCCAGTCGAGTGGAGTCTGGAATGTTCCTCATGAGCACATAAGGGTTGGTGTTTGAATCCATAATCTATGGCGAGAGTCTACCCGTCTCCCACGGCATTGCTTGACTAGTCTGATATACCAGACTGCACTCTTGCCATTCCATTGATAGGGAAAACAATGAGAAACACCTGGCGATCCTGCTAGGGAACAAACCTCTGCACTGGGTAGCATTCCACACCAGTAGGCAAGCGAAAGGGCGAATCCATTTGGAACAAATCCATGGTGAAACCACATGAAATGAATTTTTCGGAAAAGTCAATATGAAGAGATTGTCACCACACAACCCAACCAGATTCAAGCATGCTTCTCGTATGTTCAAGAATCTAGAGAAGGTAAAAAACCAGATTAAGGCATGCTTCTCGTATGTTTAAGAATCTAGAGAAGGTAAAAAGTAATGCCTTTCAAGAGACCCGCTAGGTAGCTCGCACCTGGGAGTACTTTACATCGTCATAATCAAGAAGGTAGTGAGGAAACATCTCTGCTAACCTGCACGAGCAAGAGGAAGCATCAGAACTTAGGTACAATTTGGACCTAGAAAATGAGTGCCAAGAACAAGAAGTAATGCACAATCTAGGTTTGGAAGACCAAGAAAGGGTGGAGCAACCAAACAAAGAAGAAAACCACAAGAAAAACCCCGAAAAAGTTTCAAGGGAGCCATGGTGTCATTAGCAAAAGATTTCCCGGTGTTCTCAGGCGATAAAGGGGAAGATGCAGATCTACATGTGAGGAGGTTTGAGCAATATTGGAAAGTGGCTACACCTCGAGATTTAGAAGAACTAGAGCTGAGGGAAATTCGCAGAGATGCCTTCATGAATACCTTTAAAGACAAAGCCACGGAGTGGGTGCCAAGATATCAAGACAACCATTTCCAGACCTATGAAGAAGTCATGATTGCTTAAATTCTAGGGAGATTCCGCAAGATAAAGTCTGCAACTCAACTCTATGATCAAATGAGAGAGCTCTGACAAGAGGACATGGATGTGGAAGCTTATGCAACAAAGTTGTTAAGCTTGCGGCAGTGAGTGGCAGAACAAACCCAACCCTCGATGCAAATTGTTGCTGATCGGTTTGTCCAAGGATGTAAGCCGGACATCCATGTAGCAATCAGCACAAAGCAAGCAAAAATAGAAGAAGAGTTAGAGGAACAGGTAAAGCTAGCCAAAAGGGAAGAAAAAAGAAGTTGAGGAAGGAGACAAGAGAGGAAGCCCAAGGAGAGCATCACCACTGACGAGGAAGATTCAAGTGACTCCTCGCAAGACACTCCAGTGGCAGTAACAAAGAAGAAATCTAAGAAGGTACAAGTAAGCTCTGGAGAGTTAATGCAGCAAGTAAAGCAGTTGGTACAAGGAATGAAAAAAGGCAAAGGTGCATGTGTTCTGGTTACAATGCAAATAGGAGGGCCACCTCAAAGAGGAATGCACGGTGCCACCAACTTGTTCCATTTGTAACATATACAAGCACAATACACAGAATTGTAGGTACAACATGATCTAGGACGGGGTGTAAAAGCAAAAGGAGAGTCAGGAGAATAATGCAGCTAAGATGAGCTCGGACAAATTACATGAAGTAAATCTAGCGGATGGGAAAGAAGAAACGAATGTAAAGATCATCCCAGAACTGGAAGATGAATTCAAACAAGAGTTAGTATCCCTACTGCAGAATACCGAGATGTCTTCTCTTGGTCATATGAAGACATGGAGGGCTTCGACCCTAAGTTCTTTTAGCACGGCATCAATCTAAAAGAGGGAGTCATACTTGTTAGACAACAGAGGTACAGAATGAACCCAAACTATGCAAAGCAAGTCAAAGAGGAAACTGACAAACTATTGAGGGTGGGTTTCATTATACTAGTAGAAAAAGCTGTCTGGATATCTCCCATTGTGGGAGTCCCCAAAAAGAACAACAACAAACAAACTTAGATCCCTTTCCGCAAGCTCAATGCAACAACAAACTCAGATCCCTTTCCACTTCCATTTATGGACTCCTTGCTGGATGAAGTAGCCGAAAAGGAGACGTATTCGTTTTTGGATAGTTTCAATGGGTACAACCAAGTCAAGATGGCCCCGGAAGAAAGGGAGAAAATAACCTTCATCACAGAGTGGGGTGTCTTTATGGCAAGTGTTATGATGTTTGGCTTAAAAAATGCACCTACCAGCTTCCAAAGAATGGTGCATGAAATCTTCTATGACTATCTTGATAGATTTCATGAAAGCTTTTGTGGATGATTTCAGTGTGTCTGGAGATAAAGCTAAACACATATCATTTTAGGTTATGTTTTCAGAGATGCAGAGATACAAGGCTGAAGTTGAATCCGGCCAAATGTGCATTTGCAGTGAAATCCAGAACACTGCGACATCATGTCAATGGCCATAATAGATCTAGCTAAGGAGGATGCCATATCCAAAATGTCCTCTCTTGCCAGAACATAAAGAAGCTTGAAAGATTCCTTGGCATGCAAGATTTTTGAAATACTTAGCACGTGTGACCAAAAAGGATGCCAAATATGAATGGAGCCCGGAATGTTAGAAGGCATTCCATTGGCTAAAGACCTACACCGGTAATGATCAATCTGGAATGGAATTTGATATTCCATGTTTATGTAGATGCTTCAGATAGAGCAGTAGGCAGTGCACTCATGTAGGAGAAACAAAAAGGGTACATGCAGCCTATACATTATACTAGCAAATCCATCACAACAGCAGAAAGAAACTATAGCATAATAGAGTGGAAAGCTGTCTCCATGATCTTCGCTGTAAACAAGTTCCGACACTCTCTTAGGAAACAAATTTGTTTTCCATGTGGATCATCAAGCTCTCGTCTATTTGGTGAACAAAGCCTTCTTGGTGGGGAAAATGGCAAGATGGATGCTCTGACTTCAAGAATTTGAGTTCACTATTCAACATACACTCGGAAAAGAAAGTGCAATGGCAGACTTTTTTTCTAGACTAGATTGCAGAGAACTTGCTTTGGAGGGTGTGGAAGATCAACTCCCAGATGCCAACTTGTTCATGGTAGCATCAACTGGAGTAGAAGAAAACTGGTATTACGACATGATGCTGTTTTTGGAAGATGGGTCTTTTTCGGAAGGATATACTGCAGACGGGAAGAAGAGAATCGCCCTAAGGAGTAGAAATTTCACTATGATTATTGGGAAGCTCTACAAAAGAAGCATAGATCAGATTCTATGCAGATGTGTTTTGGACCATGAGCAGCAAGCACTGTTAAGAGAACCACACCAAGGCATCATCGGAGGACACATGAGTGGTGAAATAACAGCCTAGAGAATTTTGCAAGCAGGCCTGTGGTGGTCGACTGTCATGAGAGATGCCAACATAGAAGCAAGGAATTGCGATGTCTATCTATGGATGGGTCAACCCAGAGATTTCGATAGGTTGCCCATCACACCTATAGTGTCGCTACTATCACCATTCATGAGTGGGGATTGGATTTTGTGGGACCAATCAAGCCACCCAGAAAAGGCAACAGATGTGAGTACATGCTGTAACAACAACAGATTACTTGACCATGTGGCTAGTGAAAAGCAACTCCACAAAAGTGGTGGTGAAGTTCCTCTTCAAAGACATCATTGCTAGGCATGGGCTGTTGGTGGAAATAGTCAGTGATTAGGGGACACATTTCATGAATAAAGTAATGAAGGGATTGATGGAAAGATACTTGATCAATCACAAGAAGTCCTCACCTTACTATCCACAGTGCATTGGCCAGGTGGAATCAACTAACAAGGTGCTAACCAAAATTCTAAAGAAAATCATAAATGCCAACAAAAATGATTGGGAGACCAGAAGTTAGATGTTGCCCTATTGGCATTCCGGACATCATTCAAGGTCGTGATTGGGCATACACCATTCAAATTGGTCTATGGATTGGAAGCAGTCATGCCAATGGAATATGTGGCACCTAGTCTGCAAATGGCAATTCAGGAGAAGCTTCCAATGGAAGAATCCCATGAGCATAGAATACAGGAACTCGTAGCCTTAGAGGAGGAAAGGCAAATCATCTCTTTAAAAGCAGAGATAGTGCAATGAAGAAGAAAGGCTTGGATTGATAGGTATCTCAAACACAAAATTTTTGAGAAAGGAGACATTGTGTTAGTCTACAATACCAAGTTGGGACCTCATCCCATAAAATTCAAGATCCGGTGGATAGGACCATTCATAGTGAAAGACTCGATCGACCAAAATGCTTAGAAAAATTAGATGGTACACCTTTTCCAAAAACAGTCAATGGTTTCACGAGATGAGATAATACAAAGGCCAACTAATGGAAATCTCGTCGGAAAGGGAAGAAGCAGAAGACTAAGAGATGGTCAGGAGCATATGCTGTGGCATGATCTCACTAGTAGAGGGATGTGGAAGATTCAAAAAATCACAAAACTGCAGAAGGGTGGTCAGCCTGCAGGGATGGCTAGAACGCAAAAGCCCTGAATGCTCCAAAAAATCAAAGCCCGGACAACAAAAAGCAAGTGACCAAGTATGTGCCAACCAAGCCACGTCAACAATGCAAAAGGCCACGTAAGCAACTGCATGAAGGACAAGTGTCACAACATCATTAAAACTTGCAATGGTAAGGTACAAAAATGCCTTAATACCATTAAACCGAGGCAGCGAGCATGCTGTAAATTATCACATCACATTGAAAATGGGGAAGCAGAAAAGGACAACACCCCAAAAAAGGAAAGCTAAAAAGAGAAAACATTGTAAAAAAGAACACAAACACTCACATTCTCACTCTTCTCTCTTGCTTGAAACACTCTTACCCATTTGCAACAATCTTTTAGATAGCACCATGCCGAAGATCAACAAGATGTTGAGGCCCGACAAAAAACCAGAGAAAAGCCTCACATGCCCATGTTCATCTCAAACATGAGGAAAAAGGAGCATCAAGAGTGGGCAAGGAGTTGTGGCTGCAAGAAACTTCTCGACCGTTAGTGGGAGGAGCTGCAGGACCCAGAAGATGGAGGAAAATTGATTAATCAATTTTTAGAAACCAACACTGTGCATGTGGAGAGGAAGGAATCGATAAAAATTTCAGAAAGCACAGTGCATCATGCACCGGGATTGCCTATGGATGGAGCTCTGGACACTAGCTTGATGACAAGGGTGGATGAAGAGATCCCTAAAATAGGTAACATGCACCAGGTGAAAGATGTGGCAGGCAAAACTTGACGTGAATAGTTTATCTTCTTTTTGCAGAACATCATGTTCATGGGGGAGCCAGAGGACGTGTCTAACAAAAATTACAGATTGCAGGAATTTATAAGGAGAATTTGGCCAAGAGAGCAGCCATCTAGGCTAAAGAGAAAGAACCCACTATGGTACATGCACACGCGAGGGCGATTGCCCAAGCTGCAAGATTGGTAAACTGCTCGACAGGAGACGTCTCCGACAAGCATCAACAAAAAGAAGCCATAGGATCCTCAAAAGCTCCCAAAGTGACCTTTAGTTCGTTTGAGCACGATGTGGATGATGAGAAGTGGCAAAAAATTGTCCAGAAAGCCAGCAAAAAAGAGGAAGCACATGGTGGATGAAGAAACGCTACCTAGCTCGGAAGAGGTCAAGAAACAAAAGGAAAAATAAGAAAGGAAAAGGGAACTGGATAGGAGAAAGAAACAGGAAGCCGCACAGAAACTGAAAGGAAGAAGAAATATGAAGAAGAGGAAAAGAAAAAGGAGGAAGAAGAAAAGAAAAGGAAGGAGGAAGAAGAGAAGAAGAGGAGAGAAGGGGAATAGCGGGAAAAGAGGGAAGAAGCGGCGCAAAAGGGGAAGATCATACTAGTGGAATTGCAACCTTGGGTAACATAACTTGCACAAAAGGCACAAGAAGACTCAAGTCATAGGGAAAAATTGCCCGGAAATTTGGAGGCAGAACTTCCCAGCCAGCAGATGCACGTGGCAAAGGGCTAATGACTATGGCCTAGAAAATTCTCTCACCCACTCTCTCTTCAATAGAGGAGTATGAAACAAAGGCCCAGAGTACAATTAATTAGTTAAGTGCACTAAATCAGAAACAGTATGGTATGATAATGAGTGCCACAACTAAAACCAAGGAGCTGGAGTACAAATCACAGATGATGCGTAACAAAACGAGGAGCTACAGAAGAAGATGGCCATTGCTGAAAGGTTTGTAGTAGACCAAAAAGAGTTAAGTGAGGGAAAGATCAGAACTCTCACTAGTGAGAGGCATTTCTCCTAGCACATATAGAAAGGATGCGAGCGGAGTTAGAAGAGGCAAGAAACCCAGCAAAAAGTCTGAGCCGACACAATCCAAGGTTTAAAGGATGAAGTGTTGGACAGCACAATAGCTTTGGCAGTAGTAGCCTAGTCTGAATTGCAAGCCTTGAAAAACTAGGAAGAGGAAGAAGTTTTGTGCCTTTCGCTAGATGCCAAAGCAGGGGTAATTAACACAGCAAATGCTAGACTCAGCAAAGTATGGGATCAAGCGCTACAAGCTTTGGTAGAAATCCATGAGTAGATATCTTGCAAACCCCAGTAGGTAATCCTTGACTTGGACGACAATGATGTGGAGATGGGGAGCAACAACAACCACGACAACAACAACAGTAGCACGAACAACATAAGCAACAACAAAAGCAATAGTGAGTGGGCTAGGAGTCTCCCAAGACCAGCGCTATTGGAAAAGAAAAACAAACAGAAAGTGAAGACCAAGGTTTGATGCAGGCATTAAAGGTCACTACTTGGAAAGCAGAACATTGGGAAAAGGAAGTAAAGAAGTTGGCGGAAAAGAACAAAGTGTTGCAGGAGTAGTTATTGTAGGAGGCCACACCCACCAAAGAATATGGGGACATATTAAGAGATGCACTCCACGATAGAGACATAGCACAAGACCAGGTAGAGGAGTACAAGCAAAAGCTTGAAAGAAGCACAAAGTTCAAAATGGACACCATCAATGAGCTGAATAGTCTAGAACTAGAAATGCAACATTATATGAAGAATGAAAACCAGCTCTTAGAAAAGAAGGACTTGGAGACTGGGATATAGAGCTACCCTACAGATACAATAGAAGAAGCACGGCAAGTGGTCGAAAGGGTGCATCAAACTCAGAAGACAAGGTTGCAATGGAAGTTAGAGCTGAAGGAAGAGAAGGAGGAAATTACCAGACTCCAAGCAGACCTATCAAAAGTAAAAGGAGATGTGGAGCTAGTCACAGAAAAAATACAGATGTTGTCGCTTGTAGTACCTAGAGAAGAATGAGGAGAACTGGTGGTTGAGGTCCAGAAGTTGCAGGATGCCAACCAAGCTTTGCTCAAGGAAAATGAACGCCTAAAAGACCGACTGGTCAACAACTCTTCTGCTCCATGGGCCAGTTTGGACAACCTATTTTTTGAAGCCTCACATGTGATGTTTTTTGAATTACTAAAGGCGAGCATTGAATTGCCGCAATATTTTAAAAATGCAGAAAGGATAAACTCCATACTAGCTCAGAAACCTTTCCCTAGAGCACCCATGTTCTCAATTTTTATTTTCATAGACATCGGGGAGGGAAGGAGGATGCTTCCACCCACTCGCAGGCCACTCGCAAGTGCCAGTATATGGAAATGGGGCACCGAAGAACTAGTAATTGAAGGGGAAAAAATTCCATCATTAGATAATCCGGAAGAATACGAGGAAGCTGCCCAGGTCGAATGGAGACCCATACCGATGGGCAGAGAAAAATATTCTGGAAGCAAAATTCACTCAGACCGGTGGTGAAACTTTTTGATCAAAAGACACCATAAGCAATCAACAGGGGCCTAGACTATTCAGAAGATCATGCAAAAAAGTTGAAGAGGATCCAAAAGCAAGCTACCTACTCTGATAAGGTGTATAGCCCGGATCATACCCCCCAGAGATGTTCTTCAAATTCAAGCAAAAATTTGTTAAGGGAACTGGTTTAGAAGCAGAAGCTCAAACACCGGGCGTGCTAGATGTTGCGCCTGGCAGTACAGTGGCAGTGGAAGGATTAGTGGCAACATGCGGAGTAGTCAACCCATAATGCACGATGCCAGCACCACCTTGGTATCACACGTGTGAAGGCGGCGGATTGCAACCACCGTAGAGGCGTTGCCAAGATCAAGAAGGCATAGTTTAAAAGGGTGACCAACTACTACAGAGGAGGATATAATGTGTGTGTGTGTGTGTGTGTGCTGACACTCTATTTGTGTGATGTGTGATGAAATGTAGCTTTGTAAGATCTCATTATTAGTTGATAGTTGTGTCATGAAGCTGGTTAGCATGTTAACATCTTGCAAGTGGTGATCTGTACTGGGTATCTATTCTGTGTTACTCTGTAATTCTTTTGGAATGAAACTAAGAGCACACTTGCCATTACTTTTCTCTTCTGTGTCATATGTTACTCTGTGATGTTTGAACATGTTGTGTTTTTGTTTAAGTTTACATGCTCTGTATGAGAGAGTGTGCATGTGACATACAAAGAAGTGATGCAGAATGAGAGCTGGGATATACTGTGCTTAAGCTTGCCTAGTTGAGCGGAGTCTCGAATGTTCCCCATGACCGCACAAGGGTTGGTGTTTGAATCCAGAATCTCTGGCACGATTCTACCAGTCATCCAGAGCATCATAAGCTTGTTAACACTCCTCGGTCCATATAAATACAATCAATAGCTTGCACAAAGGATGAGCTATTTTTGCATGGAAAAGAATAAACTGATGGTAGTAGTTGACATGGTCCATGAATCTCTGGATTCCCCTTGTAGTTTGTTGGCTCTTTGTTGGTGGGGTAATTCCAAAATGACATTGATTTTTCTCTGACCCATCTGAGTGTTTAATCTCATAGATGAATCCACACTCAATGAGTTTATCAATCTCTTCCTTAACAATGCTTGCATATTTGAGATTCATTGGATAGGGTCACTGTTGGACTGGTTTAGCTTCAGGTACCATGGGGATGGTGTGTTGTACAAAATCTGCGGGAACTCCCTTCATATCGTGGTATGTCCATGAAAAGCAATACCTATACTCCTTGAGGAGAGCTACAAGTTTAGCCTCCTCGGCCTTATTTAAGTCCTTGGCTATGTAGATAGGCTTAGGATCTTCTCTTGGTTCAGCCAAGTCTACTTCCTTGACCTCTACAGGCCTGTCATAGACTCCTCCACTCTCACTTGTGAGGTTACATTTGGCATTATCAAATACTAAGTTGTGTTCCCCTATGGTGTATGACTTGTATAATGGTCAGGTGCTGGGTGCAAATTAGGCTCATTTTCCTTTCCTTTGTCAGCTGCTTTAGCTACAACCTTAGCCTCTAGTTCCTTCTGTGCGAGTTCACGATTTTGTTTCCTTCTAGCTGTGAACGACTCAATTTGGTTCATCAGAGATTTCCACCTTAGCTAGTCATCTCGGTATTTTTTTCAGAAGCCATGAACTCCAACAATTTAAGGATGTTCAGGGGAGTATCCATCACCTCTCTACTGTATGCAAGTGCTGGTGATATTGGAATTTCCACCTTTTGAATGGGTTTAGGGTTCTCATACTCAAACATTCTCTTTAAGAGTTGAGATTCCATGCTTAGGACATGTGAGTTCTCACTGACCTCAAGGATGACACTAGGTATATCCACGGGTTTGTGGGTTACGATCGGCTTTAGGTTATTTGGATGCACAATGTTAGAGATGTTTACTTGTTTTGTTCTTGGTTCTAACTCCTCCTAAGTAAGTGTGACCATATCCCTGAGCTCATGAAGTTGTTCCAATTCTTTTACAGGGTCGGGATATGAACCAAGTTTCTCCTTGTTTGATTTCTTGGGGGATTGAATCCCTTCCTTTTTGATCTCCTTATTTTTTGTTTCAGTGTCTATAGTTTTCTCAAAACTAGTATGGATGACTCCGCCGGTCCTCGCTAGGGAACTTAAGGACTACTGAAACAAACACTAGGGTTGGGGAAAAGGGAGCGTGGATCCTCACAGGGAAGTATACTCGCCAAGGATGAGTCGACCTCATTGGCTAGACATGCAAGACCTATGCTCTAGACTATCTACCGTGCTTTCCGACCACCACCTAGCACCGCAGTATCCCTAAATGCCTCTCACTCACACCACACCCACCACTGACCACTCACTCACCTCGCTCACATAGAGAGACAAAACACCACTAGAATGCAACACTGTATACCAAACTGTAGACAAGAATTATACAAGAGAGACTTTGCTCCAACAGAGAATGCGCTCTCTGCCCCAAGGTGCTACAATGAATGTGGTACAAGAGAGAGAGTATCTGTCCGAGAGAGTGTATCCCTCTCGTGTGCTTGGGTGTCCTCCTCCAGGTGTCCTCCTCCTTGAAGTCCCAATCCTCATCATGTAGTGTAGAGGGAAGATCTTCTGTCGGGAAACAGGAAGATGGTGCTCAAGAGGATCTCGCCATCCCTCGGGAAAGGGAGAGGGGTGTTGCCTTCATGAGTGCCATCGGAGTTGGCCATGCACGTCAGAGATGTCGAAGGGCACCGACGGTCGGAGCGGTTTGAGGTGACAGGCGGTCGAAGATGTCGAAGGGTACCGGTGGTGACGGCGGTCGGAGCCCTCGGAGGGGGCGAAGGTCAGAGTGGTCGGAGGGCACTAGCGATGATTGCGGTTGGAGCCGCCGAAGGGCATCGGGCGGTGACGGTCGGAGCACACCGACAGTCGGCGGTATCCCTGTAAGCTCGTCAGGGAAGATGTCAGAGAATTCTTGGAGCCAAGAGGGCTCTGTCTCCTTACTAGGTTCAATGGCTTTGTTGAGCTTGACTAAGAAAACTTGCTGACCCTTACGTTTTCCCTTGAGGAGATGTTTTGCCTTGACTACCCTAGATTTAGGTTTTCTTGTTATCCCTTGAACGGATTTTACTTGGCCATGCTCATTTTCAAAAGTGATACTCCCCTGGTAACAATGAATGCTCGCTTTGTTTGCAATTAACCAATCTATCCCAAGGATTCCATCATAAATTCCTAATAGCAAGACTCTAAAGTGGCCATGAGTTCACTCATTACCGAGCTCAAAATCAAGGTTTCCTATAGAGTGGCGAGATACTACTTCTTTCCCATTGGCTAACTCTACAGTCATTCTTCTAGCTGTTTTTTGACCCAAGTTTAATTTTTACAAACACCTAGGAGAAAGAAATGAATGGGTACTGTCATAATCAATCAAAATCTGGAATGGCTTACCGTGAGATGAGTGGCTGGGGTTGGGATTACACCAAATTGTTTATTCGGACCTTGGTGTTCTAATGCTGCATGGACGGTGGCGCGCTCTTCTTCAGCCATTTCCAAGGTCGATTCTTCACTTATAATATAGGCGGTCCTAGCAACTGCTCCTTCGCGACCTCTGCCACGTCCACCGCCTCTTACACCTTGGTGGATAGGGGTTCCACTCTTGATTTCCTTTGCCACCTTGGGGAAATGATGTTGCCATCTTGGGACAATTGGCCCTAAAGTGTCCCGGCTCATTGCACTCAAAACACAGAGGGTTTTCTTTGGAAGAACCAGCATACGAGCGGGGGACAAAAGAGTTGCTTTGTCGCCCTCTGTTGTAGTAGGGGAAATTCTATTGGGGTTTCTTGTAGGGTTGATCTTTGGGATTTGCCTCAGGGTAAGATCTCTTTTGAGGCTTAGGTTTGTCAGTCCTCATTTCTTTCACAAGGGGCTTTGCTCGTATGAGAGCATCCTGTAATGTGCTTGGCCTCATTGCTTCAAGGCGGGAATCTAAAGGTTCATTTAACCCTTTGGCAGAAACGAGCCACTTGCTAGGAAGTAGTCATAGTAGCTAGGGCATACTTTCGAAGAGTGATAAATTTGGAATAGTAGTCCTTAAGAGTTAAGCTGCATTGCCTAAGACTAAAAAACTCATTCATCTTTATGGATTCATGGGATGGGGGAAGATATCTTTCCTTCACGGCCTGCTTGATGTCTTCCCACGTTTGAGAATGCTCGGTGACTCCCTTGTCATGGTACCACTGTTTCCACCAGAGTTTAGCATCTCCGATGAGGCGAAACCGTGCAAGCATAGACTGATTTGCTACTCCAATTTTGGCGGCGGCAGAGAAATAATTGTCCATCGCTTCAATCAAGACTTCAGCATCCTTCTCAATCTTTGAACCTTCTCCTTTAAAGGAGGGCGGTTGCATTTGCTTGAGCAGGAGCTTCTTCTCCTAGATATCAGTGTAAATCGCATTGGGAAGTGGAGGGTAATCGTCCTGGCCACCCATCATTGTAAAAACAATTTTAAGATTACAAGATTCATACTTGCATAACGCTTATTTTGGAGTGTAAAACATTGAAATCATTTTATTTCCAAATACTTACAAGGACGAGTTTTATTACAAAGATCTGAGACTAATATAATTAGTCTTATTTGCCATCAAGGGAAATTCCTAAGCTTGACTATGACATAAGGGTAGAGCGGTCCACATAGGTGAAATATGGGGGTTCCGCTGTAGTTTCTAAGACTCTAAAAACTGATGGTAAGGTTGGTAAGACTCTGGATTGGGGTAGGTCCCAACACAGCTACTCTGTTAGCAGGTAAGAGCTACATCACTTGGTCACACACCGAGCAATCCTGAGGTATGCGAATCCCATCTATAGTCACAGAGGTGTCGGCCTTGGGGGTACCGAACGAACCAAAATAAATGGATCATCTTCAACTTTTCAATCCAACGAATCCGCTTTAGGTCGGTGGTGATAAGGTTCCCAATTCGATCTGCTCGGATGAAGAAATATCTCGGCCCACGACTCCAGAAATATCTACCCCATCCTCTTTCAATACGAGAGATATGGGGGAGGGACATCTTCTCTAGCATCTACACCATGGTGTCACGGAACTCGAAATTTGAGGAGTGACTAGCAGTCTCAAAGATACATTGGAAAACTAGAAACTTCGAGAAGGCATCTTCCTCTTCCTACAATCATTCAAACATCAATTCAACTTATTTTTTTAGTAGGATGTTTTTATTAATTAGCATTATGTTAGGTAAAACATACATTGCAAAACAGTCCTTAAATGGCAAGTCCTAGGAGCTAAGATTGGCTCTGATACCAATTGTAAGGTTCCCTCCTTCCAAAATGGGGGAAACACTTACGATAGTCCACTAAGTCTTAACTTGGAGAAAATTTCCTATTCATCGACACCTTGACCATGTAGAGATTCAAGGATATGATTCATAGGTAAGACCTAGTTCTATCCCTGAGGGGGAGAGTGATCTTCTAAAAATAAAATCACCCATAGAGTAATTGATTATAAATTGGGCAACTACTAGACTTGATTTCTAGAGGCGACGCTTTTTTTCTCATTCATGTAAGGCACAGCCGCTGGCCTAGTCTTCTAGAATAGAGTTGCCCAAAAACCTATTTATCTAGCATAGGGCTTTCACTTATTTGTTGGAAAGCTACCCGACTAATCGGGTCCACCTGTCCGTAGGATGGTGCCATCGGGGCATTCCATTCTCCCACTTTCCACCCTACTCACGCATCAATTTGTTTTCTAATTAATCCTACCACATTGTTTGATATAAATAAACATGTTCCTTAATTAAGGCCCTTTTCACAAGGTTTGTTAAAACAACCTTTTTCCACAATACAATAATGCCAAAGACAAGATTTATAAAAAAAGTTTATACATGAATCAATTTCATACAAGCCAAACCGGCTCTCTTATTCTTTTCCTCCTTTATATCGTCGATGATCTAGAATTCGGCCTTCCAGCCTCTACATGCTGGGCAAAACCCTATGGGACCATACACCTCATCGTCGACTACCCGCTGGTGGCGAGGACTCAAGCCGGCCTGTCGCCCTCTCAGGCCCCATCGCTCGATCCTCCCGCCCCTCAGAGGGATGTCTGCACACTAGGGTGGGCTTATTCACCGCACTAGCATGGGCCCTCAGAACTAGACAACATCATAATCTCGCCTCAATCGGCGAACCTTATTCTCCCAATGGTATGAGGGATATACCTTGGGCCATTCCTGGGCTTTGCTAACGACGCCGCTTGGCTACACAAGCACGGAACGAAGTTAGCGTTGAAGCCAGGCAAAACTTGCACTCTTTAAAGATAACAATTTCAATACAATTCATTGAATACAGCATCACTCAATTTGTAGCTTCATACAATTTTATGTCATTATTTCAAAAGGAAAAGATACACATTTATTAACACTAATATTCAAAAAAAAAAAACTCTTCTTTAAAAGATAACCAAGCTAAATTTCCTTGAGGAGCTTGTAATGGGAGGGTTGGGGCCGCATTGGGAGCATCTTCTCTAATCTTACTGTTGCGCGCTCCTCCCGAGGCAATATTCTAACGTTTTCGGGATGGGGCCATCTTGGACGTCGTCTTGTAAGGCTCGCTGTCGAGGTCGAAACGCTCCAGTCAGATCTCAATTTTGAGATCGTTTGCTCACCGTATGAGCAAAAGACCACAGCGCATGAACTCTCTCTAAGGTTAAAACCTCTTGCTAAAGTCCACGCAAATTGGGGGCGAGAAATTGTGAGATGTCCTTAACACAAAAACGTTTTGCTGAAGGGGAGAAGGGCTGTTGTAAGTCTCTTCACACGGTTCTAGCAAGAGGGGGATAGAGAAAAAATGCCTTATCTGAAAAGTGGCAAATGAGGGGGTGTGGGACTGTACTACAGAAAGTACACTACACAAGGACAAACGGCGGTACGGACGACAACAGCAGCTACGCAGCAGAAATGTGTGCTGCCCATGGAGCACCCCGAGGGTTTATATAACTGTGGGGTACAGGTACGGGTGCTGCGCAAAGCAAGGACGAAAGGACGGTGTACTAGCAAAGGCTGTAGATCAGTGGCTTGCATGGCTCAGGGGGAAAGGTACGGTGTTAGTTGATAGGGAAAGGAGTGGTACGCATGTACCTTCTCTGGTCAGGGGCAGCATGGGTGTCCACGTAGCGGTGTGTGTGGACCACAGTGGGCGGTCGTCCTTTGGTTCCTGTGCGGCCATCGTACGGGCACTGTGGTAAGTGTGTACAGTCTAAATTTTGGGACGAGGTCCCCAAATTTGGGACACTAGCCTCGATAAGTTGGCAATAGAATATGAAGATAACATGCTTAAATTGCCACAACCTGAGGATGCCAAGGCACCCAGGACACAAGGACCCAGAGCAAGCAAGTAGGAAACATGACTGTGGACGAGCTCAACAATGCCATACTGGATAAATTAAAAGTCAAGGATGGAAGCGAAGCACCAGGGCATGGGCATACTCATCTTTACCCTCGAAGAGAATTGGTATGGTGCTTCCTTTGCTACCGCGAATGAGTCACACCACTACTGAATGTCCTCAATTAAGAGTAAGGCCGCTACTCTATTATGTTCATTGTGTGAAATTAGGAAACCATGAAAGTTCAATGTGTAGGTATCTGAGGTTCCAAACTGTAGCACAACTGTTGGCACCCAGAGTGCCATTAGCCTTACTAGCACCACCTATGCAAAAGGCACAGCTGCAAGGCAGCCAAACCTATCTTACTTGCCAGAGGAATGTTTCGGATACAGGACACGTCGCCTCTATCGCTACCACCTGTTCTACCACCACAACCACCATAGGCTAAAATCAACCAAGTATTGATTAAGGAGCTAATGGACGAGGTTGATGTCGCGCATGAGGTAGAAATTAATAATGACTATTATGAGGAGGCCGCGCAGATTGTGCCAGAGTTTTATGTCTTACAAAATAACACGCTAGTGTCCATGTTTCAAACCACAATGCAATGGAAAGGTAAAGATATAAACTCAGGTATGAGAGAAGGGGGCCACTACTACAATGTTTTGGTTGCGGTGCACCGCAACCAAATAGCAGACTATCCTAACAAGAATGTGGTTCATGCGCATCAAACTCAGCCAATGGCAGCACTGCCAAATGACATGCCAACACTTACTTGTACTAAGTCTATAGGAATGAATATGAGACTAATGGATGGAAGGAGCCCTCACTTGCTAGGGAACCAAAAGACATAGGTAGTCTTGCAGCCATACTGTCCACTCCCATCTTAAATGCCATTAGGACAGTTGTTCTGTAGCTCACTCACATTGTGGGTAGACATAAAAAATTGGTCAGAGGGAGGATGGAACCCAATGGCCTCTGTAGAGGAAACCTAGTCGCCTTTAGCAGAAAGAGACCTAAGACATGCGGAGGTAAGAACACCCAAATTCATCAAGATACTGGTCAATTAACTGGGTCGATATTGTGAAAGTGACGACACTAATGCTACAATCCCAATTCATCATAAATGGGTACCAAGAATGGGCTATCCTGGATGGAGGAGTGGGAGTAAGCATCATCACAAAACGTTGTTGGGAGAATTCGAGAAAACTAGACATGGAAAGGCAAACGGAACATGTTTACGACCTATGGTGTTGTTGAAGAATGTACAACTTAAACTCTTTACGTTCTGCTACCATCATACATTTGTTGTAATGGACTTTCTATGCCAACCAAACTCATACAACATTATCTTGGGTAGACCTTTCATGAGGAAATCCAAATTGATGTGCATGATTGGGCATTAGATCACGTGTATGTTTGAAGGGACTCATAGATCCTAAAGATAGATTTGCGAACGTGGAAAGCACACCCAATAGAAGGGCAACTATTTGGTAATAATTTGGTCACCATTGAGCAAACCACGTCCATACAAGTATGCCAACCCAATGGTAGAATTTTGAAAGGAGGAGGAAGAAGCTGAAATGTATGCATTGCTCCCCCCCTCCAGATTTCAGTGAGAACTAGATGCATGTGCTGGCCACTATATATATATGATGTTATGCTACCCTGAGGAACCCATTACGTCGAATCAGGGAATGTTCCTACCACCTCAGTGTGTATGGCCAATGTGCAACCACATGAAGAGGATTTGGAGGATGAAGCCTCCAGCACAGAAGGGACTGGATCACAAGGACGCACTAGTGCCCAACACCTTAGAAGATGGCACAAACAGAAAAGGTATATCACTCAACAAAATGCCTTGATGCGAAGTAAATCCATGGACACCCAATGGCTGAGATATCTTGAAGCTACTAAGGTACACGAGAAGTTTTCCAAGAACTGGGGTGAGGAGTTGAGTAAGATGGAAGGAAAACACAGGGAGGAGGTCATCCCTCAAGAGCCGAAAATGCCTAAGCTCACAAAAGTAGGGCACCAAAAGCAAAACAAGGCTCTCGCTGAAGCCGAGAGCAAAGCTAAGAAGTTGATGGTGCAAACAAAAGGGGAGGATGGTGATAAACCAGACTTACTCTCCATATCGGACCATTTCAAGACATACATGATTCATGAATGGAAAGTGGTCCAATTGATAGCCAATAGAGTAAAGGAGGATGGTTTTTCCACATTATATGATGGTCGAGGTGAGGTTAAGGAGATTGATATTCCAGAGCCAAGGGAAAAAACCAAACCTTTCTACATTGCTAAGGACTTAACTCCAGTTGAGGAAAAGGAACTCATCGCTCTCCTCAAAGAATTGAAGGATTTCTTTGCTTGGAACTATAAAGAAATGAAGGGTGTACCACCTGAAGTGGTACAACACACAATCCCAATCATGGAAGGATCAAGAACTACCACGCAAAAACCATACTAGACAAATCCAAAATATGTAGCAATTGTAAAAAGGAGGAAATTGACAAGCTCGTTTGCCTGCAGATTTTATCTATGAAATTGACAAGCTCATTTGCCTGCAGATTTCATCTATGAAATTGAGCACACTGAATGGCTATTACCTATTGTGATAGTGCCAAATAATAATGGGAAACTGAGGGTCTACGTCGATCTCAAAAAGGTCAATGGAGCAGAGGCAAGAGCCTCTAAGAGAGCTGATGCATGAACCACAACTAAGTTCTTATATGAACAAATCATTTAGAGATTCGTCTGCCCATTGGAATTAGTCAGTGATAGGGGTTCACATTTTATTAATGAGGTGATTGAGCACTTACTTGCCAGATTCCTTGTAGTCCAGCAAAGGTCATCACCTTATTATCCACAGTGAAAGATCCCTGCCCCCTCCTCCGCACAACAAATTCGGGGGTCTTAGCAGTGGAAGTATCACTTCTTGCGCAGGGCAGAGCCTCTCACTCGGGGCCTCGCCCACGGATATCCAGACGAGAGACTAATCCCTCGGTTCTTGTAAAATCGAACCTGAAAAAAACTTCCCTCACCTAGCCGACATAGGCGATTCCTCTAGGATATTTTATTCTAACGTAGTCAAGGTCTTCTACCAAACTAATCCGACTAAACTTGTAAGTCTCATGGTCAGATCAAGGAAGAGACTTGCACTTGGATCATAGAGTCCAACACATTATTCCTCATCAAGAGGCACAGCCGTTGATTCTTTTCTATAGAACAAGGGTTATCCGAGATTTATTTCAACTATTGTAACTTAATAGAATTAAGTCTCATTTTAGGGATCCATCAGTCCAGCCTAACCCCATCTAATCCCATGGGTTAGCCAACCGCCTAACCACTGTAGTGATAGAATCCATTTAGGAATTTGCTTATATTTGGTCCCGGGTATCAGGAAAAAGAGTTCTCAGGCTCCCTAGCCGGCGCTTCAAGCAAAGTTCAAGATAGTCACACCACTTACACTCCCAATACGAAATTGCCTTTTAATGAAACCATAGTATCAGTGATCATAATCCTCTAAAATACGAAATTGCCTTTTTTCACAGATTCAAGTGTCTTTAAAACAATCTTTTAATGAAACCATAGTATCAATGATCATAATCCTCCAAAATATCTAGCTTGAATTCTAATTTCTAATCATTCCTTCATCAGTGTACCTATGGCATCATTGGCACCAGATTGCTCACCACCTGCTCACTTAGGGGTAGTTCCTAGCTCATGGTACCCGGAAATATAATCAAGTATTACATTCATTTCTTCCCTAGCGTACCTATGGCATCATTGGCAACTAGAACGCTCACCACCTATTTACTGAAGGGCCTTTTTGATAGTTCCTAGCTCATAGTACCTGGAAATATAATCACATAAGAAAGATCCAGATGGACTCTCCGTTGAAGATCAGCAAGATTAACCAAAAGATCCATATAAAAGAGCCATGGACTCATCCGTTGTTGAGGACCAGTAAGGCCAATCAACCAGATCCATGCCTGAGTTCAGAAAACAACTTCAACTCCTTGTTCCTTTTTCTTCCTTGATGCATGCGTGGGTATCTTTGGTGACCCAGAGCCCGAGCATCGTATGGTCAGCACCCCCTAGGCTCCTTCGTAGTAGGTGACCTAGCGCTTCACTCATAGGCCGCTTCCTTGGTCCCTCATCCATCCATCATACCGAAAGCTCACCATTTAAATTGAACCGAGGTTGGTCAAGACCTCGGCCGACCTTGCTACCGCGAGACGTCCTCCGTTGACTCTCCGTCAGCTTTTACAACTTTATCACTTAGGTCTCTAAACGATCTCATTCACAAGATGGTCAAAATTCTTCCCTAGCATTCTTGACATAAAACAATCATTTAAAAGGAGGTCATAAATACAATTTCTTTTGCATAGGATGTCCAATCCTAGAATATGGTAGGAAGTCCTCTTTTAGCATTATGCATAAAAATAAGATATGTATTATTTTTTAAAAATTTTATCATAGCTTTGCTACTATTATTACTGATAATTCTTAATTTTTTTCTAAAGAATAAAATCTTGTAATGAAAATATGATAGTAGTTCCTCTTTTATATTGAAAATCAAATTATGAATTTAAATCATAAAATTAAACATAACTATGATTATGCCACTAGATTGATCTAATTTCAGCATTTCTCTTTTTTTAATTTGTTAAGATAATCCATTTCTTATTTAGAATGAATTAGAGTAGTTTACTCATAAATAATCTAAAAGAATTTACCATTATTTTAATAGCATAAAATCATGAAAATATCATTTTTTAAATCTCTAGCTTATCAAGCCTAGAGTTTAGCTTTGAATTAAGAGACTATCATTGAGAGGCATTCTTTTCCAAGGGATTTAGCCATAAATATGGCTATTCTTTTAGAGAGAGAGATTTACTTAAAGAAAGCATTATAATTAAGCATAAAGATTAACTTTTTTTAATTAAACATTAAGATTTTTAGAAAAAGCTTGATTTGAATTAAAACAATTATTTTGAAAGCTTCTCAAGCTTGAGAGAGGTTGAGAAGAAGAAAGTCATTGAGAAAATTGAAAAAAATCATAAAAATTGATTTTATCTCCAAGTTTGACTTGATTCTCTGATTACAATGAAGCCCCGACCAATCAATTGGTCCACCACAAGAGGAGAAGAGAAACTCCAAGAGTTGTAGAGAGAGAGAAGCTCCAAGTTCTTAAGAGAAAAATTTAAGGGATAATAAAAAATATGATTATTTTAATATAATACTAGCATGGTATAGCTCCAATATGAAAATACAAAGGAATGAGGGTTTATTTATAGGTGAGGGAGGCCACTAACCAAGTCCAACTGGGTTCTAAAATTTGTCAAGTTCAGTTTGACTCAATTTGGACAAGATTTGGACCAGTTTGGCTTCCTTAATTGATTTAGTTAGATCCAAGAGAGAGGAGAGATAAAAATATCACATTTTTTTGAATTAAAAAACCCTTCCATACATGTGAAAAAGGTGCCCACCTCAAAGGTCTCCCTTTCCTTAATACCAAGGTGTTAAAAATATATCATTACTCTAAAATATCTCATGTTTTTAGTAATATCTCTTAATTTTTAACTAATAAACCTTGTACTCAGTTAACTCTTTATCTTATGTGAGCATTTACTTATTTTAGGGTATTTTTTTATTATTTTAGATTTATCTTATCCCAACACTTGGATTAATCTAATTGGTCTATTGGAACCTTAATTGGACCATAATCGAAAAATTTCTAAAAATATAGACCCTTAGGCTAAGGTTCCTTATACACATTTTTAATTAATTCCTAATCCATCTTGGAAAGTTCATTTTGAACGTCTATTTTAGGGGAATCCATTTTAGATACTAGGAGGATTTTTATATCCAAAGATATCTCAATTTTGGATTCTCTCTCTTCAGGCCAAAACATGGCAAAACAAGATATTTCTTCTATTTCAGAGAAGGGAATAATTACAAGAACAAAAAGGGAGGTTTTTACACCTTTATACCTCAAAAGCTAGAGGGAGGAATCTTATACACAGGCAAACAGTCAAGCAGAGAGTATAAATGAGATTTTGTGCACTATCCTGACGAAAACATTAGAAGCAAGCCACACGGATTGGGAACACAAGTGGACTGCAGCTTTATGGGCATATCGAACATCGTATAAGGTAGCGAGCGACGATGGGATATACTCTCTTTCGTCTAGCTTATGGTGTTGAGGTAGTGATGCCTATGAAGTATTTAGTTCCAAGCGTGCGAATTGCAACGCAAGAGAGATTAACCGAAAATGCATTAGTTGAAAGATTGGTTGATTTAGAGAAACTTGATAAAACCTAGCTAATTAAAGAAGTGGAAACAAGGGACCTTGTCCTCATGTATGGTGTCGGAAGCACCTGGAAAAAGAAACTTAAGTACAGAGGGTTAAGACCATTTTGAGTTTCCGAAATCACCCCTCAAGGGTCGGTCCAAATTGAAACTATCGAGGGTGTGTAAATGGAGGGTTACATCAATGGAATCAAGCTTAAAAAGTATTTCGGACCATTGACCCAAGAGATGCTCATGCAAGAGCATTTACAAAAAAAAAAAGAAAGAGCTAGCCAAGTGGGTACAAGGTAAAAATATTTGATTTTCATAACATGAAACATGATCATTCGTTTCATGTGTATTCAACCCTTCAATGCATGATATGGGTAATTGAGTGTTTGAGCATATAAAAAGCATAGGGTATCAACCTTGTACGCATGAGATCAGAATAGCTCACGTCGTGAAATGCTTAGTGCTTCATGCCATGAAATGGTCAGAAACAATTCACATCGTGAAACGCTTAGTACTTCACGTCATGAAATAATCCAAAATGGTTCACATGGTGAACCGCCTTAGTGCTTCATGGCGTGAAATGGTCAAATACCATTCACCAATCGTAAGATGCCATGTGGCTTGCTTCATTAAGTTAGCCACCCTCTTTTGTGTATTTTTGCTTGTGCGATTTTTGCATTTGAGCTTCCTCATTGCAATCGTGCTCATCATTCACGGATTTGTGCTCCAACTCTTCCGTCTATCATAGCTTGCGACTTTGATTCCAGGTGGGAGCTTGTGCTTTAACCTTTTTGTTTTTCTTTTCTTTCTTTTCTTTATAAAATGTTCATACAATTGAATGTCATGTTCAATATTGTAAGAAGCAAAACTTCATTGCATGTGCTCTATTTGCGCTGTTGCTGCTATGTTGTGTATATGTTCACCCATCATACGTATGTACGAAAGAATGTGAATAAAATGTTTCACTCTTGGCGATAGATTTTTCCCATGAAATAGCAGTCTGCTATTTCATGGCATCTACTCCAATCCTTAGGATGGGCCTACTCACTCCTTAATCTTTGTCCAAATGTCTAAATCATGCCCTTTCTTACCCATAATATCATTTAAAACTAAAAAATCATCCGGATAACACCCTGCTATCTCACGGGTTAACACCCTACTATCTCACGAGTTAAGACCCTACATTCTCACAGATTAAGCCATCTCACGGCTTAACCATCTCATGCATTAATTGTCTCATGAGTTAAACCGTCTCACGGCTTAACCATCTCACGGGTTAACACCCTGCTATCTTACGACGGCTTAACCATCTCACGACTTAACCATCTCACAGGTTAACCAGCTCATGGGTTAATCCATCTCATGCATTAACTATCTCACGGGTCAAGCCATCTCACGGCTTAAGCATCTCATAGATTAACCATCTCACGGGTTAACCATCTCACAGGTTAACCATCTCATGCATTAACTGTCTCACGAGTTAAGCCATCTCATGGCTTAACCATCTTATGGCTTAACCATCTCACGAGTTAAGCCATCTCACGACTTAACCATCTCACGACTTAACATCCTACTATCTCACGGCTTAACCATCTCATGCATTAACTGTCTCACGAGTTAAGCCATTTGATGGCTTAACCATCTCATGAGTTAAACCATCTCATGCATTTGGCTTAACCATCTCATGAGTTAAACCATCTCATGGGTTAAGCCATCTCACGGGTTAACCATCTCATGGCTTAACCATATCATGAGTTAACCTTCTCATGGCTTAACCATCTCATGCATTAATTGTCTTACGGATTAAGACCCTGCAACTTCACGAGTTAAGATCCTACACTCTCATGGCTTAAGCCTTGCACTTGTATTTTCATGGCTCAAGACTTTCTACCTCCATCTTCACGTATTATACACCTTGTTATTGCTCACCCCACCAACACCCTTCTCATCAACATAACACACACACACATACACACACACACACACACACAATATCATTAAAAATAAATAAAAAGTAAAAAAAAGAAAAAGAAAAAGAAAAAAAAAGAAAAGAAAAAGGGGAGAAGACCACATGCTCTCACTAGTCATTATGACTGACTCTCTCACTGTTTACAGATGTCATCCTCCACAACCCCAGAATCGGAAGTCGAGGAGACTCGGGCCGTCACACAAGCAAGTACCATAGGGTCACCTATGGACAAAAGAAAAAGAGGAACAAGAGGTACAAAGCTCAGTTATCTGGGGCAGTATGCACAGATGTACAAGGGATCCATGATCAGCAAGGGTGTACAAACTGTACATGGAAAGATATCCCTATAGCATCATAGCCCAGAATGCTTACAGATTTTGGAGGATTCGGAAGTCAAGGAGAAGTTGGAGAAGGTAGGGCTGGGAAGAATGGTTGAATGCCTCCCCTGCCAATCAATACAAAATTGTGTACGGAGTATTTGAAATCCTATGACAGGTCAACTAAGAGGGGACAAGCAACAAAGGTAGATGGCACCAATGAACAAGTCCTCCTCTCCAAAGAATTTATCCATTAGGCTTTGCAGCTACTGCCACCAATCAAGATACATTCTCACTACTTTGAAAAGATCCCCTTGGATGCCATGCTTAAAAGGACTTCATACAAATCAAGATACATTCTCACTACTTTGAAAAGATCCCCTTGGATGCCATGCTTAAAAGGAGTTCATACAAATCAAACGGCACAAAATATGAGAATATAAGGGATGAAGTGACAGAAAAATCCTGCAGAGCAATGTCTTTAATTATGCAGGTCAAGTCAGTCAACACGTACAACAAAGTGCCTCTAAACAGAATAGCCGAAGTGCACGAGGAGAAAGAAGATGACTGGGCTTGGTACATTCACACAGAGAAACGGAAAACTACCTGAAGGCACACCAATTCAAAGTATGCAATCCATAGTTGCTTACCAAGCTGTTGAGTCATGCAGCAGAACTTTCGATTCCAGAAAGCATGCCAGAAGAATAGTTACCACAAGTTGCAGTGCCAGAAAAGCAACCATCACTTACCTCTAAGGAGCTCTAGGAAGGGAAGGCGCTTCTAAAGGACAAAAAGGAGATTATGAAGGAACTAAAGAAGAGCAGAAGAAAGAAGACAGACAAAAAGGAGATTATGAAGGAACTAAAGAAGAGCAGAAGAAAGAATACAGACAAAAAGATGAGAGGTATCATTCTAGGAGTCGCTGAGGAGTCCGAATGCCTGGAAGCGGAACTAACCCAAGACATTACCTCTTATAAAGAAGTGGTGGAGCACTACGAAGCAAGGGGGACTAGCTTTTCAGAAAGACCAGTGAGCACAAATGCTGAAGCGCCTCAACAAACACCTTCTCCTACCCGAGCTCATATGGTCTTCAAAAACCTATCACCGCTTTGTGATTCTATTATATCAGATCAGAATGCATCAACACAAATTGGTGCAGATAAAGCTCCTAAGAGAGATATACTACAAGAGGATGTAAGCCACAAGAATGAAGAGGCAACCTCTACATGTTTAGAGGCCTCAGAAGAAATCCAGGAAGCGGAAAAAAGAAAGAGAGATGAAGAAGCAATAAGCCCCAGCAAAAACAAGTGACAACGCTTGGACGATGAAGGTCCCATGGAGACAGATTCTTTTTTTACAGAATATCGATGCCGACCGTTTCCTCAAGGCGAATGTGGAGGGTCTAGATAGCTTGCTATATTTGCCACTTCGTAGATTGGAAGGATCAGCTTCCACCAATGCCTCCATATGTGAATAAGAGCAAAGGGTGTGGCAAACCCATTTGTTACTGACTACACATATGCTTCATGATAGAAATGCTACATTGTGGAGACAAGTCCAAGAGGCAATAGATCAAGTACAGATGCTCCACGAGCAAATGGGGATTGCAGACACTTCACATAGAGATTTGATCCTTTAAAAGCTTAAAGGTTGTAGAAGAGCAAGACGCTAGGTATTAGGTTTTAGAAGGCAACAACCAAGTGCTCAGCCAGAAAATTATGCAGAGGATTAAGGAGAATATAGAGCTGAAGGCACAAAAGGAACAACTTTAAAAAGAAGTTGCACATACCCAAGAGAATGAAAGGAAACATGCTCAGTAGCTTCAAGAGGCTAACGAAACATTCCAGGACAAAGAGGAAGGATTCACATAGACAATTGCTACCATGAATTTGATGATGACCAAAAGGTAATTCATCTTCAAAACAAAAGGGAACAGTCCAACAAAGCACATGCGAAAAAAGTTAAAGCCTTGAATGAAATACTCAATGCCAAGTCTTTGCAGATAGGACAAATGTTCACTAGTCATACACAAGAAATGGATCACATCACTCAACAACTCAAGGAAAGCCAATTATTGGCTGCAAAGAGGCTAAAGCAGATTGAGGAGGCACAAGCTTTGGAAGCATCAGCTTGAAGGGCACATGAAGTAGCCACACGTAGATACGAAAAGTTAGATGCAGCTTGGATGGTTCGTGAGGCAACAATTTCTAATCTTCTGACAATAAAGGACTCGAGAATGCAAGGTTGTGGTCTATTTCTTCTTCCAATGGTGAATGCTTAGAGTTCTCTCTTGGGAGGTGTGGTAGCCTATAACAGCTAACCCTATGTAACTCTTAAGTCTCTCAACAATTGAAGGTGACTGACTTAGCTCTGAGTCAGATTTGACTCCCGAGACATCATAGTTGCTCTATCTCCACAAACTCAATCTAAACAACACAAAAATATCCCCATAGAATTAAAAAACTTACCAATCCAACAACAGATTCAATCTCCAAACACTTAGACTTCTTCATAGAAACAAAACTAGATCTTGTCTCAACTTCCCTAAGACATGGGTTAAAACACAAGAGAAGAAAAAAAAATGTAAAATGTTAGGGAGGATGCTCTATAGATAGAACCTAAGAGAAATTGTTCATAGTAGCTGCCACTTTGTAGGTACTCTTATTTAACCACACATGAACAGTGGAGCAAAACTGGATAAAATCAAGTATGTAACAGAGATGGCTACACATAGAACCTAGGGCAACCACATCTTAGATAATCCTCTACTTCCCTACACATTCTCTGCTTTGATTTGTCCCAATCTCTCTCACACTGATTATCTCTTCTTTTTCGTAGCCACCAAAAACAATCTGTAGCTATCCACACCTCTGCATACAAACTACCTGTAGGTACCCCAATTTTGTGCAGTCGTATCTTGCTCCGGTCTTTGATCCTCTAGGTCCAAGATGATCAATCCTCTTTCATCTTCTCCTACATTCTTTGACTCAAACACTTGCTCTTCCCAAATTAACCGTGTATCAAATTCCCTAAACTTCCTTCAATACCTCTAATTCCCTCTATCCATCATCGTTATTTCCTTCTCTTGCTCTACAGAGATGATGCCCATCCAATTAGGAACTTAAACAGGTTTGGCTCTCCCCGATTGGTAGTAACTCCTCTTGCTACCAAGTGGACAAGATTTCTAAGCATGGGTTGGCATCACAATGTATATGATCAGACTTAAGTTATCCTCATCTCACGATCCCTCATAGATTCCCATATCTTCTATCATTTGTTACAACATGAGCATCATGTGGTCATCTAGAGTCTTCCTCTCTTAGACTCTCACCCCCAATAGACCACTGTGTTGCCAAATGGATATGCTTACCATGTGGGTACTAGATTGACATAATCATGTACCATGACCAGGGACATCATCAATCATAGCTCATTCTCATCACCATCCAACATAAATTCACATGCGGTTTTCCATTTCCCATCCCATGAACTATGAAAAACACATCCACTCTTTACACTCTACCTTCTCCTCCTCTAGGCTTGCCCAGGTCCCATCAGCATGCATCACAAAATTGTTGCTCACAAGGTGTATCCCCCTCGCTACCCGCGTGGGTGCTCCTTCTTCCATGGACCTTGCTTGGTGTTGATGTAGAATTGTAGGATGTGGATGTCCACATGATCGTTGACCTGGTAAGATGCACTTGTTGGATTTGGTGAGACCAAGCAGGATCTAGATGGCCTACTCAAACTCGATGCAATCTAGGGGGTCGCGCCAATTGAGGGGATTGAGTGGGGGATCCACCTCTGCATGGTCTTGTGGTGGTTGGGGGAAATTTCACCTTCCTCCAGGGTAATAAGGATAGGGATTTGGGGGGTGGGGTTTCCTGGTGGATGTAGGGGGGTTGGTGCGAAGCAAGGCATCAACAAGAAAGGTGGTTGGGTGCACTCACAAAGAGGGTTTGTCATGGGGGAGGAGTGACAGACCCAAGCTAATATAAAGAGGGGTTGGTGGCATCTGAGAAGGGGGTGGCGAGGGCGAGGGTAGGTGAGGCGGGGTGACATGTGGTGAAGGAAAGAGACAGAGGGTGGTTAGGGAGGAGGCTTGGGATGGAAAGCTAATGCTAGAAGTGAGTTCGGCATGGAGGGTTGGGGTAAGTGGGGGAGCTTGATTAGGGTGCTATGGGGCCAATTCCTGGGTGTTAGCTGTCACCACTAGGGGAGGGGTCTGCATCATTATCATCATCACCATCACCATCACCATCATCTCCCTAAGTGGTAGCAGCATGTTTTTTGGAGAAGAATAAATGCTTGAGCTAGTGGTCTCTTTTGTGCAGTGAAGTCTTGGGGAAAGGTCACATGTGAGTTATCAAATTGCATGATGGTCATGGCAATGACGATGATCTCTATAGTTGATGGTGGACTTTGCTCTATAACACTAGGAGGCCTTAAGGGGAGTATGGTTTGGTGGCTTGGAAATAAAGTGCCTTGTAGGCCATGTAGATGTCGGGCCACCCCTCCCTTTTGATATAGGTGATGGAAGTAATAGACTTGGATGAAGCATAAGAAAATGGATAGATGCCAAGGGGCATTGTGAGCTCGAATGAGGCATCGGTTTCAGTGTCTTTTCCGTGCTCTAGTAGGTGAGCCCAATTGAAGAGGTTGGTAGTAAGATGATGGATTGGGAAGTCAAAGAGGATAGTGGGGCTGTCAAAAGAGATTTGGCTTAGTAAGAAGAGGGTGATGAGTAGATTGATGGAGTGCGGACTTGGGATTTTAGTGACTCCGTAGGAGAGGGAAGAGGTGGTGATTGGCTCCTCTAAAAAGATGTTATGTTGGAGGAGGTTGAGTTGGAGGGCTCAAAAATGGAGTTTTAAGATGTTGGCATGGTTTTGGGTGGGTAGAAAGCTCATCAATTGGCAACATCCACATCAATGTATCGACTTTGTGTTTGATAACAATGGATGCCTGCAATAGAACAATTGGCTACACTTGGTCGGCATGCTCTCATGGCCCATTATTGATCTTCCTTTTGCACCATCATTTTTTTGGTGACGTGCTTGTGGGCTTGGAATGAGGCACCGATGCTATCTCGACTGTCCTCGAGGACCTGAGGAATGCATCACATCTCCTGGGTTTCCTGTCGAGCTAAGGAGTTTTCGGTTTGGGTGGACCTGCATGTAGTTGGCCATTGCAAGAAACTAGGGTTGGCCACTCATCAATTGGCAACATCCACATCAATGTATCAACTTTGTGTTTGATAACGATGGATGCCTGAAACAGAACAATTGGCTACACTTGTTGGCGTGCTCTCGCGGCCCATTATTGCTCTTCCTTCTGCACCGTTATTTTTTCTATAACATGCTTGTAGGCTTGGAATGAGGCACCGATGCTATCTCTCGACTGTCCTCGGCAACCTGAGGAATGCATCACATCTCCTGGGTTTCTCGTCAAGCTAGGGAGCATTCGGCTTGGGTAGACTTGCATGTAGTTGCCCATTGCAAGAAACTAGGGTTGGCCACTCAAGGCATGGAGTGACAACATGGGTGTGGGTCACCATCCTCACATCTCATATGGGAGAAGTTCACCATGAAAACTTGGGAATGAGAGCTCCAAGAAAGATAATAGTCAAATGATCAATAATGTGTGTGTGTACAATGCCCATGAGCCCTATATGTATCATATAGCCCAAGGCCCCCAAAGGCACATATGTAAATGACCCTAAGCCCAAGTGCTTAGGCCCCATCCCCCATGTGCATGTGACACCAAATCTACTTCGTTACAGCCATGGAGGAAATTAATTCCCTTGTTTGCTAAATTGGAGAAACCTGTAACAAAATTTTGGAGGGTGCCTTGGGAGTGCAGATGCCCTCAGAAAAGTCTTGTTTGTGATCAAACACACCCAGCCTACACCCAACACACTGTGTGCATGGTATGTCTGTTGGTTTTGGATGATGCAGTGGGACCTTCATTGGCGTGAACTAGCAAGGGTGATGGGAGTGCATGGCCACGAGGGGTGAGAAATGCAAAAGGGTATTTCAAGAATTGGGAGGTTTTATGGAGCTCTTCATCTTCTGCAGCTTTGCGTCGTTCATCTTCTTCTTGTGTTTTGAGAGGATAACGCTTGGAGGGGGGATTGGTGGAGGAACGATGAGGCTCGAGTATTGGGTGTGAGGTATGGTGGTCTCCCCTTGTAGCTTGATGGGACTGGGCAATATGTCCCACTATGCTGCATGATATAATACAATAGTGTGAGAAGGGATGAGGCCACCAGCTTGCCTTTGGGGTTTGTGCATACTTCATGGAGCTCTTTATGGAGATATTCGGCCAATTAATTGATGGCCAGACTGAAAGAGTGAACCAGGTAATAGAAGATATCCTTCGATCATATTGTGGCAGGGAACCCAAGAAGTGGTTAAGCCATTTGCATCTTACAATGCTTCTTATCATTGAAGCATTAGGATGAGTCCTTTCAAAGCTTTGTATGGACAAGATTGCCTTACACCGTTGACTTGGTCTGACCCATTGATCAGAGTCAAAATGTCCAGACAAATGCTTGATGACATGGACTAGCAAATGCAATTAATCCATAAAGATATAGAGGCAGCCCAAGATAGGCAAAAGCAGTATGTAGATAAAAAGAGATCAGAGAGAGAGTTTGAAGAATCAGATATGGTCTTCATTCGAGTACGACCAAAAAGAAGTTCCTTATCCTTAGGGAAGTAGAAGAAGCTCTCTCCCAGATACTGTGGGCCATATGCTGTCATAAAGAAAGTGGGCGATCTAGCCTATAAACTTCTTCTGCCTCCCCATCTCAAGGTACATAATGTATTCCATGTCAGTTTGCTTAAGAAATATGTACCCAGCCCGAGTCACTTGCTTGATGATGAACAATTGATCTCTTCGTCTCAAGGTCAGATGGTACTCCAACTTGAGGAAATCCTTAACGTTCGGGAGAAGATTCTCAGGAGCAGAGTCCTTAGAGAATTTTTAGTAAAGTGGAAGTTCTTCCCTCTAGAAGACGCCACCTGGGAGAAAGAAGAAGAGTTGGCGAAAGATTACCCCCACTTTGCGAGATGAGGACATCTCGCGTTTTTCAAGTGGGAGAGGATGTAAGATTCCTCCTCAGCCTGATTAGTGAATAGGCTCTACTTCAATCCCCTGCAATCATTCCCTATTTTTGAATATAAGAAAATGTGATTTTTCTTGTTTTTGTCTAGAGAGAAGAAAAATTCTAGAGAGTGGTAATTCAATATTGAGATATTTTTGGATATATAAATTCTACAAATATCAAGAATATATTTTCCTGAAACAGAAAATCAAAATAAATTTTTCAAGGTGCATTAGGAATTAATTAAAAATGATTTAAAAGACCTTAGCTTAAGGGTCAAGATTTTCTAAACTTTTTGGATTATGGTCCAATTAAGGTTCTTATGGACCAATAAGATTAATCCAAGTGTTGGGATAAGATAAATCCAATGAATAAAATAAAATACCCAAAAATGAGTAAATACCCACATAAGATAAAGAGTTGACTGAGTACAAGATTTATTAGTTAAAAATTATGAAATATTACTAAAACAATGCGATATTTTAGAGTAATCGTTTGACACCTTGGTAAGGAAAAGGGGAGCCTTCAAGGAGGCACCTATTTCACACATGTGAATGAGTTTTAAACTCAAAAATATTAAGATATTTTTATCTCTCCTCTCTCTTGGATATCAAACCAAATAAAAAAGGGAGCCAAACTTAGTTGGACTCAGTTAGTTGCCTCCCTCACCTATAAATAGACCCCCATTCTTTTGTATTCTCATCTGTGAACTAGACCATGCTAGTATTAACTTAAAATAAGTATATTTTCTATTATCTCCTAAAAATCTTCTACAATTTGGAGAGATTGGAGCCTCTCTCTCTCTTCAACCTGCCTTGGAGCTTTCCTCAATATACTAACCAATTGATTGGTTGGGGGCCTCTCTTAAGAATAGAGAATCAAGCAAAACAAGAGGTATGACTTTATGGTTTTTTCTTAATCTTCTAAATGTTTTTCACTTCTCATGGAGCAATTCCTAATTCTAAAATCAAACTCTATGCTAGTCAAGCTAGAGGCCAAAGAGATGGCTTTTTTATGCTTTAATGTTACATAAATTATGGTAAACTTAGGAATTAAGTCCATAAATTAGATATTGGTCCAAATGATAGTTATTCTATCATAATACTATTACTAAATCTTATGCTTTTTAAAATTAAAAAAAATTATTAGTAATAGCAGCGGAGCTATGGCAAATTTTTTAGAAATTAATACATAAATCATTTTTATGCATAATGTGAAAAGAGGACTTCCTACCATATTCTAGGATTAGTCATCCTATGTTAAATGAATAATTCTCATCATATCCATGGAAAATTAATTTTTAATATTTATGCATAAATAGTTAATTTAGTAGTGGATGATTTCGAGGAAAGAGGAAGGCATGATGAAATCAATGTGTAGAAAATATAATGATTTGGAATGAATGACCCTAAGTCAAGGGGATTTTGGAATGTGAGCTGATAGGATCTTGTAGCAACTTCCCACGGGTGTGTATTGTAGCCCATAGGCTTGGTAGGTTTCCTACACATGAAGCCAAAGGAGGATGGAACTCCATGTTGACTGTGTGTAGAGAGAAGGGAAAGAGATAGAGAGAGAAAAATGATTGCTAGAGAGATAGTGACTTGCACCACACAATGTGTGTTGGATTTATTTGACTGATATAAAATGAAGTACAAGCCTATGTGTATAAAGGCCTTTCCCAATACCATACCATTTGACCTTAATGCATGCTTATCCACCCTAAGAGGTGATTCACATGCAGACACACAACCATATAAATGAGTGTGTAAACCCTTTTTATGAATGTTCACACACACATATGGATACATTAAACACACAATTGCATATATTCCAACACCCCCCTCAATTATGAGTTGGGGCGCACACATATATGCACATAGGCACTACCTTGATTCCAACACTCACCCTCAAGGGATTGCCACACTCTAGTCAAGGATGAATCTTAGGCCCATAGCCTAGTTTCTCATGCTAGTAGGCGGTTCCCAAGGGTAGGAACAAACAAGGAATAGTTTGCACACTCATAACACAACATAGATAAGACCTTGTTCCCAACAAACCCCCCTCAAGGGCTATCTCTCCTACTGTGTCAAGGATAAATCTTGGACTCATGGTCCAGTTTCTCAAGTCAGTCAGGGGTGCCACGTGGGTAGAGACACAACACGGGAATTAGGTCACAACCACATGACAAAAATAGTAGCAACACATAACTTGGAATTTAATAATTCCAAACATACACACATTTGACACATGATTATTACATATCCTTTTAGGGGACATCCAGGGTAGAGGACCCAAAATATACATATAAAAACATAAAATTAGATTCCCCCCTCAAATAGGAAATCAACACTTGGGGCATGAGTACTAGTGCTGTTGGGGGGGCGAGGCAAGGAGATTTCGTTGCTCTTGGTACACATGGAGATGAAGTCGGTTGATATAGGCTGCTTCAATTTGGCCATGGGATGCCAATTTTTGAGAAAGCCCCAAAAAATGAGCAAGCAAGGACCTTCAATTTTAATGGAGGAGATCTATTTTTACAAGAAGGTAGCATTGTTTTAGAGAAGTTTGCTATGGTGAAAAGCGGCTGTATGGAGTGGAGGCCCTCAGGAACGCTGCTGGTGAAAAGCGGCTATGTGGAGTGGAGGCCCTCAGGTGGACGTCGTGAGCTTGGAGCTCAGAAGATGGTATAAGTGATGAGCTAACGCTCAGATTTGGGAGCGTGGAAAGAATATCTACGTCCAACAATACCTCTAAGACGTGCGTGGATGTGTGTTGGATATATTTGATTGATATAAAATGAAATACAAGCCTATGTATATAAAAGCCTTTCTCAATACCATTTTGACCTTCTTTAATGCATGCTTATCCACCTTAAGAGGCAATTCACATGTGGACACTTTTATGAATGTTCACACACACATATATGGATACAACATATTTCAACATGTATGAATCACCAATGGTCCCAAAATGTTGAGATTAGAGGCTGATTAATCAAGGATTAGTGAAATTAACTCACTGTTATGATTACAAAAACAAGGGATGATTAGAGTATGCAATTAATCATCTTGCACTTGACCGATGTCAAAATGCTTCAAGAGGGTTGTAGAGCAAGATGTCTAATTGTGATTAGAGCCCAACGGTAAGAGATTTGATCACTTAATGAAAAATTAATGAAGTAATTACCAAAACCTCTCTTTGAGAAGCATACAGGTGGAGATTTCTTATTTAGAGCCCTCCATTGCAAAAATTGACATCACCATTGCATTAGGGACCTCCTCCAAGTTGAAGTTCTTCAAATGGTTGAGTGTGGTAGGAGCAATCAAAGCTCCACGGCTAGGAAATATGGAGAGAATCAAAAAATTGATTAATATTACTACTTATAATTCATAATATTAATTAAATCATAATGCAGGCATAGGGGATTGGATCCATGCTTTGATACCAATTGATGTAGATCAAGGGGGCTCATAAGCACCAATGAACACCATGATTAAACATAATGAAGATGGTGATTAAGCTAAACAAGTGGGATGAGCCTCTTATATAGGCAAGTACAAAAGTGATTACATTAAGCTAATCAAGATTAACAACTAATCAAATCCATTTTGCTCTCCATGATTCACTCCTTAAATATAGCCTAGCCCCACTATTCTCTCTCCAAGATTCTAGGTCCCTGATTCTTTCTTGCCATGATTCTAGCATCCCCAGATTGAAGGTGGGTTGATTGGCTTCTTCTAGGCCACTTGCAAAATAGAGATTCCTTACTAACTTGAAGGCATGTACTGATAGATAATTATAACAACAAATAACCTTAGACCAAATGAATTTTACACTAGACTTTACATACATAAGTGACTAGGGATATTTGGTAAAATATGTGAACCCAACAATTTTGAGATAATGTGTCCCAAGGAAACTCCATGTGCTCAACCCAAAACTAGCATTTCAAAGGGTTAAGAGAGATTCTGTAGAGTTTTCATTTCTCTAGCACTTTTCTCAAACACCATAGCGCATTCTATGTAAATTGCCATAAATTTCATCCATAAAAACTGTAAGGAATTTTTATAAATACTCCTTGTAGGCTGTGCACATCAGGCATTGGAAAGTTCCTGAGCCATTGGTGAAACTGAATGGCATGACATGGTATGTCTATGTGCCCCATTTGGTGGAAAAAGCCGTTTTAAGTTGATCCTTTGGGTCTATTAACACTTGGCGCTATAGCTTGAAAATCCATCAAGGAAGCTATAGGCCTCCTTTCCTGCTACCCGCTTCAGCACATTCTCTATGAAGGGTAACAGATAATGATCTCATATGTTGGCTACATTAACCTTTTTAAGGTCCACACACACTGTCATTTTTCATTTTTCTTGGGTACTATCACAATGGGTGAGACCCATTGTGTATGCTCTATTTCATAGATGATTTTGGTATATATGAGTTGATCAATGTCTTCACGGACCATCTTGGAGTACTTGGGATTCATAGGATACACTCTTTGCTTTACTGGCCTTGCCCCTTCTTCAACCATGGGGATGGTATGTTTGACCACTTTAGGAGGTACACCCTTCATACCAATGTATTTCCAAGCAAAGTAGTCTTCGAGTTCAGTGAGTAGGTCAGCAAGGTCTCTCTCTCCTTATGCAGAGAGGTCTTTCCCAATATAGATTGATTTCGAACCTTCACTTGGACTTGCCAGGTCGATCTCCTTGTTATGGCTTACCACCCTAACCTCCCTTTGAAACACATCCAACAAGGGATTACCTTGTGAACCACAACTGATTACCTTGTGAGGATCTTTCCAATGGCCGAGCTCATAACTCTTGAGGTCTCCAAGCTCTAAAACTCCTTGAGAAGCAATTCCACTACACCTCCCGCAAGTGTTGTCACACCTCGTGTTACACTACGGGTACTCATCCCTCACTCACACACACTCACTAGCATGCATTAGAGAGAGAGATTAGCAAGACCAAGAATCAATTGCACAATGGGAGAGTATGTTGTATTATGAGAGAAATTCACTTATATACATGGCCATAATGTTCACACTCACTTAAACTATGGCCGGTTGGGCACTTTAGGCTCATAAGAGGCCTAATGCGATTACCATGACTACTCTCATAATATATCCATGAAGTACATCACTTGGGACTTCATCCTACATGCTACCACATGCTCTTGAAGTGAGAATTGCCATAAATACTCCGTCACACCATTAGGGGTGCCCGTCCAAATTGTAGATTTGGACACCATTGCTTTATATCTTGAATGTTTGACCCTTTGGTGTACCTTGACTCTTTGATATAAGATAATGGTGGTAGTTCTTGTTAACCCCTAGAATGGGTTAACATTCTTCCCTTCCTTATGCCGATCGTGTCCTCAGAGTCACTCACACTACCACACAAGGAAATCTCTCTCTCTCGCTCCTCTACACAAGCATACAAGCATAGAGAAGGCACATGTACTAGAGTACACTCTCACACTCTCTCTCAAGACAAGGCAAGAGCTCTCATAGCACAAAGGGAGATTGTGTCCATTCATTATGAGAAAATACCTTATATACAATTGGCCCTTATTTACACTTGGGCGCCCAAAACTTACTAAGGCCTTGGGTGGCCAATATCTCATAATGTTACAACTTTTATAGTGCCTTTGCATGACACTTATTAATGTCCTCAAATGGAGGAACATAATTGTTAATCCTAATTGGGATTACATCCCTCCCTACCTGATGTAGGTTCTGTCCTCAGAACCTATCACTGAGGCCTAAAGACATGTTTGCCAAACTCATGAGACGATAGAAGTTGCATCATGAATAAATCTTTTTCAAGGTCCTTCTGAATGCAGAAGAACCCGGTGTCTACCATATCTTCAAATATTACATTCATGTAAGTTGGTAGACACCTGAGGATGGTAGTATAACATCATGCCTCTATCAGTGGGGCCTTGGTTCATGTCGAATAGTAGTTGATCTGCTTCAAATCCATCATATCTCTCTTTGGGCTAGTTAATAAGTACCATAACCAACTTCAAAAATTGGACACTGGCCACAACAGCGGGATCCGAGATGCAACGCCATGCACGTATCCATGCCAGTTGTTGTCTTTACTATCCTATATTTGAAAAGGTTGTTGGCACAAATAGAGGAAAGTTGTAACATATATGTGAATCCCGATGCTTTGCATCATTGAAGACCATTGTGTGGGGAGAACAGACAAGCTTTGTTGATGGCTTTGATGTTGAGTGACGTTCAATGGTCTTTTTTCCTCCGGAAGGAATAAGAAAGGCTAGTTAGTGAATGAAAAGGTTAGTGATTTATTGGGAATTCCTAATGGGGTTGGGGGGGTTGTGTTTTTTGCAAATGATTGCAGTTTTATTTTGTGTGAGAATGATTTTTTTGCTGTTTTTTGCTCACTTTGTTTTTGGCAATCATAAGCAAGGTTACATGTGATTTGTGTTAGTGGGGACACTAAGAGATGTTGATAATGGGAGAGAAGAGAGGGAAGGATCTGGAGGAAAGTAGACATAATCATCAGAATAAGATGGTGATTCTCAGTTCCTCATTTGATTAATTGAAGTGATATTCATCACTTTAAGAAATTGGCCTTCGATGAAGTCCCTTTGTGTGGCAGGATTCTTTTGAAATGTTGTTGAGTAGGGCCTATTCCTGCACGCTTCTTCCCATGTGCTTTTCAATTGAGGCACCTCAATTTGTTGAAGCATCCTCGTCAAAGGCATTGGTGCCATACTCTAGAGAGGCAAGTGACTCAGCCACAACAGAGGGTGGAGAAGAGGTGGGGGAGGGTCCTATAGAGGGTACCCTAGATGTACCAGATGGAGTGGACAATGGAAAGGAGGTTACACATGAGATGCTAGAGCTTGAGCTTAGTAAGCTTAGCTCTGTGGTGATTGAAAAAGGGGAAGAATTTGTCTTTTTACATGACCTAGAAAAGGTCTACAAGCTCAACCAAGCTGAGTGCCTCTCCTTGTAAGCTGTGAATGATTGAATTTCCCATCGACAACAAGGGCTCGGAGGCTTTTCAACAAGGGCTTGTTCCAGGCAAGGTGGTGTGCATGAGTCGGTGATGATCATGAAATCAGCAAACTGCAGAGGCTGATCAAAGCCTTGTGACTGAGGAGGAGTTTAGAAAAGCTCAGGAACAATTACCGTCACCAGAGAGTCTGAGGATGCTACATTAGTGTCATTGGAGGAACACAAGTCCTCCATTGACATTTGTAAGCTTGAGGTGGTTGGCTTTGATTTCAAACACATGGTAAGATAAATTATGTATGAATCTAATAAATATAATTGATAATACTACTAGAATTCCACTAATCCTCTTTCTTGTGTGCAGCATATAGTCTTTGTAGATGATTGGGCTCAACGTAAAGGTGGCAAACGTGAGGGTTTTGGAAGAGATGCTGCATTGGCCCATTACATGGATCGTATTGCACCTCAACACCTTGTTGTGGTGGACAATGCATTCACCCCCATGGCAAGCTTCTACATGTTAGCCCTCAAAGTACTTAGCAAGGTCCTATGCTTGTCAACGATTCCAAGAAATGCCGACAAGATAGTGCTCATCAACAAGGCTATAGTAGTGTTTGCACACACTGCATTTGCAGAGAGTATTGGTCAGAAGGACCCAGATTGTGTCGTCAATGCCATATTGTCGGGGACCCTTCCACTTAGCAAGAAGAGGCACAAGACTATAGCTAGGCGTCTCAAGAACATTATGAGTTAGCCTAGAAAATTATCGTAGATACTGTGTTTGACACTACTACTTTGTTAAAGACAATCAATGTAACTCCTTTTTACTAATACAATCAATGTGTTCGACACTACTACTTTGTTAAAGACAATCAATGTAACTCCTTTTTACTAATACAAGTGGGTTTTTCTATACATAAAGTTTGAATAATGTAAGTTTCCATGATATGAGAGAGAGAGAGAGAGAGAGAGAGAGAGAGAGAGAGAGAGAGAGAGAGCCATTGTGCATAACACTGGATTGCATGCATGTTTAGTTTGTGGTATCAGCAGTGATTAATTTGGGTCAACTTCCCATGATGTCCCTTGTTCTCTCTAACCACAATCGGTATGTAGTTTGGTCCTATCTAGCCATGATATGAGAGAGAGAGAGAGAGAGAGAGAGAGAGAGAGAGAGAGAGAGAGAGACATTGTGGATAACACTGGATCGCATGCATGTTTATTATGTGGTATCAGTAGTGATTAATTTGGGCCAACTTTCCATGATGTCCCCCCTTGTCCTCTCTGACCACAATGAGTGTAGTTCTAACTGATTTAGCCAACACCTAGCTCTAATTGATAGCAAGGTCTATGTGTATGTGAATGTGAATATTTGTACATGACAATTGGAGGCCACCAAACACAAAAAATAGCCCCAACCTGAACAGGGCGACTTTACCCCAAACAGGCTTGCTATCTGGGCAAAAGTCACCATGTTCAGGTTGGGGCTCCTTTTTCATTTTCTAGCCTTCATGTATAAGCATTCATATAGGCCTTGCTATAAAATAGTAAAATTAAAGATATATGGTGCCCTACAAAGTAGTATTAAGATCATAAAAGATACCCTTTTACATGATGAGAGAGTTCTTACGCATGGAAGGAGAGAGTTTGATTAATGTGAACCATAGATAAATACATTTTTCCTATGATGAGCTACCGATAAATGGAAAATGTGGTGCCTTCACACTGGCCTTGACATCACCTAGTTATTTAGAGTTCAAAGTAAAATGGTAAAATGTTGCACTGTCCTTGATGCTGACATTGGAAGCATATTTTGAGAACTATCTATATCATACATTGCAAGCATGTAGCATTTGAAGGCCTAAAAAAGCAAAAAAAAGCCCCAACCTGAACAGGGTGACTTTTGCCCAGACAGGAAGCCTGTCTGGGCAAAAGTCACCCTGTTCAGGTTGGGGCTTTTTTTTGCTTTTTTAGGCCTTCAAATGCTACATGCTTGCAATGTATGATATAGATAGTTCTCTAAAGACTTTATATTCTTGCAATGTATGATACAAATAGAGCTCACTTTGACAATTCAATTCTATAAGATGTAAATCACCAAACTGTACATGGATTCATTAATAATATGAATGAGTAGCTGTACGATGGTATAGTGAACATCACCATGAAGTGGCTTTTGTGATCCTCCATATATCATCCATGTTCAACACATTTCTATATTTCTACTTTGCCTTCATAGACACCTCTAATCACCCATGCTCAGTCCATGCCTAAATCTATGATTTGAGTACATGGACACCATGTAAAATTGCAAACTGACACTTCAGTATCTGTATGTATCCAAGGTGCTTTAAAGATACTTTGAAAAATTGAACCCCATTTTATGAATTGAATCCCATTTCATGGTGAAAATTTACACAGAGGAGGAGGTTCAAGCTCTAGGCCTTGCTATGACCCTTCAAAAACTGATCCTCTTAGACATAAATTAAAAATATTCATTCTTTTACATTCAAAATTTGATCCCAAAAAATTCTAAGTGAGTATCTACACTGATAAGGGGGATTGGATGAGGTTTTTTGACAGTTGCCTTGCTATCACCAAGCAATTTACAACTAAATAATATTAAAATTTAAAAAAAATGATACATATGGTTGAGAGGAAGGTTTACAAAGGCAAAAGTCACCCTGTTCAGGTTGGGGTCTTTTTGCCTAGACATGAAGTAGGTTTACAAAGGCAAAAAGACCCCAACCCACAGGGTGACTTTTGCCCAGACAGACTTCATGTCTAGGCAAAAGTCACCCTGTTCATGTTGGGGTTTTTTTTAACTTTTCTAAGCCTTCAAACTATACATACTAGCAAGTGAAATATACAAATCACCCTTGCAAATGAAATATACAAATCAAATACATTTAGATTTTTTTGATACACTTTTGATACAGATACACATGCAATAAAAGCCTTGATGTGGACAACTTCAGAAGCACCAAAAAAAGAATATATTAAGTGAAGTTTTACATTGTCCAATCATGTACATCATAAGGGGAAATATTCATATGTTATCATGTCGAATGGTGCATGCTAGAGATATTTTATTTTGAATGTACCTTTTATTTATATCATCTAGCATGATTAATTTATTTAATCAATTGTGTATTGGTATGACGTCTACTAGGATTAATGTGTAATTAGTTGTGTGCGCTAGTATGATATGGTTAGGATTAATGTGTTTAATCAACTATGTGCATTGACTAATATTATTTTGGATGAAGGCGATGATTGAGTGGCAGATTATATGTTAGTCGTGGGTGGAACATGTGTTGGATCACTATGAGATATTTTGGAAGACATGTAAACACCTTTTATGGTTTCATATTTAGGAATCAATATTTTTTGTGAGGATAAGGCCTCGTACCTTTGTACATACCAAATAGTAGTTTATCCTTTTGGTAGGCCTAAGACTTTATATTATTGCTTACTATATTTTTGTAGATCTTTTATGCTCAAAAAATTGAAAGCACTTGTGCTTGGTTTTTGGAGTTATCTTTTTGAAAAGCAAGCTTTTATTAATACATATAAATATGGGTGAGTGGTACAAGGGCCACACTCATCCAGGGGAGATTCAACCCAGTCTTGTGTCGAGAATGTCATCTACTCTATTCTCCATCTCTCTTTGTTTATTTGACTTGGTTTATTAAGGTTTATGTTTTTAATTTATGCAAGTATATGCTATGCTCTAATTTTTGTGTTGAGAATTAGAATTCCTTCTCCAAGTGTCCATAAAGGTCCTAATAGTGGTATCAGAGCTTTGGGGACCACTCAAAGAGATGGCCATTTGCTTCTGGGTAATATGGAATTGACTTATGGTGAACGATCATGAATGTGTTAGTGAGATTTTTGATTCCATCGTTGATAAAATGCTTACATTGATCACTCGCTAGCTTAAATGGACATCCAAAGTAGGTAATGATGTTCTCATAGAGAAACTTAGCAGTTGCCACGGCATCCGCTTTTTGTGAAGCTCTTGCAACACCCATTTGGTTACATAATCTATGGCAACAATGATGAAGTATGCTTTTGTGCCATGTGAGTAGGACTAATAGGGCCAATGAAATCTAAGCCCCATTTTTTAAAAGGTTGGTTGACTTTGACAGGATGCAATGGCATCATGTCCTTCTTCTATGGCTTTTCATAACATTGGCACTTGTCACATCCCTTGACAAATAGTGCACAATCTTTGAAGAGCATGCATGGGCCACCAATACCAAGATTGGAGTATTTTCTTACTGTAACATTGCTTGCTAAGTGTCCCACTAGCTACCCCTTGGTGTGCTTGCTTGATGATGTATAAGTATTCATCCTCCCTGGGGCAACGTCTTAATATGTCATCCTTACCTCGTGTATAAAGAGTTCCAACAATAAGTTGGTAAGGTGAACTCTCTTTTTAGAAACTTTCTTGCTGAATCTTTCCTCAGTTCCTTTCCTTTTGGAAAACCATTAGCTAAAAAGTTAATGATTTTCTCATTCTATTTTAGAATGGCCTCAACTTTGAATAGTGTATCAGCCACAGTAGCCCATCATCAACCCCAATTAGTGCTTTGCCATCAGGTATACGGGATAGATGATTTTCCATGACATGTTTCTTGCTAGGCCTCAAAACCACTTTAAAATCAAACTCAAGAAGAATCAACAACCACCTTGTGATCGTTCTCGTGGAGCATGGTTTGTTTACATATGATTTTTTTATTCAACCTGTGAATACCCCCTTTAAATGGTACCCTTGTGTATGTAAAAAATGTGTAAAAAAGGGATTTTAAAAATCCTTTCTATTGAACCCACATGCTACCCTTACATATTTATCAGTGAAACTCCCCCTCCCCCCCGCCCCCCGTTCAGAATTAGCCCGTGTCCAAGGAGTCCAAGTCCTCATCTAGGTCCCTAATGAAGAATGGCTCTTGGGGGGTCCCAAGATTTATCTTTTTGGTTTGCTTTATTTTCCCATTCTTAGCTAAGTTTTTTCTCATGTTTTTCTTCTTCTTCTTCGTCTTAGATTCCTCTACCGATCATTGCTTGAGAACATGTTGGTTTTGGGCTTATAGTTGGGTGATAGCATTCAACGGTGTGTAATCTAGATTTTTTAGAATCTACCTTTGATTTTGATTAATTGCCCCAATCATGTTTAGGGGTGTGATCATGGGTCTTGTTTGTGGGCTTGTCACCCTCAGGGGGTTCAATATAAGTAAACCCTCTATATCATGTGTGTTTAAGGCCTATTTTACACATCCCTTATATCTGTGAATTTTTCATGAATAAAACATATGATTAAAATTCTATTCAACCTATGAATACCCCCTTTAAATGGTACCCTTGTGTATGTAAAAAATGTGTAAAAAAGGGATTTTAAAAATCCCTTCTATTGAACCCACATGCTACGCTTACATATTTATGAGTGCAGACACCCCCCACCCCCTCCTCGAGTTACCATAATCTTGTTGGGGTAGTCCTTAATCCAATGATGTATGCCACAATGGTTACAAGTAGCTAGTGGCATGTTTAAGGGTACTACTTGGTTGAGATGAGGAAAATTCAGAGGGCATTCTGAAACTCCATGGGGACCTTGACAGTGGTAACATTGAAGCACCATTCTTCTAGCTATGGTGTTAATCTACCGGCCCCTTTCCATTGCGTAGCAAGTTGGTAAACTAGCTTGACTCCCCCTCTCCCATTCATGTATTCATGGAGATATAAATGACAATAAATGGTGGTATGTCATACATGTCACTCCTTGTTCAAAGAGTATTTGTTAAGATAGGGATGTTGAAGAGCTCATGAACAAAGTGGTAGTCAGAAATGAACATGCAGAGGGTCAAGTACAAGATGAAGCATGCGAGATACCACCAACTAATCAAGATGAAGGTGTCCCTATCCAAGACGATGAGGAAGCAATTGAATCTGAGTATAATGATGAGGAAGCAATTGAATCCAAGTATAATGATGACGATGATGATGATGTCGAGTCCAATACAGTGGGATAGATCTTTTTGTTGGTCTTATTAGCATGTATAGATTTGATGGAAGATGCAGCCAATGTTGAGCCAAGCTCACCACCCTAATACATTAATCAATTTCTCAGTTTTCCACTCTTGATAAAGTCCATGTTTGGTTGTATTATATTTTGTTCTTTTTTTGGTGATATTTTATTATGAAAATACCTCTTAAGGGGATATTTTGAGATCTTTGTAATGCTCTTTGGAATTCTAGATTTTGTTTTCACAGTACATGGCTATAGATGCAGCCATAGCTACGTGGATAGCCATGTAAGGCTTTAGCTACATGCACAGCCGATGCACTGGAATTGCACACCCTATAAGCAGTTGTGTTGGGTCCCCTCTCGCTACTGTCTCTCCTCTTCAAGAAGCTATCAGGACTGCATGTCTCCCCTTCTCTTGTTGTGGAGGTCACTCTACCATTCAAGTGCACCACTCCACCAATGCATCGATGGACAAAGCTGGTGATCCTGTGAAGCAAGCTTGGCGCGCACACACTAGCGTCGTCATGCTTCCCCTTTCTATGGCCAGTATAAAAAAATCTCTAAATGACTTGTTGTCAGTCTCTGAGTGCCACCTATATAGCGAATAGAACTACCTCAAAGACTTGAATTGACCACCACATCTGTCAAACCAAATCCACTACTCATGCCATGCGACTGCATGATCCCTCATAAAATGTATCATAAAGAAAGAAAAAATTCTATACAAAATGTGCATCATGCAAGTGATCTCATCACTAATGTAATGGTACTCCCTGATATAATGTAAGACTCAAGGGTGTTGGAAACTCCATCCTAGTGTATCTCTACATGATGATAGCTAATATGCACTAAAATAGCCACCTAAATTGCAACACAATTTTATCCTAATATACAATGGTCAAAAGCTATCATTACATCACAAGGAAATCAAATGTGTAGTTCGTATCAAAGTCCAGCTTATTGAGATAACCACACCACTGAGATAACCATGTCAATGGGGAATTTCTCTAAGAATGCATGAAACTGGTAGTTCTACCACTTGGGACAATGGGTGTGCCACATATAAGGGTAGATGTGCTCTCTAAAAGATGTAGTGAATATATTGTACGTGGAGTATGTTTCACCACGAGACCTACAACCTTCTAGATTGCCCCCCACCATCGAGATGTGCTCTCTAAAAGATGTAGTGAATATAATGCATGAGGAGTATGTTTCTCCATGAGACTTGCAACCTCCTAGATTTCCCCCCACCATCAAGATGTGCTCTCTAAAAGATGTAGTGAATATAATGCACATGGATTATGTTTCTCCATGAGAGCTACAACCTCCTAGATTGCCCTCCCACCATCGAGTTAGCACACTATATACTCATATTACCACCAATGCACTACCTTAATGTCATTGACATCTCCCTTAAGCATGTGGCTAGCACTGCCAACTCCCCACATGCACCATGTGTCACCTTAACGCACATGAAAGGTGATGTTATAAGGTATCTAGCTCGTGTGGACACAAAAGAGAGTGTATGAAATCACACGAGCTAGTAGGCCTCCCATTGTTCCCACTAAGGGAATGTAAACAAAAGAGTGTATGAAGTCACGCAGGCTATTAGGACTCCTATTGTTCCATTTCCACTAAGGGAATAGAACACATTCATAGTAGAGATGAAACTCTACATGGTATCGACAACAACATGTGTCATGCTGATAGGAGTAGTGCACAAATCATGGCTTACGTCGCCTGAAAGATCTTTGGCAAATCTTGAGGTAAGGGAATGCCTCCACAAACTAAGTATATAACTCGGTTCGACTCACCTCAAGAAACCAAGCCCCATGTTCTTGAGAACACACCCTTTGATACTCGTTTTCACAATGTTTTCTTGAACACTGGTGAGGCTCTACAATTCTCCTCCCAAAATGTCTCTAGTAGTGTCTTGGTTCTATTGTTGTGATCAAACGATTTCACCTAGGAGCATGACCGCCACTAGAAGCCCACAATACTGCAGCATTATCATCTACATCTAGACGTTGCCTTCTCAATGAACCACCTCTAAGAGTGAATGGAGCTATATGAAGAATGCAAGAGGTAGCTCTCATCTCGCCTACCATGTGGGGTTACACACACGATGAGTGGCCAATGCATCCAAAGGATTCCTCTTCTTGATGGATGCATATTAGGACCTTGATGCCCATTCTCTCCTCTCTCAATGCCCACCAATCCCAGTAACAACCATACACTCGACTAGCATAGTGGAGGTGAGAATGATAAGAGATTATACATTAGAGATTATGCATAAGGCATAAGAGCTCTTTTATGTAGCTTTTATACATAAGATCTATGCTTGTGGCTACACTCTATCCTTAATGACCCCTGCTAGTTGTTCCTAGTTCCTTAGACATCATGCTTGGTTTACCACTTATCCTTTGGCTTTGAAGCATCCACATGGAGTTTTTTTTATCTTTGCAACTCTTCCACTATTTTCTTTTTCTTACAAAATATATCTGATGCATGATAATCTTCTTTTTTGTTAGAATGCATAATTTCAAGCAAGATGCTTATTACCTTTTTTCTATGAATTAAAATATTGTTTCAAGAATTTGAATTACTTAAAACTTTTAGAAAGACAATTCAGGTAACTTATTTTGATTAAATTACAAAAAACATAGAGGCATTCTATATTAGATGGATTTTATGTATCCATTTTGGCTATAGGTAGAAAAAATTTGTCTCTTTTTCATACATATAGTGGATACCTACCAATTTAGATACCAAGTATATGTGATGGATACATTATGGATATCCTTTTTAGTACCTACACCTCAACCTTGGGCTTCATTTTGACACTTTATCATTTTTGAAAGGTGCCACTTTTGTAAACTTTTCTTTATTTATAAGTGTCAAATGAAGCCTAAAATGCTTGTGAAGCCCATAATAGGCTTCAAATTTAAGGCCTTCCTAGATGAACGTCTAACAGAAAGGCCTGATTCTTCACGACATCACTCTTCGTAGTTCCATGATCCATCTCGAAGTGAACACAGCCAATATTTTGAAGGATGGTATTTCTTTGTCGTATTGGTATATATGTGTCTGATAAGTAGCAAGGATAGAATTAGAAGGTTCTAGTACCCTTCCAAGGGGGTCAAAACCTTCATAAGAAGGGTGAAAATAGAATTACCTTTCAAAATAAGGAAAGGGTTTTGGTAAATTTAGCTATATGCCCTTCCAATATCTTCTTAAAGAAAAGAAAGGTATGGCAAAGTCCTTAGAAAGAAAAAATAGGGGTGCCCTTCAAAATCTAGGCCAGATGAGTAGTATAGTATGTGTGTAGTCGGTTGAAATTCTAGTACGTTACTAGGAATGGAATAACACCTCATGAAAAAAAAAGAGTATTACTATTTTTTTTCTAAAACTTAGTCTTTGTTAAAAATTTGTGTACTCGGATTTTGGAAGGGTGGGAACCTTCAAACTCTAACATTGAGACATTTTCAAGTTATTTGTTTATGAAAAACTCTCATTTACACCTCATTAAGCATGAATATCAAGGATTTTTAGTTTGATATGTATTTTTTTGTAACTAAAGTAAAAACATTTTATATTGGTTTACGAATAAATCTTTGTATATGGTAAATTTGTGTGTGTAAGGTTGCTTTTTTGCAGCATAGTTCTCATCAAAGACCTAAATGATCATATACACACATATATATGCATAAGTACATGTATATATGTATGCATGCGTGTGTGGCACGCACATACACATGTGCACATGTGTATGTATGGCACGCACATACACATGTGCACATGTGTGTGTGTGTGTGTGTGTGTGTGTGTGTGTGTAGATTACTGGTATGATAAATAATCATAAGTGAGTCCACATATAAGTTTATTTTATAATTATGTAAGAAATATTATTTCAAAAATTTTAATCAAATTCGAATAATAGATTTCTAAGACTTTTAATAGTGTGTAGATTCTAGAAAATAAAAGAGTGTATTTCTATAAGAAGGTGTCTATGTTACAAAATCTTTTTGTGTTTACTTTATGTGATACAAGGGAAAATGCGGTTTTACAAGATTTTAAAGTTTTTATTCCTCTTGCAAGATTGCTTGAGTTAAATTTCTAAACAAGTTGCAACAACTAAAGATGCTTCCTCATGTTTATTTACTACCAAAAACCTTCTTGTTAGATATCAATGTCCATCCTCACTCTATTCTACAATGAGTTTAGTTAGCTCATGTTCTGTAAGGCACCCTTTATGAGGAGAATCCATGTTTTAGCAACTTGACACATAGGCTTAGTTTAGAGACCAAATGGTGGCCTTAGTGGTATCAGTTACAATTAACATATCAACAAAATCTAAATATAATTAACATATGAGAAAAAGGTTAAAATTAAATAAAAGAACATATGGAAATGGATTCAAGTATCCACTTTTAATTTGACGGATAAGAAAAATCCATTTTGTATATAATGCTACTTGTAAGCACTTGGACTCAAAGTGCAAGAAACGTAAGTTTGCTAACAAGATGAATAGTTGATATCTATTTTGGGTAGCGTACTTTATAGCATGCTCTCAAGATGGATATGTGACATCTAGATTTGGTTTTAAAACATTTTATAACGCAATGAGATAATGGTATGTATTTTATCAAAAATGCAGGCGAAGTAACCAAATTGTGATGTTAAGATGGTTATGGCATGGTATCCAATTTTACTAAAAAGGATATCCATAATGTATCCATCGCATATTAGGTTATGGAAGATTAGCTTCTCAGTTTGAGCTGTGGTTAGGCAAAGCCCCACGACCTTGGTTAGTTCCTGTACTCTTTTTATGGTGCAAGGACAGTCCATAAATGGTGCCGCTCTGGCAGGGAGGGAATAGCCTTACCGCATAGCCACAATGCATTTTGAATGTGTGTGTGTGTGAATGAATTTTGTTGTAATTCTGTTTTCTATTTTTTAAGGAAGGGTAGAAATGAATTGCTGAAAATGTATCCATTTTGTGGCATTGTTGTTGAAGTTTGCAATTTATTCAATTTTTGCCATTTCTACATGTTTCTCATTTTTTGTATGATTTGGATTTTCTGTGAGTGCTGCAATTTGTGCATTTAGGTTAATTCTTCTTCCACTTATCATTTATAAGTTTAATTTGTCATTTTTTTATATTTTTTGGTTTTTTTATATATTTTGAAATTTAAAAATAAAAAACAATAAATTAGGCATTATATTGAAAGAATTGAGTTAAATAGACCATAAAATTGATTTCCTAGCATAGCATTTATCCCAATTTTGACTCCTTACTTGGAGAAATTGGGATAAAAACAGAAATTAGGGGAGGATTGGCAACACACACAAATTTTTATGTTTTTTGCACATTTTGTGGTTTTGCATTAGTGTAATTAATGTGAGTTAATTATGCTTAATCCTCTCTAATTTAGGGCATCTTGATTGGATGGCCACATTTAATGCATGTAGGCTTTTAGGCCACTAGCCAAAAAACTCCAAAAGTCTGTTTTGAGTGGTTGTATGCATTCAATGCGTACAGGGCCCAAGTCAAAGAGTCTAAGAAAACCCCTTTTTTGGTAAAACCAAAAATTGAAACCGTGAATAGTAAACCAAAAACGTAAAAAAATAAAAAGTAAAAAAGTAAAAAGTAAAAAATAAAAGTGAAAAGTGAAAGTGAAAGTGAAAAGGGGAAAGGTAAAAAGTCCGAGGGGAAAACAAAATGCATAAATTTTTCGTAAAGTACACGCACAAACCTGCCTAATATATGTTTTAGGCTATTGCAATCGTGTAGATGCAACTTGTGTCACCCGAAAATTTTACATAGTTAAGGATCTTCCTTATGGGATCCAATGCCCGTAGCACTTGACTGACCCCAAAAAGACACTATTTTGGGTGCCAGACAGGTTAAGAAACACAAACATGTGTTTTGAAAAAACTTTGGACAATTTTAAAAAAAATTAAAAATTAAAAATAATTAATTTTTTTAAAAAATCCAACAATTCCCAAACTAGGATGACACAGGTAGTGCCTGATAGTCTCAACACAAGAAATAACATTGTGTCTACCTCAAGTAAAGAGCTAGACTTTCAAATCATGGATCAACTTCTTCTAAAAAATGATTAGGAGTATGACACATTAGCAAAGACTCTTGTGGATTTTGCCACAAGCCAAGCTTATGGTGTTAGTTGGGAAGGGATTGTTCTGTTCATATCTGGGGCCAAAAGAGAGGAGCAATGATTGCAGGGTATCTGCGATTGCATATATAAGGTCATTGAATATAAAAGGATCCAAAGACCTATGGTGCAAGTTGGGACATCCAAAGCAAGAATGCCCACAATGAGGGAAATGGTAACACCTCCTATGAGCCTAGCGGATCCTACTTTTGTAGTTTCACCTAGCTATACCATAGACCAATCCACATCTTCTAACCCACAAGGCCATGCTACAAGGATTCAAGAGCATACTAGCATAAGCTTCACCTTCTTAGATCCTAGAGCTTTTCCCACCCAAGACAATACTAGTACACTGCCTCATCGAGTGGCAAGCACCACACCACAAACTATGGCACCTATGGCTGACATAGAATTTGCTTTGAGCCACATGCCCATGTTTACCATGGTATCCAACACCACTTCACACATGGAGCCCCTTGCGTGTCTGGGAGGTGCTTGGCATATCTAGTATTACCATTCCTAGAGGGTTCACATCTCATTCTAATGCACCCATGAAACATCCCTTCCCTATAGTGAGTGTGCTGCCAACTCCTGATGAGACAGGCTGCATCTAATGTCCACATAACTAAAGCACCTATTGAGATGCCAGTAGGGCACATACCTTATGTATCCCCACCAAGTTTTAGATCAATGCATCGAGTGCCAGGCATTGCATCTCCACCTACTCCTACCATTTCTCGTGTTATGCGAGCACCAACTCTATCCATAGACCCAGCTGCTTTTGCACAAGCCCTGGGAAGAGCAGTAGAAAAAAGCATAGCCCCTATTATATAAGATGGTGGTCGACAAAGCCATGGAAAGGCTGCCCAGATAGTCAAGCTGACTCATAAATTCATTGGAGATGGTGATCCTAGGAGACGTTTGGAAGTATTTGATCAAGTGTGTGAGGTCGTAGGAGAACGAAATGAGGTTTCTAAGACCAATGTCTTTAGTTTAACATTAAACAGTAAGGCTGGGGATTGGTATAGAACTCTCAGGGTTGACCTTGACATTTTTCTTTCTCTACATTGAGATTCTTCATATATGTTTGTTTTATATAGTAGTGTGTGTTCTGAGAGTTTGTTGTACCTCTTTATCATGAGCATAGCATAGAGTAGAATCTTGGTTAGACAGTCTTGTTTACACTCCTATATGGGAGATGATTTGTAGATGAGAAACAAGCCTAGTAGGGATACACTCTTGCTAGAGAGATTGGAATCAATAGTTATTTTGTTCTTATCAATGTCGCATCTCTATCTTGCAATGTTTCACAACTTTTGTTATACATTGTGATTGAGAGAGTGTGCTATGATTCTTTGCTCCAATTTTCTAACATTTTGGAGACCAGAAATGTTGAAGAAATTTACTATAATGTGGCCCCTATACACATATCATAGTTTACATTTGGGTTTAGTATATCAATTCCTATGCTTTATCATATATGAATTATTGTCTGGCTGACTTATCCACTATTCAATTAACTATAGTGCTGGGAGTATAGTTAATCATATCGAATTCAACATTATCCATTTTTTTAACGAATTGCATTATTATTAGAAATTTCATGTCAATATCATTCCCTATCCCATGTGGTTTGAGGATTTTTGTCTATTTCTTTTGTTTTTGAGTGGAATGCTTGTAATTTTTTATCTACATAAGATCTTGGTATGAAGATCTCGAAACCTTTTGTAATGAGGGAGGTTATGACCACTAAAGGTGTGATGAATGATCATGGGTGATGTTATGAAGCTCATTTGGAGCGTTTCTGCTCACTGATCTGGCTAACAAAGACCATCCAAGGGAGGCTGCCGATCATCCAGATGGGGATGTAGAGGACATGTGGGAGAAGACCTTCATTGAGGAAGATTTTGGCAGTCAATTAGGTTTTTGGTCTTCTATTTACTAACCTTGGAATTAATGTCAAACCTTGGGTTCCTCTTGGCCTCAACACTATAGCATTATCCCAACAACCTAATCTTTTGGCTCATCGACAAGTATCCAAAGTTCCTAGAATGAATAAGGACACCCTTGTTGCCAACTTTGAGAATATATGGACACCCACAGACTGTCTCCAATGTCACAAAGCAGAATGCCTTCAGTGGAACCTTTGATGGCGAGTCAACTAATTAGCATGCTCAATACAGCCCTAATTATTTTTGCATTTTTGAGGTTTTGTGAGATACCTTCGTTCATCAATTCCAAAAAGATAAGACATCCTTGTAGGTGTTGGATAAGCTACATTGTCTAGAGTAGAAGAGTTTACAACAAGTAGCAGATTATGTAGCTTAATTTTGGACTCTAGAGTAGGGTGGATAATGCAGATCAGCTAAATAAATCCTTCATGGGGGAGTGGTTTTATATGCGGATTGCAAAAAACGTTAAAGCCATTGTTTCTTCGCCGGGTGAACCTCACAATGGGTGGTTTTGATGCATTAGTGGAGGCCGAACGTGACAGCTTTGTGAAACTCTTCCTTAGAGATGTGCTATCACTGCCTGCGATTTTTTTCTTTCTCTTTGCTATAGTTTTTCTTTCTTTCTTCACTGCTATGCTAATAGCCGGCCATCCTGGGCTTTTACAATTCTATAAGTGTTAAAATTCAAAAACCTTTTAAAAAAAACCTTTATTCCCTACCACACCTTTTTCTCCTTTTCTCTCACTGGGTGTTTCCTGCCATCGCGCAGTCCCTCTTTTACTCTCTTTTTTGTGAATTATGCCATTGTTGATATTTTTACTGAGAACTGTCCAACTCTCTCTCTATCTCTCTGCAATTTTTTATCGTCACCACTTGTTTTTTCTTTTTCTTCTCTCTCTTCCCTGTCAATTTGCTATCACCTTGTCTTTGTAGCTTATAATGCCTAAATCTATAGCTTGGGTTCAATACCTGCCCCCTCCTCCCACATGCCATGAGGCATGGGATCTGTTCGATTTTGCACTAAAATAATAAAAATAAATAAATACATATCCCTCTCAAGAAAACAAAAACTATGGCTTATAGATTAAGCTATTAGCAATAGCTAAATCCTTAAAGCTTTAGCAATTAAAGGCTCTACTAATAATTTTAAAAAAGAACTTAAAGCTTTAAAAAATTTTACAATTTTTTCGTTTCTCTTTATTAATTTAAATTTTCGATTATCGTCTCACGAGCCGTTGTTTGTGTTCCAAGCTTTGTATACTTTAAGCTTCTACATCATAAGCTTAAAAGCTTAAAACTTTCGTATTCAAATGCTTAAAAAGTTTTATCTTTAACAAAAAACTTTAAAAACTATCAACATTTAATGTAGCATTATATGGTAATGATGTGTGTGAACACACTTAGGACCATGAGGACACTTTTTCCCTCACTAGGAGGTTTTTTCCCCTATGTGTATATACACCCTCTTATCGACTCATTTTGCGGTGTATACTTATCTTTTGTATCTGGCACACATTTGTTTATTCTAATCTAGTGAGTTTGTGCGCTCTCAAGCTTCTCTATCTTGTGTGTGTGCATTGTTGCAACCCTAACCCTAATTCCAACAGTTGGTATCAGAGCTAGCTTCCTTAACACTTGATCTAGTAGTCTGTGCCTCCCTCCTCCACGACCCTATTTTTCTATCTCTGATTGAGATATCCTCTTAGGAGAAGAAGGTATATGCTGTAGTTTGCTATATACAAAGCATACCAAGTTTTGGGGGTTTGTGGCATGATTCGAGCGCGTTCTACAGTAGACGTTCTGGAGAGGCATCATTTTGGATTGGTTCTGCTCAATTTCGGATGTTTGGGCTGTGCAGTGGCAAAGGTTTGGTGTGTGCAACAACATCTATAGTGTCTTCAACAATATTGACCATCACACTTTTGCCATTAATACTCTATTCTATACTCTGTGTTATTTTTCATACACTTTGTAGGTGATTCAGTCAGTTGGTAGCCATCTGGGATTGCATTCAATGAATACTGAGTACTTGCAGTGTGTTGAAAGATTTTGCATTTGGTATAGTCTTGGCTAGCAGTAGTGATATATTCAACATGTTGTCTACTGAGGACAAACTTGATGAGACTAACTACCCATTGTGGTCCTATATGATAAGGCATGTACTAGTTACTAAGGCCTTTGGAATGTGGTCAGTGGTAGTGAAACTTGTCCTGTTTCTGGTGCTACAGGTACATCTGAAGTAGAATTTGATATAGATGTGGCTCCTCCACATGCACCACCAATACCTCCCACTCCTCTTGCTCAAACGAGATGGGATGGAAGAGATGCACATGCACATGCACATGCATTGCTTGCACTTTCTATGAAGCTCCTCCACATGCACCACCAATACCTCCCACTCCTCTTGCTCAAACGAGATGGGATGGAAGACATGCACATGCACATGCACATGCACATGCATTGCTTGCACTTTCTATGAAGTGAAGCATTATTTCTCATATTTGGTCATGTAAGACTTCAAAACAAGCATGGGATGCCCTTGCTGCATTATACCATGTGCGCAATTAAGCATGTGTTGCATATATGCACAAACAATTAGAGTCTGAGCGCATGAATGAGGGAGACTCAATGGACAACTTCTTAACCAAGATCAAATATTTTAAGGAGTAGCTCGCTAGTGTGGATGAGATATATCAGATAGTACATTGGTGCCCACAGTTCTCAATGCATTGCCAGATTCTTATCAGAGTTTTATCTCTACCTTTAGACTCATGATGAAGGGAAATCCAAATGCCCTTACATTTTATGAGCTAGTTTCAATACTCTTGCAAAGAAGAGCAGTCTAGGTAAAACAGATCTGTTATGCAAGTTGGTGACCAAGCTTTTGTCGCTAGTCAGAAAGGCAAAGCTGAAGCTTCTTTGCATGGTGGTTATAAGCCAAAATCAGAATCCTCAAGTAAGAATTCAGAGAAAGAAGGTGATAAGCCTAAAAAGAAGGGAAAGTGTCACTATTGCCAGGAAACCAGGTCACTACATAAATGAGTGTAAGAAAAAGCTAGAGAAGGAGAAAAAGAAAGAATCGGGCATGGATGTGGCTGATGCATCTGCACCAAGTGTAGAGAAGAAGAAAGAATCGGGCATAGATGTGGCTAATGCGTCTGCACCAAGTGAAGAGAAGAAGGAATCTCTAAGTTTTGCTCAAGATGATTGGGCATGGACTGTACATTGCAGTTATGTCCCTTTTGTTCATGATGTATACATGTCAGTGTTGGCAGAATCAAATACTTGGTACTTTGACAATGGTGCTAGTAAGCACATTACTTCACCAAAAAAAATTTCTCATCTCTAGAATATGTCCCAAGTGTAGGAACCATCACATGTGCAAATGGTTCCTCATATCCTGTTAAAAGAGTTGGTAGAGTTGTGTTCACTGTTGCAAATATGGGTGCATTTACTCTTTCTAAAGTTTTATATGTGCCACGCATTAAGAAGAACTTGTTGTCAGTTTCAGCCTTAGCCTTATTAGGCTTGATGGTGAAATTTGTGGATGACAAATGTACAGTTCAAGATATAAATGATGGTTATTCTATCATTGCCTTAGGTACCTTGTTTCATGGCCTATACAAGATGGATGTATTTGAGAAGTTGCAGCATGATGCTTGCTCAGTCTCTACGACTCGTGCTATGAGTGATGTAGAATTATGGCATGCACGATTTGGCCATCTAAATTATGACTGTTTGTTATGCCTTCAAAGGCATGACATGGTGTCTAAGTTGCCAACTCTTGAGACCCCTGCTAGACATGTATGTGAGGGGTGTATTCTTGGTAAAATGCATCGAGCATCATTTTCAAAGGATGAATCTGTGAGAGCTGTTAAGAAATTACAACTTATACATGGTGATGTATGTGGTCCTATGAGGACACCATATATTGGGGAATATCTCTACTTCATCACTTTTATTGATGATTACTCCAGATATAGCTGGATGTATCCATTAAAGTAGAAGTTAGAGGTTTTTATGTGCTTTAGGCACTTTATATCCATGGCTAAAAATGCATGTGAATGTAAAGTTGGCACCCTTCGTTCAGATCGATGGGGGGAGTATATGTCCAAGGAATTTCATGCATATATGGCTAAAAAAGGCATAAGGCATCAATGTATAGTGCCATACACACCTCAACAAAATGGTGTGGCTGAGAGGAAGAACATGTCTCTCATGGATATGGCAGGATGTATGGTGAAATCCCAAGATTTACCTCATGATTTTTGGTTAGAGGCAACTATGTGCGCAAACTATGTGTTGAACAAATGCCCTACCAAGGCCTTGCAATCTAAGACTCCTTATGAAGCTTGGCATGGCAGCCTTATGTGGCTCATTTGTGTGTTTTCGGTTGTCTTGCTTATGCCTTGTGCCTAAGCAACAACGCAGTAAGCTTGATGATAAGGCAGTTAAATGCATATTTGTGGGATAAAGTTCAGAAAGCAAGGGATATAGACTCTACCATCCGGCCTCAAAGCGGATTTTGGTAAGTAGAGATTTTGTTTTTGTCAAAAACTCAATTCAACCCATGCTTTCATGCAAAAAACAGCAAAATGTATGCTCACAGGACATGGTTGATTTGCTCCTACCTTTGTTTAATGGAGAGCAGCCATATATAGAGCAATTGAATGCTCAACCAAGTGCTACCTTTGTTTAATGGAGGACAGCCATATATAGAGCAATTGAATGCTCAACCAAGTGCTACCTTTGTTTAATGGAGGGCAGCCATATATAGAGCAATTGAATGCTCAACCAAGTGCTAAAATTCAGCCTTTTACAAGTGCAAAATTAGCCTGCAAATCGGCCTTTTGATGAGGTAATTATTGAGGATGTAGTGGATGAGGAGAGAGTAGCCATAGAAGAATCTAGGCGTATGCCAAAATGGCTTGTGCAAACATTGAGGGATAGCAAGTTGGCAACTCCTTTACCTAGCAGAACTCATGCAGGTTCTCATCATGTAGATTATTCTCATGTGGATCATGTTCTCATTTTTACTTTATGTATTGAGGAGGACCTGTTTTCTTCGAGAAAGCACAGGATGATGATCATTGGATGCATGCTATGCAGGATGAGTATAACTCTATACTCAAGAATGACACCTGGTATTTGATAGATCTACCTCATGGCAAGAAGGCCATTGGTACTAAGTGGGTAACTTTACAAGTTAAAATGTAAAGCAGATGGTAGCATTGATCTCTACAAGGCTAGACTTGTTGTGCAAAGGGGTATGCCCAACAAAATGGCATTGATTATGATGAGACCTTTGCACCCACATCTCGTATCACTACCATTAGGTGTCTCATTGCTTTGCCAGCACATCATGGGTGGAATATACATCAGTTAGATATTAAGACTACATTATTGAATGGTGATTTACATGAGGAGGTGTATGTATCGCAACCTCCTGGTTTTGCTATGAAAGGAGAAGAGTCTAAAGTATGCAGGTTGAAAAAGGCTCTTTATGACCTTAAGCAGGCTCCTAGAGCATGGCATGAGAAGATTCATGCATACTTGGTTGCAAATGATTTTTGCAATAGTCCAATAGAGAGTACCCTCTATGTGAAGAGGAGTAAGGGCACATTTTTGGTCATCATTCTATACATTGATGACATGCTGCTCTCATGACACCTGATATAGATCAAATTTCAGCCTTTAAGCTGATTTGTAGTCATCGTTTGAGATGTCAGATTTGGAGCCCTTGCATTACTATTTGGGGATTCAGTTTATGCAGCACAATGATGGCAGTGTTATGCTGCACTCTAAATATATACAGAAGCTATTGAAGAGGTTTAATCTTGAAGACTGTAAACCTATGGAGATAAGTACTCGACTTAATCTTCAAGATATAGGACATTCTTTTGATGCTAGTTTGTATCAGCAGGCTATTGGATCCCTTCTTTATGTGTGCAACACACGAGGCTAGATATACAATATGCAATCTCACAGTTGAGCAAATTTATGCATAGCCCAAGTGTGAAGCATTGGCATACTGTTAAGTAGGTATTTTGCTATTTACAGGGCACTCAGTATTTTGGATTATTTTATCCAAAGGAGGGTGAGTCACAGCAGCTGCATGCTTTCAATGATTCAGATTGGGATGGATTTATGACACACAAGTTTCCACTAGTGGATTTTTCTTTCACCTGGGTAATTTATGTATATCATGGCTCAGCAAGAAGTAGCCTACAGTGGCCACTTCCAGCTGTGAAGCTGAGTACAAGGCAGATTTGGGTGTTAGACAGTCGTCTAGCACTACGATTTTCACTGATAGACCAGAGCGCATTAGCAGTTGTGAGGAACCGAGTGTTTCATGCTCGCACTAAGCACATTGAGGTGCATTACCACTATGACATGGAAAGACTCTCTGCAGTAGTAGAGATCAACTTGGTCTATGTACCTACACATGACAACATGGCAGATTTATTCACGAGACGAAGGCTCTTCCTCGTGAAAAGTTCGAAGCTTTTTGTAAAGCTTTGGGCATACTGTCTTTTCAGGATTGATCACGCATACCCTGTACATGTTCACATCATCACTCCTCCAAGGGAGATTTGTAGCATTATATGGTAGTGATGTGTGTGAACACACTTAGGACCGCCGGGGTACTTTTTCCCTCACTAGGAGGTTTTTTTCCCCATGCATATGTACACCCTCTTATCTACTCATTTTAGAGTGTGTACTTATCTTTTGTATCTGGCACACATTTGTTTATTCTAATCTACTAAGTTTGTGTGCTCTCAAGCTTTTCTATCTTGTGTGTATGCATTGTTGCAACCCTAGTCCTAATTCCAACATTTAAACCCTTATAAGCTTTAAAAGCACTCATAATATTTATCCTTTCTATTCCAACATTTAAACCCTTATAAGCTTTAAACCCTTATAAGCTTTAAAAGCACTCATAATATTTATCCTTTCTATTCTATAATCTTTAAAAAGTTTTTTTTTAATTTTTATTAAAAATTTAAAAACTAAAAGTTTTACATATTTTACTAAGATCTACCTTAAAGCTCTTATAAAATTTCACTGCTACTACCCAAGTTTATTAAAGATATCGTGCCTTAAACACTTTAAATTTCCAAGCTTTATAACCTTTTAAAGCTTTACAAGCTTTACATTTAGGGAGTATGGTGGCTCAAAAATAATCATAGCCATAATGATGAGATTAACAACTTGATTAACAAGCAATTAAGCTAGTGATTAAGCACAATAATGGGAGCATACGATAGACACAAAACCACACATAATCACACACTCAAATGAGCCAAGAGTACATCATTTTATAGCTCTCGTGGAGCTCCCAAATCACACTAGATTTACTATATTGTGCCATCCATGTGTCCATAAATGCTCACATTACATGTGCACCCTTGTGCTTCCCATGTGCTACCTTTTTGACCTTTGACTTCACCTTTTACAAATGACCATACAAATCAACCTTTGGCATTAGACCCTTAGTCTATTCCTTTTCTAATGTACATACTCCTCTCCATGCATTTGAGTGATTAAAAAATTACTGTTTTTGAAGCTCTCACAAAACAGAGAAAAAGAGTCACTTGGGGGATGAAATTAGAGCAAGTTTTTATAAAAATCAGACAATTGATGGGTTGTACACATGCCTTGGAGTGTTAGGCAACTATACATGGTCTCAATTGACACTACAATCAGCCCAAATCTCCTCAGGAGCAGGCGGCGTAGATCATATAGGAAAAACAGAGTACTTTTCTCATACTTTTGATAAGTGGAGACCAAATTCCACTTGTGTGGTTGATTAATCCCAAATTTTGCTTAGCAATTGTATAATACACAAACCCAAGGAGGTTGCTATATGATTGGTTGGAGCAATTATGAATTATGGAGCTGGAAACGAGCTGATTAAACATGCTATCTACTGTGATTAGTAAAACAGAGTGTGATTAATCAACTAATTACTCTCTCATCTTAAACAATTGACCTAATTCCTTTTACATGGAGTTAGTGGACATCATTCCTAAGCTAATGAATCCCTGGTCTCTCAATTTGGACAAGCATTGAAGAAATTAGAGCAATTCTACTACTGGTTTTTCTCAAAACAAAGAAGGGGGTTTGACAAAATTGGTATGTACACACCTTGGTTGGTGTTGATATGCAACATTGAGCTTGTTTAGGTGTCAATGCAAGCTATCCACACTTGATTGAATAACTACATTGCAATTTGAAGCCTTGGAAAGCGTGCCAAAACAGGGTACCTTGGACTTTATATGCCAGTTCATTTTGGATGCAATCAGTTTGATTTTCTACATCAAAAGTGAAATTTGTTTACTTTGGAGTATCTAGAACACTTATTAGAGTGTGGTTGAGCTGAGGAAGACTCGTTTACAGATTTGGACGTGTACGGAAGGTGCATTTACATTGAGCAAATATGTTAGATAACCCAGTACAAATTGTGGGTGAAAAATTGGATAGGAAGAACTTCCAAGCATGGAAGTATAGGATCAAAAGCTTTCCGAAGGAAAAAGGTTTTTGGAATCTTATTACAAGTGCGAAGCCAGAACCGGAACTACCCCGACAACCTACATAGCAACAGGTTGTAGCTCATACGCAATGGTCAGAAAGAGCATACAAAGTTTTGCATTATCTGCCTATATGTATCTCGGATGCTATACTCATACATATACATGATGCTGAGAATCCCAAGGATGCATGGGATACATTGGTAAAGCTGTTTGATACAGACACTAGTGCTTGCAAGTCTCAGTTTGCGAGAAGACAGATTCATAATGTGAAACGAAAAGGAAGGAGCATCCATGATTATGTAATCAAACTTAGTGATTCTTCTCATGATGCATCTACTAGCCATGATGATAATGGCAGAAATCAGGCTTTCTATTCACAAAGGGGATTTAGAGGCAGGGGGAGATTTGCATCACGTGACCGTGGTAATCAAACTCAGTGATTCTTCTCTTGCTTGTTGAGGAAATCAAACTCAATGATTCTTCTCATGATGCATCTACTAGCCATGATGATAATGGCAAAAATCAGGCTTTCTATTCACAAAGGGGATTTAGAGGCAGGGGGAGATTTGCATCACGTGGCCGTGGTAATGGTCATGGATGGCAGGACAGGTCACCACAACAGAATTTTCAGCCTACATATAAAGGAAGGAGCATCCATGATTATGTACAAGAGATAAAGAAGTATGCAGATGCATTGGCAACAATCCATGCCCCCATGCCTGATGATGATTTGGTAGACATTACCTTGCGTGGTCTTGGCAAGGAGTATAAGTCTTTTGATACATCCATCTCGGTTCAGAGTATAGGTTTACCAGATTTTGATAAGTGGGTTTCACTCTTGCTTGTTGAGGAAATCAAACTCAGTGATTCTTCTCATGATGCATCTACTAGCCATGATGATAATGGCAGAAATCAGGCTTTCTATTCACAAAGGGGATTTAGAGGCAGGGGGAGATTTGCATCACGTGGCCGTGGTAATGGTCATGGATGGCAAGACAGGTCACCACAACAGAATTTTCAGCCTACATATGGTGCTAGAGGTGTTCATGGATATACACCTCAGAGAGGCAGAGGTAATCCTCGTGGTAGAGGACGTTGGCAAGGCCAACAAACATCTATGCAAAATGTGGAATGCCATTACTGTGGAAAATTTGGTCATATGGCATGTGATTGTTTCCGCAAATAAAATGATTTGAGAGGGGGTAGAGCACAACATGGTGGATATTATGCACAACATGGTGGTGGAAATTATGCATCAAGCAGTAATGATGGCAGTGCAAATCACTTGTTTGCCATGAAACATGTTGTGGGATCTATGATAACAAATGCTGAAAGTGATGACACTTGGTATATGGACTCTGGAGCATCAAACCATATGACTTGTCATGGTGAATGGTTTGAGCATATGAAGCCTATGGATGTGAAAGGCTATGTGGAAACAGGAGATAATACCCAACATGCCATTACACATGTTGGAAGTGTACCATTGGTTATGCACAATGGTGAAACAAAATCTATGGCAGATATCTTGTATGTGGCTTCTATTACAAAAAGTTTGGCCTCAGTTAGTTCGTTTCAACGAGCATGATTGCTTCGTTGAGGATTTCAAAAATGGATGTAGAGTCATTGCCAAAGGCAAGAAAGAAGGCAGGTTATTTAAGTTGGATGTTGGGATTCCTGAGTTGAAATCAGCCATGTTCTCTAAAAGCCGAAATGTGGTACAGGACATTGACATGTGGCATAAGAGGATTGGACATGTGAACATACAAAGGTTAAAGAACATGCAGGCAAGAGGCATTGTTAGTGGGCTGCCTAGATTCAAGTATGATGGGAATATGCATGTTTGTGACGCCTGTCAATTTGGAAAGCAGGCGAGGTTGCCGTTTCCTAGAGAAGGCAACATGAGTAGCAGGCCACTTGAGATAGTTCATAGCGATGTATGGGGTCCTGCACAAAACCCATCCATTAAAGGTAGCTTATATTATGTGACATTCATTGATGATTTCAACAGAATGACTTGGATTTACTTTCTCAGAGAGAAAAGTGAAGTGTTAGGAAAGTTTATGGATTTCAAAGCTTTTGCAAAGAAGCAATATGACTCTTGGATAAAATGTTTGAGGACAAATGGAGGTGGTGAATACACCTCACATGCTTTTGAACATTTCTTGAGAAAGCATGGCATAAGAAGGCAATTAACTTGCAAGTACACACCTCAGCAAAATGGTATTGCTGAGAGAAAGAATAGAGTCATTTGTGAAGTGGCTAGGGCGATGCTCAATGAAAAGAGCATGCCAGATTATTATTGGGAAGAAGCATGTGCCACTGCAATGTATATACTTAATAAGACACCCACAACAGCCATACATGAAAGTACGCCAAAGATACGTACAGGTTTTAGACCAGACATTGGACACCTCAAAGTGTTTGGTTGCATAGCTTATGTACATGTGCCTGACGAGAGAAGGAGGAAGTTAGATCCTAAGGTAGAAAAGTGTGTGTTTGTTGGATATGCACAGGATCGCAAGGCATATAAATGTTACAATCCACAAACTAGGCAAGTGATTATCTCACGGAATGTGGTGTTTGATGAACTTGCTAGTTGGTACAAATGTTTAAGGCTAAAAATTAGATGTTCTTTTAACTACTTTTTGTCTTTAAGTTTATCATAATCGGATGCAATGAAAAAGTGTCTTTTGGAACTGAATAGAAGTTGGAAGTCGTGGGAGTTTATTTATGGGGGGAGTTTCTGGTGGTTAGAAGGGGGGAATGAAGAAGAAAGATGTTTTTAATGACGGATTTTTGAATGCAAGATGTAATGTGTCGAATCTTTTGTCAATCTATTTGTCAATTTTGTTGTCAATCAGTTTGTCAACAATGCTGTCATTTAGTTTGTCAATTGGTTTGTCAGAAAGTATTGCAGTTCTTTTAAGCTTTTAGGAAGATGTGAAGTAGCTAAAACACTTGGCGATCACGGTGTTTGTGATGAATTTCATGCGCGGGCTTACATTCTTCTGTTAATGGTGAGTGCTGCAAGATGAAGAGATTTATGTAGGCAATGGTTAGATTATTTTTCATTTATGCGTTTATAATGGTGGGGGTTTGAGTTCGCTCTGGAGGATTCAGGGGAATCATCTCATTTCTATTTTACAAGATCTAGAGCAAGAAGTTTGGGGTTGCAGTATCGGGGAGATGACCAACATCAACGATGGCCGCATGAAGGAGATGATATAGTGGAATGTCAACAGATAGTTCTGATGAGGATTCAGAAAATGCGGGGATTAATTCAGGGGCAGCAACTCCAGGATTAGCAGGAGGATTTCCACATGTTTTAGCAACAGCAGTAATACAACAGGCATTATTGCCTCGAAGACGGTTGCAATTCAATCCGTTACCGAATAGGAGAACCAGCAGGCAGGTACTCCCAAATAGACCTTTTAACATGGCAGCAACGGCTCGAGCAGATTTGCGCGTCAAATTCGAAAGCTTTTCAGGAAAGTCAAAAGAAGACCCTGATTGTCACGTAGCTCAATTTGAGACTCGATGGCAGGCTAGAGGATTTGCCGGAGTATATGATGCGCAAGCCAAGATGCGCCAGTTTGAGGCAACATTTGAGGGGAAAGCTGTACAATGGTTTAGTAATTTTGTGCCAGGGCATTTTGCAGATTATGATGCATTGAAGATTGCATTTTTGAATCGGTTTCGGATGGAAAAGACCGCCAATGATGTGTTGACAAAACTTAAAGCAGTAAAGCAAAAGAGGATGTGTTAACCCATGACGGACATTGAGACGTACTATGTTTTATGTCATTAATTTAAATATTCTGAGTCATGGGCCGGGCTTGTCGGCACCATATGTTAAGGATGAAGGGATTGGGTGATCGCCGATGAGAGGTGCACCTTGAATATTAGTAGGATAAGGGTTAGGGTCGGCCGGCCATGTATGGGCGCCCAAGTGTGAACGGCCAAGTCACCTATAAGAGTCAAATGTAACCCTAAAATCCTCATTCTCATGTGTTGTGAATACAAGAGTGCTCTTGCCTTATCTCTTTGGTTTCCTTCTCCTGCGTGTGTGAGAGAGAGAGAGAGAGTGAGAGAGCGATCGAGCACTGTGTAGCGGCACGGCGGCGGAGAGGCGGCAGAGCGACGACGGCGGCTCCTCCTTCACGGCTGCAACGCGGGAATCCTTCAAGGCGGCGGTTGAGCGGTGAGTGACACACCCTTTGGCATTCTATTTGAGCTTCCTCCCCTGGTTGTATGCTTGCAGCCATTCGTGGCTCGCGTACGGTGTCCGGCAAGTCCCCAGCTACGACCTGTGCGGCAAAAGCGCACATTTTTGGCGCCGCTGCCGGGGAGTTGCCCTGCACCAAGCTCCAGTTTGCAGCTCGGCTGCTGCGTGAAGTTTAATCTACACTGTAGGAAAGCGACTGTGTGTTTGCTGTTGAGGTGTTTCTGTGGTTTACAATCTCTGTTTCTGCGATTTGTCTGCTGCATTTCTGTTTCTTTTGTTAGTTTTCCGCTCCGCGTGTGGGTGCACGATCGGTTATCTGGTTATCTGAGTGCGGGGGGGATTTCTGAATCCCCAGATCTGTGCTGTGTGCGAACTACGCCGCGGCCAAGGCTGAATCCTAAAGAAACCCTAGAAAACTTATCTTTAAAAAAAAACAGAAAATAAAAATTTAAAAAAATAAAAAATAAAAAATTAATTTTATTTTTAAAGAAAGAACCAAACGTGTGGAGAGGAAAGCTTTTCTAATTGGAGAAAAAATTTTTGAAAAGAAAGAACCCCAATTGACCCACGACCACGGCCACGGCCCCGGCCTCGGTCTCGGTCTTTTGATATATATATATCGGAGAGAGAGCCTCCATAGCTTTCTTTCAAGTGAGAGCTTATGGGAAGTCGTGCCCTATATGTAGCCCACTCCCCAAGGAGTAAAGTGAGCATGTGGGATAAAGCCCTCACCCTTTCCTCCACAAGCAAATAGGCTTTTGCCCCTTCCCCCCAAGGAAAACGGACTATTTTGAGGACTACAGGAGCTCTAGATAGGCGAACACGGTGCTGTAAAGCACACTAGGACCCTTTGAACGATACGCTCGTTTCGAGCTATCACACGCCCTAGTCCAAGTTCGACCGTAAGTAAGGGGGTCAAAAACGGGTTAAAAACAACACAAAAACAAGTAAAAACGGGATGCGAAACACCTAAGAAACCACTTGTGTGAGTTTCAAGGGTAGTTACCAACGCACGTAGGGTACCCACGTCACATGCATCTACGCTCTGGTCGGGTGCTGGAGTCCGAGCCACTAGAAAGCGTTTCAGTCTACGCAGGCTCACACCATCCCTCCACGTTGGCATCTTGGCCTTCGGCTGGAACCCAAGGGAGTGCAACCCAAGATCCACGAATAGTGGATAGTGACTCGTCCTCTGACTCCAAAGCCATGGAAGGACACCCTACCAAGAACAATGAGGAGACAAGCCAAAACATGCCAGTGTGGGCCCCACAACCCGGATCTAGCATGTTTAGTCGTCTAATAGAGACCTTTAGTAGAGCTACACACTCTGAGCATGCGACAAGCGAAGTAAATGAGGAAGGAGGGGTAGTAGATTCGCCATTCACATCTTATGTGGACCCTACCTTCCCAAAGAGTGTCCATGTGGATATTCTACCCACTTCGTTTAATGAGGGCCCTACTGAGCTACCAACTTCCGATGCTCTTCCTAAAGTAGAGGTCCCTAGAAGCCAATCCATAAGAAGTGACATTGCGTCCACTTCAAGAGAACCGTTTGGCACACCAAGTCTAGATGGGATATTTCTCAATGAAAATTGGGAATATGATCTACACACAGAGACTCTAACTGACCTATACACGGGTTACACATACCATGTAGGTTGGTTAGAAGTCCTACGATCTACATCTAGCGCCACTAATCTAGAGGAGCAACAACACATGATATGTGAGGTAATTCATAGAATTATCCAAATTGAGAGGCAAAATAGGGGAGTGAACCTAGTTTCCACTGGCCCTATGAGATTTTTGGATACGGGCAAGGCCAAACAACCAACCCTATCACAATTGGAGACTCCTTCGGTGAGTCCCATAGACCCTTCATATGTTGTTTCGCTTGGAGTCTCAATGCAGGTTGAGCCCACGAGTAGTAACTTTAGCTTTCCAACCTTGGCTCAACTTTCCATTAGGGAATCCACAATGCCTACCCCAATGATGAGCATGACAGAAAGCGCACCTGTTATCACTGTAGTTAGTATGACGCCACTACCTAGTGGAACAGTACCTACAACAGTGCGTGCCAGTGCCTATCGACCCTACGTACCTATCGCTACTCATGCTCAGGTAGCTCCTACGCCTCTTAGTATGCCAATGGCGTATGCTCCACGACCACCTTATCATAACCATTATCCAAGGGGAGCTAGGCCTAGTCACATATCATATCCTACGTCATTTGCCAACCTACTCAGACCAACGCCAACTCCTATCAGCCAGGCTATCCCAGAAGTGCCTTCACCAACTATGCCTGCTCACTTAGGTGATCTCGCAGCATTTACTCAGACGATCGGACGATCCATTGCAGAAAACATGCGGGGTATTCCTGAGAGAGAACCTAGAAGCAAGGCAGTACAAGTGGCTAAGCTCACTCAAAACTTCAGTGGTAACGAGGATGTTAGGAAGCACATTGAAGTCTTTGAACACGTGTGTGATTCCTTGGAAGAGCACAATGAGCTGCATAAGTGTAAAGCCCTAGGCTTAACCTTGAGTGGGAAGGCCGGAGATTGGTATCGAACCTTAAGGGTTGAAGAGCGCACTCACTACCCCACTCTCAAGAGATTGTTCTTGAAAGAATACATACGTGAGGGTGTGCTTTGGGGAGTAGCATCTCAACTCCAAAAAGCTGAACGCGAGGAAGGGGAGTCAGTGAGAGACTTTATAAGTCGATTGAAGCATCTAAATTCTCGCTGCACTCCCGATGAACGCTTCAATAACAACCAACTCCTCGATAGATTCATCCGAGGATTGCGCCACGAGGACATTTACAATGGCCTAGTCATTAGAGGTCTTACAACGTGGGAAGCAGTCACTGCCAATGCAATCCAGTTAGAAGACAACTTGATGATTGCAGGTAAAAAGGTGTCTTCAGAAACAAAATCCGTTAGTTCGCAAGTATCTGGGCACGAGCCAATGACGGTGAAACCTATTGCCAAGGAGCCCAAGATATCTGAAATGTCTGTGACCGACCTTACTAAGGCTCTCCAAGAATACTTTAGGGGTAATCGAGCTCCTCAGAATAGCCATATGTACCCAAGAAGAGAGCAACAATGGTGTTCGGTGTGCTTAGGACCACATAGCACGAGTGAATGTCCCACATTCAGAGTCAAATTCAATGGGAATTGCAATGCATGTGGTAAGTATGGCCATCAATCTAAAGATTGCCTAACACTTAAGCGAATGTTGGCAAACCAGGCACCACTAGCTTGGTCAAACACACCTCAAGTACCCGCGCTAATGCCTGCACAACCTATCGAGCAACCGTCACAGCACATAGTTCCAAGGAATCCGAATGTAGTCCAGTCTGTGCCGTTACCACCGCCAGTGCTAGGACCACAACCTCCACATCCAAGGATTACCCCAATAAACCAGATGGGTTGTGAGTCACATAGTGCGTGTGGGGATTATGAAGAGGAGATAGACCCCACTGCTCCATACGGGATTGATACGTTTGAAATGATTCCCCAGTACTACATGGAGGATCATTTCGGGCAAGTCAAGCCTGTATATCAAGCGGCTGCTCTCGCCACAAGAGGGCAAAACCTTAATACCTTGGCGAGGAGACCACCTCTTCAATGCTACGATTGTGGTGGACCGCATCGTGTAGCGGAGTGCCCTAATAGGCTTCAGAAGATCGCTACTCAGATGCAACCAAATCAAGGGAGCACATCGGGAATGCCGGTACTTACATGTAATCGTTGTGGCATAGATCATTTGATCGCTCAATGTCCACATAATCCTAATGCACCCAAGATTACACCATTGAATTTGATTGAGGTCACCAACCAAGCACGAGGATCCACACCCATTGTACCCGCGAATGTAGTTACACGGTCAATGCTTCAAAATCAAAACTACATTCTTGAAGAGAGGGATACTGCATCAATCGCTCAGGCAAAGAAAAAGAAAACACGGCGTAAGAGATCGCTTAATGCCACGAGCTCCAAGCCCAGTTCAAAGACCAACATAGGGACAGGAGACGACCCCGTGTATATGAATGATCCTGAAGATGATTCTGATTCAATAGAAACCATGGGGACCAAAGCCACTACCTTAAGGGAGGAACCCACTCGGGAGCTCAACGAAGAAGAATCAAGTGAGTACATAAATAAGGGGAAACAGAAGGAAATTTCCTCGGCCCCACAACCAAGTCAGTTAATGCCCTCTCGACCACCCAAACTGACTGAGACTCCCCAAGACAAGCCACGTGGGCCAAAAACCCTCAAGAAAAAGATTGGAACTTACCCAAACCCAGTTGAGGAGATTGAACAAATGCAACACTTAAGGGGTTTGGTGGAAGAAACACAAAGAGAACTGGAACCAAACCCGAGAAAAGTCAAAATTCCAGATACAGTGTTTCCTACGCAAGTTCAACCTCACAGGAACCATAAACCGTTAGCGATACCTAGTATCATTCGGGAAGGAAGTGAGGATAGGACATCAGGAAGTGGGCAAACACCCTTCTTGCTGAAAAGAATGTTTAGTGAGGGAATGCCTGACCCCATTGAAGAGGAAGTGATTCCATCTTCACCAGTCCCTAGTCAAGGGGCGATATCTCGAAAAGTACCATTGAATGTGTCCAAGCTAATGGATTTCATGTCCTCCGAAATCAGAACCACGATCATATCCAAATTATACGGAGATCCTGAGCTATTCTTAGCTCTTCGGGCATTTCTCAATGGAGAACTAAAGGCGGGGCTACCACAATTTGCAAATATGGATAGACCCGACACGCTTCAAGATGAAGGGGAACATTGGGATCTACAACCCAACCTAGATGAAAACTCGGTCGTTGAAATACCTGTGAACAAGTTGGGACAGTACTTTGAAGGTGACGAATCTAATGCCACCCTCCCCATTACTACCAAGGGATTAACTCTAAAGGGAATCCTTGATGGTGGTGCTGGAGTGAGCATTGTGACTAAAAACTGTTGGGAATCCATGGGAAGACCTCACCTCGAAGTCACAAACATAGTGGTTAAGATGGCAAATGGAACTATTGCTAAACCTATTGGAATGTTAAGGGACCTTAAGATCAAGGTTTTGGGATACAAGGTAAGACATACCTTCATTGTAATGGATTTCTCCAAGCATCCTATGTCATATCAAATGATCTTAGGACGTCCTTTCATGAGGGAAGCACAAATGGTACATGACTGGTCGAAAAACCATGTCTACCTACAATTCCAGGACTCTGTCATTCGAGTTGATCTTGAGAATGGTCGTGCACATCCTTTAGGAAGCAAGGTTATCATTGATAATCGATCGGATACCACTATTCACTCCGCCCCATTAAGGTATTGCTATACATGCAAAAAAGAGACTGATGATGGGAAAGATTCTCCTTATATGGATGTCCTACCGGGTATGACTGAGTCGGATAACGTGGATTGGGTACACCTAGCGGCAACCATAGACACATGGGGAAATAGAGGCACAAGTTGGGTAACACCTGAGGGGCAAGATATGCCACCGTTAGTGCCAATAAACATGATAGGTGTTATGCACTTGACTCCTGATGGCGAGAACGTGGCAAACTCCACCGACACTAAAAGTAGCGAAGACTCTGACCAATGCAACTCTGAGTATGAATCTCAAGAAGAAACTTACCCTGAGACTCATGGAGAAAACGAATCAAATATTCACCCAAATGTGGAAGCAATGGGCTCAAGGCCTAGGACAGTGACCTCCTGCAGTGAAGATCGACCAAGTGAGTCTGAATCTGATATAAACAAAAATCAAAAACTTGGTAAGAAGAAAACGAGACATAAGCGCCAACGCTATCGAGCTAATGTACGCACTGCAATAAATAAGGAGAGATCCACTGCAGAATGGCTTAGTTATGTAGGAGCCATTGACGCTCATCGGAAGATAGCGGATAATTGGGGACAATACCTCCAAAGTGTCATGTGGTGTATTCCGCAACCTCATGACGTCGCCCAATTAGAAATCGAAGAGAAGCCAAAACTAAGTCGTACTGCAAGAAGGCGACAAAACCAAGAGTTGGCTCAGCAACAAAAGGAAGCGGAATTGAAAGAAAAAAGCCTGGCACAACAAGAACCAGTAGACTTACACCCCGCACCCGAGCATTTCAAATCATTCACTACAGGGGAACGTAAAGTGGTCTACACAAAAGCCCAACGAACACCTACCAATGGGAGTAGCGGTGTCTACGATGGCCCTGCGGTAGTTAAGGAGATAGACTTAGCAGATCCGGGTGAGGAGTCTAAACCAGTTTTTATTGCTCAAGACCTCACCAAGGTGGAAGAAGCTGCACTTACGAAGCTTCTTAAAGAATTCAAGGACATATTTGCCTGGACATATCATGATATGAAGGGTGTTCCACCCTCGGTGGTGCAACACACGATTCCAATGATTAGCACTGCTAAACCAGTCCAGCAACGTCCCTACCCAATGAATCCTAAGTACGCAAAGATTGTACAAGAGGAAATTGAAAAGCTGGTAAAATGTGGATTCATATACCCAATTGAGCACTCAGAATGGGTTTCTCCGATAGTCATCGTACCAAAAAAGAATGGGAAACTCAGAGTGTGTGTTGATCTCAAAAAGGTTAATGCAGCCACCAGAAGGGATCATTACCCCTTGCCTTATTCTGAACATGTGCTTGAAAGAGTGGCAGGCAAGGAGGCATATAGCTTTTTAGATGGGTACTCGGGTTACAATCAGATCACAATTGCAGTCGAGGACCAAGCTAAAACAGCATTTATCATGGAGTTTGGAGTGTTTGCCTTTCGCGTCATGGCTTTTGGCTTGACCAATGCACCTGCAACATTCCAACGATTGATAAACACGGCCTTTAAGGAATATCTAAGGGACTTCTGTGAAGCTTTCTTAGATGATCTTTGTGTTCATTCCTCTTGGGATGAGCACTTGATGTGTTTACGAAAAATATTTGAAAGGTGTAGATTATATCGCATCTCCTTGAATCCTTTCAAATGCCAATTCTGGGTTAAACACGGAGTTATCTTAGGGCATATAGTGTCCAAAAATGGGATTTCCACCGACGAGAGTAAAATCAAGGTCATTTTGGAATTGCCTCCACCCACCAACTATAAGGGAGTCCAACGCTTTATGGACCACGTTGATTATTATCGAAGATTTATTCTATTCTTCGCCGAGATAGCTCGACCATTGTATAAGCTTCTCATCGAGTTTATTTGGACCGAAGAATGTGACCGTGCCTATGAGCTATTAAAGAAAGCCTTGGCGAGTGCTCCAATCTTGAGAATGCCTAACTGGGATTTACTCTTCCATGTGCATATTGATGCATCAAACTTTGCTATTGGGTGTGTGTTAACTCAACCTGGAGAACACAAGCTAGACTACCCCATTAGCTTTGCCAGTCGCCAGTTGAACGATGCTGAGATGAACTACACCACTACGGAGCGAGAAGGGTTGGCAATGATATATGCAGTAAGGAAATTTCGTTATTACCTCCTTGCCACCAAGTTTGTTTTCTATGTGGATCATCAAGCATTGTTGTATCTGGTAAACAAACCATGCTCCACAGGAAGAATCACACGATGGCTATTGATTCTTCTTGAGTTTGATTTCACTGTTGTTGTGAGACCTGGCAAAAAACATGTTATGGCTGATCATTTGTCTCGCATACCTAATGGTGAGGCTCCTACGGGGGTTGATGATGACTTACCGGACACTTCCCTGTTCATGGTGGAGACAATGCCTGAATGGAGTGAGAAGATTGTTAACTTTTTGGTTAATGGCTTTCCACCCAAGGAGCTTCGTAAAGATCTAGCTCGAAAGCTAATCAAAGAATGCGAACCCTATTGCCTGATAGCTGGGACTCTTTATAAACGAGGAAAGGATGACGTTCTTAGGCGTTGTGCCCGAGAGGATGAGTATCTATACATTTTGCAAGAGGCACATATGGGCGTAGCCGGTAGTCACTTCTCAGGAGACTTAACTGCGCGAAAGATCTTACAATCAGGGTATTGGTGGCCCACTATGTTCCAAGACGCATCACTCTTTGTGAAGGGTTGCGATGAATGCCAACGATATAAGAAACCCCAAAGGAAAGATCAGATGCCCCTACATCCGATCAAAGTAAACCAACCATTTGAAAAGTGGGGTTTAGACTTTGTAGGTCCAATTAGTCCAGTGGCCCGAAACACACAATCTCGCTATATTATTGTGGCCACTGACTATATGACCAAATGGGCTGAAGCGAAAGCGACACGTAAGGCAGATGCGAGGACAACAACCAAGTTCCCCTTTGAAAATATAATCACACGATTCGGTTGTCCTTTTGAACTTGTGAGCGACAATGGTACGCATTTTATAAATGAAGTGATTAAGGAGCTCACAACAAATTTCATGATATCCCATCATAAATCTACTCCTTATTATCCGCAAGCGAATGGCCAAGCCGAGAGTACAAACAAGACATTAATCTCTGTTCTGACAAAGACTGTTGAAGCTCATCGCACGGATTGGGATCTAAAGCTTACAACAGCTTTATGGGCCTATCGTACTGCGTACAAAGTGGCTATTAATTGCACACCATTCAAAATGGTATATGGCCAAGAAGCAGTCATGCCATGGGAATTTGTCATTCCAAGTCTTCGTGTTGCTACTCAAGAGGGTTGGGATGGTAATCCCTTAGCAGAGCGTCTGTATATCCTTGAGCGGCTAAATGAAGAAAGACAATTGGCTGTGTACAATGCCCTTGTGGAGAAGAATAGAAGGAAAAAATGGTTTGATCGCCATCTAAAGGACAAGGACATCAAGGTTGGGGATAAAGTCCTGATGTATGGAGTGCGAAACGAAAAGAAAAAGCTCAAATATGCTGGTAAGGGACCGTATAGAGTATGTGAAATTACCCCACAAGGTACCATCAGAGTGGAGACTCTCGACGGAGTTGAAACCATTGGATTCCTTAATGGGAGTAAATTCAAAAGATACTATGACCCCCTGAGCCAAGAGGAGTTACATGCAATCCATCAAAAGAAGGCAGCTAAAGAACAAGCTGAGCTTAAAAAGATACAAGCGAGAGTCGAAGCCAAAGAACGTCAACAGCGTGCTAGGCGACAACGAGAAGCCAACTTGGGAATTACGCAAGTATTTTTCGAGGAAGCAGAGGAGGATGCACTGGAATCTGACCCACCTCTAAGATACCCAATTGAGTTACAGAGTCCTTACAGGGAGGTGCTCTATAATGCATTATTAGATACAGGAGCTCAACACAATTTGCTATCATATGGCGTGTGGTGTCAACTGGGAAAACCACCTTTATCCAAGAGTCCTATCCAAGTTCAAGGAATCAACAAGAAGAAAACCCCTGTCTCAGGAATTCAAAGCTTTTTGGTTATGCCTGCTGGTACCATGGAAGGGACTGTAATCTTAGGGCGCAAATGGATGATGGCCACCAAGTGCAATATCGATTGGGCAACCAGACAAGTCACAACGCAAGAACCAACACTAGGTCGGACCGCTCAAAATCCCGCTCCTAAGCCATCGACTCTGGACAAAATGCTGGATAACGAAAAATCACAAAGTCCAGTGGTGGCAAAACCATCTTCGATTGTTGGCCACCCCTCTAACGCTTCAACGCTAAGAGTGGAAACAGGCAAGGTGGTCCCTAAAGCTTCGCTTACTATGCCAAAGAGTACATACAAATGGGTCCCCAAAGCTTCGTTAACAGCTACTTCCCCTGCTCAATCTCGTTTAGCCACCAAGAAGCCTCGTAAAAGGAAAGCAGCTACCCACCCGAGAAAGGGCAATGTAACATCACGATGGATCCCTAAAAAATTATTAGTAGCCCAAGGGTACTACGAGGGGAATGACCAGATTTGGGTTCCTAAACATAACTTGAATCCCTCTACATCACCTATAAAACCTTGCAAACCAATTGTTGCCACCCCAATGACAATTCAAGACCGGGGTAAGGGAAAGGTAATAGAGTGCTCCACACCACTTCTTCCAGAGTTAGTTTGGATTCCCAAACGATATCGATCATTACCACCTAGCTCAGGAAGGGGGGAGCCACATGAAGCTTCTAGCTCCTCATGCCAGGCACACACTCATATAGAAGTTTCTACATGCTCTGCACCTACTCTTGTCAACACCCAACAAAAAACCGATGAGTCTACGTCTCCCCTTGTAATAGTATCGTCGGAAACCATTTCCTCCATTCGTCAATGGGAGCGTACACTACCATCTTTGCAATTGGATGTGGCCACAAGGATCATAAAAAGCTATCTGCCCACATCACAACCTATGACCCGCTGGACAAATTGGTTCCAAGAGGCTGCAACATCATTGCAAATAATATGATCTACCCAAGGAAAGGGGGAGCATGTACTCACGCTCGAAATTCTATTGCTTCCTCCTTAACCTTCTCCCCTGACCATGTAATTGCCAAATTCAAGGGGATGTATATATATAGCTTCATACATAGAAAAGAAAAGAGAAAAACAAAAATAGTAAAAAGAGCAAGAGCACAAAAACAAGAGAAATATCCGTATACAATCAAGAACTAGATTGACCTGTCATAAACCTACTGATGCTATATCTGTGTTTGCAGATATGGCAGATGCCCGATCATCATACACTTCATCCACTCCTACCTTTGGTGAGAGGTATCATCTGTACCTTTCTCAGATATTCCACATGTGCTATCCTGTAATTGAAACTGAATGGGATCATATAGATGTACTAGCCAGAGAGGAAAATGTTGAAGAATTAGAATGGCTAATTCGCCTATTGACCATGACTGACCCCTACTCCGTAGAGGACATATCCCCGATAGCCCAATGCTTTCCTTTTCCACAAGATGACTATCCTCGCATGGTTACATTCTTGATGAGTTTATGTGGATGGGAAAATGAAAAGGAAATATCTGACAATGATGAATGGACGGATGAAACTCATGGCACTACTGAGGTTGACTTTATTTGTTTGGATGATGCGGATAGAGGCTTAGCCTTAGGGCTAGAGCTAGGACTCTACAACATCCTCTTACCGTATCCTCAGTAGTAGTGTGGTGACTGGTAGGTAGGTTAGTGTTTTCAAGTTTTTTCTAGTTTAGATTCCTTAAACAAGTTTTGAAATTTTCACACTGATGTGCCTCTCGAGGTATAGTGCTTGTTAGTTGATTGTACAGGTTAAAAAAGTTTGAGGTAGGTTCGCTTTCAAGTCCTGAGACTACCGCAACGTTCATCAAAATATATCTACATCAAATTGCAAGCTGTCTCATCGAATCAAGGAGATCTCCAATTACAGGTGTAATTCTTCCATACCCACTCTCTTTCATTTTTACTGTTCAATTAATTGCATAAACTATAATGCATGACCACATGGAAATTGTCAATGTGCTACTTAGTTTTTGAAGTTGCTTGCATGCTAATGTAAATCATTAATGAGCTTAACTTTATTGAAAATATTCCTAGGCAGCATGACGTCTTTAGTTAACCTTGGAATACGATTGTCTTAGGTCTAGGGTCAAACCATCTTAATGTTTGACACCTGGCCATGTGTGTGTTGACCTCTAGGACATAGCTATTACCCCTTTGTCGAAAGGATGCAAGACAAATTATAGTTCAGGAGCGAAGATCAAAAGAAATAGATTTATAAAAAAAAGCCTACAATAAATGGCAATATAAGTCTATGATGTGCTTTAGTGTTGACCTATCGCCTTATTGATACTTGGTAGGCGAGGAGTATTCTACTCCAGACCGATGCCTTGGTTGGTAGGGGGTAGCCTTGCCTAAAGTGAGCTAATAGATTCCTGGATAATGCCTTGTGTTAAACATGGTACCAGGATCGATGTTAGTTTTGCCTTAGGAAGGTCGCCATTGTGTGTAAAAATTGTCACGTGCAAAAAAAAAAAAAAAGAGACAAAAAGCTCCTGTAACTCTGATGTTTCTTGTTTCCCTAGGCTTGTGGTATTAACTTGTTCTTAGAGTAGACACAGTGTGGTCATGTGTTTATTTATTAAGCTTGGTTATTTTCCTTGACTTAGGCCAGTTATAAACCTTGATTAACCTTTGACACCTTGCTTACTCTTGATTTACTTTCAATAATTTTAAACTCCTATTAATTTGCTACACTAGCTCACTCATGTGACCCTTAAACTAAGTTCTCATACAACATCCATTGTGGTCTAACATGCTTGAATTTATACACTTTATATCTTTTGAATTCCAGCATACTTTCACTCTACTTCCCTGTTTTGCAGACGGTCAACAACAACCCTCTCGAGCTTACCATACCATAGCCTCCGAGGACGGAATCTACATCAGGAAGGGGGGCATGTTAACCCATGACGGACATTGAGACGTACTATGTTTTATGTCATTAATTTAAATATTCTGAGTCATGGGCCAGGCTTGTCGGCACCATATGTTAAGGATGAAGGGATTGGGTGATCGCCGATGAGAGGTGCACCTTGAATATTAGTAGGATAAGGGTTAGGGTCGGCCGGCCATGTATGGGCGCCCAAGTGTGAACGGCCAAGTCACCTATAAGAGTCAAATGTAACCCTAAAATCCTCATTCTCATGTGTTGTGAATACAAGAGTGCTCTTGCCTTATCTCTTTGGTTTCCTTCTCCTGCGTGTGTGAGAGAGAGAGAGAGAGTGAGAGAGCGATCGAGCACTATGTAGCGGCACGGCGGCGGAGAGACGGCAGAGCGACGACGACGGCTCCTCCTTCACGGCTGCGACGCGAGAATCCTTCAAGGTGGCGGTTGAGCGGTGAGTGACACACCCTTTGGCATTCTGTTTGAGCTTCCTCCCCTGGTTGTACGCTTGCAGCCATTCGTGGCTCGCGTACGGTGTCCGGCAAGTCCCCAGCTACGACCTGTGCGGCAAAAGCGCACATTTTTGGCGCCGCTGCCGGGGAGACGTACTATGTTTTATGACGGACATTGAGACGTACTATGTTTTATGTCATTAATTTAAATATTCTGAGTCATGGGCCGGGCTTGTCGGCACCATATGTTAAGGATGAAGGGATTGGGTGATCGCCGATGAGAGGTGCACCTTGAATATTAGTAGGATAAGGGTTAGGGTCGGTCGGCCATGTATGGGCGCCCAAGTGTGAACGGCCAAGTCACCTATAAGAGTCAAATGTAACCCTAAAATCCTCATTCTCATGTGTTGTGAATACAAGAGTGCTCTTGCCTTATCTCTTTGGTTTCCTTCTCCTGCGTGTGTGAGAGAGAGAGAGAGAGTGAGAGAGCGATCAAGCACTGTGTAGCGGCACGACGACGGAGAGGCGGCAGAGCGGCGACGGCGGCTCCTCCTTCACGGCTGCGACGCGGGAATCCTTCAAGGCGGCGGTTGAGCGGTGAGTGACACACCCTTTGGCATTCTGTTTGAGCTTCCTCCCCTGGTTGTATGCTTGCAGCCATTCGTGGCTCGCGTACGGTGTCCGGCAAGTCCCCAGCTACGACCTGTGCGGCAAAAGCGCACAGGATGTTTGTGAAAGATTACACACAGAGGTTTAATCGGTATGTGAGAAGGCTTACTCCTCAAGAAAGGCCCACTGATGAGATGTTGGCAGCATATTATGTCAGAAAGGAGTTGCGGAATGCAGTAGCTGGTGTTGATGTTGCGGGAGGAATGAATGAACTCATAAATACTGCAGCTCGAGCGGAGAAAAGGTTTGGTTTATCAGGTTTGAGCTCTGGAAAAAGGCATTCAAAGAGAAAGAAGAAGAAGAAGGAGAAAAAGAGGAAGAAGACAAGTGATGACAGTACGGATGAGGATTCAGAGTCGGATTCGGATACGGATTCTGATGCGGATTCAAGTTCAAGCAATGATGATGATTCTAGTAGTGATTCAGAGTCAGAGGATGAGGAGCATAAGAAGAAGAAACTAAAGGGGAAGTTAAGTAAGAAGTCAAAGGAAAAGACTAAGGAGGTGTCAGTTGAGAAGGCTGTGGAAAAGAAATTGAAAGAGATGGGATTTCAAAAGGAGTCAGAAAAGAAGATAGAGCACTGTGACATTTGTGTCAAAGATGGTCACAAAACCACAGATTGTTGGTATAACCCTAGCTTTAGGGGGGTAATTCCTGAAAGAATACAGCAAAAGATGCAGCAAAATATGACACAGTCTCATGGCATTTTTCCGGAAACTCCGGATGAGCAGAGATCATTTGGAAATCAAGGATGGCAGAGGCCACAACAACCCTATCCGAATTGGAGACCGCCAGGGAGACCACCATTTAGGGGGAATTTTAATCAAGGGGGAAGATAAGGATTTGGGGGATAGCAAAATTTTCGACCATCATGGGGAAGGAATTGGAATCAACAACAGGGATGGTCACAATAGCAAAATTGGCAGCCGCCCCCGAATTGGAATCAGCAAGGTTGGAATCAGCAGAACTGGACTTCGCAGGGGTGGAATCAACCAAGACCTCCTCAACAATTACCACAGTTACCTGCGCCTCCTGTGCAGCAGGCGGAAGTGAATAAACCTCCTCCGAGTAATATGGTGAATGTGGATGTTTGTTTGGAAGCAAGAGCAGGTGGAGTAATGGCAGAATGTGGGATAACATGTGATTGTTCGGAGTGTGTTGAACGGGATTTAGAAGTTATGGCAGTTACACGTTCTAAGGCAAAGCTAAAGTCTCCATTGGATTGGGAGGAACAGAAGGATGTTCGTGAAGAAGTAACGGAAGGAATTTTGGATGTTCAACAGAAAGAGAATATGCAGCAGAGAAAGAAGAAATTCTTGGCTAAGGAGGATAAGTCTGAAGCATTGTTTCAAGAGTTGTTGAATAGTCCTCTCAGTTTTACATTGGATCAGTTGCTTTCATTGGTTCCGATATTTAGGGATTGAGTTTATTCGGCTATGGGAAAGTCGAAAGTGCCTGGAATTCGGGCTGTGTTGAATCAAAGTGTGGGCAGTCATCAGATTAGTCATGAAGATGTGGATTTCACTGTTCCTACAGTTCAATTGGATTTTGATGATCAGAGATTTTCAACAGTTTTCTTGGATGGCGGATCTGGAGTCAATATTTTGTCAGAATTGGAGTTTTTGAAGATGAAGAATGTTCAGCTTGAGCCAGCACCATTTCAGGTACGCATGGCGGATCAGAGTCAACCTATTGGGATGCTGAGGAAACAATTTCTTATCATACAAGGTTTGAAGTTTCCAGTAAATTTTGTTGTTTTGCGGATGAAAGATGGTGCAAATGCATATTCAATGCTGTTAGGAAGGCCGTGGTTTAGAACAGCAAAGCTCAAGCAGGATTGGGAGAAGAATGTGGTCACATTAAAGAAGGGTAAGAAAGTGATAACAATACCAATGGGATCTAAGCAGGACCTGTCAAGGGCTGTGAAGCCAATGATGGCACAACCAATTAGTTTGGCGGATGAAGTTGAGAATGATGAGGAAGATAATTTTTTGGCAGCCAATCCAACAGTGGTCCCTGTTTTTGAAGTGGATGTGGAACGGATTCTTGATAGATATGTTGATTATCCGATTCAGGAGGCCGTGTTTTGTCAAATGGCTGACAGTACTTCCGAGAAGATTCCGCAGATAAAGGAAGAAAAAACTGATGATGGTGTCAAGGTGGAAGATGCTGATGATGCTGCTGAGATTGCGCCTAAGGAGGCAATAATTAGGACAGAGTTTTTGTATGATAAATTGATGGAGAAGGTTTCTAGAGTGAAGGAGGATGATTTACAGGATTTAAATTTGGGATCTGTGGAAAACCCGAAGGTTGTCAAAGTGAGTGTCAACCTGGATGATGATTTTAAGGCCAATTTAAAAGGGTTGTTGCAGGAATTCATGGATGTGTTTGCTTGGGATTATTCTGATTTGAAGGGTGTGGATCCCCAGGTGTATACGCATCAGATAAATTTAAAGGAGGATGCGGTGCCTGTGATCTAGCAAAGGTACCGAATGAACCCGAATTATGCCAAACAGGTGAAGGAAGACTTGGATAAACTTCTCAATGTTGGATTTATCATCCCAGTAGATAAAGCAAAGTGGTTGTCCCCAATTGTGGTGGTGCCAAAGAAGTCAGGGAAAATCCGAGTTTGTGTGGATTACAAAAAATTGAATGCAGCAACTATTGCAGATCCACTTCCATTGCCATTGTTTTGGATGATGTTGCAGGGCATGAGATGTATAGCTTTCTTGATGGATTTTCTGGCTATAATCAGATTCCAATGGCAGAGGAAGACATTGAAAAGACAGCTTTTATCACTGAATGGGGAGCATTTGCTTATACAGTTATGAGCTTTGGTTTGAAGAATGGACCACCTTCCTTTTCAAAGGCAGCTTTTAAAACTTTTGAACCATATTTAACAGAATTTATGCGGATTTTCATGGATGATTTTTCAATTTTTGGGGAGAAGATTAAACATTTGGAGCATTTAAGGAAGTGTTTGGAGAGGTGCAAGATGTTTAGAATGGCTTTAAACCCGCACAAATGCGCTATTGCAGTTCAAAAGGGAAAGCTACTGGGTCACATCATATCCAAGGAAGGGATGTCAATAGATGTTGACAAGATTAGTGCAATTCAGAGGGCAATAGCACCGAATAATTTGAAGGCAGTTATGCGGTTTCTTGGTCAAACTAAATGGCATAGCCGTTATTTGAGATATTTGGCTGATGTGTGTGCACCGTTGAGTCATTTGACCAAAAAAGATGTGAGTTTTGTGTGGGGTGAAGCACAGGAAAAAGCCTTTCAGATTATCAAGAAAATGTTGGTAGTTTCACCTATTCTTCAACCACCAAATTGGGAGTTACCTTTCCATATTTATGTGGATGCGTCGGATATGGCAGTCGGAGCTGTTTTGATGCAGGAGAAGGTTCCAGGATGGTTTAGACCAGTGTATTATGCAAGTAGAATGTTAAATCCAGCTGAAAGGAATTACACTGTCACAAAGAGGGAAGCTAGGAGAATGATTTTTGCATTGGAAAAATTCAGGCATTATTTGTTGGGAAACAAAGTTGTTTTTCATGTGGATCATCAAGCTCTGTTGTTTTTGGTCAATAAACCAAAGCTGGAAGGAAAGCTTGCAAGATGGATGCTTTTGTTTTGCAGGAATTTGATTACACTGTAGTGCATACTCCTGGAAATCAGCATGCAGTGGCGGATTATTTGAGCAGGCTGGAAAATGTCTCGGATGTATCAGGGATGTCGGATGAATTGCCAGATGCGAAATTGTTTCAGGTTCGAGGTCAAGCACATGACAACTGGTATGACCAAATGGTTTAGTTTTTGACCGATGGGGTATTACCTTCCAACATGACAACTGATCAGAGGAAGAAGTTTGTTTTAAGAAGCAGACCATTTTTGATAATTGCAGGATCTTTATATAGAAGAGGAGCAGATCAGATCATTCGGCGATGTGTGCCAGATGCAGAACAGAAGGCAGTTTTACAAGAAGCACATTTTGGTGTAGCTGGAGGTCATTTTTTGGGAGAGATTACTGGTAGGAAGATTATGCAAGCTAGACTTTGGTGGCCATTATTGCTGAGGGATGCTTATTCATTTGCAAAAGAATGTGTGCAATGCTAGAAGATGGGCCAGCCAACTTCCATGGATCGGATGCAGGATCATCCGATATTACCCCTTGAACCATTTCAAAAATGGGGTCTTGATTTTGTTGGGCCGATTAAGTCGAAATCCAGAAGCACAGGAGCAAGGTACATCCTGGTTGCAACAGATTATGCCACCAAATGGGTGGAAGCAGTGGCTTTGAAGGATAACAAGGCAGCCAGTGTGGCTAGGTTCCTGTATAAAATGATGACCAGATTTGGGTGTCCGATAGAATTGGTGTCTGATCAAGGTGTTCATTTTCTAAATTCAGTCATTAAGGAGTTGACATCCAAGCATATGATTCTTCATAAGAAATCTACCCTGTATCATCCGCAAGCTAATGGGCAGGCGGAGAGCACAAATAAGGTGTTAGTGAGGATTTTGAAGAAGATTGTTTTTGAAAACAGGGCAGATTGGGATGAGAAATTAGATTCAGCATTGTGGTCATTTAGAACTGCATACAAGGTGGCAACAGGCATGACACCTTTTAAGCTAGTTTATGGGATTGAGGCAGTTGTCCCTATGGAATATGTGATATCTAGCTTGAGGCTTGCAGTTCAGCATAGATTGAGCCCTGAAGATTCATTGCTGCATTGGCAACAGGAATTGTTAAAGTTGGAAGAAGATAGAATTTACAGTGCTTATGTGGCGGAAGTAAGTCAAAACAGAAGACAAGCATGGATGACAAGGCAGGTTAAATTCAAAATTTTTCAGAAAGGTGATTGGGTGATGATGTACAATTCGAAATTAGGGCCACACCCAGGAAAGTTGAAGCTTAGGTATTTTGGTCCATATCAGATTGTGCAAGAATTGGGGCAAGGAACTTTTAGATTGATAGATGTGTTTGGAACTCCTATCCCCAAGCCAGTGAATGGATTCCGACTGAAGAAGTTTTATGGCAAGATTCCTGAAATTCCAAGATGGATGATTAATAAGGCTGAGGACATTGCTGTGAGGCATGTGGAAGTTGAATTAGAAATTGGAGTAGAATTAGTAAGGAGGAAAGTAAGTTGGCAACTAGGCTTCCAGGGAAATTCGATGCCAGGCGGAAGCGGAATCGGAATGATTGAGGGAGAGCAGTTTTTGGATAGACAATGTGGTTGTCAGACATTTTGTCAAAAGCATAGCCAAAATGGAAGTCAAAATGGGAAAAATAAATTATTTCGAGGAAATATTTGCACTCAAGTTAAGAAAAGAATGGTGCCACGTGTGAGACAGATTGTCGGCACACCTTTTGAGAAATCTGCATGGGGTGCGTTTTTTGAGACGGAGCACCATGATAAACCTGCGGAGAGTCGACGTGCCCGACTAGTCCAAATCAAAGTGTGTGGAAGCTTGGTATTTTTGAGCGTCTTCTGCGTCCTGTTCAAGATGTTTTCTGAGAGTTTGAGGAAGAAGGTCTTCATGCAGCCCCAAGAGCAGGGGAGCGATCTTATGCCGCAGACGCGATCAATGAAGGTCGCCATGGAGGAATTGAAGACGCCGCGGGTCGCTGTGCAGGTGATTGAAGATGATGATGAAGCCGACAATGTTTCAGAAGCCCAGAGTCGCGACACGGAGTCAGATGAAGGTATTGATTTGCATGCAGATGAGACGAAGGTTTGGCTGAAGCGGGTTGGTTTGTTTGAATTTGCACAGTTGCCTTGGTCTGCATGGCAGCACAATCCGTATGCAGAACAGCAGATGCAGCACTTGAGGGAAAACAGGGGCTACATTACTGATGATAAAGAGGTAACGCCACAATTAGTGGCTGAGGTGTTTAAGTTGCCTAATCAACAGGGTGCAAAGCTGAAGAAGATTACGGAGTCAATCATGAAAGGGAAGTTTGGGCCGCCACAGGGCACCAGGGGTTATTATATGGTGAGGAATGTAGAAAAAGTAAGGAGCACGCATCTGTTTTGGTATTTGGATAAAATCTGTTTGCTGGCAAAGACAGCCTACATGTCCAAAGAGGCGTTTGCACCATTATGGAATGTAGAGCGCGGGGTTCATATTGATTGGGCCTCATTTCTGTTTGAGCGATTGCAGATTGCGGAGCTCAAAGATAAGAGGAGATCACCGTCCCTGACAAAGCTTGTCCCATATTTGGGGGGGATTTTCAGTCATGTGTTGCAGGTACCTGTGGGACCGGTGGTAACGCTGTCAAAGGAGGCTAAGAAGAGGAAGCTGGAATACGGATCTCCATCGGGGGATCAAAGCCAAAGCCAGCAAATCGCATAACTTGGGTGACTCCGGAGTGCAGCGATGCGGTAGCCCAAGGGGGAGCAAGTAAGTCTACACTGTTTTGTTCTTTGCCAAGTGTGCCTCATGTAGGGTCAAAGGCCAAGACTTTTACCTTCATTCCTAAAAAGTTGGGGGAACAGTCCAGTGAACAGAGGCCATTTCCGTCTGTGTCCAAAACTTTGATGTCACAGAGTTGGGCTAATGTCAATCTGCCTGGGGTATTTACTGCAAATGAGGCTATTAATAGCCTGGCGGAGTTAGGCAGATTTATTAATAATCAAGAGGCCATGCTTGTGTCTTTGGAGGGCTGGAAAGTGAATTCAGAGCAGTTGGGAGTGTTAGAAAGGCAGATCCAGTTTCTTAAGGATCAGTTGGATGTAGCAGGAAAAGAAAAGGCCCAACTTGAGCAAGAATTGTCAAAATTAAATGAGCAGATGCAGGGGAAGATGGAGGAAGTGTTGCAAGCAGCTCTGGAATTTGGTAGTTGGGCAGATGGTTTGAAAACGGCCATTGATGTGCAGTTCAAGTCCTTTGAAGACAGGATTGTGGAGCTTATGTCGGATAACAATTTTCTGATAAATAGATTGACTGCGTTGATCAGCATGGAGAAAGCAGTTTTGGAGGGGCAATCTGTTACAGGCGTGCTGGTGGCTGAGGCGGATTTGGAAGAGTTGAAGAAAGAGGTGCAGGAGTATACTAAAAAATTATGGAGTCATGCCAGCCGCATGTTTGAAGAACATTTGGGAGAGCCCATTGTTAAATTCAGAATGTGGTTCGAGGTTGCTGGTGATAAGCGTGTTAGGAATGAAAATGAGGAGCTGAAGCGGACTGTGGCAGATTTGCAGCAACAGTTGGAAGCAGAGCGAAAGGTCAAGGTGGTGCAGTTGGAGTTTGAGGGGGAAGGATCAGGAGTTAAAGCAAAGGCCGACAAGCCGGATGAGCTTCAGGTGACTACTGCTGTTCTTCTAGAGGCAGAGCCCGAAGCTGAGAAGACAAAGAAGTTGGAAGCTGAAGTGACAGTTCAAGATGCAAGTATTGAGAAGGACAAAGCGCAAAATAATCCGGATCAAGGGATTGTGGATCCGAAGTCAACATATGGCTCAAGCCATCGAGCTGTGCCAAGTGTTTAAGGCTAAAAATTAGATGTTCTTTTGACTACTTTTTGTCTTTAAGTTTGTCATAATCGGATGTAATGAAAAAGTGTCTTTTGGAACTGAATAGAAGTTAGAAGTCGTGGGAGTTTATTTATGCGGGGAGTTTCTGGTGGTTAGAAGGGGGGAATGAAGAAGAAAGATGTTTTTAATGGCGGATTTCTCTCTGTAGTTTTTTGGCGGATTTCTGAATGCAAGATGTAATGTGTCGAATCTTTTGTCAATCTATTTGTCAATTCTGTTGTCAATCAGTTTGTCAACAATGCTGTCATTTAGTTTGTCAATTGGTTTGTCAGAAAGTATTGCAGTTCTTTTAAGCTTTTAGGAAGATGTGAAGTAGCCAAAACAACAAAGCAAAGGATGAGGGTGTCATTAATTCTCTTGATGCTGATGTGCATGTGAACTTGCCACAAGCAAGTTCTATCTCTATGTCTAGGCCAGCAGAGTCTGAGAGTAGCACTATACATCCATGGTCAGGACGCTTGAGACATGAGAGTGTGAGCACTGGGAGTAGTGCTGTGGATAAAGGGAAAAAGAAGATTGAAGGAATTGGCATTACAGGTTATGAGTCGTCAAGTTCAGAGAGTTTGGATGAGAGACTTGGCATTCCAATTTTACGCACACCTTGTGCAAGGCAAGATAGATATGTGCCTCCACATGCTAGAGTGACAGGTGTTCAGAGTGATCCACATGCATTGCGGAGATCCCAAAGGATCAGGTATCCAGTTGACAGGTTGACATATCGTGATTTTGCTATGCATTACGCATATATGACCTCTTTGGTGAAGCATGTGGAACCTACATGCTATACAGAAGCTATTGGGAAGCATGTATGGGAGAAGGCAATGGATGTTGAGATGGACGCTTTGGTTCATAATGAAACATGGGATTTGGTTGCATTACCACAAAACAAAAATGTCATTGGTTGCAAATGGGTTTACAAGGTAAAATGCAAGTCAGATGGTTCCATTGAGCGACATAAAGCAAGATTGGTAACTAAGGGTTATGCACAAACCCAAGGCTTGGACTATGATAAAACATTAATGCATCAAATGGATGTGAAAAATGCATTTCTAAATGGTGATCTACAAGAAGAAGTTTATATGGCACAGCCAGAAGGATATGTACACCCAAAGTATCCCACCCATGTATGCAGATTAAAAAAAGCATTATATGGTTTGAAGCAAGCACCTCCTGCTTGAAGTGATAAGATAAGCCGATATCTTATCTCCCTTGGATTTCAGGTGTCTTTAGCAGATTCTTCACTCTATGTGAAGAAAACAGATCATGGGATTATCTTACTTGTCATCTATATGGATGACTTGATTGTCACAGGAGATCATGCTACAGATGTTATGCATGTCAAGAAGGCATTGAGTGGGCAGTTTGACATGAAAGACTTGGGTGAATTGAGATATTTCTTGGGATTGAAGTGATCAAAGACCATGCAGGTACATGGTTAGTGCAACGCCAATATGCATTGGATATGTTGGCAAAATATGGGATGACAAGGTGTAAGCCAATGAGTACAGTTTTGAAGCAAAATGTGAAGTTGCGAACTGATTTTGGTGAAGAGTTGGATGATCCATCTATGTATAGAAACATGGTTGGAAGCCTTATTTACATGACTATCACACGCCCGGATCTTAGTTGTGCTGTGGGGCTAGTAAGCCAATTTATGCAAAGTCCCAGAAAACCTCATTTGGATGCAACGAGATGCATCATGCGATATGTAAAGACCACTGCACATTATGGTCTTCTTTATGAGCATGGTAAAGGCTTGGATATACATGGCTACACAGACGCAGATTGGGCAGGTAGCTCATATGACAGGAGGTCTACTAGTGGTTATGCCTTTACATTTGGAAGTGCAGTGGTGAGTTGGAGTAGCAAAAAGCAACCTACTGTTGCTTTATCTAGTACAGCCATTGCTACATGTGCGGGAGTATGGTTAAAGAGTCTCTTGGCTGATTTGGGTGAGCCTATTAATGGCAAGGTTGTCATTCATTGTGACAACATGAGCAGCATACAGTTGGCCAAGAATCCAGTTTTTCATGCGCGGACCAAACACATAGAGGTCCACTATCACTTTGTCAGAGAAAAAGTGCTGGATGGTACATTGGATTTACAGTATGTGAAGACTGAAAAGAAGGTGGCCGACATCTTTACAAAGCCACTTAGCAGGGAGAAGTTTGAGTACTTCCGTACTATGTTGAGAGTACGTGGGATGAGCTTGAGGGGGAGTAACCCAAGCTCATATACATCTTCATCTATAGCAGTACATCATGAGCTTGAGAGGGGCTGTTGAGATTCAAGCTCGATGTCAGCGTGTGCCAGCTGTGCTATGTGCTGGCATGTTAGGTAGCAGCATGTGTGAGACATAAATGACCGCGTCCAGCTGGTCATAGTGTGTGGACATTAGCTAGGGTTAGCTGTGTGTGGACACAACACAGTGTGTGAGTTGTGTATATGGATTATGGCTTTATGCATTGTGTGAGAAGGGAGATGGCTTCCCTCTATGGTTAGGGTTTGCTCCTGTGTGTGTGTCTCCTCTCCCTCTACCTATTTTTCATCATTCCCTACCTATCTGCATTTGTTGTTACGCAACACTTCATGGTGCACATCATCTTCAATGGCTTCCCTACCTATCTGCATTTGTTGTTACTCAACACTTCATGGTGCCTATCTATCTGCATTTGTTGTTACGCAACACTTCATGGTGCCTATACTACAGCCATGCAAAGGCCACATGCCATGTTCATCTAGGCTAGGTGCCCATAACTATTGCAAGCCATCTTTCCATTCTACAAAGCCGACTCATCTAGCTTAGCTTGGTTACCGTTGCACATCTCCAATGTAGGCCTCTCTCACTATGGCATCATCGGTCTATGTCACATCATGACAACTCTGCATGCCACCTTGTCTTTCAATCAGTGCACTGCTTCAGTGCACGTTTGAGATAGAGCATCAATTGTGGCTTTTGAGCTTACAAAGGCAAGAGCTTGATACGCGAAGAATGATGGCTAAACAGAGGAAAATTGGTAATTTGAATCTGTTATGGCCACATGGCAAGGAAATAGAAACATTTAGAGAAGCCACAGATAACATGGGGATGGGAATGATAGAAGGAGGGATACCAACCCTAGAACTCATAAATGAGGAACCCAAGGTTGAGGAAGACCTTGAAATGCATGAAGAAGTGAAAAATCTATCTAGGGCATCTACTAGAGAAGAGGGTCGGCTCTACACAAGAGAGGAGATAAATGAAATGATCAATAATCCCACATTCTTGCTGAGAGCATGGAACTCTTAATTCAACAAAGGTGGGCTAAGGATGCTAATGACAAGCTCGGTGATGAGGAATTGCCCAGACCTGGCCATAGAACTGGACAAGATAGATGTACCTACATAGATAGAGGACGAGGTCTAGGTGGGGGGGAATAGCTCCACGGAGGCCTATAGTGGATCCCCATGCAGATCTAATAAATACACCCACAAGGGAGGATTTATTGAATATGGCTGCAAAAATGGGCAGAGACACGGTTAGGAAGGCATGGCCCTTGAATCCAAACCATCTCAGATTAAGCCATACATCATTTCAAAACTCGTGCAGAAGTTCTCACAAGATGGGGACCCGATCCAACACATGGAGCTTTTTGAGTCAGCATGTGAAACATGTGGGCCGGTGAATGATGTGACCATGATACATGCCTTTTCTCGAAATTTAGAGGGGAAAGCCCACCAATGATATCAAACCTTAAAGCTTAAAGATGAAGTCAATTTCATGTGGCTTAAGAATGTGCTCATACCAACCTTTGCTCGAAGTGGTGATAGATGGAGTCATGTGGCTCAACTTCATAACATCAAGCAAAAAGAAAATGAATCCATGTGGGATTATGTTTCTCGACTCAAGCACCAAAACTCAAGATGCAAATTGAGGAAAAGGCTAACTGATGACGAGTTATTGCCTTGCTTCCAAAGAGGAGTCCGAGATCATAAGATGCATGATATCTAGTGTTAGCCTGATCGACTACTCTGAATACATGCTATAAATTGGCTATTGAGTATGAAGATAACATGCTTGAGTTACCACAACCAGAAGATATCAAGCCAGCTTTGGTGGTAGTAGCATCACAAGTCTCTAGTCATCATCAGGACGTGAGACCCAAGAACAAAGCAAGTTGGCAACATGATAGTTGAAGAACTCAGTACTACCATTTTGGAAAAGTTAAAAGTTGGGGATGGGAGAGAAGCATCAGGGAATGCCCATCTCTACCCTCGGAGAGAGTTAATTTGGTGCTCAATCTATAGACAAAATCATATGAGCGTTGAATGCCCCCACCTAAGACTGAGGAAGTTACTCTATTGTGCTCACTCAAAGACTAGGAAACCACGATACTGCCATGTGTAGATACCCAAGGATCCATTCTTTAGCATAACTACCAACACTTAGAGTGCCACTAGCTTTACCAGCACCACCAATGCAACCCAATGCTTACCAAGAGGAATGTTTAGGATGCAGGACATGTCACCATTACTACCACATGTTATACCACCACAGCAACCATAGTCCAAGATCAACCAAGTGTTGATTGAAGAACCCTTAGAAGAGGGGGAAGCTATGCACAAAAAAAGTAGAAGTGAATAAAAACCAGTACAAGGAACCAACTGAGACTATAGTAGAGTATTATGTCTTACAAAATAGCATGCCAGTACCAGTGTGTCAAACCACGGTACACTAGAAAGAAAAAGACATAAACTCGCCTATGAGAAGGGGACTTATACAGTGTTTCCATTGTAATAATGGACCTCATCGAGTAGCGGAGTGTCCTCTAAAAAATGTGGCTAATGCTGATAGCAGCGCAGACCAACACCATGCCAACTATTTCATGTGTTAGTGTTTCTCACTGAGTTTCCTGTCAGTGGAATGGCAAGACAGCAGTCTGGTGTGACAGACTAGTCAGCCATGGGAGACATTTGGACTCCCGCCAGAGATTTTGGGTTCAAACACCAACCTTTGTGTGGTCGTGGGAAAACTTCTGGACTTCTCTCTTGCTGGGTAGGCTTAAGCGCAGTGGATCCACATATCTCTCTTCCTCACTCAGCATGCACACTTGAGCAAAATCACAACATGTTTATTCACTACAAAGTAACAGGTACACAGAAGAGAAGAGTAATAGCAAGTGTGCCTTTTGTTTCATTCCATAAGCATTACAAAGTGACACACAATGGACACCCAATACAATCACCACTTGCAAGATTCTAACATATTATTAAGCTTCATGACATGACTGTCGATTGACAATGAAAGCTTACAAGACTACACCACAGACGGTGGGTCAACACATGCACACACTCTAGCACACCCTCTCTCTATCAATCTCTTCTCTACAGTAGTTGGCCATGATGACGATGATGTTGGTCATGGGCAGCAACAACTGGCACTAATTGATGTAACTGCAGAAACAAGCAATCCTGTCGATGCTATAAAGAACACAAATAATGCTAGCCAGAAGGGTGTCACTCCCATTGGAAGCTCCAATAAAACATTAGTTGCAGGAAATGCTCTAGCTGTAGATGTTAATAAGCTCAGATTGAATAAAAGCTCCATCAATGAGAAAATTGAGCAAATGCGCAGAGTTATGGCTGAACTGAATGTCATCCAAATAATACAAACAAATGCAATAATCCTCTATGTGCACTTCCACAAATCGCAAGACAGCAGAAGAGGGGCCAGTCTCCACAAGGAGGACTAGACTGCACAAGCCCTAGTCACTACAACAGATCACAACCTGAACGACAAAAAAGCAAGTGACCAAATATGTGCCAGCCCAAGCCACACGTAGGCAATTGCATGAAGGACAAGTGTCAAGGCATCATTAAATCTCCACTCGCAATGATAAGGCGGGAAAATGGTAAAAATGATTTAATACCATTAAACCGAGGTAGTGGGCATGATGTGAATCAAAGGTCACATTACATCGAAAATAGGGGAGCCAAAAACAACACCACCCCAAAAAAGGAAGCCAAGAAGAGGAAACATTGACAAAAAGAGCACAGACACTCGCGTTCTCATTCTACTCTCTTGCTTGAAACAATCTCACCCATCTGTAGAATTCTTTTAGATGATAGCACCATGCCAAAAATCAACAAGACGTTCAGGCTGGATAAGAAACCAGAGAAGAGCTTAAGCATGCCCATGTTCATACCAGACATGAGGAAGAAAGAGCATCAAGAATGGGCAAAAAGGTGCGGGTTCGAAAAACTTCTCAACTGTGGGTGTGGGAGGAGCTGCAAGACCCAGAAGACGGAGAAAACAAATTAATTAATTCTTGGAAACCAACACTGTGCATGTGGAGGGGAAGGAGCCAATAAAAATCTCAAAAAATGCAGTGCACCATGCACTGGGTCTGCCGATTGATGGCGCTCTCGACACCAGCATGAAGCCAAGGGTAGATGAGGAGATCCCTAAGAGAGGTAACATGTACCAAGTGAAGGACATAGCAGATAAAACCGACCGGGAGCATTTATCTTTTTCTTACAGAACATCATGTTTATGCGAGATGCACTTCAGGAAAGGGACAAGGCAAAAGACCAAGCAGAGGAATACAAGCAAAAACTTGAAAGAAGCACAAAATTTGAAATAGACACCATCAAGGAGCTAAATGCACTAGAATTAGAATTGCAACAGTGCATGGAGAATGAAAACTAGCTCAAGAAGGAAGGACCCGGAGACTGGGAGAATTATAGAGCTTCCCTTGAGATACAAATAGAAGAAGCATGGCAAGCGGCTGAAAGGGTGCAGTAGACCCAGAATACAAGATTACAATGGAAATTAGAGCTAAAGGAAGCAAAGGAGGAAATTTCCAGACTTCAAGCAGAGATTGCAAAAGTAAGAGCAGATGTGGAGCTGAGCATAGAAAACACACAGATTCTGCCACCTGGTGTACCCAGAAAGGAACGAGGAGAACTACTGGTTGAGGTCCAAAAACTGCAGGATGCCAACTAAGATTTGCTCAAAGAAAATGAACGTCTAAAGGATCTACTAGTTAACAGCTCTTCTGCTCCATGGGCCAGCATAGACAACCCATTCTTTGAAGCATCTCATATAATGTTTTCTGCATTGCCTAAAGGTGGACATGGAATTGCCGCATTACTTTAGAAATGTAGAAAGAATATCTTTCCCTAGAACATCCATGCTCCCAATTTTTGTTCTCAACAGACTCCCGAGGGAAGGAGAATACTCCCACCTAGAATGCAACCACCCGCAAGTATCAACACATGGGAATGGGGCACTGGAGAAGCAATGGTAGAAAAAGCAAAAAGCACATCTTAAGATAATCCGGAAGAGTATGAGGAAGCTGCCCAGGTTGAATGAAGACCCCTAACAATGGCAAAGAAAAATATTCTGGGGCAAACTCCACTCAGACCAGTGGTGAGGCTCTTTGATCAAAAGACATCACACACCACCAACAGGGGTCTAGGTTGTTCAAGAGAACATGTAGAAAAGATGAAGAAGATCCGAAAAAGGGCCACCTACTTCGACGAGGTGTACGTTCCAATCACACTCTGCTAGAGATGTTCTTCAAGTTCAAGCAAAGATTTTTCAAGGGAATTGGTTGAGAAGCAGAAGCTCAATCACTGGGCATGCTAGGTGTTGTGCCTCGTGGTGCAATGGCAGCGAAAGGATCAGTGGCAGTTGGCAAAGCAGTCTACCCACAACGCAAGATGTGAGCGTTGTGTTTTCTGACAAAATGCGTGAGTTCATCTACATGCCGGTCCCAAGCTTTTTGCATTCTAGAGGAGGACAACTCAGCAGTAAGCTTCTCAAACTCTTCCAGAGGACAAACCAAATCCACGAGATGGATAAGACAAACACACACCCCTTTAATGTGAGATGCAACCCTAACTTCCTCATGCGTGTGATGTGTATAACTTTCACACTCTCAAGTCTCTCCCCTTACATAACGTTCAAACGAGCCCATGTGAGGAGGTGGCTGGTGAAAGCATTGGAGGAGTTCACCTCAACTTCATCAAAGTGAGCCGGAATATGAAATTGATTGCTGTCCTGCAAAGGTGCATAGCTCAGCACAAATTTGGAAAGGCCTCTAATTGGATATACTTGTGTAAAACTTGGAAGAGCCAACAAAAATTCAAACATGGAAAGAGAAATGGTCTAATACGTCATGACAGCCTAGGAATGTGCCACGATGCTTTAAGTGACACCATTAGATGCACATACATGCATGAATCATTAACCTCGCCCAAACAAGATGTATATATACCATCACAAGGCCATAATAGTCTGACACACAGCAAATAAAAACAAAAATGATGACTGTCAAAGAAACAAAGACCGAACCACACAATGTTATTAGATTAAACAAATTACCTACTTACTTAGTCAAAGTAAATTTAGACACAAAAGCTGCAAGACTAGACATGTCCATCAGTTTGAAGCAAGTAGAAATACAAAGAGAACAAGGATTTCTATCAAACGTGTTAAGAAATTTTGAAAGACAGACTGCCGATGACAATTCAAACAACTAAGTAACAACAGCAAACCAAGCAACGAGATTAACAAAGCAGACAAACTATACCTCACTGGTTGTCCAACTATAAGATCAACTCTTTCTTTAAAACAACTAGGTGCTACAACATACACAAGTTTTACATGAAAACCAACCAGCTAAGTTTCTATCACTTGACCAGTTCCATCAAACAAAATGTAGCCCCAAATCAAAGAAGTAAACCAAAAAGCACATGATAATTTCACATATTCCCAATTTTCTCTACGTTTTTCACATGCACACCGCTCAAACAGAGCCTGTTCATGAATTGAAATTCGGAAACCAATCTATCTCCACATTACTGCTCTACAACTTGACATGTGCGCTACTTAGAACATATAAGCCCGATATCAGCTGAACATTCAAGAAATAGATGGACCCACATCAGGTAAGTTGTAGCGCTGCTTGCTCTTCAAAACATTAGACACAAGGCTTCTTATTAGACACAAGGCTTGCTAAAGAAAACTACCAACATTTGTCAACCTCAAAAAACGTAACATGATGCAGACTTGTGCAAAGTGCAAAGAAGAATGCCAAAGAGTTTCAGAAAACATGGCCACTTCTGTGCTCATACAAGTTGTGAGAGAGTGCCCACCTTGCGGTCATGGACATGCTGGGCGACCTTGCAGCGGCAGCAGAGGAACATTAGGGCATGTTCTCATAGAAACGCATTTGCAAACCACCATGGCCTCGAACTTCCTTCGCTACCAAGTCCGCAGAGACTTGCGCTACCACCATCACGATCAAGAGGGGGGGGGGGGGGGGGGGGGGGGGGGGGGGGGGGCGGGGGGGGTACTCAGCAAGCCCACGCACTAAGGCACCGCCCAACTATGCAACTCTTGGCCGAGCATCCAGTGCAATCCTTGACAAAAACATTTTTTTGATCCGGTAAAAATAAAGGCAAGTTCCAACGCAAACGTTAAAAATTCATCTGCTATCAGTGGGCGATTGTCCTCCTGGTTTGAGGTGGTGAGTTATGTAACCCAAGTCAAGGATTCAACTCCCCAGCTAGCCTCATGACTAAGTGACACATCATGAATAAATAGGGATCTATGGTTGGAAAGAAGCGTCGTGATCGGGATTTGATCAACACCGTTGGATTCTCAAGTGAACTACGGGTAAACTCGAGAGTAAACGAGGGGTAAACTCATGCGAGTAAAGTCGAGGTGAACTAGGGAGACCTTTTCCGGCAAGAAAGTGAAATAGGGAAACATTTTCCAGCAAGAAAGTGAACTACGGAACAAAATACCAAGATTTCAATTTAAAAGCACTCTTGGAAAGTATAGCATAGTGGTTAGATGTTGAAAGCTTGAGCAGCTGGTTCCAAGTTCGAATCCTCTTTTGCATTGAGCTCAACCCCTCGAAAATTTTCTAAGTCCCAAAATTCCCCATGGTATACCCCGAGTTCACCCTTGAGTTTACCCCTCCTAAGTTCACCCCTAGTTCACGCTGAGTTCACCCCTAGTTCACTTGCCCGACGAGAATCCGACAATCCAGATTGAGCAAGATCCCAACGCCTCTTTTCAGCCTTAGATCCCTCCTGATTCATAATGTGTCATTTAGTCCCGTGACCCAGCTAGGCAGACACCCAATTGATATGCTATCTTGTAACCTTGTCTACCTTGCCCGCGCTTTCTTGTAGAGGTATATGGCACCTCATTTCCCTCCTAAATAGCCAATATTTTAAAAATTATTTCATTTTTCGGTATTTATAATTAAAACTAGAAAAATTTAGCCCTTATATTTAAAGGCATGCTATTTCTCCGGTATTTTCAAATTTCACCTCAGTTTTTTTTTAGCACTGAAGTCTAGTGCAGCATAAGAGATAAGGGAAAGGTGCTGAGGAGGCAACTGGTGGGCAAGGTGAACATGCCAGATAGGAATCGAGGAAAGTGGGGTGTGACCTAGATTGCCATGTGACCCAATGTTTGGGAAATAGTTTTTATGCAACCTTACTTGAATCCTTTTCACTTTGCTTTGAAGAGGTAATCACCAATTTGGGTAGGCATTTTCTTAATAACTTGCAAAAAAATGTAACTAAAACTTGTAAATCTACAAGAGGATTCTTTCCTTCTGTTGCAAATTTGAAAAGGTTCTTCCCAAAGTTGAACAAGTTTTGGATGAAGCCAACCCGTCTTTTCCCGAACCCTAATGTCCACATCGCTTGGCATGGCTGTCCGCCTACTAGTGTGACAGCTCAAGAGAGGCAAACGAGTTGATTGGCCCATTTCGGCTAAGCAGCTAGGCGTTCACCCTATTGTGACACCACCCTAAGCTTATTTTAAGCAAGGCTTGAAACCCAAGTCAATCTACTATGGTGAATATCAAATTGCCTATCCACGTGGACATCCACGCTCACACGCAGTGTATTGCATGGTTGAGTTGGCACGCCAACTTCCGGGATCGTGCCCACATTTCCCAAAAGAAATGGGAACCCTTTGTGGCCTCTCCAACCTCCTAGACCACGTGTCATAAAGAAAAGTTCAATGAATACAAAAAGAAATAAAATGCACAAAGTGAGTAATACGCTTGTTGCCACAAAGTGTAAAATAATCTACTTGCATACAACCTGTGACATGCTACTTGCGCACTTCTATTCAAATAGTAACCAAGAGAATCAACAAGCACCATAAAGAAATACACGTTCATCAACCAACAAAAAAGAAATAGAATGCATAATTTTCTTAAGAACCTCTATTATATATTTCATCCAACCAAAAATTGGTTATAAATCTGTACAACTATGGTTATCTTTCATAAACTTTGGTTAAAATTTTTCAAAAAGTTCTAAGCATTGTTACAACTCAGTTTATCACCAAAAGATTCCCAGAAATACAACTTTGGATAGCCAAAACATAACTCTACTAAAGTATAATTTGGCTAAAACTATCCTCACTTAAGAATTGCATGTGCAATCAATCCTGCTCCTTCAAAGCCGCCTCCATCTGCAATAGTTATGCCACGCAACTCAAAAACACGATCCTATTAAAAAAATACTTAAAAAACAACAATTTAAGGAAAATAAAAACTTTTCTAAAAACTTTAAAACTTACTAATCCAATATCTTCACTGTCATCTCCCTCCTTTAAAACCTCAATAGAAAGATTCTCGTACAAAACTTTGAATGAAAATGATGCATGCAAAGAAATAATTTTCTTCACTAGGCGAAAACCAATCTAATGCAAGAGGTTACAATCCTTATTAAGGCTGGAGTTATCACGAACGAATTTCCAAGTCCCTAAGAACTAGGGCCCTTAAAGCCATGAATTTTAAATTTTGGGACCTCCCTAGGCTAAAGGAGAAAGGCTTCACAGGAGGTAAAGCTTTGGTGAACTCTCTGTTTCTTTGCTTCAAAAGAGATGAGAAAATGTGAGCCCCGAAGACCCAAGACTCTCTCACACTCGATGATGTAGAAAACTAGGCAGCTTGAATTCTAATGCTTTATAGGTGTGGAGTCTCTGGAAGTCATGCATTTTCTCCTCCTTTGGCATTCCCCCCCCCCCCCCCCCGCCCCACTCCCTTACATTTACGCTAGGTATTAGAAATAAATGGGGGCTACCCCTATCGTATACACTTATGTGCCTCCTCCAAAAAAAACCCTCCCTTACACTCACGTGTTACCATACGGCATACAATAGTTATTACAAGACATTTTCTCCAAGTACAAGATTTCAACAAATTTTACAAATTACTTTAAATAAGTTAACTATAAGTTAATACATCAACCTTAGAAGAAGAATTAAACGATAAACTTAAATGAAAAAATATTTTATGAACACAAGACAAAAGCATTGGGTCCAATCTATCCCCCCATATGTAAGACCCGCGATCTCACATATGATTATTTCAATGATTTATTAAGGTATGAAGTAATAAACCATATAAGGAAAACAATAAGAGAACTAATACTCCCTATAGACGTCTGCCTGTCTCAACAGTCCTCTCGGTTAAGAAAGCAATTGTTCTCAGTTGCGTAGCTTGCAAAACCTCGTCTAGAAATTTAACAAAAGAAAAGTCCAACAAACCAGCAGGGTTGTGCACATGGTACATTAGATCATACATTACCAATAAAGTGTGTTTGGCAAGTCCTACCAAAACCATCAACAACAAAGTATGCATGTTAAATATATTTCTTTTTTTCTTCAAAAAATAATAACAGTTGTTGATAAGAAGCATACCCGTCATACCAAAAGCCCAATATTGTTGTTAAGATATCAACCATCTCGATCCATTATCTTATATTCATGCCATATTCACCCTGGCTAATAAGCAACACCTTCTCAGACTCTCTCCAACTATACTAGTTGTCCACCATCACACAATGTTAGCAGCTCACAACTACAACAATCATGAGTACTAACCCGTACTCAAGTCCAGTTTTCTCTAAGCCATGGGCATCCCTAAATGACCCCAGAGGGGTTGATCAAACACACCAGATCAGTGCCTCTTTTCCGAGAAAACAAATGTCCAATTAACCACAGAAAGATGGACGAACAAACCATGACATCCCTCCTGCCCAGGATAGCAACTGTACTCAATTGCATCATATCAACTGGCCCGTGTTTGAAAGTAATATTGGGTGAGATTGGGATAGGTGGGACAAAACCATTCAGGTATCCATTTAAGAATTGATAATAGAGTATAACTGTTCTGGAAGAGTGCGTATTTTATTATTTAAAAAAATGATGTGAATGGTTGGTTAAATAAAGTTAACACATACCTCCATTGTTGTGGTGTGATTGAAATTATCTGTCAAAACAATTTAACACCTCAAGAGATGTGAATCGTTATGCTTTCTTTGGATAGGGAATATAAAGTTCTTGAAGATAATTCGTGAAAAACTTATCATAACAATGAAAGATAAATTGATTATGGATACAAGATAATACATACTAACCTTGAGTGTTGAAAAGTTATCTGAGAGGATGTGAGATTATAAATAAACAATAGATAGAAATAACTTTTCAATACATTGAAAGTTTAAATACAAATATAAATATGAATGACTAACAACAATTCTAACAATCTTGATTAATAAAATGACAACTTGAATTTAACTATTTAATAATAACTCACTCTTATGAATGAAAAATAACAAAGTTCAACACATAAAAGAAAGATAGATCAAATTAAACCGAACAAAATAAACTTGTAAAAAATGTAAGTCATAATTTCATTGAGGCTTGTATAAATACCTTTATAAGATATCAAGAATCTCTCAAATTTGAGGAAAGCAATCCTTAGGTTTGAAATGGCTCAAATCAACAAGTCTAAATATATGTGCTTACCTTAATGTCAAAGGAGATGATAATGAAAAGATTAATTCCTATTTGAAGTTGAAATAAACTTGAATAATAAATATGAAACTTGGCAATCATAAGATTAAGTTAAGAGTAGGAAGGTAGCATCTTACATAGATTCGATTGCAATGATGTTCTGCAAAATAGCAAAAGCACTATAGTCTAATTATTAATAGGTTAGTCTATAACCCACATCTTTGATTTTCTTTCCCTAAGCATGTGAAAGGACCTTGTACTTGGCCAGTAGATCTAATACCACTATTACATAACTTTTTCTCCAATTACAAGATTTCAATAAATTTTATAAATTATTTAAATAAGTTAACTACAAGTTAATACATCAACCTTAGAAGAAGAATTAAACGAAAAACTTATATTTATGAACACAAGACAAAAGCATTGGGTCCAATATATCCCCCCATATGCAAGACCCGTGATCTCACATATAAGTATTTCAATGATTTATTAAGGTATAAAGTAATTTGGTACAATCATACATCTTCTCATTAGAGGAGAAAAGAGAAGATAGAAAGAAAAGAGAGCTTCATCCAAGGAACCTACAATTCTTACAAACCATGTTTAATCTCTCTCTCTCTCTCTCTCTCTCTCTCTCTCTCTCATGAAATAATTAAAACATATAAGGAAAACAATAAGAGAACTAATACTCCATGTAGACGTTTGCTTGTCTCTGCCTGTCTTGGCTCCCTATATACAAGTATACTAGGCCTGCAACTTGCAGAAAGCCACTGAATCTCTTTGGTTTTTCGCCAGAATATAGTCGAGTTGGTACTTAAAATTATGGGAATAGGCTTGGTCTACAACTCATCGTGGGCTGTTTTGCTAAATTCAACCGTATGCAAAAATCGACCTGCTTTTTGGGATCTCTGTCATAAAGACGCTATTTTTATCACAAATTTATTTTCTTTATATTTTTCTAATTATTTAGAGATATTCATATACTCTCATCTCTAACTATAATTTTTATTGAATAAATATATTTAAATTCTCAAGAAAGTTCACTCACATAACAATAGTGAACTTCGGGGGAGCGAGCTATACTACTATAATGAGCTCTCTCAATTAAGTCAAGTCGCCAGGGTCCAAAAGAGAACCCTTGAGCATAGTCAAGAGTCAGGCTGCTAAGCCATTAAATGAGCAAAGTGTTTGTCCCAATGCTTTAAGCCCTATTAAAATCTGGTACGGTTTGTAGTTAATAGGCTTCTGCTCAAGCTAGAGGGTTGAGCTGATCAAGTGTGTCACTCATGCTAGATGAGATGAGCATAAGAGGCGAAGTTTATTTTTTTAAGAGTCAGTGGAGTGGTGGAGAGTCCTACACTCACGCACAAGTGCATCGTGAGATGAGTGGATAAACCTCGCCAAATCAGCAGTCGTTCTAGATGCGACATAGGTTGCATAGGCTACATTACCTTCTAGAAGCATAATTGACACATGCATTGGGCACTCTTTTTTCTTCCACCCAAGCACTCACCAAGCGAGAAAACACATGGTTAACTCCAGCTTCATGCATCACTCATCATCGTCATCATCACAAGCAGTATTAGCACTATCTATATGTACCCTAAAGATATCCAAATATGCTTTGTCAAATGGGTGCTACATTGACGACACCTCGAGAATCTAGCCTCTAAATTTACCAAGAATTCAAGAACAAAACTGCACTTCACCACCACTGTGTCACAACGGATGGCTCTTGATGTGTCACTGGGGGATACACACACACACATGCACGCCTATGCACACACCCTTAACCTCCACTCAATGTACACACTTGGCAAAGAACTAAACACAATCAAACACTTGAAATTCTTCTCAAAATACTTGATTACAATGGTGGGATTTGTCCTCTCACACACACACGCACGCCACTCTTCTTCTTTTGCTCTCTCCCTTGGTGTACTACACAATCCGCTCCTTATGCGTCTCTTGCTTGCCCATGTGTGATCCTCGATGACTTGATCATCTTAAAGTGCCCCCTTGGGTGTCTTTTTATAGGCTTCATAGCTTTTCACGAAAAGTGCATGCTTTAATACTCCTCCTCCGCTTTTGCCAAAAGCCACTAAAAAGGGAAGGTCAATTTTTGAGTGTGCATGGCTTTTTGTCCACTCCTTTTCCACTTTTTGTGCTAGTTTTTAAAAAAAGAAGATTTGGGCTTTTGCTTTTGGGGCAAGCCTTGCTTTTTGGAAACTTTCCAAAATAGGAAGCAATGCCAAAACTGGAAAGTTCCACATACTAAAACTAGAAATTTCCAAAACTAAAAATTGCACCTAAATTGAAAACTTTAAAACAAAAAAAAATTCCTAAAATGGAAACTCTGCCCAAATTAGAAACTTCATATACTAAAATTGAAAACTGCCAAAACTAGAAATTGCACCTAAATTCAAAACTTTTCTTACTAAAACATGAAACTTCTGAAAATGGAAACTGTGCTTGAATTAGAAACCTGCACATACTAATCAATAATAAAGCATTTGAGCTAAACACACTCAATTATTGTAGTTGAAAAAGCTGCCCTGTACTCAGCGTCACAGCGTAGTTTTCCCTCTTTTTTTTGTATCCCCCCCTATGGTTGCTCTAATCAAGCTTGATGTAGCACCTAGCCTTGACCGACCCATGGGTCGCACCCCCCAATTGTATCAACCATTCCCTCTTTTCAAGAGGAGACACCTTTCTTTGTACACGCTTTTGGGTCGTCCCATAGGCCATATGTGGCCCCCGACGATGTTAATTGACCTCTCTCTCTCTCTCTCTCTCTCTCTCTCATTTCTTTATCCTTCCTGCTCACTAAATTATGTACAATTAATTCCTCACAAAGATATTCAACTTCTAGGTGGTATATATGTTCATCTCGTCATTGTCGCACTAGTGAGGATTGCCCTAAAAAGTGTACATTATTTGACACGATAAGCTATCTAATGATGCACATGATATAGAAATGAACATCGCATTGTAAAAAAGCTGGCAGCTTATAGGTGGTGAATTCCAAAGAGCCTCTTTATCATCGTTTAATAAACAAAGCAAAATTCGATTCTCCAATGCACAACAAAATTGTTAGAATAATTGCAAAGGTTTGAAAGGTGGGAGCGGAATGGGACCATTCACAAAATGTAGGTAAAAGGAGAAACTTGTTGACCTATTCTTAGGCAAGCCAATGGCAAGATAGATGGCATCAAGAGATGAATGTCTTCTTGCTATTCAGAAAACAAGGTTATGAGAAATATGTGACTACAATGCTAATCAATTTTTATGTGCTTAACATTATTGTCATGTACTTCATTCTTTAGAAATAGCATGTTTCAAAAACACTTCAAAGGATTCATTAAAAGTATGTAATCAAAAGAAGTATAAGTAATGCATAATGGAGATGAGGCTCTAAATGACGTTGAAACAAATCAACATAACGAACCTTCTACATTCGTATGTGTATGCCTTCTTTCATACCAATATACTGTGTAATGTCATTTTATTGATCTACTTGAGCTTATGGTATGTGTGTTGAATTTTCTTTTTGTGTTTTCTGAAGTTGGATTATATATTTTGGTTTTTGTAAGCCATGTTTTACAAATTTCAATTATTTTCCAAACATTTTAAGTAATGGTTTATTCATTCACTTTATATCTCAAAGATCTAACATAATTACCAATGTTGATGGCAAATTAGTTCATTCTATTTTAACGAAAAAAATTCTTCTTTTCACCATTTTCATCTTTGCAAATATGTGAAGAAAGACAAAAGATTGGGTGTTGCATGGTCTAACAGTGGTAAATTAAAGACTAAACTAGGGTGTAAGCTAGGGAGGAAAGTAGGGAGAATTTGGGGAAACATAGAGAGAGAGAGAGAGAGAGAGAGAGAGAGAGAGAGAGAGAGAGAGTAAACTATAGAGGCATCTCTAGAGTAATCAAGCCTGAGTAATTGGAGCTAAAATAGGGAGGACTTAGGAAACTGATGCCTCAGAGAGAGAGAGAGAGAGAGAGAGAGAGAGAGAGAGAGAGAGAGAGAGAGTAAACTACAGAGAAATCTCTAGAGACATCTCTAGAGTAATCGAGCCTAAGTAATTGGGGGTAAAATAGGGAGGAATTAGGAGAGAGAGAGAGAGAGAGAGAGAGAGAGAGAGAGAACTATGAGGACATCTAAGGAAGTAAACTCTAGAGAGGACCTAGAAAACCCATGCTAGATGGAGAGGAAGTTCAAGGAGTTAACACTGAGTACATTAGGGAGCAAACTAGGAAGTAAACCAGGGAGGACTTTTGAGATATATGATAGCATAGTAAGAGTAAAAGTTCAAAAGGGACCCGGTTTTCAGCTCACTGAAGCTCTCGCCTCCCCCCCCTGCTCGCACCTTCGTCCCGCCTCCTCGCGCCGTCGTCCCCCCCTGCCGTGCCCGCCCCCCTTTCGCACCCGTCTACCCCCCCTTTCGTGCCCCCCGCCCTCCTCCGCACCCGTCTACCCCCCTTTCGCCCCCGTCCGTGTCCCGCCCCCTGCCGCCTGCCCCCCCCTGCGCAGGCCCCTCCCGCCCCACCTCAGAGGGACTCTTTCGCAGCCCCCTCGCCCGCCCCTGAGGATACCCCCATCAGGCTTTCTCTTTCGCCAGAAGAGGAAGCGAGCCTCGCCGCAGAGGTGGAACGCCTCCAGGCACATTCCACCATCTGCCGTATAGTTGGCACCCGCCCCAGCTAGAGGGGAGATCCGGGATCTTCTCCAGGCCCGCCTTCTTGCAAATGTGGGCAAGATCCTGGACGTTGGCCACGGCCATTACCAGATTGAGTTTGAGACAACCCAGAGCGTGGCCCAGGTCCTAGCCATGAGTCCCCTTGACATCAGGGGCACTCGGGCCTTCTTCAGACATTAGCAGCATGGTTTCGATCCAGTAGCGACGGCCGAACAGGGAGAGCGCCTATTCCATGTCACAGTTTGCTTTCCTAGACTTCGTCGCAGCAGCCTTCCGCTCCTCTCCAGGATAGGATCATTGGTGGGCTCGGTGCTTGAGACTGGCCCCACAGCAGCTTCAGTGGTGGTTAGAGCAGCGGGCCTGCCTTCGGTCAGAGTTTTGGTTCCTGAGATCTCCTCCCTTCCGAAGGTCATTTAGTTACCTAGGCTGGGGAGGGGATGGATCGATCAGAGAGTGGAGTTTTCGGGGCTCCCGAACCAGTGTTTTATATGCAGGCAGGTCGGCCACCTGCCAAAGCCTACCCTCGCAGGAGACCCCGACCTTCACCGCAGTACCGTCCACAGATGCAGCTCGGCAAGCAGCCTCCGGGACACCTGCTTAGCCCACAGAGACCTCTGATGCACAGATGCAGCCCACAGATGTAGCTCGGCAAGCAGCCTGGATAGGGGCACCGTAAAGGGAGACAACCACAGCAGCAGCATGCCTCGAGACCGATGCAGCAGCAGCAGACACAGCCTCAGCATCATTGGGTTCCAGTGAGGAACAGCTTTGCTCCCCTCCAGGAGAAACAGCTTTGCTCCCCTCCAGGAGGAGACCCCAGCACAGATTGAGGATCAGGAGATGCCAGCACCCCCCCCTTCACCTCCACCTCCACCCCTCCCTCCCCCGTCCCCCCCTCCCTCCTCCCTTCCACCCTCGCCTCCTCCCATTCCCGCTCCCGCATTTTCAGCGTCTCCTTCCCCACCCCCTTCTACCCCTCCGCTCGCCTCAGCTCCCCGGGAGGCACTGGCAGTGCCCTGGCGCTCACCTGTGGCACTGAGCATCGACCTTGCTCGTGTACCGTAGAGGAGACCTACCATGCCGATTCGTGCTTCACGGATATCCTCGATCCGCAATCGGCTGAGTAGTCTTGACACTAGACAGCGCTCGGAGGCTTTCGACTACTACTCCTTTACACGCCTATTTGGAGCGGAGGGCCCAGCACCTATCAGAGTTCATGTGGTGATACTTCCGGCCCGAGGGGAGGAGGCACTTGATTCAGCGGTGGCCTTCTCCTTCCCTCTTTGCGGCACTAGCGGACCGGGAGTGGACTCTGGATCTTACTATTAGTATTTTGCAGACACAGGTAGTTGAGTTTTCTCACCATGTGAGCGATTTGGAGATTACAGACATGGTAGGCCAACTCTGGGAGTTGGCACATTTCTTTGATACCGGGAGTGCGGATGCCTCTAGGAATTGACACTTGGTGGTTCGCATAGTGGCAGACCTAGCGCGAGACCCTGGCTATGTATGCATACATGAGGATTCTTTCTCCGAGCGGGAGGCAGTCGCTATGGGACGACACAGCCCACTGGCGCCTAGTCCGAGACTCTTTGTAGCACACCGGGTGGGCAGATTCGTAGTCGCTCGGATGGGGATTACTCTCCATCCAAGCCGCTTGCGAAGGCCGGCCGTATGGCTGAGACAGCCTCCACCTCAGCAGGTCATCCATGAGGATCATCTCATGGAATGTACAGGGCCTTGGCGACGCACACTATGTACGTTATCGTGGTTGCTTGAGGCAGGAGCTTCAGAGATGCCTGGTTGGGGGCAGTGTTGATATTTTGATGATGCAGAAGCACCATGTGAGTGAGAGCAGGATTCGGAGATACGGTTCAGTGATGCCTGGTAGATGGGACAATTTTTGGTCTGCAGGTTTTGGCCGCTTGGGAGGGCAGGGAGGAGTATGTATGGTCATTTTGCGGATGCATGGCGGCAGGCCATTGTGGATCGCGGGGTCATTGTGCTTGGTAGAGCACAGTATGTTATTTTGAGGATGCATGATGAGCACATTGGTGTGCTCAATGTCTATGCGCCCAATCATGCTAGTGCCAGAGCAGAGTTGTGGACCCTTGTTTTACAGATGCATTGCCCGAGGCCGCACATTGGTGTGTTGGGGGAGACTTCAACATGCTTGAGGACCCGACCGATAGGGTGGGAGGAAGTCATGTTACAGTGCACGTCACACGGAGCTTGCAACTTAGGAGAGATTTTGTACGACACTGCGGATCACTGATGCATGGCAGCATGAGGCTTTCTCCCGTTCTCAGGACAGTCTTAGTTTTTCTCGGTTGGATCGCCGGCAGGGAGGGACTAATTTATCACGGATTGATTGCTTCTATGTGGACGACAAGGTCGGGGAGCATGGTGGCTCCGTTGGCATTCTCGCTGGCACCTCTTTCTTGTGTGGGAGAAGGAAGAATTAGGGTTAGGTCATGTGGGAGACATACACAGAGAAGAACAAGGGAGAGAGAGAGAGAGACAGTTGTGGGGATAAGTCAACTCATGAGGCATGAGTTGACGGTCAAAACGGCTCCAAATTTAGCCGTTTTGGGTATTTAAAGCGTATCTATCTGATTGAATACGTATCTAAGTGCATATTTTAAAATCTAAAAAAATATATCATTTTCATGCTACTCTTTAATGGCTCGTCTCGAAATTTGTCCTCTTTTAGTGACTACGCGGCAAAATGACCATTCTCTCCAAACGCGCTCTTATCCATTCTCCAAAAAAATTTCACTCCTCTGCTTCTCTAAAAATTTCACAAGCTACATCTCATTCTCATTCTTCTGTGTCTCTCATGATCTAATAGCTCTGCTTATATTTTTTGCTCGGTTAGTAATGAGTGATACATCTAATCGTAAGTTTCATTTGAATATCAAGCTCAACCAAGAGTATGCAACTACACGGAGTGTCTACCAAAGATCCCTTTCATGTGCAAATGAATCCCAAAACAGGAAGGTATCCTTCTTTTCACACACCACATGATTTGATTAGATTTGTTGGTGATGGGGAGGATAGCTTACTTGGTTATAGTTCAAGACTATCTCAATCACATATTAATTATGCAGAATATACTACATATCTTCAAAATACTTCATCTTTGAATGCAACAAAAATTATAGAACTTGAAAACAAAATAGTGTCTTTGAAACAAGAAAATGATCAATTGAAAACCTTAAAAGAAACTCCAATAGGATTAAGAGCACGAGTAAAACGAATGCGGGATGTAGTTAACTTAACAGAGAGATCTGGACAAAGAAAAAAAAGGTTAAAACTTGTAAGAGATCATGTTACTAACCTTCTAGGATTTGACATGTCTAATGCTCAGGAAAGGGTAAGATTTTTGAATGTGCTTATGAATAGGTCGGATATCTTGAAACTTTTAGAGCTTCCTGAAAATCAAACTAAAAAAAAAACTGGTCTTTCAACATCTATTAAAAGATATGGACTTATTAGTCCAGCCTTCCCAAATGCAAGAAGTTTGTGACACAGTGGGAGTGAGTAGAAAGGGATACAGAGCCATCTCTAAAACCTGGTTCACGGTCCTTAAGTATTACAAAATCAAAGCTTTTGGGTTGCCTAGACCTCACAATGTTGGAAAATATATAACTCTGTTAAATGAGGAAATTTCTAAACATTTCGGAGAGTATTTCCATATTGAGGGAACAATGCCATATGAGAGAGAAAAAAAAATCATCTTTTGAATACAACGTTTATAATAATATTTGGATGAACATTAGAAAAGTCCAATCTTTTATGGTGAGATATTACAACATAAGAGAAATAGATTGTGAAGGAAAACTTGTATTTGTTTTAAAATTAGATGAAGCTCAAATCCAAAAATGTCAAAAAATGGAAAGAATATCTATATCCCTAATGAATAAAGCATTGGACTATAGTCAAGGTAAGCTTGATTCTCCATACCACAAAACTCAATCATAAATGGAGCTATGGTGGATTGGATCAGCTCAGGTACCAGTAGAGAGTCATGAAACATTAAAGTGGCTCTTCTCAAAAACAGACATTCCTTCAGTTATTCAGAGCCAAAATACAGGTGAACACCTTCATGTTGACGACATAGGTGATTTCATTGTGGAATGGCATTTGAGTGCCGACCTCAAGGCGTTGAAGTGTATGTGGAGGAGCAAATACCAAATATCCATGTCTTTATTGCATGGCAAGCACAGGGACAAGAGAATGGCTTGCAAAAAATGAGATTGAAAAACCACCATCCAAAAATAATGTGAATGTTGTCGATTATCCAACTTCTATTAAAATATGGGATCCAATTCTACCAATACATTTGAAAAATGTACATATATGTACATTTCATGCAGAGATAAGAATCTTGGACAAATTGCTCAGACTTCATCTGGACTATGCATATTCTATTAAGCCGACTCAACTTGCAGATGAGTGCATAGAAAAGTGCGAAGCCTTGCTCTCTGAAATGGGTTTTCATGGTGGGGAAGTGCATCTTAAAAAAGATCATGTTCTTTCTGGAGGTACAGGTGATGTTCTGCAAGATGTTTCAATGGGAGGAGCAAAAGCGAGAAGATTTTTGAGCAACCATGACACCAAACAAGTCAACGCAATGTGGAACTGTTGGAAACAACTATGTGTCATCACCACAAATGTCAAAAGTAGACCAGATGTAGCCAACAAACGTATGGAAGTTTGGAAAAAACTCGACAATTTTTTCAAAGTCCTTAGACGACAAGTTGGTTCAAATACTTATGCAGATGATTTCAAAAACGCAATAAAGCTTTTGATCAAAGCTATCATAGATGCCTGGGGAGAAAAAGACATAACTTATTACTTGGTGAGTGTTCAGACTTATCAAAACAGTTATAAATTGGTGTGTCCAGACTTATTACTTGTAATTTCTTAAATGTACTAACAAAAATTATCTTTGTAGCATATTCTTTACTTGCATGGACCATATTTTGTTACAGAAGGACCACTTGCAACATGGAATACACAAGGAATGGAAAAGTCTCATTATCAAGCGAGAACTTCCTTTTTTAGATGTACCCGAAGAGGAGGAGGTGGACAAAGAAGAAGCAATGCACTAAACGAATTATTCAATTGGTTCTACAGGAGGCAATTACAAAGGATGAGATCAAAGACCCAGCAATCTGAAACTACACCAACACCTCAAGAAAGAGACTAATGATTACTAACACATTTGTACCTCTAACAAAATATTTGCTGAAATAAAATCGGTTCTTGCAAAATATCGTGTACATTAGTATTTGATTCTCTTGGGACTACTTGGCATGTCACCTCTGTATCTCAAAAATTTTCTCCTTCTATAACCTCCAAGAAGATTGATATCTGACACCTCAGCTGCAGCTGCATAGCTAGAGTAGCAAAGAAAGTATCCTGCTCTTGAGGCATTGAAACCTGCAGCATATCCAAAGATTCTAAGAGCAGCAGCTCTCTCCAGAAGCAAAACCTTGTTAGCATTTATTTGAAGGGGAGTATATCCCATGAACCTTGACAACACCTTCAAGGCAAATATTGGCAACTCAGCATCTTCAGAGAAGTTCATGTGGAATGCACAGAACACAGCCTTATCCAATGTAGGCAAGTAGTGCATGAGAGCAGATGAAGGCCTTCTTGACCTAGTGTCTGTAGATTTCACTCTGCTGCCTCTAGCTCTTCCCAGAAAATCATCCTTATCAAGCAATTCAATCTGCAAGACAAAAACCTCAATTAAAAAAAATTACAATCACAATAACATTTAACAAAAGATTAAATGGAAGCTACCTTCTGCAACTCATCCTCAATTACTACTTTGTCTTTCATCAAGTTGCATGAGCCAACCCTTTCCACTTTATCAGAATCTGCTTGAAGCTTGAAATCTCTGCCAAAAGACTCAATACCTAACTCAATAAGCCTGTTCTCAAAATCCTCATCACTCAAGGAAGGTTTACCCTCTTCCATTTTTTTAAGGCACAAGGCAAGTGCATCATTAGCAGGGATAAATGAGTTGTCAGATGTTTGCAAATCAAGTGCCAAAAACTCTTCCTTTGGCTCTACTTCTGTATCAATAAAGTCTTTGGCCACTTCACAAGCTTCTGAAATTGCTGCAATACAGTAGTCTTCTCTGATATTGAAGAGACATTGAAGATAGGAAAGAGGAATAAAATCTTTCTCATTGATATAGAAGAAAGGAAGGTTTGGAAGAGTAACAGAGGATTCAGATATGCTTGCTTCCTCTGAGGGCTCTTCAGTAATAGTGAAAGCCCTAAATTCTGCAACATCAAGATTGGCACTTTCTCTCTCCTTTGCTTGAACATCAATTTCTTCCTCTTCTAAAATCTCACATTTCTCTAACTTTGAAACTGTGGTGACATTTAAGTTTTCTTCCTCATTCTCTGCATCAATTTCTGGTTGTTGCTCTTTATCCTGTATTTCTGCTTTCAAAAATAGGAAGAAAAGAAAGGAGACATCCTTGGGGACAAGGTTGCAATGCTTTTTATGGATTGGACAAGAAATAAATAAAGGGCATGTGAAAGAGGTTCTATTTGAAAATCTACTGAACCTCTTTGTTACTTTGGCTTTCTCCACAGATAGCTGTGTAAAATCTGTAAGGTGACAAAAATCATGGTCTCCGATACGAAAACAATGAGCTTGAATTGACATTTCAAATTGCTTGTACTCATCTTCAAGAATGTCCTTTAGCTTCAACAAAACATCTGAAAGAGAAAACCTTGGATTGAAAATCTCCACCGCATCAACGTATATCTTCATATCATGACCATCTTGCAAAATAGCATTCAAGAGTTTCTCACTTGGGCTTTCTTCAACAAGTTCATGTCGACCCGCAACACCTTTACTCATTGAGATATTTGAGAAAAATGCCTGAAAAATTCTGATGAGCCAGAACGAAGCGAAAATGAAAGGTCCAAAAAAATTGGAATGCCTCTATCGCTTGGTGCGGGCTTTGACAATTCCAAGGTCTCGAAATAAATTTTGAGGTTTGCAAAATAGGGCTAGGAAGAGAATACGGTGCACAGCTTGATTTGACGCAAATAAGTGGTCCAAAACTGGGAAAAAAAATTGAAAGTGAGTTTTGAAAAATATATGTTGCGTGATTAAAACACATTAAATAGTGACCGTTTATGCCACGTGGCAATAATGATTACATGACACGTGTACCCAACGGTACATTGTACGACGTATCCGAGGTATAAAAAGTTAATTTTGTTGAAAATATTCATATTTTTCTCCGACACTGTATCAAGCGAAAGCAGGCTACCTATTATTTCCCAAACCTACTTTTCCCATATCAAGCGATTTCACAATTCCCTGCCCGAATCAAGCGATTACGCTCATCCGAGATCCTTGGATTTTCCTCATCGCTTCGTTCGGGACTTCTACTTTTCTTTATTTCCTGCCCGAATCAAGCGATTACACTCATCCGAGATTCTTGGATTCTCCTCATCGCTTCGTTCGGGACTTCTACTTTTTTTTATTTCCTACCCGAATCAAGCGATTATCACTTTCCATTATCTTTGGATTCGCTCTATCGCTTCGTTCGGGCTACCTCATTTCTTTGTCCTATTATACAAATCACTTCATCTGGTCTCTTTTTTTAAGCTTCAATGGCAAGGACAAAACAGACTGCAAGGAAAGTCTACCCACCATTGGAGACTGAAAAAGCTGAAGACAAGCCAGGACCTTCCAAACAAGAAAAGCCTCTTCCAAAGCCTCGTGCGAGGGCGACAGCAAGAAAGAGATTGAATTATCAGGTGAAGTCCTTAAGAGAGATAAGAGCAGCACAGAAATCTACTAGTCTTCTCATCCCTCGACTGCCATTTACTCGGGTTGTCAGGGACATATCAGAAAGGTTAGTTGCCAAAATGAGAAACACAAATCTTCAGAAAGTTCGATGGGAGACCCAGGCCCTCATGTGTCTTCAAGAGGCTGCTGAAGATTTTTTAATCGACTTTATGAATGATGGCTACATTACTGCTGCATTTGCTCATAGGATCACTCTTATGAGCAAAGATTTTGTGCTTGTGTCCAGACTTAGATATAAGTTTGACAAAGCTTTGGAGCCTATTCCAAGTCAAGATATGAGAGCTTTTGAAATTCTTAATATCCCTCCAGCAAGGCAACCCAAGCAATCTGTTGTTATTGAAGATATTTCTCATTCTTATGATACAAGAAAAGCTCAGGATATCAAAGAAGAAGTTGAAAAAGAGAGAGAGCAGGAGAAGATTTCAGAGGATGCCATTCTTTCTCAGCAAGCTGAAATTCTCCATTCATCCAATTCAGAGCTTTATCAGAATGTGACAGGTCAAATGATAGTAGATGTGTCCATGCATGGAGAGGATGAGGTGTATTGTGACATTGCCCCGGAGGACACAAGCATGCTTGTGAATCACAATATTGAGATATCTGACACAGTCCTCTTCATCTGTCTGAGGTTTGTGTGGATTTGCTTTTGTTTTCTTGATGAATTTCTCAGACTCCATATTTTGTTGACATGTTTTGTTTGTGTCTCCAGATGTCTTATGAGGGATCTTCATGAATCAATGGCTGTGCAAGTGACAATTCTTGATCCCCTTGTTACACAGTGCCTTTTCAATAGGCAAGGGGATCTTGCAAGTTTTCTCAAAAACTTTGATATGCTTACCTGCAATTACATTGTGTACCCTTATGTTGAAGTGTAAGACTCATACTCAATTACCTTTTGCCTATTATAGACATGACAGTATTCATAACTAATTTCAGTATTCATATTATCACAAAGGCCATTGGAGTCTTATTATCTTCAATCTATTGGATAGAGATGTGATCTTTATGAACTCTTTGGCATCCATCCATGGGAGAAGTAAAATGTAAGAATCAACTTTTCCATGGGTTGACCCTCAAATTTCTTGCATGATTTCAATTATTTGGTTGACCCTCAAAATTTTATGTTTGCAGTGCTGCCAAACTTATCTTGAGTTTTCTAGCTTCTACCTATGTAGACTACAAACTTGAAGATTTTAAGTACTTCAATCAGGAAGTTCCCTTGCAGAAAGACTCAACATCTTGTGGATGGATGGTTCTTGCTAATGCTTGGAGATTTCTTGAGTCAAGATTTAGAATGACAACACTTCCTGTAAGTTCATGAATGAAAACCATTGATTGATTTAGTGAATACATTTAGTGACCTGTTTTCTTACTTTCTTATTTTCTTTTGTCTTAGTTGCATGAGTATCCAGATTCTTGGGTAAGTTGGGTAAGGGAGAAGGCAGTGTCCATGGTTTTGAGCAGATCCATCAATCCATATGATCCTGATTCTCCCTTTCCACCTAATAAAGGAGCCAAGGATACAACTTCAAAGAAAAGGAAAAGGGAGAAGAAGGAAAGCAAAGACAAGGATGACTCATTCAAGAAGGAAAAGACCTCTGCCAAAGAGAAGAAGAAGAGAAAGAAGAGCCCTACTAAGAGCAGATCTTCCAAGGGGAAAAAGAGCCATTCTAAAGAGAAGAGCCATTCTAAAGGAAAGATCCCTCAGGCTACAGAGAAGATCCCTACCCCTCCTGCTAAAGAGAAGAGCCCTAGCCCACTTGCTAAAGAGAAGACCCCTAGCCCTCCTGCCAAAGAGATGAGCTCTTCACCAGCTCAAGGGAAGACACCTATCAAAGAGAAAATCCCTAGTCCTCCTACCAAAGAGAAGAGCTCTTCTCCAGCTCAAGAGAAGACACCTATCAAAGAGAAGACCCTTGTCAAAGAGAGGAGTGCTACTAAAGGTCTTCCTTTTCACTCACCAGTGAAATTTAAAATTCAGAAGCGTCGTTTGTCCAACAAAGGTAGTAAGAGGACAAATGTTGGCTCTCCATTAAATTTCTTGTTCATGTTCCCCAAGAAGACTGCCAAGTCTCCAAGGCCAACCTCCAAAGAACCTTCTCCAAAACCAGACCCCACTGCCAAATCTCCCTCGCCAACACGTGAAGGTCTCAGAGAGGAGCCCAACTTACCACCATTAGGGGAATTCACTCTAAAGTCTTCCTCTCCAACACCTCAAGTGCTGAAAACTCCAGAACTTGAACCTCAATCAGCAAAATTTGATCGAAGCAAACAGAAGAGAGAAAGATTCTCTAAAGATGCAGGGTCATCTCATGCCAAAAGGAAAGTTGATTTTGTAGAGTGATTCCACATATTGGATTTTGTTTTGTTCATTTTGTCCATATGAACACACCCTTTTTGGGACAATATTCTGTACTTAAATTCAGTATCAATAATTTGATATTCAACTGTTAAACCTTGTTTTGTGTCGCGAACAATTTGTTAACCAATTTTGTGAAGAAGTCAAGACGAAATCTAGCAGAATATATTGATTACATTATTGGAGAAATCCTTTTCAACTATACAAACTTGCCCTTGCAAGTGGCTCAAATACAACTTTTTTTGGGGGGAGACATGTGATGCATGAGGTTACACTCTCCATCCTTGTACGGACAACAATATCATCTACTTTGAATCTATATTCAGGTGATATTTCGTCCAGAAACTCAAGCGACTCTCTAACATGTTGTAGTCGCCAGTTTGATGTTACTATGAGTTTCCTGGGATCTATGAATGGATGGACTATGATGTTAAATTCAAACTCTGGACAATTCTCTTCAGAATCCAAAGGGACCCAACTACCAAGCTTGCTTTTCCATCTCCTATAGTCATAGCCCAAAACTAGGGATTGGCGACACAGTTGGTATGAGATGGACAAAGAATTTGGGCTTACTCTACAACTGATATTGTCCCCCATATGAAAAGTTTCCTTGGTACTCCATCCTTCTCCAAGTACAGTGTCCAGATCAGTCAGAGATAGTCTTCTATTAAGCCACATCGTTCTTGTCCTCTCCAATTCCATTGTTTTGAAACATGCCACAAAGACATGTATAGGCAAGAACCATTGAAGTTTAATCCTTCTTGAAATCCTTCCAGGAGATATTGCTTTAAGAATATCATCTTTGATTTTGGATTTGAAGCTTGTTATGGTATTTGGATCAGGAACTTCCCATTCTAGTGACATTATTGTGGGAATAGGTATGTCATATAATTCTCCATGAACACCTTCTCTTGATGGAACCCTGTATTCTGCAAAATACACAAATAAATCCACTGATTTGTAAAATGAAGGTGGTTTGTCTGCGTACATGACATCTGCAATCCCCTTGTGAATTGCTTTGAATGTACCACTTAAGCTCTCAACAGGCTGCCACTCCACAGCTGCTGACGGAAAGATAACTGAAATGAAACAAACAACAAATATATCAGAAAGAGAAATATTGTGTTGTATCAAATAGATAAAGTTTTGTTGAATTACAGTAAGAATGGAGAATTGGATGTTCATCCAAGTTCAACACCATGTCTTTGGCCATGGAGACATGTTGAACTTTTGCAAGCCAGCCATTGTCGGTCACTTTGAATGCAAGAACACGACCTTTCCAATGGGATTTCACTTCATTTCGCTTGGTTCTTTTCACCCTGTGGGCACCTTTGCAAGAGGAAAGCATTGTTACCCAATCATTCACACGAAAAGACATGGGTTTCCAAACACCATCTTCTCTCGTGTTATGAAAATCACAAGAAGTTATATTATGAGAAGGATGACGTGAGGACGCCATAGAAGCTCACAGATAAGAGAAAAATAGTAAATCTTTTGAATAGTGAATCTTTTGAATAGTGAATCTTTTGAAAGTGCAAAGAAAGGAGAATAAACCATATGCCAAAATGAAGGGAAGGTGGAAAGTAGACGTCTGAAAAAATTTGGTGTTTTGTCATTAATAGCGTTGTTTTTTCAAGGCCTGAAAAGAGGATTTCGTATCTTCATGCTTGATTTTTTGAAATAAAAAATGGAACAAGATGTCACTATTTTGGACCCAAACTTTAATGTTAGCCATCGTAAACGTCTAAATTTAGCCGTTTTAGCCGTTCGCCACTAAAATAGAATCGTTAAGAAGACATTTGGAGGAGACAAGAATGCCATACTTTTGTATACGTGTCAATTCACAATTGGACAATTTCTTAATCCTTAGATTAACAAACAGCCCTTTTCTAGCCGTTTTTGGCCCTAATGTTATGATACCATTCCCTTGGTGCCTGTTTGAGCCCATAAAGACTCTTTTTCAGCTTGCATACAAGCTTCTCCTTTCCACTTACTGCATAACCCTCCGGCTGCTGCATATATATCTCCTCATGGAGATCACCGTGAAGAAAAGCAGTCTTCACATCCATCTGAATCAAGTCCAGATCATCATGCGCAACCAAAGTCAACACAGCTCTAAGTGTGGTCATTTTGACCACTGGAGAGGAGATCTCATCAAAGTCCACACCATATTCCTGCTTGAAGCCCTTAGCCACTAACCTGGCTTTGTATCTTGGCTTTGCATCTGGTGCAACTTTGAGCCTGTAAACCCACTTGCATGGCAAAACCTTCTTGCCTGTAGGCAAATGCACCAACTTCCAAGTTCCATTTTTGTGCAGAGAATCCATCTCTGACTTCATGGCACGCTCCCAAAGAGCTTTGTCTGCCCTCTGTAAAGCCTCCTTATAACATGAGGGCTCCCCACAGTCAGTGAGCATCAAGTAGTCAACCCCTGGAACAAACCTGTCAGGGGCTCTGGAGGGTCTAGTGGACCTCCGTACCCAATGACCATCATTTGCAGGTTGCTGTCCAGCCTGCATATCACCCATTGGTGGCTCCTGTTCCATGCCATAAGGCTGAAATATAATGCCCGGTATCTCCTCTAACTGTGGTATATCCATAGGGATATCTTCTGCCATATCTGGCTGTCCATTTGGATTTCCTGCTGTAATGGCTGATTTACAACCCTTTGTTGTTGTCCATGATGTCCATCATCATCAAAGATGACTCTGCCAGGCTCTTGTTGCCTTGCAGGCTCCTTATACATGCATGTTTCATCAAAAATGACATCATTACTGCGTATGATCTTTCTATTCACGGGATCCCAAAGTCTATACCCCATTTCACCTCTGTCACCATATCCTAGGAATATGCATTTGTGAGACTTAGGATCAAGTTTGGTGCGCATTTCCCTGCGTATGTGCACGTACGCAACGCAACCAAACACTCTCAAGTGCTTGTATGACGGAGGCTTCCCTGTCCATACTTCTTCTGGCACTTTCCCACCAAGCCTCGTGTTAGGTGACCTGTTTATAAGGTGAACGGCTGTCATAACAGCTTCAGCCCAAAAACCATGAGGTAATGCAGCATGTGACAACATAGAACGGACCTTCTCCTGTATGGTCCTGTTCATCCTCTGTGCTGTCCCGTTTTGTGGAGGATCATAAGGAGTAGAGAGCTCCCTCTTGATGCCTTTAGCATCACAAAAGTCCTGAAACTGTTTGGACATATACTCTCCACCATTGTCGGAACGCAAAGCCTTCAGTGTTTTGCCAGTTTGATTCTCAACAAGAGCAACAAACTTCTCAAACACTGAGAATGTATCACTCTTCAAACGAAGAGGATAAACCCACACCTTACGTGTGGCATCATCAATAAAAGACACAAAGTATTTTGCCCCTCCCAAAGAAAGCTGAGGCATCTCACATACATCTGTATGCACAAGCTCTAACTGAGCATCTTTCTGTCCAAGAGCTTTCTTGTGGGGGCACTGTAGTTGCCTGCCATATATACAATGCTCACAAAACTGAAAACTTGAAAACTTTAGAGAAGGCAAGTAACCCAAACGAGACAATTGCTCCATTCCCTTGACACTCATGTGTCCCAACCGGCTATGCCACATAGAAATTTCCGGCAGCTCGGTTGCATTTACATTAGCATGGTGACAAACACCTGCATGCATAAAATAAAGAGTGTCCACCTTAGAGCCTCTGGCAACAACCAGTGAGCCCTTACTAATCTTCCACTTTCCACGACCAAATGTGATAACATAATCAGCATCATCAAGCTGTCCAGTAGAAAGCAGATTCTTCTTGATCTCAGGCACATGCTTGACATCATGGAGCATAAGCTGTGAGCCATCTGAAAACACAAGCCTCACATCACCTCTGCCAAGAATCTTGCATGCATGGTTATCACCCAAATAAACCACTCCTTCATTGCCAGCAAACAAGTCTCTGCAACCTGTGACATGAAAGGAGGCACCTGAATCAATGATCCATGAGTGCATACCATGACCACCTGTAAGAAGTGAATGGGCATCAAGTGAAGACGTAAAGAGGACCTCATCCTCACTGCCACCTGCATGTGACACATTGATTTCTTCAATCTTGACTCCACTTTTGCCCTTTGGCTTTACATCTTTGGCTTCAACTTTCTCTTTGTCTTTGCCTTTTCCCTTTTCCTTTTCCTTTTGATCATTTTTCCATTTGTAGCATTGCTTTTTAATGTGTCCCTTTTTGCCACAATAATGGCATTCCAAATCCTTTTTGGAGCGAGACTTGCTCCTTCCCCGTTCTTGGCTTTCCCCCCCTTTGCTGGGATCTCCCACGTGCATTCATTGCATTGGACTTTCCAACAGAGTTGTTTTTCCTGTTCATCTCTTCTTGAAGAAGAGCACCCTCAACATCTGCACATGACAGCATAGCATGCGAATTGCTAGTGGCTGTCCTGAATGTGTCCCAACTCTCTGGCAAAGTGCATAACAGAAAAGTGGCTTTGAACTCATCGTCCATTGCCAACTTTTGATTAATGACCTGGCTGACAATACCATTAAACTCATTTAGATGGGCTGTCATAGATGCCCCTTCCTTCATCTGAAGACCTATGAGTTTCTTCAACCAATACACTTTGCTTGAGGCACTTTGCTGGGCATACAAGTCCTGCAATCTCTGCCACATTCCCCAAGCTGTCTTCTCTTCACGAATGCTGAAAAGTAATGAGTCTGACACAGACAACATGATAGTAGATCTTGCCAGCTCATCCATATCTTCCCACTCTTCAGCAGTAAGAGAAGCGGGCATTACACCCCTTTCTTTGATAGGCTTGTGCTACTTTTTCTGGAGCAACACATTGTAGCACTGGGTTTGCCAAATATCATAATTATGCGAGCCTTCAAGCTTCTTGATGTGAAGCAATGAAGAGCTCTCACCTGTGGTGGTTGCCATAGCAATATGCAACCTGTCAATGCCTGACTCCCTGCAAAATGTGCAAACACTGCACCAAAAGCACACAAAGTGCTCACAGTTGTTCTCCCAAGCTTTTTCTCCCACTGCGGAAGCAAGAATGCAACTTTTCTCCACTTTATGTGATGAAATCACCAAAATCTGGTTGCTGCAGATTTTGGACAGCACCTTAAATGTGCTCTGTTGCCCTTCCAAAGTACTGTACAGCAGTACCAAGTGCTCACCAATAATGTACCAAACCTGTACCGGCAAGTACAGCAGCTGAAATTGAACCTTTTGGTCACTCAAAACAGTGTACAGCCATGCCAAAACTTGCACAAAGCTGTGCCAAATCTGTACCAGCAGGTACAGTAGCAATAAATGCTCTCCTGGCTGTCCAAATGAGTGAAAATCAAACTTTTACAGTCCCGTACACTGCATACAACAGTCCCGAACAGAAATTGGGCAAAAGCCCCTTGACTGCAAGCTGATTTCTGAGGATTCAAGGCATAAAAGTCTTGCCTGCTGCTTTGCCAAGCTCAACAAGCATACGAACTTGAAAAGCCCCTTGATTTAAGATCAATTTCTGATCATACATGGTACATTGACGCACATGAAGGCATCCAGAGTGTTCACGATGCTTCTCCCTAGCCACATATACATCAAATACATGAAAGCCCCTTGATTTACAGGCACATTGAGTGCTTGTAAGGCATCAACACATTATCCACAGCATCAAATGCGACTGCCTGCATGCAAATCAACCAAATCAGCACAAAAGCCCCTTGATTTGCACTGCAATTTGCTGCAATTTTGCCCAAATGTGCGATTTTTCACATCATACAGCATGTATGAGTGCTTAATTGCACAATTACATCAAAAGCCCCAAATTTCGACATCCAATTTTGTTGGAATTAGGGTTGCAGGAATGCACACACAACTTCAAGAAGATGAGGAAGCTTGAGCACAACACAGTAGTGTATTATGAGTGCCAAAAATGAAAGATAACCAACCCTAAAAGATAATGGGCGTATATACAATGCACGGGGGAAAAAACCTCCTAGTGAGGGAAAAAGTGCCCCGGCGGTCCTAAGTGTGTTCACACACATCACTACTATAATATGGTAACAAATCCCCCCTGGAGTGATGCGGTGAACAAGAGCTAGCACTCATGTATAGGGAAGTGTCTAGCTATGTGGACGAATCCACAAAAGGGAGTAAGCCCAAAGCTTTGCGAAAAGCTTCGAACTTTTCACGAGGCAGAGCCTTTGTGAAAAGGTCTGCAAGGTTATCCTGTGTTGGCACATAAGCCAAACTGATCTCTCCTGCAGAGAGTCTCTCCCTGACATAATGGTAGTGCACCTCAATGTGCTTCGTACGAGCATGGAACACTGGGTTCCGCGCAACTGCCAATGCGCTCTGACTGTCAGTGAAGATGGTGGTGGCAGATGGCTGCCCAACACCCAAATCAGCCATAAGGCGTCTGAGCCACACACACTCAACCGTAGCTGTGAAAGCTGCCCTGTACTCAGCTTCACAACTAGAAGTGGCCACAGTAGGCTGCTTCTTGCTCAACCATGATATGCATGAGCTTCCAAGCATGAAGCAAAAACCACTCGTGGACACGCGTGTGTCATAACAACCAGCCCAGTCAGAATCTGAAAAAACATGTAAATCTGGCGGCAATGATCCCCCCTTGGGATAAAACAACCCAAGATGCCGAGTACCACTCAAATAGCGAAAGATACGCTTCACTGCCTGCCAATGCTTAATGCCTGGGCTATGCATAAATCTGCTCACCTGTGAGACTGCAAACTGAATGTCTGGCCTCGTAATGCATACATAAATGAGGCAACCAACAGCTGTCTGATAGAGTGTGACATCAAAGTGATCTCCAGCATCATGAAGGCTCAACTTCAAACCTGTCTCCATTGGAGTAGCAATAGGCTTGCAGTCTTCAAGGCCAAATCTCCGCAACAATGTTTCAATATACTTTGTCTGACACAAAGCAATACCTCCATCACACTGCTTAAATTGTATCCCCAAATAATGATGCAAATGCCCCAAATCTGACATCTCAAAAGAGGCATTCAAATCAGCCTTAAAATCAGCAATATGACTCTCATTTGGTCCTGTGAGCAGCATGTCATCGACATAGAGAGCAATGATTAGATGTACACCATCCACACGTTTAACATACAAAGTGCTTTCTGTTGGACTATTCTGAAACCCATGTGCAGTCAAATATGCATGTATTTTTTCATACCAAGCTCGTGGAGCTTGCTTTAAACCATATAAAGCCTTTTTTAACCTGCACACTTTGTTTTCCTGCCCTCTTTGAACAAAACCACGAGGCTGCGATACATACACCTCCTCATGCAAATCTCCATTTAAGAACGCAGTCTTTATGTCCAGCTGATGTACATTCCAACCATTATGAGCTGCTAATGCACAGATGCTACGAACAGTGGTCATACGACATGTGGGAGCAAAAGTCTCATCAAAATCAATGCCCTTCTCTTGAGCATAACCTTTTGCAACAAGCCTAGCCTTATGGCGATCCACTGTGCCATCAGGCTTACGCTTCAATTTGTATACCCACTTAGTGCCAATGGCCTTCTTGCCAGGGGGCAAGTCACATAAAGACCATGTACCATTCTTCATAATAGCATCGTATTCTGCTTGCATAGCAGCCATCCAATTTTCTGAACTTTGTGCCTCATCAAATGAAACAGGCTCACTTTCATCGCACATACTAGAAACAGCCAATGCATAACAATCTGACGCATAAGAGGCACCATGAGAGCCAGAACGAGTGCGACTAGACAAAGGGGCATCCAACTTGCTGTCACGCAAAGTCTGCACCAGCCATCTAGGCATGTTCCTAGAGCCCTCAATCTCTTGTCTCTCATCCTCAAGTGCATCATGCACATCTGCATCAGATATAGGCTGATCTGTGCCATCATTTAAAACCTGCATAGGCTGAAAAACTGCCTCATGAGGTATTGCACTTGACTGTGCACCACTGAAAAGAGGCAACAATGTATCATAGACATCACGTGAGCTGATATCTGTCTCCTTAGTACATGAAACCAAGGGCTGAACTGCATCTTCCACAAATACAACATCACGGCTAACCAAAATGCGCTTTGTCTGTGGATGATACAAACGATAGCCTTTGCTCTCAGCACTATATCCAACAAAAATACATTTGACAGCTTTGTCATCCAATTTTCTGCGATGTTGCACAGGCACTAATGCATATGCCAGGCAACCAAAAACACGTAAATGGCCAACAGATGGCTTGCGGCTATGCCAAGCCTCATATGGAGTGACAACCTGTAATGCTTTGGTGGGACACCTGTTTAGTACATAAGTGGCACACATGACAGCCTCAAGCCAAAAACCATGTGGTAGACTTTGACTCTTAACCATACATCTTGCCATTTCCATGAGAGACCTGTTTTTTCTCTCAGCCACACCATTTTGCTGTGGTGTATACGGCACTGTACATTGGTGTTTTATCCCACGCTCAGCCAGAAATGCATTAAATTCTGAAGACATATACTCCCCCCCTCGATCTGAACGGAGGGTGCCCATCTTACTTTCTGACACATTTTCAGCCATAACCAAAAACTGTTTGAAGCACAAAAACACTTCGGACTTTGCCTTCAAAGGATATACCCATGCATGCCTGGTAAAATCATCAATGAAAGTCACGAAGTAAAGGTAGTTTCCAAATGATGGAGTTTGCATGGGACCACAAACATCACTGTGAACAAGCTGCAATCTGCGTTCAGCTCTCACTGATCCATCTTTGGGAAAGGAAGCACGCTGCATTTTACCCAATATGCAGCCCTCACAAACATGCTTGACAGGTGCCTCAAGCTTAGGCAAAGAAGACACCATTTCAGATTTCTGCAGGCGCAGCAAACTTGCAAAATTCAGATGACCAAAACGTGCATGCCACAGTTTTGCATTTGAAATAGCCTGCGTATCCATAATAGCACATGCTGAATCCTCTACACATTTGCCATCCATATTGAGCTTATACAGCCCTCGACATAGTGAACCAGATGCTACAATGATGTCACCACAAGAGAGATCATGAACAGTACATCTGTCATCCACAAATTTTACAACCAAACCTGTTTTGGCAAATGCGGAGACTGACAGCAGATTCTTTTTGATCCCTGGCACATACAATGCATCAAAAAGTGTAAAGGTGTTGCAATTTGCAACATTCAGCACAATCTGTCCAACTCCTTTAACGGGATAAGAGGAGTTATTGGCACAAGTGACAGTATTCCCTGTGGGAGCAGACTCAAGGAAAGTGAATAAACTGCGCTGCGAGGTGATATGCTTAGTGGCACCACTGTCAAAGTACCATACATCTGAATCTACTGCAGACATACATGTGTCATGCAAAGATGGGTCATAACTGCACTGCGCATTGAATGCCCATTCTGTATCTTGAACAACATTAGCAGATTCATTGTTAGAAGGAGAGGCATCTGCAACAGCCATACCAGCCTCTTTCTTCTTAGCCTCTTTCGCAGCCAGCTTAGGACACGCTTTGATGACATGATCATTTCCCTTACAGTACTTGCAAAATGTCTTCTGTTTGTCACCCTTCTTCTCATCTTTGTCTTCCTTCTTTGGTTGCGCAGCATTTGCAGATTTCTGCTTACTAGAAGAAAAGCCAGCTTTACCTTTCCCGCTTCTCTGATTAGCAACGAAAGCTTGATCTGCGACACGCATAATATTCCTGTTTTGCCTTGACTGGTCTTCTTGCAGCAAAACAGAAACTAACTCCTCAAATGATAAGGCATTGGGATTGCCTTTCATCATCAAGCGAAGAGTGGAAGCAAAACCCTGATAAGAATCTGGTAGACCATTCAAAACAGTCTGCACAAGTGAACTGTCTGACAGGATTTCATCTGCAGAAATGAGCTGCTCTTTGAAATCCTTGATCTTTGTCAAAAAGCTATCCATAGAATCACCTTCGTTCATATGCTCACTCTCCAACTGTTTTCGGAGGTAAGCAACACGAGCCTCATTTCTTGCCTGATACAATGTGGCAAGTACATCCCAAGCATCCTTAGAAGTCCTGCAGGAGCGAATATGTGGGATAATGGTACGTTTGACAGACAGCGCAATCAAGGCATGAGCCTGCGCATCTCTACCATCCCAACGAATCTGCTCTGCTGAAAGTGGTGGTTCTCGAACAGCTGCTACAGCACTTGTGCCTGCACCATCATCAACAGTACCTGTTTCTGATGTGTTTGCAGCATTCCCAGCCACAATAGGACGTGCATCAATACCCTGCACAATGTTCCATAACCCCTTTGCTACCAATACATGTCGCATCATATATGCCCACAATGGATAGTTGGTGCCATCCAACTTATCCTCAGCAGCCAACATGCGGAATACATCATTGTTGTCAGCCATGGCCAATGACTGTACTACTAGATGTAAATGCTGTCTGTAAGAGGTAAACCTGTATAAAATCGACCTGTGCTATGTAGCACAGCCCAAAACAGACGAATGGGCACCTGTCCTGCAGATTTTAATCTTGACAGAAAATCTGCACAGTAGGACGATTTTGCCTGCGCAGTACTTGGAATGCAAAAACGGAGGGCGAAATGACTTCAGATCAAAATTCTGAAACGAACAAGCCCTATGGGCTCCCCCACGGCATATACTAACCTGCAGACGCTCGTGAAACCTCGTCGCAATCGGAGGAGATGAAGCGGCAGGTGCCGGTGATGCTGCCCGGGAGGAGGAAGCCTGCTCTGATACCAATTGTTGGAATTAGGGTTGCAGGAATGCACACACAACTTCAAGAAGATGAGGAAGCTTGAGCACAACACAGTAGTGTATTATGAGTGCCAAAAATGAAAGATAACCAACCCTAAAAGATAATGGGCGTATATACAATGCACGGGGGAAAAAACCTCCTAGTGAGGGAAAAAGTGCCCCGGCGGTCCTAAGTGTGTTCACACACATCACTACTATAATATGGTAACAAATTTCCTGCAAATTGATCCTGATTGTGACCAATTTCCTACAAATTGATCCTGATTGTGACCAATGTCACCCAATTTTGCCAATTTCGCACAAAATTGAGCAATTCGGCACCTGTACCTGCTCAATTGATAATTGTACCTGCTCAATTGCAAGTCCCAAAAAAAAAATTGAAGCAAAATACCTTGTAATTTCTGATTTTTCTTCAATTTGCAGGCTGAATTTTGATTGTAGATGCTGTTGCAGGAGAGGGGGGCAATTCTTGCTGATGTTGCTGCAGAAAGAGTGCTGCACGATGATGATGCTGCTGCTCGTCAGGCTTCTATAGTCGTATTGAAAACGTAGGAGGTGCTTATGCGCTAGGCGTAAAGCCTCTTCTCTCCCGGCAACCTGCGTGCGACGTTCGACAATCGTGTCGTCGCCCAGCACCAAGGCCAAGCTGAGGCTGCTGTTCGAGGTGGCGCCGCTTGGCTTGCTGGTGGAGAAGGCGGGCGGCTTTAGCAGTGACGGCAAGCAGTGCTGGACAAGGTGGTAGTAGGGACCTTGGCGAGGCGCGAGGCGCCGTAAAGGGTCTCTTCGAACCGGTTTATCCTCTTCGCGTTGGGTTCGCGCAGGCCTCCTCTTTGCCACGTATTCGCCTTAGGCTGCGAATAATTCAACGCCCGCCTTCGCTCACGCTTTCGCTTCAGTGGCTCGCTGCTTTCGCTCAACGCTTTCGTTTCGCCTAGCGCCAGCTTTGCTGCCTTCGCTTGATTAGCTGCGCCTGACTCCTTGTCTGCCTGGCTGCTGTGACCCTGATGCAGGCTGCTCACGCTGAAGGGCCTTTTGGTCGCTTCTGGCTTTTCACACACAGGCTAATGGGAGAGTCGAGCTGCTGCCTGCCTGCGTAAGAGATTCGAAGGGCACCGGCTCTGATACCAGTTGTGTGGGAGAAGGAAGAATTAGGGTTAGGTCATGTGGGAGACATACACAGAGAAGAACAAGGGAGAGAGAGAGAGAGAGAGAGTTGTGGGGATAAGTCAACTCATGAGGCATGAGTTGTGGGGATAAGTCAACTCATGAGGCATGAGTGTGTGACTCCCCTATCACACATGTATATTGCACTAGTACACATAGTGCACTTAGTACATTAAAAGTACTAAGTGTACTATGTACTATAACTTATGGGCTTGTACACACTATAAGGGTGGGCATAACGCCTTTACCCCAACATTTCTCAGACCATGTGCCAGTTATTTTGACTCTTGAGGAGAGGACACGGGAGACCAGCTTGCAGTTGAGGATCCTAGAGAGGATACTTACAGACCCCAGTCTTTTTTAGGACATTGAGAGGATATGGCAGGATAGCCAGAGCTCTGACCTGGATGCAGCAGGCCAGTGTGCCCAGGGGCTCATCGAGCTTAGCTCTTTTTTGCACGCTACAGCTTCACACGACTAGGAGAGACACGAGAGCGGGAGCGTCGCTTGAGACGTAGCCTTGCTTCGCTCCAGCGCCTTCAGGAGCAGCAGCCCACATGTGAGTGGGTGGCGTCCCAGCTGAGCCAGGCACGCAGGAGGTTCGAGAGGCAGAGGAGCAGAGACACAAGTTTTACTATCATCGCCAGGCCTCTCAGTGGACTCAGCTTGGTGATAGAGTGAATGGGGAGTTTTTTGAGATCACCGAACCCCGCCATGCTCGAGCAGGCGCAGGAGTACGCCAGCTTAGGAGGCAGGACGGATCGTTAGCCACTGAGCCCGAGGAGATTAGAGCTATTGCCACTGAGTTCTATAGAGACCTGCTTTCAGCGGAGCCAGCCACGGAGGCACGTGATGCTTGCAGACAGACTGTGTGGACCCATGTGCAGAGGAGGGTCACAGATCGTATGCGCACAGCTTTGGGTGCGCCCCTTTCAGAGGATGAGCTTGTTGAGGCTTTGAGGGCCCTCCCGTGTCATAGTTGCCCTGGGGAGGATGGTTTTGACGCCTGCCTTTTTTATGCGCTATTGGGACCTTTTGGGGCCAGGCCTCCGCAGGGGTTTTCAGCATGTTTTGGACACTGGGGTGATGCCACAGAGTTTTTCAGAGGGCTTGATCTTTCTTATCCCCAAGGGGGAGGGAGTGTTAGATGATATTCGACAGTGGAGGCCTATTACGATCCTCAATACTGTTTACAAGGTCCTAGCCAAGGCCTTGAGTTTGAGGATCCAGCCCTTCCTTGGGGATTTGATTCATGCTACCCAGACAGGCTTTGTCAAGGAGCACAGTATCCTTGACAACATCTTCACCTTCTGGGAGGCGACAGCCCGAGCTAGGTTTCTCGACGAGGACTTGGTCGTTATGCTTCTCGATTTTGAGAAGGCATATGATAGAGTCGATTGGGGTTTTCTGGAGGGCACTATGCTTCGCCTAGGTTTTGAGCCAGACTGGATTCGAGGAGTGGCGGCTCTATATTCCACAGCTCGTAGCCAGGTGTTGATGGCAGGAGGACGGGGGACGAGTTTTGAGCTGACTAGATCAGTTCGTCAGGGATGCCCTCTCGCTCCGTTCCTTTTTCTTTTCTTTGCAGAGGCTATGAGCATGTATCTGACAACAGAGGAGGTTGGCTTGAGAGGACTCCAGCTTCCAGTCCAGGGTGAGGACTTGCTTGATTCTAAGTTTGCTGAATGACACGGGATTGTTTTTGCATGGCAAGGAGGCCAATCTACAGAGGGCAGAGCAGTCTCTACAAGTTTTTGGTGCGGCTTCGGGAGCATTGATCAATTGGCGCAAGACAGTGGCTTTTTGGATCAGTAGCGCTCCCGCTCCGGCATGGAGCCCAGACCCGGGTTTTAGATGGATTCCTCCTGGCACAGCAGTGCGGTATCTGGGATGCCAGATTGGACTTGATTTGTAACCTGAGCAGCAGATCGGCCCGGTTCTTCTGAGCATTTGAAAGAAGCTTCTATATTCGAGTACAGCTCGACTTTCCTTGGCTGGGAGGGTGGTGGTGACAAATCAGGTGCTGTTAGAGCGACTATGTGGTATATCACGTCTTGCTGGATTTTCTTGAGCTCTTGCATCAGCCAGGTACAGAGGCTGATCAAGAACTTTCTTTGGTCAGGGCAGGATGGTCAGCCGACCCGAGCAAAGGTTGCTTGGGCAGTTATTACTCTTCCGCTGGCCCAGGGGGGCTTGGGCATTATAGATCCAGCTGATCAAAGTAGAGCCTTGTTGGGGAAGCTTATTGTTCGGGGGCTGCTTCCAGGCGTTGAGCCTTGGAAGGAGCTTCTTTTTCAGCGACTGCAGGCTAGAGCTCCCCCAGCAGGGGGCACTTGGGCACCAGAGATACGGTGGATCTTCATAGAGATGAGGAGGATTGCCTCAGTAGAGGATGGGAGGACAGATTTGCCTTGAGCATCCTGCGAGCTTGGGAGTTGCTAAGACCGGGGCTTTCTCATAGACCTCCCACTTGTGATGAGGAGGGGGCCAAATAGCCGCTCATCTGGAACCTCGCGGTACGCACAGAGTAGGGAGCCCCACGGTGGATGGGAGCCTTTACACAGTTGAAGATCCTGATTGCTGTCAGAGCTTGCACTGAGGATGGTAGATGCCTCTACTATGAGATACAAGATGAGGGCAGACTTCAGAGAGTGGAGGCGGAGCCGCCTTTGGTTGCAGAGTGCATCTTTTAGAGGATACGGGTAGTGGCCGCCGCTTCTCGGAAGTGGCATATTGATCCAGACCCTGCAACAGATGTGGACTCTGATTGGCGCATATGGGCATATGCTGCGCGCCCCTTGGCCCGCCGGCTCCAGTGGGACCCTGGCGAGTACGAGTGGCATGATCCTTATGCGTCCCCCGAGGCCACAGAGATCACCTTTTTCCAGTACACTGTTTGGTTGGGGAGGCATATTTTGACTGCGAGGAGAATGGTCTCTCCAGCTGCATCAGAGCATTGGCGGCTAAAGGGACTCTCACAGGAGTTCTTGGAGGATTTTTGGACCAGGCTCTGGGCTAGCAGACAGGCACGCAGGATCTCGGCTTTCCAGCGGCCACCACAGGGGCTCTGCAATTGGCACCTGGCTTGTCTACAGTGGCCTTCCGCCGGCCTGCGTCCGATGTGGCCACCCATTGGAGACACAGCGACATTGCCTATGGGACTGTCCACAGGCGCAACAAATTTGGCTGAGGATTCTGCGCATTTGGGCCCCCCTCTCTCCAGAGGGAATGTATACGTGGGGAGCCGCTGCTTGGTCGACTTCGTCAGGGCTAGCTATGGGATACGAGACGGAGCAGGCCAGCCAAGCCATCAGATTCATTGGCGGCCAGCCTCGCCTTGTTCCTTCACCGGATTTTTCGATCGGCTGACACAAGAGAGGGATTTACGATGGGAGCGACTCAGCAGCCTCACCGTATGGTTCACCTGGAGGGCCCGTTGTTTCAGGGCTTTTGAGGGGAGATTGGAGCCACCAGCAGAGACTGTTCGAGCTATCTGGCAGGAGTTGATTCACACCCTGTGAGGACAGTATGACCGCATCCGGAGAGCCCGTTGTTTCAGGGCTTTTGAGGGGAGATTGGAGCCACCAGCAGAGACTGTTCGGGCTATCTGGCAGCAGGAGTTGATTCACACCCTGTGAGGACAGTATGACTGCATTCGGGGCAACTCGGATCGAGCGATCTTGCGACGCCAGGCTTTCCACACCACTTGGCGCAGCGGCCCCTTTTCTATACTCTACACGTGGGTACCCCCGCTGGCACTACAGGCCACCTATTTGGATTTTCCCCCCTCCTATAGTATGATATAGCCTCTGAGTTTATTTGTACTTTTCTGCACCTAGGGAGAGTCTCCCTAGCTGCCTTGATTGGTCTCTGCTCTGCCTTTTTATGAGCAGGAGAGGGTTGGTAGTCCATTGGGATTTTTTATAACTAATGAAAGGATCTTTTCATGGAAAAAAAGAAAAGAAAAGTTCAAAAGAGCCAATAAAGGAAAGAAATGAGTGCAAAGAACATAGCATTGCATGGTTTAATGGTGGGTAAAACACACGCGTGCACGCACACCATAGTGCCATTGAGCCATTAAGATAAAAGAATATTCAAAAGCACTTCACCATCTTGTAGCCATATTTGGTAGTAATGTGTGAACACACATACAACTAGCCGAGACACTTTTTCCGTCTTTAGGTCATTTCCCTTATCATCTTTGTAGTACATCACACATTCATTATCTATCTATTATCTTGTGTTCTCTCTGGAGGTTCTCTGCATTGTGTGCATGCGTGCGTGCGTGCACGCACGCACGCGTGTGTGTGTGGATTCCTACAACCTTGATTCCACGATTTGGTATTAGAGAAAACCCTCATCACCCCCCAAGTGTTGTTGCCTATCATCCACCTTGATTCCACCATTTGGTATTAGAGTAAATCCTGCAATCCAAATGAGTTAAATTTTGAGGAGTTGGTGTCTGTGCTCTTGCAAGAAGAGCAGTCTAGGTAAAATTGATGTGCTTTGCACACATGAGATTAGGCTTTTGTTGTTAGTCATAAAGGAAAAGGTAAATCCTGGTTATAAGCCAAAAATTAGAATTAATACACGTCTACAGACAAAGATGGTGACAAACCAAAGAAAAGACTATTGTAAGAAACCAGGTCACTACATTAATGAGTGTAGAAAGAGGCTAGAGAATGAGAAAAAGAAAGACTCGGGTATGGCAGTTTTTGATGCTATAACATTTAACACAGAAAATGGAAAATCTGCAAATCCTACCCATTATGACTAGGCCGTCATTGTGCAATGCAACTTTGACCCCTTGAAAAAGGATGTTTGCATGTCAGTTGCAAATGTCCATGTCTAGTATTTTGATAGTGCTGCTACCAAGCACCCTACATCTCATCGTCGCATCCTGTTCTTGTCACTTGAATATGCTCCTATGGGAAACATTGTTACATGTGTAATAACTTCTCGTATCATGCCAAAGGAGTTAGTAAAGTTGTTCTCACTGCTGCAAATGGTGGAACAATTACACTCTCAAATATATTGTATGTACCGAGCATAAAGAAAACTTGTTATCGGCCATTATTAAGGCATGCTTAGCGGTTCGTTTCAAGGACAATAGATGCATAGTTCATGATCACAGTGATGGCAATATAATTGCTGCTTTGGTACATTATGTAATGGTATTTACAAGCTTGATGATGCAGCATGTACAGTTTCTACCACAAAGGCAATGGCTGATGCAAATTTGTGGCATGCATCCTTTGGTCACTTTAACTTTGGCAATTGGTTTCATTTACATAAGCATGACATGGTGTCTAAGCTGCCACATCTAGAGCTCCTCTCAAGCATATATGTGAGGGATCAATTCTTGGAAAATGCAGCGGGTATCATTTCATAAAGATGGTTTAGTTAGAGCTATGCGAAAATGACAACTAATACACAGTGATATATGTGGTCTTGTATGACAGTGATGTATGTGGTCCTATGACGACACCATCTATCAAGAGCAACCTCTATATTGTTGCCTTCATTGATGACTACTCCATTGAAGCAAAAATAAGAGGTTTTTATGAGCTTTAAGCATTGTTGCTATGACAAAAATGCATCTACATGTAATCTTGCGTACTAATTGTGGGGGGGAGTATATGCCTAAGGAGTTTCATACATACATGGCTGAACATGGGATAAAACACCAATATACGATGCCTTATACACCTTAACAAAATGGTGTAGTTGAACGTAAAAATAGGTCTTTTATGGAGATGGCACGATGTATGATAAAAAGTGAGGAGTTACCTTATGGTTTCTAGCTAGAAGCAGTCATGTGCGCTACAAATGTTTTGAACAGGTGCCTATAAAGACATTACACTCAATTATGACTTTTGAAGCTTGGAATGGTAGAAAGCCCTTCATGGCTCACTTAAGCATTTTTGGATGCCTTGCTTATGCACTTGCGCCAAAGCAACATTGTAGCAAGCTTAATGATATGGCTGTGTCAAATGTATTTTTGTGGGATATAGTGCTGAGACAAATGAAGAAAATGTGGATAATATAATGTCAAAGGTTGTCGTCTCAATCATCTTGTTACAAAGCCGATTCTTGTGAGTAGCGATGTTCTTTTTGTGGAAGATACAGTTTATTCCTTGCTTTTGTGCAAAAAAAAAGTAAAATGTATATTCTCAAGACATATTTGACACACTCCTTCCATTGTTTTATGGAGGACAAATTGATCTAGAGCATTTGGATGTTAAAAGACTGCTAAAAATTGGTTCACACATTAGCCTATTGATGAGCCAAATGTGGATGGTCTAGTTGATGTGAGGAAAGAGGAGAAATTAAGGAGTTAAAACGTGAAGATGACGGTAGTTGACTACTACAAAGCGAGGCTTGTTTTGTAAAGGATTATGCACTTGCACCAAAGGAACATTGTAGCAAGCTTAATGATATAGCTATGTCAAATGTATTTTTGTGGTATATAGTGTTGGCAGATGAGGCAAATGTGGATGATGTAGTGTGAAAGGTCGTCGTCACAATCATCTCGTAAAGCCGATTCTTGTGAGTAGAGATGTTCTTTTTGTGGAAGATACAGTTTAGCCCTTGCTTTTGTGCAAAAAAACGACAAAATGTATATTCTCAAGCCATATTTGACACACTCCTTCCATTGTTTTATGGAGGAAAAATTGATCTAGAGCATTTGGATACTTAAAAGACTGCTAAAAATTGGCCCACACATTAGCCTATTGATGAGGCAAATGTGGATGGTTTAGTTGATGTGAAGAAAGAGGAGAAATTAAGGAGTTAAAACGTGAAGCTAATGGTAGTTGACTACATAAAAACCAGGCTTGTTGCAAAGGGTTATGCTCATAAGAGATTGCCTTACCACTTCGATACACCCCCCATTTACCCCATGCCGCCGCTCTCACCTTCTTGAGCTCTTTAATTTTGTGTTAGTTGCATCAAGGTGAGCTCCTCCGCAATCCCTATCTTGGTGTCCTTGAGGAAGCAACCAGAGACTATCTTCCTTGTTCTTGAAGTGTAAAACGGCATGGCCGCTCAGGATGCGCTTGTTCGGGTGGTGTTTGCCCTTGTTACTCACATTGGATATTGGGGGTAACCGTCCAATGCGCACCTTTAGGGAGTTTGTCTCGCGAAGGCATCACTCGCAGAGCTTAGGTCTCCACCTTGGTGGCCATGTGGGATGCCACGTCTCTGACTCGTTTTTCAACCTTGCCTCTTTGGCTGTGTCAACGACGAGGCCGTCGTCGTGTTGAGCTTCCCCTCAAGCAAGCTAACGTGTGTCTTGAGTGCTCAATTTTCTTCTAAGACCTTGTCGAGTATGGCCCGGAGAAGCGCCACTTGCTCAGGGCCAAGAGGACCATTGAGAAACTAGGTAATCCCATGGTGATGGCGTGCAATTTCGGAATTGTCGATTTCTTCCCCTTGCTCACCATGCTTCAAGGGGGTGTCGGGAATCCTAAAGGGCAGCTTGAAAGAGATGCTAACCCTCGATCGGTAACCTAGACCCAAGGGTGTTGAAACCCTTGGGTAGAGAGAGAGGGGGGAGGGGAGGAGGGGGGAGGAGAGGGGAGTGGGGAGGGGGAGGGCCTTGTTTAAGAGTAAAATAGGGATATTTTAGGAGAAACCTAGAAATAATCTTTAGGTAGATAGTAAACTTGGGAGGGGTAAAGAGTTTAGGGGTTATTGAATTCAAGTTCATGACTTTTTCAGCCCTCCAAAAGACGAAGGCTAATAAACGGTTTAGGTGATGTGGCAGTAGCCTTCAAGTAAAAAACATGCGGCGATAGCTAAGTTGGAAATGGACCTACTAGCATGGCATAAATTGTCCAGAAACCACAAGCCCTCCATTGGCACTAAGAAGAGCTCCAAGCTTGATTTCTAGCAAACACTTAAGAGAAGGGTGTGCGAGTAACGAAGAGAATCAACATGCGGCGATAGCTAAGTTGGAAATGGACCTACTAGCATGGCATAAATTGTCCAAAAACCACAAGCCCTCCATTGGCACTAAGAAGAGCCCCAAGCTTGATTTCTAGCAAACACTTAAGAGAAGGGTGTGCGAGTAACGAAGAGAATCACCATGAGGCTCCTTGGTAGGGTAGTGAACAATAAGATTTAGATAAGGAGTGCGATATTGAACGAAGGTTGTAATTTTATTGTGCATGATTGTCATTGTAGGGTATTTATAGATACAACCGTCGCTTGACGTCCTCTGCTGCTTGATGCCCACTGCTCGACGCCCATGGCCATCACATCCTGCCCCAGTGCTTGGGTTTTGTGCATGTAGGCTTCATTTTCTTTGTATAAAATAAAATGAATGAATGCGTAAGAACATGAATGAATGTGTAAGTCAAATTGAAGAATATTTCAATGAGAAATAGAATACATGAATGAATGATAATAAACATGAACGCCAAATGTGTGTGCGTGTGTGTGCATGTGTAAGAAATGAAATGAAATGTTATATTAACGTCTTCAAAAGGCCAAAGTGACCTATGAGACCAAAGTTACAACCATGTGACATCTGATACACTGTATGGAAAAGAAAAGAAAGAACCGAAGGTAAGTATCTAGCCCTATAATACATCAGTAGTAGGGAGCATCCGGAAGCAGCAACTAGGGAGAGTGGGAAGCTAATGCTACTAGTCAAAATGGGGTACATGAGTACATGGATACATGAATATGGGGGAGTACATTACCACGACCGGTTGGGAGGCCAGGGGTGGTCTTCCAACAACCTTCTGAGGCCTGCACAACAGGGAACTATTCCCATTCCTCCTGGTAGCCTGGGAGCGGAAAACAGAGAGTACTTAGCGCTGGAGACCTGTCAGTGGTTTTCCCTTTTTGCGTGGTTTGTAAATTTCTTTCGACGGTTTTGTTAAGAAAAAAGTTTCGGAGGTGCACTGACTTGCCATTATTTGATTTAAGAATGATTCATGGCATTTTAAGGCTTGCTAAGGTGTCCTACTGTGCTTGATTGTGAAGGTAAGACATTCTAAGTGTGAGGAATCATAAAATTATAGCTGGAAATTTTAATATAGATAGGCTGATTACGACAGTGACTGTAAAGGTCTCAATTGATTTTCCAACAACCGGCGAGTGACATAATGTTAAGATCAGTTTGTAAAAAAAAGATTGTTGGGTTATGCGCCAAGCAACATGATGTCAGGCATACCAAGAACCTCATCTACATTTCCTTTCCCTCTATGTGACACATGTGCTCCACACATGTAAAAATAATATTGGATGTGCCAAGTAGCACAATGTGAGGGGCTCATCCACTCTCTTTCCCTTTCCATGCGCTCCAGAAATGATTTTTGCATTTGCAGAACTGTTGTTTGTCACAGTAATAGTAAAGCATTCGTGCTGTTTCAGCAATACCAGATACGCCTCTTCAAAACCTGATGTGCTTTTACCATGTTCAATATGATGAAACTAACAAAACCCTATCATTAATTCCTGAAACAGTGTATCTGGTATTATTAGATATGGCATCAATGTGAAGGATAACATGATCCTTTCAGAATGTGTGCTCATGTTAGCACATGGTGTCTGGAATTTCCATGCTGTACGTCAAACAGACCCACAATGGTTACGACTCCGAATGTCCAGCATAGTGATGGTATAACAAGAAGTATGTACAAGAAAACTTGGGAGATGGGTGAAAGGTGGCCCCATGCACCAGTTGCACCATCAGACGCCTCATGTGGGCACGGGGGCCATGTGAAAGGTGGGATGAAGCTTATGATGGTGGGATGTGCCGTGTTTTAGGTGGAGGGGGGAAGCCTTTATTTATTTAAAGTGAACATTGTGCTTCTAATTGTGATGATTTTCGGAACAAGAAAATTCAATCAAGCAACTTATGAAATGAATATATCAAGGGCACCTTTTTTCCATGTTACCTTTCACGTTTATAAGTAAGCTGTGACAAAGATATTGTTCCCTTGTTAAACTTAGTTGTCCTTTTTTGAAGCCAAGAGTTGCCCAAAACCTTCTACTTAATGCAAAATTTCTGTGACTAAAACCATAGTGCACATAATTGAAGGTTCAACTGTACAAATTACCATACTCATGCTTAGGATGGACACAAACCTATTCTTTCAAGGAGTCTAGCAGCCACATAGCATGAATAGGACTACCAGAACGTGTGCTCGTGTCAGCGCTCAGCCTGAAGATTATAAGATGTGTACACGATCACGAGTATTATGTGATTGAGGGTTCATTCCTCGTAGAGTGAGAACTATGCTTGCTTGATGAGATTAGAGTAACCACCAATATTTTGCCGGTGAGCTAGGTGAAGTTCACTATCTTTTCATGCCAAATTTATTGTGACTATGATGCATGTGACAAAAGTTCAATAGTGCAATTTATACTGTACGATGTATAACACCCCCAAGGCAAATTTTTTTCATTATTAAAAGTGATGATGAGATAAAAACAGGAAGCGCATATAATGGTGATGCTGATGATAGTGTATGGAATGGTAATATGTGCCCTACCTGTGGGCGCGATTTTGCCTTGTCAGATATGGCGGTGAGGACGCCCCAAACATCGTGCGACTGGAGACAGCAAACGATGAGCGGGCTGAGGCTAGACTCTGATCTGCACCAGCCAGCCCTGAATCCTTTGAATTCACCACCATCTGAGGGGAAGAGGAAGCAGGAGAGCCAGCGGCAGCTGCGACAGCTCCACCGGATCTACTTCCACCACTGCTAGGGTTTCTCGAAGACTTCGAGGCCTGATTGCCCTCACTGATAGCCTGTTTCTGTTCTTCCATTTTCTTTGGTAAAACTACTGCTTTCAAGCCCAAAAACAGTACTTTTCTCTGCGTCTTCTCTCAATTCAGAAGCTAAGCTACTTTCTGCTTTTTTCTGTGAGGTTTGCGTTTCCCTCTTCCTGCTTAGAGCTTGTATCTGCAGAGAGAGCGTTTCTCTACTCTGCTGCTGCTCTGCTGCTGCCAGGAATCATGGAAACCTTCCGTCGGCGCAAAAACCGTTTGGCGCCCAGATAAGTCCAGACACTCGTCGGGGTTGATGCTAATAATCAACCTGCTATTTCTGGACGTTGCCCACAACAAGATCTGTAACTAGCAGCACTCCCTCTCCGCGCCCCCCCCCTCTCCGCCCCCCGTAGGCAGAGCTCCACAACAGACACGGAACACCCTCATGCAGAAAAAAACCCCACAACAGACTCCCCCAGATCGAACACACAACGCCCTCTTGGACCCCCTCGCAATAGGCAAGGTGAACTCAAGCGAGCTGGAAGCCCCCCCCAACACACACAAACCTGGCATGCGCGCCACGTCCACACTTGCCTTTTCACAAAAACATTCATTGCTCTTGAGGTTATGTATGCCAAGTGTGGTACTGAGAAGCGAGAGCTTGAGGGGCTCCTTCCGCGGGATGTGCTAAGGTGGATGGACGCTGTAGAAGTTCTATCTGGGATCGAATCTCTTTTTGTTCTAAAGGGTTTACCCTATAAGGAGTGATGCACTACTTGGAATAGTATCAATTCTATGGTCTTCTAGTCGAGAACAAGGCAGGCCATGTGGAAGCCTGAGGGTCTTCCATGAAACACTCCGAGAATTGAGAAAGGAAAGAGTCATGCTAGGCTAGGTGGATTTGAAGGTGAAGTTTGAAGAGAGAGGAAGAACGCAGTCGAGAGAATTAAGGCAAATCGGTGAGAAGTGCGCGTAGGGTACGGGATCCGACAAGCCCGGGGATACGACGCGACAGGCTCTCTGCACGTCCCAGTTGGAGAGAATAGTATTAGAGGAGAACGATGGGGTTAGACCCTTGAAAAGAAAGGCTCAGTTTGAATCAATGTGGGAGACTCCTGTGCACATGGAGATTGTAAATCATGACACTTATGCCGAGAAAGTGCAACATGCAGCTTACAACAACGAGTCGACAAGGGCCTACCTTCAGCAAGAGATCTCCCAAGAGATTAAGAGGCTATCGGCTAGGGTTCAAGAAGGTAAGAAGGTCTTCCGTGCAGGTAAGGAGTTATCTCTTGGCAAGACAATGGCAAAGCTACACAAAGCACTTGCATGTGGGGTTTTTTTAAACTTCATGGTGGGGAAGCCCCCCCATAGATGAAGAATTTCAAAGATTGTTTGGGGAGGTATATGCATCAAGGGTCAGGCTATGCAAGGGCTTTTACCAAGCCATGGTGGAAACTGAGTTACAGAGGGAACATGTATTAGGTATTGTGGTTGCATTTAAGGGCAATATTGTATATGCCATTCCTTGGTCCCCTGTCTTTAGGAGGTACTTCAGTACTAGTGTCCAGTGTGGGTTCACTTCCCAGGGCTCCCCTACTACTTCTGGGAGCAGGTTAAAGAAATTGCAGGAGGTCTGGGAAGAGTGTTGCATGTTCCAAGAATTGGAGTGCAAGAAGGTAGAGCAGCAAGGAAGGCTTGCTGCAAGAAGGTAAAGCAGCAAGGAAGGCTTGCATTCACTGGGACAAGAGGCAGGAAACCCGTGATTACCTTGAAATGGAGATGGCAGGGTGCAAAGTTGATATTGTTGTACACTTCAACCCATTCTCTAACTCATGCTACAAATGCAGGGCTATTGGGCACCTTGCTAAAGACTGCACTATTGAGGCCCATGAGACCAAGCCTGATGGGGAGACAAAGCAACAATCAAAGCCCAGCACAAGTCAAGACTGGTCAGAACAAGGAGGCTAGCCAGGGGGGTATGGTCCATAGTAAGGAGGGAAGCTAGAGCAAGCTCCAGAAGACCAACACGGAACACAAAGCAACAATCAAAGCCCAACACAAGTCAAGACTGGTCAGAACAAGGAGGCTAGCCAGGAGGATATGGTCCATAGTAAGGAGGGAAGCTAGAGCAAGAACCAGGATATGCAGGTTGTCCTAGTGGATAAACCAAAGAGCCAGGAAAAGAAGGTTGGAGGTGCTAAACCAAGTAGCAGCTCCAGTGGAAGCCAAAAGGAGAATGATAGGGAATTGTAGATGTTAATCAAATTTTGGATTAACAAGTATGCTCCTCCAATTGAGGACATTAATAAGTGTCATGCAAAGTCACTATAAAAGTTGTACATTATGAGATATTGGCCACCCAAGGCCTAGTTAAGTAAGTTTTTGGGTGTCCAAGTGTGAATAAGGACCAATTGTATATAAGGCATTTTCTCATAATAATGAATAGACACAATCCCCCTTTGTGCTATTAAGAGCTCTTCTTTCTGTCTTAAGAGAGATTGAGAGAGAGCATTCTAGCACTTATGCCTCTTCTATGCTTGTATGTTGCATGCTTGTGTTGGAGAGTGAGAGAGAATGATTGCCTTATGCGATGGTGCGAGTGACTCTACAGTGACAGCATGGAGGTGGAGCTTAGAGGATTAGAGCTTAACAAGTGAGCTTAGAGGCCTCAAGAGACTCAAGTTCGAAGCATTGGTAAATGCCCTACGACAGTTGTGTTCTATTGCTCTTCCCTTAGGTGAATGCATTGACTTCCCTCTTGGAGGTGAGGTAGCCCATAACATTTTTGGCGTCGTTGCCGGGGAAACACCTTTGTTTCTTTCATCCTCTTGGAGTTTCAGCTCTTATTACATAAGATTCATGATTGCCTTTACATTTTGGTAGTGCATTGTGTAGGAAATGAATGGATAAGATTTGTGTGGAAGTGAAAATTCGTGAAAAATTGGTTATGTTTGTTGTGTATTTGTGTGGTGGAGTGGACTTAGAAGAGAGCTTCACTATTTTTTTAAGTTAATTTTGATGTTTGCATCACCGGAATCATCAATGTGAACGAACAGGTTGGGGTTCTGTTTTTCTTTCTTTTCAAAAAATTAAAAAAATTAAACAAATAAGGAGCCATTGATTGTGCCTTGAGTTTGTATTACATTCCTTGGGCGGGGCACAATCATTTTGGATGCAGTCAGATAAGTATTTTGCACCCAAAATCACCTTAGTCGACGTGGGAAGTTTCCACGTGAAACTGCAGGAAAATTGTTTTTTCTACAACTTTACACCATGAACCGCTCCCGGCATCAACACCGCGATTAGCGCTGTAATTCACGGGATTACCTTGCCAAAAATAGGTAGCCTTATCCTGACACCTCTGACACCACGGGGTCTAACAAAATTAAGAATCGTGAACATGTAGAAAATCGTTCGCGATGTGAACTATTTGAGAGCACTTCACGGCGTGAACCATTTCAAGTTCACGACATGAACCATTTTAGAATCCTTCACGACATGAACCATTTTTAGTTCACGATGTGAACCAATTGCTTTGCACGACGTGAAACCTTTTCTCTTCACGACGTGAACTTTTTTTATAATTTTACCTCTTAATCAATTCCAACTCACGAACCTGGTATTGTCGGATTTTAAGGCTAAGGAAGTCTTGAGACCATTGAAAATCATAACAAGGTAACGTGGAATTTTGAGTCCAAAAGAAAAAATTTTAAACACATGAAAGTGCAGAAAATCGTTCACGATGTAAACTGTTTTCTGACACTTCATGCCGTGAACTGTTCTGTGCAATCTCCCGCCCTAAGAATCAAGGCGACATAATCTGACCAAAATTTAATTGGGGCAGCAAAATAGCTTATCAAATCATATTCACATGCACTTGAGGTCTAGAAAGCTCATCGGAGAGACGACCTCACTCCTAACTATAGTGCATTAAATCACCCAGGATCTTCCTATCAAAAGAGTGTGGGTTCAGGCCACTTAGTAAGCACTCAATTGAGTGTCTTAAGGAATCTGACCATTGTTGAAACTAGTAGTGAAGAAGCCATGGAAGAAGGGCTGCGATACAGTGGGTTTAGGGAAGAGGAGAAACCACCCTCCCCTACTAGATTCAACGGTATTATTGATATAGCCCGGGGATTTTTTGGTCTCCAAATCAGCAATGATATGAAGAAGCGCAATCTGCGGGCATGGGTCCGTCAACTAGCGCTGGACTTGTTCCAAGGCAAGAAGTGCCTATCCAAACTTCAAATTTGAGGCCGTCAAACACTGGCACCCCTCGACTCAGAGCTCGAACTCGAAGGGCTATAGCCGAACAAAAAGAGATGGGAAGTGTAAAGTTACTCTAATCACAGGGTAAAGAGACGAAAATAGTCATGGGAAGAAGTAAGGGAGAAACTCCAAACTTAGAACCCATTAATGAAGAGCCCAGAGCAGAGGAAGGGTTTGTGACCCTAGATGAAGAGGATAATCTACCAAGAGCAGCAGGTGAAGTGGAAGACCGCTTGTACACACCAAAAAGGACATTGAGCAGATGATCAATCATCCCACGTTTCTACAGGACATGGAACTCTTAATTCTGCAAAGGCATACAAAGGCGGCTAATGATGAGCCATCCTAAAATGAAGTAGCCAAACCATCCCATAGACCAGAGATGCCTAGAAGAGCCAACCTAGGAAGAGGACGAGGTCTAGGTAAGGGGGGAGCAATTTCTCAAAGACCAAGGGTGGATCCAACCATCGATCTTAATGCAGCCATAAGGACGGATCTATTGAATATGGCCATGGAAATGGGCCGAGGAATGGTCAGGGAACTAGGCATTGCTTTAGAATCCCGACCCTCCCAAATGAAGCCACACATCATTTCCAAGCTCATTCAAAAATTCTCTGGGGATGGGGATCCTATTCAACATGTAGAGATTTTTGAATCCACATGCAAAACCTACGGGCCAGTTAGTGATGTAACAATGATTCATGCTTTCTCACACTGACCCTAGAAGGGAAAGCACATCAATGGTTCCGAACCCTCAAACCCGAGGATAAGGTTAACTTCCGACTCAAGAATGTGTTTGTGCCCACCTTTTCCAGAATTGGCGACAGATGGAGTCATGTGGCACAACTGCACAACATCAAACAAAAGGAAATGGAGTCGATGAGAGACTATGTGTCTTGACTAAAGCACTTAAATTCAAGGTGCAAACTACGGGAAAGGCTAACTGATCAGTTATTGCCTTGCTTTCGGAGAGGAGTTAGAGACCAGAAGATGCATGATTATCTGATATTAGCTCGACCAGCTACTCTAGATGCATGTTACAAACTGGCAATTGAATATGAAGATAATATGCTGGAATTGCCACAACCGGAAGATGTCTGAATATCTTCGGCAACACGACTTTGCATGTCTCGAGTCACCAAGAGATTGGAACTCAGAGCAAGCAAGTTGAAAACATGACTATGGACGAGCTCAATAATGCAATACTGGAAAAATTGAAGATAAAGGAGGGAAGAGAAACATCTAGGCATGGGCATACCCATCTTTACTCCCGTAGGGAATTGGTGTGGTGCTCTATGTGCAAACTATTGAATCACACTACCACCGAATGTCCACACTTAAGAGCAAGGCCACTACTCTATTGTACACACTGTGTAAAATTAGGGAATCATGACACCTCCATGTGTAGATATCCAAGGTTCCAAACACCTACACAGCTACTGGCACCTAGAGCTCCATTGGCCTTACGAGCACCACCTGTGTAAATCATTGCAGCTCTGCAGGACAACCCAACTCTTCCTATTTACCTAGGGGGATGTTTCGGGTACATGACACTTCACCTCTACCACCACCTGTTCTATCACCACAACCACCACAGGCTAAAATCAACCAAGTATTGATTGAAGAGCCATCATAAGATATTGATATGGTGTGTGAAGTAGAACTTAATGGAGAGTACTATGAGGAAGCTGCGGAGATTGCACCAGAATTCTCTGTCCTATAGAATAACATGCCAGTACCGATGTTTCAAACCATGGTACAATGGAAGGGTAAGGACATAAACTTAAACATGAGGAGAGAAACACTATAATGTTTTGGCTGGGCCGCATCGAATCGCTAAGTGTCCAAACAAGAATGTGCTTCATATGCACCAACCCCAACAATTGACTGCTCCACCCAAATGACATGCTAGTACTTACTTGTACTAAATGTGGCATTGATCATTTGATCAAGGATTGTCCATACCACGCAAGTGGTTTGACTTCCACTTCTAATCAGGCCATCATCCGAACCATTAGTGTGCAGCTTGGAAATATCATGGCACTTAATGTCTTGACACAAGCCCAGGCCCAATTGGGGGATAAGGGGAAGAATTGAGCAAATGTACCGGTGTTTCAAACCATGGTACAATGGAAGGGTAAGGACATAAACTTAAACATGAGGAGAGAAACGCTATAATGTTTTGGCTGCAGTGGGCCGCATCGAATCGCTGAGTGTCCAAACAAGAATGTGCTTCATACGCACCAACCCCAACAATTGACTGCTCCACCCAAATGACATGCCAATACTTACTTGTACTAAATGTGGCATTAATCATTTGATCAAGGATTGTCCATACCACGCAAGTGGTTCGACTTCCACTTCTAATTAGGCCATCATCCGAACCATTAGTGTGCAGCTTGGAAATATCATGCCACTTAATGTCTTGACACGAGCCCAGGCCCAATTGGGGGATAAGGGGAAGAACTGAGCAGATGTAACCACTTCCAGAACTGGTCGGAGAAGAAGAGTGAAAAAAGTGGGTAAGGGTGACACCAGGGTCACAATCTAAGATGGATTTGAAGAAGATACGATCGACACCAGATCCACCCAGAAGAAGGGGATCAAGCGGTCAACTAAAAAGAGCTTGACCTAGAGATGCAAGGGGAAAGACCATCAACCCCTAAAGGAGTCAGCGAACGAATACCCAAATGCCGAAGAGGAGATAAGGAAGCTCAAAAACGTCAGGGCCTTAGTTGAAGAGTGTCAACGGCTTCATGAAGCCAAGCTAAGGGCTAACCGAGTCAGGGATAAAATTTGTCCAAGAAATGAGCCAACAAGGGAAAGAGACTTGGAGTACTCCAATTCTAGAAGAGACGGAAGAGGGATCTCAATGAAACACAATGTCAAGAATGTTTGAGGGAAGATGCACAAGATGAGTCCATCCATTCATTCCCTAGGGATGGATACGAGGCACACATATGGAAGGGACCCTCAATTGCCAGAGAACCCAGGGACATAGGCAGCCTTGCGGCTATACTGTGTCCACTTCTGTGCAAATGCCATTGAGACAACTACTATGCAGTTCACCAACATTATGGGCAGGCATAAAGAAATGGGTACAAGGCGGACTAAGGCCGGCCGACACTACAGAGGATGTTATGTCACCTGTGGCAAAAAGAACCTTAAAACAGACAAGGGAAAGAACAACCAGAGTCATCAAGATACCAGTTAATCAATTGGGACATTATTACGAAAGTGACGACACTAATGCTACAATCCCAATTCATCATAACGGGTACCAGCAGCAGTAGTAGCAGGCACTGGCTATCTTGGATGGTGGAGCAGGGGTTAGCATCATCATAAAATAGTGTCGGGAAAATTGGCGAAAACCCGATCTAAAAAGAGTAGATCTAATCGTTAAAATGGTAGACAAAACATCTTCAAGGCCCATTGGGGGCTTTTAAAGAATGTGAGGCTTAAACTCTTTACGTTTCGCTACCATCATACATTTGTAGTAATGGACTAAACTCTTTACGTTTCGCTACCATCATACATTTGTAATAATGGACTTTCTACCCAAACCAGACTCGTATGACATAATATTGGGGAGACCCTTCATGAGGGAATCCAAATTGGTGCATGATTGGGCATTAGATCATGTGTATGTGCATAGGGATTTGCATATTTTAAAGATAGATCTAAGAACGTGATGAGGATACCCCATGGAAGGGCAACTATTCAGTAATGATTCAGGCACGATTGCGTTTGTGAACACAATGACTGGCGATTGTTGCAAAACGATGGAAAAAGAAAAGAATTTCAAATTTATGGTGTAGTCGTCGGACTAAAGGCTGCCTTAATGAAGAATGCTACATGTTATCTTTTTATTGCCATGGGAACCAAGGTGGCACTTTGGCACTTCTGGGTAGGTGTTGTTGCAAGTGTTTTAACTCCGTGTGGGAGTGCTTGATTCTTTCCTCCACCCAACTGAACAATTTTTCTACTAAGTCCTTTGGATTGAACCTTCTTTTTTTCCCTTTCAAGGTCCTTATCCAGCTCCTTGATCGAGGTGGTTTTGGGTATTAGTTTGGCTATATTTAACCCACCTTGTTGGGTTGGCTTCTTCCTCCACACTAGTGTTTATGCACTTTTAGCATTTGTTTTAGTTGGGAGTTGGTTCTGAATGCCTTTACTATCCTTTCCTTTGTATTCGGAGGTGTTTGCAATGGTGGCCACTAGGTGGGGGTTGGGCACCCATACTGTTGTATTGCCTTCGTAGTAAACTTGTGCCATGAGCAAGTCATTTCGGACCCATTGCTTACGAATGCTTTGTGGAGTGCTGATTTGTCTGGAGTACTGCCAACTTACCTATGAAGACCATTTCTATTCCTTGTCTCCCTTTTGAACCCTTCTTGTTGATTTGTTATTGATGCCCTTCTCCTCCTTGTGGAACTGGTTTCTAAGTCGACCCTTAGGCACCAATGCTGTGTACCCTGTAACTTGGGTTGCTTTTTGCGTAGGGATTATGAATATGCTGCCTTTTTTGCTTCATGAGTTGTTGTCACCATGCTAGATGTTTCTATCTCCTTAATCATGGCCTGCTTCCCTATGTTTATCGGGCTCCATAAGGGTACGGATATAACATTGTTGCCCTCGTTCAACAGTGATGTCCTCTTCTCCCATTGGATATTACAGTTGTTGGCACAAATCCAGGATCGTCCTAGGATCATTTCCTCTTCCATGGAACCTGTAGGCATGCCAAACACCTTCCCAACCAAGGAATTATTTCTGATGAAAATATTAGCACTTAAAAATCCCTCAGCTTTCGTATTTGTCAAGTGCACACTGCGTACTTGTGCGTTGGTGGTTTCAAGGTGTGGTTTATCTAAGGTTACCCATGTCTCATATGAGATCAGGTTATGACTTGATCCTGTGTCCATTAATGCAATGCTCGTTGCATGACATTTAGCCGTGAGAGTCCCACCCTGAGTCATGCTGGCTCAATGTTTAGTTCCTCTTCATCTAGGGGAGTTAGTGAAGCCATGTTCACGTGCAACATTCTATTATGGAGTATCTGTTTGGCTTTGGCCTCCCTTGCCTTAGCCTCTTGTTGAGCTTGCTGGATTTTTTCTTTTGCGAGCTGCTTTTGTTGTTTTAAGAGATGTTCTTGCAAGAGCATCTCTTGGATCAATGGTCCAAAATACTTTTTTAAGTTTGCTCCCATTGACGTAACCCTCCATATGTACACCCTCAATTGTCTCAAATTCTAACCAACCCATGAGGTGTAATCTCAGACACTCGAAAGGGTCCTAGGTCTCTATACTTGAGTTTTCTTTTTCTAGTGCTCCCTACATCATACATGAGGATAAGGTCCCCCATTTCCAGTTCTTTTTGTTTCAAGTTTTTGTCGAACCAATGTTTTCTTTGTAGTTTTTTGACCATGAGTCCATGCGATGCAATTAGTCTAGTCTCATCAAGCTTCTCTAAATCGATTAGCCTTTCATCTAATGCATTCTCCGTTAGATGTCCTTGCACTGCAATCCTTAAGCTCAGAACTAGGTATTCCATAGGTATTACTTCCGCAACACCATAAGCTAGGCGAAAGGGAGTGTAACTCGTCGCTACCTTATATGATATTCAGTATGTCCATAAGGTTGCTATTAGCTTATGCTGCTAGTCTGTTCGACTTGCTTCCAAAGTTTTTGTCAAGATAGTACACAAAATCTTGTTTGTACTCTTTGCTTGACCATTAGCCTATGGATAATAAGGTGATGACTTCCGGTGGGACTACTAAGAATCCAACAAGTAAATGATCAATCATCTCATTAATGAAATATGAACCACGATCACTAACTAATTCTAATGGATAGCCGAATCTCGAGATAATTTGCTCATATAAGAATTTTGCTGTTGTTCGTGCATCAGCTCGCTTCGGGGCTCTGGCTTTGCCCATTTGGTGAAATAGTTCGTGGCCACGATTACATATTGGGCTTGTGATGGGTGTGCCATTGGACTAATAGGTCCCACAAAATCAATCCCCTATTTCTCAAAAGGATGTCATACAATAATAGGGTTGAGTGGCATCTTGTCCCTTCGTTGAAGGGTAGCAAATCGTTGACATTCCTCGCACCTTTTGACAAACTCTATGGCGTCCCCGAATAACGTAGGCCACCATAGTCCTACTTGAAGTACCTTGTGAGCCATAATATCTCCAGCAAAATGTCCTCCAGCTATCCCTGAATGAGCTTCATCCAATATCATGAGACAAGCTCATCTTCTCTCACACATCTTTTTAGGACATTGTCCTTACCTAGCTTATATAGTTCTCCCGCAATTTGATAAGGTGTAGCAAGCTTGATAAGCCGCCGAATTTTATCTTTGTTCAAGGTGTTTCTTGCGAAAAACCATAAGCTAGATAATCGGATATCTCCTCGCTCCATTTGGGCACCATGTCTAGTTTGAACAAACAAGCATCAAGGAGGTCATCATCAACACCAGTTGTTGGTTCCCCATTTGGAATTCTTGACATATGATCGGCCAACACATGCTATGTCCCCTTTCTTACCATAACTGTAAAGTAAAATTCCAATAGTAATAGCAACCAGCATATGATTCTTCCCGTGGTGCAAGGCTTGTTCACCAAATATAATAAGGCTTGATGGTCTACGAAAAACACAAATTTGTTGTCCAATAGTTAATAACGATACTTCTTGACTACATAAACCATGGCCAACCCTTCTCACTCTGTGGTAGTGTAATTCACCTCTGCATCATTCAATTGCGACTAGCGAAGCAGACTGGATATGTGCTAGAATGCATCCAATAACAAAGTTCGATGCATCGTTATGCACATGAAATATAAGGTCCCAATTGAGTGGTCTTAGAATTAGTGTGCTAGCTAATGCCTATTTCAATCGATCATATGCTTCCTAGCATTCCTCAGTCCATTCAAAGACAAGGAGTAGCTTGTATAATGGCTTGGCGATTTTAGCATAGAAGATTATGAAGCGGCAGTAATAACCAAAGTGGCCCATAAATCTTTGCACACCTTTGTAATCAGTGGGTGGTGGCGGTTCCAAGATCAACTTGACCTTGCTGTCATCCGTGGATATACTACTCGTAGAGACAATATGTCCCAATATCACATAGTGTTTGACCCAAAATTTACACTTTAAAGGGTTTAGGGATATACGATATAATCGACATCACTCAAACACCTTCCTTAAGCAAGCCAGATGGTCTGCCCATCGAGAGTGCGCACACAGATCATCAATGAATACCTCCAACCACTTCTGCAAGTAGTCTTTAAAGGCTGTGCACATCAATCGTTGGAATGTTGCTGGGACATTGGTGAGACCGAAAGGCATGACTTCGTATGCAAACGTCCCCCACCTTGTATTGAAAGCTGTCTTATGCTGGTATTCTGGTGCTATACACCTGATTGTAGCCTGAAAATCTGTCCAAGAAGTTGTAAGCTTCTTTACCAACCACTCTCTCCAAAAACATGTTCCATATAGGGAAATGGATAATGGTCTTTCCTAGTAGCTGCACTTACCTTTTTAAGATTGACACATATCCTAAGTTTCCCATTCTTTTTTGGCACTATTACGATTGGTGAGACAACCAATCTGTTTGTTCTATCTCATAGATGAAATTAGATTATGCATAAAGCTTATGCACAAACCTACAAAAACAAATCCCCAGCACCCAAGGGTGCAATAATAATAGAGGAAAGATAGAAAAGCACTTAACTCTTTTTCGTGATGTTGAAAGAGAGGATCAGAGGACCTACAAAAACCAACAAAAAGAGTGAGGAAAAGATTAGTAATGCATACATACAAATGTTGGAATTAGGGTTGCAGGAAAGCACACAAAGCTTGGAGAAGAAGAAGCAAGGATGCACACAACATAAAGTGTATTAGATTGTGTCAATGTACAAAAGATAAGTTAGCCGTAGAATGATGGGCATATATACAAGCAGGGGGAAAAAACCTCCTAAAGAGGGAAAAAGTGCCCCGCGGCGGTCCTAAGTGTGTTCACACATATCATTGCCTATATATATGGCAACAAATTCTCCCTGGGAGTGATGGTGTGAACGAGAGCTGGCACTCATGTATAGGGGAGTGCCATGCCCGAAGTAGATCAATCCACAAAGGGGAGCAAGCCCAAAGCTTTGCGGAAAGCTTCAAACTTCTCACAAGGAAGCGCCTTTGTGAAAAGATTGGCGAGGTTGTCCTGTGTTGGCACATAGGCCAAGCTGATCTCTCCTGCTGAGAGTCTCTCCCCTGACATAGTGATAATGCACCTCAATGTGCTTTGTGCGAGCATGAAAAATTAGGTTTCTCGCAACTGCCAATGCGCTTTGACTGTCAAGAAGATAGAGGTGGCAGACTCCTGTCCAACACCCAAGTCAGCCACCATAAGCCGTCTAAGCCACACACACTCAACCGTAGCTGTGAAAGCTGCCCTGTACTCAGCTTCACAACTCGAAGTGGCCATAGTAGGTTGCTTCTTGCTCAACCAAGATATGCATGAGCTACCGAGCATGAAACAAAAACCACTTGTGGACACTCTTGTGTCATAGCAACCAGCCCAATCTGAGTCCGAAAAAGCATGCAAATCTGGCGGCAATGATCCCCCCTTGGGATAAAACAACCCAAGATGTATGGTGCCACTCAAGTAGCGAAAGATGCATTTAACTGCCTTCCAATGCTAAGACCCTGGGCTATGCATAAACCTGCTCACCTGTGAGACTGCAAACTGAATGTCTGGCCTCGTAATGCATACATAAATGAGGCAATCAACAGCTGTCTGATAGAGTGTGACATCAAAGTGATCTCCAGCATCATGAAGACTCAACTTCAAACCTGTCTCCATTGGAGTAGCAATAGGCTTGCAGTCTTCAAGGCCAAATCTCCGCAACAATGTCTCAATATACTTTGTTTGACACAAAGCAATACCTCCATCACACTGCTTAAACTGTATCCCCAAATAATGATGCAAATGCCCAAAATCTGACATCTCAAAAGAGGCATTCAAATCAGCCTTAAAATCAGCAATATGACTCTCATTTGGTCCTGTGAGCAGCATGTCATCGACATAGAGAGCAATGATTAGATGTACATCATCCACATGTTTAGTATACAAAGTGCTTTCTGTTGGACTATTCTGAAAACCATCTGCAGTCAAATATGCATGTATCTTTTCATACCAAGCTCGTGGAGCTTGCTTTAAACCATATAAAACCTTTTTCAACCTGCACACTTTGTTTTCCTGTCCTCTTTGAACAAAACCACGAGGCTGCGATACATACACCTCCTCATGCAAATCTCCATTCAAGAACGCAGTCTTTATGTCCAACTGATGTACATTCCAACCATTATGAGCTGCCAATGCACAAATGCTATGAATGGTAGTCATACGACAAGTGGGAGCAAAGGTCTCATCAAAATCAATGCTCTTTTCTTGAGCATAACCCTTTGCAACAAGTCTAGCTTTATAGCGATCAACACTGCTATCTGGCTTTCGTTTCAACTCAAAAACCCACTTACATCCAATGGCCTTTTTACCAATAGGCAAATCACACAAAGACCATGTACCATTCTTCATTATAGCATCATATTCACTTTGCATTGCAGCCAACCAATTTTCTGATTTTTGTGCCTCATCAAATGAAAGAGGTTCTTCCTCTTCACACATACTAGACACAGCCAAAGCATAACAATCTGATGCATAAGAGGCATGCTGAAAACCTGAACGAGTATGACTAGACATAGGTGCATCAATTTTAATATCACCCAAGGTTTGCACCAGCCATTTAGGCATACCTCTAGCCTGCTCATTTTCAGCCCTATCCTCATAGATTACATCTTGTAAATCTGCATCAGAAATAGGCTGATCTATGATGTCGTTTGAAATCTGCATAGGCTGAGTATTTGCCTCATTAGGACTTACATTTGAATTCCCACCTGTAAATAGAGGCAACAACGTATCAAATACATCCCGTGAGCTCACACCTGTCTCTTTTGTACATGATAACAAAGGCTGCACAGCATCTTCCACAAAAACAACATCTCGACTAATCAAGATACGCTTTGACTGTGGATGATACAATCTGTAACCCTTGCTCTCAGCACTGTAACCAACAAAAATGCATTTGATAGCCTTATCATCCAATTTTTTGCGTTGTTGCAGGCACTAAAGCATAGGCCAAGCAACCAAAGACATGCAAGTGACCAACAGAAGGCTTTCTGCCATGCCAAGCTTCGTATGGAGTAATAGACTGCAAGGCCTTAGTGGGACACCTGTTGAGTACATATGCATCACACATGACAGCCTCAAGCCAAAATGCATGGGGCAAAGCTTGGCTCTTGATCATACATCGTGCCATCTCCATAAGTGACCTGTTTTTTCTCTCAGCAACACCATTTTGCTGAGGGGTATATGGCATTGTACATTGGTGTTTTATCCTACGACTAGCCAGAAATGCATCAAACTCCTTAGACATGTACTCCCCCCCTCGATCAGAACGGAGGGTGCCCACATTACAATTGGATACATTTTCAACCATAAGCAAAAACTGTTTGAAGCACAAAAACACTTCGGACTTTGCCTTCAGTGGATATACCCATGCATGCCTTGAGTAATCATCAATGAAAGTCACGAAGTACAAGTGTTTGGAGTTTGCATAGGCCCACATACATCACTATGTACAAGTTACAATTTGCAAGTGGCCCGCACAGAACCATCCTTTGAAAACGCAGAACGCTGCATTTTGCCCAAAATACAGCCTTCACAAACATGTTTCAATGGTGCCTCAAGAGGGGGCAATGAAGCAACCATATCAAATTTCTGCAAACGCAGCAAACTAGCAAAGTTTAGATGACCAAAACAAGCATGCCATAGTTTTGCATCTGAAACTGCCTTTTCATCAGAAACTGCATTTGCTGAATCTTCCACACACTTGTCATAAGAACTGAGCCTATACAGCCCACGAAACAAGGTGCCAGATACAATAATCGTATCACCAGAAGTCAAATCATGAACAGTACATCTGTCATCCATAAATTTGACTACAAGTCCAAGTCTAGCAAGCGCAGAGACAGACAATAGATTCTTCTTTATCCCTGGCACATACAAAGCATCTGAAAGTGTGAAAACGCTGCCATTTGTAGCAGTAAGCATAATTTTACCAATGCCCTTCACTGGGTAAGAAGCATTATTGGCACATGTGACAGTATTCCCATTAGGGACAGCCTCAAGACAAGTGAACATATGAACATATCACGATGCGAGGTAATGTGCTTTGTAGCACCACTGTCAAAATACCATACATGAGAGTCAACAAAAACTGCCAAACATGCATCATGTATAGATGGGTCATACTTGCAATACACTCTAAACGCCCATTCTGTATCCTGCACATTTGCAAAATCTGCATTTGTAGAAGCATTCGCTATTGTGGCTGCATTTGACTCTTTCTTCTTTGCCTCTTTAGCCTTTAGCTTAGGGCAATTCTTAATGACATGATCATTTGCCTTACAATAGTTGCACCTGATTTTTTTCTTCCCTTTATCAAGAGCCTTCTCAGACTTATTGTTGCTACCTATGGAAGGAGAAGAAGTTGTAGACCTATTAATAGGAGAAGAAACAGTGGAAGGGGCTGCCTTACCACTTCTTCTTTGCTGGGCAGCAATAAATGCCTGATCACGCTGCCTAGCCCTGTTTTGCCTGGACTACGCTTCTTGCAAGAGCTTATTGACGAAATTATCATACTTGACAACATCTGTCCTCAGTAACAAGTCTCCACATGGAAGCAAAAGTCTGATATGACTCAGGTAAAGCATCAAGAACAGTTTCCACAAGAGAATGATCAGGAATAATCTCACCTGCAGAAATCAACTGTTCCTTGAGATCTTTAATCTCAGCAAGAAAACATTCATGTCATCATCTTCCTACATAATCTTCGATTCTAGCTCTTTACGCAGGTAAGAGATTTTTGCCTCATTACGACCTGCATACAAACCAGCTAGAATATCCCAAGCCTGTTTTGCTGTTTTAGCTGAACGAATATGTGGGGTGATGTTACGTTTGACAGAAAGTGCAATCAAGGCATGAGCCTGCGCATCTTTACCATCCCAAAAACGAGCTTGTTCACAGCAGTGGGTAAAACAGCAGCAGTAGAGTTGTTAGAACCTGCAACATCCTCAACAGATCCTACATCTACAGAACCTGGACGTACATCCATACCCTGCATAATGTTCCACACTCTTTTTGCAACCAAAACATGCTGCATCATGTATGCCCAAAGTGGGTAGTTGCTGTCTCCATCTAGTTTGTCACAGCAGACAACATGCGAAATACATCATTGCTGTTATCAGCCATGGCCACTGACTGAAACTGATGCAAAAGCTACCTATAATGAAGCAAAGACTGAACAGAAAACAACTCGTGCTATGTAGCACGGTCCACAATAGAATACGTATGCCTGTTTTGCAGAAAACTGTACTGTCGAAATTTCTGCACAAATGACGAACACCTGTGCAAAACTTGAAATGCAAAAATGGAGCCTGAAACGACCTCAGATACAATTTTTGAGAACCTGCAAGCGCTCGTGAAAGCTCACCTCAATCGGAGAACGTGAGTCGGAGGGTGCCGACGGCGTAGCCCTAGGAGCCGATGCCTGCTCTGATACCAATTGTTGAAATTAGGGTTGCAGGAAAGCACACAAAGCTTGGAGAAGAAGAAGCAAGAATGCACACAACACAAAGTATATTAGATTGTGTCAATGTACAAAAGATAAGTTAGCCCTAGAATGATGGGTGTATATACAAGCCGGGGAAAAAAACCTCCTAAAGAGGAAAAAGGTGCCCCGACGGTCCTAAGTGTGTTCACACACATCACTGCCTATATATATGGCAACAACAAAAGCTTATGCAAGCTATGCTAAAACTTATGCAAGCCTTATGCAAACTACACCATATGCAAGCTATGCTAAAGCTTATGCAAGCCTTATGCAAACTACACCTTATGCAAGCTATGCTAAAACTTATACATAAAGCATGCATGACGTCTTATGCATAAAACTTTAAGCATAATGCTTTATGCATAATAAAGATTTAAGCATTATGCTTTATGCATGAGGCCTTATGCGCATAATAAAGATTTAAGCATAATGCTTTATGCATGAGGCCTTATGCTTAAAACATTATGCATAAGGCTTATGCATAAAGCACCATGCATAATAAGACCTTAAGCATGAGGCCTTAAGTATAAAACTATGCATGATGCCTTATGCATAAAGCCGATGCATAAAGCTTATGCATAAAACTATGCATGAGGCTTTATGCATAAAGCTATGCATAAAACTTACACATAAAGCTATGCATAAGGCTTTATGCATAAAGCTTACGCATAAAGCTATGCATAAGGCTTTATGCATAAAGCTTATGCACAAACCTACAAAACAAATCCCCAGCACCCAAGGGTGCAATAATAATAGAGGAAAAAAAGGAAAGATAGAAAAGCACTTACCTTTTTTTTGTGATGTTGAAAGAAAGGATTACAGGATCTACAAAACCAACAAAAAGATGAGGAAATGATTAGTAATGCATACATACAAAAGCTTATGCAAGCTATGCTAATGCTTGTACAAGCTATGTCACTATGCAAACTATGCCGCCGCTATGCAAGCTATGCTAAAGCTATGCATGAGGCCTTATGCATAAAGCCTATGCATGAGAGGCCTTATGCATAAAGCCTATGCATAAAGCTATGCATGAGGCCTTATGCATAAAGCAATGCATGAGGCTTATGCATGAAGCACTATGCAAGCCACGCTAGCCTAAACTAAGCCATACGCCGGCACTATGTATTAAGCATGCATGCATAGAGCTTAATGCATGCATAGATTAAGCTCTATGCATGCATAAAGCTCTATGCATAGAGCTTAATGCATGCATAGAGCTTATTCTATGCATTAAGCTCTACGAATAGAGCTTAATGCATAGATTAAGCTCTGTGATTAGAGCTCTATTCATAGATTAAGCTCTATGCATAGAGGACCTACAAAACAAAATCCCTCTTTTTGGTAGATAAAAATAGAGGAAAGAGAGGATAAAAAGATAGGAAAGAGAGGAAAGATAGGAAAGCACTTACCTCTTTTTGGTGGTGTTGAAAGAGAAGATTAGAAGACCTACAAAACCAACAAAAGGGTAAGGAAAGGATTAGTAATGCATACAAGCCCTAAGAACCTAATGTATACATACATTAGTAATGCATACATACAAAAGCCCTAAGAACCTAATGTATACATACAAAATAGAAAAGATTAAGCTCTATGCATACATAGAGCTTAATTTATGCATTAAGCTCTATGAATAAAGCTTAATGCATAGATTAATCTGTATGATTAGAGCTCTATTCATAGATTAAGCTCTATGCATAGAGGACCTACAAAACAAAACCCCTCTTTTTGGTAGATAAAAATAGAGAAAAGAGTGGATAAAAAGATAAGAAAGAGAGGAAAGATAGGAAAGCACTTACCTCTTTTTGGTGATGTTGAAAGAGAAGATTAGAAGACCTACAAAACCAACAAAAGGGTAAGGAAAGGATTAGTAATGCATATATACAAAAGCCCTAAGAACCTAATGCATACATACCAAATTGAAAAGAGAGGAAAGAGAGAAAAACATTTACCTCTTTTTGGTGTAGTTGAAAGAGAGGATTAGAAGACCTACAAAATAAAACAAAAAGTTGAGAAAAGAATTAGTAATACAAAACCCTAAAAGTGTGAATAGCATGGATACACAAGGAGGTTTAAGCCTCATGCATAAGGAGGTTTAAGTATAAGCCTCTTATGAAAAGATGTAGGGGGGAAGAGAGCTTGAGCTCTTGCAAGCACACACACACTCACAAAACCCTAAAAGAGAACACACAAGGTGAGAGGCTGAAAATCTTCTTCTTCTTCACACAACACTCAACACACCATATACAAAAATAAGAGCACACGATATGAAAAGGTACTCAACCAAATACATACTAGGGTTCTCTATAGTGTGAACCCAGCTAAATGAGCTGGCACTATAACTATGCCAGTCTCTAGAATGGCTGTCACACAGCCTGTCATCCCATTGGCCACATATCACCCATAATCTTACCAACCATGCCAATGGTGTAAGTGTAGGGCCTATCCCCCAGGCCTATCCCCCAGGCGGGTCATCAGTGTCCACCGCCTCACTAGATGAGCTCGATATCTCAACCTCTTATGCATAAGAGGTCTCTTATGCATAAGCCTCTTAAGCTTATGCATAAGAAAGAGAGAGATAAAGAAGAGAATACCATTAAAAAATTTTAAACATAAAAATCTTATGCATGAGAGAGAGAGAAAGAGAGAGTGAAGAGAATACCAATCAAAAACCCTAATTCTAAACATACCATTCAAAAACCATGAATTTATGAAGAGGTGGGAGAGACAAGTGGGATAGAGATTACCTTGTAAGGAATTGTCTTTGGGAGGAGATTTGGGAGGAGACTTGAGAGGAGACTTTGTGAGGAGAGGACAAAGGATGAGGTGCAGCCATTCATGAGAAAGAGGTACAACACAAGGAGCAGAAGGGAGGGAAGCAAAAATAGTTGCGGCGTCGACACAGGCGGGATTATTCGAATTTTTTTTTAATAAAGCGCATTTATAGGTACGTCTATAAGCATGTCTATATCAATATAGACGCACCAATAGACGCCAATATAGACTCGTATATAGCCGCGTAAATCCCACCAAATCGCAAATTCACCCATGGCCCCTCTCACTTCCATCTCTCTCTAGTTTGCGCGTCTAGGTGTTCTTGCCTTATCCTTCTTGGTGTTACGGCCATCACCTAGGTCCTACTCCCCCTTGAGTAGGCCTAGATTGCCAATCTACTTTTGTCAATTTAAAATATCGTGGCAGTAGAATTGTTGCACAAAAAAAGTAGCCACTTGATTATGGTGTGGCATCATCCTATATACTTGCAGGTGTCTTTGAAGTAACATCTTTGCTAAACCAACATGAGCTAAATCTGAAAGCTTCTGTTGACTAAGGTTTTTAGCTCTACCACTCCGATTGAAGATTTGATACCTAGCAAAGTCCTTGGAACAAAACTCTGCACATTCTTTGTATTGTAGCGTTGGACCCATCCTCTCTTCTGCAAGACTCTCAAGTGTCTCTGCACCTAAATATCTTCCGGGATCTTGTGCATTCTTGTACAGTAGTTGATCTTCAACTAGAATTCATTGGGCCTCTGCTTGGTCGAAAAGTACAAGCTCTTGTTGGTTCTCAGCTTCATCCGCCATATTACCAAAATAAAAGTGAAGAGACACTTTCGGTACTTAATATGCACAAGACATAATATTCTATCAATAAATTTAATAGTTAACTTTCAAGATACAATGATTGGCCACTGTCTTAAAAAAAATATTGGCCAATGCCTTCAAGATACAATAATTGACCACTACCTTTAAGACAAATGATACAATAATTGACCACTACCTTTAAGACAAATGATACTTTAAAAGATATAACAAGAAGAGCAAGTGACAATCTTTCAAAAATATAACATTCAATTGGACAAGAGATTTACTCCAAAAGATTTTTATAAAAGTACATCATTGTTTAAAAATCAATGTATGGCCTAAAGCCGCTAGAAGATGTTATGTTTACATTCATAGTCATTGCTCCATTCGATTTCTTTAGAAGTACATGAGCGTCGGGGCATTGTGATGGATCATCTAGTAATCCTATATCTACATGGAGAAATATATGGCTTATAAATTGTTGAAAATAGTATCTTGTAAATACACGCAGAAGAAGCTCTCGAACCAAATGACACAGAATATATATCTTGGGATGCCAGCATATACATCATCTGTCATATTGAAGGATAGTGAACTAAGATATATTTCCTTTGTGAAGATTAGTATGTACTCATGAATCCTTTATCATGAAGGAATTCTATTGTGCAAAATACAACATTGATAATTTTGAATTCTATTGTGTGGGTTTAGGAGAGTACTTGGAAATTCCAAGTGTGATAATTATTCCTCGCAGAATACTGGCTTCGTGATCAGCAAGCTGGGCTGCGTTATAGGCATTGAGACCTACATTGTCTCCACGATTCAGAAATTTTTCCATGATGGCAGTGCTCATGCCATGACAGTCATAATAGATGTCAAAATATTGTAACTGTGAATAGTTTTCTTTCGGCTTTTGTGAAAACTCTGTGAGCTTTTGCCATCCTATCAATAAAGAGAAAACTTATTAGTAATATAATCATAAAATTAACTTCGACGCATTCAACGACATGTATATTTTTAACTTTTAAAACTTATTAGTTAAACAATATGTTACAACATGTACCTAATGCGACTACTGGGTATCCACTTTTAAAGAAAATATTTAGATATTAAAAAAAATATGTTTAACATCGAATTTTTGTGCATATCTTAAGACAGTTCATCATGCGCATGTAACGAATGACACACACACACACACACAACACAAATACATGTGCGTGCACACACTCGAGTGTACACACACATATACGCATGTATTGAGTTTTTTTATCTGTTGTTTCTTCCTTTCGGCTGGGTTAGGGTTTGGGTTCCCAGACCGTTGCATGCGATCCACGCGCCAGGGTGTGCCTCCACGTGCCTGCCCACTGGCCCATCGCCCGCCCGTTGGCTGCGGTCTTTTTCGGCCATTACATGCCCTCCACGCACGCGACTGACTCACAGAAGGGGAGGTCTCAATCACCGATGACGTCACTTGTGCTTCCTCAATATAGTGCCAGCTGGCATCAAAGCCAAGGGCAACCAGTTTTTTCAAAGAAATCAGGTCTGGGACGGGGTGAAACCCCCATGTTGTTTGCCAAGCATATGTTCAACTCCAACAAAGGGCATGATCCCCTGAACCGAGTGGGAAGCCATGAACCGGAAGCTCCTCTCTTCGGAAGAAATGCGGGAGCTGAAGCGGCTGCTGGAGAACACCTCGATGAAGACACCAGAATGGATGGAGCAAACCATCTCGTGCAATACAGAGTTGCAACTACTGGAGGAAGCCATCAACGAAGGCAAGACAGAGTTGCGACTGCTGGAGGAAGCCATCAATGAAGGCAAGAAGGTAAGTCTATCTCAGTTTCTCTTCCTAAGGAAGATGTCAAGCTCCTGGAGATAGCCTACCAGGGGGCAGAGCACTGGTAGGCCTAGTGTTTGGGGCCAGACCCCCTGTTGAGGTTCTCAGAACCTGGAGTCCATGAGAGGGATTAATGTCGTGTCGGTCCAGTTCCTCCCGAACAACTATTTTATTTTCCTGTTCAGAGAAGAAGAAATGGCCCTGAATGCGCTAGGCACATGCCAATGGTTGATTAGGAATGCCCCTTTGGTTCTGTTCAGATGGACAACAGATTTCTCCCCAGACGGGCCCAAGCCCTCTCTGTGCTCGGTGTGGGTGGAGCTCCCCAACTTGCCTTTTCACCTGTACCCGCTCTAATCAGAAGATTAGTGGCCCCGTTAGGCAAGATCCTTGGTGTAAGACCAGCTCAGGAATTTAACCCTCGGTGGAATCCCCAAGTTCTAGTGGAACTAGACCCTAATCAAGATTTGACTGATACGATCATCATCCATGTGGGGCGAGGTAACACCATTAATCAAAGAGTCATGTATAAGCAGCTCCCTAACTCATGCTTCCACTGTGGGCAGAAGGGCCACTTTATCAAACATTGCCCTGCTAAGGCATCTCTGCAAACTGCTGCTGAGGAGAACAAGATAGATAATGGGTTTAAAGTAGTACAGAAAAAAATAAGAAACACAGGCAAACCCAAATTTGCCAAGCCAGAGATCAGAGGCAAAAATGGAAACACATTCACGGCCTTCCTAGCGGAGGTGAATGACCCCTCTCAGGATATGCTTCAAAGGAATGCTATGGCTGACTCAGAGAATGATGATGAAGAGGGTTTTGTGATGGATACCCAGTTTCAATCCCCACCAAGACTAAACCCTATAGTGGCTGAAGTCAACAGCTTGGATATTCAGCTCTATAATAATTTGGAAAACATAGAAATGATAGATAACCAGGCAACCCAAGCAGAGGAAGAGAGACTCCCCCTCCCTTCACCTCCAAAGTCTGACCCTAAAGAAAGAAGGCAGCCAGCTAACCTGGCATTTACCCCCCCAGCTGATAAGATCCCTAGAACTATGGAAATGAGGAAAACCTCTTCACATAAAAAAATGAGGATCACGTCCTTTAATGTCAAAGGGCTTTCTGACCCATCTAGAGCATTGATAATTAAGCAATGGCTTAGAGCTCAGCAAATAATGCCGGATATCATATGCCTTCAAGAACTGAAATGTTCCTCTCCAGACATCTACAAAAGACTAAATAGCATAACTAAAGAATATGCTTGGTACTGTACAACCATGCCCAAGGTTCAGGGGGCACAGCTATAGGGATTGCCCCCAATCTGCTGCCTGTGGTCTCAAATACCTGCACACTGACTCTAACAATAAATGGGTGGCTGTAGAGATAGGAGGACCGGACCCATTGACATGTGTGAGTGTTTATGCTTCAGGTCCATATGGCTCCAGACCAGAACTCTGGAACTCACTTTGTAGCCTCTCCCCTCCGATGGTGCTAATTGGAGACTTCAACATGGTGGAATCCCCAGATGACCGGTACCAATGTCAAGGAATCACAATATCAAGTAGGGAAAAGAGGGCTTGGGAGAACCTTACAGGGTTGCAGGACCTTATGGATATTGACCAGAAAAAGGAGTTCACATGGAGCAATAATAGGAAGGGGCTCCTGCTCAGAAAGGCTGGACTGGACCGCTGCTACTTGGTGTCCAACCTCTATAACAGATACCTAAAGGCCAAAGTATCTATAGCTATAGACAGAGCCGTCTCAGACCACCATCCCATCCTTGTATAGCTAGAAAGAAGTGACTCCAAAATTAGATCAAGGTGGTTTCACACTGATCCTACACTATTTGGGCTGCCCTGTGTCATAGCAGGGGTGGAAGAAATATGGCGCAGGCACTTCCAAGGTAAATTTCGGCCAGCGGATAAAAGAAACTCAGAGATTCCTCACCCATATAAGGAGGGCTATGGTTGAAGTCCAACAGGAGAGAAGAAACACCAAATACAAAAGACTGATCCAGCTGGAGCAAGAGGTCAACCAAGGCAACCTTTCCCTTTAACCCTCTATGCTTCAAGCCAAAACACAACTCCAATGCCACCATTTAAGATTGTAATTCTTCTAATGAGAGGACTGTTCCTAGCAACGTTGCTAGGCCAGCTATTTTAGCTGTTTCTTCTGATGATGACTCCTATTCCTCTATTGGGGTTACAAATGACCAACCTATCCAGATATCTGAAAGCTTCAAAAAAGACCTTGAAGATGTAGACAAACTGATAGATGAAGCCAAAGAGGTGCATCAAAGAATTCTTCAGATGAACAACCCAGAGAAGAAGACGGAGGAAAAATCTGTCGTGCAGAATTAGAAAGGTCTTAAATCGATGGACTTAGGCCCAATAGAAGTCATTGTAAGATTTGTACTAAACTGTTGTATCTTAGCAATGACTAATGTGATGAAAAATTTCTACATGGACGTGTCTACTCTACAAAGTACTCATAACGATTTTGAAGCAAACGTCTTTAAAATTCAGTTTTAACCAAAGATAAGTTATAAGAATAAAAATTCTCAACAATCTATTTTATTATGGCAAAGCACAATACTCACAAAATACAATAATGAGTAGGGCTCAATAAAAATATTGTTTATACAAATATGAGCCGAGCTCAATAAAAATACAAAATCTTTACAACGTTGTCTTTGGACATACAAAATGCCTCTAAGCGGTTTCGGGCTCTGTAGCCTCAACCTTGGCCTCCTCCTTTGACTCAGCCTTGGCCTCCTCCTTTGACTCAGCCTTCGGCACCTTGGCCTCCTCCTTTGTCTCCTTTGTTGGCACGTTGCCTGCCTTCTTGTCCTTGCCCTTGCCTGCAAATGGAAGCTTCCTCTTTGCCTTGCCCTTGCTTCCCTTCTCAGGGACTCCTTGTTTAAAGCTGAAATGCTTAATAGGGGAATGAAACGGTATCTTTTTTCTCTTCTTTGATGCACTAGTGCCAGCAACACTGGTGGAAGTGGCGAGTCAGGGTCATCAGGTGTAATTGCATTATTGAGGATAATGTTTATTGCCTTTGCCCACACACTCCACAGCCAGAACTCGTCTGAGAGAACAGACTACACAACAACATAAAAGTCAATTAGAATAACGCGAGATCTCTCATGAAATGAACATAGAGAAATTATATTACAGTGACACAAGAAACTTACACAACTGTCAAAATTAGTGTACTTGGAAAGGAGGAACTTCCAAAAATTTGCGACTACGTGCCAGCCACAAGAGTGCGAATCCTTTTGCATAGGAACGGGTTGGTTGAGAAATTTCCACTCTATATCATTTTTTAATTCAGGACATAGAGATTCAATCAATGAAATCTCCCTCTTACATGCCCTAGAGTTAACAATATAAAGAATGACTTACAATCAACAATTAGGAAGCAAGAAGGAAACGATATAAAGTATAATGACTTACAATTTAGATTGTCCGTGCATTTCGAGAAGGCTATTCATAAAAATTGTCTGGCATTTCACCACATTTATTAAACAAGTAGACTAGTGCCCTCTGAAATTGAGAAAGTAAACAAAAAATATAAGAAACCTAACACAGGCAACTAATAACTTAAATTCCATCAACAGCTTTAAATCCAAAGAAAATACATACTTCTCTATATATGGCAGCACTACAAAGCAAGTACCCGGACTAACTCCGTGGAAATAAGGAGCAAGGTCCTCATCAGACCTTGACTGGTCAATCAGGATAGTTGATACCAAAGGATCACAAATATATACTTGCTTTGCCTGGTCTGGCAAAAGCTCTTTCAACAGTACCCTGCAGTTTGAATTAAAAACATTAGGAAAGGAAAAAAGAAATCAAAATAAGAAAGCATTTAAAAAAAGGCGAAGAGTACACACCTTAAAGAAGTAAGCACAATACTGTCATTGATCTCTCTATTCTTTTCAACGAGCATATAAACATCCGTTGGAGCGATATGGAGGTAATCCTCCTGTTCGGCACTGTATGAAACATTGCATATAATCTAACCTGGCACCGCCTTAAGTCTATCGTTATTCTCTCCCTCCAACTTTAGAAGGTTTTCTGCCAAATCATCCCTATTGACATTCTCTTCTAATGTCTCCTTTCCTTTCAGATCCACCCCCTTTACAAGTCTCTTAAGCCCTTGTGGACCTGTTGTTGTCACCTCTTCAATAACCACCTTGTCAGAAGCCTGTTCCGCTTCAAAGCGAAAGGAATGGAGAGGATTTTTGTTGCCTTCCTATCCCTGAATGGTAGAGGTCACATGAACTTATCATACCTATACCTAACTCTGCTTACTAATGTCATGTCCTTGTCCATTAGTGTGACCCTCCTGGCATGGGCAGCACAAATATTACTATCATTTAATAAGTTTATACATCGCTACTCTGCCATTTAAAGTAACCTTTCCACTTTATTCTGTCGCTTATGGATCTGACAATCCTCAAGAAAGGAGCTTTGGAGATGAGGAGATTGACAGCCGCCTACGCCTTCCTTATCTCCGCAAACATTTTTCTTTGCCTCTGCAAAGTGACCCTGGCCTTTGAAATGTTCCTGTTGGTGCTGGGTTTGACATCAGGAAGCATAGGTTCACTTAAGACGTCATGACGGTCTATTTTCTCTAGAATATCTGGAACTGAATCGGGCGCCTGGCACTGAAACTCTCTTGATGATCTGTTTTGTGCGCGCCATTACAGCACTAGAAGAGAGAAGGCAGAGTAATTAGCCAAGTCACATGACCACCATCCACCGCGCAATAAGGGGAATCCAAATCTGGACCAACATTCCTTTCGCACGGTGAGCGAAACAAGAACATTTAAATAAAATTTTCAGACCCCTCCCCACAGAGCGCGATATTCCAATTCGAAAATATAGAGAATAGGTATATCGCACGGTGAACGAAACAAGAACTTAAGTATAAATAAAATTTTCAGACCCGTCCACGTAGCGATATTCCAATTCAAAAATATGGAGGATAAATACATCGCACGGTGAACAAAACAAGAACTTATCAATAAAATTTTCAAACCCGTCCACGGAGTGATATTTCAATTCGAAAACATGGAGAATAGATATATCGCACCATGAACAAAATCTCTTATCAATAAAATTCCCCCAGCCGTCCACCCCACGGAGCGATATGTCAATTCGATTTCACATGGAGAATAGCCATATCGCACCGTGAACGAAATCAGTGAAAGAAAAGGGGAAGAGAGAAAAACTTACAAGCGCTTGAAACAATGGCTGGGATGGATCGATTGAGCGAGCTGCACGAGCAAAGTGTGGAGAAACACAATTGGAAAAAATCGTGAAAAAAACCGTGGAAGAAAAGCGTGGAAAAGAAAATATTCCTCCTTTTTATAGAGCAAAACGCAATCATGTGTTGACTGCGTTAGTCCTACACGTGGCAATTCGTGAATCGACGATGACATAAGCCCTTTGTGACACGTGGTGTTTGATCCTCAATCATGTGATGTCAGCCCTATTATTTGACCTATATAAAGATGGTGCGAGTTTTTTTCTGCTTTTCTGTGCACTCGAAATTTTCTCGCTTTCCATACCGTCCCCACGGTGCGTCCACGATGCGAGTCAGCTTTCCATACCGTCCACGGTGCGAGTTAGCTTTTTCCACGGCCATACCATCCATGGTGCGATAGGTGCATTCCGGCATCGTTGCTTTCCCCTTATCGCTCGCACGATGAACGGATTCCACCCGAACATTTCATTCAAGGTTGGTCACTAAATCGATTATTACTACAATGTCTTTCTGAGTAAGCTAGTCGTATTTTTTGATCAATGGGTAATCGATGGAATTATCAATGGAACTGGTGTTTCGAGCCTTTTTGGTGGGGAGGGTGCAAAATATGGGGAAAGTGGTAGAATATCTTATTATTCATTTGGATTATTTATTGGAATTATCCCACTACTATTACTAGCAGTTGTAGCTTCTCCAGTTACTTAAGAAAGGCTTCAATTTGTGTTCATTTCTTCCGACTACTCCTCATCTTCCCCGGATCAGAGAAGCGATGGAGGTTAAGGGTTCTCACTTGTACAATGTTGCAGATGATGTGGATGATTTATTGCTGGAGGAGATTAAGGATGAGCCTAGCGCCACAGAGCATCTCTTTCATCTGTTGAGGAGGGATGGGCAGGAGAAATCCCTTTGCCATGTAGAGCCTATGTTCAACGTTCCTTTCAGTCTGGAGGAGATTATCAAGGACATGGCAAGGACATCTCTAGAGGGAGAGTGGACAGACTATTACGGGTTGGTCGGCAGAGGGACTGTCTCTTATGGGTCCATTATGTATGTCCACATGTCAAGCCTCACAGTCACCTCATCTCAGAATTCAAGCTTGTCAAAGAGGTGGGACACTTACTCAGATGATCAACGTATCAAGATTTGTGTTGACATGTGCCAAGTGCATGGCAGGAAATGCAGGTTGCTAGAATATCATTTTGGGTTTGTTGCCTATCTCTTTCTTCATGCTAATAAGGAGGATTACACAAAAGAGGATCTCAAAGGACGGACTGATAAATCAGAACAGTCCTTTATTTCAAGTGCTCAGTTTGCAGAAGAAGAGGTCCTGGACCTTGTGTCCGAGAAGGAGGAGGAACTTCTCAGCACAAATTTTGTTGTGGCAAAGTTTAAGGCCTCCACCATCATTGATGAAGGAACGTCATCCATCCATGGGGAGCGATTGACATCCAATTTTGTCATGCCTGGGCTACAGTCCTTATCCTAATTAATGGGAAGTATTACCTCCTCCTCCCACATTCAAAAACTCTACAATTTTAGGGAGGATTACTATCTTGCTATAATAGCAGACGGTTGTGAAGCTGCGTCCTGAAGCTGCGTCCGGTGTTCTCGATGTAGAATGAGCATAAGGATGAATTTCTCGCATTGGACACAGAAGTGACAGAAAACTTCTTAGAGGCCCCAAAAGCAATATACTTGTGCTTTAAGAAAGCCAAAGAGAATGAAGCTTCTCTTCCTTCAGAGGAAGAATTTCAAGCCCTTCAGCAGGATATGGGCATTTCTAAGTTTGGTAAGGAGCCTGTTCCCGAACTTGACCCAGAAAATGAAGAGGGACCTTTGGGATGTAGCGAAGTTGGAGGAGGATGAGAACCAGAAGGTAAATTATTGCTTCTGTTACCTGAATTAATTATTTCTTTAGTTTGTCTAGTTTAATTCTTATTGCTTCAGTCTATTTGAATTATTTCTTACTTTAGTTTGTTCCCTCCTAGTTCTTTGTCAATGCAGATAGAGCTTGACAACGTTGATGGATTTCTTGGACAAGGTGGTGCTGGTCATGCAAGAGTTGGACAAGATGCCGCTCTTGCACACTACGTCTCTTCTATCGATAAAAATATATTTATTATATATCATAGCAAGTACTCCAGGGATGCAGAGATTCCACTCCTTACACTGAAAGCCCTATCTAGGTATACAGGGTATGCATTTATACCTTATAATATACATAAAGTCATGCTTATAGAGAAGTGTGCTGCCATCCATATTTTTGGATACGGCCCTAGTTTTTGGCCTTCTCGAGAGGTTATTTTCTATGTTATTTAAGCTATAACCTAGGTGCAGGAGTGGATGATGTAAAGTCACTCAAGGGCTATAGTCGTAAGAGGTTTTGGCGTTATAGAGGGAAAATGCCTACCGAAGAGGGGGACCAAGAAGAGAAGAGACTCAAGAGCAATTAGCTCTTTTCGTTGTAAATATTTTCACTCTGTAAATCTTTAATATAATGGAATGGTGTAATTATTTTTTATTTTCAAGTCAAAAAGCTTTACAACTTTCTTCTAAATGTTTAGTTCCTAAGTCAAGAATGTTTACAACTTTAGTCCAAATACTTTCAATTTCAAAGTGCCGTTTCTACTTCCAAATTCTTCCTATGCGTCTTCCTGAGAAGATCTCCATGCTGCATGGTGTGATGGCCCTGTGCCAACTTTCCACTTTAGTGATCTTCTCTGTTTGGCATTATTTCATGCTGCCCTTGCTAGATTACTCATACGTGCCCTTTCCATGGATAATTTTCGCCCAAAAGTGTATCTGTAAAACCAGTTAAACATCTCCTTGAGGTAATTTGTACGAGTCTTCCCTCCTCCATGCTGGGTGTTTTTAAAATATACTCCTCTAGCTTGATAGTGAGATTTCTGCATTCCTTGTGTGCTCCACATGTCCAGAGAACCATACTCATTCATGAAGTACGCACCATGAGCATAAAGAATGTGCTGCAAAAAAATTAAGAGAGTCAGTAGTTATTCATACTCGTCTCTTAATATCTAGTAGTAGGAAGGAGCAAATGTGTTTACCATGTAGTGCGTAATGTTGGTTTCACCCCATGTATCAACCATGGACTTCGTAAAATTAGAAAGATCGTCTTTAAATTTTTTTTGCTCCTTTGTGGTTGTCCTACTTTTGGTCAAAAGTTTCACCATCTTATTGAAGTCTAACCAAACCTTCTCACGTAGAATTACAAGGCTTGAATTGGTGCAGTCAAATGTTATACATTTGCATAAATCCTTCCACAAGTTCCAAGGCTTGGTTGAGTCCTAGCATTTTTAGGCTTCTCCAAAAAACGTCTTGCTTTATTTCCACTCATGGACACTTGTTGTGCAACCTCATGATTCATGCCAGAGGTCTTTTTGTTAACAGTAATCTGCACATTGCCACCATGGCACCCAATTGAGTTGAGTAGTTGCTCTACTTTATGAAAAGAGCTTCTTCTTGTCGTTCTTTGCCTTGCATGGTAAATGCATAATCTATGTGACACTTGAGCAAATGGTCAAACACACGCATGAATGCATGCAGTGTACAAAAGTGGGCATTCTTCAGGTCAAATGAAATTATAGGATTCCATTCTGGGTCTCTCAAATGCCTGCTTGGCACAGCTAGCATATTGGCAAACAAGACACCTCCAACCCAGTTGCCAGCATCGTCCATGGGGTCGTGCTCAATATCTTGATTCTCAAGCATCCTCTTCTTTCCTGACTTTTGTTTGTTTTCCCCCACCATTCTCATGCACCACAGACAAGGATTTGGGGTGTTGGCACCTTCTGGACACCCAAGCAAGCACTTTATTGTCTTCAGGTCACCCCCCAAATGCCAATCTACTGTATAAGTGCCCTTGCCCTCTACCTCAAGTTTTTCTCCCTGAATCTGTGCTTTGATGACAGTGGCAATCCAGGGTAATCTGTACTTTGATGACAGTGGTAATCCAGGGTATCCTGTCAAACATCCAAACGAGAACTTCATGTGTCTCTTTTGGTACTTCAAATGCCCCAAGCCACCATATCTCTTTCTCAGATTGGACACTATATGAGGGAAGGTCTAGCTTGCAAATCCTCTCCCTATCAGGAGTTTGGTTGATCTCAGTATTCCCCTCAAATGTGTCTTCACTGAGAGAAGACGATAACTCTGAACTTTTTGCATATGCCATAGCCTCATTCATGAGTGTGATACTCATTCGCTCTATCCTCTTTCCTTTCACAATCTGACACTCATCCATTTTCAACGCAAAGCTAACTTTGTCACCTTACATGACAAACAAAATTAAATAAGCTTTGATTTTTCATAGACTTTTTCAACTACTTTGTAAGAGAAAAGTTACTTACAATTATTAGGTAATCCATAGAATAAGATCAGAACTTTCTGAAGACATTGTAGATCAACAAATATATTGTTGAACTCGTTGTAAGAAACCAAGATATTACCATTCGCTTTTTTTCCCAAGCTCTAATGGTCAACACATCATTGACGCAATGGTACTCTCCAATCTTACATTGCACATCTTTATTGCATGTCCTCTTTGCTAATCTTAATCTTCTTGGGGCAGGAAGAATATTTCGTGTGATGCCTTGTTTGTAAAGAGTATCTTGCAGTGATTGATGGAGAGCCTGGTATCCTTTTGTGCTTATGCCCACTTCATTGCCTGCATTCTGAACTTTCTCAATGCCTAAGATATTAGTTATATCTTTCATTATCTCATTTGCAAGTATCTGTCGTACCTTCTTGTAGCGTGGATCTCGAACTATGGAAAGAATGTCATATTTTCTCACATAGCTACGTAACATATCTCCAATATCTTAAGGACCAATATCACCACACGCATCTTTAAGAAAGGTCCTGTAATGAACTAACAAATATTACTTATAGCAGCAATATTATATAATGAATTAATAGTTAATGAAAAAAATCAGACAATAGATACACTCTAATAAGAATAACTTATAACCAAAAATCAAACAAACCTTGCTACATGAATTCTTTCCTTGAGAGCACCACCACCAATTGCAAGTGTTTGAATGTTGTTCATTGTCCTCTTTCGCTCGCTGGCTCCCATGGGTGTGCTCTTCATATGCGAGATTGTATCCTGTAACTTGAGGATGTGGTCCTCTTTCTCTTTGCCCTCTCTCTGTAGCTGTAAAATATTATTTTGTGTAATTTCAGGAGCTTGTTGCACACTACTCAAAGTGACTTGCAAGCTATGAATTTGTGAGTTTAGAAATTGAACCTTCCATGCATCACATATACTTAAGCGTTTGCAATATCCAAGGAGCCCATTCTCACCCTCTCCAACAAAATGAATGAATGAGAATAGGTCTGTGAAAGGTGGAGAGAAATTTGAAGAAGGATCATTAGGATATATAAATACCCATCAACCCAAAGATCCACATTATAATGACCCTAATGTCTTTTCTCCTGTGCGTTTAGATGTTCTTTTCTGATAGGTGCATATTCATTCAAGATGCGAATATGCAAGTCTACCTTCCTCACTCGTGATGAATTTGAGGTGTTTGTTATTTCTATGAGTGCCGTAGTAGACACAATGGAAGATGGTAGATAGCTTGGATCCCAAAGAGAAGCTTGAAAGAGAGACCTACTGCAAAGAGAGAAGAGCTTGGGAGGGAAAGACTGAGAGAGAGAGAGAGAGAGAGAGAGAGAGAGAGAGAGAGAGAGAGAGAGAGAATCTTTTAGTTGTTGAGTCGGACAGAGAGGAGATGTGATAGTAATCAATGAAGAAAACAGTTTTTAGGTGGGTTTGCTATAAAATATAAATTTTAAATTGCTAGCCTATCCGAAAATTTAAACTTAAATTAAACTTTTAAATTAAAAAAAAGTAAGTTTTCCTTGTCTTTTAATGACTTGATTTAGAATTTGTGAGAAATTCAAAAACGCAATGAAAGTGTATTAAACAAGATTGTCTTTTAATGAATGTTGATATGAAATTTAGAGGGAACTTCAGAAACGCAATAAATGTGATTAAAAGTTATTTTGAGACAATTATTTTGAATTGTAATAAAAAATATTTTTGGAGCCCCTATATGGACGAGATTGATGATGTTTCGAGAGTTTTAGTGGCTAGAAAGAGAATCCTAGAGTGAAAATCCTAGAGAGGGAAAACTAGAGAGATCCCCTACTTTTAGGGCCAAAAGTAGACGTCATTATGAGGTTTGTCTCCTTAAGTCTTAATAAAATTAGTCTTAATTCCTTAAAATTAGGGATCCTTACAGGGGCCCTTTTTATGTTCAAATGCCCCCTAATGGCTTGGAGACCTCAAGGGTTACGAGCTTGGCCATTGGAAAGATCCTCTCATGACATGGCTAGCGAATATAAACCACCAGGACCTTTAGATGCAACTCCTAGTGCAATTCGTAATTTATTTCAAGATGAAAGCTAAGAAAAACAAATCTTACTTTTGTATTGATAATTTCTCCAAATACGATCATTTGTACAAGTACTTTTTATGAAATTAATGAAGTGACTTCTTCCTCTATGTCAGTATCTTGCTCCAAAATTCTTTCACCGTTTACTCTCTCGTCTGCTAAATTAAGCTCATCTAAGTCAATGTCTAAATTGTCTTCTATCTCAAGGGTGGTGCACAACGTGCGTCCAACATCAAAGTTCTCGTCTACTACATCATCACAATTGTACATCCATCTGGGCATATCTTCTTCATACTCTTCGCTTTCAATGTCTCGCAAGATCTTTTCATTGCAATACATGTAAACAAGTTTATCTGCTCGATCTGCAAGTCGATTGCGAATAGTACTGTGAATATATTTGTACATGCTCCAGTTTCTTTCTGAGCCTGAGTTTGAAGAGCACTGACTTAGAACCTTCATCGCAAGGTTGCGCAATAAAGCATAATGCTCACCACCATTCATCATCCACCACTTCCATGCAGGTTGCTCTTTAGCCATTTGTTGAACAAGGGAGTTGGAAAATAAACCCTCTTTCAATCGAAATGAGGTCATCTCCTTTATGCACTGTACACATCATCATTATTATAGAAAGTGTTTACCACTTTATAAAAATCTTGCACCACCTCAACGTTGGACATCAAATCCGTATTCCAATATTCAGGATCTAACATGTAAGCAGCACTGTGTAGTGGTGAATGCGCTCCAATCCATCTAGCATGAAGTACTTCAATAGAACTTTTCTTTGTCTACTGGAGAATGGTACACGCCATTGCTTTTCCACCACTGAATGCTCTAATTTCTCAGGACACTCCAAACTCCGCTGGACAGTCCACCATTGCATCCATGCTTTTCCGAGATTAGGCGCTCTTTGATCAAGACTTCGTACAGCATACATAACAGGCATCATTACATGGTATGCATCCATCACACTGTTCCACCAACTTCTTCTCGTAAGCGCTCCCTTCAAGACTTTGATTTTCTCTTTCACTTTTTCAAGTTGAGTGTTCTCCCAATCATGAAATGCCATGCATGTAAATGTTTCGCAAACTGCATCTTTATTTCTAAGAAGAGACTCAAAAGTGTAAAAGTGAGTGCAAAACCTAGTCTCCACTGGAAGCTTTAACATAACTGACATGCGAGGTCGAAAAATATCTAACACTCTGTCTCTTCAGCATGAATTTCACAAGCTGGCGAGCAGTGTCGACGATTGAGGCAAACCATTTGGTATCATCAGATTTATACCAATCTTTTAATACAAGATTTAAACTATGAGTATTACAGCCTACCGGAAAAATATGTGGATATTGTCGCTGTAGGATTTTGGATGCATTTTTACAATTTTTTGCATTGTCCATGACGACTTGGACTACATTTTTGGCACCCACTTCCTCTATCACAGAGCTAATGACTTGAGCAATGTAAGCCCCAGTTTTGATTGAACCAGCTGAATCCACGGCACGGATGAAAGTCTCACCTCTAGGTGAAATAACCATTATATTAATTAATGGTTTTCTTTACACATTAGACCATCCATCACTTACTATACTACATCCAGAAAGCTCTATATTGCTAAGAATTATTCTTTGTACACGTTCTTTTACTTGCGCATAACATTTCTCTAATAGATCATTTCGCATAGCATGGTACGTAGGCGGTGAAAACCCTGGTCCAAACTCACCAATTTTCTTCCATGCTCTCTTCCAATGCTCACTGTCCACCATCATCATAGCACTCCCAGAAAAGTAAATCGCTTCAGCAAGGGTGAATTGTTCATCATCGAGTCGACCTTGACGTAGGCTTTCTTGCAATGAAGTTTGACGCATGGGTATATTTCCTACGTCAAAGTTTCGCTTGCAGGAAGATGCACTGGGTAGATTACTTTCTGGTTGCACATTGCCGTTCGGGGTACAAGTAGGCGATGTAGCGGGAGTTTGATGATTAGAACAATAGTGTTCTTGCTGCCTTGATACATTAACGATAGGAGTGTCATGTTTTCTTGAATCTTTCTTTTGAATTTCTTCTCTTATGCGTTTGGCCACTATAGGTGCAGAGGGGTGGGTACATGACTTTTTCTTCGGTCCGCCTAAAAAGTGTTCTCTTAGTCGAGGCGCCCCACCTGATTTTACTGCATGGCATAGCTTACACTCCCAATCTATGAATCGATCACCAACGTTAATTGCATATTGCCACTCTATCCTTTTCCTGCTATTTGAAATTTGGACTCTATTGGAGGTGTCACTGGATCCAACATTGTCCTCCATCTCAACAAATAACCTATTCAACCAAGCATATAACAATAAATACACAAATGAAAAAACAACAAATCACTCACGTATTACAAAACATACATTAGCAGACAAAGTACTTCGAAACTATCTTGACAAATACAAAAGATCATCACATAACACAAAACTACTTCAAACTATCTTGCAAGGTCTTACTACAAAACTACTTCGAAACTATCATGCACATTGCACCCCCAATGAAGGATGCCTTTTGTACCCAATTAAGGATACTTTACACAATCAAAGATCTATGCTTGCCCAATACTCTAGTATAGGACAATAGACCTTCTCTAACATTCACAAAGAAAATCAAAGATCTATGCTTGCCTAATACTCTAGTATAGGACAATAGACCCTTGTCTACTCTAAACTATATCAAGTATCAAGAACCAATACAAGCTCCTAAGCAGGACTCTTGGCTCCATCAAACCATTCATAAAGCAGAATGAGGTAGATTATGTACGTGGCTCAAATGCAAAGCTGAATGACTCCAAATTTGTCCCTAAATCTCCGCAAGTATTAGCTACGAACCACACCCTGCCCCCAGTTCAAAGAACTAAGGACGAGTGGCTCAATAGCCTTAGGAGTGCCTACAAGGAAAGACGACAGCCCCTAAGATAAGGACGTTCTTCCCAAGAGGACACTTCTAGCAACTCGAGAGCTCTACAAGTACTTTGAGGAGAGATATCACGCCCCCAAAACAAGGACTATTTTCCCAAAAGTTGTACGATGGGTGTCGGGCAGTGTTTATATACAAAATAGTACCCCGCCGGTATTCTTTGTTTTTCCCGGAGGGCTCGCCGGGCTTCTATCTTTCCCAGCGGGCCTGCCGGGATAAATAGTTTTCCCGGCAGGCCCGCCGGGAAAGATAGAAGCCCGGAGGTGTTACGGGACTAGTGGGTTCTGGCAGGTCATTGCTCAGGTCATGTGAATATACAATGTGATCACAAGTTTTAATATGTTAACAATAGGTTTTGTTAACGTGATCACGAAATTGTGAAGACGTTAATGAAATCCCTGCAAGTAAGTATTGGCATGTCATTGGGGGGTTTTGTCAATTATTGAGGTTGGTGCGTATGAACCACATTCTTATTTGGACATTCAACGATTCGATGCGGTCCACTGCAACCAAAACAGTTTATGTCCTTACCCTTTCACTGTACCATGGTTTGAAACACAGGTACTGGCGTGTTATTCTGTAAGACATAGAATTCTGGTGCAATCTTCGTAGCTTCCTCCTAGTACTCACCCTGATTTCTACTTCACGCACCATATCCACATCTTCTGATGGCTCTTCAATCAATACTTGGTTGATTTTAGCCTGTGGTGGCAGTGGTGATAGAACAGGTGGCGATAGAGGTGAAGTGTCATGTACCTGAAACATCCCCCTAGGTAAATAGAAAGGGTTTGGCTATCCTGCAGCTGCAATGATTTGCATAGGTGGTGCTGGTAAGGCCAATGGAGCTCTAGGTGCTGACAACTATGCTACTGTTTGGAACCTTGGATATCTGCACATGGAGGTGTCATGATTCCCTAATTTTACACAGTGCGCACAATAGAGTAATGGCCTTGCTCGTAACTCTGGGCCTTGCTCTCAACTGTGGGCATTTGGTGTGGTGGTGGTGTGATTCAATCTGCACATACAACACACCAATTGTCTACGAGGGTAAAGATGGGTATGCCCATGCCCAGATGATTCTCTTCCATCCTTTACCTTCAATTTTTCTAGTATCGCATTACTGAGTTCATCCACAGTCATGTTCCCGACTTGCTTACTCTGAGTTCCAATATCTTGGTGACTCGAAACTCGCGAAGTCGTTGCTGCTTGTTTGCTGAAGATATTTTGACATCTTCTGGTTGTGGCAATTCCAGCATATTGTCTTCATATTCAATTGCTAGCTTACAACAGGCATCCACCAGAGTAGCTGGTTAGGCTAATACCAGATAATCATGCATCTTGTGGTCTTGGACTCCTCTTCCGAAGCAAGGCAATAACTGATCATTAGTTAGCCTCTCCCATAGTTTGCACTTTGAATTTAAGTGCTTTAGCCGAGACACATAGTCTCGCATCATCAACTCCATTTCTTTTTGTTTGATGTTGTGCAGCTGTGCCACATGACTCCATCTGTCGCTCACTGCCACTTCTAGCAAAGCTTGACACAAACACATTCTTGAGCCGTGTGAAATTAACCTTATCTTTGGGTTTGAGGGTTTGGAACCATTGATGTGCTTTTCCTTCTAGGGTCAGTGAGAAAGCATGAATCATGGTTACATCACTTACTGGCCAGGTTTTGCATGTGGACTCAAAGATCTCTACATGTTGAATCGGATCTCCATCCCCAAAGAATTTTTGAATGAGCTTTGAAATGATGTGTGGCTTCATTTGGGAGGGTCGAGATTCTAGAGTAGTGCCTAGTTCCTTGACCATTTGTCGGCCCACTTCCGCAGCCATATTCAACAAATCCATCATTGTGGCTGCATTTAGATCTATGGTTGGATCCTCCCTTGGTCTTTGAGGAGCTACTCCCCCCCTACCTAGACCTCATCCTCTTACTACGTTGGCTCGTTCAGGCATTTCTGGTCTATAGGACGGTCCGGCCACTTCATTATGGAATGGCTCATCATTAGTCGCATCCGTACGCCTTTGTAGAATTAAGAGATCCATGTCTTGTAAGAACGTGGGGTGATTGATCATCTGCTCAATGTGTACATACAGTCTTCCAATTCACTTGCTTCTCTTGGTAGATTATCCCCTTCATCTAGGGTTACAAACCCTTCCTCCACTCTTGGCTCTTCATTAATGGCTCTAAGTTTCGAATTTCTCTTGGTAGATTATCCCCTTCATCTAGGGTTACAAACCCTTCCTCCGCTCTTGGCTCTTCATTAATGGGCTCTAAGTTTGGAATTTCTCCCTCACTCTTGTCCATGAGTATTTCTGGCTCTTTGCCACGTGATTGAAGTAAGTTCACACCTCATCTCCTTTTGTTTGGCTCTAGCCCTTTGAGTATCGAGATCTTAAGCTCAATTCTCATAGGCTGTCATTCTACTTTAATCCTTTTAAGATCTAATTCTACTTCCTCTGAGGTTGGGAAGAATACTTGACCTGTCCTGGCTGTGCTTTCCACGTCTCTTCTCATTTGGGGGGTGCCAGTGTTTGACAGCCATCATTGGTGGTTTGGAGAGATCAAAAAATCCCCGGACTATATCAATGATACCGTTGGATCTAGTAGGGGAGGGTGGTTTCTCCTCTTCCCCAAACCCAGAGTATCGCAACCCTTCTTCCATGGATTCTTCACTACTAGTCTCGACGGTGGTTAGATTCCTTAAGACACTCAATTGAGTGCTTACCGACGGGCTTGAACCCACTCTCGTTTGATAGGAAAATCCTGGGTGATTTGATGCACTATCGTCAAGAGTGAAGTCGTCTCCAATGAGCTTTCTAAACCTCAAGTGCATGTGAATATGATTTGATAAGCTATTTTGCTACCCCAATTAAATTTTGGTAAGATACTGTCGACTTGTTTTCTGAGATCGTGAGATTGCAAAGAACAATTCACGACGTGAAATGTCAGAAAACTATTCACGTCGTGAATAATTTTTTACATTTTCACGTGTTTAAATTTTTTGCTTTGGACTCAAAAATCCACGTTACCTTGTTATAATTTTTACTGGTCTCAAGAACTTCCTTAACCTTAATCTGACAATACCAGGTTCGTGAGTTAGATTTGATTAAGGCATAAAATTGAAGAAATCGTACACGCTGTGAAGTGAAAACGGTTCACATCATGAAATGCAAATGGTTCACGTCGTGAAATGCTTTGAGTCAGTTCACATCGTGAAGGAAAAATCGTTCACGTCGTGAACGTTTTTTGCTAGTTCACGGTTCTTAATTTTGTCAAACCCATGGTGTCAGAGGTGTCAAGATAAGGCAACATATTTTTAGTAAGATAATCCCGTGAATTGCGACACTAATTGTGGCGATGATATCGGGAGCGTTTCACGCCGTGAAGTTGTAGAGAGTGTTTCACGTCGTGAAATGGTCTCCTCCTGTAGTTTCACATGGAAAATTCTCGCGTCGACTGAGATAAATTTTGGGTGCAAAATACCTATCCAGATGCTTCCAAAATGATTGTGCCACACATAAAGAATGTAATACGAGTTCAAGACACAATCAATGGCTCCTTATTTTTATGATTTTTGTAATTTTTTATAAGGAAAGAAAAACAGAACATCAACCGGCTCATTCACGTTAACGATTCTGGTGATACAAACCTCAAAATTGACTAGAAAAAATAGTGGAGCCTTCTTCCAAGACTACTCCACCACACAAATACACAACAAAAACAACCGATTTCTCACAATTTTTCACTTCCACTCAAATCTTATACATTCATTCCATACACAATGCACTACTAAAATGCAAAGGCAATGATGAATCTTATGTAATGGGAGCTGAAACTCAAAGAGGATGGAAGAAATAAAGGTGTTTCCCCAGCAACGGCGTAAAAAATGTGATGGGTTACCACACCTCCAAACAAGAGGGAACTCAATGCATTCACCTTTGAAAAGAGCAATAGAACCCAACTGTCGTAGGGCACTTACCAATGCTTCAAACTTGTGTTCCTTGGGGTCTCCAAGTTCACTTGAGAAGCTCCAATCCTCCAAGCTCCACCTAGAGTCACTCACACCACCACACAAGGCAATCACTCTCTCTCACTCCTCAATACAAGCATGCAACATACAAGTATAGAGAAGGCACAAGTGCTAGAATGCTCTCTCTCTCAAGAAAAAAGCAGGAACTCTCTCCATTCATTTATGAGAAAATGCCTTATATATAATTGGCCCTTATTCGCTCTTGGACGCCCAAAACTTACTTAACTAAGGCCTTGGGTGGCCAATATCTCATAATGTACAACTTTTATGGTATCTTTGTATAACACTTATTAATGTCCTCAAATGGAGGAGCATATTTGTTAATCTAAAATGGGATTAACAACAATGTGGGCAACTCGTAGGATTGAGGCTGAAAAGAAAATAACTTGTTTTGGTAAATTAGTGGGTCAGAGTGATAAATGCAGGAGATACATTAATGAGGGTGCAGGAGATGGTGGTCATAGTGTTGTTGCACCGTGCTTTTGGGGCCGTAGAAAGTACAGCATGCCTTGGTGGGGTAGTTGAAGGTTACATTTGGTTCTACAACACTTCAAACATGCATGCTTGGGATGTACATGATATTGTAGTTGGACCACCAGACCCAGCACCTGGAGTCTGGCCTCTTGCTGAGGGGACATGTTTGCTGCCACGTGAAGCACAATTGCTGCAAGAAGCTAATGGTTTTGTGCTTCTTGGTGGGGGGGCTCCGAGCTCCCCGTGCGCTCCGGAATGTGGAAATAAGGTACCGAGTAGTTTTTGCCCAAAGTATAGAGATGGCAAAATTATCAAGTGGAGATCAAAGTTGACAAAGGAGTTTTAAGACAGCATTGAGAAAGGAAGAACAATGCTTGCAGAGGTTATTCGTGAGGTAGTCATCTTGGGCAATGAGTCTCATATCTTCTATGTTAGTACACAGATGGATCCATTTCTAAGGGTGTGAACTATTCCATGACAATATCAGATTTTCCACGATGCACTTGTGAAGATTTTCAAAGGAGAGAGAGCAAGCGCTTGACTTATGTGCCTTGTAAGCATTTGTACTTTGGTTCTTGCAAGTTTTAGGGTTAGATTTTCTTGCACACGAGTTCATGCACCAAGCTGCCCTCACTAAAGTTGAGTTGTTCGAAGCCCTTAGTGGTAGACGGTGCAATGTGCCAGCATGTTGCAGGATTTGGCAGGCTATTGTTCTTTACTTTGTTTTGATGTGGCGGTGTTACTATATGCTGTAGTTTATTTTGAAAGGTAGGGTGGTGTGGTTAGGGTGTCTATTATTGGCAGCTCCATGTGTTTTTTTGATGGCAACTCCAGGTGTTTTCTAGGATGGAGTGTGCTTGTAGAAGTGTTGAAAGCCATTTTGTTGTGCCGGAAAGGTTATTATGTGTCTATATTTTTTGTTGAAATGTATTATGCTGTGGCGTCTTCTTTATTTTGGACTCCTCTCTTGGGTATTGCAACTCTCGTATTAGTTGTACCACACATGTCTAATTTTCACTATATTTTGAAATGTTTCGCTCGTAGTTTTGGGCTCGCTCGAAAAATCTCGCTCTGTGCTTTGGATTCCCCTCTGAAGGCCACAAAAGAATTTTCAACTTTCGTCTCCCAAGCGCAGATATTTCACCGTTGAGCGTAAGATTGCGATCACATTGATGCGGTTGGCCATAATAGGGTGATCTTTAAGGGTGGTGCCTAAGCTTTTTGGATGTGGAAGCTCCACGATTGTGAAGATTGTTATAGCTTTGTGGATGCTCTTCTCCAACACATAAATCAAGTGGCCATCCACGCCATCTGAGATGCGGGCCATGAAAGTTGGTATGGAAAAGCACAAGGATTTCCTAATTGTTACGGTGCCAGTGATTGCAACGCACATACAAATGGAGGATCTCGTGGACGAGTTGAGTAGTAATTGGTATGATCAGAAGGGCCCCTACTCCATGACCTTGCAAGGGATTATTGATTCTCCTATGCGCTTTCACGACATCTTTGGTGGATTTCCTAGTCCTACTACTAATGACAAGAGGGTCTTGCAAAACTCCTCTTTTCTTTCGCCTTGCTCAAGCTAACCAAATTCTTAATGGTTCAAGCTTTATTGGGCGTGGCTACAACATAAGAGAGTACGTCGTTGCTGATGGCGGCTACTATGAGCTGCCATAGCTACTCGTAAATTCCCTCCTTTTGCCATCGCAAAGAAGGTATAACAAGAGGCTCTCATCCACTCGCACGGTGGTTGAGCTGGCTTTTGGTCGTCTCAAAACTACTTGGCGGATCCTTCATGGCACCATTTATAATCCTGATATTACTAAAATACCAAAGATCATAACAGCATGTTGCATTTTGCATAACATGGCAATGGATCATGCATTGGCATTAGCGGATGCAATCAACCCAGTCCTAGCTCGCTATGAGGAGGTTGATGTGCATGAATTTGATCCCTTAAATGCTGTAAGTATGGAAACCGTCACTATGTATCTAGAAGAACTTCATGGCTATGCACAAACTTAGTGTTCTCTCTATGTTTTGATTGTAATTATTTCAATGAAAAACCCCTACGTACCCGCTCTTAAATCTTTTACTCATGATGATCTCTCTCTCTCTCTCTCTCTCTCTCTCTCTCTCTCTCTCACACACACACACACACACACACTCATTCCTTGCACAATTTGCGGCGAGTCAATGAAATCATAGGTGAAGCTTTCACCAATGGAATGTGGAGTGTGTGTGTGTGTGTGTGAGAGAGAGAGAGAGAGAGAAAGACCAAGAAACACACGCACACACACGCACCCACACACACATTTCTTTCACAATGAGAGAGCAAGAAACACACACACACACATATAGAGAGAGAGAGGAGAGAAACACTCACACATATACACGAAGAGAGAGGTATCCATGTATGTAAAGTAATGGACTTCTTCTTTTCTCAACTAATTTTTAAGCTCATAACAAACATGACATTTAATGGCAATAAGGGAGGCAAAGTAAAGAGATCATTCTTTGTCATCGAAGGAAACCCCTTGCTTCTCTTTAGTGGATGTCCATTTGTTGTCATGAGGATAGGCCCGATGGAATTGCTTACCCCTAAACTTTGGGAAAATGTTTTCCCCCTTGTCCATACATATTGAAGAACCGTCCTACTCACCCCAAGAAAAACTCCAAAATACGCAGTCATTTCTCGTCACTAGAGATGATTCTCGCCACTCCCTTATTGTCCTTGTTCTCATTAGAGAGACGCACAATAGCATTCGCAAGAACCCGAACTTCTTCCATGGACCAATTGCTAATTTCCCGTTCGCCGCACGTGCTTGCTCCGAGGTTGCTCTCTTCTTGCATCGCTTGGATGTGGGCTTCTTCTTTTTAAACACTCTTGAAGGTCGCTTTTTGCAGTAGAAGTTTCGTTAGCTTTGGTTTGCCGTGGTGGAAGCGTTGAGCGCAAATTGGCTTGCCATGATGGACTTTGAGGGATAGGTTGGGAGCAAACATTAGGGGAATTTAGGGCTCTCTTTGAGTCCCTCTAAGAAATTCATTAGTTTGTTATATTTTATTAATATTAAAAAAGAAAAGCTTTTTTATTTTAAAACGGTTTAGCTATATATACAATTGTTATAGAAAAACTTTATACATCTACTATAGTCAATTTATTTGCAACTCTTCTAAGCACAATCATTGTCTTCAGTCTTTTGTACAAAAAGAAGACTCTTTTGTTCCACCCTTTTACAATGTCATCTTCTTTCTAGGATTCTTACATTTAATGCATCGTGAAATGACATTTGGAGCCCAAAACTTTCAAATTCAAATTTTAACCTTGAACTAATGATACCCTTATAGAAATTCTCTCTGGTCTTGTAGCAAACATTCAGTACTCAAATAATGGATCCTAATTATATTTCACATACGTCATCTTGTAAAAGCGACTTCTATCATCTTCATATAGATATAAATAGCGAATACAAACCAACTCAAAAAAAAGAAGAATAGAAGAAGTACGTATACTAGCCTCAAGAAGGATAATATGAGGATGCATGGGAAAAAACATTTAGATTTATGGTGTGATGGGAATCTCTATCCTAAGAGTCCCTTATCAAATTCTTCTCCAAACTTCTCTAATCCTTCTTCATTACTTAGATTTATTGGGGATGGTTATAATGGTTTACTTGGTTATTGTAATAATCTATTAGCATCCTCATAAGTATTAAAGCACATAAATAATATGATGCTATCAGAAAATAAAGCATTACTTCAAAAATATCAAGATAGCATCAAACAAGTAGACATTTTACAAACAAAAGTCTCTAAGTTGGAGAAGAAGTTAAAGAGAGCCCGGAGTAAGAAGACCAAGCTTGGAATTAGACAACGAAGAAAAAGTGTGTAACATTGAATCGTTGAAAGTGGGGTCTGGAGGATTTCGAAGATGAGTTCAAGCCATAAGGTAAGATGTTTTATATGAACCTTTGAAATGCTTACTTTTTTATGTGGTTAATCTCAGCCTTGAACTATTTAAAATATTCATAGTCTTCACAATTTTTTTCCTTGTCTTTATGCAACATTTCCTTGTTGCCCTAAACAAAACATTATTGCATCATCCTGAAGCCAAAAAAAAAAGACATTGAGCTTGTTGGCAAGCATTACTCTACAATAATCCCCCCAAAGTTAGCAGAAAATATCATTCAAAGTACGGAAGTACACTCGTCTAAAGAAGAAAATAATATAAAAATTTGTACAAAGTTCTCATATAGATACTTTAGAGGTTCAAAAAACATTTGATGATCGGGGAATTAGAAGAGCAGGCTATATATATATATGGTAAATCTACTAAAGAAGAAGCTCACTCAAAGTGACATTGCATCAAGTCTTCTCCCTAAGCTTGCTCATGTCAGGAAGACAAGATACAGTCTTAACAATGAAGTGGAGGAATTCTTGGGAGAATCATACAACATAACTGGAATGTTTGAAAGTGGAAAAAGGAAGCTGTCATTCAATAGCACAAACTACATTTTTACAAACTTGCCCGTATTCAACAAGCAATGGTTCAGTTTTTCAACGTTACAGTGGAAGAAGCACATGGGCAGCCCTTCGTTATTAAATTAGATGAGTGTGAGATACTTAAGCAAAAGAAGATGGAGAGTAACAATTACATTGATGAATAGAGCTCTTTCACCAATACTTGATGAAAATGGTGAAATAAATATAAAGCATCCATCCTATTTTAGTGTACAATCAAAAAATCATATATGGTGGCTTGGCTATTTGAGGTATGTAAAATCACTTTTAGACTTGGAGATTTATTTTTAAACATAAAGTTTTAATTAATCATTATGTTGGAGCTTACAGGTTGACTCAAAAGACCATGAGATTCTATATTAGGCATTTCATCAATCCGATATACTAGATACAATACAACATTAATCAAGAGGAGTCAAGCTACATGTTGATGAAATTGGAGATTACACAGTTATTTGGCATATGGCTAGTGACTTGAAAACACTCAAGTGCATGTACAATGTATCAAAGGGAGGAAATTCCAAAACACCATGCTTGTATTGTATGGCACCAGCAAAACAGCTCACTTGTACATATCAAGATAAACCACCGAATAGAAATACCATTGATAATAAGCAATTAGTACCTATTTTAGATATACCACTAACTAGAGTACATATTTGCACACTCCATGCTTTATGTAGAATTGTGGAGAAGCTGATCTATTTGTATATTGAGTTTGCTTGGAAAGCAAAAGACAAAAAGGTACACACTGCAAACATTCAAAAATTGGAGAAGATTCTCTCAAGCATAGGGCTACATGGTGGCAACGTGAAGATTGTTCCAAATATAAAACAATCTACATCAACACATGAGGTACCAATCAAGCCTTCAATAGGTGGTGTCAAAGCTCATAGATTCTTCAGTTTCCATGGTGAGCTTGGAAAAATAAATAAGAAGCATGGTGGCTCAACCATCAAATATGGCTTGTGGAAAGATGTTCATAATGCCATTAAAGACCATACAAATGAAGGCAGGGCCAGAACTAGAAAAGCTGAAGTATGGAAGTCATTGGACAAGGTGTTTTAATATTATGATAAAAATAATTGGCAACAAATAGACAATGATGAATTCAAACAAGCTTTAAGAGATTTTGGAAGGAGTATGGAAGAAGCATGGACCAATACAAACATTACCCATTACATGGTATCAAATCTTGCTCTTCAAGTCAATGCATTCTCTTAAAATAACTCAACATTGTTAAGTTTCGTGGTGCAGCACATTTTACATAGCCACACGCCATGGTTTGCAAAGACATATGGAAGTTTGGCAATTTGGTCGACCCAAGGAATGGGAAAATCACATTATCAAGCACAAGGAGCATTTTTCTGGCATACCAGACATGGCAGGGGCCAAATTAGAGCTTGAAGGAAGTCTTTCAATGGTTTTACAGGCAAATTGTCTTACAAAACAAGAAGAAACAAAGATGTTTAGATGGCGAAGTTGCAGAAATTCAAGTCAATGCAAATAAAAAGTCATAAAGACGCCTACGATGGAAAATTTCCATAGCAAATGAAAAACTTTTATAGTGGAGAACATCACGAATTTGTAGAAACAGACTTTGGATTCCAAGACTAAATCCTTAAACAAAAAGATGTATTACAAAAGTTTTCTTAATATAATCAACTATTGCTCCGTGTTGGGAGGTGGGCTTGATCTTCTTCTATGCTCTTCCTTCATCTTCTTCTTCAACACACTCTGCTTGGAGATCTATTCTTGGCAATTGCACCTCTTGAGGCAACAGATATGGAGGAATACACCGGCTCTTTATTGTCCTCATAAGATATCTTTTCCCGTGAAGAGGCAATGTGTCTGGTTTTGTAATTCGGCCTGCAAATCGCTTGAGCTGTGTATGACAGGTAGTAGGGGGATCTTAGCGCTTGACATCCATGCCCTTGCCCGAACACCAACAATGAAAACTGTTTCTCAACCAGCACCACTTTCTCTGCATTTAAAGGCACATCATATCCACCACAAAACCTGGAGAGAACTTTCAATACGAATAAAGGAAATTTTGCATTGTCTCTTGAGAACTCTTTATGAAATATAATGATCTACGCATCAAAATTGTAATCATCATAATTCAAGTAAAGTTGCTGTCAATTATAAGCAAGTGTCGTAAATTTTATCTACCTTTTGATGATTCAAATGTCTTATATATTCAACGAGACTTGCATCCTTTCGATGACCTATTAAAAGAAACATACAGCTCAAAGCAAATGTAACATTCGACCATGCACAAGCAAGGCAAGAGCATATGTACACACTCTTAAGTCTATGATGATGATGGAGCTAGAATATCTTCCAAGCATAGATGCCAATTGGAATCGATTTAAGAATGTAGTTGTTCTTGCAACAACTAATCAACATTTTGGCACGCGCATGAATGAACAATGCCAAATGTCCGGCTTTCCAAGCAATATATGGTTTGATGTTGAATGTCAAATGGCTCGTAAGTCCTTTTTACCTATGACACAAAAAATTTAGCTCCCATATAGAAAATGCATCTCTGTTCAAATGTACAAAAGGTGCAAAGACGCGAGCAAATGGTAAGACTGTAAACACATTACAACTATCATGTGAGTTACTCAAATGGACGGGACGTCTTATTAATGAATGGATCAATATGCTTATCAACAATCAGGCAATCCAAAATGGTTTCCCATGTGACTGGCAAATGAATTGGATCAAACCTATTCACAAAGGAGGGAACCCTACGAAGCCCTCCAATTATCGCACAAAATCATGGTTAGCTCAACGATGGCAATTTTTTTTGGTACTATTATGGAGCAAAAAATAAGTCATGGACAGAGTGCCATATGAAAAGGGCACCTGGGCAAGCTAGCTTTCGAAGCAAGGGTAGTATTACATACCATCGTGTTATGCTAAGAGTTATTATGAAGCAAGGGTAGTGTGACACGAAGTTGGGGTTTGGACTTCGGTCACTTCTTAGAATCAAAACACACTTGTATGAAACCTCACAGCCTCCTCACCTCCCTTTCTCTCCCTAGGTTAAGATAAAGATATACACATCAAAGGTGAGATCATAATTCATGGAAGGGAAGATGAAAGGCTCAGGAGAAGCAAGAATTTCTGCCAGTCTTGCAGCTCCAAACAAGAGGGCGATTCTTTGTTGGAAGAAAATCTTTCGACTCAAAGGATTATGTGAACGGAAACATACGGGGAATATTGGTAAGGTTCATCCGTTCGAATTGGGCGATTTGGTCAGAACGTATTAAAGCAAATGAATATAGCAATCACTTACAAGATGATAAGACACATGGGGTTTGCCTTTTGATAAGAGATTAGGAGGAATTAATCATGATTAAGAAGAAAGAATGGCCAAAAAGCTATAAAAATAGAGATACACAGAGAATTGCAATTTTAAATCCATATAGGCTGTGTAAAAGAGGATTATATAGATGCGTAGAGCTTGAAGAGAGCTTCGCGTCTATATAAAAACTTTCAAAAATGGGCAACTGAGCGAAAAGTTATGAGCATTTTACTGCAAGACTATAAAACTGCCAAAATTCTATAAAAACAGAGATACACAGAGAATTGCAGTTTTAAATCCATAAAGGCTGTGCAAGAGAGGATTAGATAGATGCGTAGAGCTTGAAGAGAGCTTCACGCCCATATAAAAACTTTCAAAAACGGACAACCGAGCGAAAAGTTATGAGCATTTTACTACAAGACTATAAAACTGCCAAAATTCGCCTAAAAATTAGCAACTTTGGGAGAAATTTTGATCTTCAATGAAGTAAGGGATTAAGAAATTAGTTACATGAGTGGAAAGAGCATAGAAAGAGCTTCCTAGCCATATGATCAATTTAAGAAACCAACACCCAAGTGATGAGTAATTACCGGTTGAAATTTGGGTATTGGACCACAAAACTGCACTTCCCTCTCTTTGCATGAAACCTCAATTTTCACATAGCCTCTTGCCTTTCATCTCCTTCATGATTCAAGCTAGAGGGTAAGGGTTAACATTGCTCAGCGGACAATCGTAAAGATTTACCTATGGTCCCCAAAGTCTTTCCGCATGCTCATTACTGCTAAAACCATTGGTACCTCCAAAGGAGGGCGGCAATAAGGCAAGGGCTACCTTGAGAAGTCACAGGTCCACCAAGATAATAACTCCTTATTCCACTTATCATGAATCATCAAAGAGGTCCAAAATTGGGTTAAGCATGAGGAGCTAATGCTAAATGAGACATTCACATGTAAAGAGAGTGTTTGAATAGGGGTTTGAAAGATAAGAGAATGGCAATGACACAAAATGCTTAATTGAGGAGGCTCATTCCTTGATTTGAAAGGGAGAGGAGGGCTCCTTTTATAGGTGGAGAATCACCCTCTCTTCCATTGTTACAAATTACAACATAAAAATCTTCTACCCTTCAGTGACATAAGGGTAGATGTCACCATCAATTGTCCTCTTAGGCTAAGTCTTCTATTGATTATTAAATTGAAGACTTTTTGACTTTGAGAGTGTGATGAGATAATAGCCAAGTCTAAGTGGCATGTAGGTGGAGATCCCACTTACACATGGCGGAATTCTCCTTTTCCATGTAGGCATTCTAGAAGAATCTTTCCCAATTATGCACCTACACACACTCCTCCACATGCCTTCCACACTCCCCAACTTGTAGCCTTATGGTGAATACCATATTAATAATACAATAAAAATCCATGTGAGCATGAAGGCCCACTTTTATTTTCCACATCACTAGCCTATCTACCATACCAAAGTATTTATCAAGCATACTTGTGGCATTTACAATGTGTGCACCCTAAATCAAGTAAAACCATTATATTTGCTGTTATCGGGGTAGCCGCCAAGCCGCCGCATCACCACGCCGTTATTCCATTGTGGGCGCCACAATCTTCTTGGACAAGCTTCCACCTTATTACCATTGAGAAACCATCAAAATATGCACAAAATTGAAAACGAAAGATATCAATTTTTCATGTCACATCTTCGCCCCCCCCAGCAGATCCTCCATGCTTGTCTTGGGGGTCTGCTGGCCATGGTGCTGAGGGTAAAATATCTTTAGCCGGTACTCATTGGCACGTCCGGGAACCTCTTGGCCACTTGCATCCTCTAGAAGATAGGTGTTATTTTTGAACTTTTGCTTTATCCTAAAGGGGCCTTCCCAGCGTCGAAGAAGCTTCTTATCTAGCCGTTTCTCCACACGGCCATCATACCTCATGACTAAGCTTCCTTGCTTGAGTTCTAGCTTCTTCTTCTTCTTCGTGAGAGTGTCATGCCTTGCCTTGCACCGTTGTTGTGCAGCCTCCAAATTTTGAAGTGCCTGAAGTCGCCTCTCATCCAAGATCTCCAGTTGTGCTAAGCGTTGGGCATGTGTTTCTTCTTCATTATTCAAGCGTGCAAAAGATGTGCGAAGGCTTGTGATTTCCAATTCTATTGGCAAAATAGCCTCCATTCCATAAACTAACTAAAAAGTGTGAAACCAAGAGAGAGTTTGTGAGTTGTCCTATAGGCCCATAGGACTTCTGGCAAATGCACATCCCACTTTCTCTTCATAGCATCCACTAGCTTAGACAAAGATCCACAAAGCACTCCATTAGTTTTTTCTACTAAACCATTGCATTGGGGATAATAGGGAGTTGACATAGCATGCTTTATTTTTAATTTCTGCACCAAAGCTTCAATCAAGTCATTCCTGAAAGACCTCCCCCCATCCGCAAGGATTTCTAATGGACACCCAAATCGGGCACATATGTATTCCCTGAGAAAGGATGCCACAGCCATTGCTTTATTATTGACCATTGCCTTTGCTTCTGCCCACCTTGTTGCATAATCTGTGGCCACCAATATGTAATACTTTCCATGTGAGGAACGAGGAAGTGGGCCCACAAAATCTAATCCCCACCTTTCAAATGGACCATATGCTGGGATAGGGTTTAAGGGTCCGGGAACCAATTGCTTATGCCCATATGCCTGGCATACTTCACAGCTTCTGCACCACTCATGGACATCTTTGCTGAGTCGAGGCCAATAATACCCTGTGTTAAGGATCCTCCGAGTTGTGCTGGCTGAGGCAAAGTGACCTGAACATTCATGACATAATTTCATAATCCTTTTTTATTCTTCCAGGCTCACTACCCTCCTAAGAATCTTATCCTTACCTTGCTTGTAAAGAACATCCCCTAGAATTGTGTAAGGGGATGAGCTTTCCTGGTAAGCCTTTGCTTCTGTTGAGGATTCAATCCAGGAGGGAAGTATCCTGTATCTAAATAGTGTTGAACATCTTGGAGCTCACGCCAACCTGTATCCATTAATGCAAGAGTAGCTACTTTGAAAGAAGCCAAGGTTTTAGTAGCCAATTCATCAGCCTTTTGATTATCCTTCCTGTTAACATGCACAAATTTACAAAACCCAAAAGCTTCTTTTAACTCCATTGCCCTTTTATACAATTCTTGGAGATTAGGACTCCTTGCCTTATATTCTCCTTTCATTTGTCGGATGACCAATTGTGAATCCCCTTTAACCTCTACCTCTTTGATTTCATCTTTTATGCAATCTTCTAATCCCCAAATTAATGCATTGTACTCAGCCACATTATTTGATATAGCCTTTGGAAATTCCCTACCCTTGGCCCATACCTCTTTTCCTTCTGGATCAAATAAAACTATCCCCCCAGCCCCACATTGCCTGGAAGGGCTAAAGGCTCCATCAAAATGCATAGTGAAAGCAGTTGGTGGTATCTCCAAATCTTCATATACTTCTTCCTTTGCTCCTGTTACTTCTTCCTCTTCCTTCTTGGTAAGCAAATCTGCAAGAGAGGCCCTAGTGGTGTTTTCCGTAATAAAAGTGAAAGAGAATTCTTGAAGCTCACAAATCCACTTTGCAAACTTCCCTCCTGCAGGATTGGGCTTGCGGACCAAGAATTGTAAATAAGGTTGAGATGTGAGGAAGAAAAAAGGGCGAGGTAACAAGTATGACCTGAACTTCTTTACTGCGAAAACAAGAGACAAACCACCTTTCTCCATTTCACCATACCTCTCCTCGGCATCAGTGAGTTGTCGGCTTGCATAATGCACTGGTTGCATATGCCCTTGCTCTCCCTTTTGTAAGAGTATAGCACCCACTGAATGTGTTCACATAAAAGTCCTCCCCCCACCTAGGAGGCTGCACAATTGGACTTTAACTCATGCATTTCTTGAGCAAACAAAAAGATTGAATTTGATCGGGCCCCCATTGGAAAGAAACATTCTTCTTTGTTAACAGATTTATAGGATACATCTTCTCAGAGAACATGTCAACAAAGCGTTGGTAATACTTTGTTTTACCCAAAATCCTCCTTACCTCCCGTACATTGGTAGGTGGTGGGAGGGCCACAATTACCTACACCTTCTCAGGATCCATCTCTATGCCTTCTTCTGAGATAACATGTCCCAAGAGAACCACCTTCCTTCGTGCCAAGCGGCATTTTCCAGGATTAAGACACCCTTTTGCATCATCAATACTTTGCAAGGCCAACCTCAACTTTTCCAAGTGATCCATGCGGCTTGAATAAATGCAAAAATCATCCAGAAAGACCCTTATAAACTTTCCCAAGTAAGGTGCGAATACCTGACTCATGAAGCGTTGAAAAGTTGCTGGTGCATTGGTCAAGCCAAATGGCATCACCCTATAGGCATACACTCCCCAAGGGGTGATAAATGAGGTTTTCCTTTGATCTTCTTCACAAATCTAGATTTGAAAGTATCCAGAGTATCCATCACACACTGAATACAATTCATGACCTGCAACTTGATCCAAAATCTCATCCTGAAAGGGTAGAGGATAATAATCCCTCTTTGTGTATGCATTCAAAGGGTGAAAGTCCACACACACACGCCATTTTCCACCCTTTTTGGGAGTGACTACAACTGGGGAAATCCACTCTGAATTCTCTACTGGAAAAATAAATCCAGCTTCAAGCAAATTAGTTACCTCCTTCTTAAGCACCTCTGCTTGCACTACTCCCAAACGCCTTAGCCGCTGTACCACTGGCTTACTTTGGGGCTTGAGATCAATCTTGTGCTCTACTAGGGTAACTTGGCGTACTTGTGAGTAGCTGTTTGCAAAAAGGTTAGGAAATCCATCCAACATTTTTAAGTAATTCTCCCTTTCAGTACCTACTATGGACTCATCAAGAAGAAGTTCATTCTGTTGGTGAAGACTAGTGAGGTCCACATCTCCTTTCTTGCACATGGTTGAAGAAGCTTCCCCTTCCAAGGCTCCATTGTCTTCAGCATCCCCTCGATCCCTTCCCAGGGAAAGACCAAATGCAACTCCCTCCACCTCCCCTTTTCTGAGATGGAATCCTCAGAGCTACCACTTGTCTCTTCTTCATCGAATGACTCTGACTCTGAACTTTTGAAAGTTGAAGGTTCACCTCTTACCACTTTCTTGTGACGACTCTTGATGTTGTAGTGGACCTTCTTATTCTCACCTTGTAGAATAAGATCACCTGTCTCCCACTTTTGAATTGCCTTCACTTGGCGAAGCCATGGCCTACCCAATATCAATGGGTAAGCGCTAGCATCAAACTTTGTAGGAATGACCTGAAAAGTTGTAGGCACAGAAATACCACATACATCCACTCCCAAATTCCTGACAATTTCTAAGGTTTTCACCCTAGTACTATCAGCAAGTTTGATGCGATAGAGAGAGTTAGTAGAAGACAACTTTAAATCAGCATCTTTCATTGTTTTTTCACTCATGACATTGATTGACGCACCTCCATCAATGTATGCATTAGAAATTGTTTACCCCTCAATGATGACATCAATCACAGGCACATCATCTCCTACATCAATATCCACTTTTTGAACCATAGGAGTCCCATTATCCCTCTTCTTCTTTTTCTTGGATTCCCTTGTGCTAGCCAGCTTACCCCATTCCTTTCTGAGCTTGGGAGAGAGTGCCAAAAGCTGTCCAAATGTGATTTGTGCCGTTTTCTCCCTAAGATCTGTTAAGAGGTCATAACTAAGAGAGCCTTGTCCAAGAGGAAAGTCAGATTGTCCAATTTTTCTCCTAGATGACTTCTTCTTCTTCTTCTTATTTTTCTCCTCTTCTTCAGATTTATCTTCTTGTTCTTCTTCTTCCTGACTCCTAGTTTTACGACCCCTTTTTGCCATTAATGGCATCAATGTTTCCTCTTCTTCTAAGCATATTTTCTCTAAAAGTGCTAAACTTTTATCCTCACTTTTTCTCAACTTTAGACACTCAGTGCGATAGTGCCCCTTCTCTTGACATATATAGCATGTGACACTACTTCTATCCCTAGGTTTATCCTCAGCTCGTGGAACCCTAGGTGGCCTTGCATTAACTAAGTGTAACTTCAAATCAGCAAATTTTGCCATAAGTTGTGCAATGTTATGATCCAAGGATGGAGCTTGTACCTGAGATGTTGAGGCTATCTCAACTCGTGATGGGGTTGGCACACTCGGAGAAGATTGGAATGTGGACTCAATATGAAGAGTGGCCTCCTTCTTCAAAGCAATACAAAGAGCCTCTTTAAAATTAGTGGGATCTTTGCTAAGAACTTTTCCATGCAAGCGGGGATCCAAAGCCCTAATAAACTTGCTCATCTTAAGGTGCTCCATTGCTAAAGAACTCTTTGAATCTTCCATAGAAGGTGAAGAAGAAGAAGCAACAACATGTAAAGCAGCTTGTTGATATTTGATGAATAAGGCTTCATACCTCACTGAAAAGGCAGAAACTGACTCTCCTTCCTTTTGGAAAATTTGATCCAATTGCAATAGTAAGGCATTTGGCGACTCCACTGTCCCAAATCTCTCCTTCATTGCTTTGGTCAACCTTTCCCAATCATTCTTGGACTCCTCTGGCAAAGCCTCATGCCAAGTTAAGGCCACACCCTCCAAGAAATCTGGAAGTATTTCTGCCCTCTCCTTCATAGACCAACCCGTCAAGCGGCATGCTCGGTTAAACTCTCGGAGATAACTCCCCGGGTCTTCTCCTTCCGATCCTTGGAACACCGGAATGTTGAACATCTTGCACCAAAAGATGAGTAGCAACAAGGGAAATTTACTTGTTTCAAAACAACTTTCCTTTAGTCATGCGGGACCTTGAGGTTAAAATAGAATAATTCTAAGTAAAACCTGCCCGCTGTCTCCACCAAAAGATGTGACACGAAGTTGGGGTTTGGACTTCGGTCACTTCATAGAATCAAAACACACTTGTATGAAACCTCACAGCCTCCTCGCCTCCCTTTCTCTCCCTAGGTTAAGATAAAGATATACACATCAAAGGTGAGATCATAATTCATGGAAGGGAAGATGAAAGGCTCAGGAGAAGCAAGAATTTCTGCCAGTCTTGCAGCTCCAAACAAGAGGGCGATTCTTTGTTGGAAGAAAATCTTCCGACTCAAAGGATTATGTGAACGGAAACATACGGGGAATATTGGTAAGGTTCATCCGTTCGAATTGGGCGATTTGGTCGGAACATACTAAAGCAAATGAATATAGCAATCACTTACAAGATGATAAGACACATGGGGTTTGCCTTTTAATAAGAGATTAGGAGGAATTAATCATGATTAAGAAGAAAGAATGGCCAAAAAGCTATAAAAACAGAGATACACAGAGAATTACAGTTTTAAATCCATATAGGCTGTGTAAGAGAGGATTATATAGATGCGTAGATCTTGAAGAGAGCTTCGCGTCTATATAAAAACTTTCAAAAATGGGCAACCGAGCGAAAAGTTATGAGCATTTTACTGCAAGACTATAAAACTGTTAAAAAAAACAGAGATACACAGAGAATTTCAGTTTTAAATCCATATAGGCTGTGCAAGAGAGGATTAGATAGATGCGTAGAGCTTGAAGAGAGCTTCGCGCCCATATAAAAACTTTCAAAAACGGACAACCGAGCGAAAAGTTATGAGCATTTTACTACAAGACTATAAAACTGCCAAAATTCGCCTAAAAATTAGCAACTTTGGGAGAAATTCTGATCTTCAATGAAGTAAGGGATTAAGAAATTAGTTACATGAGTGGAAAGAGCATAGAAAGAGCTTCCTAGCCATATGATCAATTTAAGAAGCCAACACCCGAGTGATCAGTAATTACCGGTTGAAATTTGAGTATTGGACCACAAAACTGCACTTCCCTCTCTTTGCATGAAACCTCAATTTTCACATAGCCTCTTGCCTTTCATCTCCTTCATGATTCAAGCTAAAGGGTAAGGGTTAACATTACTCAGCGGACAATCATAAAGATTTACCTATGGTCCCCAAAGTCTTTCTGCATGCTCATTACCGCCAAAACCATTAGTACCTCCAAAGGAGGGCGGCAATAAGGCAAGGGCTACCTTGAGAAGTCACAGGCCCACCAAGATAATAACTCCTTATTCCACTTATCATGAATCATCAAAGAGGTCCAAAATTGGGTTAAGCATGAGGAGCTAATGCTAAATGAGACATTCACATGTAAAGAGAGTGTTTGAATAGGGGTTTGAAAGATAAGAGAATGGCAATGACACAAAATGCTCAATTGAGGAGGCTCATTCCTTGATTTGAAAGGGAGAGGAGGGCTCCTTTTATAGGTGGAGAATCACCCTCTCTTCCATTGTTACAAATTACAACATAAAAATCTTCAACCCTTCAGTGACATAAGGGTAGATGTCACCATCAATTGTCCTCTTAGGCTAAGTCTTCTATTGATTATTAAATTGAAGACTTCTTGACTTTGAGAGTGTGATGAGATAATAGCCAAGTCTAAGTGGCATGTAGGTGGAGATCCCACTTACACATGGCGGAATTCTCCTCTTCCATGTAGGCATTCTAGAAGAATCTTTCCCAATTATGCACCTACACACACTCCTCCACATGCCTTCCACACTCCCCAACTTGTAGCCTTATGGTGAATACCATATTAATAATACAATAAAAATCCATGTGAGCATGAAGGCCCACTTTTATTTTCCACATCACTAGCCTATCTACCATACCAAAGTATTTATCAAGCATACTTGTGGCATTTACAATGTGTGCACCCTAAATCAAGTAAAACCATTATATTTGCTGTTATCGGGGTAGCCGCCAAGCCGCCGCATCACCACGCCGTTATTCCATTGTGGGCGCCGCAATCTTCTTGGACAAGCTTCCACCTTATTACCATTGAGAAACCATCAAAATATGCACAAAATTGAAAATGAAAGATATCAATTTTTCATGTCACAGTAGTATTACATACCATCGTGTTATGCTAAGAGTTATTATGGAGAGCAAAGTAGGCTGAAAGGCCACACACTATATGTTATGAGAATATATTTTAAGTTCTCTTTAAGAATATTATTTTTTTCCTCTTGAGTAATTTGGGGACGCCTAGGTTACTCTTGCGTCATGCCGGCTAGGTTAATATCGTGGGTGACACCACTAAAAATATTAACACGTGCGGTACATGACGTATGCTTGGGGCCATCTATGATTATTTCAGTTAGGTTTGTGCGGCAGGGTGATTCCTGGGATACATACGCCTGGTAGTCATGAGTTGGTTATGGTTTGTGCCTGTTTAATATTTGTGGGATTAATTTAATTATTAATTAGGCTTATATTTTCAGGTAATGAAGATTACGAGGATTGATACACACTCGACACATTAACCAAAGGTGGAGATATGTGTTAAAAAAATTTTATTTATTGTATACAATTTCTTGTTTGCTTTTGTATCTGTTTTCTGAATATTCTCTCCTTCTAGACCTAGTTAGAAAATTTTAGCTCCTGAAAAGAATTTTAGATACCGTGACCTAACTAGAAAGATCGAAACAAGATTAGAAAAAGTTATCTTCAATATCTAGTTGCCCAAATTCAAGTAAAAATGATTGTTAGACATTTCATAGAAGATTAAGACCAATTTGAAGATTCAAGATCCAAGCAAGTTTCTCTAGTCTTTGATTCAAGTTATCAATTGCTTCACCAACGAATTTAGTGATGATGAGAAAAGTAAAGAAATAGCTCTCAAGTGATTAGAAACCAAGCTTAAGTTGTATGCCAATCACAATTACGAAGTTTATAACAATTCAAGTAAAGTTTTATCTAAATTTTCAAGTGTTCTAGTTTAAGATCTATCTGAGTACAAGATTCTTTCAAGTAAAGTTTTGTCTAAATTTTCTAGTGTTCTAGTTTAAGATCTATCCAAATATAAGATTTTTTCTAGTGTTCTAGTTTAAGATCTATCCAAGTACAAGATTCTTTCTAGACCAAGAATTGCTCTAAGACAAAGATATATTCAACCACAAGATTTAAACCCCTTAAGAACAAGATTTATTCAAGAATTGCAATTATGATTAATTAAAGACTAATCTCTCAATTTTTCGTCCATTCAAGTATTTTTAATCTAAGCCAACATTCATTACTAGTATATCAAGTTCTTGCTATCAACTAGGGCGCAAGATATCTATCTTTCTTCAAGTTTTGATTTCAAATTTAAGATTAAGCTTAAGATCAAGATCCCCTTTAGATTTCATTGTTTACAAGTAAGATTCACAAGCTCAAGAATTATAAACCTATTCAAAGATTATAATTTTTGAATTTAGTTAGACAATTACAAGATTAAGATTAAGATAAAAAACCAATCTCGAGAATTCATCACGATTAAGATAAAAAACAAATCCCGAGAATTTAGCTAGACAATTACAAGATTAAGATCAAGAACAAATCCCTAGAATTCATCAAGTTATTGACAATAATGTAAGTGATTATTTTTCAATCTTAAGTTGATAAGAATTTCCATTTCGACCTAATTTATTTTTGGAATAAGACTTGTAGACTAATTTTGAGGATAGAGAAAAGTTATGTCAGAATGAAAGTTTCAGAGGGAATTAGCTACTCCGTCTCAAACTTCTGTTCTTAAGGTAGTGTCGTGTGGAATTAATCTATGGTATGGGACATTAGATTGGTTTTACATGGTTACACCAGACATATCTATGTCTTCTATCTTTCACCAGCGAGTGTTTGTATGTGGAAGGTACCTCTGTGGTATGGGACACTTAGATCCCTTTTACATGTGTTCACTTGTTTGGTTTTATTTTCAGAAATTGTTTAATGTGATGATCTTGTCCTCCACTTGTGCCATGAAGCCATCCACTCATTGATTGCGAAACTGAGGACAGTTGATTTCCAACAGGGGGGACTGTTATGATCCATGTTAATCAAATATCTTTTGACATTCAAAAACCATCCTCAATAAGATGCAAAATGGATGCCGAGAAATTTTTCCGAGCTTATCCTGAGATCCTTTGTTCTTTTCAAACCCAGCAAACCTGCAATTGAGGATAATTGCAAACTCAAGCAAGAGGGATGTTATGAGAATATATTTTAAGTTCTCTTTAAGAATATTATTTTTTCCCTCTTGATGAGTAATTTGGGGATGCCTAGGTTACTCTTGCGTCATGCCGGCTAGGTTAATATCGTGGGTGACACCACTAAAAATATTAATACGTGCGGTACATGACGTATGCTTGGGGCCATCTATGATTATTTCAGTTAGGTTTGTGCGGCAGGGTGATTCCTGGGGTACATACGCCTGGTAGTCATGAGTTGGTTATGGTTTGTGCCTGTATAATATTTGTGGGATTAATTTAATTATTAATTGGGCTTATATTTTCAGGTAATAAAGATTACGAGGATTGATGAATAATGTTGAGGAGAATGTTTCTTATGCGCATCATATTAAGTAACCTTAGTAGTTGATTTTTCCATTTTGATACATTGGGAAAAATACATTTATGATGTTGAATTTATTAAAGCCTAAAGGCTTTACCCTAGCCCATATTTTTGGGACACTCTATTTTTGTTGTGAAAGAGTGTCGTGCTCTCTAAAAGCACACTTTGTATATTTTTGGGGGCTATGGCCTATTTTTGCAAGAAAGCTAATAAAAATACTCTTGTGTGGGGGAAGGCCACGCACAAGGGGGGGAAGATTGCACCCAGCATGGTGTTGATAGTGATGTTTTTCTTTCTCTTGCCTTATGTTTTGTCATATGCTTTAATGTTCAATTTAATTCAAGTAGTTGTTTTAATATTTGATATATTTCATGAGTTTTTTATTATTCTCTTCAAGAAAATTAAAGGATCCCGTTTCACTGTGGTGTTGATGGTGATGTTTTTCTTTCTCTTGCCTTATGTTTTGTCATATGCTTTAATGTTCAATTTAATTCAAGTAGTTGTTTTAATATTTGATATATTTCATGAGTTTTTGATTATTCTCTTCAAGAAAATTAAAGGATCTTGTTTCAGTGCCTTATGTTTTGTCATATACTTTAATGTTCAATTTAATTCAAGTAGTTGTTTTAATATTTGATATATTTCATGAGTTTTTTATTATTCTCTTCAAGAAAATTAAAGGATCCCGTTTCACTGTCATGAGTTTTTTATTATTCTCTTCAAGAAAATTAAAGGATCCCGTTTCACTGAACGGGATCCTTTAATTTTCTTGAAGAGAATAATCAAAAACTCATGAAATATATCAAATATTAAAACAACTACTTGAATTAAATTGAACATTAAAGCATATGACAAAACATAAGGCACTGAAACGGGATCCTTTAATTTTCTTGAAGAGAATAATCAAAAACTCATGAAATATATCAAATATTAAAACAACTACTTGAATTAAATTGAACATTAAAGCATATGACAAAACATAAGGCAAGAGAAAGAAAAACATCACCATCAACACCACAGTGAAACGGGATCCTTTAATTTTCTTGAAGAGAATAATCAAAAACTCATGAAATATATCAAATATTAAAACAACTACTTTAATTAAATTGAACATTAAAGCATATGACAAAACATAAGGCAAGAGAAAGAAAAACATCACCATCAACACCATGCTGGGTGCAATCTTCCTCCCCCTTGTGCGTGGCCTTCCCCCACACAAGAGTATTTTCATTAGCTTTCTTGCAAAAATAGGCCATAGCCCCCAAAAATATACAAAGTGTGCTTTTAGAGAGCACGACACTCTTTCACAACAAAAATAGAGTGTCCCAAAAATATAGGCTAGGGTAAAGCCTTTAGGCTTTAATAAATTCAACATCATAAATGTATTTTTTCCAATGTATCAAAATGGAAAAATCAACTACTAAGGTTACTAAATATGATGCGCATAAGAAACATTCTCCTCAACATTATTCATCAATCCTCGTAATCTTCATTACCTGAAAATATAAGCCCAATTAATAATTAAATTAATCCCACAAATATTAAACATGCACAAACCATAACCAACTCATGACTACCAGGCGTATGTACCCCAGGAATCACCTTGCCGCACAAACCTAACTGAAATAATCATAGATGGACCCAAGCATACGTCATGTACCACACGTATTAATATTTTTAGTGGTATCACCCACGATATTAACCTAGCCGGCATGACGCAAGAGTAACCTAGGCGTCCCCAAATTACTCAAGAGGGAAAAAATAATATTCTTAAAGAGAACTTAAAATATATTCTCATAACATCCCTCTTGCTTGAGTTTGCAATTGTCCTCAATTGCAAGTTTGCTGGGTTTGAAAAGAACAAAGGATCTCAGGATAAGCTCGGAAAAATTTCTCGGCATCCATTTTGCATCTTATTGAGAATGGTTTTTGAATGTCAAAAGATATTTGATTAACATGGATCATAACACTATATTGCTGCTTTGTAGACTGTAGAAAACCCTTTGACATAGTGCCTCGCAAACGGCTTTGGGAGAGAATGGAACAATTAAGAGTACCATTAGAATACAAAGCTATAGTAGCATGGCTATCTGAACGTGTCCAATGCCAACTAAAGACAAATTTGGGATTCTCTGCTCCTTTTCTTAGTACTATGGGAGTCAAACAAGGATGTCCACACAAAAATGATACTCGTGGTGGGTGGCTTGTCTGAGGTGCTTTTTGATGCATTGGTTACTCAAATCTTGCTATATAAAGTGGAAGTTTGGGAAGGAAGTATATCACAATCCACATGGAATGATATTGAGAAGGTACATAAGATGTTTCTACATCGGCACCTAGGTGTAAAGGCATCTACCCCTTATGCAATCATGCTTTTAGAAACAGGGCGTAGACCACTTGAGCTGTTGGCAATGGAAAGAACTTAAGATACATCACAAAGATCCGCAATCTTGAAGAGTATAGACTACCTAGACTTTCTTGGAAGAAGTAAGGCTCCAAACTACAAAAAAACAATCAAAAGAAAGATTCTATCATCGGATGGGTGTTGGACACTACAGGCTGGTTTCGTACATGGATGATGGAATCTCTTTTGGACCTTCCTCCCGATTAGATGTGTTATGTGAATGTTAACACGCAGCTACTTGACGCATTAAAAGCCACATGGGAGGATGGAAAGAAAGTAGCTAAGCTACAATACTACATCACTCATATGAATCTGTAGTGTTAGTAGGTGACCTATAGAAAATCGACACTTGGATACCTTACCTCAACATACCCATGTCAGAAGGAGCTTGCAGGGCCATAATGCTGTTACGTAAAGTGGTGTATGGAGAGAAGAAGTAGTTGAAAACCGCATTTGCACCCTATGTGAAACCCATGCAATTGAGGATGAAGAATACTTCTTGATTGTTTGCCCTGCTTATACGCACATTCGACTTTAGTTTCCCCATTTATTAGAGCTCTATACTAGTCTTTTGCAACTATTACAAGCTCATCCCCGAAGACTTGGGTGCTTGAGTTCTTTTTCAGCATCGACATCAATTTGCAACTATTACAAGCTCATCCCCGAAGACTCGAAGACTTATGTCTGATTCCTTTCTTAACATCGTCAACATCTACTTGATTGCCACACTACTTTCCCTTCCTAGGGTGGAGACTCTGTATCACTTTTCAATTCTGTAGGTCACTATTTGGCCTCCCGTGGGCGACGATAAAATATCATCTCTCTCTCTCTCTCTCTCTCTCTCTCTCTCACACACACACACACACACACACACAGAAGGGCAACAAGGGTTGGAGTAGAGGAGGTGAGGGATGTGCTTCTCTCTCTCTCTCTCTCTCTCTCTCTCTCTCTCTCTCTCTCTCTCTCTCTTCATGGTACAAATCTCTCCCTCTCACTCTCTCATCGAGCACATTGTTGGCAAAGCAGAACATAGTTGTTGGATAAAAACAAGTCATTGAGTGCAATAACTGAAATCTTTGTGCTGTTGGGTAGAATTTCACATCTCTTTATCTAGATAAGGCAGTGAAATGTTGATTCCATAGGACTTTTCTTCGTGTTGAGAGAAAAAAATACTATGGTGGGGGATTTTCAATAGCCTTAGTAGAATGTATCCAGGCTAGTGCTGATTAATTAATGTGGCCCTAAGGTTTTAATTAATCAGCGGGACGCAACGGAAAAAAAAAAAGGGCTAGCCGTTCGTTGCCCTGTCTCACGCTACCATTTGTTTCCCATTCTCTCTCTCTCTCTCTCTCTCTCTCTCTCTCTCTCTCTCTCTCTCTCTCTCTCTCTCTCTCTCTTGCGCACAGGGGCTTTGCCCCGACTGTAAATCATGAGGTTGAGCCCTTTTTATACCCTTTATCGAGGCGGTTCTAGGAAGTTTCTGGACCACACATTTTTTTTCCTATTCGCTAAAGTTTCCAGCACCCTTTCATCCTAAGGTTTCGGATTCGCTCCATCCTTCATGAACTACACTAATTAATTAATAGCAAAGAAATATTTTGGTCCCAATAGGGGGCCTACAATGACCGAAAAATCAAAATCAATTAATTAATAAGGGGTAGTTGGGATAACCTTTGTTAATAGTTTTGTACAAAAAAAATTAAATGCTACAACCGTTGAAGTTGTTGAGGCCTCTTTTGTCTCCACCATCATCGGCTCAACACAGTGTTAGGCCGCCTTCATTAGAACGATTACTCGTCATTTTGTGCAGATCTGTCTCTCCGTCTCTGGTACGCGTCTTTGGTACGACCATGTGGGCATGCGGGCTCGCTGAGGATTCATTCTTTTGATATCGACAAAATGGCATTTCCAAAGTTTTACAACCCTTTGTTTCATTCTAGTCATAATTAATTTCAAGCTTTCCCTTCATCTTCTATAGAATTACTGATCATGAGTTGCAATTTGCATGCTTCTCTTCCAATTCATCTAATTGTTTACTAAATTGCAAGTTTCTGGCCTCTGTGTACTCACTGAAAAATCCAACTCCATTGGATTTTTCTCATGTCAAGAAAAAGATTCGTGTGGTGACGGATTGAAAATTGCCTTTGCTGATCCATAGATATGATTTTTCGATTGATTAGGAGCCAATAGGGCCTACAATGAGTAATTATATATATGATTATATTATTAAGAGAGCTTTTTTTCCCGATTGTCGAGTTCTTTCCGAGTTCCACTAATGACATTTTAGAACCTGTGCGCGTTCAGGATGCTGTTGCTTCGAAGCCTAAGTCTTTCCACTAGGAGCCTGAGCTGCACCTTGGGAAGACCCATCAAGTCCTTGGGCGCACAGGAGCTGGCGATGGTGGTGGGTCTCAGGCGAAGAAGCTTCAGCAGCAGCGGCAGAATCAGGGTTTCGGGTCTCCATCTCTTTCAGCAAGCTGCGAAATCATACAGAAGACCCATAAACAGGTGCTACTCATCATCATGTCCTCCATCTTTTTCATATTCATATGAATCATTGGACCCTTCCTGTTTTTCTCCCTCCCTGGGTTCTCTTGTTGATCTCTCAGAGTACCTCATGAATGGGTGTAACTGGAAAGACGCCCCCAAATGCCCCGACTATGTTGGGCCTGTCTTTATTAGGCGGACACCTGATGGGCGGGGGCGGGGCCTGTATGCGACCTGTGATGTCGCAGCAGGGGACATCTTAATAATCAGCAATGCTTTTGCTGCCACTTACAATGACACTGATAGAATAGAAATGTACTTGAAAATCGCCTCCATCCTCAAGCAATCCCCCAAGGCCCTTTGCCAGTACTACGCTCTTGGAGGTGATGATGACCATGATAACTTGGAGGTGCCCCATGTCCATCTTTTCGACCCCAGCATCCCCAATGTAGATAGTGGTCCCCTTGAAGACCTCAAATTTGATGAGAGACGCATCATACATATCATGAATGTGAACTCCTTTGCAGGGGAGTTGAAGTCCTCGAAGACTGATCCAAAGATGAGGCTCACTGGCCTATGGCTTCTCCCCTCCTTCATCAACCATAGCTGCAACCCAAATGCAAGCAGGTTGATCGTAGGCGAAGCAATGTTCATCCTTGCGTCGTGTGACATTCGAGCCAAGGAGGAAATCACCATTTCTTACACGGATGCCATGGCGCCTCTCAAGCGAAGAGAGGATAATCTAGGTGAAACGGGGTATGGCTTTTGTTGCCAATGCAAAAGATGCCTTTTAGAAAGGTCTGTTCAACAGGATCTTAAGGAAATTAGTGAACGCTATCATGTGCTTTACGACAAGGCTGCAGAAGAAGTCTACTCTGCAGTAACTACTGCAGAAACTCCATCTGTGGGAAACTTTCCAGTGTGTGTCGAACTTTCTGGCCTTTATAACACACTGGTTAAGAAAGTGAGCTCTTTGAAGGGTCTTACAAAGCTTGAAAAGCAGTGGATTTTAGGTGGCTATTCGTGTGCTTTTCTTGGAAATTGGATTGTAAGTGGATATGCTACGGGGTTTAGTCCTGTGTCGAACTATGTAAATTCCACTGCTTTGGAGCTGATAGAGGCAATGAAGGCTACAGAGTCTGGCATACTACGTACACTGTCGTTCACCACGATTCTTACCATGGTGGCTGAGAAAGAAAAGAAGCAATATTCCTCGTTGACACCCAGTCTCCTCAATCTGGCATTGGATGAGTGTATCCGTGTGTATGGGAAGCAAAGGCTTGATGTCGCGGTACATCTGATACAGCAATCGGCTGGCATTGTTCCATTTTTCTAAGGAGTGGTCAGGTATGGGATGTAAATGTGAAGGATTGTTGTATGCATGCCAGTGCAAGTTCTATTCTCTTCAAGATGGGGGTGCCAAACAATCTGTGGTCTTGTACACGACTGTCTACAGGGCAAGTTTGATATTTGTGCACTATGCTATGAAGTTGTGTAGCTTCTACAAAATGCATCATGACTTGTGCCTAAACAAGTTTAGCATCGCTGAGGAGATTTGAGAAGAACATTTGTTTTGGTACAAGAAATGGTGAAACTAAGAGCCATGCCCTTCCAGATGGTGCATGCATGGATAGTGCGCTTCAACATACCAGACTGAGTTTCTTGAAGCGTGTCATTTGCCCTAGCTATGACATTAATCCAAAGATTTGTGTTGCCGTATGCTGTTGCCAAGAAAGGGCAACCATTGCAGACAACCGATTGATTACTCTTTGTGCTTTTCTGTAGCAGCAGTGAAAAGGAAATTTTTGGTGGATAAGTGGGGGAATTTGTGTGTTACAAAGCAGCCTTGCAGGCTCAAGCCCGAAACTCTGATTGAAATCTTATAAGTAGTGGCATTAAGGTACAGTATTCAGCTTTACTAGTTTCCAATTCACTTGACAAAGCTTTATTTTGAGAGGATTCAGGAAAGAGGTACTTTGGCAGGTTCTGGGCTGCCTCTACCTTTTCTCCTTTATGTGCTGTGCTAGGCCGCCCACATACGGTCTTTCATTTTGTGTTTTGGTAGCCATGCATCACCAGACTGTAAATGTATGCCGAGAATACAATGTAGTAATTGGTATCAATATGTGGGGCAATCAAAAAAAAATTACTTCATAGAATACAATGAAGTAATTGCTATCAGTTTGTGGGGAAAATAATTTTCATTTTACTTTGTTCAGTCCAAGAACTTTGTGTTAAGTGTGGCTTTCAAGACTTCGAAGTTTCATGTATGAGAAATAAGGTACAAGGAATTCTACTTTCGCACAGCTGCACTAGGCTCTTTACGTTAAGGATTGAGCTTAAATGATTTTCAGTCTGGGCAACTCACAAAAAAATTGACTACACATGAAGAGTATCGAATGGTGTTTGCTACGTCTCGAGTGCACTTGGTCATTTGACAGGTAATGGATGTGTCTTTAATACAGAATTTCGGGAAGGGGTCCGTGCATTGACATTCAAATTCCACTTTCACTAGAATGGCTGCCAGTGGCATTAAAGCCTTTGTTGGTGGTAGGCCAGATGCTTCAGTTGAAAAAGTTGAAATGTTTTTGTGTGCACTAATAGTGGCTTCACATGTAGTAGTAGACTTGTGCCTTTAGGAGCCTAATGCCAACATAGCTCAATTGTGTTGTATCATGCATGGTTTTTATGAGAATTTCAATTTTTAGGAAACATATTGTTCTTGTTACATATGTTTTATATGTATTGTACTTTCCCCTTTCAATTTCCATGCCCGAGTCCATTTGGTTGGGTTTCTGGCAACTTGTTTGAGGTGGATCAGTGTGCAGGAAACCTTTTCCTGCTAGACAAAAACATTTCCTCTTCACCTCCAAGCTAGTAGAAAATTTGTAGGAAATTCTCATATTTTTGAAATTTTTCCACTATTTTGGCCATTTTCACTAACAGCTTGATTCCTTTTGGACCACCCATTTTGGATTTTTGAACCAGTAAATGTTTAGGTGATGCAAACTTTTCCTGAACACTGAGGCAGGCTCTTATCATTTGTTCAGACCGTGTTTTAGCCCTTGTTTTTTTTATAAAAAGTAGCACTAGATATTTGATATTAGACTCCCCTCTTCATGTGTTAAACTATGGGGTATTTGTTCTTAACAACTTTCTTCTTAAAAAATTTGGCCAGATTGACCTTTTTAAGGATTTTTTTTACCAACATCATGTATGTCTTGCTGCCGTTAATTTGAAACAGTTGTAGGTGTAAAGTAACTGTTAGATATATCTCTTATTGGAGGTACTTTGTCTTCATCTTTATTACAAAACAGAGATTGTGGTTTTATTGACATTTGGCTGTGAATATTTTTATTATGAATTTAGTTTTCAAAGCTCATTTATGTACACGAATACCCAAAATTATAACCTAAAGTCTTTTGGTTTAGAAGTTTATGACTCGGTCCAAAGCACAATAGGAAAGTTAACCATGACTAGTCAAATTGACCCAGTGAAATTTGGTGACAAGGGTTAGTCCTGAGATGAAAAGTCAAGTTGAGAATGATTGCATTAATCATATTCAATAGAGATTCTAGACTAGCTAAACATTCCTACTTTCAAAGACCCTTCAAGACTAAAATGAACTCATCTATTCAAAGCAACACAAACTGCTACATGCTTTTCAGTATATAATCATCTCAAGAGGTATTTTTCCAAGCAAAGTTAGCATCAAAGACACTCTCAATGACTAATAGCCAATCATTAGTCATGAGAAACAAAGGCGAAAAGTGCCAATAAAATGTCAACTCATACCATATCATTAAGCTCTCCATATATCCTTTCACATGGCTCCGCTCAGGGCTATTGTACCTAGCATATAATATATACCATCATAAGGCCAAGAGAACCTGAATCCTTTTCACATGGCTCCCCTCAGAGCTATTATACCTAGCTTATAATACATACCATCATAAGGCCAAGAGAATCTGAACTTTGAAATAATCTGAATGAAAAGAAGAGAATGATCAACAAATAAAGCAAAGACACGGAATATTGATGAAGAACACACATGAAGAAATAATTAAAAAAACATACTAAAGATAATGTTCAAAACTATAACTAAACCACAAAGGAGAAAATAATAATAGAGAAGGTTGGGGGGGGGGGAGCATGCACACAATTTCTTTATTGAACCGACTAGAACTGCAAAGACAGCAAAAGGATTTCTTGTTGTGTGCTTCATAATGACCATTATGAAGCACACAATGTCTATAGCTGCTTAATCCAAAACAGTTCAAAGTACAAAATAAAGGAGCTAATACACATCCAATTGATATTCATGTGATAAGACCAAAGGGCTGGAGCTTGGCATGAGAAATGTATCATCTGTAGCCTTAATACAAGTAGCTCAAGTAATTTATGTACTTGTCAAAAGGGAGATCCACTCTACTAAGCCCATTGCAATTTGCCACTCACATCAACAGGTGCTATAGCTTGTTCTTTAAATGGCTCATCCTAGAAACACATCAATATAACTAAATTCGACCAAAAGTGATGTCGCCTCAATGAATGAACTTTTTTTTTGTATCAAGGTTAATTAATGTTGAAAGGTTCAATGCACATTTTGCAAAATTTTGAAGGACAAATGATATAGTTCTACAAATGAAAGCATCACAAGCGCCGCAAAGTGCGTGCGTGTGTATGCTCGTGTGTGTGTGTGTGTGTGTGTGTGTGAGAGAGAGAGAGAGAGAGAGAGAGAGAAATGAGATGAAATGAAATGAAATAAAATGATATATTAACGTCCTCAAAAGGCCAAAATGACCTATGAGACCAAAAAAGGTTACAACAATTGGTGGATCTGATACAATGTCTGTGTAAGAAAAGCTAAACAACTAAACAACTAACTGAAACTGAAACAACAACTATGAGGAAAAGTAAGGTACTAGGAGCTCCTAATGAATAACATATGAGGAAAACTCCAGCAACAAAGGTAAGCATCATATACATCACTATCCAAAGATGTCTCTCATCGGTCAATGGCGGATATCCTCAATGTCCTCCATGGTGAGTCCTCCATGCCGTGCTAGTATGGTCCTGATCCTCTGTTGTAGTCTCCTTCGGTGTCGGGATGGGCCTCTCATCTTGGGGCGCCTGGACCGCCCCAGCTCTATAGCCCAATCAATCAGTGTACCTCTAGTGCGGCTATACTCTGGGGCTAGCTGCAATGCCTGCTGGCCTAACTGCTCAATCTCTGGTCGAAAGAAGTCTGTAATCTGCCTCTGTAGGTGTCTCTCCCTCTCTGATCCCCTCCCTCTCACGAGACCCTCTCTATGTCTACGCAGCTCCAGCAAGTATAATCCGAGGCATCGCCGATCCTGGTATCTCATGACTCTAGAAAGTGGTCCGAAACCCTCTCTAAATAAGCAGTGAAAACGGCCTCGTATCTCATAATATACTGGACAGTGACATATGTAATGTAACTCTGTCTCTGGCTCCATCTGGCACAACTGATAAATCCTGGCCTCAGCTGGTACTCCTCTGAATCTGCCAGTCTCAATCTCTAGCTGGTGTGAGGATGTGCGCATCTGACCAATAGCACACCGTGCCCCATGAGAAAGATGAGTATCCATGTAGCTGGGTCTAATCACAAACCAATCCTCCGTGAGCTAGAGAAGATGATCTCTATAGAAAGCCATCTTCGTACCAAGCTCGTGTGTCGGCTGTATCCATGTCCTAGTGTCCAGCTGAGTCAAGTCCTGCCTGATAAGTCAGGTAATCTCTGCCCGTGTGAGAGAGAGGGAGGGTGCATCCAAGGAGTACTGAAATGGAGGTAGCCTGTCCATACTAAAGTCATGCAGTTGAAACTAAACTGTCATATGTGCATACCAACATGATCCGTCTCCTTGTGATGCCAATTGTCGTGAAGACTCCAGGGCTAAGCGAGCATATCTGTCTCTAGGGAGAGCCCAAGTGCTATGTATAAAGGAGACTGATCGAGTGAGTGCCTCTACTACCATGGGGGGGCAGCCATCTCTGCACGGATAATATCATGTGGTACAGAGGCCTTGGCCCTAATCATCCGCGAAATCATAGAAACCAAGGGCCTCTCCATACATCTCCATCCATCAGTGCTACCAGCTCGGCTGTCATGATCCACTCAGGGTCCCCATATCTCCACTCCATACAGCATGGCTGAAGTCAGCAAAAGAGTGCACAAACCTGCTGCTTGTAGAGAGCAGTGTACAAGACAAATGGACCTGCAAGTGCAAACCCTCCTACTAAAAGGTATCCTTATACAAGGCGTGAATTCCATAAACCAAATCACACTTGCATTCATGGTTGACCTGTATATTAAAAGAATGGCACAACATCTGCTGATTGCTCCATTAGTTTTGTAGTGACATCAAGCCTTTGCTTCCCATATATACAAATGCACTCATCCAAAGCTAGACGGACAAGACTGTGTACAAGTGCGAAAACTTGCCCTTCCTCTTTTTCACCTGCAGTTGCTAGAATAGGGGTGAACGATAATGTGCGTAACATGCTGGGAGCAGTAGCTTTCATGGCCTCTACTAGCTCCAAGGCCGTAGAGTCGACGAAATCAGAAGGCGGCCTAAACTCATTCACATATCCACTTACAAGCCATTTTCCTAAAAATGCAGATGAATAACCCCCTAAAATCCATTGCTGTTCAAGCTTTGTCATTGTCAAGTCACCCAAACTGCTTACCTTCTTTGATAAGCTGTTGTAAACGCCGAAGAGTTCCACACGTGCGGAACACTTTTCGACAGAGGGACGCACATCCGAAGTCACTGCAGAGAGTACTTCACTCATGGAAACGTTCACTATATTCTTTAAGCTCCTGTTGGACAGACCTCCCTGCTAAGCATCTCTTGCATTGGCAGCGAAAACCATACCCCATTGTGGCTAGATTGTCTTCTCTCTTCTTAAGAGGAGACATGGAGTCAGTGTAGGAGATGGTGATCTCCTCTTTGGCTTGGCTGTCACACGACGCAAGGATAAACATGGCCTCGCCAACTACAAGCCTGCATGCATTTGGGCTGCAGCTATGATTGATGAAGGAAGGGAGAAGCCACAAGGCCTGTGAGTCGCGTATCGGGCTCCGCATTCAAGGATGGAAGCTCTCCTTCGAAAGAGTTCACATTCATGATGTGCATGACGCGCTTTTCATCAAATTCGAGATTTTGTGGCGGATTGCTATCCGTGTATTCGGCGTTGGTGTCGAAAAGCTTGACATTGGGTACCTCCATGTCATCATGAAAATCGTATCCTGCAAGTGAGTAGAGCTTTGGGGGCTTGCTGGACAATAGCGACAATTTTCGTGTAAAGCTCAATGCTATGTGTGTCGTTGTAAGAAGCAGCAAAAGCATTGCTGATGATGAGGATGTCGCCAGCAGCGAAATCATGAGACGCATACAGGCCGCGTCCACGTCCATCGGGAGTCCGGCCAATAGAGATAAGCCCAATGTAATCAGGGCATCTCGGGGCGTCTCTCCAGTTACACCCATTCATGAGATAATCTGAGAGATCGACAAGAGAACCCAGAGAGGGAGAAAAACAAGAGGAGGCCAAAGATGCAAAGGAAGAAGAAAGAGGAGGAGGGGATGATGATGAGCAGCACCTGGTTATGGTTTTGCTGTGTGTTTTGCCGACTTGTTGAAGGAGCAAGAGACAAGGAAACCTGGTTCTTTCTCCAAGCACCAGCCACCGTCGCTAGCTTCTGCCCGTTCTTGGTTAAGCCCCTGCTGCTCGTGCTGCGGCCAAGTCCCCTTGTAAGGAGCCCTGAGCTTCGAAGCAGCAGCATTCTGTAAAATCCTCTGGTAAAGCTCCCCTTTCACAAGATGTTTGAAAGCCTGCATGGTAGACTTTACACTAGGGCGCCCGGACCAAGGCGAAAGACAGACAGATAGATACATTAGCGTCCCATATGGCCGGCCAATGGGGCCTCAAACAAAGAGAGAGAGTGTGTGTGTGTGTGTGTGAGAGTGTGAGAGAGAGAGAGAGAGGGGTATTAACGTCGGTAGAAGTGACTACATCTCCAACAGTTATGGGACTATGAAGCCTCGACAAAACCTATAAAGTAATGTAAGAGAGAGGTATAGAATGCAACACGAGGACATATACGACCAACAATGGGACTTGAACTCGGGTGGATCATGGCCTGTATAACAGCCCTCGCACTAGCCACTTGTGGGTGACAGAATGGTAGTGTCAACGACATATACGACCAACAATGGGACTTGAACTCAGGTGGATCGTGGCCTGTATAACAGCCCTCGCACTAGCCAATTTGCCCCACTTGTGGGTGACAGAATGGTAGTGTGAAGGTCCTCTTTTATTACACACACGACGGGAGAGAGAATATAGTGACTACATCTGGCGCAGTTATGAACCCTCGTAGAGAAAACATAAAAGGTAAAGGGAGTGTAGACCTAAGGGGTGTCTCTAGGTAATGACGGGACAATTACCTTAAGAGTGCGGAAGTCATAAATGACTACCTTCCCATTGTGCAAAGGATGGACCATATACTTGCTTTTTGAGCTACGAGCATCTTCTTACCTTGTGTTTGAGTTGGGTTAGCTCTTTCGAGATCTAGAGTTTAGTTGGGCGGGTTCGATGGCGTCCTCCAATTTTGTTAGTGCTTTAAAATGTCAATTATTTAGGCGCACCATTGTGCTGCTAGCCCTCTGACTTCGGGCCGATTGAGAATCTTCAAGGCAGTGAACTGGTGCTGGTGCGAGAAGAAGGCGCCAATTGAGTAGGTGGCACATCATTTGGTGAGTTGGACTAACCCTTCAAAAGGAAAGTCTAAATATGGAAAAGAGGTGGATTTTTTAAACCAAGAAAAGGAAAAACGCTTTGGTGCACCATTCAAAAGGAGTATTTTTGGTGGGTGGGTCAACCATAGTGTATTTATGTAAGGGTCTTATTTGGGCAAGTTTTGTGTACACTCAATATTGTGGAAGGAGAAAAATTACTTGTAAAAGAGTCCTTATTGGGTATGATGAAATGAACACACTAGAAATTTCTTCAGATACCAAGGAATCAAGAGTACAAGGGGGAGGGGTGGAAGTATCCTCAAACTCATCTGTTGAGTTTCAAAATACTCAAGCACGGATCGAGAGGGAGTACTTTGTAGCTCAAGCTCAAAGCACAGAGGAGGTCACATCTAGAAGAAGGAAGCAGACTTTTAGAGTAAAACAAACTGCCAGAAAAAGGACAAGGCATTTTGATGCACTTTGGGTTAGACAACCTAAAAATCAAAATTCAAAAAGGGAGTAATCAACTGAGAAGGGAGAATCGGACAAGAAAGAAGCAGAAGACAAGCCATGGTATTACGAGGCTGCCTTAGCTCAAGACTTTGGAGATTTCTTGGCTTCTAATATGGAGCTCTATGGGTGTGGTGATGGACTCTAAATATCTCACAAGTTGAAACATTTGTTTTACCATTTGAATTGTATTAATCTTTCAATTGTTTCTATATAGTCAAAGTTGTTTGATTTTGCTTAATCTTGCTCTTCAAAATCTTAGTGATGGGGAAGGACTTCTTTGAGAAGAGTGACAGATTTGATGGTACGAAGTATCACACATGGTCCATAAAAATACAAATGGCCATGGTAGAGAACAACTATTGGACCATAACAAATGGTGATTACAAGAAACCAACTAGGGATGCAAAGGCACAAAAAGTCTGGGCTCTAGCCTTCCTTGTCAAAGGACTAGATGACACTCAAATACCATAGGTAGCAAGTGCTGCTTCAACCAATGAGCCATGGACTAGGCTTAAAGGTATCTTCGGTCAAACCAATGGTGCTTCAAGATTGTGGTTAAGAAAGAGACTGTATAGGCTTGACATGGGAGACAAGGATAATGTTGCAACTGATTTAAGCAATATCAGAAGTCTTATGAATCAACTTTCAGGGGTGGGAGTAATCATTACCAAAGAAGAAGTTGTCTTTGTGTTGCTTTCTTCAATACACCCAAAGTTTGATAATGTGGTTGGTGTTATTGCCAACCATCCAAGTCTAACCCTTGTTAGTGCAGCATCTCATTTGGTCATGGAAGAAGCTCAACTTGGAGTTTCAACTGATGGCATTGAGTACTCAAGTGTGGAAGTACCTGCTATACAAAATCTGCCATGATGTCCAAGGAAGAGAAGAAAAAGAAGAAGAAGGGACCCAAACCTTGCTTTTACTGTGCAAAGAAAAGTCATATGATCAAAGAGTGTTTTCAAAAGAAGGCTGATGAAGAAAAGCTGAAGGGGATTAAGGACAAGGACAAGAAAGAGACCAACACAGTCATTATTGACTCAGACTATGCTTTCTAGCAAAGGGCTGAGTAAACATTGTAAATATTTTTAGCTAGTGGGCATTTTTATGTTTCTGTGTGTTTTCAAAGAACTTGAACTTGGTGAGAGCTTACCCTGTGTGGTGAAGCTAAACCAAGAGGGAGTATTGGAATTAATGGTTTAGCTTTAGGATTATCTTTAACCTTTGTGGTGGGTGCTTTTACAAGGAGTAAAAGAGACTAGATAAGCTAGTCAAAAATAGGAGTCTAGGTCGCATAGGTGTCACATGGCATGGGTCAAGTGGGCACCCTATTTGAAGAGGTCTTGGAGGTGGCCTTAGATGCTCTCAAGGATCACAAGACATCATGGATGATGTCATTGAAGTAGGCACCTTCTTCTCCTTCTCCTTATAAATTAGGAGGTCACATTTAGCTCCATAGGACCATTGTATAACTCTTGTATTAGCACTTCAATAAAAGGGCTATGTGCCTAGTTCTTTGTGGACTACATCTTGTGTCTTCTTGATTTATTTTGTTGCTTAACATTCCTACGGAGTACTTGTAGATTTTGAGTCTATTTCTAACACGGTGTACGTTGGAAATACACACGCTTGTATTGGCATTTAAAGGATGAGCATTCATCAAATAGGCTTTGTTACATTAATGCCTTTACACCCATTGATTACTTTTGGATTCCTATTTTCCCATTGGCTTTAGCCTACATCTCTATACAACATCCAACAAGCTCTTTTGAGTCTAAGTGGCAGTGTCTATTTGGTTACTATCACTATGTATGCCAATTACCCTTTTGAGTCTAAAGTATGTAAATATCCCTCCATGTTTGATGGGCTCTAAGAGAGTTTCAAGTTGTATATTTATCCATTTGTACTAATAGAACTCTCTCGATTCCCTAGCTAAGCTAGTCTTAGTGACCTTGGGCACCCAATTAATGTTTTTGCCAGTCAAATGTTTAAGGGTCTAAATGCTAAGAAGTTGTAGTTGTTCCCTCGCTATCTTTAATCAAGCTATCTCTTGCTCAAGAGATCCTATCTTTTTGTAAGCTTTGAGGATTAATGGAAAGCTCTCTTTGACTCTAATCTTTAAGCTTATCTAGTGTTTGTCCTTGTTTCTTGATTAATGATGTATGCATGCTCTCTTTGTTTGCTAAGCTAGTTTATGGTTGCTGTGCATGGAGAGTACAGAGTGGAGGAGCATGATTCATAGCTTACAGTAGCAATGGTGAGCACTTGTATGCATGATTAACGAAGAACCCATAAGCACAAGCACATTAGATTAAGAGGAGCTTATCTATTGTTTTTCTTTGTTTCTTGCTTAATGATGTATGTATGCTCTCTTTGTTTGCAAAAGTAGTTTTTGCTTGCTTTGCATGGAGAGCATAGAGTGATGCATGATCTACTAGCTTTCATTAGCTAAAATGAGCACTTGTGTGCGTGATTAGCAAAGCATCCACAAGCACAAGCACGATAGAGAAAGAGAAGATTCTCCATAACTTATTCCTTTCTGTTGTTTGCTTCAATGAGAGATTTGTGTAGGATATTGAAGTCCCACACTCCTTTCCACCACAACTCTCCATTGGCAACATCATTGCTCGATTCCATTGCTAGTGGAGTTAAATAAGCAAGATGTTAAGGAAAACTAGTAATTCACTCCATGGGTCACAAAATCCTTGGATATTAGTTGTGTGTGTGTGTGTGTGTGTGTGTGTGTGTGTGTGTGTGTGTGTGTGTGTGTGTGTGTGATCATAGATTTAGAATCAAAACACTTATCATTTGGTAGAGCATAGCTCTCATAAGGTTGATATTTTCTCCCTTCGTTATGTAACACTAATCTCTCTAACTACTAAATACAATGATTGCATGCTTGATATGTCTATCGTACAACTAATCATGCTATTTTCTTGAATTTTGAGTGGACATTTGCGGGCATTGGACTACAAAGAATAAGGAAAACCATGATTTTCTCCAAGAAATTGATGAAACTTGATGCTATTTTGGGTTTTGATTCTAACTCTTGCCTTGGCTGTGAAAGATCATGCCAAAATATGTCTCTAGAAACGTTGTTGTCAACAAGCGATTGGGCTGCAAAGAAAGCAACAATCTGGTTGCATTCAGCAGTCCATCCCAACCAAATTGTTGGACAGCTCAAAGCCAATTGGCAATATTTGTGCACCTAATCAATCCCTTCCCATTGTCAGCCTAAGCATGTATTGTAAAGTTACCTACAACATGGAAATGTGCATTGAAAACATCATGATGACCTTCATAAGCTGCTTCATCATATTCATCTTCATCATTTATAGCATCAATTGCATCTCTTAAGGGCAATTCCAAAGTTGCACATGTGCTTTGTTGGAACATGTGTTCCATTGCCCATGCATGCATGCACCACAAAAGCATGAGAGTTGTCTGGTTGCAAGACCAATAGAATCACATGGGTTGTGGCCACAAACAACATGTAATCAACGTGAATTTGGAATAGCTTCACTATTCCACTTAACCTCCCTAATCACATCCCTACTTTGATCATTCAAAACACATGGGCAACTTCCATTTTCTTGGAAGGATGGGATGCTTCAACTCCATGAGATAAGTTGGGCTTTGAGAAGGACACTACATCTGTAAACAACATCCTTTAGAGTTGCCCCATCTTTATTCAAGTGTTCATGCGTCATTATTATTTTTACAACATCAGGAACCCCATCATGCTCTCCTTTGACATGCCCATTTATACTAACAAGTCTTGCGTCATCTCCATGCCTACCATTCCTTGTAACAAAGTTGAAGAATCTACAAGCTTGCCAAAGTGCAAGGTAGTTGTCTGTGATGAAAAACTTGAGCTATCTCTTTAACACTAGAAGAAACTCGTAATACTACATTGCTTTACACATAAGATCTTTTCTCTTCTTATTTCTTTGCTTAACAAGTGTCTCCGTATATTCAAAAACCTTCATAGTAATACTCTTTCCTTCCTTGTACCTCTCAAGGGAGCAACAAGCCAATTTTTCACACCATACTCTTTGCAAGTGCCTTTTAGATGCTCTTGCCACTAGTGAAAGGCTACCCCAAGCTATTTTGTGCAGATTGTTGATTCCCAAAGTTGCATGGCACATATGAAACTGCCGCCATCAGTTCAAGGCTGCCTCAAGCTATTTTGGGCAGATTGTAGATTCCCAAAGTTGCTTGGCCATATTGTAAGATTCCTCCCTCCAGCTTTTGAGGTGTACAGGTGTAAGAACCTCCCCTTCTTATCTTGTAATTATTCCCCTCTTTGAAATAAAAGAAAGATTCTGTTTTGCCCTGTTTTAGCCTAGAGAGAGATAATCTTAAATTCTCCAAATGTTTCTCTTCTCAACCCCTCTCAAGCTTCAGAAGCATTAAATTGAATGGCTTTTGAATACTATTGAAGTTCTTTAATGTATTGTAATGAAGAAATACATAAATTTTCATTTATGCTTAATTTATAATGGTTTTTAAGCATTTCTCTCTCTCCCCCAAAGAATCGTCATTCCTATGACCTATTCTCAATTCGAATGAAGCTTCTCATGAAGCATTTCTCTAATCTAAAAGTAATTTCTATGCTTGTCTAGTTGGAGGCCAAAATAATGGCTTTTTCATACTTTTATGCTATTAAATTTATGGTAAAATTAAGAATCAATCCATAATTGGATAATGATCTAATTAGTGGTTATTCTAGTCACATGAATAATACTAAACTTTATTCTTTCAAATTTATTGAGAATTATCAGTAATAGCAGCGGAGCTATGGTAAAATTTCTGGAAAAAAAATAAACACATAAATCATTTTCATTTATATTATAAAAAGAGGACTTCTTACCATATTCTAGGATTAATCATCCTAGATTAATTGAATGATTCTCATTATAATCATGGAAATTTTGATTTTTATGTTTATGCATAAATAGTTCATTAAGAAAAAGAGGAATTTCTGGTAATCCATTTTTATGTTAAAAGAGTAATCCCCAGACAATGGAAATCCATGTATTCCAATGAAGTAAGAGAAAAATCAGGATGCTAAAATAATGTATATTTTATTTAAAATTTAAAGAAGGATTCTAGTTAAATGTATCTTTTTGTATAGATAAGTTTAAATGATGAAAGAGGAATTCCCACCATATTGGAATTCAAATATTTAAATGAGAAAAGTGTAATTTTTAGCATATTGAAATTATTGGGTATTTTATCTAAATTCAAAGAAGAATTTTAGATATTTTATCTATGAGAAATATTTAAATGTTAAAAGAGGAATTCCTATGACATTTGGAATTCCATCATTTAGATGGGAAAAGATAAATTCCTAGCATATTGAATTAATGGGTATTTTATTTTAGATGAAATTTCTTTATAAGAAATATTTGATGATAAAAGAGGAATACCCATGACATTGGAATGTAATTAATTAAATGCACAAAGAGGAATTCCCATGGTAATTGAGATCCAAGAAATTAAATGGGAAGAAGAGGAAATTCTAGTATAATTCAATTTATGATTATCAAAAGTGAAAATATGGGTAGAATTGATTTCTGTAAATCCCATGAATTCTTTTATTCAAAAGAGGAATATTGAATATAATTCAATTGAGAAATTGAGACTGAATCTGGAAATAGTCGTCGAGAAAAAGAACCTTTAATTAGGCCAAGGAATTGGCAGAAATTTAAAAAAAGTCCCATTATCGGGATCAACCTAGAAAAAGCTATTAAATGGGAATAGCATGTGAATGGATGAGATAAGGTGAAAATAGAATGCGATAAGATGTGTATGGGATGTGATAAGATGTAAACAGGATGCGATAGGATGAGAATGGATGTGATAAGATGTGTATGGGATGTGATAGAATGTGAATGGATATGATAAGATGTGTATAAGATGTGATAGGATGCGATAAGATGAAAATAGGATGTGATAAGATGTGATGTAATGAGAATAAATGTGGATGTGTATGTGGAAGAACGGATGTGGATGTGTATGTGGAAGTATGAATGGGGATGTGTATTTGGAAGGATGAATGTGGATGTGTATGTGGAAGTATGAATGTGTATGTGTATGTGAAAAAATGGATGTGGATGTGTATGTGGAAGAATGGATGTGATGTGTATGTGGAAGTATGGATGTAGCTGTGTATGTGGAAGTATGGATGTAGAAGAATGGATGTGGATGTGTATGTGGAAGAATGGATATGGATGTGTATGTGAAAGAATGGATGTGGATGTGTATATGAAAGGATGTGTATATGAAAGAATGGATGTGGATGTGTATATGAAAGGATGTGATGTCGATGTGAGTGAATGGATGAGATGTAATGTGATGTGAATCCGGATGTGAGTGAATGAGATGTGATGTTCATATGAATCGGATGTAAATGAATGATATGGGATGTGAATGGATGAGATGTGATGTGATGTGAATCGGGATAAGAATGAATGAGATGAGATGTGGAATGAATGTGATGAGGTGTGATGTAAATTGAAATAGATGTGAATGAATGAGGTGTGATGGGATGTGAATATGGGTTGATGCGAGTGGATGAGATGTGATGAGAATAAATAAGGAAAGATGGGATGAGATGAAAAATGATGTGATTGAATGAGAATGGGTATACATATGAATTGGATATGGATTAAATAATGTGGACAGATGTGGAACAATGTGAAAGATGAGAGTTCATTATAGAAACTGTATTTATGACTTGTTTTTAAATGAATGTTTTATGTCAAGAATGCTGGAGAAGCATTTTTGACCGTCTTGTGAATGAGGTCATGGTGACCTAACTGATAAAGTTGCAATAGCTGACAGAGAGTCAGGATGTCTCACGTAGTAAGGTCGGTCGAGGTCTTGACCAGCCTTGGTTCGATTTTAATGGTGGTGAGCTTCCCGTACAGTGGATGAGGGACCAAGGAAGCGGCCTATGAGTGAAGCACTAGGTCACCTGCGAAGGATCCTAGAGGGTGTTGACCATACGGTGCTCGAGCTCTGGGTCCAAAATCAGAGAAATTCCAGAGGTAGCCCCTCTAACCAACCCGGAGTTTTAATCCAAAGTAATGCAAGACCTCTACCTCAGAATAGAGGAAGTCAAAGAAAGATGTTCCCACTTCCAAGGCTTACTACGTTGGAAGTGATTAAAGAAGAAGACGAAAGAGATCATACTCCTTCTACGAGAAGATGAGGACATCTCGTGTTTTTAAGTGGGGGTAGGATGTAAGATTCCTCCCTCCAGCTTTTGAGGTGTACATGTGTAAGAACCTCCCCTTCTGATCTTGTAATTATTCCCCTGTTTGAAATAAAAGAAAGATTCTATTTTATCCTGTTTTAGCCTAGAGAGAGAAAATGTCTAGAGAGAGATAATCCAAAATTGAGATATTTTTGGATATGAAAATCCTCCTAGTGTCTAAAATGGTTTCCCCTGAAATAGAAATTCAAAAAGAACTTTCCAATGTGCATTTGGAATTAATTGAAAAGAAGTATAAAGGACCTTAACCTAAGGGTCTAGATTTTCAAAAGTTTTTAGCTTATGGTCCAATTAAGGTTCCTATGGGCCAATAGGATCAATCCAAGTGTGGGGAGGAGATAAATCCAATTTATAAAAGAAAAACCCCCAAAAATATGTAAATGCTCACATAAGATGAAGAGTTGACTAAGGACAAGGTTTATTAGTAGAAAACTATGAGTATTACTAAAAAAAATGAGATATTTTGGATATAATGATTCAATTTTGACACCTTGGTAAGGAGAAGGGAGCTCTTCAAGGAGGCGCCTATTTCACATGTGTGGTGGAGTTTTAGACTCAAAAATATTGTGATATTTTTATCTCTCCTCTCTCCTAGATCAAACCAAATCAAAAGGGAGCCAAACTAGGTCCAGATCTTGTCCAAATTCAGCCAAACTAAACCTAGAAAATTCTAGAAACTAGTTGGACTTGGTTAGAGGCCTCCCTCACCTATAAATAGATCCTTAGCCCTTTGTAAAAAAATATGTGAACTATACCATGCCAGTATTATACTGAAATAATAACATTTTCTATTATCCTCTACAAATTGAACAGATTGGAGCTTCTCTCTCTCTTCAATCTTCCTTGGTGACTCCAACAACATACCAAACCAATTGATTGGTTGGGGGCCTCTACTGTGATCAAAGAATCAAGTAATTTAGGAGGTAAAGTGTGGATTATTGTCTTCTTTTTCTTAAATCTCCAAATGTTTCTCTTCTCAACCCCTCTCAAGCTTCAGAAGCATTAAATTGAATGGCTTTTGAATACTATTAAAGTTCTTTAATGTATTGTAATGAAGAAATACATAAATTTTCATTTATGCTTAATTTATAATGGTTTTTAAGCATTTCTCTCTCTCCCCCAAAGAATGGTCATTCTTATGACCTATTCTGAATTCGAATGAAGCTTCTCATCATGAAGCATTTCTCTAATCTAAAAGTAATTTCTATGCTTGTCTAGTTGGAGGCCAAAATAATAGCTTTTTAATACTTTTATGCTATTAAATTTATGGTAAAATTAAGAATCAATCCATAATTAGATAATGATCCAATTAGTGGTTATTCTAGTCACATGAATAATACTAAAAATTTTTCTTTTAAATTTATTGAGAATTATCAGTAATCGCAGAGCGGAGCTATGGTAAAATTTTTAAAAAAAATAAACACATAAATCATTTTCATTTATATTATAAAAAGAGGACTTCTTACCATATTCTAGGATTAATCATCCTAGATTAATTGAATGATTCTCATTATAATCATGAAAATTTTGATTTTTATGTTTATGCATAAATAGTTAATTAGGAAAAAGAGGAATTTCTAGTAATCCATTTTTATGTTAAAGAGTAATCCCCATGACAATGGAAATCCATGTATTCCAATGAAGTAAGAGAAAATTAAGATGCTAAAATAATGTATATTTTATTTAAGGATTCTAGTTAAATGTATCTTTTTGTATAGATAAGTTTAAATGATGAAAGAGGAATTCCCACCATATTGGAATTCAAATATTTAAATGAGGAAAGTGTAATTTTTAGCATAAGAATTTTAGATAAATTTATTTTATCTATGAGAAATATTTAAATGTTAAAAGAGGAATTCCTATGACATTTGGAATTCCATCATTTAGATGGAAAAAGAGAAATTCCTAGCATATTGAATTAATGGGTATTTTATTTTAGATAAAATTACTTTATGAGAAATATTTGATGATAAAAGAGAAATACCCATGACATTGGAATGCAATTAATTAAATGCAAAAAGAGGAATTCCCATGGTAATTGAGATCCAAGAAATTAAATGAGAAGAAGAGAAAATTTTAGTATAATTCCATTTATGATTATTTATCAAAAGTGAAAATATGGGTAAAATTGATTTCTGTAAATCGCATGAATTCTTTTATTCAAAAGAGGAATAATGAATATAATTCAATTGAGAAATTGAGACTTAATATGAAAATAGACGTTGAGAAAAAGAACCTTTGATTAGGCCAAGGAATTGGCAGAAATTTAGAAAAAGTCCCATTATCGGGATCAACCTAGAAAAAGCTATTAAATAGGAAGAACATCTGAATGGATGAGTTAAGGTAAAAATAGGATGCAATAAGATGTATATGGGATGTGATAGGATATGATAAGATGTAAACGGGATACGATAGGATGTGATAAGATGTGTATGGGATGTGATAGAATGTGAATGGATGTGATAAGATGTGTATGGGATGTGATAGGATGTGATAAGATGAAATTAGGATATGATAAGATGTGATGTAATGAGAATGAATGTGGAAGTGTATGTGGAAGAATGGATGTAGATGTGTATGTGGAAGAATGGATGTGGATGTGTATGTGAAAGTATGAATATGGATGTGGAAGTACGGATGTGGATGTGTATGTGGAAGTATGGATGTGGATGTGTGTGTGGAAGTATGGATGTGGACGTGTATGTGGAAGTATGGATGGGGATGTGTATGTGGAAGTATGAATGTGGATGTGTATGTCGAAGTATGAATATGTATGTGTATGTGGAAGAATGGATGTGATGTGTATGTGGAAGTATAAATGTGTCTATGTATGTGGAAGAATGGATGTGGATGTGTATATATGGATGTGGATGTGTATGTGAAAGAATGGATGTGGATGTGTATGTGGAAGAATGGATGTGGATGTGTATGTGGAAGAATGGATATGGATGTGTATGTGTATGTGAAAGAATGGATGTGGATGTGTATATGAAAGGATGTGATGTCGATGTGAGTGAATGGATGAGATGCAATGTGATGTGAATCCGGATGTGAGTGAATGAGATGTGATGTTCATATGAATCGGATGTAATGTGATGTGAATCCGGATGTGAGTGAATGAGATGTGATGTTCATATGAATCCGATGTAAATGAATGATATGGGATGTGAATGGATGAGATGTGATGTGATGTGAATCGGGATAAGAATGAATGAGATGAGATGTGGAATGATTGTGATGAGGTGTGATGTAAATTGAAATAGATGTAAATGAGTAAGGTATGATGGGATGTGAATATGAGTTGATGCGAGTGGATGAGATGTGATGAGAATAAACGAGGAAAGATGGGATAAGATGGAAAATGATGTGATTGGATGAGAATGATGTGATTGGATGAGAATGGGTATACTTATGAATTGGAAAGATGGGATAAGATGAAAAATGATGTGATTGGATGAGAATGATGTGATTGGATGAGAATGGGTATACTTATGAATTGGATACGGATTAAATAATGTGGACAGATGTGGAATAATGTGAAAGACGAGAGTTCATTATAGAAACTGTATTTATGACTTGTTTTTAAATGACTGTTTTATGTCAAGAATGCTGAAGAAGCATTTTTTACTGTCTTGTGAATGAGGTCGTGGTGACCTAACTAATAAAGTTGCAATAGCTGACGGAGAGTCAATGGAGAACGTCTCGCGTAGTAAGGTCGACCGAGGTCTTGACCAGCCTCGGTTCGATTTAAATGGTGAGCTTCTGGTACAGTGGATGAGGGACCAAGGAAGCGGCCTATGAGTGAAGCGCTAGGTCACCTGCAAAGGATCCTAGAGGGTGCTGACCATACAGTGCTCGGGATCTGGGTCGCCAAAGATATCCACACGTACGTCGTGGAAGATATTGGAACAAGGAGTAAGAGTTGTTTTCTGAAACCGGGCATGGATCTGGTTGATTGACCTTGCTGATCCTCAACGGATGAGTCCATGGCTCTTTTATATGGATCTGTTGGTTGATCTTACTGATCTTCAACGGAGATTCCATCTTGATTTTTATAAGTGAATATATTTTCGGGTAATATGAGCTAGGAACTATCGAAAAGGCCCCTGAGGGACAGGTGGTGAGCGTTTTGGTTGCCAATGATGCCATAGATACACCGATGAAGGAATGATTGAAAATAAGGATTCAACCGGAGATTTTGAGGATTATGATCAATGACACTATGGTCTCATTAAATGATTGTTTTAAAGATAGCTAAATCTATGAAAAAGGCAATTTCATATTGGGTATATAAGTGGTGTGACTAGCGTTAAATTTGCATGAATATCCGGCTAGGAGGCCTGGGAACTCTTTTCCCTGGTACCCGGGACAAAACCTAACCAAATTCCTAATTGTATCCCATCACTAGAGTGGTTGGGCGGTTGGCTAACCCATGGGATTGGATGGGGTTAGGCTGGACTAATGGATCCGTAAAATAAGACTCAATTCTGTTATAGTACGATAGATGATCCCGGATAGTAATTGTTCTATGGAAAAAGAATCAACGGCTGTGCCTCTCGATGGGGAAAAAAGCTTTGGTTTCTATGATCCAAGTGCAAGTTTCTTCCTTGATCTGACCAAGTGACTCACAGGTTCGGTCGGATCAGTTTGGTCAGTAATGACTCACAGGTTCGGTCGGATCAGTTTGGTCAGTAATGACCCTGACTACGTTAGAGTACAAATATCCTAGAGGAATCGCCCGTGCTTTCTAGGCGAGTGAAGTTTTTTCGGGTTTGGTTTTTGAAGAACCAAGGGATTAGTCTCTTGTCTGGATATCCATGGGTGAGACCCCAAGAGTGAAGGATCTTGCCCCGTGCAAGAAGTGCTACTTTCGCTGCTAGCACCCCCCGAATCTGTTGCGCGGAGGGGGCAGGGATCTTTCACATATGAAAGGATGCAATGAAGATGGGCACCTATGGTTGGTATTACCACCTAAACAAATTGTGCACTTGCACTAACATGAAGCTTCATGGAGCCCAAGGATGGAGACCGTATTTGGTTGTGAGCATCTTTCAAGAAAGACATATGCATGTGGTACTCACACCAATACCTATATCTTAGCTTACAAACAACAAAAGTATTAAATGACTCAAAATATTGCAATTTAATTTTCACCTCTTGGTGTTGTGCTTTAAATCTATAGACGAAATCACTTGCCACCAATTGATAAATTTTATTTTCAAAAAATGCATTGCTCTATTAAAAAAATGTTGCAAATGTTATTTAGTTCAAACATGATTGTAGAAGAGCTCCCAAAGTGATGTTAATGTTATAACATTATGGGACTTGACAATGTGCAAAGATATGTGACATAGAATGGTACAATTATGATTTCCCTTAGCATACATGATGGCCAAAGTTTGAGCATTTTTACAATTATAGCCCCATATACAGAACCAACTTAGTGAAAAAACTATACCAACACATAAAGTGTACCTTTTTATGTATAAGAAATGTCTATATTAGGTCTTGTACATGCACTTGTAGGAAATTGGCTCGCATGAGCTAGATGCTACTAGAGTCCTTCGAGCAAAAGCATCAAATAGAAATTTTCATTTTACATTACACGGTTACTCCATTAAACTATAAATTTTAGCACATTTGTCTAGTTATTTTATGTACAAGAAGTAACAAATCTGTTGGTTGTATTAGCAGACTCAAATTGGTTCAACATCCATGGTTTACCAAAATAGCACACATCAAGATTTCTCAAGGGAGAAAAATAGGACATTGTTGTGAGAAGGATCCATCTTCTTTGCACATTAGATATGATCCGGGAGTGCCTTACTACGGATGAAAAAACTACATAATTTCATGCAACTATAGCAAATTATCACATCAAACAAGGGATTCAAACACCTCTATGCAACCCATCCAAAAATCAAGAAGTGCTTCCCACACTTGCACTCTTTTATGCCAATTGTGGATAAAATACATGCCTTAAGAACTGTCATCACGTTGAAAGTGAGGAAATTCAATAAATTCACCACAAAAAAAGTAAAAAAATGAAAATGTCAACATTGTGACAAACATTACCAAGAGTGCATGATATTGAAGTCTCACATCATGTCAAAGAAGTGAGAAATATTATCTTTAGGACTAAAGATGAGTTAGAAATTTTGAATCTTTTCAAACTGCAGCCCTATTACATCAACTTAACACTTATAAGGACATACTTAGGAATTTGCTTTCTTTTAATAAGACTAAATTACTACAAAGGGTAGGATTTACCAAATACAGGAAAAAGCAACACAAACAAGGCCCTTTGTTACATCTAAGATGAATCTGAGAAAGAGTCTTGCCAACCCACAATGTGTATTTGTTTAATAGGTGTACTACCAAAAAAACATCAACATGGAATTGGATCTCTTTAGTTATTGGTGCACCAAAAGTTCCATAATAGATTCCATTATTGCACTGTCATGTAACAAATGCAGTGTTTTATTGTTCCTACCCTCAAGGCAAAACCAATTAATGTAGAGGTTTCACTTATCAATAAGGATGTTTGTGATATCCCTACTAGTGGTATATCATGTAAAGTCACCTCTTGTACTTATCATGAGTCTCCAACCTCACATGACCAAGGAGAGTTGGAATGAGGTTGCAAAAGTGCATGCATGCACACACAAACGACATAGAGAAGATCAAGAGAGCACACAACAAGATGATAGATAAACAATGAATGTGTGATGTACAAAGATGATAAGTATACCACTGGGTGGGTGCATGGGGAGAGCAAAAAAGTGATCCGGCTAGTCCTAAGTGTGTTCACATGTTAGAACCAAATATGGCTACAAATCCCCACTAGAGTGATGATGTAAACAAGGGATGAGCTGGCACAAGAAGTACAAAGATGTGTCCTGATTTTGGGTTGCGAGCCGAGATTAATCCTGGAAGGAAAATAAGTTTAAAGCTTTGCAAAAAGCTTCAAATGGGAGAGTCTTCATGAACAAATCCACCATAGTATTCTAAGCCAAGCTGATTTCCCCTATAGCATATCTCTCCTTGACATAATGATAATGCACCTCAATGTGCTTTGTGCCATCATGAAAAACTAGATTCCTCGCAATTGTCATTGCACTTTGACTGCCAGCGAAAATCGTAGTGCTGGCCAACGCCCGTGATGGGCCCATTTGTAGACATATGTCCATAAGGTGTTATGGATGTGTGTGTATATCACAAGTGTGCATGCGGTGTAGTGGATAGGAGCTTCGCCTCCCTTGGCAAGGACCTGGGTTCGAATCCAAGCGACATACGGACGTGTGTTCATAACTCTTTTGCACCACTGTCTAGACCGAGGTGGTCACCGGCTAGGTGACCGCTCATGTTGGGGACCACAGGATGCCATGTACACAGGCACCCCGAAATCTACCTAGAGCCTGGCAGCATAGGAGCACCAGACAAAGGTCAAGAATTACATGCCCAAAATATTGGTGATGCTCTACTAGGAAGGGACACGATTGTTGGCAATGCATTGATAGACATGTATGCGAAGTGTGGCATGCTTGAAAAAGCACAAGAAGTGTGGCATGCTTGAAAGACATGTATGTGAAGTGTGGCATGCTTGAAAGACATGTATGTGAAGTGTGGCATGCTTGAAAAAGCACAAGAAGTGTTTGACAAGCTCCGATTTTGTAATGTAGTTGCGTGGACTACACTGATTTGCAGGTCATGCTCAACATGGGCAAGATAGAGAAGCACTTGATTGCTGCAGGAATGCAACTTGGGGGCCTTTCTCCCAATGCTATCACCTTGCTTTGCACCTTGAAAGCGTGCGGCGGCATAGGAGCCTCAAACAAGGTGAAGAAATACATGCTCAGATTGTGAGAGCATGATTATTGGAAAACAACATGGTCGTTGGCACTGCATTGGTAGACATGTACGCCAAATGTGTCCTAGTGGAAAAAAGCACAAGAAATGTTTGATGAGCTCTCGGTTCATAATGTAGTTTCATGGACTACACTCATTGCAAGATATGCTCAACATGGGCATGGTGAGAAGGCGTTGAAGTGTTTTGAACTGATGCAAGTAGCATGCCTTTCTCCAAATGCAACAACTCTTGTATACATCTTGAAAGCTTGTGGCAGCTTAGGAGCAGCGAACAAGGACCAAGAAATACATTTTCAATTTGTTAAGAATGGATTGATGAAGAAGAAAATTGTTGTTGCCAATGCATTGGTCGAGATATATGTTAGATGTGGTTTACTTGGAAAAGCACAAGAAGTTCTTGATGAGCTTCCAACTCAGAATGAAGTCTCGTTAAATTGTTTTGACAACATGCAAAGAGAGGGTCTTTCTCCAGACACATTCACCTTTCCTTACATCTTGAAACCTTAAAAGCAAGAGGCAAGGGACAAGAAACCCACACAATGATTGTTAAAGGTGGGTTGCTAGAAACAGACATTAATGTTGCCATTGCATTGATAGATATGTATGCAAAATATGGTATGCTTATTAAATTAAATTAAATTTATTTATTTTTTTGTGGGGATTGTTTCACATCGTGAAACAGCAGGGTGCAGTTCACGGCGTGAAGCGGATTTCATGGATTTTATCAAATTTACATTTTTTTTCATGCATGAGGTCTTAAGGCGTGAGATGCTTAATTCGTGAGACGCTTAATATTGTTTCCTTTTAGACTAATCAAAGACTTTAATTAATCACTAATCACTAATTAATTCACACCATTGAGCACATCATTGGATAGAGCAAGAATTGCTAAGTTATGTGCAACAACTAATGTGTAAATTAATGTATAATTAGAGAGTAATTAGACTCTTAATTTTAGTCTTTTCTCTTTAAAAAATTAAGCAAAGAAGAGCCAAATTCTTTAAATTGATGTAATTAAGTATTTTGATGCATCTAAATTTCTTTCAAATCACTCAAAAAGAATAATTACGACTACTTACATGACTAAATTAGACCCCAAAAAAACACAAAGATTTTAGCTCTATATTTAACTCTATAGAGAGCTAAAAATCGCTAAAAATTACAATCTATTGCATTGTTTAATGCAATGGATGAAAACTAAGCCTAATACATTTCATAGACAAGCCCTAGGAACAATATAAACCACATTAACAACAACAAAAATAACAAATTAAGCTAAAAATTAAACAAAAAGACATTCTTTATAAAACAAAAAGAGAGCTATGCTACACCAAATCACCATCAAATCCACATCTTTTTCATAGAAAACCATTGATCAAGACAATGGGCAATAGGTAAACCGTAGATTAGAGAAAAACGATAGAAAAAGCTAAGGGATAATTCCGGCAGCGTCACCAAAAATGTTATGGCTCACCCAAACCCCCACCGAAACACATCCAACAAGAGTTTGCCTGGTGAACTGCAATTGTCGTGGGTGGGGATCTTTCCAATGGCCGAGATCGTAACCCTTGATGTCTCCAAGCTCTACAACTCCTTGAGAAGCAATTCCACCACACCTCCCATGAGCATTATCACACCGTCTCGCATTGCACTACGGGTCCTCGTCCCTTCTCTCACCTCACTTCACTCACACACACACTCACTAGCATGCATTAGAGAGAAAGATTAGCAAGAGAATTAGCAAGCACAAGACTCTATTGCACAATGGGAGAGTATATTGTATTATGAGAGATATTCACTTATATACATGGCCATAAGTGTTTACACTCACTCAAACTGTGGTCGGCCGAGCACTTTAGGCTTATAAGAGGCCTAATGCTATTACAATGACTACTCTCAATATATATCCATGAAGTACATCACTTGGGACTTCATCCTAGCTTACTACCATACGCTCTTGAAGCGGTAATCGCCATAGGTATTCCGTCACACCATTACGACGCCCGTCCAAGTTGAAGATTTGGACACCATAGCTTCATATATTGAATGTATGACCTTTTGGTGTGTCTACCTTGACTCCTTGATGTAAGATAATGGCGGTAGCTCTTGTTAACCTTAGGAATGGGTTAACACTCGGCAGTCTAGAGTTGGAGGGGGAAGGAGGGGTGGGGGTGTATAGACACATTGAAGGTATTGCAAAGCTAACTACCCATGCATTGTTGGAACTTATTTTGTGAGTTGTTTAAACATAGAAGAAGCACCCATTGTCACATTTCTCGCTTGTTGTGCTGCAAGGTGCCAAATCCTAAAAGGGAGCACTTATCATCTCTTCTACTCCCCATGGCTTTGCTTGCACATGTGATGCCAAGTGGAAGTTCTGGAGCCATCCATCCTCCACTATTTTGGAATCCTTGTAGGAAAGGACCCCATTCATCTTCTTGGTAATTGTGATTGAAGAAGGAGGCTCATGTGGCAAGGAGGCCCAACTTTGTGAAGTGGAAACACCCGATTTCATGTATGTGCGTGCGTACGTGTGTGTGTGAGAGGGAGAGAGGGAGAGAGGGAGAGCGAGAGAGCGAGCTCGCATTGGCTTTACCAGCCTCACAATGATTTAAGATTCACACCGTTGGATGACTTTAGATATTACACCTACCTCATCGTTTGCCAATTTAGTGAGCTTATCTTGTTGTCAAATGTTGTTTTGATGGGTGGGGTTACAAGGGTGAGGGTTGGTGGGCTTTGGGTAGTCTAGAGTTGGTGGGGTAAGGGTGTGTAGACACATTGAAGGTATTATGAAGCCAACTACCCATGCATGGTTGGAACTTCTTTTGTGGGTGGTTTAAACATAGAAGAAGCACCCATTGTCACATTTCCATTGCTTGTTGAGCATGTGTTGCAAAGTGCCAATGCTGAAAGGGATAGGCATCAATCCCTTGCTAATCCGGGCTTTGTGTGATGCCAATAATCCTGCGCTATTTTAGAATCCATCCTGCATTATTTGAGAATCCATCCGGGTCCCCAATAATCTCATCAACATCGTCAGGATGGCCATGTTATCCCATGCCTTGCTCATGTGACCCGGAGCTGACCACGCTAGCATGTTGGATGGCAACTTCATGGGCTTTCGTGGGGGGCTCGACGTGGAAGAAGGCCCTTCAAGCCCATCAAGGCCTTTGCGGACACTGAGCGACCTGGGCATCATCTCTGTCACTCTCCTGGAGTTCTAGCCAGCAGGCTCCCAAAACACTCTCCACATCCACTCGCGTGCCACCGAGCTCTTCTATGTAGTCGACGATAGCGTCATGCTGGGCTTGGTTGGCAGCGCCTGTCACTTATTCAATTGACAAGCGCAACCTCTTCGTTTTTCTCAAGGGGCTCGTGCACTTCCATACACAACACAACACAACCACCATTGACCCACGGCTATTTGAGAGAGAGAGAGAGAGAGAGAGAGAGAGAGAAAAACAATGAGGAGTTGGAAGCGTTCTACCCCCCTTTTTTTAAGAACCATGGCCATGATGCACAAGAAATGGCCTTCTTGCCATAATCAACACAACACAAGAAATGTCCATAGCTCAACCATGCATGATGATAAACGGCCTTCTGGGTAAGGCAATCATAATCAACACAACCGTACATGATGCATAATCAACATAAACACCACGGCATTTTTTTGAGCATCATAATCAACATAATGATCATCATAATAAACACAACCTCTGAGATTTTTGGCAGCAAACAACCCAAAAAAGAGGTTGGAAGGAGCCCACGCCGGTGGGGGACAGTTCCAGCCCCCTTTTTCTTAAGAATTGTAGGCCATGATTCACAAGAAATGGCCTTCTTGCCATAAGCCCAGTTGGTTTAATTTTAAAGCGTAGGAGTTAGGCAATATTATGGGTAAGCGATCCCCTTGAATGGATGTACAAACTATCCATACTAAGCTCCCAAATATATTGACTGTAATATGTGTCAAAATTAAGTAAACTTTTCAAGCTTCTATGGTGAGCTAGCCATGAAACCCCTTTGGATTAGCATAACATTAAAAAAAAAGGGGGGCTAGAAGCGGCCTGCGTCGGTGCGGGATGATTCCAATGCACAAGAATTGGGCTTCTTGCCATAAACAACACAACCATAACATTTTAAAAAAAGGGGACTGGAAGCATGCAGAAGGTGCCTCGAATTGGGAGTCCGGGAGAAGAGATCGGAACTCTTGTGTATAGTCATTGTAGACTTCCACCTGAGTGTGTGAAGCAGTTTCCTGCTGTCATATATTATTGTGCTCCGAAAGATTAGGAGAATTATACTAGATGCACAATGCATTTGGGTTACCATGACCATCCATGTGTAGAGGGAATTAATAGGGAGCAAAAAAGAATAATTCAAGATAAAGTGTACTCACATGCAAAGCGGAGTCCCCATGTAACACCTAAACAAGACAAAGTGAGCATGGCCCAATAGTTGGTCCTCGACATTTTGATTAAGGAACGTGAGGGGAAAGAAGGAGATTTTGGTGACAAGGAGCTAAATGACCTACTTAAGGTTGTCACTCTCCGATGTCGGATAAGAAGAGAATTGAGAGATGTATTTAAGAAGCTAAAGGGAGCAGTGTGTTAGATAATCTATTGGCTATCTATTAGCGTGCTGGATGTTATGATTGGTCATATACAAGATGTAGTGACACCTAAGGATGCATGGGATACATTGGTGTTAAACTGTATAGCACAAGTACCAAGGAAAGAAAGATGCAATTAAAACAAAAGCTGCATAATGTGTAGAGGAATAAGATGAGTATCATTGTGATTACTCATTGAAAGTGAAAGGGCTTGCAGATGGCCTCGCTCTATTAGTTCTCCTACTAGACTGATGACTTGATGTCAGTCACATTAAATAGGCTTAGCAAAGAGTATGATCTCATTCGAACATCTATCCAAACTTCCTGAATTTCAAGGATCTTATAGCGAAGTGAGTGACTTTTTATGATGCAACATATGTTTAGTTCCATGAATGCAGATTTACAAAACCCTAGAGATTTACAGTATGTCAATTCGGGTGCTTCCAACCATATGACCAGTGGAGAGTGGTATAAAGACAAAAATTGAAAAATGTATATGGAAACAGGTGATGATATTGCACATCCTATTATGCATATTTGAAAAGATCCCATTATCTATGGCAAAATGAAGTACCTAATTGATGTACTTCATGTTCCAAACATTAAAAAGGACATGGTGTTAGTTAGACAAGCATCTGGAAGTGAGGTTAAACCCTCATGGATGTCATAAAGAAGATTTCAATAACTAGTGTTGTGTGGTTGCAAAGGGCAATAGAATTGGTAGAATGTTTACATTAGATATATGCCTGAAGTGAAGGCTACAATTTTACATTAGATGTAAACATTTGGCAGAATATTTATATTGAATGTAAACATGCCTAAAGTGAAGGCTGCAATGTTTATATATGTGGTACAAGTGTGATTGCAAACATTAAGTGTATTGTTCATGTCAATATTCAGTTGGCTATAATATTTGCATATGTGGTACATGTGTGATTGCAGACATTAAGCATATTGGTCATGTCAATATTCAGCGTGGCTGAAAAATATGCAAGCCCAAAACATTATTATAGGTTTGTTGAAGTTCAAAATAGATGAAATGCACAAATATGCAGGCCCAAAACATTGCTCTAGGTTTATTAAAGTTCAAAATAGATGGAATGCACAAAGTATGTGAAGCATGCCAATAGAGAAAGCAGTCTAAGCATACATTTCCACATATAAGAATATCAGTCATTAGATATGGTGCATTCTGATTTTTGGAACCTACAAAACAGCATTAATCAAAGTATGCCACTATTATATATCTTTCATTGGCCACACTAGGAAAGTGTGGGTGTGCTTCGTGAAAGAGAAAAGTGAAGTGTTTATACACTTTTAGAGCATTAAGTCTATGGTTAAGAAAGAAAGGCATGCACATGAAATGGCTAAGATCATACGGTGGAGAAGAGTATTTCTCCAATGAATTCAGTGATTATCTAAGAGAGCATGGGATAAAGAGGCAACTTACATGCAGGTACATTCCACAACAAAATGGGGTTGTAGAAAGAAAGAATAAGCATACTGTAGAAGTTGCCCCTGCATTGATGAGAATGAGAAAAAAATGTCTCATTATTTTTGGGGACTGAAGCAAGTACAATTTACATTATGAATAGAACACCCACCACTTACATATCAGTTCATGGCATAATGTTTAAACAAAAATTTACTGGTAAAAAACCACATTTGGCACAGTGTTTGGATGCATATGTACAAGTATTCGATGAGGTGATCCCAAGGTGGAAAAATGTATCTTTATTAGATATTCCCTCGAGTAGAAAGGTTATAAATGTTATAACCCTACTACATAAGTGAGCAAGGATTTTTTTTATAAGATGAGTAGCTGGGAGTGTTTAGGGAGCTTGGTGGAGGGAGATTTTCTTGGCTGCCATCTCTCTCTACTTAAATAATCTCTCTCTAAGTATTTCCACCACCATCTCCGCCCAGCCCAATGCCCAGCCCAGCCTAGCCCACCTAGCCCACACCACCCTCTCTCTCCTTCTCCCACCCTCTTCCCTTTCCCTCTCTCTCTTCCCTCCCTTTCACTCTTCCTCTCTCACTCTCTATATCCTTGTCTCTCTTTGCTAACTCTCTCTATCCTCCCCCTGTCACTCTCTCTATCCTTCTCTTTTCTCACTCTCTATATCCTCCCTATCTCAGTCTCTCTATCCTTCTCTTTCCTAAATCTCTCTATCCTTCGTTTTCTTTGGTAGCTCTCTCTATCCTCCCCCTCTCTCTCTCTCCTTCATTTCCCTCTCCCTCCCTTTCACTCTCCCACCCTCCATCCCTCTCTCTCCTCTCCCTTCCTCCCTTTCAGTCTCCCACCCTCCCTCTCTCTCCTTCTTCCACACTCTACCTTCCCCCTCTCTCTTCCCTCCCTTTCACTCTCGCACCCTCCCTCTCTCACTCCCCCTATCCTTGTCTCTCTTTGTGCTAAATCTCTCTATCCTCCCCCTGTCACACTATCTATCCTTCTCTTTTCTCACTCCTCTCTATATCCTCCCTATCTCACTCTCTCTATCCTTCTCTCTCTCTCTCTCTCTCTCTCTCTCTCTCTCTCTCTCTCTCTCTCTCTTCATTTCTCTCTCCCTCCCTGTTAAAACCCTAAGATCTCTCTAGATAATTGTTATGCGCATAAACTAGGCATAAACTCATCCACCCAATCACCCCTGACCCCAAGGGCGCACACATAAATACAATGAAGTACCACATACTGCACCTTGGTGTCCCATACCACCAAGAGATATGACATCATTCTAGCAGCACATAGCTCTAGTGTGAAATGGCATGAGTAGATACAATCCTCTACCCAAGAGAACATCAAAAGAACATCCCTTGAGTGTGCCCCATGCCCCTATTATATAGGAGGGCCCTCAAGTGACTCTTGACTCTCCATTTCCCATGTGTGACCCTTGGATGCCTAACCCTAACCTCAACCCTTAGAAAATAATTTAAATTATTGGCGCTTTTCTAATGATAACTACCCAATAAACACAATAAAGTTGGGATAGAAAAATAACAATTCACCTAGATACATAAGCAACTAGGTATCTAAGTTGGAATATGTACAAGAGTACAAGAAACATAGTCCAAAATTATGTGCAAAAACGAAGGCAAATGATATTATCCAAAAGATCAAAAGATCCTCATAAAACCATTGATAGAAGCATAGAAGCACCTCGAATCCATGAAAACCATAGTTGATCATAAAATCAATGCATGCCATCTAATGTTCATTAATCATGCCAAAAGAAGTATTAAAATTGGTGGCCAACTCATGGATCTGAAGTATATGAACGTGGTGTCGTTCAAGTAAAACTCCAAAGTAAGCAAGTGAAACACATTCGTGTAACATCATTAAAAACTTCTAGATGCAAGTGATCTACCAAAACAACTAGATCAACTAACCCATAAACTCCAAATAACCCTCGAAAATAACCCATAAACTCCAAATAACCCTCGAAAATAAGAATTCTCAAGAAAAAAGAATTACCATGATTTTTTTCTAATTTTATATGGCCTCAAAATACGTTAATTTTGAATTTCGCCAAACCTATCTTATGGCATTCCAACCTATATTTTTTCAAAAAAAATTAGCAATTAGATTTGCCAAAATACCATTGATATTTTATAAATACCAATTTCTAAGATTTTTAAAAATAATTTCTAGAATATTCCTAATTTCTCTTGAGAATCCCATCATTCAGGAAATTTCCAATTCTGCCTGATAATTCTCAAATCCAATGAAAATTTATAATTTTAATAGATTTTCTAAATTTTTGGGTAAAGAATAGATTTTTAAAGGAATTTAAATGGTCCCCGGTGCCCAAATGGACACACCACATGCCAATGACCAATCTCACGTTTTCCAAAAATTTAAAATAACCTTTGTCTAATTTTTTACTAATTTTTTAGAAATTTTTTAAAATTTTTAATTTACCCCGAATGCATTAGAATACAAACGGTCCAAAAATTTCGGAATCCCAATGGTCTACCCAAAATACGGAAAGCCAACAGTTTTAAAAAAATAAAAAGACAAAAAAATCAGAAAGTGAAAGGTCAAAAGATTCTGGAATCCAAAAGGTCAAAAGATCCCCGCAATTCGAAAAGTCAATAGGTTTCCCAGGAAAGCAAAAAGCCAAAAGACTCCAAGAGAAAAAAAAATCAAAAAATTTCAGAGAAGATTTTTTTTAATCCCTTTTTTTCTAATCTTTTTTTAAATAAAAAACTCATATATTTAAAAGCTTTTTTAAGCTTTACTTTTTAGAACTTTACAAATTTGATTTTATGGGGGGTGGCATTTTCTGGCCTGGCTGCCTCCTACAGCAGCGCAACTCCCGTCGCCCACCCAAACCCCTAGATGCAAGTGATCTAGGCAGAAGCTGATGAGTCCATATAAAACTTACAAACCATCCAATAAAATCCACCAAAATAACTAGATCAAGTAACCCATGAACTCCAAATAACCCTCAAAAATAAGAATTCTCGAGAAAAAGAAATTACCATGATTTTTTTCTAATTTTTCCTAATTTTATAAGGCCTCAAAATACACTAATTTTGAATTCCACCAAACCTATCTTATGGCATTCCAACCTATATTTTCTCAAAAATCTTTTAGCAATTAGATTTGCCAAAATAAATACCAATTTCTAGGATTTCTAAAAATAATTTCTAGAATATTCCTAATTTCTCCTGAGAATCCCATCGTTCACGAAATTTCCAATTTCGCCCGACAATTCTCAAGTCCAATGGAGTAGATACAATCCTCTACCCAAGAGAACATTAAAAGAACATCCTTTGAGTGTCTCCCATGCCCCTATTATATAGGAGGGCACTCAAGTGACTCTTGACTCTCCATTTCCCATGTGTGACCCTTGGATGCTTGACCCTAACCTCAACTCTTAAGGTCAGCCTTAACCCATGCTCCACTAGAGCTTGTTTCCATGCTCCCATGCTCACAAACCTAATGTGGGTTAGCCTCCTAGTATATGCACATATAATGTGCACATAACACTCCCTCCCTTTCACTCTCCCACCCTTTCTCTCTCTCCATCTCCCACCCTTCCCCTCTCTCTCCTTTTCCCACCCTCCCTATGCATAATCTCTTCTTCCCTCTCCCTTTGGTCCCTGTCTCTTCTTCCCTCCTTTTGGCCCCTGTCTCTATTTCAGCTCGTCTCTCTCTCTCTCTCTCTCTCTCTCTCTCTCTCTCTCTCTCTCTCTCTCTCTCTCTCATCTTCACATGCATTTGCATAACATTGCATCTGAGTTTATTTTCTACATTTGTATTTTTGCGTTTGCATGTCATTGCATGCCTTTATTATCCAATTACATGTTAATGCATGTATCTGCCATTACATTACATTGCATAGCATAGCAGGCATGGCATTGCAACTGGATGTTATTACATGTGCATGTCATTGCATGATGGTACTCCATGCCCTTTGAACAATGTTGCATGTCTTTTACATAGTGTTGCATGTCATTGCATGCCTTTATTATCCAATTGCATGTTAATGCGTGTATGTATCATTATAATACATGCATTGCGTAGCATGGCATGGCATTGCATCTGGATATTATTACATGTGCATGTCATTGCATGGTACTCCATGCCCTTTGCATAGTGTTGCATGTCATTACATGCCTTTATTGTCTAATTGCTTGTCAATGCATGTATGTGCCATTACTATATATTGTATTGTATGGCATGGCATTGCATCTAGATGTTATTATATGTGTGTGTCATTGCATGGTACTCCATGCCCTTTGTATAGTGTTGCATGTCATTGCATGCCTTTATTATCTAATTGCATGTCAATGCATGTATGTGCCATTACTATATATTGCATTGCATGACATGGCATGGCATGGCATAGTGTTACATGTCATTGAATGCCTTTGCATATATCATTTGAAACCTTTGCACACCGACTGGTCTACACCTACCCACTCCACTTAGTGTGTTCACATTATGGACTGCATGTACATAGTACTTTAGTACTTATATTGTATTTTTCTTATCTTTTATTAGAACCCTTTTTGTTGTGAAAAAGAAGAAGAACAATTTTCAAACTCTCATCTTGTGTGTTCTCTTCTAGGGTGGTTTGTGAGAGTGTGTGTATGCTTGCAAGAGCTCAAGATCTTTTCCTCCCTACATCTTTTTAGATAGTCTATACAACTTGGCAGCTAGCTCGTTGCCAAAAGATCACAAAGCACAGATTTTGGATATTTTGATTAATGGCAATTTGCAGAGACTAAAGGATTCACAAATCCCCAAAAGTATGTAATAATTACTTTCCCTATCTTCTTATTGTTTACAAAGTACTCTATTTTCCTTTTTGAATAACAATTTCAATAGCAACGTAGCAAATGCAAGTTTATTCAAGGATTGACTTTGAAGAGAAGTCATATGGCATGAGATTGAAGCACAGGGTGGAGCCGTTCTTGCAGAAATATCAAAAAAATCCAAGGTAATTTTCCCATATACATTCCTGGAGACCTTGCCAATCTTAAGAGACTATATTTTGGAAAGCTATTCAGGAAATGGTAGGATCCCTAAAGAAACAAGGTGTGGCAACTTCAAACCCTACTATCGTCAAAGGCTACCAAGCGTGCTGTGTTCAAGTGCGTAACATTCTACAAAGCTTACTTACTATTTAGTTATACTCTTATATTTGCAAACTGAACAGAAATAATAATGTGTAGAAGGATTTGTAAGTGCCATGCGGAGATATATATTACACATATGCCTGCAATCTTAAAAGATTGGCGCAATCCAAAACATGAGAGCACTATGTATACACAGCAGCAACTTTTAGATCTTTGGGATGCAGGGATATACAAGAAATTCCCATTGTTCCTTGACTTTCCAAGTGGCAAATTTCCCAAGAGCGAGAAAGAGATGTATACTGAGGCTTATAAAGCAAAGCAATCAACCATGGTTTAAACTATACAATTAGATATTTTAGTTTATATTTAAATATTTTTTCTTATATCTTTTCGAGTCGTGAATTCTATTGTGAATCCTAGAAGTCTACGTGACAAATCACATGTTCAAGGTAAGGGAAAAGAACTTATAAAATATGAAGGGGATAATGAAGATGAAGAGGATGATGATGATGAAGAGGGTGATGATGATGAAAAAGGGAAAAAAGTGCCCAAAAAGGATGCAATGAAGGAAAAGGGGAAAGGAAAGGCAATACAAGAAGAGAACAACTCTAATACCTCTCCATTAGAATATGACGAAAGTGATTCTGATGATAGTACTCACAAGATCGAGGTAACCCCAAAAGTTGAAGAAGTTGGTCATGCAGCAATACAGGCAAGGCACTCTTTTACTTGTGGTTCATTGGTATTATTATTACATTGTTTGGATACTAACATAGATTAAGTTTTCGATTCAGAAAAACTTGGCAAGAGGTGAAGTACCAAATGCACCATTGCGACATATTAATCCACCTAGCTTGGGTGACCTTACTCCAATCCAAATGAATTTGCTAGGTATGATTTTACTCATTGGTCATGATAATGTAAAGTATTTGTATGGTGTATGCACTTACAAAATGTACTCTTTGTAAGAGTGTCTCATCGTACCACGACAGTAGTCCTCGGTGCTCCGAGTGAACATCAAAGTGCTAGTTCCTCTATCGCTATAGAAGCCTTAGTATTAACACATGTAATAATCAATTGTGACCACATGTAAAAAGATTGTAAAGGTCTGTCTTTATATCTTGTAATGACAATTGATGTATAACTCTACTCAACATGGTGTGGCAGGATATCATTCTACAAATATGCAGGAATTTGTTAGGGATCCTTTGAAGATAGGCCATGCACTTCTGAACCAGGAGTGTCCACTAGAACATGTCTTTGATATGTTGTAAAAGGAGGCAAAACATGAGAGACAGAACGTTTACTATTAAAGGTGTCAATACAAGCATAGCCTATGATTGTATTGTAGTGAGGTTGCCCATAGGAGGTTCTATTTATGGCTACCCCGATGACATTGTCCCACCATGGAATCTCTGCACATGTGAGTGATGAGATGATTTTCCCTTCATTAAACGACCTTATGTGTTGTGTGCATATGTTGCGTGTATGTCGTCATGCTTATGTTTTTTGTGTATATCATTCTGATGCCACATAGGTAGGAAAACGATGATATAATGAGGACTCACATAGATTTAAATGCTGGTGAGTATTATATACCTCTAACCATCCATGGCTTATAATCCATTGATAACTTTGAGCTACAACCTTGTAGTTGGCTAGTGTTTCAAGAATATCATATGGAACAAACAGGTTGAGCACAATGGCATGCAAAGGATAAAAGTAAATATCTTTAGGATCAGTTAATAATAAGTCCCCTCGAAAAATTCCCATGATGATGGCAGGATCAGTCGGGCATCACGTTCTGTGTTTTTTTAAATAAGTGTTAGTTCTCTAAGGCTCAGGTCATCAGACAGGTTTATATCATATTGAAGTAAAGAGAGGGTTAGTGTAAACAAACAGAGAGTCACAGTTTGAGGATGGGCCCGAGGAGTTACTAGCAATGAACCTATCTCGAAGGCTCGCTCAAAGAGTAGTCACATCTCATCGGTTGGTTCTTATCGTTGGCTCCGTTCTTGGATGGCCAACTGGCATTCTAACTCTTGTATTCGCGAATCCTTGGTGGTGAGAAGGTTGGAGATAATGATTTCTCCTACCATCCTTGCAGATCCAGCTCTTCAAAACACCTTGTTGCTTCCTCTTGTGCTCGTCTGGCTGTAGCCTCCCTTCCCTGAGCCTCCGTAATCTTTTAAAGTCTTTCTGCAGCCAAATTTTGACTTTCTTGGAGAGCTGCTGCGTTATTTGCATCATAGGTGTGTAGCCATCATTTTCTGCATTTTGGACTTATTGGTGCTGATGGTCTCATTGAGTGCTCTAATATTTTTTCCATTTGCTTTGTTGCCCTATTCCCTTTCTTGTTGTAGTTGGAGAACTCTTTGTTCTACTTCCTTCAGAGTTAAGGATAGTGAATGTAGTTGTCCTTGTAGCTATTCTTCCCCTTGGCTTGGGAGGAGTGCTTTAGCTCCTGTTGTTGTTGAGCATGGATAGCCACTTGTTCCTTGTTATGTGTGACTTTCTTTTTAAGTTTCTCCTTGGCTTGTTCCAGTTGCGCTTTCAAAACTGTATTCTCTTTGATCTTTTACACAATGGTTTGACTCAGGAACAAGATTGTTGTTTTCTAGTGCTTGGTATCTATGTTCCTGCTCCTCGACCACCTTTAAGCTTGGTATCTATGTTCCTACTGCTCGGCCGCCTTTAAGCTTGGTATCTATGTTCCTGCTCCTCGACCACCTTTAAGCTTTTAGGGGGTAACATCCTTGTGGGTTGCTTCTACTGCTGTTAGGTGCTCCTGCAATGTCTGAACTTGATTGGTAGCCTCTTGAACTTGCTTCCATAACATTGCATTTTGGTCATGAAGGATGTGGGTTGTAAGGAGATGGCATCGCCATACATGTTGCTCTTATTCCCAAAGATAAAGCACTTGTTGCCTGTGGCCCCTTCCAGTCTAGCGTATGGCAAGTGCAAGAGTTCATCCAATCCCTCCACAGTCTCTTGAAAGAGCTTGCCATAATCCAAATTATGGAGGAAAGATGTTTGTGGTATCTCCTGGTTGCCTTTTTGGTGTATCTTCAGCCCTTGGTTGTTTTCCTCTATCTAGTGGCTCTGCTGTGAGTCGTACTAGGAGTGATGTGGCTTCTTCTTGTCCTTAGGGCTCTGCTTCTGGAAATGCTTCCGGTTCAGACTCTTTCTGTAGCCTAGCAGAAGCAGGTGTATGTGACATTTTTGAATTCTTGAGGGGAGAAAGATTCTTGAATATTAGTTGTGCCGGAATTTGAGGGGCAGTTAGATGATGCACTTCCATCCTCTCTTGAGGTGTTGTCAAGCTGAGGCTTGCTTCCTTCTGCCCCAGTACTTCTTGGTATGATGCTATTTCTTGGGCTAGCTCGACCTCGATCCTTTGTGTCTCTTTAGCGACCTCGGGTATAATGCCTCTCATCTTTTTCTCCGTCTTCTTCTTTCTTCCCTTCTTTTAGTATGGCCTGTCCTTCTTGCATTTCTTCAGCAGTAAGTGGTGGTTGTTCTATCAGTAGTGCTAATTACATCCTTTCTTCTGGTTTCGGATTTGGAAGAGGCCTCATCACCTATGTCATTAGGTAAGGGTTGTAGATCTTTGATTGGTGGGCCTTTAGATAATTTTCCATTTCTCTGTGGATGTAATAAGCCTAGTCATCCTCTTTTTCCTCATGTACCTTGGGTATCCTTTTTAGGGGCACCCTGTTTGTATCTGTCTACTGGCTTCACTTGCATAATGAGCGACATTGCCTTGCAGGCCTTTTTGGTTACTTCATCCCTGATGTTGTCATATTTTGCTCCATTAGAGGTGTACGAACTCTTCTTCAGCATTGCATCCAGGGGCATCTTTTCATAACTATGTGTGTGTATTTTAACTGGTGGTGGTAATTGCAGAGCCTCACGTATCAAGTCTTCCATGATCAAAACCTGCTCTATGGTGCCATCCGCTTTAGTTACTGTTCCCCTCTTGGTGGACTTGTCGTATGTCTTGATGTATTCCACACACAGCTCTGTATCAATATTTTGGGGGAGACTCTGTGCCATCGGCCCTAGGCCCACTTTTTCTAGCTTTTCTTTGACTTCAGCATCCTCCAAAATTTGTAGGCACTCAGGACTGTAGTACTGTAGAGCTACCTTTCCATGCGCAGTGTGGAGTTCTTTGCTGCTGATGATCGCTCCATGGAATGCTTGGGCATACTGACCTAGGTAGCTCAGCTTCGGGCCCCGTGTGGGTCTTCTCTTTTTTCTCACTGGGGATCCTATTGCACTGGCTTACGTCACCGTTGGGGTCTCTATGGGTTCTGGGTCAAATGTAGCTGAGGTCGACATCTGTAAATTGAGAAGAAGGTCAGTGTATAGACTGTTGAGGGCATGTGCCATGCCTTGTTGTTTTCTCTCCTTTTTTTGGGGGGGCGTGTCAAGGTTAATTTTGATGGGAAGTGTGTTAGTGGTGAGAGTAATTGAGAGGGTACAAGTGCTTGTGACACGACAGGGTCCAAAACTCGTGAGTTGGTTAAACACTATGAAAGTGTAGGTGTGGGGGATTATTCCGTGAAACAGTTTAAACCCGTGAAAGTACAAGCCATGAAAGGGGATCCAGTGAAATGGGATAAACTCATGAAATGGAATAAACCTGTGAAGGGTAATCCCATGAAAGTGTAGGCTGTGAGAGGGAATCCCATGAAAGTGTAGGCTGTGAAAGGGAATCCCGTGAAAGTGTAGGCCGTGAAAGGTTAGCTCGTGAAATGGTCTAAACCCGTGAACTGTTATCCCGTGAAAGGGAATCCCATGAAAGTGCAGGCTGTGAAAGGGAATCCCATGAAATGGCTTGGAGCCGTGAAAGTTAATCCTATGAAATGGGATAAACTTGTGAAATGGGATAAACCTGTGAAGGGTAATCCCATGAAATGGCTTGGAGCCATGAAATTGCAGGTTCTCTACCTTGTTTATGAATAGTGAAGTTGTTTCGTGTTTAAATAACTTGTTTTCATGAATGCATGATGTAATTGACCCGCACAGTGCGGGGTTTGTGAAATGATGATAATGAATGTGATTGTTGAAGACAAGGGGGAAATCAACCATTTTCATGCGATTCATGCTTAAGAAGAAAAGAATTGAAAACACCAAAGGAAAACGCAAAAGCAAGGCCCAAGCTCCCACCTCAAACCCATATATGTCGATTTTGCACACGATAAAGGAAAACTGAAATCGATGAGAGCCAAGCTCAATGGTTGCGCACGACGCGATGAAGGACGACGAATGCAAAATGACAAAAAAGGAAGGAAATTCAATTTTATGGCACAGCCATCGGACTGGGCGACTACCTTAATGAAGAATGTCACGTGTCATTTTTTGATTGTTAGAGAAAATGTGACCGTTTCACGGCGTGAACCTTTTAGGACTAGTTCATGGTGTGAACTATTTTGTACCAGTTCAGGATGTGAAGAACTGTTTTGTGCCAAGTGTGTGCAAGATTAATACCCCACATTTCTCTTCATGCTCAGACACTCAACCGTGCATTCAAAGATTGGATGAAGTGAATGATACCCATTTTTCCCTTGTATCCATTTTTGTGAGTAATGGATACCTTTATCTCTTTATTGCCATGGAAACCAAGGTGGAACTTTGGCACTTCTGGGTAGGGTTGTTGCAAGCGTTTTAACTCCGTGTGAGAGTGCTTGATCCTTCCCTCCACCCGACTGAAGAGTGTTTCTACTGAGTCCTATGGATTGGGGTTTGTATTAGTGTCCATTTGTTGCACCTTCTTTTTCTTCTTTTCAATAACCTTGTCCAGCTCCCCAATTGTGGTGGTTACATGTATTGGTTTTGTTATATTTAGCCCATCCTGTTGGATTAGTTTCTTCCTCCACACCAATGTTTGTGCATTCCTAGTATTTGTTTTAGTTGGGAGTTGGTCTCTGAATGCCTTTACTATCCTTTTCTTTGTAATTTTAGGTATTTGCAACAGTGGCCACTAGGTGGAATTTGGGCACCCATACTGTTGTATTGCCTTGGTAATAACCTTGTGCCATTAGCAAGTCCTTTCAAACCCATTGCTTTTACAAGGGCTTTGCGGAGTGCTGTTTTGTTTGGAATACTACTAGCTTTACATGTGAAGACCATTTCTATTCCTTGTCTGCTCTTGAACCCTTGTCCTTGACTCCTTATTGATTCCCTTCTCATCTTTGTATAGCTGGTTTTCCAAGTTGACCCTTAGGTACCCACTGCTGAGTACCCTATGACTTTGGTTGTTTTTTACGTATGGATTGTGGGATTGATGCCTTCTTTCCTACATGAGCTGATGTCACCGTGCTTGGTGTTTCCATATCCTTAATCATGGCCTGCTTCCTTGTGTTTATCGGGCTCCATAAGGGCACAAAAACAACATTGTTGCCCTCGTTGAGCAATGCCGTTCTCTTCTCCCATTGGATATTATAGTTATTAGCACAAATCCAAGATCGTCCTAGGATCATTTCCTCCTCCATCAAACCTGCAGGAATAACAAACACCTTTCCAACCAAGGAATTATTGATGATGGAAACATTAACACTTATAAATCCTCAGCTTTCGTAGTTGTCAAGTGCACACTTCGTACTTGTGCATTGGTGGCCTCAAGGTGCGGTTTATCTAAAGCTACCCATGTCTCATATGAGATCAGGTTATGACTTGATCCCGTATCTATCAATGCAATGCTCGTCGCATGACATTAGCTGTAGAGATTCCCACCTTGAGTCGTGCTGGCTCAATGTTTAGTTCATCTTCATTAAGGAGAGTTAGTGAAGCCATGTTCACATGCAAAATTCTCTTCTGGAGTATCTGTTTGGCCTTGGCCTCCCTTGCCTTAGTCTCTTCTTGACCTTGCTGGATTTTTTATTTTGTAAGCTCCTTTCATTGTTTTAAAAGATGTTCTTGCAAGAGCATCTCTTGGGTCAGTGGTCTAAAATATTTTTTAAGTTTATTTCCATTGACGTAACCCTCCTTTTGTATGCCCTCAATTGTCTCAATTCTAACCGACCCCTGAGGTGTGATCTCGGACACTCGGAAAGGTCCTAACCCTCTGTACTTGAGTTTCTTTTTTTTTTTGGTGCTCCTTACACCATACATGAGGACAAGGTCCCCCGTTTCTAGTTCCTTTTGTTTTAAGTTATTATCGAACCAATGTTTTCTTCGTAGTTTTTCGACCATAAGTCAATGCGATGCAATTAGTCTGGTTTCATCAAGCTTCTCTAAATCGATTAGCCTTTCAGCTAATGCATTCTCTGTCAAACTTTCTTGTACTGCAATTCTCAAGCTTGGAACTAGGTATTCCATAGGCATTACTACTTCAACACCATAAGCTAAACGAAAGGAAGCATATCCCGTCGCTACCTTATATGATGTTCAATATGCCCATAAGGCTACTATTAGCTTATGTTCCTAATCCGTTCGACTTGATTCCAATGTTTCTGTCAAGATAGTACACAAAATCTTGTTTCTACGCTCTGCTTGACCATTAGCATGTGGATAATAAGGTGATGACTTCTGGTGGACTATAAGAAATCCAGCAAGTAAATGATCAATCACCTTATTAATGAAATGTGAACCGTGATCACTGACTAACTCTAATGGGCAGCCGAATTTCGAAATGATTTGCTCATATAAGAACTTAGCTGTTGTTCATGCACAACTCACTTAGAGACTTTGGCTTTTGCCCATTTTGTGAAATAGTCTGTGGCCACAATCACATATCGGGCTTATGATGGATGCGTAGCTAGATTAATAGGTCCAACAAAATCAATTTTCCATTTCTCGAAAGGTTGTCTTACAATAATAGGGGTAAGTGGCATCCTGTCCCTTTATTGTGTGATAACAAATCGTTGACATTCTTCACACCTTTTGACAAACACTATGGCATCCCCCGAATAACGTGGACCATCATACTCATGCTTGAAGCACCTTGCGAGCCGTAATCTCTCCAGCAAAATGTCCTCTGGCTACCTCTGAATGTGCTTCATCCAATATCGTTAACAAACTCATCTTCCCTCACGCATCTCCTTAGGACATTGTCCTTACCTAGCTTGTATAGTTCTCCCACAATTAATTGATAAGGTGCAACAGGCTTAACAAGTGGTGGCATTTTATCTTTGTTCAAGGGTCGTTCTTGCAGAAAACCATAAGCTAGATAATCGGATATTTCCTTGCTCCATTCGGGCACCATGTCCAATTTAAACAAACAAGCATCAGGGAGGTCATCTCATCAACACCTAGTGTCGGTTCCCCATTTGGAATTCTCGTCATATGATCGGCCAACACATGCTATGTGCATCCTGTCGACAAAGGGGTAATAGCTATATCCTAGAGGTCAACACACACATGGCCAGGTGTCAAACATTAAGATGGTTTGACCCTAGACCTAAGACAATCGTATTCCAAGGTTAACTAAAGACGTCATGCTGCCTAGGAATATTTCCAATAAAGTTAAGCTCATTAATGATTTACACTAGCATGCAAGCAACTTCAAAAACTAAGTAGTACATTGACAATTTCCATGTGGTCATGCATTATAGTTTATGCAATTGATTGAACAGTAAAAACGAAAGAGAGTGGGTATGGAAGAATTACACCTGTAATTGGAGATCTCCTTGATTTGACGAGACAGCTTGCAATTTGATGTAGATATATTTTGATGAACGTTGCGGCAGTCTCAGGACTTGAAAGCGAACCCACCTCAAACTTTTTAACCTGTACAATCAACTAACAAGCACTATACCTCGAGAGGCACATCAGTGTGAAAATTTCAAGACTTGTTTAAGGAATCTAAACTAGAAAAAACTTGAAAACGCTAACCTACCTACCAGTCACCACACTACTACTGAGGATACGGTAAGAGGATGTTGTAGAGTCCTGGCTCTAGCCCTAAGGCTAAGCCTCTATCCGCATCATCCAAACAAATAAAGTCAATCTCAGAAGGTATAGATGATACCTCTCACCAAAGGTAGGAGTGGATGAAGTGTATGATGATCGTGCATCTGCCATATCTGCAAACACAGATATAGCATCAGTAGGTTTATGATAGGTCAATCTAGTTCTTGATTGTATACGGATATTTGTCCTCTTTTTGTGCTCTTGCTCTTTTTACTATTTTTTGTTTTTCTTTTCTTTGTTTTTTTTTTTTAATGTATGAAGCTATATATATACATCCCCTTGAATTTGGCAATTACATGGTCAGGGGAGAAGGTTAAGGAGGAAGCCTTAGAATGTCGAGCGTGAGTACATGCTCCCCCTTTCCTTGGGTAGATCATATTATTTGCAATGATGTTGCAGCTTCTTGGAACCAATTTGTCCAGCGGGTCATAGGTTGTGATGTGGGCAGATAGCTTTTTATGACCCTTGTGGCCACATCCAATTGCAGAGATGGTAGTGTACGCTCCCATTGACGAATGGAGGAAATGGTTTCTGATGATACTATTACAAGGGGAGACGTAGACTCATCGGTTTTTTGTTGGGTGTTGGCAAGAGTAGGTGTAGAGCATGTAGAAACTTCTATATGAGTGTGTGCCTGGCATGAGGAGCTAGAAGCTTCGTGTGGCTCCCCCCTTCCTGAGCTAGGTGGTAATGATCGATATCGTTTGGGAATCCAAACTAACTCTGGAAGTGGTGCGGAGCACTCTATTACCTTTCCCTTACCACGATCTTGAATTGTCATTGGGGTGGCAACAATTGGTTTGCAAGGTTTTACAGGTGATGTAGAGGGATTCAGCTTATGTTTAGGGACCCAAATCTGGTCATTTCCCTCATAGTACCCTTGGGCTACTAATAATTTTTTAGGGATCCATCGTGATGTTACATTGCCCTTTCTCGGGTGGGTAGCTGCTTTCCTTTTACGAGGCTTCTTGGTGGCGGAACGAGATTGAGCAGGGGAAGTAGCTGTTAACGAAGCTTTGGGGACCCATTTGTATGTACTCTTTGGCATAGTAGGCGAAGCTTTAGGGTCCACCTTGCCTGTTTCCACTCTTGGCGTTGAAGCGTTAGAGGGGTGGCCAACAATCGAAGATGGTTTTGCCACTGGACTTTGTGATTTTTCATTATCTAATATTTGAGTGGACGACTTAGGTGCGGGATTTTGAGTGGTCAGACCTAGTGTTGGTTCTTGCGTTGTGACTTGTCTGGTTGCCCAATCGATATTGCACTTGGTGGCCATCATCCATTTGCGCCCTAAGATTACAGTCCCTTCCATGGTACCAGCAGGCATAACCAAAAAGCTTTGAATTATGGTTCCCTTGTCATAAGCAACCGGAGTGTGCAGAATTCCTGAGAAAGGGGTTTTCTTCTTGTTGATTCCTTGAACTTGGATAGAACTCTTGGATAGAGGTGGTTTTCCCAGTTGACACCACACGCCATATGATAGCAAATTGTGTTGAGCTCCTGTATCCAATAATGCATTATACAGCACCTCCCCGTAAGGACTCTGTAACTCAATTGGGTATCTTAGAGGTGGGTCAGATTCCAGTGCATCTTCCTCTGCTTCCTCGAAAAATACTTGCGTAATTCCCAAGTTGGCTTCTCGTTGTCTCCTAGCACGCTGTTGACGTTCTTTGGCTTCGACTCTCGCTTGTATCTTTTCAAGCTCAGCTTGTTCTTTAGCTGCGTTCTTTTGATGGATTGCATGTAACTCCTCCTGGCTCAGGGGGTCATAGTATCGTTTGAATTTACTCCCATTAAGGAATCCAATGGTTTCAACTCCGTCGAGAGTCTCCACTCTGATGGTACCTTGCGGGGTAATTTCACATACTCTATATGGTCCCTTACCAGCATATTTGAGCTTCTTCTTTTCGTTTCGCACTCCATACATCAGGACTTTATCCCCAACCTTGATGTCTTTGTCCTTTAGGTGGCGATCAAACCATTTTTTCCTTCTATCCTTCTCCACAAGGGCATTGTACACAGCCAATTGTCTTTCTTCATTTAGCCGCTCAAGGATATACAGTCGCTCTGCTAAGGGATTACCATCCCAACCCTCTTGAGTAGCAACACGAAGACTTGGAATGACAAATTCCCACGGCATGACTGCTTCTTGGCCATATACCATTTTGAATGGTGTGCAATTAATAGCCACTTTGTACGCAGTACGATAGGCCCATAAAGCTGTCGTAAGCTTTAGATCCCAATCCGTGCGATGAGCTTCAACTGTCTTTGTCAAAATAGAGATTAAAGTCTTGTTGGTACTCTCGGCTTGGCCATTCGCTTGCGGATAATAAGGAGTAGATTTATGATGGGATATCATGAAATTTGTTGTGAGCTCCTTAATCACTTCATTTATAAAATGCGTACCATTATCGCTCACAAGTTCAAAAGGACAACCGAATCGTGTGATTATATTTTCAAAGAGGAACTTGGCTGTTGTCCTTGCATCTGCCTTACGTGTTGCTTTCGCTTCAGCCCATTTGGTCATATAGTCAGTGGCCACAATAATATAGCGAGATTGTGTGTTTCGGGCCGCTAGGCTAATTGGACCTACAAAGTCTAAACCCCACTTTTCAAATGGTTGGTTTACTTTGATTGGATGTAGGGGCATCTGATCTTTCCTCTGGGGTTTCTTGTATCGTTGGCATTCATCGCAACCCTTCACAAAGAGTGATGCATCTTGGAACATAGTGGGCCACCAATACCCTGATTGTAAGATCTTTCGCGCAGTTAAGTCTCCTGAGAAGTGACTACCGGCTACGCCCATATGTGCCTCTTGCAAAATGTATAGATACTCATCCTCTCGGGCACAACGCCTAAGAACGTCATCCTTTCCTCTTTTATAAAGAGTCTCAGCTATCAGGCAATAGGGTTCGCATTCTTTGATTAGCTTTCGAGCTAGATCTTTACGAAGCTCCTTGGGTGGAAAGCCATTAATCAAAAAGTTAACAATCTTCTCACTCCATTCAGGCATTGTCTCCACCATGAACAGGGAAGTGTCTGGTAAGTCATCATCAACCCCCGTAGGAGCCTCACCATTAGGTATGCGAGACAAATGATCAGCCATAACATGTTTTTTGCCAGGTCTCACAACAACAGTGAAATCAAACTCAAGAAGAATCAATAGCCATCGTGTGATTCTTCCTGTGGAGCATGGTTTGTTTACCAGATACAACAATGCTTGATGATCTACATAGAAAACAAACTTGGTGGCAAGGAGGTAATAACGAAATTTCCTTACTGCATATATCACTGCCAACCCTTCTCGCTCCGTAGTGGTGTAGTTCATCTCAGCATCGTTCAACTGGCGACTGGCAAAGCTAATGGGGTAGTCTAGCTTGTGTTCTCTAGGTTGAGTCAACACACACCCAATAGCAAAGTTTGATGCATCAATATGCACATGGAAGAGTAAATCCCAGTTAGGCATTCTCAATATTGGAGCACTCGCCAAGGCCTTCTTTAATAGCTCATAGGCACGGTCACATTCTTCGGTCCAAATAAACTCGATGAGAAGCTTATACAATGGTCGAGCTATCTCGGCGAAGAATAGAATAAACCTTCGATAATAACCAACATGGCCCATAAACCGTTGGACTCCCTTGTAGTTGGTGGGTGGGGGTAATTCCAGAATGACCTTGATTTTACTCTCGTCAGTGGAAATCCCATTTTTGGACACTATATGCCCTAAGATAACTCCGTGTTTAACCCAGAATTGGCATTTGAAAGGATTCAATGAGATGCGATATAATCTACACCTTTCAAATATTTTTCGTAAACACATCAAGTGCTCGTCCCAAGAGGAATGAACACAAAGATCATCTAAGAAAGCTTCACAGAAGTCCCTTAGATATTCCTTAAAGGCCGTGTTTATCAATCGTTGGAACGTTGCAGGTGCATTGGTCAAGCCAAAAGCCATGACACGAAAGGCAAACACTCCAAACTCCATGATAAATGCTGTTTTAGCTTGGTCCTCGACTGCAATTGTGATCTGATTGTAACCCGAGTACCCATCTAAAAAGCTATATGCCTCCTTGCCTGCCACTCTTTCAAGCACATGTTCAGAATATGGCAAGGGGTAATGATCCCTTCTGGTGGCTGCATTAACCTTTTTGAGATCAATGCACACTCTGAGTTTCCCATTCTTCTTTGGCACGATGACTATAGGAGAAACCCATTCTGAGTGCTCAATTGGGTATATGAATCCACATTTTACTAACTTTTCAATTTCCTCTTGTACAATCTTTGCATACTTAGGATTCATTGGGTAGGGACGTTGCTGGACTGGTTTAGTAGTGCTAATCATTGGAATCGTGTGTTGCACCACCGAGGGTGGAACACCCTTCATATCATGATATGTCCAGGCAAATATGTCCTTGAATTCCTTAAGAAGCTTCGTAAGTGCAGCTTCTTCCGCCTTGGTGAGGTCTTGAGCAATAAAAACTGGTTTAGACTCCTCACCCGGATCTGCTAAGTCTATCTCCTTAACTACCGTAGGGCCATCGTAGACACCGCTACTCCCATTGGTAGGCGTTCGTTAAGCTTTTGTGTAGACTACTTTACGTTCCCCTGTGGTGAATGATTTGAAATGCTCGGGTGTAGGGTGTAAATCTACTGGTTCTTGTTGTGCCACGCTTTTTTCTTTCAATTCCGCTTCCTTTTGTTGTTGAGCCAACTCTTGGTTTTGCCGCCTTCTTGCAGTACGACTTAGTTTTGGCTTCTCTTCGATTTCTAATTGGGCGACGTCATGAGGTTGCGGAATACACCACATGACACTTTGGAGGTATTGTCCCCAATTATCCGCTATCTTTCGATTAGCGTCAATGGCTCCTACATAACTAAGCCATTCTGCAGTGGATCCTCACCCGGATCTGCTAAGTCTATCTCCTTAACTACCGCAGGGCCATCGTAGACACCGCTACTCCCATTGGTAGGCGTTCGTTGGGCTTTTGTGTAGACTACTTTACGTTCCCCTGTGGTGAATGATTTGAAATGCTCGGGTGTAGGGTGTAAGTCTACTGGTTCTTGTTGTGCCACGCTTTTTTCTTTCAATTCCGCTTCCTTTTGTTGTTGAGCCAACTCTTGGTTTTGCCGCCTTCTTGCAGTACGACTTAGTTTTGGCTTCTCTTCGATTTCTAATTGGGCGACGTCATGAGGTTGTGGAATACACCACATGACACTTTGGAGGTATTGTCCCCAATTATCCGCTATCTTTCGATTAGCGTCAATGGCTCCTACATAACTAAGCCATTCTGCAGTGGATCTTTCTTTGTTTATTGCAGTGTGTACATTAGCTCGATAGCGTTGGCGCTTATGTCTTGTTTTCTTCTTACCAAGTTTTTGATTTTTGTTTCTATCAGATTCGGGCTCACTTGGTCGATCTTCACTTTTGGATGAGCTGCATGAGGTCACTGTCCTAGGCCTTGAGCACCTTGCTTCCACATTTGGGTGAATATTTGATTCATCCCCCCCATCAAGCTCCGAGTCAGTTTCTTCTTGAGATTCATACTCAAAGTTGCATTGGTCAGAGTCTTCGCTACTTTCAGTGTCGGTGGAGTTTGCCACTTTCTCGCCATCAGGGGTCAAGTGCATAACACCTATCATGTTTATTGGCACTAACTGTGGCATATCTTGCCCCTCAGGTGTTACCCAACTTGTGCCTCTATTCCCCCATGTGTCTATGGTTGCCGCTAGGTGTACCCAATCCACGTTATCCGACTCAGTCATACCCGGTAGGACATCCATATAAGGAGAATCTTTCCCATCATCAGTCTCTTTTTTGCACGTATAGCAATACCTTAATGGGGCGGAGTGAACAGTGGTATCCGATCGATTATCGATGATAACCTTGCTTCCTAAAGGATGTGCACGACCATTCTCAAGATCAACTCGAATGACAGAGTCCTGGAATTGTAGGTAGACATGGTTTTTCGACCAGTCATGTACCATTTGTGCTTCCCTCACGAAAGGACATCCTAAGATCATTTGATATGACATAGGATGCTTGGAGAAATCCATTACAATGAAGGTATGTTTTACCTTGTATCCCAGGACCTTGATCTTAAGGTCCCTTAACATTCCAATAGGTTTAGCTATGGTTCCGTTTGCCATCTTAACCACTATGTTTGTGACTTCAAGGTGAGGCCTTCCCATAGATTCCCAAGAGTTTTTAGTCACAATGCTCACTCCAGCACCACCATCAAGGATTCCCTTTAGAGTTAATCCCTTGGTAGTAATGGGGAGGGTGGCATTAGATTCGTCACCTTCAAAGTACTGTCCCAACTTGTTCACAGGTATTTCCACGACCGAATCTTCATCAAAGTTGGGTTGTAGATCCCAATGCTCCCCTTCATCTTGAAGCGTATCCGGTCTATCCATATTTGCAAATTGTGGTAACCCTGCCTTTAGTTCTCCATTGAGAAATGCCCGAAGAGCTAAGAATAGCTCAGGATCTCCGTATAATTTGGATATGATCGTGGTTCTGATCTCGGAGGACATGAAATCCATTAGCTTGGACACATTCAATGGTACTTTTCGAGATATTGCCCCTTCTGGTGAAGATGGAATCACTTCCTCTTCAATGGGGTCAGGCATTCCCTCACTAAACATTCTTTCCAGCAAGAAGGGTGTTTGCCCACTTCCGGATGTCCTATCCTCACTTCCTTCCCGAATGATACTAGGTATAGCTAACGGTTTATGGGTCCGGTGAGGCTGAACTTGCGTAGGAAACACTGTGTCTGGAATTTTGATTTTTCTCGGGTTTGGCTCCAGTTCTCTTTGTGTTTCTTCCACCAAACCCCTTAAGTGTTGCACTTGTTCAATCTCCTCAACTGGGTTTGGGTAAGTACAAATCTTTTTCTTGAGGGTTTTTGGCCAACGTGGCTTGTCTGGGGAGTCTCAGTCAGTTTGGGTGGTCGAGAGGGCATAAACTGACTTGGTTGTGGGGCTGAGGAAGTTTCCTTCTGTTTCCCCTTATTTATGTACTCGCTTGATTCTCCTTCCTTGAGCTCCCGAGTGGGTTCCTCCCTTAAGGTAGTGGCTTTGGTCCCCATGGTTTCTACTGAATCAGAATCATATTCAGGATCATTCATATACACGGGGTCGTCTCCTGTCCCTATGTTAGTCTTTGAACTGGGCTTGGAGCTCGTGGCATTAAGCGATCTCTTTCGCCATGTTTTCTTTTTCCTTACCTGAGCGATTGATGCAGTATCCCTCTCTTCAAGAATGTAGTTTTGATTTTGAAGCATTGATCGTGTAACTACATTCACAGGTACAATGGGTGTGGTTTCTCGTGCTTGGTTGGTGACCTCAACCAGATTCAATGGCGTAATCTTGGGTGCATTAGGATTATGTGGACATTGAGCGATCAAATGATCTATGCCACAACGATTACATGTAAGTACCGGCATTCCCGATGTGCTCCCTTGATTTGGTTGCATCTGAGTAGTGATCTTCTGTAACCTATTAGGGCACTCCGCGACACGATGCGGTCCACCACAATCATAGCATTGAAGAGGTGGTCTCCTTGCCATGGTATTAAGGTTTTGCCCTCTTGTGGCGAGAGCAGTCGCTTGATATACAGGCTTGACTTGCCCGAAATGATCCTCCATGTAGTACTGGGGAATCATTTCAAACGTATCAATCCCGTATGGAGCAGTGGGGTCTATCTCCTCTTCATAATCCCCACATGCACTATGTGACTCACAACCCATCTGGTTTATTGGGGTAATCCTTGGTGGATGTGGAGGTTGTGGTCCTAGCACTGGCGGTGGTAACGGCACAGACTGGACTACATTCGGATTCCTTGGAACTATGTGCTGTTTGACGGTTGCTCGATAGGTTGTGCAGGCATTAGCGCGGGTACTTGAGGTGTGTTTGACCAAGCTAGTGGTGCCTGGTTTACCAACATTCGCTTAAGTGTTAGGCAATCTTTAGATTGATGGCCATACTTACCACATGCATTGCAATTCCCATTGAATTTGACTCTGAATGTGGGACATTCACTCGTGCTATGTGGTCCTAAGCACACCGAACACCATTGTTGCTCTCTTCTTGGGTACATATGGCTATTCTAAGGAGCTCGATTACCCCTAAAGTATTCTTGGAGAGCCTTAGTAAGGTCGGACACAGACATTTCAGATATCTTGGGCTCCTTGGCAATAGGTTTCGCCGTCATTGGCTCGTGCCCAGATACTTGCGAACTAACAGATTTTTTTTCTGAAGACACCTTTTTACCTACAATCATCAAGTTGTCTTCTAACTGGATTGCATTGGCAGTGACTGCTTCCCACGTTGTAAGACCTCTAATGACTAGGCCATTGTAAATGTCCTCGTGGCGTAATCCTCGGATGAATCTATCGAGGAGTTGGTTGTTATTGAAGCGTTCATCGGGAGTGCAGCGAGAATTTAGATGCTTCAATCGACTTATAAAGTCTCTCACTGACTCCCCTTCCTCGCGTTCAGCTTTTTGGAGTTGAGATGCTACTCCCCACCAAAGCACACCCTCACGTATGTATTCTTTCAAGAACAATCTCTTGAGAGTGGGGTAGTGAGTGCGCTCTTCAACCCTTAAGGTTCGATACCAATCTCCGGCCTTCCCACTCAAGGTTAAGCCTAGGGCTTTACACTTATGCAGCTCATTGTGCTCTTCCAAGGAATCACACACGTGTTCAAAGACTTCAATGTGCTTCCTAACGTCCTCGTTACCACTGAAGTTTTGAGTGAGCTTAGCCACTTGTACTGCCTTGCTTCTAGGTTCTCCCTCAGGCATGCCCCGCATGTTTTCCGCAATGGATCGTCCGATCGTCTGAGCAAACGCTGCGAGATCACCTAAGTAAGCAGGCATAGTTGGTGGAGGCACTTCTGGGATAGCCTGGCTGATAGGAGTTGGCGTTGGTCTGAGTATGTTGGCAAATGAGGTAGGATATGATATGTGGCTAGGCCTAGCTCCTATTGGATAAGGGTGGTGATAAGGCGGTCGTGGAGCATACGCCATTGGCATACTAAGAGGCATAGGAGCTACATGAGCATGAGTTGAGATAGGTACATAGGGTCGATAGGCACGGGCACGCACTGTTGTAGGTACTGTTCCACTAGGTAGTGGTGTTGTACTAACTACAGTGGTAATAGGTGCGCTTTCTGTCATGCTCATCATTAGGGTAGGCATTGTGGATTCCTTAATGGAAAGTTGAGCCAAGGTTGGAAAACTAAAGTTATTGCTCGTGGGCTCAACCTGCATTGAGACTCCAGGCGAAACAACATATGAAGGGTCTATGGGACTCACCGAGGGAGTCTCCAATTGTGATAGGGTTGGTTGTTTGGCCTTGCCCGTATCCAAAAACCTCATAGGGCCAGTGGAAACTAGGTCCACTCCCCTATTTTGCCTCTCAATTTGGATAATTCTATGAATCACCTCACATATCATGTGTTGTTGCTCCTCTAGATTAGTGGCGCTAGATGTAGATCGTAGGACTTCTAACCAACCTACATGGTATGTGTAACCTGTGTATAGGTCAGTTAGAGTCTCTGTGTGTAGATCATATTCCCAATTTTCATTGAGAAATATCCCATCTAGACTTGGTGTGCCAAATGGTTCTCTTGAAGTGGACGCAATGTCACTTCTTATGGATTGGCTTCTAGGGACCTCTACTTTAGGAAGAGCATCGGAATGTGGTAGCTCAGTAGGGCCCTCATTAAACGAAGTGGGTAGAATATCCACATGGACACTCTTTGGGAGGGTAGGGTCCACATAAGATGTGAATGGCGAATCTACTACCCCTCCTTCCTCATTTACTTCGCTTGTCGCATGTTCAGAGCGTGTAGCTCTACTAAAGGTCTCTATTAGACGACTAAACATGCTAGATCCGGGTTGTGGGGCCCACACTGGCATGTTTTGGCTTGTCTCCTCAGGGTTCTTAGTAGGGTGTCCTTCCATGGCTTCTGAGTCAGAGGACGAGTCACTATCCACTATTCATGGATCTTGGGTTGCACTCCCTTGGGTTCCAGCCGAAGGCCAAGATGCCAACGTGGAGGGATGGTGTGAGCCTGCGTAGACTGAAACGCTTTCTAGTGGTTCAGGCTCTAGCACCCGACCAGAACGTAGATGCATGTGACGTGGGTACCCTACGTGCGTTGGTAACTACCCTTGAAGCCCACACAAGTGGTTTCTTGGGTATTTTGCACCTCGTTTTTACTTGTTTTTAGATTGTTTTTAACTCGTTTTTGACCCCCTTACTTACGGTCGAACTTGGACTAGGGCGTGTGATAGCTCGAAACGAGCGTATCGTTTAAAGGGTCCTAGTGTGCTTTACAGCACCGTGTTCGCCTATCTAGAGCTCCTGTAGTCCTCAAAATAGTCCGTTTCCTTTGGGGGGAATGGGCAAAAGCCTATTTGCTTGTGGAGGAAAGGGTGAGGGCTTTATCCCACATGCTCACTTTACTCCTTGGGGAGTGGGCTACCTATAGGACACGACTTCCCATAAGCTCTCACTTGAAAGAAAGCTATGGAGGCTCACTCTCCTATATATATATATCAGAAGACCGAGACCGAGGCTGGGGTCGTGGGTCGTGGGTCAATTGGGGTTCTTTCTTTTCAAAATTTTTTTCTCCAGTTAGAAAATCTTTCCTCTCCACACGTTTGGTTCTTTCTTTAAAAATAAAGTTGTAATTTTTAATTTTTTATATTTTTTTTAAATTTTTATTTTCTATTTTTTTATTTTCTGAGATAAGTTTTCTAGGGTTTCTAGTCTTGGCCGCGGCGCAGTTCGCGCACACAGCACAGATCTGGGGATTCAGAAACCCCCCTCACACGCAAAAAACCAGATAACCAATCGTGCGCCCACACGCGGAGTGGAAAAATAACAAAAGAAACAGAAATGCAGAAGACAAATTGCAGAAACAGAGATTGTAAACCACAGAAACACCTCAACAGCAAACACACAGTCGCTTTCCTACAGTGTAGATTAAACTTCACGCAGCAGCCGAGCTGCAAACTGGAGCTTGGTGCAGGGCAACTCCCCGGCAGCGGCACCAAAAATGTGCGCTTTTGCCGCACAGGTCGTAGCTGGGGACTTGCCAGACACCGTATGCGAGCCACGAATGGCTGCAAGCATACAACCAGGGAAGGAAGCTCAAACAGAATGCCAAAGGGTGTGTCACTCACCGCTCAACCGCCGCCTTGAAGGATTCCCGTGTCGCAGCCGTGAAGGAGGAGCCGCCGTCGCCGCTCTACCGCCTCTCCGCCGCCATGCCGCTACACAGTGCTCGATCGCTCTCTCACTCTCTCTCTCTCTCTCTCTCACACACGCAGAAGAAGGAAACCAAAGAGATAAGGCAAGAGCACTCTTGTATTCATAACACATGAGAATGAGGATTTTAGGGTTACATTTGACTCTTATAGGTGACTTGGCCGTTCACACTTGGGCGCCCATACATGGCCGGCCGACCCTAACCCTTATCCTACTGATATTCAAGGTGCGCCTCTCATCGGCGATCACCCAATCCCTTTATCCTTAACATATGGTGCCGACAAGCCCGGCCCATGACTCAGAATATTTAAATTAATGACATAAAACATAGTACATCTCAATGTCCGTCATGGGTTAACATGCTATGTCCCCCTTCTAACCGTAATCGTGAAGTCAAATTTCAATAGTAACAATAACCAGCGTGTGATTCTTCCCGTGGTGCAAGGCTTGTTCACCAAGTATAATAAGACCTAATGGTCCACAAAGAACATAAATTTGCTGGCCAGTAAATAATGTCGATACTTCTTGACTGCATAAACCATGGCCAACCCTTCTCACTCTGTGGTAGTATAATTCACCTCTGCATCATTCAATTGGTGAACGACTAGCAAAACAGACTGGGTAGTCCAATTTAAACTCACCAAGCTGGTATGGTTTTTGTCTGGTTGGTCTTGATCTATCCATGATTGGGATTGTATGTTGCACCACTTCAGTGGTACACCCTTCATCTCTTTGTAGTTCCAGGCGAAACAATCCTTAAACTCTTTAAGAAGAGCAACAAGCTCATTTTCTTCAACCGGAGTCAAGTCCTTAGCAATATAAAAAGGTTTGGTTTCCTCCCCTGGTTCTGCAATATCAACTTCCTTGAGTTTAGATGATGTGGACAACCCATCTTCCTTAACTCTTTTTGCCGTCAGTCCGACCACATTTCGTTCGTCAATTCTGTAGGTTTTGAAATGGTCTGGTACTGAAAGTAGGTCTGGTTTATCCTCATTCTCACTTTTTTTTTCAGGCCATAACTTTCCTGGCCTCTCACTCAGCTTCTACCCAAAGCTTTGTTTCGTTTTCGGCACCGCCCAGCTTTCGTAAGCTTAGGCGTTTCCAGTTCTCGAAGAATGACTTCCTCCCTATGTTTCCCTTCAAGGGATATCTTACTCAATTCCTCACCCCAATCCTTAGAAAACTCGTCTCGTGTACCTTAGTAGCTTCGAGGTATCTCAGTCAACCCACTGGGCATCCATGGGTTTTCTTTGTAGTAGTAGGGCATTTCGTCGAGCGATATATCGTTTTTGCTAGAGACCTCCTCTTGTGATTCCTCACCATCAATGGTTTGCAATTTGACCATACAAATAGAGGTAGCAGGAACAGTCCTAGATTCCACATATTGGGTTCCTCGAGGTTGCATCACGTCAATGGTAGCTAGCACATGTATCCAATTTTCACTAAATACGGAGGAAGAAGTGATGCATACATTTTCGTTTCCTCTATGGTCTAATGCCCAATCATGCACCAATTTGGATTCCCTCATGAGGGTCTCCCCAATATTATGTCATATGAGTCTGGTTGGCACAAAAAGTCCATTACTACAAATGTATGATGGTAGCAAAATGTAAAGAGTTTGGGTCTCACATTCTCTAAAATCCCAATGGGCCTTGAAGATGTTCCGTCTGCCATTTTAACTATAAGATCTACTCTTTTCAGGTCGGATTTTCCTAGTTTTCCTAACATCATTTTGTGATGATGCTAACCCCCGCCCCACCATCCATGATAGCCAGTGCCTGGTATCCATCATGATGAATTGGGATCGTAGCATTAGTGTCGTCACTTTCATAATAACACCCCAATTGATTAACCGGTATCGTTTCTTCCCTTGTGTGTTTTAAAGTTCTTTTTGCCAGAGGTGATAACATCCTCTGTAGTGTCGACTGCCGGCCTTAGTCCACCCTCTACCCATTCCTTTATGTCTGCCCATAATGTTGGTGAACTGCGTAGCAGTTATCCCAATGGCATTTGCACAGAAGTGAACAATATAATCACGAGACTGCCCATGTCTCTGGGTTCTCTAGCAATTGAGAGTTCCTTCCATGTGTGCGTCTCGTATCCATCCCTAGGGAATGAATGGACGGACTCATCCTCATCCCTAGAGAATGAATGGACGGACTCATCCTGCGCATCTTCCTTGAGATTGTGTTTCCTTGAGATCCCTCTTCGGACTCTTGTGGAATTGGAGTGAAACGTCCAATTCCCTTGTTGGTTCGTTTCTTGGATACATTGTATCCCTGACCTGGTTAGCCCTTAACATGGCTTCGTGAATTCGTTGACACTCTTTTACTAGGGCCTTGGCTTCTTCGTGCTTCCTTATCTCCTCTTCAGCATTTGGGTATTTCACTGACTCCTTTAGGAGTTGATGGTCTTTTCCCTTGCATCTCTTGGTCAAGCTCATTTGGTTTGATTGCTTGATCCTTCTCTTCTCTTGATTGAGTGGATCCGGTGTCGATCGTATCTTCTTCATATCCATCATGAATTGTGTCCCTGGTGTCACCCTTACCCACTTTTTTCACCCTCCTTCTCTTGCCAGTTCTGGAAGTGGTTGCATCTGCTGGGTTCTTCCCTTTGTCCCCCAATTGGGATTGGGCTTGTTTCAGGACATTGAGTGGCATGATGTTTCTAGGTTGCACACTTATGGTTTGGATGGTGGCTTGCTGGTTAGAAGTGGAAGTTGAACGACTTGTGCCGTATGGAAAATCTTTGATCAAATGATCAATCCCACATTTAGTACAAGTAAGTACTGGCATGTCATTGGGGGGTACAGTCAATTGTTGAGGTTGGTGCGTATGAACCATATTCTTGTTCGGACATTCAACGATTTGATGCGGTCCACTGCAACCAAAACATTGTAGTCATCCTCTCCTTATATTTGAGTTTATGTCCTTACCCTTCCACTATACCATGGTTTGAAACATAGGTACTGGCATGTTATTCTATAAGACATAGAATTCTGGTGCAACCTCCGTAGCTTCCTCATAGTACTCATCGCACTTATTTCTACTTCACGCACCATATCCATATCTTTTGATGTCTCTTGAATCAAAACTTGGTTGATTTTAGTCTATGGTGGTTGTGGTGGTAGAATAGGTGGTGGCAGAGATGAAGTGTCCTGTACCTGAAACATCCCCCTAGCTAAATAGAAAGGGTTTGGCTGTCCTACAGTTGCAGTGATTTACACAAGTGGTGCTGGTAAGGCCAATGGAGCTCTAGGTGCCAGAAACTGTGCTACTGTTTGGAGCCTTGGATATCTGCACATGGAGGTGTCATGATTCCCTAATTTTACACAGTGCACACAATAGAGTAATGGCTTTACTCCTAACTATGGGCATTCGGTGGTAGTGTGATTCAATCTGCACATAGAGTACCACACCAATTCTCTATGAGGGTAAAGATGGGTATGCCCATGCCCAGATGTTTCTCTTCCATCCTTTACCTTCAATTTTTTCAGTATTGCATTATTGAGTTCATCCACAGTCATGTTCCCGACTTGCTTGCTTCAAGTTCCAATCTCTTGGTGACTCGAAACTCGCAAAGTCGTTGTGCTATCGAAGATATTTTGACATCTTCTGGCTGTGGCAATTCCAACAGATTATCTTCATATTCAATTGCCAGCTTACAAAAGAGGTATCTAGAGTAGTCGGTCGGGCTAATACCAGATTATCATTCATCTTATGGTCTCGGACTCCTCTCAGGAAGCAGGGCAATAATTGATCATCAGTTAACCTCTCCCGTAGATTGCACCTTGAATTCAAGTGCTTTAGCTGAGACACATAGTCTCGCATATCGACTCCATTTCTTTTTGTTTGATGTTGTGCAGGTGTACCACAGGACTCTATCTGTCTCGCCACTTCTAGCAAAGCTTGGCACAAACACATTCTTAAGTCGTGTGAAATTAACCTTATCTTTAGGTTTGAGGGTTCGGAACCATTAATGTGCTTTTTCTTCTAGGGTCAGTGAGAAAGCATGAATCATGGTTACATCACTTACTGGCCCGCAGGTTTCGCATGTGGACTCAAAGATCTCTACATGTTGAATCGGGTCCCCATCCCCAGAGAATTTCTGGATGAGCTTTGAAATGATGTGTGGCTGCATCTGGGAGGGTCGGGATTCTAGAGCAGTGCCTAGTTCCTTAACCATTCCTCGGTCCATTTTCGTAGCCATATTCAACAAATCCATCCTTGTGGCCGCCGCATTAAGATCTATGGCACCCTTGGTCTTTGAGGAGCTACTCTCCCCTACCTAGACCTCGTCCTCTTCCTACGTTAGCTATTCTAGGCATATCCGGTCTATAGGACGGTCCGGCCACTTTAGTCTAGAATGGCTCATCATTAGTCACCTCCGTATGCCTTTGTAGAATTAAGAGATCCATGTCTTGTAAGAATGTCACGTAGGCTATAACGCCTGTGACTGACGGGGCAGACTGGATGGCCAAGGACGTGGCCATCCGGGGTTCAGTGGGAGAGGACGCCCATGCAGAGTCATGGGCGGCCAGGCTAGTGTGGACGGCAGGCCACACACTATATAGCCTAGGGGATAAGGGACAATCCTCATTCTTCCTCTATGGCTGGGTGGTGAGCCAGAGGCCGTCCCCTCCTGTGGTAGCGCCCGTAGCGACGTTACGGGTATCTAACACTGGTATCAGAGCGTCGGTTTGATTGGGTCGTCAAGGTCTGTGCGCATGACCGGGGGACCGGAGCCCACTCAACGGTTTTCAACCATTCAAAATCTCATCCTTATCTCCACAATGGAGTGTGTGGAGGGAGGCGGCCAGAACTGAAAGGAAGAACCTCTCTCTCTCTCTCTCTCTCTCTCTCTCTCTCTCTCTCTCTCTCTCTCTCTCTCTCTCTCTCTCTCTCTCTCTCTCTCTCTCTCTCTCTCTCGCTCGCTCTCTCTCTCTCTCTCCGTCGCACACACCAAAGCAATAATCTGCAGGTAAGCATTTTGTTTTTTTTCTGCTTTGAAGCTTGTCTGCAAAAAAATGGTGTAGAGGGAGAATGATTGTAACAAGAGAGGCGGCTGAACTTGTCGATTGTGTGGCCTCCACACTAGTGTTAATGTCGTTGGCTCGCTGTGAAGCAGTCTGGGACTGTGAAGCAGCCTACTGCGCCAGCGGCCACACCTTACGTGGCCAGCGCGGCCAGCCAGGCCAACGCAGCGGTGACCAACGCGGCCATCCAGGCCAACGCAGCCAGCCAAACCAGCCCGGTGGCGGCCAGCCACACCAGCGCGGCAGCGGGGCCACCTAAAAACCAACAGCCGATGACTCGCCAAAATATATATTTATTTATTTATCTATCTATCTATTTATTTATTTATTTATATTTTTAATTATTTATTTTTAATAAAATTTCAAACGAACACCTCTGTCCCGGCAGTGGAGGGATAATCCCGACGGTGTCGAGGGATAATCCAGGGTGTTTTGGGCACAGATTCCGCATGGAAATTAATTTGGTTATGAGTTACAGGCATTTTTCTCTCGGATCGGAGCATCCCGGAGTAACGACGCTTGTAGAGGCTCGCAACGCAACACAAATCGACAATCGACGACAGTCGCATGCGACCGTAAGGGGGGTGACTATTCTCTCTCCACCACTGCTCATTTTATTAGCGTTTTTTTTATAATTTTTGAGTTCTCGCATTTTTCTTTGTGCAAGAATTAAAGATGTCTGCTAGTAGGCGTAGTGTGTCTCCACCGCCTTCTACTTCTCTAGGGTTTTCAGGTCTCTTGTCCTCGGTCGCGGGTTTGACCCCGACCGAATTGTCAGGCCATATACGCCCGATCGTTGTTCGGTCTGGAGTGCGCTCATCGATCACGCGTGATCTGCCCCAACGCCCTCCTCGTCTATTGACCCCGCCTTGGGACCCAGCGAGCCCGCAGCGGCCGCATTAACAGATGACCCCTTTCTGGCCGATGAGCCAGAGGACATGAACACCGACGTCGCCGAGGGGACCGGAGGACCTCTTGGAATATGACGATGACGATTATGACCTATTGGACCCTGCTGATGTCCTCACAGAGACGGAGCTCTCTAGTGGACTTTTTAAATATCTTAATGCCAAACTGAACAATATGGGTAAAGTCCAAGCTGACTTAGTCACGATGCTACAGAGCATCTCCACACGGTTAGATGCACTGACAGCCGCCTCGGCTAGTACTCCGACTCCTCGTGATAGACGAACTCCTGCAGCACGGGTGAGCGTAGCCTCGCCAGTGGTTGCAAGAGTATAGGCCGATGCGCGTGCGGGGCCGTCTGTAGTAGCGACAGCTTTGTTGTTATTAAAAGACTTAAAGCCGCCTAGTTTTGGTGGCGAGGAGAAGGAGAGAAACAAGGACTCGGTCAACATGTTTCTAGCGAAGTGGTCAGATTTGCATGTGCTGCGACGAGAGCAGCCTAGCCGGATACAACCCGTAGAGGCTAGCCTCTCATTAACCGGCAAAGCGTACAAGTGGTGGATGAGTTTGACAACTCGTCCTGCCACTTGGACGGAGCTTGAAACGATGTTTCGAAAAGAGTTTTTGCCTGTTAATGAGGAGGAGAGAAGCTGGGAGTTATGGGACAAGTGCTTGATGGAGAACAAATCCCTGACTCAATACATCTCAGACTATAGGGAGACAGTACTCAAGCTAAAGGGAATCGATGCATTCCAGACATTGCGAGGCTTTAAAAGAGGCCTCAAAGATGATTACCTTGAGTATGTAGAGCCCTTACAGCCTAAAGACTTAGCAGAGGCAATTAAGTATGCGCAGATATTCAATGACATCAAACGCCGTAGTGCGCGTGGTGGCTCTAACAGGGCCGAGGGTAGTGAAAAGAGGAGGTCAGGTCTTAAAAGAAAAGGGTTCCGCAGTGATAAACAAGGAGATAGGACAAACCAGGAAGGACAGGGTGGTCATTGGTCTAAAAACCGCGACCATCCAAGAAGAAAAGAGACATCGAAATCCAAAAGAAAGAGCAGTATATTAAAGCGCGAAAGGAAAATCGTTGCTTTAATTGCAATGATGTAGGGCACACGAAGGTTGAGTGTCCAAAGCCTAAAGCCAGCACGAGTGGCAACGAGCCCAAAAAAGATGGCAACGAGTGTGATAAACTTTCTCCGAGATATTGTGGTCCTTTTAAAATCCTTAAGAAGATTGGGGACGTAGCATATAAACTTGAGTTACCGGAGAGTTCTCAAGTCCATCCTGTCTTCCATGTCAGTAAACTGAAGAAATCAGTTCACGGGCTAGAGAACGCAGTTTCTCCAGAGATTTTGGTGGACTTGATAGAGCCACCAAAGATACCACATGAACCTAAAAAGATTCTAGAGTATCGTGATAGACAAACGCGACATAAAGTGTACCAAGAGGTACTTGTTAAATGGACAGACAGGGATGAGGAGGTAACTACTTGGGAACACCGTAGTGTAATCTCCAAGAGGTTTCCCCAGTTTGTTTTCGGGGACGAAAACTCTTCTTAAGGGGGGGTAATGTCACGTAGGCTGTAACGATGGCGGCAGACCGGATGGCCAAGGACGTGGCCATCCGCGGTTCAGTGGGAGAGGACGCCCATGCGGAGTCATGGGCGGCCAGGCTAGTGTGGATGGTAGGCCACACACTATATAGCCTGGGGGATGAGGGGCAATCCTCATTCTTCCTCTATGGCTGGGTGGTGAGCCAGAGGCCGTCCCCTCCTGTGGTAGCACCTGTAGCGGCGTTATGGGTATCTAACAAAGAATGTGGGATGATTGATCATCTGCTCGATGTCCTTCTTGGTGTCTTCTACTTCACCTGCTTCTCTTGGTAGATTCTTCCCTTCATCTAGGGTTACAAACCCTTCCTCCCCTCTTCGCTCTTCATTAATGGGTTCTAAGTTTGGAATTTCTCCCTCACTCCTGCCCATGACTATTTTCGGCTCTTTGCCACGTGATTGAAGTAAGTTCACACTTCCCATCTCCTTTTGTTCAGCTCTAGCCCTTCGAGTATCGAGCTCTTGTTTCCTTAAGCTCAATTCTCGTAGCTACCGTTCTACTTCAATCCTTTTCAGATCTAATTCCACTTCCTTCGAGGTTGGGAAGAATGCTTGACCTAGGGGGGTGCCAGTCTTTGACAGCCTTGAATTTGAAGGTTGGATAGGTACTTCTTGTCTTGGACTAAGTCCAGCGCTGGTTGACGGACCCGTGCCCGTGGATTGTGCCTCTTCATTGTTTTGCTGGTTTGGAGACTAAAAAATCCCCGGGCTATATCAATGATACCGCTGGATCTGGTAGGGGAGGGTGGTTTCTCCTCTTCCCCAAACCCAGAGTATCGCAGCCCTTCTTCCATGGATTCTTCACTACCTAGTCTCGACGATGGTTAGATTCCTTAAGACACTCAATTGAGTGCTTACTGAGTGGCCTGAACCCACACTCTTTTGATAGGAAGATTTTGGGTGATTTGATGCACTATCGTCACGAGTGAGGCCGTCTCCAATGAGCTTTCCAGACCTCAGGTGCATGTAAATATGATTTGATAAGCTATTTTGCTACCCAATTAAATTATGGTAAGATATTATCGAAATTTGGCTATCACAGAGGCAGTATGCATTGGACATGTTGTCCAAGTATGGGATGGCTAATTGTAAGCCAATCTCGGTGCCATTAGATAAAAATGGCAAGCTTAGTGCGAATGTAGGTTATGTGTTGGAGGATCCCACTATGTACAAGAAGATTGTGGGGAGTTTGATCTATGTCATGATCAGCAGGCCAAAATTTGAGCTACACTGGTGGCTTAGAGAGCCAGTTTATGCACGTTCCGCACAAACCAATCTTAACAGTGTACGACGCACACTTAGGTATTTGAGGGCCACTATTGATTATGCATTGTTTTATGCAGCAGGTGTACCATTGGAGCTATATGGGTACACATGCAGATCAGGTAGCATCTCAGACAGGAGATCTACTAGTGGATTTATGTTTTCATTGGGGAGTTCTTATGTGACATGGAGCAGCAAGAAGCAACCCAAAGTTGCCTTGTCGAGCACAGAGGTAGAGTACAGAGGAGCTACAATGGAAGCATGTGAGGTAGCTTGGTTACGCAAGCTACTTTTACTGATTCGGGGTTGCATGTGGAGAGAAAGGTTGTCATATATTGTGACAATCTTAGTAGTACACAGTTGGCCAGGAACCCAATTTTCCATGCGCGGCCAAAACATAGTGAGGTACATTATCACTTCATTATGGAGAGAGTCTTGGCAGGTGACATCGACTTGGCCTACGTCAACACACAAGATCAAGTTGCTGACATCTTCACAAAGGCCTTGGGAGCTGAGAAGCTCCGTAGATTTCGAGATATGCTTGGAGTTCATGAGCTAGAGTTGAGCTGAGGGGGATTATTGAGATGTCAAGCTCAACATGAGCTGACACTCACAAGGCGCCTACATGACCATTCGACATTTATATCATTGACGGGTTTGGTATCTGACACACTGACATATCTTCGCCAGAGATTCTACAACTGGACTACACCGACTAGTCCACATCTACCCACTCCTCTTAGTGTGTTCACATTATGGACCGCTTGTATATACTCTATTATGTGTGTTAGTCACTTTATCTTCTTTGTAGACCTCTTTTGTTGTGTGAAGAAGAAGAAGAATTTTCAGCCTCTCACCTTGTGTTCTCTCATCTAGGGTTTGTGTGAGTATGTATGTGCTTGCAAGAGCTCAAGCTCTCTTCTCCCCTGCATCTTTTCACAAGATACAATTGAGCCATTTACTGATGATTCTATTCGAGTCCTTGTCTACTACAGAGGACGAAGGTTTAATAGAGTCAGGAATCCATACTCAAACCAAAGCTCATGTTTAAGGTGTTAATGCAAATAACACCCTTTGAACCTACTCAGCGGATTCTACCCGAAGCTTACTCAGATGTCACACCAACGAAGCAACCATATGTACCATACCCTCTCCAAGCACCAAGACCAGAATTAGACGAGTTACTGCCTTTGGCTAGAGAGGGCACGTTATGGTCCAATGTGGCATGACACACAAAGCTAGCAGATCCTCACTTAGCAGATCTACTAGAAATAAGGATTGTTACATTTATGATCAATTACTGCTTCCCGCAGGTGGAGGAAGGCTAATCTAGTCCACACAAGAGGGGGCTATACAACGATTGTCTCATAGATGATGCTAACCCCAAACTAGAGGATTTTGGTATACAACCGGATTGGAGGAAAGAGTACCTTACAATTCCAAAATATAGCCATCGATATATGTGTGCACCACCAACACAGAGAGTAGATCCTTTGTACATGCCATTGAAGAGAAGGTGAACACCATTGGAGTTTTAAGAGGCAAAGCAAAGAGATTCACATGTCTGCTACAACTTTCGCATGTTCGTGCTAGTGACATTTGTAGATATAGGAGAGCAAAGAAAGCAAATGCTGAATTGGATACATGCATGGCATCGTATTCCAGACCCGACAATTGTAGCCAATGTTCAATTCCTAAAACTACTTGTGGTCCTCATAGATCAACCCAAAGAAAGATATGATGGATATGGTGCTGATTAGCTACAATTTGACATGAATCAAGGACCAAGTAACAGAGGCACGATGTTATATTATCATCGCCTCTAAGGTGTCTACCAGCATACATGCATGTCACATTCGAGGATATGGTTGACATTGGGTTCTGATTCAGAAAAACCCTTAAAAAGCTTCAGTCACGTCGGAACTTCTATCGTCACGAGTTCGGCGACCAAGTCTTTCAACCTCGATAGTAGGTTCTGAGGACAGAACCGACATCAGGTAGGGGGATGTTAATCCCATTTTGGATTAACAAATATGCTCCTCCATTTGAGGACATTAATAAGTGTCATACAAAGGCATTATAAAAGTTGTACATTATGAGATATTGGCCACCCAAGGCCTTAGTTAAGTAAGTTTTTGGGTGCCTAAGTGTGAATAAGGGCCAATTGTATATAAGGCATTTTCTCATAATGAATGAACATAATCCCCCTTTGTGCTATGAGAGTTCTTGCTTTTGTCTTGAGAGAGATATTGAGTGAGAGCATTCTAGCACTTGTGCCTTCTCTATACTTGTATGTTGTATGCTTGTATTGAGGAATGAGAGAGAGTGATTGCCTTGTGTGGTGGTGTGAGTAACTTTACGGTAACAGTGTGGAGGTGGAGCTTGGAGGATTGGAGCTTCTCAAGTGAGCTTGGAGACCTCAAGGGAAACAAGTTCGAAGCATTGGTAAGTGCCCTACGACAGTCGTGTTCTATTGCTCTTTCCAAAGGTGAATGCATTGAGTACCCTCTTGGAGGTGTGGTAGGCCATAACACCACTTGGTGTAAAGAATCCCATCATTGACGATCCATAGCAAGCTTTGGCTGTATTGTAAAGTAAGAAAATGTTTATTCAAAATCTTATGAAATTCTTTCCATGTACTAGGTTGATGCTTGCCTTGCTTATTCACATTCCACTATAAAGTAACACTTTCAATCAAATGATTTGCAGGCACACTTAATCTTATCTTTTTTCCAAAAAAATCGCCTAAAAAATAATCATCTAGTTAACTAAGCCATGCAATAAGCATACAAGCATACAAGCATACAAGCATCTTTCTTCCCATCACAATTCTTGTTTTGGCTAGAGTTCATTAACCTTTTCAAGAACTTTGGGCTTGCAATGTAGCCTCAAGTGTACTTTCCCTTTTACTCTCTCATGTCTAAGCTTACATTGTGAATACACACACACTATATTTTTATTGTGTGTTTTTTTGCAATCAATATAATATATAAATATTCCACTGTCAAACATAATTTTAAAATGTGACCTTTACATGCTGGACTATTATAGTGGTATGTTTGTTCATCTTAAATCAGCATATTTGTATGTTTTAAGATTAAATATACATACTAATTTAAGATGAAAAAAAATCCCAATATGTTAACCTTAACATGGTTTCACCTGCTCAGTTTACCGTAAGGCACTTTATTATGAGAATATTTTTTTAACTTAAAAATATTATTCCACCTTTTTAAGTAATTTGGGGATGCTTACATTGTATTTTCATCGTGCCAAATTATGTTAGCATCGTGGGTAATGCCATTATAAATATCAATAAGCTTGGTGCACATTAACGTGCTTGGGGCCTCCAGTGTTTGCTATAGTTGGTTTGTATGGGTAGGGTGGTTCCTCAAGTACTTATGCCTAATGAACATGTGTGTGGTGATGGTTTGTTTGCCCATGGAATATGTATTAAATTTACCAAATTATTTGTTTGATATTTTACAGGTGATGAGGAATTGGAAGATTGAAGCGGATGCATATAAATAATTATTTTAGAAGGCATTCACAATTTTGAGCAAGCTTTGTATATACGTGCAAACTTGTGCACATTATTTTATTTATTTTCATAAGCTTAGACTTTGGTAATATTTACTTTTTGATATTTTGTAAATCTTAAAAGCTTCCCCTCGCCTCAAGGAATTTGATAAAAATAGAGCTCTCTATTTTTAGAAAAGAAGAGCACTGCGTGCAAAGTTAAAGCACCACTTTTGTATTTTTGGAAAAGCCAAAGCAAATCTCAAAAAAAATCTTTTTAGGAGCAGAATTTCAGTTTTCGAGTAGTAGGAAAAAATAAAATTTGACCACATTTTGGCCTACTCTTAAGACTCTTAAACCCACATAGTCTCCATTGGAAAAAATGTGTGAAGTAAGACTCGGGGTTTGACCTTCCTACAAAGTGTTTGCTTGGTTTTAACACAAATTTGAGCCATTCAAGAGTATTGAGATAACTCAAATTTATGTCCTCTACTTATTTAAACTGAAAAAATATTCATAGCACTTTTATTTAAATATATGTTTACACCAAATGGTTGATTTACCGTGGCAGCACCCATAATGCAAGAGTAAATTACTACAATTCAAAGCAAATAGAAAACTAAGCGTGATCATAGGCACAAGTTAGAATGTTGTTTTAAATGTTCTAGTTGTAAACATGATTTTTGATGAAGAAGAAAGTGATCATGTTCAATGCACTCTTAGTAAACCACGCAACCTCTCATAGTTGTGGAGGAGGAATTTTCCCTTATTGAGTCTCAGGTAACTATGTGTTTTCCAAGATGGGCCTTGTGCACTTGCATGCGCACATTGAAGGTGTGTTATAGAAAACTAAACCTCATATTTGTGATGATGGCATCAATATCTATCCATCATGCCCCACTCAATGTCTCAATGTCTCAATGCTATACTAGCATGGTGATACATAGAACCCTTGCATAAGACAATCATGTAAACTACCTCCCTTATAAGTATGATCATGAAAAGAGTGCAACTAAAAAAAGGAACCAACCCAAAATAGCATATAAGATTTGGCGTAAAAATAAAATTAACACTTCAAATTAATCCAATGGCTCCTATTTAAAATTTATAATATTGAATTTACACACTTATTATTCTTTATATTTAATGAAAAGATAATGATACATATTTTTTATTAATTTAAAATTATTTATTTGAAGGAATATTGTTTATGAGACTTTATGTTTTCTATGTTCTAAATTGGAGAGAACGTCTTGTCATGAATTGCATATTTGCTTCTAGTAAGGATTGAATTATAGTTGGAGTAGGTAGGGTTGCTACATATGGTATCATAACTTAGAAAGGGATGTTTTATAATGTTAGAAGCTGAATCATTGTGTACTTAGCCATTCTAAAAGCATTCTTGACCTTTTAGACTAGCATCTATCACTTGAGATATTTTATGTTATATGAAGCATCTAAATTACCAATTCAAGGGTGAAAGAGTCTAAATAACCAATCCGGGGACTAAAGAGCAATTCAAAACATGCATATTCATTTCTTTTGATGTGCTTGATTCTACTTTTTCTCTTGAATGTCAATTTGATTTTCATACCTAGTTAATGAGATTATTTGTTAGTGGCCAAATAACATAATTATGTACCAAAACCTTCATGCTTTCAATCTTAAATCAATCAACTCAAAGAAGAATAAGAAAAGGAGTCACTGCCAGTCATTGGAATTCATAAATAGTGAGGTTGAGCATGGCCATAATGGTGATCCTTATATGTGATTATCTTCCTAAATAGAATTGACATTAATTGAGTGAGGCATGACTTAATGATTATCTAGTACTTGACTTTGAGATGAAAATCAAGGTGCAAGAAATCTATGGTTTCATGACTTTGTATCATACATAATGATTTATTTTTGTAAGAGAGAAAAAAAAGCATCAAGGGAAGTAGTTTAATTGCTCAAAGAATTTTGATCGATTAAAGAGCACTATTAAAATCTACTAGCTTCACACACCTGATTTACATAAGGTGTACACATCAACATTTTCTTGGAGAACTTAGAGTTATAATTTATTAATTAAGCTCAAATTGTGACCTAGAATATCATGACGAAAAACATATGGCATTACCAACATGCACATGAGAGTGTGCTCATAGTCCAAAAACTGTAGGTTGGACTATCTTTAATTCCCCATTTCCCTTTTTTTAGGACATATCACATGAGAGTGTGCTCATAGTCAAAAAACATGTACATTGGACCTATCTTTAATTCCCCATTTCCCTTTTTTTAGGACATGTGATATGGTAGAGTAATTAGAGGTGAACTCAAGGGTTATAACTATGCGTCTTGTAGTTAGATGACCAATCTCATTAAAAAAAAATACCCACATAAGTGCACAGTTGTAATGTAATGTATGCAAAATTGTTGTAAGAATATCTACTTAAATGTCCAAAAACATGTAGGTTGGACCTATCTTTAATTCCTCATTTCCCTTTTTTTAGGACATGTGATATGGTAGAGTAATTAGGGTTGAACTCAAGGATTATAATTGTGCGTCTTGTAGTTAGATGACCAATCTCATTAAAAAAAATACCCACAGAAGTGCACAGTTGGAATGTAATGTATGCAAAATTGTTGCAAGAATATCTACTTAAATGCCACATAATTTCAAGAGTGACACATTAAGTATTGCTAGCAAAACAAACATGAGATAAATCATGGGTAATGCATGTAGTCACATTTTCAAGAAATGAAGAGAAACTTTTTTCAAAACAAAAAGAAGGAGTGCTTTATTATGTGCATGGATTGAGAGAGAGAGAGAGAGAGAGAGAGAGAGAGAGATGCTCTTAAATCTCGTGTGAAGTCAATGATTTCCTTGATAGATATTTGGTGATGTTCTAAGGTTGACAAACTTAAAGTGTGCTATAATTCCTCTGCAAACAACTTTATTTCTCCATTTACTAAAAAGAGTAGTTCATGCCTTGAGAAATTAATTGATAGAATCTATTCGACTATAAAAATATAGAAACCAAATACTTGATGATAAAGGACTCTATTTTCTAAATTAGCGATAAGTCCATTTATTGATGGTAGTGGTTGAGATGGTAGCGATAAGTCCATTTATTGATGGTAGTGGTTGAGATGTCCTTCTTAAGAGAGGAGGGTAAACTCTTCCTCCAAACACAAACCAATCATGCACTATTAAGGTAGAGTAATGGTAGAGCTTGTTTTATGAACATCAATAATGATGTTCACCTAAAATAATGACAAAAGAGAATACTCTATATGCGTCTATGTTTCCAAAATTTACGGAAGGAATTCTTTGGTCTTTCTCATGTTGCCATACATAGGTTGGAGCTACAAGTGGTCCATAACCCTACTATTTTAAGGAAATTGTGTAGCTTTTAAGGCTTTTGTATTAAAATGCATACATATTAAATAGTGATGTCTCAACAAACTCTTCTAGGAAATTATTCTTAACACATAGAAGTAGAATAAAAGAATTATATAAAGCCATAAAACCTTTAAAATTGTGTTTTCCTATGATGTGTACTCTAAATATTTGTAAATGACCCATGTTTACCTTTTCCCAATTTAAGATATTATGTTTTTACCCTTAACCTCAAAGTTGACATTATTAAAAGTTCATAGTCTTTAAAATGTGGCCATTTTGCCACAAACAGATGCAATAGAGCACTTTTATAATCTTTTGTTATCATCTTCCTCTTGCTTAAGTATATTACCCTTGATTCCATTTTAAGACTTTAGCCATTTTCATGGCCTTTTTAGACGATCAATGTTAAGACTTGCATATGTGAGACATCCTATGAGTAATTAAAAAGGGTCACATTGGTAGTGGGCCAAAAAGAGAAATAAGAGAAGGATTTCTCTATAGAAGTGTTTCTTTTTAGGGTGAGAAATAAGAGAAGTGTTTCTTGATAAGAGGTCAACTTTTGTTGTTATTGTTGCTCTATGTGTGTGTGTGTGTGTCCACGCGTGAGCTAACTTTTGTTGTTGTTGCTACTTTGTGTGTATGTGTGTGTGTGCGCGCGTGTGTGCATGTGCATGAGCATGTGTACATGTGTAAGCGTGTGTGGGTGGGTGCGTGTGTGTGTGTGTGTGTGTGTGTGTGAGAGAGAGAGAGAGAGAGAGAGAGAGAGAGAGAGAGAGCAACATTTTAAAGATGATTTTTTAATTTTGCTTTTCTTCTCTTTTTTGAGAATTCCCTAAGCAAAATGCAAAATAGTTTCTTGGGGAATAAAAAAAAGAAAAGAACCATCTAGGTTGCCTTCTACAAAGGCATGGCATGCCAAAAATGGAGGTACTTTTTCAACTAATTTGAAAACATTTGAAGCATGATTTTGCAACCTCAACTATGGGCTGGTTTCCCCGCCACGAGAGGCATCTTGACATATTGGTGGGTATGGATGTTCAAAGCAAAGGAGTGATTGGTTGTGAGCTCAACACATAGGCTGAGCTCGCAACTCATGGTTTTTGAAAAATTTCCCCCTCAGCCTACCAATTTTGTTGACAACCATTTAACATGGATACTGATGTTACCTAGACTAATGTGCATGTGCACTAGGCTTTTTTTTAATAAAGGTTGTTAGTCTGGAGCCACTCCAAAAGAAATCAACTGAAAGCTGGTTGGCCATTGGACTTTGGCATGGAAACGGGCGCAAGGACCGTGCCGATGTTAATAATAATCAGTGTTCAAGAAAAACATATTTTTCGGAGAATCAAAATAAGAAATTTATCCGGTTTTTGTTTCAAAGTCTTTACAATATGCGGGTTTTATAACTAAAATATATGAAAAATCATTCAGCATTTTTGGACATCTTTCAAGTTTATATATATAATTATTATTGATTTTTCTTAAATAAAAAGAATCTCAACGGGTTGTACAAAAAGACATACGCTAAACCAGGGTTAATTTTTTAAGATTCATAAAGTGGAAACCAACTAAAAGTTGAACCATGCTTTTTGTACCTATAATGTGGAAGGGAGTGCTGGACGCATGCGTAATTCTATAGTGCAGAAGACCGGGTCGCTGCACGAGGAAGAGAGGGATCCTGAGGGGCGTGGGATGGTCAACCCCATGTCTGCTTTTATCAAGGTTGGCTTTCTGGCGATGGGGAAAGATGAAGACGTTCTCCCTGTGCGCCTAGCTTTCTGCAGCTTATCTTATGCTTTCTTTCGGTCTCCTTTCCTTGCCTTTCACGAAGCACGAGGTTCCTGAGCGGAGGTCAGACGCCCCAACCTGCGTCACGCAGAAGCGGCCTGCACACTTGAAAAAGGGCACCCCACATTTTGAAAAGACACAGAGAGATCCCTCTCGTAAAGCGTTTCACACCTTTTTCCGCATTTTGTGTCTGTCCGTCCGTCATCAGAATCTGAAACCGCCCCGAAAGGGTCCTTTCCCATGCAAGATCGGTGAATTCCCAAACACAAAAACCTTCTACTTCTTCTTTTCTTTTTTCCTTTTTCTTTAATTTTAAAGACACTTGTATTAACTTAGAACTGCATCCATAAAAAAGAAACGGACATCTCTGCCTTTTACCCCAAACACAAAACTTCAAAGATCATCAAGGACCACCCTCAAAGGTTGCATCCTAAAAATTCGCTCTACGAGTTGACGGACCCTCGCACAAAAGGAGGCATTAAAACACTCATAGAGCATTCAAGGGTTGCATGTGGTTCTGGTATGTATGCTTTGATGGACCCTTGCACAAAAGGAGGCATGAAAACACTCGAAGAGCATTTAGGGGTTGCATGTGGTTTTGGTATGCATACTTTGATAGCGGTACGCATACGATATCTTGAAGATCGCCATGTTATTCTTGTTTGAAGAGTAGTAAATTCTTTCATGAACACCTTTGACGTACCCCATTATGTGTGGTAGGATGAAAGTAATGAATTATATAATTAGAAGAGAAGTTGGTAACAAAGATAAACTTACTCATACAAAGGCTTTTTATGTATTACTAAGGCTATGAAAACCAACCCAACAAAAGACACACATTTTAAAAAAAAGCAATATAGCAATAAATAAAGCATATGCTAATAAAGGTATCAAGCAAAAGACAACTCATATGCTTGCAATATGCAAATATAAACAATGTGGTTATGCAGCCTAGTGATAGAGTTCATGTCTTGTTGCAAACAAGAGGTTAAAAGTTCAAGGCTTACCTTTTTGCTTTTTAAGGGAGATCGGTTCCTTTGTAAGAAGGGAAGCTTTACTCAGAAGTTAGGTATATACTCTTAATCTCCTTCCCCACTTAATTGGGTAGAACAAACAAGCAGCATTAATTTGCAAACGTTCTCTTGCCATCAATGTTCAAAAAGGAGAACACTCTTGATTTTAAAAAAAAGATAAATGACCATCATTTACAACAAAGCACATACACTATCAAAGGTTGCATCAAGAAAATATAGAAATATAAATATTTATACAATATCATCCAATCATAGCCCTTGATGGTTGAAACACACCTGTGATGAGACTGACCCGCAAGTCTCACAATGTCCTCAGGACCAAAAAGGAGCTATAAGGAGAAATTGTTTGGAAGAATTTATGAGTAAATTTATCATTATATATAGCTTACTATACCTAAGACCATAGTAAATTAGATGGGTTAATCAAGTATCACGAACCTCTCTAAAATTAAGGTCATAGATTTTTAAAGCATGTGCATTTGCTATTTTAAACAATTACTATTGTTTAAGGACTAGCAAAGATGTGAAGAGAGACTAGGAAAGACCAAGAGACGAGAAGTGATTCCAATAAGAGGCTCAAAGAGATTTTGTAATGGTTTAATCATTAATGTCTCTTCTTCTTCGTATTCTTCTGTTGTTGCTTCTTCCTCCTCCTCATCCCAGCTTATCTCATCTTATGCTACGCCAAAAAATCCAAATATATATGATTTTTTTAATGGATTATTTCAATTGTATTAGTGTTAATTTCATCAACATTGATCGTGAGTTTTGATAGCTAAGCCTTTGCAAAGAAAAAGGAGCCTTTAGGATCAATGTATATTTAATGCCTCCTTTTCATAAGCATAAATTTCTCACTTAATAAATGTTCTCTCTTGAGTGAGGATCGACTACCAGTGCTACTCTGGCAATAGCTAATGTAGACTAATAAGAAATGAGTGAAAATGTGCCAGTGTAAGTGATGTTGCATCCCACGAGTTCCTTACTTTGCCATTGTAACAACTGATTCCCACTAAACAATGAATTGCATGAGCTAATATTATATCTCTATTGCACACTACTCGATACTTATTGACTTGGTTTCTTTGTTTTGACTTTTCATTCGTTGCTTTCAATGTAACCAATATGATTTCTACTTGATGTAATCAATTGAATTGCATGTCTTTTGAGGGTTGAATGTGCTCTCTTGTGCAAAAAAAGATGCATGAAAGACATATATGATGTGGAAGAAAGGTGAGGCACTCAAAGTGCAATTTAGATCTTGGATGACTTTTGAGATTCTCACTATACTATCTTTTTTTAAAAATAACTATGAAATAGGAAAAAGAACATGACATGCATCTTAGAAGTCAAAATTTTTGTACTGTCCTTTGTATAAAATACGGATGCAAAACAAATCACTTGTAGCATTTTGTTCTTTGCCACTTACATTATTGACAAGGTAATTTTTCATATTCACAAAAGAATGAAGGAAGGATACAAGAAACTAGGATGGAAAGGATGATTGGAGAAACATCACAAATTATAAATTAATAGCAACTTACAATATTATCGTGCCAATTGGTGCACCTAATTATGCCAACATAATGAGTTTTTTTAAATTTGAAACTTGGAAGCACAAGTATTCCCTAGCCATGATAAAGCCATCTCCCAACTTTATGACTAGTTTATATGAGGTACATTAAGAGGTATAATCTATAAGTTGTCATAGCCTATAGTTATATATATGCCCCCCCAATTTATGTGAGCAATGCACTAGTATAGTTATAATATATGCCCCCAATTCTTGTTAGCAATGCACTAGTATAGTTATAATATATGCCCCCCAATTCATGTGAGCAATGCACTAGTATAGTTATAATATATGCCCCCCAATTCACGTGAGCAATGCACTAGTATAGTTATAACATATGCCCCCTAATTTATGTGAGCAATGCACTAATTTGAGAGATTATGTATGGTTTCAAAACATTAGATTGTTGAGGTATGGTTACTAATTTATGTGAGCAATGCACTAGTTTGAGAGAGTATATATGGGTAGAAGTCATAGGTGCACATCTTCCATGTATTGTGTGCACTTTGTTTCCCATAAAAACTTTTAGTATTTGGCACAACTCTCCATGTCATTATATTATTCATTGAATTTTCCAAAACACTGATGTTATTTTTGTAGTGCATGGTTTGATGTTTTTAAAGTGCCCCTTGTTAGTGTGCACTTGTCTAATAGATAGTAATGGCTTAGATCAATAGCTTTGTAGATCCAAAAGAGAATAAGATGATGTAGATTAGTAGCTTTGTGGATGGTAATGACTTTACCTAGTGTTATTGAAATCTCCAATCCACAAGAGAATGGAAGTGTAATCAACTTCTTTTTCAAAATCACATGAGCAATGAATTGATTTGGTTGGAAGTCAAAATTCAGAAAACAAGAGGAAACTCATCCAACGAAACATTTTATTTGCCTAAGAAAAACAATGTAATGTACACGATGATAGCTTATTAAGGCAACATTCATGCATCATGTTGCAAACATTTAATAAAACCTAGGTTCTCAATATTTCCCAAAATGTTCATCCACATGTATGGGAGGGATTAGGAGACACCTACTTCATTCTCAAAAACATGTAGGACTTTGAGATGAGAGGGGTGTTGACATGTCAAAGATGTTATTAGGTGTGTTGATGGCAGCTTTGTGTGCTTATTTGGGATGTTAATTATCAAGACTACCTCGAAATTTATGTAGAAGGGTAGAAAAGGCACATTACATAAGGGGGTGGGGCATTGAAAGTTATATAATGTATAAGTTTAAGAAAGGTGGCACAAGAATATGCAACTTTGTCCTTTTCTTGGTCACTTGACAAAGGGCATAAATGATATTTTACAAAGGACTCATCCTATCCATAAAAATAATAATATCTAAAGTAATGATGAACTTTTGACTAAAGTGTTTAAAAAATAGGCATGTCTTGGCAATGTGGTGAAGGGAGAGGTACATCGTGGATAGAATTCCATGTTTATAAAGAGAAACACAAGTCTAAAAGTATATGTTTTTTCACTAATCATCATGTGGTAAAAAGGATTGTCCTATCAATTGTCCTGGTGGTAAGGGCATTGTGTAAAGGATCCATAACATATCTTTTTCACAACGAATTGCTTCTTGGCCTTTCGAGGCTAAAAATTATAGGCTTTGGCCAACATTGTGAAATATAAAGTTAACGATTGCGGTGATATCAATTGATCCCTCATATTTAACATCTTAAATGGCCACAAACTCAAATTTATTATGCTATTACCTTATTTAAAATGGCCACATACTCAAATTTATCATGTTATCATCTTCTTATGTAAAATGGCCCTAAAGTCTAATCTATTAAGTTATTACCTTATTTAGAAGGGTTGAATGGACACCCTCGTGCATAGTAAAGCCTTGTTGGGTTGTTGCATGTTCTTTAATCTCTTCAACAAAGCTAGGGTGTATCCTTTGTGTCGTTAAGGCCAATGTGTTTTTTGATGTGGCAATGAAATCCTTTGCTCTCCTCAAGGATACATAAGAGATGCATACTAGGAGGAAGGTAATTTATTGTTGTGCTATGTATGATTGCATGCACACAAGGGTGTGTACATTGGACTCTCAGCTTACCTTACCGAGCCTTATATCAATCCTTTTCATCATGGATTGAAGATGAGATTGTAACTTTGAACAAGTGTTTTTTTCACACTTTGTTCTAATTATAGCTAAATCTTGAAACTTTTGAGGAGGAAATTTTCCTTCTCCCATCATTTTGGAGGGTTTTTTGAAAATCGAACAAGTTATGGGCTATTAGACGAGCCCTTGATCGGAGTGTGTGAACAAGCTCTAGGAACGGGAGGAAACTTCCAAGATGCATTGGCTAAGATTTTGACATTTGAAAAATTGGGGCCCTTGCTAGCTCTATAGGCTTTTTGTAAGTTGTTTGGCGTCCCTTCCATATTTAATCAACCAACCCACTGCGTAGACTTCTGCGAAGAATCAGCAGGTGAGATGCAGGTGGCAGAGGGGCATTTTGACCTTAGAAAGTAAAGGCTCAAGAGTCCAGCGTAGCTGCAAAGAGGGTGGATTGAAACTCTCTATTTTGAAAGGGGGCCAGGGGCTAAATGTTTTTAAAGAGGGCAGATCAAGAGTAAAGATCCTTTGCTTCAAATTGCCAGTTGACAAACAGGGCCTCGCTCCCGTCATACACTCGCTCTTCAAGGACGACTTTGGTCGCATTGGGTGGGGTCCGGGCTAAAGAGAGCGCGCGCACGCACACACACGCACACGCCGCTGCAGCAGCAGCAGCAGAGGCAAGGCAGCTACACCTGCACCTCACAAGCAGACACGGGAGTGAGTGTGTGAGAGAGAGAGAGAGAGAGAGAAAGAGAGGTGTGTGAGGTGAGGTCTCTTGGCAACACGACTGCCCCCCCCCCCCCCCCCCCCCCCCCCCCCCCCCCTCCTTTCTCCCCCTTCCCCTTGCCCGCTGCCTTCCGTTTGCTGGCCCCCATTTTGGTCTGCACAGAACAGCCGTTGTTCGCAGTAGCTCGATGATGACGATGCTCCTGCTCCTCTTCAACTTCTTCTGTCTCTACCCTCCTGATCCCGCTGTTTTGAAGAGTCGCCAATAACCGCCCTCTGGTCCTCCTCCTTGCCAACCATTTCCCCCTCTCCATTCAGTGCATGCAGCATCACCCCCCTTCCCAAATTCGAGCTCAAGAAGCATCGGCTTCTTTCCGAGATGTGCCATGGGGAATAGCGTGTCGCGCGTCGTTGGCTGCTTCGTGCCCGTTTCTCACGACCGTGACCGTGTGGCAGTTTTCTTCTCAGAGCCTCTCGACGAAGGCCTCGGCCACTCTTTCTGCTACGTCCGCCCGCCTCTTGAGTTTCCGCACCTCTCCCCTTCCCACTCTGACAGATACGCGGCCGCTGTTCTGCCCTCTGACTCGGACGCCCGCTGCTCCTCCTTCCGATCGGTCACCATCGACAGAAATCCTGCCGACACCGCCGCCTTCAAATCCATCTCCGGCGCCTCTGTGAGCGCAAACACCTCCACCCCCCGCACCATACTCAGTCACGAGCAGTTCCACTCCTTTACAAACGTGCCGGACGATCGCCATGCCGCCTTTGAAAGCACGGCCTCCTTCACATCTCTGCCGCTCCAACCAGTGCCAAGGGGGGTCACCTTCTCAGGTCCGATCTCAGCAACGTTCTCCGGCCCTATGTCCGGCCCTTTGCAAGAACGGAGCTTCTTGTCCGGTCCTGTAGAGCAGCAGCAGCGAGCCCTCATGTCCGGCCCTTTGGAGCGAGGCTTCATGTCCGGCCCTCTGGAGCGAGGCTACATGTCCGGTCCCATCGACACCACCACTGCAGATCGTAGCCACTTCTCTGCCCCTCTTGCAGGGCCTTATCACTACAGGCGCACCAGAAGAAGACGAAGCATCTCCCGCCTCTTCAGCTCTGTAGGCAAGCCTGTCAAAGGAGCCCTCACTAGAACCATCTCTTCAACCCTAGCCCGCACACAGAGATCCCTTGTTGCTCCTGTCCGGCAGTTTGTGTGGCGGCACCTCCGCAACGGGGCCAAAGAACCAGCCGTCCTCTATGACTCACCTTCTGAGCTCAGGTATGCTTCCTCTGATGCCGATCCCATTGAGAATCACAACCTTCAATGGGCACAAGGTAAGGCCGGTGAAGATCGCGTTCATGTTGTCGTATCTGAGGATCATGGATGGCTTTTTGTTGGAATCTATGATGGCTTCAATGGCCCGGATGCCCCTGATTTCCTCATGAGAAACCTGTATAGAGCAGTCTACAGGGAGCTGCAAGGGCTTCTTTGGGATATGAAAGAAGGTTCTGATCAAAGCAAGCTTTCAGATGAGAACGATGAGGGCAGTTCCCGTGTTGTGGTTCACAGCCCTGACAATGGTGAGCCAAATATTCATACAGAGAGAGCTGAATCTGATAGTCGGCATTCTGAAGGCTGTTCTTCAAGGCCCACCAAGAATGGCAACCATGTGCACACTCGCACCTTGAAAGAGTATCTCGATAACACAGAGGATGAGGTCGCTAACTCTACAAGTGGTGCTCGAATGAAATACCAGAGCCGGGAATCTCCAATGCCTCAGCCAGTGATCAAGAGGGAGAACATGGATGTCTCTCCTCAGAAAGCAATGAATTTTGAGAACTTTCAGCAGGAGAGGCTAAGTTGCAATCACAGCATTGATGGAAGGGGCACAACAGGCTCCCAAGCTGATAATGGTCCTGTTGAGAGGGCTAGTGATAGTAGAAGTGGCACCGAGGAGGCTTTTGGTACTGAAGAGGTGAAATTTAAGAACAACTCGATAGACATGAACATCAGTCGTAGGGCAGAGAGCGTCTCTATGGCGTGGAGTGGCAAGTCTTTCATGAGGCCCTTTTCTAGGCATAGACAAATCAAGAACAAAGAGAGCCACAGAAAGTTCCTCCCCCAAAGATACGACTCTCTAAATGAGTGGAAGGAGTCAGACAGGGAGGATTTAAACCAAGGTGAGTTCAAATTATGGAGGCAGGGTGAAGCTGACCATGATGCTGTACTGAGAGCTTTAGCCCGGGCACTTGAAGTGACAGAAGGAGCATACCTAGATATGGCTGATCATGCTTTGGAGGAGAATCCTGAACTAGCTCTCATGGGTTCATGCATTTTGGTTGCATTGATGAAAGATAAAGATGTGTATGTCCTAAATGTAGGTGACAGCCGAGCCATTGTTGCACAACAAAGAAGATATGAGCACCATGTGCTCTCTTCTTGTAATGCTGACAATACAAAGAGGAACGGGGCAAGAGATGTCACTACTCGACAGGATCTTGAACGTATTTCAGAGGAGAGTCCCACTGCCACTGAAGCCTCAAGATTGGCAACTAGTACGGGGCCTCCAGCATCAAGCACTTCATTGAACGCATTGCAGCTTTCAACAGATCACAGCACAAGCATTGAAGAGGTCAGTTGTTTTCTTGATTCCTATTATTTTTTTTCCAACTAGCCTTATGCCCAAGATTCTCCCGTAGTTATTGTTTCTCACCGCCCATACTCACCCGAAGGTGATACCGCCGAGGAAGTTGTGGGGTTTTGAACCCAGGACCTCTTGGTCCTAGACAACACCTTTACGACTTGAGCTATCACCTCATTGGCTGTTTTCTTGATTTTGTAGGACAAAATGTGACTTTACATGTCTAGCTGTAATGTATTAGTTTGGGAAGAGATGCTGAAACTAGGGTGCTTGCCATCCTGAAAAAATCAAGCAATCAAGCTCAAGCGTTTGTTTTAAGCATATTGCAATGTTCGTGTTAGGCTTACCTTACTAGTGGTGGCTGCTGACTGGGTGTTGTACTTTCTCATAGGAAGTCTGCAGAATCAAGGCCGAGCATCCTGATGACAACATGTGCATTCTCAATGACCGTGTGAAGGGGAGATTGAAAGTGACAAGGGCTTTTGGTGCTGGCTTCTTGAAGAAGGTTATCAAGAACACTCTTTAAATTTTTTGTATCAGTATCCTGGTTGCTTTCCGGTTGCTTTCTTACCAGTGGGTTTGTTAGTGTGAGGTCCAACATTTGATTGCTAGTCAAAAGAGTTTTTTGTTTTTTGTTTTTATAGGCTCCATATATCCACCAGTCGGCCAGTTTCCCTTTGTCCACCACTCATAAAAATGCTAATATGCTAGCCCTGATGATACCCACTTCGGAATATATGCTGGCGTCCAGCTTCCTGATGCTTTAGAATAACAAAGCGATGGCCAAACACGTCTGTGTGTGGGCTGGTTAGAGGCTGAGCCTGAGTGATGTTTGTGGACCTGCTTCTGAGCCCGCTAGTGCCCTAAATATACTCTTTGACTGCTGCTACCTAAATCAGGCATTAAATCTGAGATTAGCCATGTCCACAGCTGTGCACGCGACTCCCTGTTTATCCTCTATGAAAACATCTTTTCATTTTGAATATAGATGTTGTATTCCATTAAACGATGATTACTTTGACAATCAATTCCTCTACCTCAATGCATGCTTTACATAGTGTTTCTTGAAAATGGTGTTTTGTGCTTTTAATGCGAGTGAGGCTTTTGCGTGTCAAGCATATCTGATCACAGCTTCACGTTTAGTATCTTGATGTTCTGACCAGTTTACCTGTTTTTAGACATGAAATTGTAGTTATTATCTCACAAGACATTTTTGTTTGTACAATGCAGCCCAGGTGGAATAGTGCCATACTGAAAATGTTTCAGATTGATTATGTCGGTTCTGCTCCATATGTCAGCTGTGCACCTGCCTTACACCATCACAGGCTTGGTCCCGATGATCGCTTTCTGTTATTGTCCTCAGATGGTCTATATCAATACTTCAGCAACCAAGAAGTAGTTTCCCATGTGGAGTGGTTCATGGAGAAATTCCCTGAGGGTGACCCTGCTCAACATCTGATTGAAGAGCTTTTGTTTCGGGCTGCCAAGAAAGCTGGTGAGCATTTGCTTAAAACTGATTCATTTGTGTTTTATTTTTTCTGATTTTTTCCTAACCTTAATCTATGCACATGGGTGTGGGGCAAGCATGCATGCGCAAAATATGCATAACTGGTGTGTGTGTGTGTGTGTGAGAGAGAGAGAGAGAGAGAGAGAGAGAGAGAGAGAGAGAGAGGGAAATATAAGAAAAATCTGTATTAATGTCTTCGAAAGGCCAAAATGACCTGTGAGACCAAAAGTTACAATAATCTGGTCAGATGAACTACAAATGTTAGTGGTGTGTAACAGAAAAAAGTGAGAAAAGATCTAAAGATCTATAAATCAACAATAACATGGGAAAATGGGGAACATGGGAAGCTACTAAGGGGGGACGAAAGTGTCCACTCAGAGACATCTCTGGGCGTGGGAGGCTCATGAATGTGTGAGCGCATAGACGGGTCCTCAGTGGATGAAATCCCTCATAGCTCGCTGAAGCATGAAGACAAGCTCCTCCGGGGTGAACTGCCTGGAGGGTATCTGCTGGTGATTTGCAATGCTCTCTCTAATCCTCCCATGCCATCTGGATTTGCTATGGATACCCCGAGGTCTAGGGCGTCTATCCTGACATAGCTGAGAGGCATGCCCAAGAGTGACCCCTCTGGATGTGGATGCGGCTGTCTGCCTCTACTGTGCTGAAGTGGTGCTCCCAAAGAAATCAGTAAGCTGTCTCTGCACAGGACCCGTGTGCGCTACTCCATGTATGAGAGTCTCTATGATGGCGTATCTCTAGTAGAAAAAGTCCTAGGCATCTTTGGTCACTACAGTCCATCACTTTGGCAAGGGGGCCGAACCCCTCTCTGAAAAGGCAATGGAACCTCCCTCTAATCTCATAGTACACGGGGCATCGGCAGATGTAGTGCTCCTCTGTCTTTGGCTCTAGCTGACATAGTTGACATATACGCCGCTTTGCTGGTACTCTCTGACAGATATGCCCGTAAAGGTTAAAGACTGGATTTTTGGCAAGATTCCGAATGGGCTGGATAACCCAGAACATTCAGTTTTCTTTCATTTTTTCAGGTGGACAGGTTTGTGGAATGTCTGGTTAACTAGGAATGCCTTCATATTTGATGCAAAAGTTGGTATTACAGCTCACATAGGTCGTACAAGATTCCGAATGGGCCAGATAATCTAGAACATTCAGTTTTCTTTTGTTTTTTCAGGTGGACAGGTTTGTGGCATGTCTGGTTAACTAGGAATGCCTTCATATTTGATGTAAAAGTTGGTATTATAGCTCACATAGGCCGTACAAAAGGACTACTATTGTGGCGGTCGGCTCATTTGGTGGAGAATGACACGGCTATATATTGGATGAGGGTACTCCGAGCTACACCTGTGGTTCGGAGTAATTAGTGAGGGAAAGCTAGTACATCACATGGCGGCCATGTGGCCATTTGTAAAGTAATTTTGGTAATATATCTTCTATTACGAAAAGAGAGAGAGAGAGAGAGAGAGAGAGAGAGAGAGAGAGAGGTGATGGGCTTGTTTTTGTTTGTGAGAGGGCTGAAATGGTCCATGAGACCATTGATGAAACAATATGTTTAGTATTGTCGTGGAAAATGCATAGGGCATCCCCTAAAATCTAGCACATATACACATGAAAAGTGGAAGCGAAAAGTCTGTAGGAGATAGTGATGGTCACCCTAGGTACCGTATGTGTCATGTGCATCCATGCTTGGATGCCATGAGGCCATATCTGTAGAGCAAGTGCAAGTCTTAGAGCGGTAATTGGCCCCTTGTGAGCCCCTGTCTAGGACAAGTTAGCTAGGGATCCACCACTGTAGAGGGTCATGGTGAGGTGTGCATGTCCCGCGCATTTGTCACCCTCTGGATTGATGTAGAGGTTGTACCGGTCATTTGTTAGGCCTCTAGCCAAATGCACAGGCACACTAGTAGATAGGAATCAGTAGGTTGGTGTGTGTGAACCCATGCTAGATGGTAACTAGCAACACCAAAATTAGGGTATCAGGCTCTAGGCAGCCAAGCATGGAAGGCCTAGTCAGCCAGCCTTGAAAAGGCCCCAATCGGACAGACTTATCTAGTTGGCTAGGCAGCCTAGACACATATGTGAGAGGCACTTGCATAGTCATCAAGACCAACCTGTTGTGGGCCTATATAAAAAGGCCGACAGCATGAAATCTGGCCAACAAGCAGGAGACAGCCTAATAGCAGGTCAACTAGCATGTGGAGGCGCTATATAAGCTTTTTACGGCCATAAGTCAATCATTCTATTCATTCAATAAAGCAAATACGCATCCGTGGTGGGGGGGTGTTTGGGACCCAATACTGTGCATTTGTCTCTCTCTCTCTCTCTCTCTCTCTCTCTCTCTCTCTCTCTACAATGTGCTATTCATCGTCAAGAACCAAGGGCTGAAAGTGTTTAGTTATGTATTTGTCTAGTTTTGCAAGTTTATTATTATTATTATTATTATTTCTTCTCGGTGTTCTATATTAAGCTTTCCTATTTTTGATTGTTTGTTTTTAGTGATTCTCTTCTTTCTTTTAAAATTATTTGTAAGTTCAGATTCATTTGGCCTTATGATGGTATATGAAAGTATAATCCTCGTTTGTAAGCGTCCGCATGTTTGAGTGGTATCAGAGCTTTGCCTTTTGGTAAAGAAATTTAGCCAAAGAAAAAAGAAAGAATATTTTTTTCGCTTGTGTGGTTGGTTTTCAGGCGTCGATAGCACTCCTTGGTTCGGTGTGTCTCCTGTTCCTTGAAGGATGGTTGGTTTGTAGCCTCCGGAAGTGACCGGAAATGTCTCCCACACACACAGTGGATGGTTTATCTGCGATCAGGGAAAAACTTGACGACTCCCACTATGGCGAAATTCGATGATGAGAGAGAACACCAGATCCCGGAAGAGATTGTTACTTCTATAGCAAAAGACTTTGATTTAGGCCTTGGAGAAGCGGCTACCTCTTCTAGATTCCTCTTCACCTAGAGAGAGAAAGGGAGTCCCTCCACCAGTTTTCACCTCGATCCGTTCCGAGATCTTTACTTCGACTAACTCCGTTGCGGAGTTAACGTAGCAATCCTGGGCTACGTGACTTACAGGTATGGGAGTTTGAGCTTTGGATACATGCATCAGTGCACTTTGCTATGCAAGAGGACCAAAGACGACATGCGAAACACGAGCGTTTCCTTGCAGCTCTTGACGTGAGGGTGGTACGGCGACTTCCTCTGACTCATTTTCATGAGAAGGTGAATTTTAGTAAGTATAATGGTAAACTCAATCCCACAACTTTGTATTCTTGGATTCATCGGGTTGAATCTTGCTTTGTTGTTGGTAGAAAGTCAGATGTGGAGAAAGTTGTTTTAGCTAGTTGCTACATGGAGGATGAAGCTATATCTTGGTGGACTCATTGGGCCCAGGCCAATTTCGAATTTGGGGTTGCTACCTATGAATGGGACCAATTTGTCACCGATCTCAAGAAGCGGTTTCTTGAGATCGGTGACAAAATTGGCTGAGAGGCAAAAATGTCACCTATGAATTATTAGCCTTAGCGGCTCGAGGATGAGTTCAGGGGATTGTGCCAAAATGCGCAACTGGTCCTCCAATTTGCGAACAGTCACTCACTTGGCTTTGCAGTTGCAAAAATGAAAGGAGGACAAGAAAGGGCAATTCCTTTATGGTTTAGACACACAAATCCAATGGGACGTGCGTATGTTTGAACCATCGACCTTCGAATGGACACTAGTGCTCGCGCAAAGTGCCGAGATGAAGTACAGCAGTGGAAAGCCCAAGACTTCTCAACCCAGAGCGCCCAAGGCAACGCCTGCCGACTGCAAGTGCCAGAACCAAGTGGGGTCTTCCTAGGACAGAGAATGGGAGCCTCTCGCTTTAAGAACTCAACTAATGCGCCAAAACTTACTCTAGAATAGAAAGCGCAAGCAAGCAAGATCGATGGCAAGGTGAGCCACAATGAGCAGAACCAATACTTCTAGAGCGTGCCCTAAGAAACTCCTTGTCCAGACCACAACATTGGTCTTGACCACTTCAATGGTGAGCCAGGCTTCCACATAAACCACCCGGGATGCCACTAGTTCTTCAAATCCCATGATTGGTGCCATTGTCAGTCGGGAGCTCAAGGATGAGCAAAAGGGCACCCAGGACTTGCTCAAGACCGTTGGCTACATAGGTGGCGAGAGAGTTGTTGTCTTGTTTGACAGTGACAACACGGACGATGTGATCAGGGAACAGGCTGCTTGGCGGGTCCGTTTTCCACTCACTTCGGTGGATAAAAAGGTTGAAGGTTTTAGCACCGGAATGACCACGGTTATTAAGTTTGAGGCTTGTAGTGCTAAGTTAGTCATCCAAGGTATAGAATTTGTGCGAGATTTCATGGCTGTCCCCTCTTGTAGGAGTAGACATAATCCTAGGGATTCGGTGGTTTCACAAATTTCACGCGGATATTGACTGGAAAGGGCATACTTTTCGGATTTTCCAAAACGTGTTTGGATTTTTACAGCTAACATTCCAAAGATGGCTTTTCGGATTGAGCGTGGTCATTATGAGTTCGTCGTGATGCCATTTGGTCTCACCAATACACTAGCGATGTTCAATAAAATGATGTCTCGAGTGTTCATGGAGCTCACTGGAAAGTGTGTATTTATCTTTTTGGATGATATACTTATCTTTTTTGCCATTGTAGAGCAGCATGAGCGAGATGTGTAGAAGGTCTTGCAACTTTTGTGGGACAATGAGTGCTACATCGATGAAAAGAAGAGCACATTTGGCCTATTAGAGGTCTATTATCTGTGATACGTGATTAGTGCTTCCGGTATTCGTCTTGACCCTAAAAGGGTGCAGACTATATTGGATTGGGATATCCCAAGATTGCACAAGAGATCAGATCATTTGTGGGTCTTTGCTAGGTCTACGTATCCATATGGACAAGTTTTTCGACCTTGCAACACCTCTCACAAGTTTGCTCAAGGGAGTGAAGACGTGTCGTCAAAAAGGGTCCGTTTACGGACAAGGCTCTCGAGGCCTTGCATGAAGAAAGTGGCCTCAGAAGCACCAATTCTTAAACTGGTATCATGGAGATGACCCATTTGAGGTTATTATGGACATTAGTAATCTTGCCATTGGGGGTGTTTTATAGCAAGATGGCAGATGAGTGGCTTATTAAAGCCGCTAGCTGAATGCCATCAAGAAGAATTATTTGCTATATGACAAGGAGCTATTAGAGGTGATCACAACTGGCAAGCATTGGAAACCTTTCCTTTATGGGGGGGAATTCGCTATGAAGACTGAACACCAGGCACTTAAATGGTCGTAGACCATGCCTAGTGCCCAATGGAGTGATAGGCAAGCCAGGTGGAGCCAAATCTTTCAACAGTTTGGAGGTATGATTGAGTATGTTCTTGGCAAGACTAACCTTGTTGCTGATGCTCTCAGTCGGAAATCCACCATGTAGGAGTCGAGGGTGGTGGAAATTCAAGGCAAAGATATGGATAGTATGAAGGCACAATATGCGGATTGTGATGAATTTGGGACTCCATATAATTTGGTCCTCTGTTCAAAACCGGGCCATTATACTATTCAAGATGGCTAGTTGTTCTACAAAAATTGGGTATATGTACTGAGGGAGAAAAGATAGGCACTTCTTCATGGCATCAACAGTACCTTGGAGAAAGGCGTTATTTGATAACTTTGGGATTACGTTGCAGTTGTCTACTAGTGCATTTCATCCACAGAGATGATTAGACATAAATTTATAATCAATTGGCCTTTGATTCTCAAATCCTATTGTAATGACAAGCAATCGAAATGGGAATAGTATCTTTCTTTGATCCAGGCTATCCTAAATGACACTCATTCATCTAGTATTGGCAGGACTCCATATGAGGCAGCATTTGGTCGCTGTTTCTCGTCTCTTCTTATGAGGATGGTGTCACCATCGTTGGAGGTGAACAAGACCACAAACATTTTCAGAGATTATTGAGTCCCTGGAGGAGCGCCTAGCCAAGGCACAGGAAGCCTATATGAGGCAAGCCAACGAGACGTCAACTACAAGGAGGAAGATTGGGTATTTCTCTGAATCGTGAAGCAATGGTTAAAGCAAGTGGGCAAGCGTTGTCCCATGCTCTCTTTTTGAAGCTTTGGCCTATTTCCTATTGTAAAGAAGCTCAGTCATGTCTCCATGAAGTTGATATTACCAAACAGTTGGACAACAACACATTATGTCTTCCACGTCTCATGGTTGAAGCCTTATGTTGGACCATCTTTGCAAGAGGTGGATGAGCAGCAGGCTGAAGTGGTCGGCCAAGCAGAGGTTATGGAGTCCGAGTAGATTCTCCTTCACAAGTGGAACCATGGTTTTGGTCGAAGACTCAGACAATTTCACACCAAATTCAAAGACTGAGGCACTCATGAAGTCGTTTGGCTCGAGGAGGAATTCTTCAGAGTACCCACAGACATCGGCGGACTACTTCAAGGCCATGCAACTACTGCCAAGCTAAGTAGGAGGGAATGTCACATGCACCCATGCGTTGAGGTGCCATGCGACACATTGGGTCATCTTCAATGCTACATTAATACCTTTTTAGGATTATTTTTTGTATGCCGTGACCCCATTGTGAGCCCTAGTCTAGGGACATGTTAGGCACGAGCTACATAGGTCTTTCCAAGCCTTAGTTGTGAGAGTCTGACACTGTTGGATTATATCATCTCCAGAGGGTCTACATCACCTTTCTCATGCTTGTATTGGCCATTTATGAGGCCCTGCATTGGCATATCTCAGCAAAGATTATTCATCATTTTTCTACCATTTTTTAGGTATTTTTAGGCATTTTTGTAGCATTTTATGCTACTGTCTTGCTATCGGCTTGCTACAACTGGCCAACCAGCATCCTGGGGGAATATATAAGGGCTAACTCCCTTTCCCCTAGTTCATCTCATTTTTCAACATTTAGTTGAGGTTATTAGCATCTGCTTCTGCTTCTTACCATTGTACAGCACCTACGGGCTTCCCTCGTGCTCAGATTTCAGCAACATTTACAGGTCTTGTACCTGGGCCTACATCTGTGTTTTCTATTTGCTTCACTTTCTTTCATGGTATCAGAGAAAAAAACGCTGACCTGTGAGCAGAAGAGAGCTGCGTTTTCTGTTTTGGAGCAGAGGCTTCGACAATTTGCTGCATTTTCTGCAGATTTCAGCGTAGAAGGTGCTGTGTTTTCTTCCGGGAGCAGAGGCTTCCTCAAGAGTGCTGCGTTTTTCTTCATCTGACACTTGAGACTGTTGTATTTCTGAATTTTCAACAAAGATTGCTGGATTGCTGAAGCCCTCTTCTAGGTGCTGAGGACAGGGAACTACATCTTGGAGAGATCTTCTTTCTCTCCTTTCAGTTTTCCACCCTCCCTCCCTTTCTTTTGGCTGTGCACAGCCTGAGAGGAGGACTTGCTGATTTTTTTCAGCCCCTTTCTTTAGAGAAGGTTTCTTGTTAGAGGACATGGCTTCACGAGGTTTCTCTACTACTGCTCCTTCTCCTGTTGATTCTCTAGCACCATCACAGCCTGGATCCTCTGCTCCCGCCACTCCACAGGTGGTTCCTATTCCCAATCTTTCCTCTTTGAGTTTCTCTCATCTAGGTCTTGCTCCCACCCCTTCCCACGTACCATCCTACAATCCTCCCCAAGTCAGTGACTCCATGAAGCTTACAACAACCAACCATCATACTTGGTCTTTCCACACTCAGTTGTTGCTGGAAGGAGCCGGTGTGTGGATGGCTATCTCCACACCTCACTTGGTGGACCCTGCTTTGAGAAGCATATTGGATGCTCGGGCTTGTCTTATCATCATCCATTGCATAACTCCATCCATACAGGCACAGTTTGTCTCCTCCCGGAGCAATGCTCATTAGATGTGGACAGAGATCCAGAGGAGGTATGGGGGAGTTTCGACCTTGAGATTGCCAAATTGGAGTCAGATATGGAGAAGCTTACCATCACTGAGTCAGATAACTTGATTGAGAAGATTGGAGAGTTCTCTCGTATCAAGTTGCAACTTGAGGAGTACGGGAGCACCATCAACAATCCCATCCATAAACTTCTTGGTAAGTTGCCTACTTCCTTTGATTCTTTCAGGGATAATATTTATTTTCGTGATCCTTAGACCCCTTTTGAGGAAGTCGTGAGTTATCTCCACGACAAGTGCATGCTTCGCGGAAAAGGCAAGTCGGAGTCTGCTTTTGTTGCCTCTGACAAGGGCAAAGGCAAAGGCGGAAAAGGGAACAACAACAACAACAACAACAACAACAACAACAACAAAAACAGAGGCAAAGGCAAGGGTAAACAGGATTCTAAGGAATCCAAGGACAAAAGCAATGAATGTGATTATTGTGGCAGGACAGGTCATACTGAGGCTCGCTGCTGTCATGTGCACACACATGTACATGCTAATCTCAGGGCTTATCCTGGAGGCAACATGATAAAGACTCACTAGAGACACAGAATTGGAGCATTGGTTGCTGTTTTGGCAAGGAGAGTAGACCAGTAGGGGACATGGGTGCTGTCGGTCAGTACACAGAAGTGGAGGATTTAGGCGGCTGCAGCACATGATTAGTGTCTAGGAGCTGGTCGGCCAGTTCACATGGTTATTTTCAGGCCTATAAATAGGCATAATTGCTCATCGTTTTGATCATTCAGCCCCTTGTTGGCTGGGTCATAGAACTAGGATTTGTTTAGGTGTTTCACCTTTTCATGGGAGGCAGCGAAGGGCTGCCCAGACAGATGTACCTTTTTGTACCATATGAAATACTGAATTTCCAGCTCTCTCTCTCTCTCTCTCTCTCTCTCTCCCTTCTGTTTGCGTTTTTGCATCAGCATGTTCTAGATGGTGTTTAGGGCTGAAAGAAGACTCTTAGAGCTTCCACAAGTAACATTGGTATCAGAGCATCAGGCTTAGCAAGGCTAAACCCTGATTCAGTCCCATATGAAGGTGTACAGGTCCAAGGTATAGGAAAGTGCACAAGTACAAAGCCCAAGGCAAGGAACACAAGACCGGGAAGAGCTCCGAGGAGGTTGGTTGGTGGTGTTCCACAAAGCCCAAAGGGGATGGCAGTCCTGTGAGCCAGGAAAGGCTTTCGGGCAACGGTTCCAAGGGAGGATGATCCTCCAAGGGGTGGAGTGAGAGTGCCAGACTGAATGAAGACCAAGACGGTGTTCAGAGACAGGGCAGGAACGGATTGGGGACTGGATGAAACAGATGCATAGATCTTATTCAGAGTTAGAGTGGATTTGAGACCGGTTACTTCAGCGTGCTAGTATTGGACCGCCCCTCTTGCACTGAAGAGGAGGTGTTGGATTATATCATTTCCAGAGGGTCTACATCACCTTTTTCATGCTTGTATTGGGCATTTATGAGGCCTTGCATTGGCATATCTCAGCAGAGATTATTCATCATTTTTCTACCATTTTTTGGATATTTTAAGGCATTTTTTGTAGCATTTTATGCTAATGTCTTGCTGTCGGCTTGCTACAGTTGGCCGACCAGCATTCTGGGGGAATATATAAGGGTTGACTCCCTTTCCCCTAGTTAATCTCATTTTTCAGCATTCAGTTGAGGTCATTAGCAGCTGCTTCTGCTTCTTACCATTGTACAGCACCTACGGGCTTCCCTCGTGCTCAGATTTCAGCAATAAACATCAGTTTCCAGCATTTACAGGTTTTGTACCTGGGCCTACATCTGTGTTTTCTATTTGCTTCACTTTCTTTGAGGCACTTAAAACCCACTTGGAGAACAATCAGTTCATGTAGGTCACCCTAGCATAGGCATAGATAGCAAGCGTGTAGAAGCATTGAGTAGCAAGGATAGTCAAGGCTTTAGGCCAGCCCAAGGGGCCAGCCTAGGTGCCTTGCACTTGGCAGTCAAAAGGCCACCTAAAGTGGATGTCAACCAAGGGCCACCTAATGCTACCAAAAAGCCAACATGGCCAGCAGCCAATTGGCAGCCCATATAGGCCTGTCAGCCAATAGCGAGGACAGCCAGTCCCACATGTGAAGTGATAGCATGGCATGCAGCATTTAATGCTAATTATCAGCAAGTGTGAGCAAATAAACTGGCCGACAGCAGAAAGGAAAACCGACCAGCAGCATATGAGGATATATAAGTAGCGATTCAGTTCCAAGCATATATCTTCTCATTCTCACATAATTGGGCATTCAAACAATAGCAGAGTTATGTGTGCCTAGTCTTTTAGCGTGTGCATACATATCTACAGCCTAGCACTTCATTGTGCTTGAGTCCAAGGCATCCCGAAGTCTTATTCAGCATTCAGCCTTCATTCTTGCATCTCTCTCAACAGATTTGGGTGTGCATTAAGGCTTCCGAAGTGGCTTTCACAGTTGTCTTCAGTCCGTTTGATGGTTCAGACGATGTTTGGTCTACATCGTCCTTGCGTTTGGCAATCCTCAGTCAATTGTCTTTAGTAGGTTTTCTGCGTTGTAAAGAAGTTCTCCAAAGTGATAAAGCACATACTCCTGCTTGCAGGAGGGGGCCTTAAGTTGGTAATTGGGACCCAATCTGGTGTCGACTCTACACTCTGTCTCTATAGCTCTCTCTCCTGTGAATAAAGATTAAAGTGGACTACTTCATGCTGACTAACATAAAGGTATAAAGGTGGCCTTGCTGGGCGTTACACGATCATACCAATTGCATGTTACACAAAGCGTTGAACTTGCTTCGACCGCACGGTCCTAGGGAACATGAGCATAAGCTTCCGGAACCGTGCTTGGTAGTCGGCTACTTGCTCACCCTACTTCTAGGCAAAGTGCTCCCATTGCCGCTTTAGTTCATGGTGATAGGCCAAAGGAATAAACTGCTTCAAGATTGCCTTGCGGTAATCATCCTAGCAAGTTACAGAGTGGTGCTTAAGGTGGTCTTCCCACCACAAGAGGGTGGTACCTGTCAAAGCCATATGCACCAAATAGAGCTGAAAGACATTGGAACCATTGGGTAGTCGCGACTCGCCAATGCGGGTCTAGTTGGTGACGACATCTTCATCCATCTTCCTATTGAACTTGGGAGGCTTTAGAAGCTTCAATAATTGAGTCCGTTCCTCACGAGGCATGGAAGAACAACTCGACAAACCGGTAGTCCCCTAGCATCGAGCCAGTGAAACCGGGCAAGAACGGGTGCAGAATCTGGTGGAGAGGGACTCCTTGAAGAAGGCCGTGGTGACGTGGACAATGTTTCTCTTGCCGACTACGTGCAGGTGTATAATGATGATTGCCGAACCGAGAGCAAAGCTCATCTGGTACATCCTTACCTGCATCCAAAGGAGTGGAAAACCGTATGTGAAAATGGTATTTTATCCAGCCCTAAAAAAGGGATTTTACTGGATTTATTAGATTTTATTTGTCTTTTTGGTGTCTTGCTGTTGGCCAACTGCCCTTTCACTGGACTGACCAGCAGCCCCCCTTACTATATATCGCATAGCCTCTTCATTCAGCATCTCGTACCACTTCATAGACACATCAGGTACCACATCTGCTGCTGCTGTTGCTGCTGCCGGCACCTACACTACATCTGCTTCATCATCTTCGCCTGTCAGCTCCAGCACACCAGCGTTTTACATCAGTATATCATTGGGACATCAGTCCTCTCTGCTACATATCATCAGTGTTTTACATCAGCATATCATCAGCGTTTTACATGAGCATATCATCAACGTTTTACCTCAGCTCATGGGACAGCAGCCCTCTCTGCTACAAGAGCACACGAGTGTTTCACATCAGCTCATGGGACAGCAGCCCACTCTCTGCTACAGTACAACACCTCAGCGTTTTTATCATCAGTGTACATACCTTGGGACAGCAGCCCACTCTTTGCTACAGTACATCAGCGTTTTTCTTCTATAGTTCACCTCGGGACCTCTCTGCTCACCATCTCACATCATCGGGATGGCAGCTCTCTCTGCTTATCTTCACCATTTAGGTATGGCAGCACCCTTGTCACCAAAGCTTGCGCCACTTGCGCCACTCGGGACGGCAGCCCTCTCTGCTCTTCATCACCCTTCGGGTACCGCAACACCCTTGTCACTAGAGCTTGCATCACTTCACCTTCCGTGCCCACCACCACCGCGGAGTGCCTCTGCATCCACTCACGAGAGCCTTCGACACACCGACCACCTCACGGAGTGCCTTTGCCTCACATCGATGCGAACCTTCGTCACCGACCCTGCTTCAGCTCCGACATCGTCTTTGCTTCTGCACTGGTCTTCTTCACAGAGTCTCCTCACATCAGAGGACCTCTTGTACACATTTTCACTCACCATTATATATACACTCACTCACTCATTTCATGATGTGTTGTTTTGCTCTGATCTCTCGTACATTTGGTCCTTTCATCCTTTTTCCCTCACATGGTATCAGAGCTATCGTGAGCAAAGGAATTGAAGACCTCGAGAGCACACAACATGGATTGTTTACCCGCATTCTCGGAGGACCAATTTTTCTCACCAGAAGTTGATTCTCCAAACTCTGATCTGGACCACACAGGGAATGGGACTTCCTCAGAGGAGAGCCCCGTTCAAGATCTTACTTTGGGAGACGATCAACCCATGTACATCTACTCATCGTCACCACCTTTGGCATCACGATCTCCCTCTTTGACTTTATCAGACTTTGCTTCTAGAGCGGGATACATTCTTTCTGCCAGTGTGTCAGTGTGGAACCCTGGCATCCTTAATTTTTCTCATCTTCTCTCATGGTCCCCTTTTTGGCCTGAGAGGGGGTGTGTGAAAATGGCATTTTATCCAGCCCTAAAAAGGGGATTTTACTGGATTTATTAGATTTTATTCATCTTTTAGGTGTCTTGCTACTGGCCGACTGCCCTTTCACTGGACCTACCAGCAGCCCCCCTTACTATATGTAGCATAGCCTCTTGATTCAACATCTCGTACCACTTCATAGACACATCAGGTGCCACATCTGTTGCTGTTGCTGTTGTTGGTGCCGGTGCCTACACTACATGTGCTTCATCATCTTCGGCTGTCAGCTCCAACATACTGGCGTTTTACATCAGTACATGATTGGGACAGCAGTCCTCTCTGCTACATATCATCAGCGTTTACATCAGCGTTTTACATCAACACATCATCAATGTTTTACCTCAGCTTATGGGACAGCAGCCCTCTCTGCTACATAGAGCACACCAGCGTTTTACATCAGCTCATGGGACAACAGCCCACTCTCTGCTACAGTACAACACCTCAACGTTTTTATGATCAGTGTACATACTGTTAGACATTATCTCCTTGCTGGCTGCTGGCGTCTTGTGTGGTGTCCTATTTTAGCCTTTAGGACTGACCATGTTAGCTAGAGGGGTTGGTCACCCCTCACATCATTTATCCCCTATTTTAATTATTTTATGGAGTCTTGGACATTTTATCCTAGTCGTGGAGAGCTGGTCGGCTACCTTTACATGGGCATATATATAGCCGGTCCCTTCCTCACTCTTTTTCATTGCTTAGCATTGCTTGCTAGAGTCCCTCACATACGAGGCTTTCTCCCCTCTTGCTCGGGACATGTATTCTTGGTTGATGATATTGAGAGCAGGTCTATACCTGTGTTTCCTCTCCATCTTTCTCTCTCACTCTCTCTCATGTGTTTCCACTTTCCCTTCTTCCGCTGTGCATTCTATCATGGTATCAGAGCGCCGGTGAAGAACAGTGTTGGATGCTCCCTCCTCTCCCTCCTGCATTTTTCTTCTCAGAGTTGCTGCTGGTCGCCTACTTGTTCCAAGCGTTTTCCCATTGCAGCTATTGGTCATCCTTTATAGGTTTTGATCCCTAAGATTCACCTTTCATCTGTCGGCTGCTCTGTTTTTAGGGCAGCAGCACCTTGGAGTGCTGCGTTTTTTCTATAGCTGTTTTGCAGCCTTTTTCAGTAGCACCTACCACCCCCCCCCCCCCCCCTCCTCTCCCCCCCAGGTAGTGCTGGCCGCCTGTTCTGTGCAAAACAGAAGCAGCATACTTGTTGCGTTTTTTCTCCTATAGGTTTTCTGATGCTGTTTGCTGATCTCAGGCTTGGTGGTACCATATCTCTTTTGCTTTTCCAGATTCAGGCCTATCTACTACCCCGAATACCTCTACATTTTCAGATTTGTAGCCATGGTTGCTGCGTTTTTCTGAATAGATCTTGCTGGTAGCTCTACCTTCACCTGGGCTCCTTCCGTTGGACCCGAAGGTACCTTCTCTTTAGCGTTTTTCCTCATATGAGGTGTGGAACCTGGTTGGCCTGAATTTTTAGGTTTGTAGCCCCTTGTTTGGCTGCGTTTTCTTCTCCAGTGGACACAGATCACTTGCAGAGGGGGTTTTGTTTGGATTGTGGCTTTGGTGGCAGTTTGGTACTTGAGGAGGACACTGAATTTCTTATTTCATTGAGCGTTTTGCTGATTTTGGAGCATCTGTACTTGTGTTTTGTTCCTGGCCTTCACGGTTTTCCAGTTTCTTCATGTTCCTTGCCTTCTGTTGGTAGTGGAGTGCTATTTTTGCTGGACAGCAGTGTTTTGGCTGCGTTTTACTTCCCACATGAGTTTTCTACACTCAGACGGGGCCCATCTCCAGCTACTTCACTTGAGGATCAGTTTCGGGAACTGTTTTGTATCTGTGGAGACTTTCTTCTGTGACAGGAGTTTACAAATTTTGGAGGAGAGTAGTGATCTTTTCAGAGATCCTGAGCAGAGTTTATTTTGTCCGAGCCTGTGTTCTTTGCAGTGTTTGCAGAGAAAGGAGGGTGTTTTGCTTGTGAGGTGTGATCCTTTCACATGGATCACTTGTTTGTTGTTGATTCTTGGGATGTGATTCTACTTATGGAAGAGTCTTCTGCTCTCAATGATGCTTTTGAGGACTTTGTTACCATTGCAGTTTATATTCTTGCTTCCCTTCCTCATTGTGAGGAGTCTACCTCTTCCTTTCTTTGTGATCTACCCTATCCAAGCAGTCAACGCACACGTGTTACAAAAAAACAAATTTTTTTGCAGGTTCTCTAGGCTCTAATACCAACTCTAGAACACTCGTGCTTATGTGCTAGGGTTTTTAGAGATAGAAAGAAGAGTGCAGAAGAATCTCACACAACACACACGAGTCCTAAAATATTGTCTGTATTATGTACAAGAAAGAAGTAATACAACCGAATCTCTAGTACAATGGATATGACTGAGTTAAATTGTCAACTAGCCCTGTGGTCTAGTACAATGGATATGGCTGAGTGAAAAAGTCACCTAGCACTGTGATTGGTACACTCTTGGCTAGCACTTCACCTACAGAACCAATGCTACTGGTCGGTCTGTTTTGTTGCTGTTGGCCAGGTCCACGACTTGCCACATGCCATTGCCACCAGGTCATCATTGCCACGTATCACTGCCGGAACAAGAGGCAGTGGGGGGTCTGTGATTAGTGGCCTGACTGCTGGTTTCAGGTAGGTTCCAGAGATTCAATTATTGGTTCCTTTGCTGCTTGTGTCTTTTTGCAGTAAGCTCTTGATGCTGGATGTGTGCTCCTTGATGGCTTGCTTGCAGATATGAAAGATGATCATCAGGGAACGGGGCTATGCCTTTAAATAGAGTAACCTCTACCCCTTGCAGTAGGTTGGCCTGCTCGACCCCTCCACGACCAGCCTATGACCTCAATGAATGCAACCTGCTTATAAATTGTGCTTGACCAGCCCATAAAGGTGCCTGACCAGTAGGACTGAAATTTGAAATCGTGTCTTGGAATTCAAAATTGAAGGTCTACAAGGTACATCGGGTTTCAAGTGTGACCCAATAAATTGTACTTGGGGTGGGCTTTTTTAAAACCCAATTTGCAAAGGTGGGTTTCGTTTGAAGGTGAAAATGGGCTTTGAAGCCCACTGCAGGTTTCGAATTTCAGCATGCCAACGAGTCCACACTATTGTCTGCCCTGAAGGAGCTATGAAAGCTCCGCTGTAGAGTTAGGGTTTCATGTGGGAGACATACACAGAGAAGAAGGGAGAGAGAGAGAGAGAGAGACATGTGGGGATAAGTCAACTCACAGTGTATGAGTGTGTGACTCCCCTATCACACATGTATATTTGCTCAAGGACACATAGTGCACTTAGTACATTAAAAGTACTAAGTGTACTACGTACTATAAAACTTATGGGCTAGTACACACTATAAGGGTGGGCATATTGCCTTTACCCCAACAACCTCCCACTTAAAGGCAAAGTGCCCTTAAATGAAGGAAAAGAAAAAATCAGCATGTACATGATAATATACAAGGCCATATCAAGGCTGAAACTGGCCTCATCCAATGCCCATCAAGTGTCTGCAATGAGCAAACCGCTCTGGAGGCAAACTCTTTGTCAACAGATCAGCCGGGTTGTCATCCGTATGAATCTTGACAAGCTGAATTTGCTTGTTCTCTATCACCTCTCTGATGAAGTGATACACATGCTTCGTCTTTGCATGAAAGACAGGGTTCTTTGCCAACTGGATGGCACTCTGACTGTCACAATGCAACAATGCAATATCCCCTGTATAACCCAAATCAACCGCTAACCGGGATAGCCATAATGCCTCCTTGCAAGTCTCTGTGGCTGCAATATACTCCGCCTCTGTAGTAGATAAGGCAGTGCACTTCTGCATCCTTGATATGGAGATCACCGTGAAGAAAAGCAGTCTTCACATCCATCTGAATCAAATCCAGATCATCATGAGCAACCAAAGCTAATACAGCTCTAAGTGTGGTCATTTTGACCACTGGAGAGAAGATCTCATCAAAGTCCACACCATATTCCTGCTTGAAGCCCTTAGCCACTAACCTGGCTTTGTATCTTGGCTTTGCATCAGGTGCAACTTTGAGCCTGTAAACCCACTTGCATGGCAAAACCTTCTTGCCTGTAGGCAAATGCACCAACTTCCATGTTCCATTTCTGTGCAGAGAATCCATCTCTGACTTCATAGCACGCTCCCAAAGAGCCTTGTCTGCCCTCTGTAAAGCCTCCTTATAACATGAGGGCTCCCCACAGTCGGTGAGTATCAAGTAGTCAACCCCTGGAACAAACCTGTCAGGGGCTCTGGAGGGTCTTGTGGACCTCCGTACCCAATGACCATCATTTGCAGGTTGCTGTCCAGCTTGCATATCACCTATTGGTGGCTCCTGTTCCATGCCATAAGGTTGAAAGATCATGCCCGGTATCTCCTCTAACTGTGGGATATCCATAGAGATATCTTCTGCCATCTCTGGCTGTCCATTTGGACCATTTTCAGCACCATTTAAGGGCTGGTTTTGATGCTGTAATGGTTGATTTACAGCCCTTGGTTGTTGTCCATGATGTCCATCATCATCAAAGATGACTCTGCTAGGCTCGTGTTGCCTTGCAGGCTCCTTATACATGCATGTTTCATAAAAAATGACATCATTGCTGCGTATAATCTTTCTATTCACTGGATCCCAAAGTCTATACCCCATTTCAGCTCTGTCACCATATCCTAGGAATATGCATTTGTGAGACTTAGGATCAAGTTTGGTGCGTATTTCCCTGCGTATGTGCACGTACGCAATGCAACCAAACACTCTCAAGTGCTTGTATGACAGAGGCTTCCCTGTCCATACTTCCTCTGGCACTTTCCCACCAAGCCTCGTGTTAGGTGACCTGTTTATAAGATGAACGGCTGTCATAACAGCTTCAGCCCAAAAACCATGAGGTAACGCAGCATGTGACAACATAGAACGGACCTTCTCCTGAATGGTCCTGTTCATCCTCTCTGCTGTCCCGTTTTGTGGAGGATCATAAGGAGTAGAGAGTTCCCTCTTGATGCCTTTAGCATCACAAAAGTCCTGAAACTGTTTGGACATATACTCTCCACCATTGTCGGAACGCAAAGCCTTCAGTGTTTTGCCAGTTTGATTCTCAACATGAGCAACAAACTTCTCAAACACTGAGAATGTATCACTCTTCAAACGAAGAGGATAAATCCACACCTTGCGTGTGGCATCATCAATAAAGGACACAAAATATTTTGCCCCTCCCAAAGAAAGCTGAGGCATCTCACATACATCTGTATGCACAAGCTCTAACTGAGCATCTTTCTGTCCAGGAGCTTTCTTGTGGGGGCACTGGAGTTGCCTGCCATATATACAATGCTCACAAAACTGAAAACTTGAGAACTTTAGAGAAGGCAAGTAACCAAAACGAGACAATTGCTCCATTCCTTTGACACTCATGTGTCCCAACCGGCTATGCCACATAGAGATTTCTGGCAGCTCGGTTGCATTTACATTAGCATGGTGACAAACACCTGCATGCATGAAGTAAAGAGTGTCCACCTTAGAGCCTCTGGCAACAACCAATGAGCCCTTACTAATCTTCCACTTTCCACGACCAAATGTGGTAACATAATCAGCATCATCAAGGTGTCCAGTAGAAAGCAGGTTCTTCTTGATCTCAGGCACATGCCTGACATCATGGAGCATAAGCTGTGAGCCATCTGAAAACACAAGCCTCACATCACCTTTGCCAAGAATCTTGCATGCATGGTTGTCACCCAAATAAACTACTCCTTCATTGCCAGCAGTATACCTGACAAACAAGTCTCTGCAACTGTGACATGAAAGGAGGCACCTGAATCAATGATCCATGAGTGCATACCATGACCATCTCCTGCAAGGAGTGAATGTGCATCAAGTGAAGACGTGAATAGGACTTCATCCTCACTGTCACCTGCATGTGACACATTGACTTCTTCAATCTTGACTCCACTTTTGCCCTTTGGGTTTGCATCTTTGGCTTCATCTTTGTCTTTGTCTTTTTCTTTGCTCTTTTCCTTTTGATCATTCTTCCATTTGTAGCATTGCTTTTTGATATGTCCCTTCTTGCCACAATAATGGCATTCCAAGTCCTTTTTGGAGCGGGACTTGCTCCTTCCCCGTTCTTGGCTTTTACCCCTTTGCTGGGATCTCCCACGTGCATTCATTGCATTGGACTTTCCGACAGAGTTGTTCTTCCTGTTCATCTCCTCTTGAAGGAGAGCACCCTCCACATCTGCATATGAGAGCATAGCATTTGAATTGCTAGTGGCTGTCCTGAATGTGTCCCAACTCTCTGGCAAAGTGCATAAGAGAAAGGTGGCTTTGAACTCATCGTCCATTGCCAACTTTTGATTGATGACCTGGCTGACAACACCATTAAACTCATTTAGATGGGCTGTCATAGATGCCCCTTCCTTCATTTGAAGACCTATGAGTTTCTTCAATCAATACACTTTGCTTGAGGCACTTTGCTGGGCATACAAGTCCTGCAATCTTTGCTACATTCCCCAAGCTGTCTTCTCTTCACGTATGCTGAAAAGTAAAGTGTCTGACACAGACAACATGATAGTGGATCTTGCTAGCTCATCCATATCTTCCCATTCTTCAGCAGTAAGAGAAGCGGGCATTACACCCCTTTCTTTGATGGGCTTGTGCTGCTTCTTCTGGAGCAACACATTATAGCACTGGGTTTGCCAAATGTCATAATTATGTGAGCCTTCAAGCTTCTTTTCTTGATGTGAAGCAATGAAGAGCTCTCACCTGTGGTTGCCATAGCAATATGCAACCTTTGACACAGTCAATGCCTGACTCCCTGCAAGATGTGCAAACACTGCACCAAAGCACACAAAGTGCTCACAGTTGTTCTCCCAAAGTTTATCTCCCACTGCGGAAGCACAAATGCAACTCTCTTCCCACTGAATGTGATAAAATCACCAAAATCTGGTTGCTGCAGATTTATGACAGCACCTCATATTTGCTCTGTTCCCCTTCCAAAGTACTGTACAACAGTACTAAGTGCTCACCAATGATGTACCAAATCTGTACCGGCAAGTACAGCAGCTGAAAATGAGCCTTTTCCTCACTCAAATCAATGTACAGCCATGCCAAAACTTGTACAAAGTTGTACCAAATCTGTACCAGCAAGTACAGCAGCAATAAATGCTCTCCTGGCTGTCCAAATGAGTGAAAATCAGACCTTGATAGTCCCTACCACTGCATACAACAGTCCGGCACAGAAATTGAGCAAAAGCCCCTTGACTGCAAGTGGATTTCTGAGGGTTAAGGCATAAAAGTCTTCCCTGTTGCTTTGCCAAGCTCAACAAGCATAAAATCTTGAAAAGCCCCTTGATTCAAGATCAATTTCTGATCATACATGGTACATTAACGCACATGAAGGCATCAGAGTCTTCACAATGCTTCCCCCTGGCCACATATACATCCAGTACATAAAAGCCCCTTGATTTACAGGCACATTGAGTGCTTGACAGGCATCAACACATTGCCCAAAACATCAAACGCCAGTGCCTGCATGCAAATCAACCCAATTGGCACAAAAGCCCTTTGATTTGCACTCCAATTTCTTGCAATTTTGCCCCAAATGTGAGATTGCTCACATCATACAGCATGTATGAATGCCCAATGGCACAATTACATCAAAAGCCCCAAATTTTGACATCCAATTTCCTGCAAATTGACCCGGAATGTGACCAATGTCACCCAATGTTGCCAATTTTGCTCAAAATCTGAGCCATTTGGACCTGTACCTGCTCGATTGATGATAAATGGACATGCAAATCCCAAAATTGAAGCAAGTACCTCTGAAAATTTCTGTTGCAGGAAAAAGGGGGGTGTTGGGGGCGTCGTGCTGATGATGCTGCTGCTGTGCAGGTGGGCGATAGCTGAGGAGCTTTGCAGCGATAAAGGGGAGCTGGTGTTGACGATAGACAAAACTGGAGGCTGGTTGCGGCGTTTCGCTATAGGCGCCTCATTTGCTGCGAGCGCTACCCCAGCGAGTCGGGAAGAAGGCGACGAGACCTCCACGGGGACACGTAAACGTGCCCTTTGGTTACGCCTTGTGGCCAGGCTACAACCACTCCCTGTAGAGAGCGAGGGCCTCCCTGCGCGTGCTGGTGAGGCGCCGCTGCCCTTCCTCCTCGCTCGCCGGCTACTTGCTGCTGCCCGCTACAACGTGTTTATCCAGCAGCTCCAGCGAGACGATGATGATGATGATGGCGTGGGTAGGCCTGGCTCTGGCAATAGCTGCGGCTGCAAGTGACGACGGTGGCGAATCTTACTTGTTTAAGCGCAGACAGGTTGGCGCACTTCTCCAATGCTCACACGCAGAGGTTGGTGGAGAGTACTACTTGTTTAAGCGCAGACAGGTTGGCGCACTTCTCCAATGCTCACACGCACAGGCTATTGGCTCTGTAAACCAGCCCTTGGCTGCAATTGGCTGACCCTCGCAACCAGTTCTGACACAGCACATGTAGGTGACCAGGGACCAGTTCTGGACGTAGGCAACCAGCGGCGGCGACCAGTTTTGCTGCAGCACGCAGATCCGTACAGCACACGCAGGCTCTGATACCAGTTGAAGGAGCTATGAAAGCTCAGCTGTAGAGTTAGGGTTTCATGTGGGAGACATACATAGAGAAGAAGGGAGAGAGAGAGAGAGAGACATGTGGGGATAAGTCAACTCACAGTGTATGAGTGTGTGACTCCCCTATCACACATGTATATTTGCTCAAGTACACATAGTGCACTTAGTACATTAAAAGTACTAAGTGTACTATGTACTATAAAACTTATGGGCTAGTACGCACTATAAGGGTGGGCATATTGCCTTTACCCCAACATGCCCATGCTTGCCTCTTGCACCACATGCTGTTTGGCCTGCCTAAATGGGGTCCAAACTGCCCGAAATCAGCCCACTCTAATTAATTTGGTGCTGTCCAGCACCCTGCATGGCCTGCAAATTTGTCTAAAGAAGTGTCCGGCACCCGGCACTTGGTCTAATAAGCGGTCTAATAAGCAGTCTGGACACTCGTTCAAAGTTTGTCTTGTTGCAAAACTGTGCGGAACAAGGCCCAAAAAATGTGTTGGAAAACACACAGATTTATTGACCCTAGACCCAATCGTGATGGTGATGAGCGACTAATTCTTGGACAAGAGCTCTCAACATACTCGATGCTCATTTCAATCCAAAAAGGTGGCTGTAATTGTGCATTGATTGTACAGACATGTCTGTGGCACCTAAGTGCATGGTGCACATGACAGAGACGGTAGAGAATGTATAGATGATGTATGTAGGTAATGGTTTGGAAGTGAGCATCTAGCATCAATGAGGCTGCATGAAACTCTGCAAGTTCGTGAGGCATGGACTCACGAACTTGCTTGGGTTCATGCATGTTGTTGCAGGCCTCACAAAAGTGTCAGATTTTTGGTTCCTGGTTCCTAGAAATGTGCCTAAAAACACTCGAGGCATGCAAGAGCAGCAATGATGGCTTTTATGCGGTTGTACCCCCTCACCACCCAAGCATGATGTCACGCGCACACCTTACTCCGGTGCCATGTGGACATGCATCTTACTCGCAACCATGTAAAAGACAAAGTTAGAGGCTGTATTATATGGGCAGGTTGGAGGAGTTTTGGCAGCCCAATAGGCATCCAAAGGTGCCCAAGGCATGCACCAATAGTTGGAACGTGACACACTAACTATGTGGAAATGTAATTGATGATGATAAATGCTAAGCTAGAATAACTTTCTGTTGTGCATTTGGGTAAAGATCTAGGTTACATGCAAGCTTGTTCCTAGCCAATGGAATGGGTACAATTTGGTTGATATGTTTTTTTTTTTTTGTCAGTCCATGGTGTACTTGATTGTTGAATGCCGTTTCTTCAAACCATAGTCATAGGGAATGGACATTTTTAGACTCGGGAATGTTGGGGATGGCAGCATCTTCCCGTTCCCATTCCCGTCCCATGTCACTCTATAGTCACACGGAATGGCCATTCTCAATCTTTTCCGTCCCTGTTCCCATTTCACGTCCCATGTGACTATGCTTCAAACATCACTAATAGAACCAGCACCATAAGTGAAAATGCTAGAAACTCTCCTACAGATTGCAATGGTTGTGGCAAGGCTATCCATCAGATACGTGGTGTGAAGCTTCTGATAACTCTTAGAACTTTTGGTCTAATATACTCATCATCCACTAGTCTGGTGAACTTGGAGACTCTCTGTTGGTGGTGGTGTTGCCGCTGATAATGGACACTGAATGTCAGCTAATTAACAAAGAAATACCTTTGTTTGTTAAGTCCAGATTTGACATCACCATGATTTAAGACTAAAAAGTGAAGCTTCTTGTTACGAACATCAAGATGTGTCTATCTGGCAAAGCTTCCTTCCCGAATGCTTGTTCAGAACATCTTTACCGTATGTTTGCATTCATGTTGACTTCCTCATGTCTGGTGTTGATTAACATTCTTTTAGCAAGTCATGATGGACTATGGTTCCCCTCACTTGAGAGCTAGAGAGGATTAGATGTAACTCCTTGAAAGTGTCAGGGAGAAGCGAATTCGAACTATTTTGAAGTAAACCACCTTATGTTATTGGTAGCTAAACCAAATTCTATGCCACTTCCAACTTGGGGGGGAAATGTCTAACAACGTGTCTGTATGTGAAGGCATGGATTTCCACGAGCTGCTAGATATTCCTCAAGGTGACAGGCGTAAGTATCACGATGATGTGTCAGTGATGGTTATCTCTATAGATGGAAGAATATGGAGGTCTTCAGGCTAATGTACCGATGCAGTGAACATATCATTTTATCCATTTTAAGGGCAGATTTTGCAGTCTTTGCCTGCAGCAATTCATTTCTTGAAGTGAAATAAGGATTTTTTCGGGGGAGGCATGTTCTGCACAACGTGCGGACCTGCAAAGTTTTCTGCAGGGCTTTTATCAGTCCATGAGATATGCACCTGTAATCATGTATGGCCTTAGCAATCACATGTACAACAATGCGAGTAATCAAGTCACTGCTTTGAGTCACAAAATTCAATCTAAGGTGCTAGCTGATGCAGCCATGTTGAAGTTTTCATCCAGTGTGCTTTCATAATGATACAAATTACTGTCCTTTTTTACACTGCAAATTGGAGACCAATGTGCTGGACAGCCTTGTGCGAGTAAATTTTAATCTGCCCTTCATCATTGTGGCACAGCCTTGACCCACTTTTGATGTAGAGCAGAGGGCTTAAGGACTATCTCATGAACCTTGATGAGCTTAGCTGTATGTGATCATGGCAACGCGGTCACAATGGAGTTTGCGTAGGTGCCACTGTTTGGATTAAATCACAAAATCATTGTAAATTTTGGATTTTTAAATAAAAAAACTCTTATGTTGCAACCTTGCACTTTCTAATTTTAATTGCGGGTTTCAACAGATGTTCATGCTGTTTAGTGAAAATTGAGATGAAGTGCTGGTTAAAGAAAAGGTGAAGGAGAGCAAAAATCAATTATCAGTCCATGGGCTGAGCAATCACGCAAATCCAACTTCTGCTACAGTAGAAAACTACAGAGTCCGGTACAAACACACCTTCTCTATGCGTCTTTTATTCTTCACGATTATGTCCCCACTCATTGCCCTCTTCACTCTTCTTGCCTTTGTCGCATGGGCATCCACCTAGCCTTACAACCCCTGCAAAAAAACATACGACTCTACATGGGAACATAACCATTGCACATCCGACTCCTTGTACATACAACAGACCAAAACACTTATTACTGACCCAAATTAAATTCTTCTGTGACCTCCCCTCTCCCCTCCCCTTCCTCCCCCCTCTACCGGACACAACCCCCTTGAGTGTTAGGTATGTAGTGCATGCCTGGTAGCTGCAAAATCGATTGTTTATATACATGTACTCTCTTCCACAGAAGTCTTTATCCACAATCATTAGAGACCTTATCTTGGGCAGTCAGTTGCCTCGTATCCCAAGCTATAACTATAGTGCCACCAATCATACATATTAAATGTTGCATGTGCAGAAGTCTTGTTGTACTTGATCTAGCCCTAACCCTATCCATTAGGAACACCAATGAATAGATAGGTAGAGAAGAGAGAAGAAATGGATTGTATTTTCAATACATTACTATGATACAAAAAGACGTCTTTATGTGTACAATTGATGTGGCCTTTGGCCTTCCTTGACCTGCCTTGTTTGGGGATCATATACCTATGTTTTATGTTGGCCTAACCTTATATGGGCTCCAATAATGCCGGTTATTGTTGTCGGTCAGCAAAGGACAACAAAATAAGCATTAAATGCTATTGACTTCATATGCTTGTGTCCATCTAGCCAACAGGGTTTCTTTAATGCTTGTCTGAGCTTGCTTGTGCCTTAGAATTACTCCTAGATTGTTGCCTCAATCAAAGATTACACGGGGTTAGATGTGTGGTTTAGTTATGTCCATGATTGTGCACTTGACATTCCCTCTTGCTAAAGTTGATGATGGGTTGGAAACTTGCCATCCTTCCTTGGTGGATTATTGATTCTAACACTTCGACTGAAAACCTGTCACTTCTCTGATTCCACTCCAAGTTTGGTTAGAGAACTGTGTATGTGTTCCAGTTTGTCTCCATGCCTGCAACCTTTAACACAACTATGGTCTCTTGTTGAGAAATGATCAAGCTTAATGCTCCACCTTTGGAATTGATTTGAGAGCCAATGCCATGCTTCTTTGAGCACACAACTCCCAGGGAATGCTTTTCTCTAGCTTTGCATGTTTGCCGACCACCTTAGAAATGCTAACCTTCCATGCATTCTTATGCCACTGGCATGGTTGGTGAGATTATGGTTGATATGTTGCCAGTGGGATGATAGGCTCTATGACAATCACTTTGGAGTACTAGAGTTATGGCATAGTTATAGTGTGAACTCATATAGTCGAGTTCACACTATGGACCGACCATTGTATGTTATTGTAGGAGAGTACTTTTGCTTATAGTATGTACTCTTATCTTTTTAGTTACATGGTTGTAGAGAAGAGAAGAAGATAGAAGAAAATTCAGCCATCCATCTCTCCTGTGTGTGTTTACTTACAAGGAATTTAAGCTTTCCCTCTCCCCCACATGTATCAGAGCCTTTGGTTTGTGTGAGAGCTAAGGAGGCAAGCAAGAGACAAGAATAAGAAAGCAAAGAAGTGGTACACGGATAAGAGCATCATCATCTCTTTCTCTTCTTGTTTAGGTACAACACTCCTTGGGTAGCTTCGGGAGCTACACATCTTCGATTGAGGAGCTGTCTTTGCAGGCTTGGGGGTGCCTGAAAGGTGCACAACACTTTATACTATGGTTTTGTGGACAAAATCGTGTTTTCGGCGCGTTTTGGTCTCCGTTTGGTTACTGCAAGGTGTTTTCGACAATTCCGGGAAGTTATAGTTGAGAATTGTCTTTGGTCAAAAACTGGTGATTGTAGTGTAGCAGGCCACCACCACATGAGATGTGTCAGGATCTAAAGATATATGTGGTATGTGGATTCTGGCACCTCTAACCATATACCAGTCATGGGGTGAGTGGTTTAGAGACATGTAGAAAATGGAAAAGCCAGGTTATGTAGATACATGTGATGATACTGTGTATCCCATTACACATGTTGGTAAAGTGTCATTGTCTATGTAGGAAGGATGGCAAAATAAAGTATTTGGCAGATGTACTTCATGTTCCAAATATTACAAAGAACCTGGTTTCTATTGGATAGATGGTTGAGCAAGGTCTATAAGTGAGGTTTAATCCTCAAGGATGTTTTGTGGAAGACTTCAAAGATCAGTATCACTTGGTTGCAAAGGGTAACAGAAATGGCATGATGTTTACTTTGGATGTGAACATGCCGAGGTAAAGGTAACCATTTTTGCACATGGAACATGTGTCATTGTAGATATTGACATATGGCACAAGTGCATTGGTCATGTGAATATACACTGAAGTCTATGCAGGTTCAAAATATTGTTGCATGTTTGCCAAAGTTTAAGGTTGATGGAATGCATAAAGTATGTGAAGCATGCCAGCTTGGTAAAAACATGCCAAACATGCTTTCCCACATGAAAAGCATGTCAGTGTAAGGCCATTAGATGCTATACATTCAAATGTATGGGGACCAACCAAGACTTCAACAATTGTAGGCTGTAGGTATTATGTTACATTCATTGATGATCACACTAGGAAAGTGTGGGTTTATTCCATGAAGGAGAAAAGAAAAGGTGTTTTCTCACTTTTAGAGATTTAAAGTCTTGGTTAAGAAGGAAAAAGGCATACAAATAAAATGCCTAAGATCAGATGGTGGGGGAGAGTATTTCTCCAATGACTTTAGTGATTTCTTGATGTCTGAAAAGAATATGCCACATTATTTTTGGACAGAAGTAGTAGCAACTACTACTGTGTACATTATGATGTTATGGATTATGGAAATATTTTTGTGGATATTTATTTTTGATTATTTGCCACATGATCATCAGTGACTTACCACCAGGTATTGGTCATACCATGTTAGGTAGATAGTGACTAGATATAATCTTGTGCATGTGTTTTTGATAGCAGATCAGTGGGCAGGGCTAGTGCAGGCGGCATGATGATGGTTACACATTTTGGCGTGCATATTGGATGCACATTTCGGCATCACTATCACTATGTTTATAACGATATTATAATTTTTGGTGACATTATATTTATGCGACATTTTATGTAGTGGCTTGGTGTCCGTCATTATCTTGTATATAAAATGATGGCACACATTTATTATGCACATTTGTATTATAGGGACATATTTATTCAAATGGTTTGTTTACCCTTAGTATATGGTTCATAGTAATTCATGCATGACACTTTGCTAAAGTAAAGGTGCAAAGATGGTTCACATTCCTAAAGTTCAGGGGCAAGGCTCAAAGTGGAGTGTAAAAATCATTTTTGGCTCAGACAACAATAAAAAAAGATATCTAAATACACTTGCTTGAATACCCTTAGTATATGGTTCATAGTAATTCATGCATGACACTTTGCTAAAGTAAAGGTGCAAAGATGGTTCACATTCCTAAAGTTCAGGGGCAAGGCTCAAAGTGGAGTGTAAAAATCATTTTTGGCTTAGACAACAATAAAAAAAGATATCTAAATACACTTGCTTGAAAGCGTGAGCCATCAAGCAAGTGGGGGGAGATTATACCCAATGTGTGTGTCTTGCATCTTCTCTTCTTTTATGTTTCTGCAAGTTTATTTCTCAATAAGCTATGGCGTTTTGAGAGAGGTAGAGTGAGCTTTGTCCATTATTTTATTGAATTTGTGCATGAGGATCACAATCCTCCTACAAAAACAGTGGTACCAGAGCCATGCTCACATCCACAAGTGCTGCAGCAACCAGTCCTTTTGGTAATCGTGTCACCCGCCGGGCAAAGAACCAGTCCTGGGTAAGTGTGCCACCTTTTGCACAAAGAAGCATCCCAAAGACACGCTGCATGAACACGGTGGGCGCCAGCCTAGCTTGTAGAACTGGGTACACCCGATGGTAGCCAGGTACATCCTAACACAGGTCCATAAAGGCTCGAAGGCCCAAGGCCCTGTAGGAGGATCAAGGTCATTAGTAGGAGCAAGTGAGTAAAGCCCACAAGCTCTCTCCCTTCTCTTTCACCTCTTGGATACATCTAAATGAAACCAACACACTATATATATATATCCCTCTTCCTACTCCCCATGTTTTGGCATATGGGATTTATCCTTTTCCTTCTCCCCTCTCCTCATTCACCCTCTTGCGTTTTCATAAACCCACCTCTTCCCAAAATTTCTCCCCAAATTATACTATTTTTCTTCTAAAATCCACATTACACCTCCAAATTCACATCCCCTCTTCACCTCGTCAATCCCATCGTTTTGAGCTACTAGACCCCTATTTTATTTTAAATAGCAATAAAAAATTCATTGTTAATTTATGTGCAAAGTTATTTGCAAGCTTCATAAGCAATGTGCTTGTGAATGCCGGCCTCTCCATCAATAGTTTTCCTCTCAAATCAACCCTCTTGCTTCATAAAAAACGCCTTCAAATCTTTATTTTACGATGCAAAAGCAATAAATTGAAGCAGATTGGTCGTGGAAGTATTACCTCTTGTCCCTGATCTATTTAAAGCAAGGTGATCCTCTTCCCACATTCAACACTCGGCATCTCTTTTCTCAACCCGATCGTGATATGCACTATGCAAAAAATGAGGTAACCAATTTTCCAAATTCAAAAATGAATTCTTCTTCAAGTGATGATTTGCATATGGACAATGATCATGGTTTCACCAATTCTCCACTTCTTGAGCCCACACTCAATCAAAGACTTTCTTTGATCCAAGCTCAACTCCAAGAAGAGCAACAACACCGCATGCACACGGAGTTCTTATTGGAGCATGAGAAGCATGCGGGGCTAATAATTCTCTAGAAGATAATCGCCTCACCAAGATTCTCAAAGCAATTTTTGAAGCCCAAAGCACACGCAGGGAATCAAAGATAAGTCGTCGCTCTTTCACTTCTATAAAATTGGTAGAAAATATGGAGGCATTGTTCTTTCATGGTTAAGTCAATTTGATGATTACTTTGGTGATGAAAGCTTCTCCGAAAGACACAAAATTAAATGTGCCACTAATCACATGGTTATCTCTATGGTGGAATATACTCCGCAATGCTGATGACAAGCTAATTACTTGGCTTGACAAAGTCAAAGAGTCTTTCCTTCCACCTCAGTTTCATTTGCAAGCACGCTGTGCATGGAGTAAATTCTCTTGGAATGAGGCAATGTGTCACAATACATTGAGCGTTTTTGGCAAACATTTTTACATCTCCGCATGCTAGGAGATGTGCATGATGACACTTTTTTGCAACAAAAGTATGCGGATGGTCTTGAAGAAGGCTTCAAACCTTCTTCTCTCTATGAGGCTATTTCTCTTGCTCATGATGCAAAGAAGAAGCTTCGCTCGATTGGCAAGTTTGTTAAGCCTATGCAAGGGCCTAGTCCAACAAATCGGCAATTCTCTTTTGTGGGAAATAATCATCCATTCAGATGATTTGTTCAACCTGATTCTTTCATTTCAAATTGCACTAGCAATGTTCAACACTCACGCACACCCTCATTTCCTCTTGAAAATGTATTTAATGGGGAAACTTCAAAGCTAAATTTTGTAAATTCGAACCCAATCCTAGTCACAATAGTGCTCACAATGTCTCGTCAAAAGCACCTAGCCTTACTCCTACTTGTCTCATCATTGCCTAAAGCCGGGCCATATCACGGTAAATTGCTTCGCCAAGTCACCACCTCCAAACAAACCAACCGTCACAGTCCACCACATCGAAAAGGAAGCTCGTTAAGGGGGCGATGATGACACCATTTCAGAATGTACAAAGGACACTCTTCATGACGAAGTTAATCACGAATCAAACAACTCTCCATGTATTCCTCAATCTATCCATTCATTATTATGCATGCAAGGTTCTATTAATGGTCATCAAGTTTGTGTTTTGCATGATGACGAGAGTTCATATGATTTTATTTCAGAAAATCTTGTAAGGAAATTACAACTGCACACATCTCCCTGTACATATAAAGTAAAATCTATATTCCAAGGGACTCTTACAATGACACTCGTGAAATTAAAAATCTTGAAATTAAAATTGGGTCATATAAAGAGCATCGTGATTTCTTGATTGCACCTTTACATTCCACGGACATCATTTTAGGAATGCTATTCCGTCTCATAAACACAATCTTAACATTGATTACAACACTCATACTATCCAATTCACACATAATGGCACATTGATATCTCATTCTAGTGACTGTTCATTTGAACTTTTTCCATTGATTACACATACACAAACAAAAAGAGCACTAGAAAAGAGCACAAAGCATACATGATTTATGTGACTCAGGTAGAGAAAGTAAATCAAACACTCATCCCACATTAACAACACTTTCTTGATTTTTTAAATGATCGTTTTTGTTAATGACTATCTCCCTTGAAAAGATGCAGGGAGGAAGAGAGCTTGAGCTCTTGCAAGCACACACACACTCACACAAACCCTAGAAGAGAACACACAAGATGAGAGGCTGAAAATTGTTGTTGTTCTTCTTCTTCTCAACAAAAGGTTATACCAAAAAGATAAGGGAAATACAACATAAGTACTAAAGTATGATGTACATGTGGTCCAAAATGTGAACACGCTAAGTGAGTGAGCTGGCAAGATAAGTATTCCATAACTCAATGGTGGACTAGTAGCTGGTGTAGTCCACCTGTAGAATCACTGGCAAAGATCTATTATGTCAGTATCCTACCAAACACGCCAATGATGTAAGTGGCAAAAATGGTTACCCAGGCATATCATAAGTGTCAGTTCGTGTTGAGCTTGACATCTCAACACTCCCCCTCAAGCTCAACTCCATCTCTAGGACTCCAAGCATAGTCCGGAATCTGCAAAGCTTCTCTGCTCCCAGGGCTTTCATGAAAATGTCAGCTATCTGCTTCTTTGTGCTAACATACATGAGATTAATGTCTCCTGCTCTAAGACCCTCTCTCTAATGAAGTGATAGTGGACCTTTATGTGTTTGGTCCGTGCATGAAAAATCGGGTTCCTCGCCAACTATATATTGCTAAGGTTGTCACAATAGATGACAACCTGCAGCCCCAAATCACCAAGTAACTTACGTAACCAACCTACCTCACATGCTGCCATTGCAGCACCCCTATACTCTGCCTTTGTACTTGGACAAGGTAGCTGTTGGTTGTTGTTTCTTGCTGCTCCATGTCACATCACCACTCCCAAAAGAGAACATAAATCCATTGGGGGTAGATCTCCTATCTGTGATACTACCGACCTAATCTGCACATCGGTGTATCCAAACACCTGCAACTCTGTACCAGCCTCATAAAAGAGACCATAGTCTATTGTAGAATTCACATAGCATAATGTGCGTCTCCTCACACTATCCAAATGTGGCTTCTGAGGAACCCGCATAAACTGACTCTATAATCCAACTATATAGTTCAAATCTGGCCTGCTAATCATCATGTAGATCAAGCAGCTACCCACACTATCTTCTTGTACATAGTGGGGTTCTCCAAAATCTCACCCTGCAAACAACTAGCCATACCATATTTGGACAGCATGTTCAATGCATATTGCCTTTGTGGTGACAGCCATATGCCTTTGGCTGTCCTAATAACCTCAATGCCAAGGAAGTACCTAAGCTCACCCAAATCCTTCATGTCAAATTTCTGCTTGAGGAGACATTTCACACTCTCAACTTCCTCTCCCACTACCACCCCCAATAATCAAGTCATCCACATAGATTGTGATGACCACAAGGCCCTTATCACTCTTCCGCACATAGAGTGAATGAGTAGCATCTGCCACATGAAAGCCAATGGTGATAAGATATTGTACTATCTTATCATGCCATGCTCTTGGTGTTGCCTGTTTCAAGCCATATAAATCTTTATGCAACTTGCATACAAAATTAGGGTGACCCACATCTTCATAACATGGCTGGTTCATATACACTTCTTCTTGCAAATCACCATGCAAGAACACATTCTTAACATCCATTTGCTGTAACACCCATCCTTTTGATGCAGCCACGAAAATAACAGCTCTCACACGATTGCCATCTTGGCAACAACGAGGCTAAACATCACCTCATAATCAATGCTATAAGTTTGAACATAACATTTGGCAACCAATCTTGCTTTATACCTGCTAATACTTCCATCTGAGTTGTGCTTTATTTTGTACACCCACTTGCATCCAATAGCCTTCTTGTCCTCAGGAAATGGCACCAAGTCCCAAGCCTCATTTGCATCCAATGCAGCCATTTCTTCTTCCATGGCTTTCTCCTAATATAAATTCCCAACATCTTCTTCAAAACATGTGGGTTCAACATCTTGCACAACTTTAGCCATATATTCATAATGACGAGCGACATAACCATTATATGTTAACTTGTCAAAACAGGTTTTGTGAATCTCCCTGACATGCATTTTCCCTGATCATTGCGTGGTATTTTTGTAGCTTCTCTTGCCTTTCTTACACGAGGTGTTCTAATAGCTATAATCCCAAACTCATCATCAAGGCTCTGCTCTGAGCCACTAGACTCTCCAACATAAGAATGCCCTGCAAAAATGTCGGGCATACTAAGAGGCTCACCGAACTTGTATTTGCCTTTTCGTGATGTACAAACTGCATTCTCAGGACTGGTATTTTGATGCAGTCTGCCACTCCATGGTCTATCAAAACAGGCCCAATACAAGAGGACTCTCAAGGTCCACTCAATGACTATGATTGCCGATTTGCATTCTGTGCAATCACATTTCCAGTTACATCAATCCTAACAACATCTTTTTTAGCAGCATACCAACTATTCATTTAATCAAACACATCTCTGCTTACCCTCAACTCACGTGTAGTAGGGTTATAGCATCTATATCCCTTTTTCTCAAGGGAATATCCTATAAACACACATTTTTCTACCTTTGGATCCAACTTCGTACGCAACTCATTTGGCACATGCACAGAAGCTATGCATCCAAAAATTTTCAAGTGAAACAAATCAGGTTTCTTTCCACTAATCTTCTCCCCTGGTGTTACATCATGTATGGCTACAGTAGGAGTCCTGTTCATGATATAAACTGTTGTAAAAATAGCTTTATCCCAATAGTTATGCGGCATATTCTTCTGTCATCAATGCTCGGGCTATCTCCGCAATGTGCTTGCTTTTCCCCGCTTAACAGCTCCATTTTGCTGCAGAGTGTATCTACATGTAAATTGTCTTTGAATGGCATTCTTCCATAAAAAATCAGAGAACGTATTGGAGAAGTACTCTCCCCCTCCATCTAACCTTAGGCACTTCACATGCTTCCCTATCTGCTTTTCAGCCACATCACTCTGAAATTTTGAAAATGAGTGAAAACTTCCCTCTTCTCCTTCATGAAATATACAATTTTCTCATGTGGTCATCAATGAATGTTACATAGTACCTACAGCCACCACCTATAGACGTAGTTTTTGTAGGACCCCATACATATGAATGCACAACATCTAGTACATTTTTGCTCATATTTTTGTCATGTGGAAATACATGCTTTATTTGCTTTCCAAATTGACACGCTTCATATACTTTGTGCATACCATCAACCTTAAACTTATGCAGCCCTACCACAATTTCTTTAGTCTGCATAGACTTCATTCTTTGCACATTTACATGCCCAACTCTCTTATGCCAAATGTCTGTATCTGTAACAACTTTTGAACCCTGTGCAAACATTGTAGCTTTCACTTCAAGCATATTTACATCTAGTGTAAACATTCTGCCCACTTTATTACCTTTTGCAACCAACCTGCACTTTCCTTTAAAGTCTTCAACATAGCAACCATCAGGGTTAAGCACACCTGTAAACCTTGCTCAATTATCTGGCTAACATAAATCAAATTTTATAATATTTGGAACGTAAAGTACATCTACAAGATACTTCACCTTACCATTCTACATAGACAATGGCACATTCCCAACATGGGCAATTGGATGAGTATAGTATCATCCCTTGTTTCAACAAAACTTGGCTTTTCAGGATTTCTCATATCCTTGAACCAGTTGCTATGACTAGTCATGTGGTCGAAGCACCTGAATCCACATACCATACATCATCATTGCATATGCGGATACATCATTTTACGACATAACATTAAGCACATGTCACATAACAAACAGCGTTTCATTGTCCTCATTACTTCGGCTAGAGGACACATAATTATTTTGTTGCACTTTTTCACTTCTTAAGTCATTTTGTTTATAGCAATCTACCTGCACATGCCCAGATTTGCCATAATAAAAATAACCACGTGTATCATTTTGCTACGTTTGCCAATTTCCATGACCTCTTTGACTTCTCCTACCTCTAAACTGGCCTCTTCCGCCTGTGTATTGTTGTTGTGATTCATGGTACTGCTGTGCTGACCATAATTTTGATTACCTGTTTGGCCACAGCCTCCATCTCTACCTCGTCCTTTACCTACACTTGTGTAGAAGGCATGTTGCTTCGAACTACCTTTGTTTTGTAAAGATTGGTCTTCACCCAAACTCTTTTCTTCAATGATTAGAATTGACACCAAATCTGTAAAGTTGAAAATGTTCTCTCGAGTCTGAATAGACGTCTTGAATGCCTTGTATTGTGGCCCGAGACCATGTAGACATACTGCCACCTTATCATCATCATCAATAGAAACACCAATAGATGCACGGTATTCAACAATGTTCTTGATCTTCAAGGCATAATCATTTATAGACATGTTTTTCTTCTCCACAATATGAAGCTCATTCTTCAACTGAATCTTTTGTGCCTTGGTGTTAGTTTCATACAACTTCACCAAGGTGTCCCATGCCTCCTTGGATGACTTGGCATCCTGTATATGCCCAATCATGGTGTCCTATATATGCTAATAGAAAGCTAATACTTAAGTCGATACATGACTTTCCTTGCTCCTTGATTCCAATCCTTGTATTCTTTTACATCTGGAGCAATTGGATTAATCTCAGGTATCTCTAGTGCCTCCTCATGTTCACCTTCAATGTAGTCCTAGTAGCCTTTTTCCATCAGGAAATTTGTTAATCTGAATCTCCAAGCATGGAAGTTGTTCTTGTTAAGCTTCTCTGTAGTAACAATTTGGTTAATTCCATCATTTGACATTTTTTATGCAACACAAACTCACCAAAAACAACACTCTTGTTTGACCTGCACAAACTATTGTAATCTCTACAGCGGTACTATACTACACCCAAACTATCACAACCAGTGACCTAAACTTGCATACATACACCCAATAACACATGTAAGACCTCTTTACAGTACACACAGTGTTTGCACAACCAAATGCCCTTCATGTGGTTCCAAAAACAGAATTCTATAGATAATCGAAACTTACCAGCAGTGCACACGAACGCCTGCAATTGAAAGACGGAGATCAAGACACACACGAGATGCGTTTTTGGCCGCAAAAAATTTATCCAAAGGACATCCAAAGGATAATATAGTTGCCTTGTAGCTCAGCTTCTACAAAGACAACTCCTCAATAATCGAAGTTCGTTTGCCGGTGCCTCCTGAATAGCTCCCGACAAGGGTGTAGTAGCTAACACAAAAGGGAGAGAAGGTGGGGGGGAAGCTCTTATACTCGTACCGCTTCCTGTGCTTCTCTTGCTTGTTGCTCAGCTTCTTAGCATGAACCAGGCTCTGATACCATGAAAAGATGCAGGAAGAAAGAGAGCTTGAGCTCTTGCAAGCACACACACACTCACACAAATCCTAGAAGAGAACACACAAGATGAGAGGCTAAAAATTATTATTATTCTTCTTCTTCTCAACAAGATATTTCAAAATATGTAACTAATTGCTTTGTTTTTCCAACGTGTCAAAAGCGTCATCATGGGAAACCATATGGATTATTGACAATTCTGAATGGTCCATGGTGTGAGACCCCTGCCCCCTTCGCGGTGCCCCCTCCGAGGGCACTGGTGGCAGAAGCAGCGTCTGCCCGTGCAGGGCAAGGATCCATACTCGGGGCCTCGCCCACGGATGTCTGGACAAGAGAGTAGTCCGGCGGTTCCTCCGAAACACCGAACCCAGAAAAACTTCCCTTGTCCGGAAGGCACGGGCGATTTCTCCAGGGAAAATCTTCGAACGGGAGAATTAATCTAACGGGTGAAAGTGTTAACTATTCAAACTAATCCGACCGAACCTGAAGTCACATGGTCAGATCAAAGAAGAGACTTGCACTTGGTTCATAGAATCACCGCTTTTTTCCTCCTTTAATGAGGCACAGCCGCCCCGCTGATTCCCTCCCACAGAACAAGGGTCTTCTCAGGACTTAATCTAACTAATGTAACTAATTGTAACTTAATGGTATCGCACGAATCCCCCAATCCACCGGCTCATGGGTTAGCCAACCACCCCCAACCACTGTATTGGTGGGATTCCTTTATAAGGATTTGGTTATGTTTTGCCCGGGTACTGAGGAAAAGAATTCCCAGGCCCCCTAGCTAGCGTTTCATGCAAAAATTAAGGTAGGCATACCACGTACACACCCAATATGAAATTGCCATTATAACAAAACCGGTTGTCTTTAAAACAATCCTTTAATGAAAATCATAATATTACTGATCATCATCCTCCAAAATTTTGAGTCCATTGTATTACAAAATATGTCATCTGGACTCTCCGTTGAAGACCAGCTGATCCAATATCAAAATCTGATTCACAAAAGTCATTCTTTTTTTTAGTCCATCCGAATCTTCCTGGATGCACGCATGGGTGTCCTAGCAACCATGAGCCCATGCATCACCTACAGAACCCTCTAGGATCCTACTTAGGTGTCCTAGCACTTCACTCAGGGACCGCTTCGTCGGTCCTCGCCCATCGTACCGAAAGCGTACCATTTTAACCGTACTGAGGCTGGTCAAGACCTCGGCACAGCAGCAGTAGGCTTTGCTCGAGCGACGTCCCTCGACGACTCCTCGCCAGCTGTTGCAACGAGCCTCTTCTTAGATTAAACACATATCAAATGCTTCCTCTAGCATTCTGGCATAAAACAATCCTTCAAAGGTTCTATGCAAGTAAAATTCCCAGTTTGAGATTGGTTCCACAAAACCCTTTTTCCTTAATCCACAATTTCATAATGAGAATCCTTGATCTCTCATCAGGGTAATCTACCCATCATTTGACTGACTGGCCAACTAGATTCTTGGTGATTTCGATCAAGGGAAAACTAGTTAATTCAATGGTAGTCTATTCTTTGTATTAATAACTGGAATCGGTCTCATGAGGTTTTTGCTTAATTCAGATCGAGAGATGGACAAGTAGTTTGCTGACCGTCCCTCTCATAGTTGTGGTCTAACCAAAATCATTCGATTTGGTTCTAGCTTTGATTCCAAGGATTTTCTTCAGATAAACATCTACTGAATTTCTAACCGTAAGAAAATTTCAACTTTGTGAATTTCATTCCTTCTTAACCATAATAGATTAAGAAATGGTTTTATATAAAAATATCAGATTTTAATGAAAATACTCTTCTTTCATTTAATCTAAATTTGGGTAAATACCAATTTAGTGATTTAACCACATAAAATATCTAAAGATATTCTTTCTACCACTTAATTTATCAAGTCTAATTCTCTAGGTGAAATTTTGGTGAAAATTCCTCTTTTGTCCCCAAAAATTAATTCAATTCTTTCTCTACTTAAATACCATAAAATTTCTTCTTTTAACTAAATACCAATATCCATTTTTTTGAATAAGCTTAGAATTCTCTTTTTCTCATTTAATGATTGGATTCCAATTGTCATGGGAATTCCTCTTTTATCATAAAATAAATTTATCTAAAATTTATTTTTAAATTAAATAAAAATATCCATTAATTCAAATATGCCAAGAATTCCACTTTTACCATTTAAATGATTGAATTCCAAATGTCATGGGAATTTCTCTTTTATCATTTAAATTTTATCATGCATAAAAATAAATTTATCTAAAATTTTTCTTTAAAATTAAAAAAATTCATTATTTTAATATATCAAATTTTCTCTTTTTCTATTTAATTACATGGATCTCCATTATCACGGGAATTTCTCTTTTATCATAAAAGTAGAAATACCAAAAATTTCTCATTTCTCTAATTAATTATTTACGCATAAATATTAAAAATTAGTTTTCCATGAATGTAATGAAAATTACTTTGTTAGCATAGGATGACTAATCCTAGAATATGGTAGGAAGTACTCTTTTCACATTATGCATAAAAATGAATTATGTATTAATTTCTAAAATTTTTGCCATAGCTCCTCTGTTATTATTGATAATTTTTAATATTTTTGAAAAGAATAAGACTTTATAATACAATTATGATAGATTATTATCATTGGACCTAAATGTAATTTATGGAATTAAATCATAAGTTTACTATACTTTTATTAGCATAAAAGCATAAAAAAGCTATTTTCTAACCTCTAGCTTAACTAGCACAGAGTTTGATTTTTGAATTGAGAATTTATCAATGAGAAGCATCCATTTAAATAAGAATTAGTCATAGGAATGACCATTCTTTTGGGGAGAGAGAGATATACATAAAAAACATCCTAATTAAGCATAAATATAAACTTTTTGTGATTAATCAGTTAGAATTCTTATAGAGAGCTTAATTTGTATTGAAAAACAATTCATTTGAATACTTCTCAAGCTTGAGAGAGGTTGAGAAGTGAAATCATTGAGAATAATAAAGAAAACCATGGAATACATCTTACCTCTTGATTTTGCTTGCTTCTTTCTCTTAGAAAGGAAGCCCCCAACCAATCAATTGGTTTAGTGTGTTGAGAGGAAAGCTCCAAGGATTGTTGAAGAGAGAGAGAGAGAAGCTCCAATCTCTCCAAAAGTAGAGGATTTTTAAGGGATAATAGAAAATATGCTTATTTTAATGTAATACTGGCATGGTCTAGCTCATAGATGAGAATACAAAAGAATGAGGGTCTATTTATAGGTCTAGGGAGGCCACTAACTGAGTCGAACTAAGTTCTAGAATTTTCCAGCTTCAGTTGGCTGAATTTGGACAAGATTTGGACCAGTTTAGCTCCCATTTTGATTTAAAAATATCTTATTATTTTTGAATTAGAAACCTTCCCACACATGTGAAGGAGGCGCCTACCTCAAAGGTCTCCCCTTCCTTACCAAGGTGTCAAAATTCATCATTCCTCTAAAATATCTCATTTTTAAGTAATATCTCATAATTTTTAACTAATAAACCTTGTACTCAGTCAACTCTTTATCTTATGTGAGCATTTACTCATTTTTGGGTATTTTCTTTTATTCAATGGATTTATCTTATCCCAACACTTGGATTAATCTTATTGGCCCATAGGAACCTTAATTGGACCATAATCCAAAATTTTTAGAAAATCTTGACCCTTAGGCTAAGGTCTTTTAAATTATTTTTAATTGATTCCTAATGCACTTTGGAGAATTTATTTTGAACTTTTGTTTCAGGGAAATATATTTTGATACTTGGAGAATTTGTTTATCCAAAAATATCTTATGAATTACCTCCCTTTAGAAATTTTCTTCTCTCTAGATAAAAACAAGAAAAAATAATATTTTCTTGTATTCAAAAATAAGGAATGATTACATGGGATTGAAGTAAAGCTTATTCATTATTCAGGCTGAGGAGAAATCTTACACATGGGAAGAAATTTCAATGGATTTCATTACGGGATTACCTACTACTTCCTCGCATAATGACATGATTTGGACCATAGTAGATAGGTTTAGCAAACAAGCATACTTTGTGGTGTGTAAGAAGACATTAACTGCTCCACTTGCTGCAAAGATATTTATTAAAATTGTTTTCACTCTTTATGGTTTTCCTAGACTACTTGTTTATGATAGAGACTCTTGCTTTTACAATCATTTTTGGATAGCTTTGTTTTCAAATTTAGGCTCTAAGATGGACTTTAGTTCAGCATTCCACCCAGAAAGCAATGGCCAGACCGAAGCTTCTAATAGCACTATCATGAATCTTTTGAGGGTCTATACCATTGACAAACTTTGGGATGAGCATTTGTACATTTTGCAATATGCTTATAACAATACCACCCTCTTTGCCATAGGAAAGACACCCTTCAAAGTTGTCTATGGTAAAAAGTTACCTTCTTCGACTTCTAGAATGAGAACACAAGTTCTAGCCTGCCACCACCTACCATTTTGCCCGTGACCATATCCACATTTTGGCTGCAGTGACTCACTCTATTCAAAAAGCTCTAGAAAGATATACAAACAAGAAGCTAAGACCTATCCAATTTGAAGAGAATGACATCGTTTGGTTAAGAATCAAAAAACGTAGACTTAAGAGCATTGAAAAGCACCCCAAGCTTAAATTCACTCCATGTTTTTATGGGCCTTTCAAGATTCTCGAGAAAATCCATGACAATGCTTTTAGATTGGACATCCCACCTCACTGGCTATACATAACTCCTTCCATATCAGTTTGCTATGCCCATTTAAGGGAACTCTTCCACTTTATCCCATTCTAGATGACCAACCTCTTTTATAAGAAGACTCATAAATTTTAGTCCCAGAATCTATCCTTGACCATGACCACACCACCACTTGTACAGGTACTATTTATCATCGATACTTGATTAAATACAAGAATCACTCTACTGAGAAAGCACAATGAATACCTGAATCATTGTTGTCTGTCTACCGTGTCCTAATTACTGCTTACCATTCACAGTTGCCTTGATTCTAGCTATGTGCACAAAGTGGTCGATTGAGGCAATGTACATATATCCATTTGTGTGTACAAACTTGCCGATTGAGGTAGTACACTATGTGTAGACTATCCGATTGAGGCATCACACTCTTTATATGTAGATTCACCGATTGAAGTAGTACACTCTTTATATACAGACTCGCTCTGATTGAGGCAACATGGTTTCGTGTAGACTCGTAAACCGATGCAACACGAGTAGAGGAAGAAGACTCGCCGATTGAGGTATCTTCTGGATTATGGAAATTATTGAAATATTTTTGTGGATGTTTTTTTGATTATTTGGGTTGCACCATGTTAGGTAGATAGTCACTTGATATAATCTTATGCATGTGTTTTTGATAGCAGATCAGTGTCGTGGGTAGGGATAGTGGGTAGGGATAGTGCGAGTGGCATGATGATGGTTACACATTTTGGCATCACTATATTTATGGTTATATTATATTTTTGGCAACATTATATTTATGCGACATTTTATGTAGTGGATTGGTGTCCATCATTATCTTGTACATAAAATGGCGGCATACATATTTACTATGCACATTTTTTGTAGGGACATATTTATTCAAATGGTTTGTTTACCCTTTAATAGATGATTCATTTTTTGTAGGGACATATTTATTCAAATGGTTTGTTTACCCTTTAATAGATGATTCGTATTAATTCATGCATGACACTTTGCTAAAGTCAAGGCCCAAAGATGGTTCACATTATACTTCATGCATGACACTTTTCTAAAGTCTAGGGGCAAGGCCCAAAGTGGAGTGTAAAAGTCATTTTTGGCTCACAAAATAATAAAAAAAGATATCTAAATACACTTGCTTGAAAGTGTGAGCCATCAAGCAAGTGGGGGGAGATTGTACCCATTGTGTGTATCGTGCATCTTCTCTTCTTTCATTAGGGGAGAAGTGAGGTCTCAAAAGGGCCTCCAATTAGTGTTCCTAATTTCATGGGATTAGGGAGGATTTGAGGTGTACCAATGAGAGTGCTCCTTTTAGTGGGGCAATGCCATGTTGAGGTGGAAGGTGCAGGCAGCCTCTATTGGCTAGACCTCTTACACATGGGACCCTCTCCTTCTCCCCATTGGTTGTGTCTCTCTTACACAATGGGCCACTAGAACCCAACCCACTCCCCTCTAACCCATGTTTAACCCTCCTCCCATGTGTACCTTCCCCTGTTAATACCCACTTAGCATTCAAGAGGTTGCAGGTGCCAGCCTTTCCCTCCCTCCACATTTTGAACTTGTGGAACCCTTTCCACATCTCCTCTTCTTCCTGCTCTACTCCTCCCCTCATCCACGCCCCTCTTGCATGCCCCTCTCTTGCTGCTATTGCTGCTTCTGCTCCCCTCATCATCACTCCTCTCTTGTTGCTACTCCTCAACCATCTCTTTGCTGGTCTTGTTTCTCCACAAGATCACCCCTCTGTTGGCTGCTGCTCTTCCTTCTAATGTACAGTTGCCTTGCAATCATGGTGAGGGGAAAATCCACTAGGCCATCCAACATGGTGGCCTCATTTATGCTCCACAACACCAAAGATGCATTCGATGTGACTGGCTCCCTTGCACATACAGCTTGAACGACTGGATAATCATGAAAGGATCTGCCAAAGGTCCACATAGGCTTCCAAAGAACAAGAGAGGTGACCTCTTACATGAGTGGAAGGGATGCATCTTGAAATTCAAGATAGGGAAGAAGGGATGGATAGCAAAGGTGCAACATGTGTACATGTTGCCCCCATCAACAAATCAAAGACAGATACCTTTGCATTGTAAGTTTGTTTTTTATTAGTTTGATCTTCTGTCTCTTCCATATTCACTTTGGATGGCTTGTTTTCCCATGACAAATATATTCCCTTCAGACTTCGAAGAATGGGAACCACTTGAGTCATTCATTGGAAAGTTTGATGCGGTTCATGAAGATATAGGCAAGCTCTTGCATGATGGAGAGTCCTCCTCATCTTTGCGACAGAGAAATATGTATTGGTACAATGCACGTTACATTACTCCCAAAAGAAAAGCATCATTTGGCCATCTTGAATGCATTGCAGCACCACAGCTGGACGAGATTGATTGTGGCATGGAGGATACCAAGACATTGACATCTTTCAAGGAAAAGATTAGAAAAGATATGGCCATGGCGATGAAGTTCACATTTGGATCCAAATGGTGCAGGTTATCTTGGTATATGCCTTTACACATTTTCGCTCAATGTTTTAAAAATGTCCGAATGCATAGAAGTGCTACTATGTGGACTTGTAAGAATGTTGATGCAAATGTGCTTGAGGATCTGCTTGGTAAGAGTTGGGATTTAAGGACAGGTCAACAGAATGGTGATATGTTGATGTGGCTAGATACCACATCGCACGGCAAGTATTCTATTTGGCATTCCAATATAGGCACTGGAAAAAGACAGGTGACTCTTGGTTACCCCTTGATTCCAATGAGGAAGACACGAATGTGACTTTATCTATTGAACTTGATCATGCAGATTTGAAGTATGTGAATGTCACATCACAATGGACACTAAGGGACGTGCGGGAACACCTTCTGGCCATGGAAGGCCTTCTGGAGTCTTTTATCTTTTTGCTGGATGGTAGAAGGGTGCCTAAGCGCCAAGAGAAGTGCTTGCGTAGTGAGAAATTCATCCCTCCTGTGAAATTGCAGATCATGAGCCATTTAGAGGGGAAATAATGTATCAATATTCAATTGAACAATGGATTTACTCTGTTGAAAGTCAATTCAATTTGTCTTTGCTCCACTTTGTTCTTTGGTTTAAAGACTTCGTGCAATGTTCAGTTGCTTTTGCATTGGTTATGAGAAGTAATTTTTTATAATAGTTTATTTATTTATTTTAAAATAGGGTATCTATATATAACGAGCCTTCATACTATTGAATCTCACTTTACCTTTACACCTTCCACAGCCTGCAGTTATCTTCATCCAACTTCTCACTATCTTCACACATTCCATACCCTCTTCACTATGGACTCTGCAAGGGGCCTTCCATGAGTTCCTCTCCCGGACCCCACTCAGCCATAGGGAGGATGAGCTCTTCGCGGTCTTTGACAAGACCTTAGATGTTCTCAGCACATACATGGGAGCTAGGGAGGACTTTGAGGAAATCGTCTTGTACATGCAGACTCACTTCAAGGATTTTGCATACCAGCTTGATGAGTCTGCAAAGAGATGGGTTCCCATTGATTACCTTAAGTTCATTCATGATTATGACTCTAGGTTTGAGAAGCGGTTGCAACGTTTCTATGTGCAACTTCTTGAAGATGGGTTTAGGAATGTGGACCCAAATTTCCTCATAATTGATCTAGGCATTTTTGGAAACACAGGCACAAAGTTCCTTTCCTGGGAGATAACATTCATTTTCCTGCTCCAGGAGGGACACTTGGATGAGGAAAGTTCTTGCTCAAAATCTCCTTCCACTACCTCTACTACACTACATGTTGCAGAGGACTCTGACTTCTATGAGGAGTTGCATGTTGATATGCAGAGAGAGGAGGAGGATGCATCCCAAGCGCTACAGCTACTCCAGCACGTTTCGGAGGGGCCGGCTCGTGTCACCAATGAGGCTTCCACATCAGGAACCCCCCCTGAGGTCCCTTCAATGGACATATGGACCCTTTCTCCCCTCATTGTTGAAGGGCAACAATACCTCTTCCTCCATGACATTGAAACTCTTTTTAACTTACGGAGTGTTGTGTGTGGGTTTGATGTGGACACCAACGTGGAAGAGCATGGTATGTTGCGTTATTCAGAGCAATAACTTGAGGAATACCTCGCTACCACGCTGGCAACCATGAAATCCACATACACAACTATCTATGATGCGTTGCCAGATGCAATCCCCACACCCCCTCCTCCATCAGCTGAACCCCATGACAGATTCCAAGGTTCCATCAACATCGCCCAAGAGGAGGCTGTGGATCGCGACCAAGTTGATACGGTGAGTAAATTTGAATCATTCTTGTAGAAACTTCTAGCTTCCACCATTTGTATTGGTTTGCTAATTGTATGTTGTTACATTGCTGTAGGAAGTGGTGGAAGTGGATGAGTTTTCCGCTCGGAGAGGCCAAACACAAACTGTGTTTGGCCGTGACGCAGCACTGGCACACTATCTTGGCCAAGCACCTGGCCTGATAGTTGTATTTCATAGTAGTAAGGTTTCTCCTAGAGGGCAATCAGAGCTGTTGAAGTGCAAGGCCCTTTCATGGGTTATAGCACATTCCAATATTAATCGGAATGAAGACAAGGTCATTTTGGTGCACCGTGCAGCTGCCCTCAATGCATTTGCTGTCTACCAATATACATGGGATGGCATTAACGGCTACTGCAAAAGTGCTCGGCAAAGATGGAAGTTTCGAAGCACTTACTAGTAGTTTTAGGGATAGGAGACTATTAGGGAAATCTAAGGACATAGTAGCCAGTGTCATGAAACACAAGCAAGACAAAATCTAGTCCAATGTATCTTGTAGTGGATACTTTCTTGTAATGGATACACTCTTGTAATGTATATTCTTGTGTAATGGATACTCTTTTGTATTGAATACTTTGTTTCAATGGATATACTTTTGTGCTATAAATCCTATCTAATTTTTGTATCTCTACCCACCATGAATATTACTTATCTCTACATGCAGTTGGTTGTAAAATGCACTTGGTGATGCTTATCTTCTTGCTGCATTAGTAAAATGCACTTGTATATTCATTTTTCCAATCTTGCACTGGTCAAATTTTGCTTTACAAATTGTTTCTGATAAAACAGTAGAACATGAAAGTGCTAATAATAGGTTCCTCTACCCAAAAAAGTCAAACCCCGCCACGGCGTGACCTGAAGGTGTCCAATGCTGATGGAATGGGTCTGGTCACACCGTGGCGGGTTTGCCATTTTTTGGCTCTTTCATGCCTTGGGGAACATATTTTTATTCTGTCACAACTCAAACTTATGCATAAAAATTATGATACTGGAGACTTTGACTAAAAATCAAGAATCAACACCAGTGAATGCAAAGAACTGAGATTGGAAACTGCATATTTATTACATGAAAAGAAAGGTGACAACAAAAGCCTTAAAGACAACATTGGAAGAATGTCACGATTACAATGCCTCCAAGGCAACATAGGAAGAAAGTGATGATTACAACGCCTCCAAGGCAACATAGGAAGAAAGTGATCCTAATCCTAATGCTTAAGGGCAGAGTTGGAGCGGATGCGAGTCGCTAGACGGATGTCCCTGTCCATCAGCGTCACTCGCTTTGCATGGATAGCACACAAGTTTTCATCTTCAAAAAGACTTGTGGCCATCTGCTCTGCAGCCTCCTGGATTGCCCCTAGTGCAGCTGCACTCCACCCTCCACCGTACATCTCGCTTCAGTAACTGGGAGATCTCCCGGACTATACACGTTGGAATGCAGCACGGGGGATGACATTCTCCACAGTCATCTAAAACTTTCGGATCTCTTGAAGGGCCTTCACACCAGGTTTCCTCCGTCTCTTGACCTTTGGAGGAAGGGGTGGCTTTGGTGTGTCGGTCCATGGCCTCTTGTCATGCTTGAACTTCTTTCTGTGCTCTTCTCTTCCCTGCTCCTCTGGCATGTCCTGAACTATTTGTGCTTTCTCCTTCTCGAACTGCTCCCTACGGGTATTAGGAGTGGTCTTTGTTCTCACCTGCTTTAGCTGCACAGGTACAGCTGGTTCTGAAGCTTAGCAAGGGATGCTGCTACCTCAGCAGCAGCCTAAAAAGTGACTACTTTCACCGTCGTCATTTGCTGGACAGTAGGAACAATCGGTGTAATAACCGACTTCCTTGCTGTCTGCTTCACCTGCACGGTGGAACCAAGGTTGACAATGTCTCCCAAGCCTCCAAAAACAGTCTGCTCCTCAATTTGGGGTAGAGGCAGAGGCTGTGGGTCAGGGAGAGGCTTTGTATGGGACTCAGGATTAGGCAGTGGGGGAGGGGATTGAGGAGGAGGATTGGGGACTGTGTGGGATTCAGGATTAGGCAATGGGGGAGGGAGTGGAGGAGGAGAATGTGGTGGGGTGGTGGTATGTTGGTCCGTGGAGTCCATAGTTGAGGAGGATGCAAAGCTGGAAGAGTTGGTTGTCGAGTATGAGGATGTAGAAGCAGAGTGATGATGTTGGGGAGAGGAAGGAGGCTGGGGAGCTAATGGTCTACCAGTGAATCTAATTCTAGCCATCATAAGAAGTATGGGGCACAAGTCCCTTTAAAAGACCCTTTAACCCCTCTTTTTAGGACCCCATGTACATAACCTAATTGGGATGGACATTTTGGCCCCTTCCCACCCCCTCTTCCCGCCCCCAGCCCTTCCCATGACTATGCTTGCCACCCCGCCCCCCCCATCTCGCGAGTGCATACACAGTTTTTTTTCGCACCTTCTTGTTTGAACTATTTAGAACATGAACCATTGCATCACAGAGCCATGTACAAACACTTAATTCAATGCAAGAGCATGTAAGAAAATCCCTTTTATTCATGAGAGCACCAAATACAATTCATCCTCAAGAACATCGAGGGATCCATTTCGAGCCTTGCCTAGACCTACTTTACAACCACCGTGAAACTCCAACAGTCCCTATAGATGCCTTCCAAAAAGCACATTGTCTTTTGTTCTTGGACACCTCCTGAACTGCTCGAACAAGATCCGATTCCCTTGCCTTTCTAATGTTCGAAGTCCTTCCTATTACAGTTTTGTAGAACCAATCAAACATCTCGTGCAATGCATTGCTCATGAGTGAATCCACCTCCATGCCTCGTATTCCTAAAGTACGCAGCCCTGGCACGATAATGTGACTTCTCCATACCTTGTGTGTTCCAAACAGATAAAGGCCCCCATTCTTTCAAGAACCATGGACCATGTGTGAAAAGAATGTGCTGCAAACATGAAATCATATCAAAACCAAAATTCACACATAACATCTACAAAATATGTCAATAAATAGATGATTACCATGTAATGTGTTATATGTGTCTCTCCCCATGCTTTTACCATTAGCTGTGTAAATTCTATCACTGCCATCCTGAACCTTTCATAATACATTTCATCCAATTGACTCTAGCGAAGTAGTTTCACAAAAGCATCGAGTTTGGGCCACACTTTTGCTCTCAAGGTCATTGTTGAAGGGTGTGAAGCATTATTGGTGGTGCACTCACACAGAGATTTCCAACACTCCCAACTTGACGCACTATGAAACAATGTATGCTTTTCTTTTCCAAGATTATGGTTGGATAAGAATCGCCTTGCCTTTGCTCCACCCACTTTGGCAGGAAGTTTTTATGTTTTCGCTGACATTTTCTTGTCCTCCTTAAATCTCACATGTCCACCATGGAATCCCATATCTGAAAGTAACTTCTCGGCCTGGGCAATACAATGTGCTGACAATTCTGCAGGGATCAAAGTCCAAGCATAAACAAGATGCAAGTATAACAACTTGTCAAGTATGCGTAGTTCTGCATACACAGTACATATATGTACTCTCTCTAGTGGGATGGGCAAGATCGGATCCCACTTTGAATCTTTCTTGTCACGATCAGGGGCTAGACGTTGGTCACAAGAAAGAATGCCATTCTCCCATTGCAAGCCTGCCTTTTGGGTCTTCTGGGAAGACATGCAATAAAGGCATGTGAGTTTGGCAGAGGCTCCTGTGTCACAACCAAACAAGCACTTCAATGTCTTCAAGTCACCGGCAAGATGCCACTCAACTTGAAATGTGCCATGGCCATCCACTACCAATGTTTGCCCTTCCTCTTGCCTTTTAATAATCTCTGCTATGCCAGCTCTTTGAAATAACCACTTCAATGTCTCATGGCACTCTTTCGGAGTTTCAAATGCTGCGAGCCACCATATGTCTCTCTTCGATTGCACCGAGAAGTCTTGTACTACTTCCTCATCCCCTTGAGCAAACTACAAGGCTTTGTCATGATGCAAATGCTCACCCGCTCAAGCTTGTGTTCTTTAACCAATTGAGCTTCATCCATTTTGATAACGAACACCAACTTGCCAAGACAATCTATGCAAATGAGAGAACTAATGAGCACCGGAAAATGCTAATGGTACAAGAGAAGCACTAAGAAAAACCTTAGTATATCCAATGCAGTATGGAGATCAACATACCGTTTTCCCTTTGTCCATAGAATCTGATCATCGCCTTTTGGAGTTGCCCAAGATCCACATAAACACATTGTTGAAAGAATCCATTTCAAAGGATTGAGTGCCAGCTTTCTTTTGATTCTTCCAAGTCATTGTGCCAGTTACATAATGATATCCTCCTACCATTTCCCTAGCACGTATGTTACTTTCTATCCATGCAAGCTTTAGAGACCAAGGTGTTGGTAACGGCATGGCTGGATTCTTATACCGTTGTGCAATCGAGGATTTAAAAATCTTGAAAATAGATGAGTAAGCTTCACGACTCACACCAATAGCATCACATGCCCCCAACATCTCCTTCGCATCCACAATGCCCTTGAAGTCCTTCAGCACTTCTCGAGTGACCTTCTCGAGTGACCCGTGCACGTAAAATCTTATGTCTTGGGTCCTTTAGCATGTGAATGACATCAGTTGGCTTCATCAAACTTTTAACAATGTATGAGTAGTGAGTGTCTTCTGTGGTTGGTGTTCCCATCACCTCGTTCATGAAGCTCCTAAACAATGGGCAAATGAATATAAAAAAAAGAAACATGAATGAATAGAAAAAAAACTCAGTAGAGATTTCAAAAACCAACCTTGTGGCATGGATTCTCCTCTTCTTTGCACCACCTTTGGGTGCTAATGAATCCAATGAATGCAATTTTCTTTTTCTATCCTTTTTTCCCAACGGAGTGTCTTTCAACTTCTGCACTCGATCTTTTGCAATTTGTAGGGACCTTTGCAACAACGACTGATTGCTTTCCACTTGTTGCTTGATAGATTCTTGAAATCTTGTCTCTCCTTATCAAAAGCAATTGATTTCTTAAGTAGTTCCTTTTTCTACATCTCAAGATCTTCAATGGTCCTCTACATTACAACAATGGTGCTGTTGGCTCTGAACAAGCTAGTTGCTCTAATTGTGCTCTTCGAAACTCGCATGCTTGCAAAGTTGCACTCTGGAAATGGTTTAGTCGATTGCAATAACCAAGTAAACCATCCATTCCATCACCAACATACCGAACAAGACCATGCATTGTACGGAAAGGGGGATTCCTTTGGGTTGTAGGATCTAAGGGATACAAGTTTCCATCAACCCAAAGGTCAATGTGTCTCTTCCCTTACACACAAAGATTGTGCATCATATTCTCACAACTTCCTCGATTTCCCAAGCTGCGTGTGCTTGCATATTGAGCATCCAATAGTAAGTTCACATGGTACTTATTGGACGTCCCCAAGTGGTGCCATGACTGGTCACACTACCTTTCACAAAGGTGGGGGTGCTTGATGAAGATCTGGGAAGGAGGATAAGCCCCCAGCAATATAGGGAGGAGGAGGGAAAAGTGGTAGAAGCAATGGAAAGAATGCACAAGAAAAAGGGATGGGTATCAGGCTTTGCTAGTACTCCCGAATGAAGGAGCAAGAGAGAGGGGCTAAGGGAGGGGTAGGACTAGAGGAGAAGGATAGAGGAGCAAGGGGAGGACGAGGAGAAGAATGCAGGTAGAGTGGGAGGAGGAGGAGAAGGCAGAAGAAGAGAGAAGGGGGGTAGGAGGAGTACGCATGGAGGTGGAGGTGGAGGTGGAGGAGGAGGAGGAAGAGGAATCTATGAGGAGGGGAGGGGGTGAGGAGGAGGAGGAGTGGGTGTCCAAGAGGAGGACGAGGACGAGGAGGAGGATGAGGGAGAGGGCGTCCAGGGAGGAGGAGGAGGAGGATGAGGAGGAGAAGGAGGAGGAGGGAGGGAGGAGCAGCAGTAGGCAGCAGCAACAAGAGTGGAAGTGGAGGAGGAGTAGCATGTGGATGGAGGGAGGGGAGAAGGAGGGAGATTCAAATTTCAAATTTTGAAATCATGTGGCCCCCTCCTTTGATGGGTTGCAAAGTGAAAGGTGGTGGGCTCATTTGTGGGCTGAATTGTGGGCTTAACCCACATGGGTCAGGGGGCTAGGCCCCTTTGGTGGGAGCCCACCATGGGCTTTGCATTAGCCCACTAATCCATTTCCTTACAAGGCCCTTTTGAGACCTCACTTCTCCCCTAATGCATGTTCTTGCAAGTTTATTTCTCAAAAAGCTATGGTGTTTTGAGAGAGAGTGAGCTTTGTCCATTATTTTATTGAATTTTTGCATGAGGACCACAACCCTCCTGCAACATATGAATAGGATCCCCACAATAGCTATTCATGGTATGACACATGAATTTAAGTTTATAGGCATAAAACTAGATGTGTCTCACTTGAAGGTGTTTGGGTATATTGCATATGTGCATGTTCCGGGCGAAGTGAGAACAAAGTTGGATCCAAAGGCAGAGAAATCCAAAGGTGTTTGGGTGTATTGCTGCATATGTGCATGTTCCGGGAAAAGTGAGAACAAAGTTGGATCCAAAGTTCGGATGTATTACATATGTGCATGTTTCGGACGAAGTGAGAACAAAGTTGGATCCAAAGGTAGAGTTATAACCCTACCACTCTTGATGTGAGTAAGCAAAGATGTTGTCTTCGATGAGATGAGTAGCTAGTATGCACTAGCAGTGAAGGCAATAGAAGATGTAGATGTAAGAAGTATTGATGCTGCACCACAGGTAGAGCAACAATCTCAGGTGCTTAGTGGACATGGAGAGTCCTCTAGTAGTGGATCCAATGTTAGCCCATGGTTAAGCAGGTTGAGGATAGATATAGGTACACATGTATCATGTAAAGGGAAGGAAAAGGTAGATAAACCTTTTGTGCTTGATTTGTCAGAAAGTCACTCATATGTGGATGGTGACTCTAGTGGCTTTGATCAGAGCCTTGATGAGGAGCTTGGCATTTTGTCTATGGTTACTCCTCGTGTAAGGAGAACTAGGGATGTTTTGAGGACACTTGGCAGTGATCTAGGTTTATGAGGGTTAGATAACCTGTTGATAGATGGAGATTTGATGGATATACAACCCATTATTATGTTTACATGGTTAAAGAAATACAAGAGTTAGAGCCCACTTGCTTTTAGGAGGCATTTAGAAATAAAAAAATGGGAAGATGCCATGAATGAGAAGATGGCAACATTGGATAAAAATGCAACATGGGAGTTAGTGCATTTGCTCTTTAGAAAAAGAAGGCAATTGGATGTAAGTGGTTGTATAAGGTCAAGCATAACATAGATGGTTCAATGAGTAGGTATAAGGAAAGATTGGTTGCCAAGGGCTATGTGCAGACCTATGGCATTGACTATGAGGAGAAATTCAGCCCGATTGTGAGAATGGCAACCGTGAGAGCTATCATTGCTATGGCTATAGCAAAGGGTTTTGGTATTTACGTCAGATGTATGCCAAGAATGCCTTCTTGCATGGTGATTTGCAAGAAGTAGTATACATGATGTAGCCACTAGGTTATGAGAGTGATGCACACCCAAATTTTGTGTGCAGGTTATGTAAAGCTCTTTATGGCTTAAAGCAGGCACCCAGAGCATGGCTTAACATTGGATTTCAGATATCCAATGCATATTTTTTCACTTTATGTGAAAAAGACAGATAGAGGGATCATGCTATTAGTCATTTATGTAGATGACTTGATCATTGGTGATAGTGATGTTGACTTACATGATGTTAAGAGGCTTTTGAAGTAGAAGTTTGAGATGAAGGATTTGGGTGAGTTGTGGTATTTCTTGGACATAGAGGTGGTGATATCACCTCATGGCATTTGGTTATGACAGGGGCAGTATGGCTTGGACATGTTGTCAGTATGGCATGATAGGCTCTAAGCCTATTTCAATGCAATTGGAGTAGAACACAAAGCTTTCCACAAATACAGGTGAGCTTTTGGAGGACCCCACTATGTACAAGAGCATAGTGGGTAGCTCGATCTACATGACCATTACTAGGCTAGACTTGAGCTATGATGTCAGGCTTGTGAGTCAGTTTATGTAGGGCTCTAGGAAGCCATAATTGGATGTGGCTGGACGGATTCTCAAGTACGTAAATCCCACAGTTGATTATGGACTTTTTTATGAGGCTGGTATAGAGATACAACTACATAGGTACGCAAATGATTCGGCTGGTAGTGTCATAGATAGGAGGTCTACTATAGTGGTTTAATGTTTTTATTTGGGAGTGCTGTTGTGAGTTGGAGTAGTAAGAAGCAACCAACAGCTTTTTCATCGAGTACAGAGGCAGAGTACATGGGTGCTGGTATGGCAGCTTATGAGGTAGCTTGGTTTTAAAAAGCTACTTGATGATATGGGTGAGCCCATGGATAGGCTAGTTGTCATTTATTGTGACAACATGAGTAGCATACAATTGGCCAGCAACCCAATATACCATGCTAGAATGAAGCAGATTGAGGTACATTATCACTTTGTGAGGGAGAAGATTCTAGCACACGTGATGTAGATCTGGTATATGTCAGCATAGAGGATCAGGTGGCTAACATCTTCACAAAGGGATTTGGCATAGAGAAGCTCCACAGGTTTAGGAGCTTACTTGGAGTGCAGTGTGTGGAGTTGTACTCAAGGGGGAGTGTTGAGATATCAAGCTCAACTAGTGCTGGACATTGATGACCCTCTTAGATGATAGCTTTCGCACTTATACCACTAGCATGGTTGGTGAGATTATGGTTGATATGCTGCCGCGGTGGATGACAGGCTTTGTGACATCAACTTTGGAGTACTAGAGTTATGACATAGTTATAGTGCCACCTCATATAGTCGAGTTCACACTATGGACCGACCATTGTATGTTATTGTAGGAGAGTACTTTCCCTTATAGTATGTACTCTTATCTTTTTAGTTATATGTTTGTAGAGAAGAGAAGAAGGTAGAAGAAAATTCACTAGTCTTGCTCTCTCTTGGGTGTGTGTGTGCTTTTTTGCAAGGAACTCAAGCTCTCCCTCTCCCCCGCATTCTCTTTACTTTCTTGGGGCAGTTGAGTGCCTAGATGGTGGTTGAGCCTAATTGCTATGATACCAATGTTGCATGCCCGAAAGCCTTTGCTATGATTGATCCAACCCTATGTCTACTGATTAGGAACATGCAATGAATAGATAGAGAGAGATAAGATGAATTGTATTTTTAGTATATTACTATGATAAAAAAAGATGTCTTTATTTGTACAACTGATGTGGCCTTTGGTCTTCCCAAAAGGATTGATTTCTTGGTAAAGGATTGACTGTTGACTTGCCTTGTAAGGGGGATCAAATACCTATGTTTTATGTCGGCCTAGCCTTATATAGGCTCCAATAATAACATATAAACTAGCTGACTGCTAGTTTATAGGTTACCAGAGGACAAGTAGAGCGCAATTGAATAAGCATTAAATGTTGTCGACTTCATATGATTGCTTCTATCCACTTGGCCCGACAGCTGCTCTAACTATGTAGGGCTTCTTCTGTGCTTGTTTGAACTTGCTAATGCCTTCCTAAACTGCTAAAATTAGGGATTACATATGGGGTTATATGTGAGGTTTAGTCATGTCCACATTTGTGCATGTGACATTAGACTTCCCTTAGAATCATCAAACATCCACTCGAGCAATTTTACCAAAATCACTCCTCTTGTCGCATTTTCACTTCTTTGCTAGAAACCATCCTTATACACCACATATTTTAAACTTTCAACACATTGGGTATCATGTCAATATTTTGATGTATCTTATCAACATCAAACCATTGCTTTTGTATTCGCTTCATTAGATGTTCCTTAGGCTGTTTTTTACTTTTTGAGTGCCCCATGTACGCATTGTTGACCTCCCCTTTCTCCACCCAATTGATAGTACGTTCATTTTAGCCTAACCTCCTTCTCCTTCTTGCTTCTTTCCTTATTGCAAAATTTTGTAAGAAAGATTCACCCACCAATATTGCCCATACATCTATCTACACTCCTTGCATCAATACGTTCATCTTGGACATAGGTTTGTGTAATAACCAGGATGTAGTTGTATTAATACCCTTCAATTATAGCAAGCTTTGTATTATTTTCTATAGTTATGGCAAGCAAATTCACCCCCAATATTGCATCATACATTTGTCTACACCAGGATGTAGTTGTATTAATACCCTTCAATTATAGCAAGCTTTGTATTATTTTCTATAGTTATGGCAAGCAAATTCACCCCCAATATTGCATCATACATTTGTCTACACTACTTGCATCAATGCCTTCATCATCTTGGACATGGGTTTTAACTGTAATAAGTTGTATTCCCTTCATTTACAAAATAGGTCTACATTATTCTCCATAGTTATGGCAACAAGCAAATTTACCATAGGTGTGTCTCTCTCATCTAAATAATAACTCACTATGAAGAGAATATTTTTGAAATATTCAAGGTTACTCCTCTTCCATCATATTGTATCTAATGTTCTTTCTCAAACTTTAGCCACCCAATTCTGTAGGACATTAACCTTCCTTCAACTAGGCTTGCTTGAAAATGATGGGGTACTCATCCCATCCTGCTTGCTTCTTGTAGAAATGATATGGAAGGATGTTTGTGTCAACACCCCAAACACATTCAATCTAATCTTCTTCATCATTTGAGTGCACTTCCCACCTACATGTGTTATTTGCCATTTAATTTTGTAAGTTGAAATGGCATTACTTTTTTAGCTCAAAAATGTGTTCTATTAGATATTCACTTATGATGTTTAGTGTTGCCCCATAGTTAACACATATATTATCTACCTCTGCTGCTTCCCATCAATTTTCAAGGGTATCCCATCAATGCACACATTATCTACCGGTTTTCCATCAAGTTTGTTCAAGTCAAGAGCTTACCTTAGCCTTGTGACAAAGCATGTGTCATTGGTCCTTACCTTCCCATGTGGCACACACAACCCTAAATTTTTTGATGATGTGGGCATGCATTGCCACATGACACGTAATTCTAATTTCTTAGAAGGTGGAGTACTTGGCATACTCCTTTGGCATACTTTAAGATCGATCTTAGAAAGGATTGAACTAGTACCAAATCCTGAATGGTTATCCAAGAAATAACTAGAAAAGTGATAACCAGTCACACAAAATGACACAAGCAAGCACTCAAACAAACACTAAATGGAGAATCATTAAAAAGATTGAAATTGAAATTAATAGCAATAGTTGAGGATGGGTTTAGAATACACCTGGGCAAGTGGGAAAATTTGCTCTATATCAAGGTTGCACATCCACTATAAGTTGTAAATTTGGATTTGGTCTGTGCACAATTGCACCTCAAAAACTTGTCAATCAAACTCATCTATCAAGCTGATCATTAGATGACCATAGATCGTAAGAATGCTCCGATTCGACATCACTAGGTTGATTTTCCATCTCACTTGGGTTTGATTTCTAATATATATGTCTCCTCTAGTATATGAGGAAATGGTCTGAGTGCATCCTCACTGTGATATGGTATGGATATTATAGGTAAGTGAGCCAAGTAGCTACTGTGAGTAACCCATAAGTATTCAAATCATAGCCACACACATGTTTGCCAGGCGCGTAAGTAACTCAGGAATCACCCCTCTATACAAACCAACTGAAACAAACAATGGAGGCCCACAAGCATGCCATATACGGGCGTCCCTGATATACAGTTGCATAAACGCATGAGAGTATGGCTTCATGATTGGTGCGGCAGACTAGATCTACACATAATGCATATGTAATGAACCAATCAAATGAATGTATGTAAGACGATTCTAAGTGTCCCATACCACATAGGCGCGTTGCACATACACACGTAGGATGGTAAAAGATAAAAGACATAAATGTGTCTGGAGTATGTATATGAAACCAATTTGATACCACCAGATTAATTCCATCCTCACTTCCTTAAGAATAGAAGTTTGAGGCGGAGTGGCCAGTTCCCTCTGAAACTTAAATTTCGACACAAATTTTCTCTATCTTAAAAATTTATTTAAGTTACTAATCTTGATATTGAATCTATGGTTTATTAATTAGGTTCTTAGGTTGTAAATATATTATAGAAATACTTATTAAAAAATTTGTATAAAAGGAAGTTAATATATACATACCTCCATCGTTGTGGTGTCATCGAAATTATCTGTCAAAAGAATTTTGACATTCGAAGAGATGTGAGTTGTTAAACAAAATTCATGAGAAACTTAACATTATAACAGATAAATTGATTATGGATAGGAAATACTAACCTTAAGTTGAAAAGTTGCTAGAGAGGGTGTGAGATTATAAATGAAGAGTAGATAGAATTGATTTTTTTTTAAAACATCAAAAGTTTAAACACAATTATAAATATGAATGACTAGTAACAATTCTAACAATCTTGATTAAGTAAACAAACCTAGATGATGAAAAGATTAATTTACATTTGAAGTTGAAATAAACTTGAATAATAAATATGAAATTTAGCAATCATAAGGTTGAGTTAAGCATAAGAGTCATACCTTTTATATATTCGATTGCAATGATGCTCTACATTGAGAAAAATGAGAAAGCAATGCGAATGGATTGAAATATAATTATTCTTCCAAACGTAACTAGGGTTATATTAAATTATGACTTTATAAGAAATAGAACTTAGAGTAGTATGAATTGAAATTCTATGCATAATTATTTAAGCATGATCATTATTGTAAGGATGGAAAGGAGAAACTTATTTGGATGGTATTTGAATCACTGTCTGAAAGATAAAACTTACATAAAGATATTGGAAGAATTATTTACTAAGTTATAGAGGGTAGCAACTTACTTGTAAGTGTCGAATAGCTTTGCTACAAAATACATCATTAAAAGGACATAAATATTGTAAGCATATGTGACGTTTTAATTTGTTGATGATTAAAATTATGAAAATTGGAGAAATTTACTTGGGTTGGACTCTAAAATATCAGTTTAGAAGAAAATGAACCGACAAGTAACAATTTTATCTTATACAAGTAATCAAATTACACAAGGTAAATACTTAATTGGTAAATCATCGGAGATTTTGCATATACTAATCTGCACATTAGTTTTAATTCATAACATAATATTAAACTTCAATTGTTAATTTATAAAATTTAGAGGGTGTAGTTATTAGTTAACTTTCACCCGTAATTCGTAAAAATTGGAAGCTTGTATGTCAAAGAGAAGTTGTTGTCCTCATGGTTGACTTGTGATAATTAACAACCCTTAATGAAATCTGTAAAAAGAAGACCTTGACAAAACTTTTGAAAGTCTTATGTTGCTTGGAGTCCTTGAAATCCTTAATTTAATCTCCAAAGGCAATGGTAGACATCATGCTTACACCACACATACATGTACAATCTCAAGTCTATAAACTAGGGGGTGAAATGATCATACGGCCTATAATAACATCAGCCTTGAGTTAGGAGTCTAGTATGAAATTTTATCCTAGAAGTGACTCATTATAGATTTAAGAAAACATTTAAAACCATTGACTCCAACGATGGATCAAGATCGTACTAATAATCACTCTTTTTGTCATTATTATTTTGCTTTATCAAGCTTAACTAGATGGGTAGTATACGAGAAAGAAATTAAACATCAGCATATTTAAACAAATAAAAGCTTTAAAGTCAAAAGCTTTTAGACTTTAGAGCTTTAATTCAAAGCTTTGGTAAAGCCCACCCTTCCCTTTTTAAAACTTATAAATTTTATTAGCTTTTTTTTGAAATTTCTCTTTATATAAATCCTTATTCTTCCTTGAGATCTCTAGATAGTTTTGGGGCTTTAATATTAAGCAAATAAAAGTTAAAAGAAATGACGTTAAACATTCGCCCTGAAAGTCTACGGCTTGGGCTCCAAGGAAAAAGAAAAAGAAATCTTAAATTACAAGGCTTTAAAATATGGGGCTTTACTATTAAGTTAAGCTTAAATAAATAAATAAAAAAACAAGCTCAGAAAGTGTAAAGAAAAACATCGCTTCTCTCTTCTTCAGTATAGGCCGGCAGCCCAAGAGAAAGGAAAAGAAACAAATTTAAAAAAATTAATTAAGAAAATCATGACCACCCAAAACGTTTGGAGAGAGAGAGAAATATGGGCTGCCCCACACGTAGGAGAGAGAAAGAAAAAGGATTTCTTATATATATATATATATATATATACATATAAACTAAGCTTTTATCAAAGCTTTAGTTAGCTTTGAAATAAAGATTAATTAGCTTTATAAATACTTTACTATAGATGACCCTTAAAATGGTACACGGCGCACAGCAGGAGAAAAAAAAAGAAGAAATCCGCCGTCGGATCTAAAGGGTTCCGCCACGCTGTCGAATTGGAGGGAGAAGTAAAAATTAGAATAATAAAGAAAAATTTGAGTTTTATTTCTCCAGGCTGTGCTTCACGAATTAATGATTGGAAGAACAAAAATAAAAATATAGATCATTAGGAACCCTCCACACCGTCTATTATAGAAAATAGACACTCCTACTATTTTAGCAATCTAGCTATGGCTCTCCATGCTCCTTCCCTTGCTGATTTGATCCGTATGGACATATTATGAAGAGGATTAGTGAGATTAAAGGTGGTTTTGTGGTTTTTACAAACTCACTAATGGTTTTTCACCTTGCTTTACCCTTTGGGACAAGAGATTGATGGGGATTTGTTATCCAATGGTTAAAAACAAGCCTTCTTTCAATCATACATAAACATAAACGTATTCTTCTTAAATTGAAAAATTACCAAAATCACCTCTGCCTTTGTCCACAAGTCTTTGACTAGCTTTAAGAAGATTGAATTAAACCAAAGCTCTGATACCATTGTCACGGGACCCTTTTGTACTTCTTGAAGAAATACTTAAAAACTCATAAAATATATCAAAAATTGAAACAAAGACTTGAATTAAATTGAAATCAAATAACATAGCATAACACAAGGCAAGATAAATAGAACATCACCATCAAGACAAGATTGGGTGTAATCTCCCCCCCCATGTTGTGTAGCTCCACTTCCACGACATGAGTATTTAGAGAATTTTATTCATAAAATAGCCCAAGGAGCTAATAATAGATGTCCGTACAAATTGGGCTTGCTTTTCCCACTTTTAGGTATTGCTTTACATATTATTAACCATATAAAGTCTCCTAAGGTTTGTACATATAAAAACCTTTGTCCAAATATAATTGCTAATGGGCCTACCATGAAGTCTCCTAAGGTTTGTACATATAAAAATATTTACCTAAATATAATTGCTAATGGGCCTTGTTACATAAAATAACTTTGTGCACATTTGCACATATAATAATCTTTTACACATTCGCACATTCCATTAAGCTTAATCATGCACAAATTAAATTAAGCATATTTTTCTACGATTATTAATTCTTCAAAAATATGATAAAATATATAAGTGTAACAAGTTTATTGGTGGGGGTAATTCCAAGATAATTTTGATTTTACTCTCATATGTGGAAATCCCATTTTTAGACACTATATGTCGTAAGATGACTCTGTGTTTAACCCAGAATTGGTATTTGAATGGGTTTAGAGATAGGTAATAAAGTCTGCATCGTTCAAGTACCTTTTGTAAAGATTCATTATTTTCAGGTACAACCACAATGGGTGACACCAAGTCTGAATGTTCAATTTCATAGATGAATCCACATTTGACGAGATTGTCTTCCTCTTCTTTAACAATGTTAGCATAATTTGGATTCATTGGATAGGGTCGCTGATGGATAGGTTTAGTGTTTGGTACCATGGGGATTTTGTGCTTCTTGATTCGGAGTGAGATCTTTTTCTATAAAGATTGGTTTAGGGGCTTCCCTAGGTTTAGCCAAGTCTACTTCTTTTACTTTAGTAGGACCATCATAAACTCCTTGTACCTCACTTATGGGTTTGCGTGTGGCATTATCAAACATTAAATTGCGGTCTCCAATTGTAAAAGATTTATAATGCTCGAGGTTAGGGTGCAAGTTAGGTGTTGGCTCTTGATTTTCTTCAATTGCCTTAGCAGCTTCCGTTTCCCTCTCTTTGTGGGGGCCAACTCTTTGTTCTTCTTCCGCCTTTTGTGGAATGATTAAGTTTTGAGATAGGTAATAAAGTCTGTATCGTTCAAGTACCTTTTGTAAAGAGGATAAATGTTCCTTCCATGACGAATGAATGCACAAATCGTCTAAGAAATCTTCAAGGAAAGTCTATAGAAAATCTTTAAAGGCAGTGTTCATAAGCCGTTGGAATGTGGCTGGTGCATTTGTTAAGCTAAATGGCATAACTCTATAAGCATAAACTTCGTGTTCTGTAACAAAAGCAGTTTTTGCTTGATCCTCTGGAGAGCAATGGAAATTTGGTTAGTTCCCGAATACCCATCCAAGAAGCTGTATGCTTCCTTGCTAGCTACTCATTTAAGTATGTGTTTTGAATATGGAAAGGGGTAATGATCTCGTCTTGTTACTGCATTGACCTTTTGCATTGATACGAAAAGGGGTATTGATCTCGTCTTGTTACTACATTGACCTTTTTCAAATAGACACATACTTGTAATTTTTCATTATTTTCAGGTACAACCACAATGGGTGACACCAAGTCTGAATGTTCAATTTCATAGATGAATCCACATTTGACGAGGTTGTCTTCCTCTTCTTTAACAATGTTAGCATAATTTGGATTCATTGGATAGGGTCGCTGATGGATAGGTTTAGTGTTTGGTACCATGGGGATTTTGTGCTTCTTGATTCGGAGTGAGATCTTTTTCTATAAAGATTGGTTTAGGGGCTTCCCGAGGTTTAGCCAAGTCTACTTCTTTTACTTTAGTAGGACCATCATAAACTCCTTGTACCTCACTTATGGGTTTGCGTGTGGCATTATCAAACATTAAATTGCGGTCTCCAATTGTAAAAGATTTATAATGCTCGAGGTTAGGGTGCAAGTTAGGTGTTGGCCCTTGATTTTCTTCAATTGCCTTAGCAGCTTCCGTTTCCCTCTCTTTGTGGGGGCCAACTCTTTGTTCTTCTTCCGCCTTTTGTGGAATGATTAAGTTTTGATTAATTTGCAACATCAATTTTTCCTATCAACTCAGTGGAAGGAGGTTTGTAGTACTTAACTTTTTGTAATTCCTCTATAAAGTTGTGATGTGCATCAAATGCACCAACATATTGCAACCATTGGGCGGCAGTTGTCCTCTCTTGTAGCCTTCTATGATGATTGGCTACATAACGTTTATGTCTCCACCATCTTCGGAGATGCTCCTTGGTGCTTTGAAGAACTTCATCCCTTTCTTCAAATTGGCAGTCCATATCAGATTTGGAGCTACTCCCCTGCAGTTTCTTTTGATGTTATTAACTCTATTTTCTTGTGGTAACCGAGGAGTTGGTGTCGCTTTCAGTCTTTGTTTTAGACTCCTCATCACTACTATTGGTGCTTGTGCTTGAGTTATCCCATGTTGACTCAAGTTCACTATAACTAATCCCCATGACATCAGAATATAGAGCACAGATGATTTGTAGTGGCATAACATTAGGGAGATCCTCACCCATTAGGTGTAACCCATGTAGATCCTCTGGTTCCCCAGCTATCGATTGTGGCCATCATATGTATCCAGTTTAGATTATCTTCAGGCATAATAGCTTGTTTGTCAGCATCCTTGTGGGTTGGATCCTTCCCTGCATTAGTCTCTTCTCTATGAGTATAGCAGTATACCAATGGGGTTGAATAAGTGGTGGTGTCTGAACGGTGTTCAAAAAGTCCTCTGCTACCTGTTGACAGTCTGTTCGAGCAGTGGGACATACGTCAATGGCCGTCGGATGATCCTCAAACGACCATGAAGGCACAGAACACATCCGACGCGTGGAATGATCGCCCTACTATGTAATCATAAAACATAAAAGTATTAAAGTTGGGATTTTGTGCTTCTTGATTCGGAGTGAGGTCTTTTTCTATAAAGATTGGTTTAGGGGCTTCCCTAGGTTTAGCCAAGTCTACTTCTTTTACTTTAGTAGGACCATCATAAACTCCTTGTACCTCACTTGTGGGTTTGCGTGTGGCATTATTAAACATTAAATTGCGGTCTCCAATTGTAAAAGATTTATAATGCTCGAGGTTAAGGTGCAAGTTAGGAGTTGGCCCTTGATTTTCTTCAACTGCCTTAGCAGCTTCCGTTTCCCTCTCTTTGTGGGAGCCAACTCTTTGTTCTTCTTCCGCCTTTTGTGGAATGATTAAGTTTTGATTAATTTGCAACATCAAATTTTCCTATCAACTCAGTGGAAGGAGGTTTGCAGTACTTAACTTTTTGGAATTCCTCTATAAAGTTGTGATGTGCATCAAATGCACCAACATATTGCAACCATTGGGCGGCAGTTGTCCTCTCTTGTAGCCTTCTATGATGATTCGCTACATAACGTTTATGTTTCCACCATCTTCGGAGATGCTCCTTGGTGCTTTGAAGAACTTCATCCCTTTCTTCAAATTGGCAGTCCATATTAGATTTGGAGCTACTCCCTGCAGTTTCTTTTGATGTTATTAACTCTGTTTTCTTGTGGTAACCGAGGAGTTGGTGTCGCTTTCAGTCTTTGTTTTAGACTCCTCATCACTACTATTGGTGCTTGTGCTTGAGTTATCCCATGTTGACTCAAGTTCACTATAACTAATCCCCATGACATCAGAATATAGAGCACGGATGATTTGTAGTGGCATAACATTAGGGAGATCCTCACCATTAGGTGTAACCCATGTAGATCCTCTGGTTCCCCAGCTATCGATTGTGGCCATCATATGTATCTAATTTAGATTATCTTCAGGCATAATAGCTTGTTTGTCAGCATCCTTGTGGGTTGGATCCTTCCCTGCATTAGTCTCTTCTCTATGAGTATAGCAGTATACCAATGGGGTTGAATAAGTGGTGGTGTCTGAACGGTGTTCAAAAAGTCTTCTGCTACCTATTGACGGTCCGTCCGAGCGGTGGGACATACTTCAATGGCCGTCGGATGATCCTCAAACGACTATGAAGGCACAGAACACATCCGACGCGTGGAATGATCGCCCTACTATGTAATCATATGAGTAGTTGTAACTGTACTGTCTGGTAATGCAATCTTGTAACAGTTGGGCGTAACAGCCGGGCATAACAGCCTAAAGGCATCTTGTAATTGGAGACTAAAGGGGATAAAAGGGGGGAAAGAAAGAGACAATGGCAGGGATCTTCTTGTAACTTTTGACATCTGAATTAAGAGAGAAGAACATTGTCTCCTTCTGTGTGTCATTCGCACTCATGTTGTCAAAGAGAGAGAGAGAGAGAGAGAGAGAGAGAGAGAGAGAGTGTTGTCCACAGCATGTTTGGTATAGAACTGTAGTTTGAGGCACCGAGCAAACCTATGGGCACAAGGTATTGACGGATTCTCAGCCGGACTCATTCCGTCTTGCCAGTCGTCGGATTGATCCCCAACACTTTGGCAATCCTGCTGGGGAAGAGGGAGTGCTCGGAGAAACACAGGAGGCTCTCTGTTCATCCCTCAGTGTGGTATTCTGGCGCAAGCTTTGGGTGGCCAAAAGAAGAAGCACTTGCACAAATCCTTGTGAGTGAGGCAACTCCTAATCAACAACTTGCAGCAACAATAAAGGAAGCATTCCTTAGAAGGTTCCGAATAGTCAAAACACCTTCTGAGTTGCAAGAGAAGCTTAGGAGTCTGAGGTAGAAGTCCCTACCACAGTGGATGATTATGCCGCAAAGTTTCGCACATTATGTGCGAGACTGACCTAGGAAGATAAGCCATCTGAGGCTGTCCTGGCGGATTGGTTTCTGCATGGCCTACATAAGAGAATCAAACTAACCGTGGCTGCAATATAAACATTGCATTACAAGGGTTTGATGGACTAGTCAAGGCAGCCAAAAGGGCAGAAAGGAACATGGGCTTGGGAAAGAAGTCCAAGAAGAAAAAGAACAAAAATAACAATTCATCAGACAGCGATTAAAGCACTGAGTCAGACACAGAGGAATCAGATAATGAGTCAGGAGCTGAGGAGGAAGCAAAGCACAGCAAAAAGGCAAAAGGGATGAGGTGGATGTCTTGGCCAAGAGGGTTGCTGAAAAGTTGGCTGCAGGCTCGAACAAACACTCGAGCGTGACAGATTATAGACTTGGTGTATTCTGCCCAATCTGCAAAAATGAGGGGCATCTGAAAGAAGAATGCAAGATGCAGCCAACATGTGTCATTTGTCAAACTTTCATGCATCTGACAGAAAATTACAGATATAATGGAAGAAATCGTGTAGTAGTAGCAGTGAATGTAGTTGATGGAGCAGATCTAATGGCTATTGTAATGACACCACAGAGATCCTACTATGGCCGAGGGTTCGGCAGAGGAAGGGGTGGTGGACAATAGCATAATGCATTCCAGTGCTGGAAGTCACGATACAGGAAAATCGAATGTCCGATGTATTTAAAACATCAGTAGGAGCTTTAGGGAAGCTATGGAGATTCAACAGAAGCAACAACACCTGCCGTGAATATGGTAGAAATCAAACAGTTGAATGATAAGTTGGCTCCGATGGTGGCTAGTCACCACAAGCCAAAAAGGAAAGGAAAAGGCAGATGCAGCAGAGCATCTGACACCTGAAATGGTGAAACAAAAGAAAAAACCCCTAGATTGGGAGGAACAAAGGAAGGTCACGGATCAAGTAGTCATCAGAGAAGTGCAAAATGCACAAGCCAAGGGCAGGAAAGAAACTGCACAACCCGGTCAAGATCAAATAAAGACCAAGGGTACCCCGGATGAAGCATTCATATAGAAGAATTTGATGCGAGAAGATCCTCGCGGGACGACACAAATCAGGAAAGCATCCCCAAAAGGGACTGAAACAGCACCTCAACACTCAGAAGAGGCGGACCCCTCAGAAAAAGTCGAAGAAGGAAGAGAGAGGAGAGAAAAGAAAAGTGCCCAACGAGGCAGCAAACTAAACAATGAGGAGCAGTATGACCTATGGGAGGACATCAAAACCATGAAACTGGATATAACCCTTGATCAGATACTGTCATTAGTGCCTACAGGAAGCAGCTCATCAAGAAGCTACTGAGTTCCAAGGGGCAAACGGAAGAGTATAACCACTGACAAAGTGAAGCTGAATCAGCATCAGAAGAAGCAGAATGTCAGCAGTGGTGGACAGAGGATGTTCCGGAAGTAGATAATGTGGTGCCCCAAATAACAGTACATCTGAGGGGAAAAGAAATCAAGGGAGCCATTGTAGATGGTGGGTCAGGAGTAAACATACTTCCGAAATCAACAGCCAAGGAATTAGGGATCACCGAGTTACCCAGCTCCTTTCCTGGTACGCATGGCCAATCAAAGCAGAGTAAGGCCGCTCGAACTTGTCCGAGGAGAACAGATCACTGTAGCCGGATGCAACTTCCCCATTGTGTTTTTGGTACTCCGAATGGAGGGCAACTCAGAATCGTATCCCATGTTGTTGGCTAGACCATGGATAATACATGGGAAAATCAAACATGACTGGCTGAGAGAAAGCATCACCATCAGGAGGGGAAAGAAGAAGATTAGAGTCAGCACACTAGCTAAGGTGGACATAGATCCAACGGTCGGACCATTGCATGCGGAAGGATTGAACCTGTTGGATGGAATAGAAGAGGATGAGGAGGAAAGAATCATCATAGAAAATCCAGAGCTAATTTCATTATTTTAATTGGATGTGGAGGAGGGAATAATGGCAAAATATGCAGTAGACACGTTTAATGTGCAGATAGCAGAGGAGGCAGTGGATACCAAGGAGGAAATAGCCCAAACACAACACAAGGCTAGTGAGCAAACAGGTGAGGAGGATGAACATTCAGAACAAGGGGTTAAGGAATGTATGGAAGCCTTAAGATGCAAAGATAGGGAGCAACAAAAATGCATCAGAGTACAGGAGGATGAACTGACAGAGCTCAACCTGGGCAATGCAGAGCAACCCAAAATTGTCAAGGTCAGTGCTAAGCTGGAGGGACAGATGAAGACCGAGCTCCAGGAGTTGTTATGCAGATACAAGGATGTCTTTGCATGGAGCTACACAGACATGCCAGGCACATAGACCCAAGCTTCTATATGTCAGTGCTAAGCTGGAGGGATAGATGAAGACCGAGCTCCAGGAGTTGTTATGCAGATACAAGGATGTCTTTGCATGGAGCTACACAGACATGCCAGGCACATAGACCCAAGCTGGAGGGACAGATGAAGACCGAGCTCCAGGAGTTGTTATGCAGATACAAGGATGTCTTTGCATGGAGCTACACAGACATGCCAGGCACATAGACCCAAGCTTCTATATCAGCATAAGATAAACCTAAGGGAGGATGCCGTTCCAATCAGACAACAGAGATACAGAATGAACCCTAATTATACCAAACAAGTAAAGGAAGAAATAGATAAGCTATTGGCAGTGGGATTCATATATCCAATTGAGAAGGCTCACTGGCTGAGTCCGATTGTAATTGTGCCCAAGAAAAATGGGAAGCTGAGAGTCTGTGTAGATTACAGGAAATTGAATGCTGCAACTATACCGGATCCTTTTTTGCTACCCTTCACAGACTCAATGTTAGATGCAGTGGGCCGGACACGAAATGTACTCCTTAGACAGCTTCAGTGGGTATAACCAGGTCAGAATGGCACCAGAGGACAAGGAAAAAACAGCATTCATCACCTCAGAATGGGGAGCCTTTGCTTCAAATGTAATGACATTCGGACTCCGCAATGCACCCGCAACCTTTCAGCGCATGGTCCAAGAATTTTTTTATGATTACCTCATTGAATTCATTCGAGTGTTTGTGGATTACTTTAGTGTTTTTGGCAAAAAGATGGAACACTTGCACCACTTACTGTTATGCTTAGAAAGGTGCCGGCAGACACAGCTGAATCCCGCCAACTGTGCCTTTGCAGTTACAAGTGGAGTCCTCCTAGGACACATTGTGTCCAAAGATGGCATTGCCATAGATCCCTCCAAGGTCAGCATGATCCAGAAGCTGTAGCCACCTCAAAATCTGAAAGAGCTCAGTAGATTCTTGGGTCAGATCAAATGGCACAAGAGATTCCTCCGCTACCTGGTAGACATTGCACACCCACTCTATGATCTCACCAAAAAGGGGGCAGAATATAGATGGACTGAAGAACACCGAAAGGCATTCTAGGACCTAAGAAGATGGACTGAAGAACACCGAAAGGCATTCTAGGACCTAAGAAGAATATAGATGGACTGAAGAACACCGAAAGGCATTCTAGGACCTAAGAAGAATGCTTGCAAGCGCTCCGGTGATCCAGCCATCGGAGTGGGATAAGGCCTTCCACGTGTTTGTGGATGCATCCGACACTGCAATAGGAAGTGTGCTGATGCAGCAGACATAGGAAGGATGGTATAGACCCATCTACTATGCTAGTAGGAGGCTATCTTGAGTAGAAAAAAACTATAGCACAATAGAAAGAGAAGCCCTAGGACTAATTTACTCTGTCTAGCAAGTTCAGACACTACTTGTTGGGCAACTAGTTTGCATTTCATGTTGATCATCAGGCCCTACTATACCTAGTTAAGAAGCCAGACCTCATGGGAAAGCTGGCCAGGTGGATGCTACTGCTGCTGCTACAAGAGTTTGATTTCACAATCATGCACACACCAGGCAATCAGAATGCAGTCTCACTGACTTTCTCAGCCGCATAGATACAGGAGAACAGGCAACAGGAGTACCCGACCAGTTCCCGGGATGCAGACCTGTTGGGAGTACAGATCATAGACACTGGGAGGAATTGGTACTATGACATGCTGTAATTTGTTTTAGAAGGCAGCTTCCCAGCTGGCCATGACCAGAGATCAGCGAAAGTAGATTTCCCTCTGAAGCAAGAGCTTCCTGGAAATAGCAAGAGCCCTATACAAAATTGGAATAGATCACGTAATCAGAAGATGTGTGCCTGATCTCATGAACAATCCGCTGTGCTAACAAAAGCACACTAGGGAGTATCAAGTGGACATTATTTTGGAGACACAACGGGGAAAAAGATCATGCAGGCAGGCCTCCTATGGTGGCCGACAGTAATAAAAGATGCATGGAATCATGCAAAACAATGTGATGTGTGTCAGAGGCTGGGTCAGCCCACTGCTGTAGACATAATGCCTCACCAGCCCCCATACTCCCACTAGAACCTTTCCAAAAATGGGGGCTAGACTTTGTTGGACCATTCAAACCCCCTGCCAAGCAGACTAGGTTGGAAACAAGTACATCCTCGCGTGCAACAGACTATTGCACGAAATGGGTGGAGGCGAAAGCTCTCAGGGATAATTCAGCACAATCAAATTCTTGTATGAAAACATCATGACAAGGTTTGGATGCCCAGTGGAGCTAGTTAGTGATCAGGGCAGACATTTCATCAATGATGTGATACGATAGCTGACTCAGCACCACATGATCATGCATAAGAAGTCCACTACTGTGTATTACCCCACATGATCATGCATAAGAAGTCCACTACTGTGTATTACCCCACAAGCAAATGGTTAAGCAGAATCAACTAATCAGGTGCTCCAGTGGATACTCATAAAGATTGTAAACCAAAACAGAACAAACTGGGATCAGAAACTTCATTCAGCATTATGGGCATTCCGGACAGGCTTCAAGAAGGTAAGTACTAGATTCACACCTTTCTCACTAGTGTATGGACTGGAAGTTGTGGCCCCTATGGAGTTTGTGTTGCCTAGCCTCAAAATTACCTTGGTAGAAAAGCTTAACCCTGACGAATCCGTTAACTAGCAGATGCAGCAGCTACTTAAATTGCTACTTAAATTAGAGGAAGATAGGCTTTGTAGTGCATGGATTGGTGAGGCAGCCCAAAGGAGGAGGAAGCTTTAGGTTGACAGAAACACAAAGTACAAAATCTTTGAAATAGGTGACAAAGTGCTACTCTTCAACTCAAAGCTTGGTCCGCACCCAGGGAAGCTCAAGATTAGATGGATCGGACCCTACCAGATTGAAGAGCAATTGGGACCAGGAACATTCAGGCTAAGAACACTAGACGGGACGAGCCTCCTAAAAGCTGTAAAAACAGATTCCGACTTCGCCCGTACTACAAGAAGGGAGCTGACACACCAGGCATTGGGCAACAATGGAAAACAAGGATGATAATGGAGATGCATGTGCCTTGCTTATAGTTTCAATTTTCAACATCTAGAAGGAGGTTGACATGCAGCAATTTGCCTCTGCTGAACTAGCTAAAGCAGCCATGCACAAGAACATGCAATGCCACCTAGTTTTGGAAAAGGCAGCCAAAATAATCTCGCACGACACGTGGGCATAATAATCTTTTTGGGAAGATACCTCACATTTAGTACAATCATAAGGAAGCACAATAGTCACCTCGAACCCATTGCAAATATGAAGAGGCATGATGCACACGCCCCTAAACAAATTATGGTGCGAGCGTCACATCACAACGAGCACAACCGCCGCCCCGATTGGCAAAGATCTATACTCCCCCGCTTATTCTTGCCTCACTTTTTCTTTTGTGCTCGCCTCTTCACTCCCTTTACCATCCTCTTCGCCCCTACGGTTCTCTCCAGCAATTAGCCAAGTCCACCATGGCAGGAAGCAGCAAGTCCATCAAATTCGATGCTTGCACATCACTGATTGACCCTCTCCATCATGCATGGCTGCAGAAGACGAGCCTCTACGAGTTTGCTTCACTCAACTGGGGGGACCTACAGCACAACCTAGAAGCAGAAGTCTAGATTGCTGACCTAGCCGCACAACAGGGTGTGGATGGGGGAGGCCAGACCTGTACAGGTGATGGTTGAGGCCGTGGGCGAAAGCTCTTCATCTTCCTACAACAGGCATAGTGAATGCCGACTCCCACCAGGCTGACATCGATAAAGAGCTTGACAAGGTCGGTAGGGAGTATTCATCAATCTCCACCTATGGTGTAGATCAATCAAGACAAAGGGAACTCAGGTTCTATCTGGACATGCTATGCCTCTTGGCCAAGAACACAAATATCAGCCGAACCAACTACAAACTACTGAGGGCTGCAGAGGATGGCATCAAGGTAAACTGGGTAGGTGAGCAACAAGCACAGAAACTAGTACTATCAGGAGGACACTCCAAAATGGCAGGCCACCTCAAAGCATTGGCACAGTTGGGGATGCTGCAAGAACAAAGCTCGGTCGAGCAACAACAGTCCAAAGAGGAGGTTGCTCAAAAATCATAGAAGGAAGGAGGAAGGGCTGCAGAAGAGGCAGCAGAGAAACAAGCCAAAGAAGCAGCGACTCGTAACGCCAGGGAGGAGGAAGCCGCCAAGAAGGCAACAACAGAAGCAGAAGAAAGGACAAGACCGCTGGAGGAAGAAGCAAGTAGAGGCAACAGCCCAAGAGGAAGCTAGACCAGTGCAGCAGCCAGCAGTCTTCAAAGAGGCAAGTAGACTGGTTTGCCTATGCCACGACCCTGTAAACCAAAAAGGCAAGAGCTACCCAGCAGGAGAAGTAGCAACTCTCCGAAATTGGTAAACTCTTGGCAGCCCAAGGGGCCTCCCCGATCAAACCAACAACTGTGTTGAAGGACCAGTGCCCTCAGATGTCAGCTCATGACATCCAAATATCAGAAACTATCACAGTAACAGAGGGGCCCACCAATCAGGCAAGTTTTTCTGCCTTAGGGGATCGCCTCAACACGTTGCTGCACAAAGAAGGCCCGAAGGTGCAAAAGGTGCTGTCCTAGCAGTCATCTCACAGATTGTATGCTCGACAATCTGGAGAATGAAGAGGCAGTAGCCCAAGCAGCTGAAGAAGCTGAAAACCACATTCAAGCCTTAACGGCTATGCTAAGGGAGAATGAAAAGACTGCTGCTGAGTAGCCGCTCCAACTGCAGCAAACAATAAAATAGCTTCAAGATGAAGTAACTAAATAGACCAGCAAGGCCCTAGAGCTGGAGGCCGTCGTGGATGAACTGCAAGCTAGAAACGCAGAGTTCACAAGCAAACTTACTGAAGCAGAAAAAACCGCAGAAGCTGCAAAAGAAAAGGCCACAAAAATCACTGACCATGCTATACAGATGATCAGAAATGTGGAGACTGTAGCAGAAACCTACTGATAGCCAGAGGGAAGTTGTAGATCCAGTAGGTAGAGGAGGCAACAGATGAAGACTTAGCAATGGTGGAATTGCCACTAGAAGTAATGAACCAGTGGGAACAGGACATGGCAAATATGCAGAGGGCATATTGGCAAAGCAACCTTGAGCTGCTACAAAATTTCATGGTACTGCCACCCCCCACTTGCCACACACCTACCTCTGCCTCCTATTCCTCCCAATGACAAGGATGGTGCCGGTGGGGGATCAGGAGGACAAGGTTCCACCCCAATTGGATCTAGCCAACAACAACAGCTGCAATAGCAGGGCCAAACCAACAGTGCACCCACAACCACCTCAAATGACACACAACACCTGTAGAGCTGAAGGAATTGCAGAAGAAAATAGTTCAGTTGAGGCAGTAGCTTAGTGATCAGCAAGCTCTACAAGGACAACTGGTGGCGGACATGGAACTGCAGCTAAAGGACAAGCAAACCATAATAGCTAAACTCGAGAAAATGAAAGAATCACTGAAAACCATTGCATCAGAGCCGAGAAGCAGCTCAGATACGTAGCAACAAATGGCAAAGCAACTATTGGATATCCAACAACTCAAGCAACAACTCCAAGGTGAACAGATCAAAACAAAACAAGCACTAGCAGAGCAGGAAAGAAGCCGTTACAACAAGTTGAACCAGAGAAGCAGCTCGTCTTAAGATCAGTCCTACCCATGGACTCAATGACCCCCAATCAGTTGAAAGAGCAAATCCTCATTTTGGAGCAACAACTAACAATACAGAATAACGAGACTGCAGTCCATCAGACTGTAGCAAAAGAACTCTAGAAGGAGTATGAAGCCCCACGAGAAAGGTGCTACAGGCCACTTATGCCAAGCTGAATACTTTGAAGGCCAGATATATTCAACTAAAAGATCAGCACAGGGAGAAGAACCCACGATAAGAACACGGGCACAAAAGAAGAAGACCACTGGGGCTAGCAAGAGGCTCCCATAGAAACAATCTCAAGAAGAAAGCTGCAACAGCTTCGTTCGCTCTTAAAGAAGAGAATGCAGATCTGAAGTACAAGTTGCAGCAGGCACATAAAGATGCCACGGAGCTTAAAACACAATTGGACAATTAGCTTGTACCGCAACAGGAAGGCCCTGTCCAAATCTCTCAGTCACCATGAAAGCAGCTGATCGAGCTACATCGGAAGATTCATGACAAAGACAATCAGCTACAGAAGGCAGACCAGTTAGTGGCCGACCACTAGCAATTGTAGACAAAGCTCATGTAGGAGCAGAGCAAAAACCACTCCATCTATAGAGAACTCTTGGAGCTGAAGAATTAGATGAAACAGAGAACACCCCCAGTCTCCTCCAATCAGCACGTGGCTACATTACAGTAGCAAATGAGAAATGTGGAAGCAAACCACCTTGCGACGAGAAGAGAAAATTGAAAGGAAGGCTACACGTCAGGCGGCACAACTTAGAATATGCTGTAATCACTTTGCAGAAGGTCTGGGATGACTATGAACAGCATGATGTAATCATGCCTGTCAATCAGGAGAAAATAAAAGATTTCCTTCATGATTACCTCCCTATTTGATAGTGCATCTGCTAGGACATCCCCTCAGCCTTCTGAAGCTTCTTCACAATGACGGTTAGGAAGCAAACCACCTTGTCATGAGAAGAGAAAATTGGAAGGAAGGCTACATGTCAGGTAGCACAACTTAGAATATGCTGCAATCACTTTGCCTCACTTTGCAGAAGGTCTGGGATGACTATGAACAGCATGATGTAATCATGCCTGTCAATCAGGAGAAAATAAAAGATTTCCTTCATGATTACCTCCCTGTTTGATAGTGCATCTGCTTGGACATCCCCTCAGCCTTCTGAAGCTGCTTCACAATGACGCTTAGCAGCCGCCGCAGAGCCACACAAGGAAGATGACCAATCTCTACAGCAGCTGACTCAATCAAACAGCATTCAGCTACTGTCAGCCGTCGTATTTTTGCAAAGCATGAACTATACAATCTAGCATACTAATGCACTCTGGGTTTTTGATCATGTTCAACACAATGAACATCAAGGGGGATTGGGCTGTGATCCGGGATTGGCAGAGAGGTACCACAAAGCGCAGGCAAGGAAGACCATAAGAGATGCATGGAAGCCCCCCATAGATCCTAAACCCCCACCCCCATTATACCAGAGCTTTAGAGCTGCACAAGCTGCTGTCTGCAGAGCCACTGGGCGTGCAAGGTGTTGACGGTCCGTTCGAGCAGTGGGACATTCGTCAATGGCCGCCGGATGATCCCAATGGCTATGAAGGCATAGAACACATCCGGTGGAATGATCGCCCTACTATGTAATCATATGAGTAGTTGTAACTGTACTGTCTGGTAATGCAATCTTGTAACAATCGGGCATAATAGCCTAAAGGCATCTTGTAATTGGAGACTAAAGGGGATAAAAGGGGGGAAAGAAAGAGACAACGGCAGGGATCTTCTTGTAACTTTTGATATCTGAATTAAGAAAGAAGAACATTGCCTCCTTCTGTTTGTCATTCGCGCTTATGTTGTTAGAGAGAGAGAGAGGGAGAGAGAGTTGTTGAGATATCGAGCTTGTCCAGTGAGGCGGTGGACACTGATGACCCGCCTGGGGGATAGGCCCCACACTTACACCACTGGCATGGTTGGTGAGATCATGGGTGATATGCGGCCAGTGGGATGACAGGCTGTGTGACAGCCATTCTAGAGACTGGCATAGTTATAGCGCCAGCTCATTTAGTTGGGTTCACACTATAGAGAACCCGTGTATGTATTGGTTGAGTACCTTTCATATTATGTGTACTCTTATCTTGTATATGTTGTGTTGAGTGTTGAGTGAAGTAGAAGAAGATATTCAGCCTCTCACCTTGTGTGTTCTCTATTAGGGTTTTGTGAGTGTGTGTGTGCTTGCAAGAGCTCAAGCTCTCTTCCCCCTTGCATCTTTTCATGGTATCACAGCCTGGTTCGTGCTAAGGGCTGAACTGCAAGCAAGAGAACCACAAGAAGCGGTACAAGGGTAAGAGCTTCAACTACTCTTCCCTATTTGTGTTGGTGACTACACCCTTGTCGGGAGCTCTACGGGAGGCACCGGCAAATGATCTCTGATTGAGGAGCTTTCTTCGCGGGAGTAAAATCTATAGGGCAACTATACTGTCCTATCGGACTAAATTTTCTGGGCAGAAAACGCGTTTCGGGCGTGTCTGGACCACCGTTTTTCAGAAAGCAGGTGATTTCGAGCACTGCGGGTAAGTCATCGATTCTCTGCAGAACTCTGTTTTAAGAACTGCAGGAAGACAGATTGACTGTGCAGACACTGTGGGTGCTGCAAAGAGGTCAACAGTTGCCATTGGGTGTATGTATGCACATTGAAGTCACTAGTTGTGACATTTGAGAGTACTACAATACCGCTGCAGAAAAATACAGCAGTTTGTGCAGAAAAACCAGAGTGCAATTTCTGGTAAAATTGTGTGTTTGGCAAGATGTCAAATGATGGGATAACCCAGATTGTGGCTGAGAAGCTTGATAAGAATAACTTCCATGCTTGGAGGTTCAGGTTGACGAATTTCCTAATGGGAAAGGGCTATTGGGACTACATAGAAGGTGAGCATGAAGAGGCACCGGAGATACCGAACATATGGGACTACATAGAAGGTGAGCATGAAGAGGCACCGGAGATACCGACTGCTGCAGATGTGAAAGAGCTTAAAGACTGGAACCAAGGAGCCAGGAAAGTTATGTATTGGCTTTTCATTAGTATACAGGACACCATGATTGGGCACATTCAGGATGCCAAGTCCCCCAAGGAGGCGTGGGACACCTTGGTTAAACTCTATGAAACAAATACCAAGGCACGCAAGATACAATTGAAGAACGAACTTCATACTGTGGAGAAAAAGAGCATGTCTGTGAATGACTATGCGCTGAAGATAAAGGGTATTGTGGAATCCCTTGCATCTATTGGTGTGTCAGTAGATGATGATGACAAGGTGGAAGTCTGTCTACGTGGTCTCGGGCCACAATACAAGGCGTTCAAGACGTCTATTCAGACTCGGGAAAACATTCCCAACTTTACAGATTTTGTGTCTATGCTGATTATAGAAGAGAGGAGCTTGGGTGAAGACCAACAGTCTTCACAAACCAAAAACAGTTCGGAGCAACATGCCTTCTACACAAGTTCAGGAAGAGGACGAGGAAGAGGAGGCCGTGGACGCGGTCAAGGAGGTGGCCGAATAGGTAATCAGAATTATGGCCAGTAGCAGCAACAACAACAGTCCCAGAATACACAACAACAACAACAACACGCAGGTGGAAGAGGCAAATTCAGAGGCAGGGGGAGTCAAAGAGGCCATGGAAATTGGCAAAGGCAGTATAATGATGCACGTGAATGCTATTATTGTGGTAAGCCTGGACATGTGCAGGCAGAATGTTATAAGAAGCAGGCTGACATGCAAAATGGGAAAGTGCAGCAAAACAACTATGCATCCTCAAGCAGAAATAAGGAGGATAATGAAAGGTTGTTTGTTATGGAGCATGTCGTGAATGCCATGTCTGAAAATGTTGAAGCAGCACAAAAAGATGATGTATGGTATGTGGATTCAGGTGCTTCGAACCACATGACAAGTCATGGGGAGTGGTTCAAGGAGATGAAAAACCCGGAAAGACCAGGTTTTGTGGAAACAGGGGATGACACTGCTCATCCAATTGCCCATGTTGGAGATGTGCCATTGTCTATGCAGGATGGCAAAGTGAAGTACCTTGCAGATGTACTTCACGTTCCGAATATAACAAAGAATCTGGTTTCAGTTGGCCAGATGATTGGGCAGGGTTTGCAGGTTCGGTTTAACCCTGATGGTTGTTATGTTGAAGACTTTAAAGACAAGTGCAGGTTGGTTGCAAAAGGCAACAGAGTGGGCAGAATGTTTACATTGAATGTAGACATGCCTAAAATGAGTGCTGCGATGGTTGCAAATGGTTCAGGGATTGTTGCAGACACAGACATTTGGCATAAAAGAATTGGACATGTGAATGTGCAGAGATTGAAGTCTATGCAGACTAAAGAAATTGTGACAGGGCTGCCAAAATTTAAAGTGGAAGGTATGCAGAAAATATGTGAAGCATGCCAATTTGGGAAGCAAATAAAGCATGTGTTTCCACGTAACAGATATGTGAGCAGAAATGCACTAGATGTTGTGCATTCAGATGTATGGGGTCCTACGAAGACCATATCTATGGGAGGCTGCAGGTATTATGTGACTTTCATTGATGACCACATAAGGAAAGTGTGGGCATATTTCATGAAGGAGAAGAGTGAGGTGTTCACTCACTTTCAGAATTTCAGAGTTTTGGTTGAAAAGCAAACAGGGAAATATGTAAAGTGCCTAAGGTTAGATGGAGGGGGAGAGTACTTCTCCAATGAGTTCTCTAAAATTTTGAAGAAGAATGGTATTCGGAGACAGTTTACATGCAGATACACTCCGCAGCAAAATGGAGTTGCTGAGCGGAAAAACAGGCACATTGCTGAGATTGCGCGAGCATTGATGGAAGAGAAGAATATGCCGCATAGCTATTGGGCTGAGGTTGTTTCTACAGCAGTATACATCATAAACAGGACTCCAACTGCAGCCATACATGATGTAACTCCAGAGGAGAGGTTTACTGGCAGAAAACCAGATTTGTCTCATCTGAAAGTCTTTAGATGCATTGCATATGTGCATGTGCCAGATGAGCTGAGAACTAAGCTGGATCCGAAAGCTGAAAAATGTGTGTTTATTGGATATTCCCTTGAGCAAAAGGGATACAGGTGTTATAACCCTGCTACACGTGAGTTGAGGGTAAGCAGGAATGTTGTCTTTGATGAGATGAGCAGCTGGTATGCTGTTGAAAAAGAAGCTGTTGGGGCTGATGTGAGTGTCAGTGTGGTTGCACAGAATGCAGGTCAGCAATCACAGTCTTTGAGTGGACCAAGAGAGTCCTCATCTAGTGGGTCTGTTGATAGACCATGGAGTGGCAGGCTGGGTCATAATACCAGTCCTGCAAATGTGATTAGTACGTCACGTAAAGGAAAAGAGAAAGTGGTTGAGCCCCTTGGTATGCCTGACATTTCTGCAGGGCATTCTCATGTTGATGGAGAGTCTAGTGGTTCAGATACGAGCCTTGATGAGGAGCTTGGGATCCCAGCTATGAGAACACCTGGTGTAAAGAAGGCTATGGAAGCCATGAATGAAAAGCTGCGAAGATCTGGGAGAGTGAAAAATCCTGTGCAGAGATTTACCTATGATGGTTATGTGGCACATCACTATGCATATATGGCAAAGGTTGTGCAGGTTGTTGAGCCCACATGCATTGATGAGGCTGTTGGAAATGTGTGTTGGGAGAAAGCTATGGATGAGGAGATGAATGCACTATATGGAAATGAGACTTGGGATTTAGTGCAATTACCTGAAGGCAAGAAAGCCATTGGATGCAAGTGGGTGTACAAAGTAAAACATAACAGTGATGGAAGCATAAACAGGTATAAGGCTAGGTTGGTAGCCAAAGGATATGCGCAGACATATGGCATTGATTATGAGGAAACTTTCAGCCCAGTTGCCAAGATGGCAACAGTGAGAGTTGTGATAGCAGTGGCTACATCAAAGCAATGGTCTTTACATCAGATGGATGTAAAGAATGCATTCTTGCATGGGGATTTGCAAGAAGAGGTGTATATGTTGCAGCCACCTGGTTATGAGGATGTGAGTCACCCCGAGCATGTTTGCAGGTTGAAGAAAGCCTTGTATGGCTTAAAGCAAGCACCAAGAGCATGGTCTGACAAGATTTCTGAATATCTTGTCACTATTGGCTTTCATGTAGCCAATGCAGATTTCTCGCTGTATGTGAGACATGGTGATAGAGGGGTTGTGCTTGTTGTCATCTATGTAGATGACCTGATCATTACGGGGGACCATGATGCAGAGATCTTTGATGTAAAGATCTTGCTTAGACAAAAGTTCGAGATGAAGGATCTGGGGGAGCTCAGATATTTCTTGGGCATTGAGGTGATTAGGTCACCACATGGTATTGGATTACTGTAGAGACAGTATGGCTTGGACATGTTGTCCAAGTATGGTATGCCAGGCTGTAAGCCTATTTCCGTGCCATTGGATCAGAATGGCAAGTTGAGTGCAGATTCAAGAGAGATCTTGGAGGATCCTACTATGTATAGGCGCATAGTAGGAAGTTTGATCTACATGATGATCACCAGACCAGATTTGAGCTATGCTGTTGGGTTGGTGAGTTAGTTTATGCAGGTTCCACGGAAATCGCATTTGGATGCAGTGAGACGCATACTGAGGTATGTGAGGTCTACTTTGCATTGTGGACTATTCTATGAGACTGGGACAAAGATATGTGTACATGGGTACACAGATGCTGATTGGGCTGGTAGTATCTCAGATAGGAGATCTACTAGTGGATTCATGTTTTCTTTGGGGAGTGCTGCTGTGACTTGGAGCAGCAAGAAGCAGCCTACGGTTGCTCTATCCAGTACAGAGGCCGAGTACAGAGGAGCTGCTATGGCAGCATGTGAGGTAGCTTGGTTGAGAAAGCTACTTGCAGATTTGGGTCTATCAGTAGTAGATAGACAAGTTGTCATTTTTTGTGACAACATTAGCAGTATACAGTTGGCCAGGAACCCAGTCTTTCATGCTCGTACAAAGCATATAGAGGTTCACTACCACTTCGTCAGAGAGAAGGTCTTAGCAAGAGACCTTGACCTTGTTTATGTCAGCACAGAGGATCAGGTAGAAGCTGACATCTTCACCAAAGCATTGGGTACAGAGAAGCTCCGCAGATTCAGGGCTTCGCTTGGTGTACATGAGATGGAGTTGAGCTCGAGGGGGAGTGTTGAGATATCGAGCTCGTCCAGTGAGGCGATTGGACACTGATGACCCGCCTGGGGGATAGGCCCCACACTTACACCACTGGCATGGTTGGTGAGATCATGGGTGATATGCGGCCAGTGGGATGACAGGCTGTGTGAGCCATTCTAGAGACTGGCATAGTTATAGCGCCAGCTCATTTAGTTGGGTTCACACTATAGAGAACCCGTGTATGTATTGGTTGAGTACCTTTCATATTATGTGTACTCTTATCTTGTATATGTTGTGTTGAGTGTTGAGTGAAGTAGAAGAAGATATTCAGCCTCTCACCTTGTGTGTTCTCTATTAGGGTTTTGTGAGTGTGTGTGTGCTTGCAAGAGCTCAAGCTCTCTTCCCCCCTGCATCTTTTCAAGAGTGTGTGTTGTCCACAGCGTCTTTGGTATAGAATTGTAGTGTGAGGCACCGAGAAAACCTATGGGCACAAGGCATTGACGGATTCTCAACCGGACTGATTCCATCTTGCCAGTCGGATTGACCCCCGACACTACCCATAGGATGTATGCGGCTAGTCACAAGATAAACCTTGATGATGGAATCATAGAATTGGAGGTAGACATGGTTCTTAGACCATTCATGTACCATCTTTTCCTCTCTCATGAATGAGAATCCTAAGATTGTTTCATATGATTCGGGTTGTTTGGAAAAGTCCATAATAATGAAGGTATGTTTAATGTGATGTTTGAGAACCTTGATCTTTAAATCTCGTAGCATCCTAATAGGTTTGGCAACAGTTTCGTCAGCCATCTTCTAGACAATGATGTCTGAGACTTCTAGACGTAGTTTGGCCATCTTCTCCCAGCATTTGTTGGTGATTATGCCCACTCTCGCACCACCATCTAGGACTCTTATTACTATGATGCCCGGTCACTAGTAGTAGTGCATTAGACTCATCACATTCAAAGTATTGTCCCAGTTTGTTAAGTGGAATTTTAACCATAGATTTGGTATTTTCTTCTTCCATTGGGACTATTGATTTAGGTACAACTCGATGTGTCTCCATTGTATATTGAGGACACGCCTTATGCATGTTAGCAAATGGTGATAATCCAACATTGAGTTCTACATTAAGGAGAGCTCTCATCGCTTCAAACAATTCAAGATCTCCACTTAATCGGGCAATTATAGTTGTATTGGTTTGTGAGGCCATAAAGTCTATTAATTTGGGGATATTTAGTAGTGCATTCATGACCTCCTTTCCATAAATAAGTGTTAGTGAGACTAGAAAATCCATCTCCGAGATGGGCTCAAGGTTTCCATATAGTACTTGTCCCTTGAACCAATCAGGGATCAAACTATGAGAGGTGGAGGCCTTAGTCTCTTCCATGATGACACTTGGCACATCTAGAGGTTTGCAAATCTCAGTAGTAGACGTTAAGGTATGAGGGTGTATAGTATTTGAGACTCTCACTTGCTTGGGTTTTGGTTCAAGCTCCTCTTGTGTTTTCGTAACTAAATCGCTAATTTCTAGAGTTGCTCAATCTCCTTCTGAGGGTCAAGATAAGAGCCAAGTTTTGTCATGTGTAATCTAGTTTTAGGAATTACAAGTTCCCGCCGTGGGGTCTCCTTCTTCATTCTCTTGGTTTTGGAGGGTATTTTCCTACCCTATTCAGAATCGGCCCTTGTGTCCAAGGAGTTTGAGTCCTCATGAAGACTGGCTCCTGAGGCATCCCAAGATTTTTCTTTTTGGTTTCCTTCATTTTTCCATTCTTAACTGGCTTTTTTCTCGTGTCCCTTCTTCTTCTTCTTAGATTCTACTATCAAGGACATAGATTCTGCTATCAAGGACATAGATTGTTGCTTGAGAACATGTTGGTTTTGGGCTTGTAGCCGGGTGATAGCATTCAAAGATGTGTGATCTAGATTTTTTAGGATATGCCTTTGAGTTTGATTACCTACCCCAATCATGTTTGGGGGTGTGATGATGGGTTCCGTCTGTGGACTTATCACCGCAATCTTGTTGGGGCAGTCCTTCATCCAATGATCTATGCTACAATGGTTTGCTATAGTGACATGTTTGAAGAGGGCACCGCTTGGTTGAGTTGAGGAAACTTTAGAGGGTATTCCGAAACTCAATGGGGACCTTGACAATGGTAACATTGAAGAGTCATTCTTCGAGCTATGGTGTTGATGTCTGCGCCCCTTCCCATCACAAGTTGGTAAACTGGCTTGACTCCCCCTCTCCCATCCATCCACTACATAATAGTCGGGATGAAGCTCTGTGGGGTTCTCAAAGATGTGGGGGGTGGGTTCGACATCCATCTCACATTCTTGATAATCAATAGGCTCCTCGAAGATTACTTGATTAAGAGGTGTCATCCTTGGTGGAGATGGTTGCGGTCCCAAGAGACTAGTAGAGGTAATGGAATATTGGGTGTATGGTGCATGCCGTTTGATAGCAGTTATTGTGTGGGATGTTAAACCATTGCTTGATTTGTTACAAGACTGAGGGTAGTGCTGCGACAATGCTAGTTGTGGTCTCATTGTATATTGGCAATAGCCTATACGCATGTTTGGCAATCTCAGGCTTCGTGACCATAGCGCCCATAAAAGCTACAGTTACCATTGTAATGAGCTCTTAAAATTGGACATTATCTAGTGGTATAGCCTTGACAGCAAATGGAACATCAATGTAGCTATCTCCTTGGGTACATTTGCATATTGTTCGAAGCTTTGGTAGCCTTCATTTCCTCTAGCGTTGGCTGTTGGTGTAACAAACTTAGAATCTAAAGCTCTTACTCCCTTTATCATTAAGTTATCCTCAAGTTGGATGGCATTAGCCGTGACGTCCTCCCAGGCGGTGATACCTCTAATGACCAAACCATTATGGATATGTTCATGTGTAAGCCCATGGATAAATTGATCAAGCAGTTGATTGTTGGAAAAGCACTCGTGTAGAGCACATTGAGAGTTTAAATGCTAAAGATGACTAATAAAATCTCTCACTGACTCATCTTCTTCTCTCTCAGCTTTGTGGAGTTGTGAAGCCACATTCTATGCACAAATTTCTTTAGGAATAACCTTCAAAGCCTAGTAAAGTTTAGACGTTCGTTGACTCTTAGAGTTCGATACCAATCACTAGCCTTGACATCTAGTGTAAGGCTAAATGCGTTGGTCTTTGCAAGCTCATTCCTCTCACCTAAGGCCTCACAAACTTGATCATAGATCTCGAGGTGTCTTCTAAGATCGCCCTCTCCATTGAACTTGTGTGTAAGTTTTGCGATTTGTGCAAGATTTCCAGAGCTACTCCATATGTTATCTATCATGATGATTGGTCATATAATTTCAGCCATAGCTCTCCCCAATTCTTGCGCAAAGGCTACTAGATCTGTTGGAAGGTTTGATGCTAGAGGTATCAGTACAACACATGGGCAACATGTGGTATAAAGGATGTTGCCTACAGGCGTAATGGCATGAATCCCGGAGGAGTAACATGAGCCCGATAGGTAAGGGTTCATACAAGAATTCCCATAGGTACCAATGGCATATGAGCCAAGGGAACCATTGGTCTAGTCATTTGTGAGGATGTCCCCCTTGCTCTAGGGTGCATTGGCAAAGTAGAGGAAGATGCAAGGAATCGAGGATCTTGGGTGAAGGTTCCTCGTTCTGTTGTCCTAGCCAATGAGGTGGATGTGTTAATTAGGGCTGGTGCCATTTTTATAGGGACTGCTCTACAAAACTGTGGTTTCCATAGTTGTAACCAAGGGCATGAAACTAATGGGCAATCTTGCATGGTTGGTCACAGAGGTGGTGTTCTTATGAGTGGTGTACAACCCATTACCAAAGAATCTGGATTTGTGCTAATAGAATATTGGGGTAGTACATCTCTGCTATCGTCTTAGAATGTGAAGTCTATGCTTGTAGATTCTTGGAGTCCTATGTAACCTAGAGGAACAATAGCAGCAATTGGGGATTGCTCCATGGTCGGCGGGTGATACTACAAAAGTAGGATCCACTAGGCTCGCAAGAGGTATTACCATTTCTCTCATTGTGGACATTCTTGATTTGGACGTTTTGATTTGCGCCATACGTCCCCCAGCAACGCCACTTATGGAAGGCCCTTAAATAATAGAAAGAGTGCAGGAACAAACCAATGTCTTGGGGCTTTGCCCACACTCGGGAGCATAAAACAGATCAATTGAGAAGCCAATATTCCATGACCTAACTCACAAATGCAGGGGCAAGGTGTGTCACTCACCTTGTGAATACTTGTGCTCGAGATTCTTGTAGAGAAGATGTTGCCACGTAGTTGCTGTCCAAAGCTCCACTCCAGCATCACCACCACCCACCACACTCCAAAGGAAGCTCGACCCTTCTCATAGCTTACTCTCTCACACCCACTCTCTCATAGCTTACTCACTCTCTCACATGCAAGCACACATAATAAGAGCTCACACAAGCAAGCAAGCAATGGCATAATACAGTAGATAGAGAAGAAGAGAACTCTATTGAATTGGCATAAAAGAATGAGTCATGAGAGTTACATATTAGGTTTTGAAGGTGACCTATAGGGCTCACACTCTTGGGCAGCCAAAGTTAAAAGTCTAGTCCTTGGGCTCATTTGGCTACCCTAGCTAGTGAAAACACCCATTCTAAAGCTAGCACTCATTTGGCTACCCTAGCTAGTGAAAACACCCATTCTAAAGCTAGCACTCTCCTCTTAAAATCCCGTGGTGGGCCTTGAATATACAAGTAACAAGCACACACGTGAAATATACAAAACATGGTTTTCAAGTGAATTCCACACATTCCGGTGCCTGTGGCCCAAAGGTAGTGAAAATGATGTGGTGGCGGCATCGACGCCATAGAGGTCTTCGACAACAAGGGTTAACATGGCACAAGCAACCCTTTTTTAGATTTTTTAAAATAACATAGCACCCATTGCCACATGGCATTGTAGGCTGCATTGCCATGTGGCACACATCCAATTTTGTTTCCAAGATTTGTGTGTGTGGAAATTTTCTCCAAGGGGGGATTTAAATAATTGAGGGGGAGGAAATTTAAAGGGTCTAATGGGGTAATTTTTTCAAAGAGAGGGTGGAGGGGTGGCTGTGTGTGTACGTGTATGTACGTATATTACCATAAGTAGAGAGTACATACGTGTATGTACGTATATTACCATAAGTAGAGAGTACATACTTGTGGGCATGGGTGTATGTATGTATTTGCTCGTGAACATAGGCGCATGTGCATATTTGTAAATTTTTATTGTTTTTTGTTTTGTTTTTTTGGGTTTTAAGCATTCCTAGGTATATGTGTATGTATAATTAATAGGAAGTGATACGTTACATATGTACAACTGGGCTTTAAGGTTTCGGCTAAGTGCAAGTGGAGAGTAGATTGCCCATCCATAATGAAAGCCTTGATGTCATTGGCATTGGATTTGCTTGGTATGCTTGATTGCAATTTATCTTTCTAGTTCCAGCTCTTTTGGCAAGTTGGTATGGCACACAGATGGGCATTGTGGCATCGTGGTGATCTTTTTGAGCCTTGAGGTTGCTTGATAGTGCCACAAAAGTGTCCACAACTCTCTTTGGGGTTTTGTGTGATGGGTGGCTCTTCTTTAATGGAAACATGGTTGAATAAGGCCACTACATATGGGTAAGGTACTACCTCTCACTGCTTGGTGTCCACGGACTCCTCCAAAAGGTGGGGTTGATAGATGCGTTGAGGTGGAACCTACGCTCTCCATTTGTGCTTAAGCTTCGGGGGGGTTGGCATCAGAGGCATGTATTTTAGTCCCACTCCATCTTTGGTCTAGCATTTGAAGGCGTGGTTGCAGAGGCTTGTGATGTGAGTTTTCTTAATTTCAAAACCCATGTAGGGGTTTCCTTCATTAGAAGCCTTGTTTTTCTAATAGCTTGATTGGGATCCAATGGAATGTCGGTTATTGGGATCAAACTTGCGTTCGAGGCCATTTCTTGATTGTGTTTAACTTTAGAGATTGGGGTGTGGTTCGTGAGGACCAAACTGAAGGGTTTTCGTCTCATAGAATCCTTGAACTTCTGGGATCCAACAGAGCTCAGGGTTGGATAAAACTCTATTGCATGGGACTCTCACTTGGTAGATCTCTGCTCATGGGTAGGATTTTAGAGGTCTTTGCTTGGGCATTGTACTTTCCTTGGCTAGCCAGGGTACTCTTGGATACCCACTCCTTCTTTGTGATCTCCCTGAAGGGTTTTTGAGGTTGAGGTTTAGGGGAGGTCTTCGTCTTCGCTGGCGAGGTTTTAGATCTCCATAATGGCTTGAGGGGATGATCATTGACGCAACGAGGTAAGAGGAGTGTTGAGTGTTAGGGGTTACATGAGATGATGGCTTGTAAGTGGATGATAAGGCTTGGGATGTTAATAGGTGTGGGGTGCCCTCATCCACCAAGGCTATGGTAGCCATTCTAGGGGAAGCTCAAGTGTTGTGGTTCTTTTTATGCCACAACTAATTACACAATCAATGGGCTACAATCCATCCCCTCTTGAGACGATGATACTCTCTTTTGGGGGTCATATAAAACTTGCAAGATGCGGGTTAGCTCCAATATAAAAACCAACTTCAAAAAAATTGATGGTCTTGGATTGGGAATTGTTTTTACTATGGTAATGGTTGTTTTGCAGATGGTGCAAGGGCTGGTTGGCCTAATGAGGTCCGCGTCTCCCAAGCCAACATGTTGCGCCTAGCCTCGATGTAAAATAAGGCAAGATATGCAGGTAGGTAATCTTTATGGAGAAACTCTAGCTCCCAATATAACACATTGTGATTAGCCTCAATGTCAACTAAGGCACTCCATGCACCTAGGTGGCCTTTCTAGGGAAACTCTAGCTCAAGGTAAGTGGTTTTCACCCTAGTTTTGTTTCAAACATGATGAGTACAAACATGGATGTGATTATGACACCATATAAGCATGCAAACCTTGTCCCAAGCTTCTGTCGAAGAGTGCCCATGGTCGCAAAACATGAATCTAATCCTCAAAGTGAGGAGGCGCTAGGAGGCGCTAGGAGGGGCCTATATTCTTGGTTATCATCTTCACCATCCAACATCTTGTTACAAGCTCTAAATGTATCAATTGGTATGAGCGGTTATATCAAACTCATTGGTGAGAATGCCTA